>NC_064631.1:95203063-96453063 GCF_023864275.1 Schistocerca cancellata | reverse complement strand
ATCACGTTGAAATGTATGTCAAATACATACAACTAAGATTTACGGTCCCTTGGCGATATAAAAATTTAAGCTTCTAAGTCAATGCAGTCCAAACATACACTTGCTTACACAGTGATTTCAAATTCCGTTAGGACTGCAACGCTATCTCGTGGCGATATGTGGCATTACGATCATTGAATTTTCAACAACAGTCAGGTAGAAGGTAGGAGCTTCACTGCACCAGACTTCCTGGTTGCAAATGTAACGGTACGTGTCTGACATTTGTCGTAAAATGGCGGTGGAGCAGTGAGGCAACGTCAAGTTTTTTGAGTTCTTCGTCGTTTGTGGGCGAGAAATCGTCGACTGAACCCGAATACCGAGAGGCAGGTTCCGGTCACTCCTCCATGGCTACTCAGCAGCGCACAAAGTGAAAACTGTGTGCGAGTTTATGACCCGCAAATTAATCAGTCCTGGATCACCCCACCCCCCCCTTCCCCTGTATTCACGTGATTTGGCCCCAGCCGACTTCTGATTGCTCCCCGAATTGACGTTGGTAATGAAAGGACATAACAGCGATGCAACTGAGGATATCCAAGAAAAATTTACTACCATACTAAAAGCAATTCGAAAAACGGACTATTGTCATTTCAAAATGACAGCTTTACTTGTAAAACGACTTTGGGTGTTTATTGATTCAGATGCAGTCTTTTGAATTACTACAATGATTTTTGTGATCATATCAACGACTTTTATTTTTCATAGACACAGCACTTACAGGACTGGGACACGCTGTGTATGTCACATATTTTGATACTGCACACATACTTATTAAAAACTACACATAAGCTGTGTATATGCACAATTAGTTTTGTACAGAAATCTCAGAGAGCGAGTCCTACATGTACTTGTCTACGAATAAAATACTGTTGTTTATTGCACATACGGAGAATCTCACATGTCATATTTAAAAACTCTCTGCATTGCGTACGCTTTACTCCCCGGTGAGTGAAAGCTTATTTACAAAATTACAAATGAAATACACTGTATTTCGTACCACTTGCTTCCATTTTTTTTCGGGAAAAAATCGTCCATTTCTTCCGTTTGACAATGTTTCCCAACGTCCAGAAAAACATCTGTATAGCAAGCGAATTTGTCCTGATTACTCCCATGATAGATCAACGCATCCCACTGCCTCTGTATTCATGGTAATGGTTTCCCCATCGCCTCGTCATGGCTCTCTTCTACTGAATTATGAAATCGATCATTAATTGTACAGGATCCCTATCGTTCAGATGGGGTGCGGGCTTACAATGTTTTCCTGCGGTAAAACTGGAACTACATAAGTAAAAGCACGCTGAAAACGGAACTACCTTTAAATCAACTCATGTAACTAAATTTAAGTGGCCAACGCGTTTCTCTGTCTGCATGTCAAAGCTAATCTCAGGAGTTAATGTAGGATATCGATACTATCCTCACTAACAGACAGACCGATTCACAAGCAGGGTTTATGTATATAATTTGTAATTTCAGTATTTGAATTGGTTTTTTTGGTCATCAGTCTACTGACTGGTTTGATGCGGCCCGCCACGAATTCCTTTCCTGTGCTAACCTCTTCATCTCAGAGTAGCACTTGCAACCTACGTCCTCAATTTTTTGCTTGACATATTCCAATCTCTGTCTTCCTCTACAGTTTTTGCCCTCTACAGCTCCCTCTAGTACCATGGAAGTCATTCCCTCATGTCTTAGCAGATGTCCTATCATCCTGTCCCTTCTCCTTATCGGTGTTTTCCACATATTCCTTTCTTCTCCGATTCTGCGTTGAACCTCCTCATTCCTTACCTTATCAGTCCACCTCATTTTCAACTTTCGTCTATAGCACCATATCTCAAATGCTTCGATTCTCTTCCGTTCTGGTTTTCCCACAGTCCATGTTTCACTATCATACAATGCTGTACTCCAGACGTACATCCTCAGAAATTTCTTCCTCAAATTAAGGCTGGTATTTGATATTAGTAGACTTATCTTGGCCAGAAATGCCTTTTTTGCCGCAGCGAGTCTGCTTTTGATGTCCTCCTTGCTCCGTCCGTCATTGGTAATTCTACTGCCTAGGTAGCAGAATTCCTTAACCTCATTGACTTCGTGACCATCAATTCTGATGTTAAGTTTCTCGCTGTTCTCATTTCTACTACTTCTCATTACCTTCGTCTTTCTCCGATTTACTCTCAAACCATACTGTGTACTCATTAGACTGTTCATTCCGTTCAGCAGATCATTTAATTCTTCTTCACTTTCACTCAGGATAGCAATGCGAATCGTATCATTGATATCCTTTCACCTTGTATTTTAATTCCACTCCTGAACCTTTCTTTTATTTCCATCATTGCTTCCTCGATGTACAGATTGAAGAGTAGGGGCGAAAGGCTACAGCCTTGTCTTACACCCTTCTTAATACGAGCACTTCGTTCTTGATCGTCCACTCTTATTATTCCCTCTTGGTTGTTGTACATATTGTATATGACGCGTCTCTTCCTATAGCTTACCCCTACTTTTTTTCAGAATCTCGAACAGCTTGCACCATTTTGTATTGTCGAACGCTTTTTCCCGGTTGACAAATCCTATGAAAGTGTATTGATTTTTCTTTAGCCTTGCTTCCATTATTAGCCGTAACGTCAGAATTGCCTCTCTCGTCCCTTTACTTTTCTTAAAGCCAAACTGATCGTCACCTAGCGCATTCTCAATTTTCTTCTCCATTCTTCTGTATATTATTCTTGTAAGCAGCTTCGATTCAAGAGCTGTTAAGCTGATTTGCGATAATTCTCGCACTTGTCAGCTCTTGCCGTCTTCTGAATTGTGTGGATGATGCTTTTCCGAAAGTCAGATGGTATATCGCCAGACTCATATATTCTACACACCAACGTGAATAGTCGTTTTGTTTCCACTTTCCCCAATGATTTTAGAAATTCTGATGGAATGTTATCTATCCCTTCTGCCTTATTTGACCGTAAGTCCTCCAAAGATCTTTTAAATTCCGATTCTAATACTGGATCCCCTATCACATCAGACAAATCTTCACCCTCATAGAGGCTTTCAATGTATTCTTTCCACCTATCTGCTCTCTCCTCTGCATTTAACAGTGGAATTCCCGTTGCACTCTTAATGTTATCACCGTTGCTTTTAATGTCACCAAAGGTTGTTTTGACTTTCCTGTATGCTGAGTCTGTCCTTCCGACAATCATATCTTAATCGATGTCTTCACATTTTTCCTGCTGCCATTTCGTGTTAGCTTCCCTGCACTTCCTATTTATTTCATTCCTCAGCGACTTGTATTTCTGTATTCCTGATTTTCCCGGAACATGTTTGTACTTCCTCCTTTCATCAATCAACTGAAGTATTTCTTCTGTTACCCATGGTTTCTTCGCAGCTACCTTCTTTGTACCTATGTTTTCCTTCCCAACTTCTGTGATGGCCCTTTTTAGAGATGTCCATTCCTCTTCAACTGTACTGCCTACTGCGCTATTCCTTATTGCTGTATCTATAGCGTTAGAGAACTTCAAACGTATCTCGTCATTCCTTAGTACTTCTGTATCGCACTTCTTTGCGTATTGATTCTTCCTGACTAATGTCTTTAACTTCAGCCTACTCTTCATCACTACTATTTGTGATCTGAGTCTATATCTGCTCCTGGGTACGCCTTACAATCCAGGATCTGATTTATCTTATTTCGGAATCTCTGTCTGACCATGATGTAATCTAATTGAAATCTTCCCGTATCTCCCGGCCTTTTCCAAGTATACCTCCTCTTCTTGTGATTCTTGAACAGGCTATTCGCTATTACTAGCTGAAACTTGTTACAGAACTCAATTAGTCTTTCTCCTCTTTCATTCCTTGTCCCAAGCCCATATTCTCCTGTAACCTTTTCTTCCACTCCTTCCCCTACAACTGCATTCCAGTCGCCCATGACTATTAGATTTTCGTCCCCCTTTACATACTCCATTACCCTTTCAATATCCTCATACACTTTCTCTATCTGTTCATCTTCAGCTTGCGACGTCGGCATGTATACCTGAACTATCGTTGTCGGTGTTGGTCTGCTGTCGATTCTGATTAGAACAACCCGGTCACTGAACTATTCACAGTAACACACCCTCTGCCCTACCTTCCTGTTCATAACGAATCCTACTCCTGTTATACCATTTTCTGCTGCTGTTGATATTACCCGATACTCATCTGACTAGAAAACCTTGCCTTCCTTCCACTTCACTTCATTGACCCCTACTATATCTAGATTGAGCCGTTGCATTTCCCTTTTCAGATTTTCTAGTTTCCCTACCACGTTCAAGCTTCGGACATTCCAAGCCCCGACTCGTAGAACGTTATCCTTTCGTAGATTATTCAATCTTTTTCTCATGGTAACCTCCCCCTTGGCAGTCGCCTCCCGGAGATCCGAATGGGGGACTATTCCGGAATCTTTTGCCAATGGAGAGATCATCATGACACTTCTTCAAATATAGGCCACATGTCCTGTGGATACACGTTACGTGTCTTTAATGCAGTGGTTTCCATTGCCTTCTGCATCCTCATGTCGTTGATCATTGCTGATTCTTCCGCCTATAGGGGCAATTTCCCACCCCTAGGACAAGAGGGTGCCCTGAACCTCTATCCGCTCCTCCGCCCTCTTTGACAAGGCCGTTGGCAGAATGAGGCTGACTTCTTATGCCGGAAGTCTTCGGCCGCCAATGCTGATTATTTATCAAAATTTAGGCAGTGGCGGGGATCGAACCCGGGACCGAAGACGTTTTTGATTATGAATCAAAGACACTACCACTAGTCCACGGGTACCTTGAATTGGTACTTCTTCCATATTTAATTGGCGTTTCTAGTGTCATCTCATGGCACTGATGGGAGCTATGAGCTGCTCAAATACAGAGGAGGCGGGAAGAACAGGTGGGAAAGCAGTAAAGCAGACAGCCACCGCAACTCCATAGGTCAGCAAAGCTTGAACTGAAGCGGTACATATAAGGGACAGCCAAATGAAAACGAGCATGACTGAAAAAAGGAAATTGAAAATGTAAAAGTATGGGAAAGAGATAAAAAGTAAAAGTATTCATCCCCTCCTGCCCCCTCTCTCTGCCCAGTTCCACCTGCCACCCTCTCTCTCTATTCATATCCCCTTGTCCCCTGTCTCTGTTCATCCCATCCCCTGTCCATCTCAACCTTTCTCGAGCTGTGATCATCCACAAATGCAACCCCGAAAAACGGGTTGATGAAGTTGGGTGGTGGGCTGATTCTGCACCAAATGTTCAAAAGTGTGTGAAATCTTATGGGACTTAACTGCTAAGATCATCTGTCCCTAAGCTTACACTCCACTTAACCTAAATTATCCTAAGGACAAACACACACTCCCATGCCCGAGGGATGACTCGAACCTCCGCCGGGACTAGCAGCACAGTCCATGACTGCAGCGCCTCAGACCACTCGGCAAATCCCGCGCGGCGATTCTGCACCCACGCACGGTAATCATGCAGAGCAGTCTGTACATAAGAGGCTTGAAAACCGTTTTTTTGCCACTGACGTATAGGCTGCCACGCAAAGATGTCGATGAAGCAGGCCTGTACAACTCCAACGCAACATGCCTATCGTGCAAGGGCTTCTACATGCCGGGGGCTGGGAAACCATTTCTTGCCCATGGCGTGTAGGCTGCCGTGCAGAGTATATGACTGACAGGCTGACACTATCTCGTCGCAACTCGCCTGTCGTTCAAGGCAGCCTACATGCCGTGGCTGGAAAACCATTTGGCCGGCCGGAGTGGCCGAGTGGTTCTAGGCGCTAAAGTCTGGAACCGCGCGACCGCTACGGTCGCAAGTTCGAATCCTGCCTCGGGCATGGATGTGTGTGATGTCCTTAGGTTAGTTAGGTTTAAGTAGTTCTAAGTTCTAGGGGACTGATGACCTCCGATGTTAAGTCCCATAGTGCTCGGAGCCATTTGAACCATTTTTGAAAACCATTTCTTGCCCGTGACGTGTACGCTGCCCTCCAGAATGGGTAGATAAGGCATGCCGGCACTACTTCTTTGCTACTAGAATTGCCAATGGTGGAAGGAATGAATTAAAATCTGAGAGTCCGCTTATGATCTCTATTTTCTGCAATTCGCTAGATGAGCGTACCAGCAAATATCCAGCCGCCTGACAGCCGTAGGCGCTTACACTCCCTGCATGTTAGTAGTAAACTGCTCCGTGACGCACAACGTCTCTACTATTGCATCCTCTTATTTACTTTCATGATCACCTTAGGTGCTGTCCCGCTCTTCCTAAACGAACGCCTGACAAAATACGACGCTCTGCTTTGTATGTTATCCGCCTCCCCTGTTCGTCGTACATTGGGAAATCTCTCACACCGACAGAGTAGTACCATGGTTTAGCATGCTGCCTCTCTCATACTTGAATCACGCTCCTTTAGGATCCTTCTAACGAATCTGTTTGGCATTGAATCGCCTACAGCTAATTTTTGGGGGTCGTTCTACTTCAAGACGCCTCGGTCCGTCACGCCCAGTCATTTTACTATTGTTACAATTCCGATACATTTATCATCAGTAGTGTAACTGAACAGTAATATGTGTTTTCACCTAGTACTGTCCAATACAGGGTGATTTAAAGAGGTGAGCAAAAATTCAGTTGGCTGTACTTCGTGAACTATGAGTTGCATTTTATTCTGTAAATTTCATTTGATCATACATACACCGAAGTTTACAGATGTTAAGTATGTCCTTCTCCGGCTGTATAGATAACATCTAGACGGTAGCTTAATTCATCGTGCACTCTATGACGAATGTCTTTCCTCACTAAGTTTTCTGAAGTTATGATACGTTTCCTTAGGTAATTCAAAGCTGTGGGGAGAGGTGATGCGTAAACTGTCTTTCACGGGCTCCCCACAAGAACAATCGAACAGCGCGAGGTCAGGAGACCTCGATTGGCATAAGTAAAATGCTAAGTCTTCATTACTCTTACGACATACCCATCGTTGTTTTAGAGATTCATTCAGGAAACGTCGAGCATTCAGATTCTAGTGGAGTGAGTTTTCTTTCATTTGAAGAGCAGGCCAGTTTCGCATAAATCTGCGATACGTTACTCTAGTAGGTATTAAAATATTTGCCAACGATGTGGCCCAAAAAACATTATGTTTGGGGCTGCTCCTTTCGGTGTTACAAGGGGATTTTATAGCCCCTATATTCTAACATTGTTCATGTTGACTTTTCCATTTAGGTGAAACGTGGCTTCATCAACAAAAATTACACGAAGCAGAAACAGTTCATCTTCTTCCATGTTACGGAGCATAGTCATACAACTCGGCACACTTTACCTTATCTTCGTGCGAAGAGCCTGTACCAGTGTTAGATGGTATGGCGTTTACCCTAAACGCAATTCAGTGCACGCCAGACATTTGTTTCAGGTGGTCCAATTCACCTGTTCGCCCTACGAGTTGATTTCATTGTGCTACGTACAAAGCTCACTCGAATGCGCTCCACGTGTTACTCCGATACACACTTTTTAAGTTTACACAGAGAGCCGTTTTCGTCAAATTGTTTGTTCCAGCGATCGATGCTCTTTCTCTTTGCATTCGCAGACTCGCTTTTACTGAACACAAGAAGGCAGAACTCCACCCTCAATCTACCTCAGTCATTTACCTCTACCGTGGGACCTGTTACACCTGCTCTTGCTGATGTTTCGACCTTGTTGCTCACGCTCCAACAAAAACTTGCGACTATAATGACCTTCCTTGAAGGTCTTCTTCAGGCGATTATTATGCCTTAACTGGGCCTTTTGCCCGGTCTCCCATTCACCTTCCTTCTCTTTATGTTTCCCTTGTAATGTTAATGTTCTGTTAATCACAGGCTGGCCGACATGGCCGAACAGTTCTAGGCGCTTCAGCTCGGAACTGCGTTGCTGCTACGGTCGCAGGTTCGAATCCTGTCGCGGGCATGGATGTGTGTGATGTCCATAGGTTAGTTAGGTTTAAGTAGTTTTAAATCTAGGGGACTGATGACCTCAGATGTTAAGTCCCATACTGCTTGCAGCCATCTCATTTTTGTTAATCACACTTGAAACGTCCCCTTAGAACAATTATACATGACTGTGCTTAAACTGACACACAATGTTTTTAGCGCAACGCAATCTGACTATCAAAGATCCCTGCAAAAGAATGGCCCTGAGTAACATTAAACTATACCTTTCAGAAATCACTTACCTCACAAAAATCTTCATTACTCGAACTACTGCAATACAGCGAGCGCCACTACTGCCAGCTAAATAAAAGATTCAAACTACGGAAGGCACTAACTACTGATAGGGATAGTTAGCAAATGAAAGATATTAATAGAGAACAAACAATGTATTTACCTTAATAGTCATAGTATATATAGCAGTTCATGACAAATTACAAAACTCCGCCATCTCTCTCCCCACATCCACCACTGCTGGCGGCTCACCTCCAACTGCGCAACGCTACGCGCTGTTCACATCCAGCTGCCGCTGCCCAACACTACAATGGCAGACAACAATGCAAACTAGCCACATACTGCACACAGCACAGCCAGTGATTTTCATACAGAGCGCTACGTGGCATTACCAATATAAAAATCTAAACAGCCTACTTACACACTTACGAATCGAGAGGTGGCCAGCGCCTTCTAAAAATGCTAACATAAAGGGAAAATGTCGTTTTACCTGTCACCTTAGAAGCTGAGGCCGCATATGACAGTAAGCCTTCATACATACACACACACACACACACACACACACACACACAAAGGCTTAATTTTTTTCGTGTTGCATAGCAGCTAACTCGCATACAACTGACGCGGCATAAACATTCGTATTGTGGTGCTGGAGCCCATTAGCGTCAGTATTCCAAATATACATTATCTTTTTTGGAATATGCTGGACATAATTCAACTACAGTGTACAGTTCAGGAAATATAGCCAACTGAAATTGTGTCAATCTTTTTGAATCAAGGATTGTTATAATCTTTTTTATTCTCACCCTGAAAAATAAAGGTTTTTTGCAATTAAGTGCTTGTAGGAGTCACTCATGTAAATACGCACGTCGCTAGAGAAGTTAAAACAAAATAGCGTAACCCAATTTGTTTTCTACACTTGAAAGATAACAATGGGGCAACAATACACGCTGAGTTTGTGGTAGTGTACGGCAACAAGGTACCGACATACGGCACAGTGTCTAGATGGCGCTGACACTAAAACTGTGGCAAAACAATACTGAATGACGAAGAAGGAATTGACAGACCATATCTCATTTGGATCGCAGGGAATGTGGAAGCCTTGGAACACATAGGCCCGTATATAACAATAAAAGTGAAAATCGAAGCGTAAACAGCAGTCATGGATCAGTTATCTAAATCTTTCACGACATTATGAACGTGACGAAGGTCGCCACGTGCTGCTTCCGGCGACTGGTCACATCCATTGAAAAAGTCCTCTGAACCGAAGCACCAGGCGAAGAGTTGTAACTGTGTCAGGCCAATGCAGATTTCTTTAGCCGCCTAATCAACATGGACTCCCAAAGAAAGAAGCAAACTTTGCAATGGAAACGTATGGATTCACTAGCGCTGGCAGTACTGAAACCCAAACCATCATCGAGGAAGGTCACGTTGAGTGTTTTGGACACTGCCGTTGTGTGATGCTAGCATATTATGGTCGTATGGAGGAAACTGTCACATGAGCATACTACTGGGCTCTCTCGGCGAGCTCACGTGAAGCTGTCAAAGAACGGGTTGCTTTGCTTCACGACAACGTGGCATTTAGTGCTCCCTGGGCACAGTCACATAACCTGCTTCTTTTGCTAGTTATCTGTGCTGCAGTTTACACGACCAGGCCCAGAGAACCGTGCTACGTCACAGTTGAGGCTCTTCATCTGCTTGCGATATGTCTCCAGTTCTCAAATACTACCAGCTGTAACCAATCTTGCCTTACCACACCCATTCATCTCTTCCCAGGTCTTCCCAATACTGTGCTGCCCGGTGCGATAAAGTGCATTGCAATTTTCGGCTACCTTGTTTCCTCGATTCTCACTACATGGCCAATCCATTGCAGTGGTTTACTGTTCATCATTCCAGAGATATTCGGCTCTTCGTGTATCTCCTCTAGATCTGCATTTCCAGTAGTTGGAGCCGGCCGGTGTAGCCGTGCGGTTCTAGGCGCTTCAGTCTGGAACCGCGAGACCGCTACGGTCGCAGGTTCGAATCCTGCCTCGGGCATGGATGTGTGTGATGTCAAAAAAAAATGGTTCAAATGGCTCTGAGCACTATGCGACATAACGTCTGCGGTCATCAGTCGCCTAGAACTTAGAACTAATTAAACCTAACTAACCTAAGGACATCACACACATCCATGCCCGAGGCAGGATTCGAACCTGCGACCGTAGCGGTCGCTCGGCTCCAGACTGTAGCGCCTAGATCCACACGGCCACTCCGGCCGGCTTGTGTGATGTCGTTAGGTTAGTTAGGTTTAAGTAGTTGTAAGTTCTAGGGGACTGATGACCTCTGCTGTTAAGTCCCATAGTGCTCAGAGACATTTGAACCATTTTGAACCAGTAGTTGGATGGCCACTGATCCATCGATGCTGTCCGGCCACAATAATGTGACTAGCTGTGAAAATCTGTCTGCGGGCTGCTGCGAGAAATGCAGGAAGTGTGTCAGTGAGATTCAGGAAGCTCCCGACGGGGATGTGCAGCTAGGAGACTACAGCGCCGTGGCCAGCTGCGCTGTGTTTCTCGGTTGAGGATCCATGGAGCGAACAGCCCGATCGAGGTGGTCCCTGAGATTATGGATTGGCTTTATTTCCGATGAATTTGGTGGCCAGGAGTGTACGGTGAACTCATCCTGGTGCCATTCGAACCACGCACGTCCACTGCGAGCGGTGTGACGCTTTGCATTGTCCTGCTGGTAGATGCCATCGTGTCGAGGTGGTCTCTGAGATTATGGATTGGCTTTATTTCCGATGAGTTTGGTGGCCAGGAGTGTACGGTAAACTCATCCTGGTGCCATTCGAACCACGCACGTCCACTGCGAGCGGTGTGACGCTTTGCATTGTCCTGCTGGTAGATGCCATCGTGTCGAGGTGGTCTCTGAGATTATGGATTGGCTTTATTTCCGATGAGTTTGGTGGCCAGGAGTGTACGGTAAACTCATCCTGGTGCCATTCGAACCACGCACGTACACTGCGAGCGGTGTGACGCTTTGCGTTGTCTTGCTGGTAGATGCCATCGTGTCGAGGTGGTCTCTGAGATTATGGATTGGCTTTATTTCCGATGAGTTTGGTGGCCAGGAGTGTATGGCAAACTTATCCTGGTGCCATTCGAACCACGCACGTCCACTGCGAGCGGTGTGACGCTTTGCGTTGTCTTGCTGGTAGATGCCATCGTGTCGAGGTGGTCCCTGAGATTATGGATTGGCTTTATTTCCGATGAGTTTGGTGGCCAGGAGTGTATGGTAAACTCATCCTGGTGCCTTTCGAACCACGCACGTCTACTGCGAGCGGTGTGACACTTTGCATTGTCCTGCTGGTAGATGCCATAGTGTCGAGGTGGTCTCTGAGATTATGAATTGGCTTTATTTTCGATGAGTTTGGTGGCCAGGACTGTACAGTAAACTCATCCTGGTGCCATTCGAACCACGCACGTCCACTGCGAGCGGTGTGACGCTTTGCGTTGTCTTTCTGGTAGATGCCATAGTGTCGAGGTGGTCTCTGAGATTATGAATTGGCTTTATTTCCGATGAGTTTGGTGGCCAGGAGTGTACGGTAAACTCATCCTGGTGCCATTCGAACCACGCACGTCCACTGCGAGCTGTGTGACGCTTTGCATTGTCCTGCTGGTAGATGCCATCGTGTAGAGGGAAAACAAACCAGCCTGGACCCTCAGGAAGATTGTTGCATTGTGTCTGCCTTCAAGAGTAGGTTCATAAAATTTGATTCATCTGGAAAGACGATCCGTCGCCACGCATTAGACATCCAGTTGCGGTACTGGCGGGCAAATTCCAGTCTTCGCTACGGACGAATTGCTGTCAACACGGGTTCATGAAAACCAGGCGTCTCCTGTGGAGACCCATACACAGCAAAGTTCACCGAACAGTCGGCGAGGAGACATTATTGGTATCCCCTCGATTCATCTGGGCGGTCGGCGACTCAACAGCTGCACGTCAGATCGCCCGTAGGCATCCCCGCAGCCGTCGTTAACACCTGTTTTCTGCGGTCTGCGGTGCACCGCAATTGCCTTGACGACGTTTTTGGACAGCACCATTTCGCTATGCACAGTATACTTCAACCACAGCAGCACGCGAATAGTGTAAAACTTCGTAGCTTCGGGAGTGCTACCGTACTTGGCAGCAATCCCAACGATTATGCCCTTTGGGTATCAGACAAAAAGCTGCGTTTCCGCATTACGACAACGACTGCCCTGTTTGCTTCTCCCCGGCGCTGTCTACATACCTCTACTCCTAGTAATGCCACCTGTCATGTGTGAATGCTTATTGCACGGAGACGGCGATCATTGCCGGTGATCGCATTAATGTGACTAGACCGTCTATTTTCCCAAGGATTTTCCTCTTAAATGTAAGCGGTCGGTTACGGCCTAGTTTTCGAGTGTTTCAGATCTGACTGCCATGTAGTACCACTGTTATTAGTGTTAGCTGAGATAAATTATATTCTAGATTTTAATACAGGGTTTAGCGAGTAACATTTGTTTCCCGTTTGCAGCCTTGCCTTGATTGCTGGTAGTTCAGGACTGAAATTTCATCTCACCCTCGTATCCTCCTGGCGTGGCACCCAGGTAGTGTTATCTGATAGCTATTTCCAGAAAGACGAAGAGGTGATTTTTCGGAGTGCCAAGTTTCTTGAACAGGCAAAATTCGGACTTCTACAACCAACAACCAACATTTCCTCCACAGTCGTTGATAATACACAACTGGCCATTAAAATTGCTACACCACGAAAATGACGTGCTACAGACGCAAAATTTAACCGACAGGAAGAAGATGCTGTGATATGCAAATTATTACCTTATCAGAGCATTCACACAAGGTTGGCGCCATTGGTGACACCTACAACGTGCTGACATGAGCAAAGTTTCCATCCGATTTCTCACACACAAACCCAGTTGACCGACGTTGCCTGGTGAAACGTTGTTGTGATGCCTCGTGGAAGGAGGAGAAATGCGTACCATCACGTTCCCGACTTTGATAAAGGCCGGATTGTAGCCTATCGTGATTGCGGTTTATCGTGTCGCGACATTGCTGCTCGTGGTTGTCGAGATCCAAAGACTATTAGCAGAATATGGAATCAGTGGGTTCAGGAGGGTAATACGGAACGCCGTGCTGGATCCCAACGGCCTCACTAGCAGTCGAGATGACAAGCATCTTATCCGCATGGCTGTAACGTATCATGGAGCCACGTCTCGATCACTGAGTCAACAGATGGGGACGTTTGGAAGACAACAACCATCTGCACGAACAGTTTGACGACGTTTGCAGCAGCATGGACTACCAGCTCGGAGACTATCGCTGCGATTACCCTTGAGGCTGCATCACAGACAGGAGCGCCTGCGATGATGTACTCAACGACGGACCTGGGTGCACGACTGGCAAAACGTCAATTTTTCGGATGAATTCAGGTTCTGTTTGCAGCATCATAATGGTTGCATCCGTGTTTGGCGACATCGCGGTGAATGCACATTGGGAGCGTGTATTCGTGATCGCCATACTGGCGTACCACCCGGCGTGATGGTATGGAGTGCCATTGTTTAAACGTCTCGGTTACTTCTTGTCTGCATTGATGGCACTTTGAACAGTGGACGTTACTGTGTATTTCAGATGTGTTACGACCCGTGGCTCTACGCTCCATTCTATCCCTGTTAAACCCTACATTTCAGCAGGATAATGCACCACTGCATGTTGCAGGTCCTGTACGGGCCTTTCTGTATACAGAAAATGTTCGACTGCTGTCCTGGCCAGTACATTCTCCAGATCTCTCACCAACTGAAAACGTCTGATCAATGGTGGCCGAGCAACTGGCTCGTCACAATACGCCAGTCACTACTCTTGATGAACTGTGGCATCGTGTTGAAGCTGGATGGGCAAGCTCTCTTTGACTCAATGCCCAGGCGTATCAAGGCCGTTATTACGGCCAAAGGTGTTTCTTCTAGGTACTGATTTCTGAGTTTCGATGCACCCAAATTGGGTGAAAATGTACTCACATGTCGGTACTAGTGTAATATATTTGTCCAATGAATACCCATTTATCATCTGCATTTCGTCTTGGTGGAGCAATTTTAATGGCCAGTAGTGTGTAAGTTGAAGGGTAAAAAAGTGGAAGGTGACTAACACCATCATCTACTGTTAAATTCACAGCTCTATTTTTCCATGGAATGATGGAAGATGTTTATGATACTTACATGGTGTACAACTTTGCTTCCGCCGTTTTTT
The DNA here is from genome assembly GCF_023864275.1 of Schistocerca cancellata. Lineage (NCBI taxonomy): Eukaryota > Metazoa > Arthropoda > Insecta > Orthoptera > Acrididae > Schistocerca > Schistocerca cancellata. The sequence goes on along the minus strand of NC_064631.1, from coordinate 96,438,596 downwards.
TCCCAACATTGACGCTCTAATTAAACAAACTGGTTACACATGTATCATTCAAAGTATTTTCCATCGCTGGCCACTACTTTCTCCCATCTTTCTGGCAGTGTACGAATCCCGCGTCGAAAAAATTGTTCATCTTTTGAAGCGATCGACGAATCGATCCAATTCGTGACTTCTTTATGAGATTGGTAGTGTTGGTCAGCCAGACCATGCGCCACTGATCTAAACAGTTGATACAGGGAGCAATGTCTGGATAATACGGCGGGTGGGGTAGGACTTTACATTTTAACGTTTCCAAGTACGTTTTGACCTCTTTTGCAACGTGGGGTCGAGCGTTGTCGTGCGGCAAAATCACTTTATCGTGCCTCTCGCTGTATTGCGGCCGTTTGTCTTTTAATGCTCTGCTCAAACGCATTAACTGCTTTCGATAACGAGCACCTTGGTTTTAACACCTCATAGTACACGACGCCGACGTGGTCCCACCAAATGCAGAGCATGATCTTGGAGCCGTGAATATTCGATTTGGCCGTCGACGTGGCAGCATGGTCGGGATATCCCTATGATTTTTGCGTTTAGGGTTATTGTAATGAACCCATTTTTCGTCCCCGGTCACAATGCGATGCAGAAATCCCTTTCGTTTTTGCCTCTGAAGCATCCGTTCAAACACACAAAAGTCGTTCAGTGTCTCTTGGTTTCAGCTCACACGGGACCCAAGTTCCTTCTTTCTGAACCATGACCATAGCCTTGAGACATTTTGAAATGGCTTTCTGTGTCACTGTGCGGTTCTAGACGTTGCAGTCTGGAACCGAGCTACCGCTACGGTCGCAGGTTCGAATCCTGCCTCGGGCATGGATGTGTGTGATGTCCTCACGTTAGTTAGGTTTAATTAGTTCTAAGTTCTAGGCGACTGATGACCTTAGAAGTTAAGTCGCATAGTGCTCAGAGCCATTTTTTTTTTTTTTTTTTTTGCATCTTCGAAAACATTCTCTCTTCCACCACTATGCCGGTCGACGACGTTAAAATCACCGTTCTTGAAGCGCTGAAACCACTCACGACACGTTCTTTCACTAATAGCGTCCTTATCATACGTACTTGTTTTCTTCATATTGAAACAAAACAGTAACATCTGCCACAAATGACGAGAATTAGGCTCGTAAACTGACATTTTCAATCAAGAACAACTTTATGATGCAGACACAAATCGACTAATGTTTGAATGAGGTTATATTGACCGAGGTCCAAGCTAATTGCCCGACATCTCTGATTAGTTTCTTTCGACCGCTGCTTACCGTTGTCTCCATCTATCGGCATACGATGGGAGCAAAGTTAGACACCTTGTATATTGAGTGTCAACTGCGTTTCCCAACATCTAGTTTCGACGTGTCACAGGAATCCCTGCGTTTGTTTAGCGTTTTCTGGCACGACAACACTGTCGCTAATTGCCTCACGAGGTTCCCTACGTGATCCACCAGGCCATTTACATACGGCACTTTTCGCGTGCTTGCCGGTGCTCCACAGTGCGTGCAGTGTGACGACCGCTGGGGGTGGCGTCGCTTCCTCCTGCGGCGTCCACGCACACACGCACGCACGTACGCACACACCTGGATCTCTCGACGCTCCGCTCTAAATTGCGACATAGTTGGAGCAACTTGGCTAATGAGTCACACTCGCCGGCTTGCGTGTCCAAAAAGACGCTGCCTCTCCCACGCGCAACTTCCGACGCACCGCGGCGGCTGGAATTCGCGAACAGCCAGTTACATCAAATCGGCGTCTCCCGCCCCTGGTTCATATCCCTGTTGCGCCATTGCTGAGTTATGTTAACGCAGGCAGACACACCGCGGCATAATCATAAGCTTAGTAAGGAAATGTTCTTCCAAAATTTAGGGCGGAATGTTACTAAATAATTAGTAAACTCCCAATACAAATCCATCAACAATTGTCTGTTAGGTTCAAATGTCCACAACAATTCCAAAACAAGTTCTCCAGCAGATGTAGATATTCTGTTACCACAAAAAAGCAAAGACGCTTGAACAATTGATTCTTCAAGTCTTTCGTTGGATTCACGGAGCGAGGACCAGATGGGATCGGTAATCGTAATAATGTTAGAGCAGTTGTAAAGCCTGAAGCGGTGCAGGTTACGGCTACACCTGCGCAAAATATTTTTGTTAGTATAAAGCATTTGAAAAGTGGTGAAGCTATTCCTTCATTGTACTCGTATGCCGCAAGTAATGTACGCTGGCGAAAATGTAACTCTAACAGTTTAGAGTCTGATCGAGCGCACACTAATTCTTAACACTCATTCTCGTTGAACACCGTTTGCAACTGGAACAGGTAATTGTGCTGGTGTTGGTGATGGGAGGGGGGGGGGGGGGGGAGGAGAGTAGGAGAGTGACAATGGCGCCCACTACCACATGCAGTAAAGTGGCTAACGGAGACTAGGTGCAAAAGAAAGGAAGTTTAGTGTTTAAAATTCCGTCGATAACGAAGTCATCAGAAATTGAATCCAAGCTCGGATTAAGGAAGGAACTCGGCCGCGTTCTTTCAAAGGAAACATCCCGCCATTTACCTTAAGCGATTTAAGGAAACCACGCAAACCTAAATGTGGATGCTCTGACGGGTGTTTGAACCGTCGTCCTCCTGCATGCGAGTCCAGTGTGCTAAGCACTGCACCATTTCGCAAGGTCGCACAATTTAAAAATGCTTCCATAGACCATTGGCAAGATACTTTCAGTAGTCTTTTACTCCAATAATTACATCACATGTACTGTACACTCTTTAGTTATGTTAAAAGCAGTGATTAAACTGCACATTAATTACGCTAAGTGGCAGGTATCGCCATACCTGTCTGTTGTACGCGTTGTACAGGGAGTAGCGGATATAACTGAAGATATTTTGATTGGTGACAGGACAGGTTGGTTCAAATGGCTCTGAGCACTATGCGACTTAACTTCTGAGGTCATCAGTCAACTAGAACTTAGAACCAATTAAACCTAACTAACCTAAGGACATCACACATATCCATGCCCGAGGCAGGATTCGAACCTGCGACCGTAGCGGTCGCTCTGCTCCAGACTGCAGCGCCTAGAACCGCACGGCCACTCCGGCCGGCTGAGGAAAGGGGACTGAACAATATTACATTAGTATTTACTTCATTTTCAGACTAATAATTTTAGCTGTTGGGAGTACTACGTTATTATTTTGGTTAGTACCTCAAAGTACATGTGTCAAGAGCAAGCCATTAATGCTTATTTTCCTCTGGACAGCACATGAGGTGTTGAAGCGTAGACGAGTGGTCAAAAACGGTAAGTCTGTACTGCAGGCGTACTCCACTTAGTGGTCCAGTTACGACTGTGCAGAAAACAGCAGCTAGTAAATTATCTCATCGGATAGCAAATTATGTGATGCCTATGCGTGCAGATTGTTTCACACAGAGAAGAAACAACCGATACACTGATGTGTGTGCATGTTAAGGTACCACACATAAAAATATCTATACTTACACACAGTACATCTTGCTTTGTAATTCTAAATGTGCAGGGTGACAATTACTGAATTAAATGAAATAAAATCGTCATAACTTCCGAGTGGTTTAGTTAGGACATTAAAACTGCATGTTTGGCCGCTGGACATGATGGGAATTACTACGGTTTGGCTTAGGGACACATCCTACTTACATTTGGATGGGTTCGTCAATAAGGATAATTAGCGTATTTGGAGGACTGAGAACCCGAATTTAGCGATCGAGAAGTCTCTTCACCTTAGTTGGGTGACTCTGTGGTGTGCAGTGTCCTGTCAAGGAATAACCGGTGGGATATCCCGTGATGGCACGGTAATTACCGAACGGTGCTTGAAGGTTTTGGAAGATGATTTCATCCCCATTCTCCAAAGTGACCCTGATTTCGACAAGATGTGGTTCATGCAAGACAGAGCTCGACCCCATAGATGCAGGAGAGTGATGTCCTGAAGGAGCACTTTGGGGACCGCATTCTGGCTCTGGAGTACCCTGAGGCAACTGTCATGGGCCACGATTGGCCACCATATTCTCCGGATCTGAACACGTGCGACTCCTTTTTAGTGGGGTTATATTAAAGACAAGGTGTACAGCAGTAACCCTAAAACCATTGCTGAACTGAAAACAGGCATTCTGGAGGTTGTCGACAGCATCGATGTTCAGACACTTCACCAGGTCATGCAGAATTTCACTATTCGTCTGCGCCACATCATCGCCAATGATGGCAGGCATATCGAACATTATATCTGAATATCTGTAGTGACGTTTACATGTTGAATAAAGCGTGTGCATCCCGTAGTTTGTAATTAATTTAATTTTTGTCCATGTAATTCAATAGCTGTCACCCTGCAGATGTGTAGATGCAATGGGGTAACACCATAAGTTACCCGATTTGTGTAGCAGCGCGTCACCAGGTTGAAATCACAAAAAAGAAAAATAATAGTAATCACATTCGAGGTACAGGTTCTGCTGAACGGCTGTTTATGTGAAGACGAGGTGCCGTTACGAAGAGCTTGGGCTTAGCTGTAGTGGTGACACATGCACTCGTAACTATTAGATTCTGGGGCGCACCTCACATACAACACGAACAACAGAATGCTGTGGCAATACCTACCACTACAGATTTTGATGACCAAACAGCGAAAGATTGTATTCAGTACGTTACTGCATATAATGTAATTTTATTTCTCGTTTAGAAACGGCTTTTAACGTAATTAAAACGATGTAGCCATCCTTCCTGTAAAAAAAGATTTCTTGTCACGACTGTCTCTGAAAACAGTCTAAGGTCTAAATTGCGTAATAGAAGGAAAATAAACCAACAATTAACAGTCGCTGGCGAAATGGGATCTATGTTGTGGATAATTGCTTTGGATTGGTGAATATTTCAATTTCAAAGAATCTAGAGTACTTCAAAATGTAAGTGAGACGTGAAATGTGTTCTGTTAGAAATTCAAAGTCGCATATATTGAGTTTTCACAAATTTGTGCAGATTCAAAGTTCGAGGTATGGTAACACGGTTAGGGGCGAAACGCCCACGTATTAATCAGCGGAGACGAGACGTTTACCTTTTTTTATTTTTTAGCGAGGGAATGTCGCCGTTAAATAAATATCGCCGACGTCGGCTTTGTCGGAACACCTGGTAGCGACGGAAGCAGTGGTAATCAGAGCTGCTTTTAAACTTTAAATGTGTCGATTAACTACGGAAATTTCAGATTATCCTGATGTTCAATACATCACGAAAAGCAATCATGCACAAACATTTATACGCATTTATTATATCAAAACTGAAATTTTACGCGTGTATATAATACGCTGCAGGCGCTAGGCGATTAAAAGGAATAAACGTACGCAGCATTTTTGTGTGATTATAACGCTTTATTTTCGTGTACGTCAGTTTCGTTTTAATTTGCTCTCGATAGAACAAAATGACACGTCAGGCGTTGGAACCACTTTACTATTGTTGCCGACGAAAATATTCCACGCTTAACTGACGGCAGTGACTGCTCTTGTCCCCCAGAAAATTTCCTTTGTTTATATTATAAAGGCTCGGTTGCCCCGACAATAAGTGCTTCACTGATAATCAAGCGGTTCGGAATTCGACCGCTGTAGGTACTACGATTTTTTCGGTCGCTTATCGTCTCTTTTACCAGAATATTAAAAATGACAAGTTAGTACCGGTAAACGCAGATTCCCTATAACTGGGTAGACAGAGCTAGCTGGTAAAATACTGGCTTGTATTCTGCGTAACAGTGGTTCATATCTCCATTAGGCCACTCAGCGTTAGTTTCTCATTATTTCCCTAAAAACTTCGTGTAATGAACTCTGCAGTGGTTCCTTTGGAAGGGCAGAGATGCACATTAGTCTGCATGTACGTGTACACGAGTACTCTGCAAATCAAACGCAAGATTTTGGCAGAGAGTCTATAGAAACATTATAAACCAGGTGTAGTCAACTAGGGCCCTACCAACTATTAGTGGACGTTCAAGCTTTCATGGTGAGTGGTAGGGATCTAAAAATATTTTCATTAGGTTTTCCAAAAAATTGTGACATAAGGAACTTGGTAAGCACTTGATTTTCTTTGCCCGCATCTCGTGGTCGTGCGGTAGCGTTCTCGCTTCCCACGCCCGGGTTCCCGGGTTCGATTCCCGGCGGGGTCAGGGATTTTCTCTGCCTCGTGATGGCTGGGTGTTGTGTGCTGTCCTTAGGTTAGTTAGGTTTAAGTAGTTCTAAGTTCTAGGGGACTTATGACCACAGCAGTTGAGTCCCATAGTGCTCAGAGCCATTTTTTTTATTTTCTTTGTCCACTGCCAGGATGTCAATTTTCGAATTTCAGGAAATGCTCAGCCTATTACATTTTATTGCCATTACTGATGACTGTGATGTTAACTGTAATGATGTTGAACAACATGTACAGCCTTTCCGCATTTTTGAAGGTCTGTGATTAATTGACTACCATTGCTCTCATAGAGGGATTTTAACTTTCGAGGAGTAATTTCGATGTGTCGAGGACGGACTTCTACTTACGTGACATGATCTCGACGTAACCCTTGTCTCACTAACCGGACAAGGGCGCATTGATAACCAGGGATTACAGGGATGTAACAGTTTTTTCTGTTGTAGAGAGATCAGGGATTATTAAAATATATGGAGTCACTGGTTGGGGGTCTTCCTATTATAGGGGCTAGGTTGGTGGGCCTCGCAGTAGTAGGCACTTGACTTTCTGTGGTTTAACTTGTTGTAACTCTGCTGTATAAATTGTATAAAATTACTTCCCCATTTTATAAACCACCAATACTGTGAATCCCGCGGCCAGTTAGACAAATTTTACTACTAACAGATATACAGAAGTGGGCGGTTGTTGATAAACGTCGACTGTCTCTGTTTTAAATTATTCCTCGACTGTCCCACTCTCAAATAGTACGTGGGAGACATAAACATCGAGATTATGCCGTATGAGCTCTTTTTTTTTTTTTTTTTTTTTTTTTTAGATGAGTATTTCTGTCTATGTAGATGCGAGCCAACAAAATATTTTGGTTTTCGAAGGAGATGGATGAAATTTCCAGAAAATCTCTAACCGCAACAGAAATGTCTTTGTTTTGATGATTGCCTCCGTAACTCGCTATCATGTTGGTAACACACTCTCCATTGTTTCGCTATAACACAAAACCAGCTGCCCTTCTTTGAAATTACTCGATGTCGTCCGTCAATCCTATCCCTTACCGCGCAGCAGTAGTCCGGAAGAGGACCGACTTTGGTCTTGTGATGGGAAAAAACGACTACATTTTATGCAAACAATCTAAGAGGGCTGCCCAGGTTCTCTCTTAAATCCTTCTTATAGATTAAGAGCAGCGGAGAGTCCTTGGCGAACACTCAGATATAACTTCTGCTTCGCTAGATGACTTACCGTCAATTGCTACGACCTGTAATCTTGGACACAAAAAATGAAGGATCCAATCAACAACGGGGATGATACTTATAGGCACGTAATTTGATTAGAAGCTGCTTGTGAGAAACAGTGACAAAAGCCGTGTAGAAGTCTTAGAAACGTGGAATCAATTTGAGATATTACATATTAATCGAGAGAGGAAAGGTCGAGAAAAAGTATTAACATAATACTATGAACCGTCTGCCAAAAACTTTAAGTTTGGTTTGCAGAATAATCACGTAGATATAGATTTAGACTCAGGTACGGTGATGTGGCTATTAAGGAGATGAAATTCTGGAACGTGAAAGAAACAAAAACTGATTTTTGTGAATTAAATGAAGAACTTGCCCTAAAGTAAGTCAGTTCTATATGTTACGTTGTCTTCGATTAGAAGTTTGATTCCCCTATTGTCAACACTCATTACTTCTCGTGAGTAAAAAGTCAGTTGCACTACTCAAGAAAGATATTTTCTGAATCCGCGCTGACTGAGTCGTTTTCTTTGAGGAATTTCATGAAGTCGGAAGACAATACTTTTTCCAAAACCGTGCAATAAATCGATGCCACTGATGCGGTTCTGTAACTTATCGGATTACTTCTATTTACTTTTTTGTGTAACAGTTTAAGCTTAGCAACTTTACAGCCGATAGGTAAAACTTCTACCGATATTGTTGAGAATTCATCTCTGTTTTTTGTGCTCAGAGTTAAACAAACTTGATTTTACCCAGCTACTGTCGGCCTTTGTTCCCCCGTAACCGTCTCAGGAAGGGTGTGTAGGTCCACTGTTTCGTTTTAATTCACGCGTCAATTACTGTCCAATTCGCAGAGCCGGAATAATCTGGCCTAAGATGCAGTAACTGGAGTGGATTGCGTTTCCGGGGAAAGGGGATTGGAGGCTTAACCGGCAGGCAGTAAATGCAGGAAGGGGTTTGCGGCTGATAACTGCTATGCCAACAGAATGTGTAAATATGCTCGACGGAACGGTTGCATTTAAATCTGTACATTTGTTCATAAACCGCTAAATCTCGTCGAATTACACGTTTCATATAGCTTGACACATCGGTGGATATTGTGGAAATAACTGGGGTGCATCAGTAATTAGAATATGTGATCGACAAGTAGCGGTATTTCGTCACCTAATGTAATTGCTTCTTGACATTCTCACTACGTTAGATTGTTTCCATAGGGTTGCCTGAGTAGTCATTTCTTCAATACTCCACTGGTGGCAATAAAATATTATAAATTATAAAATGCGACGCGTTACTTGCTGTGCGCCGTTGTTTCATTTGTAACCCAAATAAAGAAAATCGTTCGTAATAAACTGACAATACAGTATCGCTAAAAAGGTTCAGTGAAACTTACTTGCTCTTCTACTTTGTCTCATTGCCCCGAAAGATGGGGACATCTGTGTACCATCACTAGATTAAGTTTGTACGACTAGAACACACTGATCAAAATTTTGCCGTCACGTGGGTACTGGGATCTGCCACGCCATTTACGGACAAAATATTACACAACATAGTTTTTAAATTCTTTTCAGCCAGCATATGCAAACAGCGATTTTTTCTGTCGAATGACAAGATAAGTATTTTCCTTAATTTTCTGAATCTTTGCCTCGCATGGTAGCTGCGCGCTCTAGGTACTTTGCCACGGTTCGCGCGGTTCCCCCGTCGGAGGTTCGAGTCCTCCGTCAGGCGTGGGTGTGCGTGTGTAACTTAGTTTAAGTTAGATTAAGTAGTGTGTAAGCCTAGGGACCGATGACCTCAGCAGTTTGGTCCCATCGGAACTTACAGAATTTTTTTTTCTTAATCTTTTGCTTTCTGACTCATTGTTATTTCCGCCAACCACAATGTTCACTCATAACGTAACATTAGTTGTTTACCCCCCTGCGTACTGATTTGCAGATACTGGGTCGAAAGATGTTTCAGCAATGCCATGACACTCTAGGATCTGTCATGGAATACAAACTTGGAGCCGTTACTAACAAGGAAACGCAAGAATATATGCTGTCACAAATCTCTGCGTCCACTTGGTTAAGCACATGTAAGCAGGAGACAGGATTTCAATACGTGTGACGACATCTGCCGCAGGTAAACGAAGGGACAGTACACAAAAGAATATTTACGCTTTATAAAAGACCGTAAAGAACATAATCAGCACCAAGTTATGATATTATTCTACTAGATCGTCTATCGTTTGTGTAAATACAAAGAAAATACGCCGCCTCAGATGGCAGAAACAATAAAATAATTCGCCGTCGTGCAGGCCACTACTTTCTAGTAGCATTTTGTACAGTATTATATTGCCTATGACCTTACATCGTTGCGCTACTGAGTCCGAAAATAACGCAGTACGCTCGATGTCGAAATAATAGGAAGCCATTCTCACCAAACAAATGTCACGTTAATGTGAGAGGAGATATCTAGGTTTCGGCCTGGGTAATGTTTTAATTCTCTTCTGAGTTTTCATATTTGAGCTATTTTCCTGTTTTGTATCTGAGACAGAATTGACGAATCAGCTGCAGATTATCCATAATAAAAACAGGAAAAGCCAAAACGCCCAGTCGATAAATGAGGCGAATAGTGTTCACTTTTTATGCTGGTTCCTTATTCGGATCACACCATCCACAATCCCCAAAAATGTGCACAGATTCTCTGTCTGTTACCCTAATCGTAGGTTCATATATAAAGCCATATGAGGACGTTGTGTGATATTTAATTATTGTCGCCCCGTCAAATGAAAGAGGAAAGTTAATGGCAGCTCCACAAACGCGAGCGACTCTTTCTGTTACGTGCGAACTCGTTCGCGTGTGACCGATTGTGACTCAAACTGAGCAGGGCAAGTGCGCTTGTTCTCCCACGCAATAAGGCAATCTTACATGTTATTCAGTTAAAGGTGGTCTAGGCAGCTTTGGTGTAGCACACGTTTGTAAGAAACACACAGAAAATTCCACCGATATTAATCATTTTTTATGTAGTGCTATTTACTACAAGTTCTTAGATTACTTTCATTTTGTCCTTTGATCTCGTATCAACCATTCCGGTTGATACAGCACTGCCTATCCGCTATATTTTACATTATCAATAACTTGCGTTACGTATTGTGACGGCGTTACGATTTCAAGAAACGTCTCTGATTACTGTCCATTCTAAAACATCGAATTTTCTCCATATATAATTAATGATGGGTAATTTGAAGATAAAAATACTTGTCTGTAGTCCTGAACCTCTGTATTATAACGCAATACGTAACAAATTTTTGTTGCAATTTGTAATTTTTACCGATTTTAGCCAGAAATTTGTCGGCGGTATTTCTTATTGCAATCTCCACCTCTTGCACCTCTGAACAGCAGTTTGTAAGCCAGCGCGAAGTCACAAAGGAATGAGCAGATCTGACGCAGTGAAGGTCCCTTCATGTAGCACCGAGGCGGAGAGAACTTTCACGCATTCGCAAGGAGCGGAAAACGGCGTTTGACGAGACCGCTGAGTGGTTTCTCGTGTCGCACACACCTACGGCTGACGACTTACTGTGCCGTCCCGGCGAGGTCCCCGTTGGAAGCGATCTGCAGAGTTATAGCGCTCCCCTCTACAAGATTCGCTCACCTCGAGTCGAGTTCAGAGAGTCAGCAGCGATTTAACTGGAAACAAAAAGCGGTACATTCTTCCGTGAAAGAGACACCAGACCTGTTGTGCATTTGTGATCCCAGAACTTTTTTTTTTGTTTTTACTTTATTGTTCTTTTAAACCTGTACAACAGGCAGGCTGTCAGCAGCACACTACGCTGCTCTTCAGCCATAGAATATACAAGGAGCAAAAACAGTGAGAAGACACATAAGTGACAGAACGGTGGGCAATAAAACGGGAGACACATAGAGACAAACACGGAGCCGTTCACACTCGTCGATAATCCACACTGCTAACTGATGAGACGACACACAAACACTGAAGATGACGATGGCATTGGTGAACGATGGAGTGTGACGGTGAACAATGAGCACTAAACACGACGGCACACACGAAACACTGATGGCGGTGATCTCCGGCGCGCGAAGGTCCACTTAGCGTGTGCGAGTCGATCCCAGAACCAGCACAAAGCCGGTATATACTAATGAAATATTGTCAGTGCATGCAAGTACGCAACAAACCAATATTTACTCGATACCTCTGCGTTATTTTTAATACGGGGCTATTACAAATGATTGAAGCGACTTCATATATTCACTGTAGCTCCATTCATTGACATATGGTCACGACACACTACAGATACGTAGAAAAACTCATAAAGTTTTGTTCGGCTGAAGCCGCACTTCAGGTTTCTGCCGTCAGAGCGCTCGAGATCGCAGTGAGACAAAATGGCGACAGGAGCCGAGAAAGCGTGTGTCGTGCTTGAAATGCACTCACATCAGTCAGTCATAACAGTGCAACGACACTTCAGGACGAAGTTCAACAAAGGTCGACCAACTGCTAACTCCATTCGGCGATGGTATGCGCAGTTTAAAGCTTCTGGATGCCTCTGTAAGGGGAAATCAACGGGTCGGCCTGCAGTGAGCGAAGAAACGGTTGAACGCGTGCGGACAAGTTTCACGCGTAGCCCGCGGAAAATTGGCTCATGCCACAACTGGAGACCAACAGCGCCGACTTCATCTTTCAACAGGATGGTGCTCCACCGCACTTCCATCATGATTTTATGCATTTCTTAAACAGGAGATTGGAAAACCGATGGATCGGTCGTGGTGGTGATCATGATCAGCAATTCATGTCACGGCCTCCACGCTCTCCCGACTTAACCCCATGCGATTTCTTTCTGTCGGGTTATGTGAAAGATTCAGTGTTTAAACCTCCTCTACCAAGAAACGTGCCAGAACTGCATCAACAATGCTTTCGAACTCATTGATGGGGACATGCTGCGCCGAGTGTGGGAGGAACTTGATTATCGGCTTGATGTCTGCCGAATCACTAAAGGGGCACATATCGAACATTTGTGAATGCCTAAAAAAACTTTTTGAGTTTTTGTATGTGTGTGCAAAGCATTTTGAAAATATCTCAAATAATAAAGTTATTGTAGAGCTGTGAAATCGCTTCAATCATTTGTAATAACCCTGTATAATTTTCTCTCTCTTATCAACCTCTGGTGACACTGTACAAATCTTCAACTATTCAAAATGAGAGTTGCTTACGCTATTCACTAACCGTTGTGTGTACCACAGAACCGTTAATATAGGTAAGTTATGTTAGTAAAGTACTAACAAGATATACAACACAAAAATGAAACGATTGGAAGAAACCGACCATAAGAAAGATCAGTTTGGATTCTAGGACAATGTAGAGAAACGAGAGGCATTACTTATCTCTTCAGTTAGACTGAAGAGTTAATTATTTCTATTTTTATGACATAAAAGCAGGGAGATTCAAGCATGATTTGCTCATCAGACTTTATGCGAGCAGAAAAGCGTTACTTGATGACTAACTGTGTTAAGCTAAATTAACACATAACTGTGTTATTCATCGTTCTGCTGCTTAAGTGGCTGTTGGGGTATTTTGGGGAGGGGGGGGGGGGAAGAGGAGCGGGAGGGTATCTGGTGAGCAGAAATCAGTGTTCAGTGATCTTTTTCTGCTGACTTAGAACTGTGACTCGTTTGCTGTGACTGACGGGGTGGCCTTTGTGGTACGCAGATAATTTTGCATCACTTGTTATGGTCAGATAATCGTGTGATAATCTAACTCCTCCCGACCAGGCCATGAAGGCCCAACGGTACCGACTGGCCGCCGTGTCATCCTCAGCCCACAGGCGTCACTGGATGCGGATATGGAGGGGCATGTGGTCAGCACACCGCTCTCCGGGTCGTATGTCAGTTTCCGAGACCGGAGCCGCTACTTCTCAATGAAGTGGCTCTTCAGTTTGCCTCACAAGGGCTGAGTGCACCCCGCCTGCCAACAGCGCTCGGCAGACCGAATGGTCACCCATCCAAGTGCTAGCCCAGCCAGAAAGCCCTTAACTTCGGTGATCTGACGGGAACCGGTGTTACCACTGTGGCAAGGTCGTTGGCCTTTTTATATGTCAGTTGTAGATTTAACGATTTCGGAGTATCAAAAGTTCATTCGTATCGTTCGTACACTGGCGGAGCTTCGCATAATATTTCACTATAACACTGCTTAATTAGACACTGATTTGGGCGTAGGTTCACCGGACAAAATATTAGTCATGCAGAAATGCTTTGACAGCGACCTAGTCACAGGCTGAACCGAGCGCCCACTCCCTCTACGTGAGCGTAAGTAAGTAGTGATCAGTCAGACATTTATGTTTCAGGTGGACATTGTACGTAAAAATGGGCAAATGTAAGGAGATGACAAAGTGGCAGAAAGGAGGAAACGTGTTTCGCCGTACCCATGGCCATACGGGGTGGGAAGCTGCTGGATTTATTCGTGTTTCGTAGCGAACTATACATCATGCCTACAAACAGTGGTGTAACACACGTGGCCACAAAACAAGACGTCATAATTGTGGTCGGCGGAAGATCCAGGCCGAAAGGGGCCGGAAACGGGTTTCATGGGTTGTGACTGAAAATCGCTTACAAATCAGACACGCAGTTAATGAAGATCCATCCCAATTTGTTGGCGAGAGAGCGTTGCACGTGAACAGCCTGCGTTGAACATTTTGAATCGGTCACTTTGCAAGATGTCATTGTTCAGACAGGACCATAAAGCTCCGCGTCGTAAATGTGCTAGAAATCATCGAACGTGGACAGTAGCTGACTGGCGGAACGTAGTGTAGTCTGACAAATCACGTTTTTATCTTTACCCAAATGACGCACGTCGTCAAGTGTACCAAAGCATTTCATTCTGAATCCGTGCAAGGTCGGTTTCAAGCCGGTGGCGGGTTGTGATGTTTTGGGGGTGTTTTGCTTATCATGAATTGAGCCTGCTCGCTAAGGTGACCACTAACATCAACCAGCGTGTTTATTTATACATTCTGAATAAGCAGTTGTTGCCTTTCAGTCAATCTCTGCGCCATGAGTAAGCTAATGATGCCCCTATCTTTCAAGACGGCGACATCAAAGTTCACCGGACTGGAAGTATGTGTGACTGATTTCCTCAACGCTTCCCCACCCTATTACATGCCGAGTGGCCTGAAGATCACGTAAGGTGATCCCGTAGAAAATATGAGGGACGTATTGGAACAGCGCATAAGACGTAGACATCAGCATCCCCGAGTCCGCAGCTCGTGGTCTAGCGGCTAGGGTTGCTGTCTCCGGATTACGGGGACCCGGTTACGATTGCCGGTGTGGTTGAGGATTTTCTCTGCCCCGCGACTAGGTGCTTGTATTGTCCTCATCATTTCATCCTCATCATCATTTGTGACAGTGGCTCGATTGTACTGTGCAAAAAATTGGACTGTGAAAAAATTGGGCCTATGTACGGGCGCTAATGACCGCGCAGTTGCGTACCCCACAAACTAATAATCATCATCATCAGTATCCCCACAATTTGGTGTAAGTACGCGGTCGAATCATCTGCGAGTAGCATAACCTGGGTGCAGCGTACCTGGACGACCTGATAGACTCTCTTCCTAACCGAATGATCCAGGCGCCTATCAAGTCCAGCAGACGAATTACACGGCATCAAATAATGCTTGTAGTCATTTCTCTAAGAGTGCTTAATTTGTTGCTGGTGAGCTTATTTCACTGCGCAAATGTTTATACACAGATGTAAACATTACACACACAATTCAATATGGCGGCCTGTAGGTGTAGGTGAGTATGGTCCACTGCTTCTTTACAGGTATTTTCACATTACTGATTTGAAACGTCCCCTTAGAACAATTTCTGAATTACTGTGCTGATAAACCTCTTACACTATTTGCTTTTCAAACAGCTGAGCAAAACTGAACGTACTCAAACATTCACTAAAGTGACACACAATATTTTTAGCGCAACGCAATCTGACTTTCAAAAATCCCTACAAAAGAATGGCCCTGACTAACATTAACCTATACGTTTCACAAATCACTTACTTCACCAAAAATCTTCGTTACTCGAACTACTGCAATACAGCGAGCGTCACTACTGCCAGCTAAATAAAAGATTCAAACTACGGAAGGCACTAACTTCTGATAGGCATAGTTAGCAAATGAAAGATTTTAATAGAGAACAAACAATGTATTTACCTTAATAGTGTTGAAAAATCATAATATACATAGCAGTTCATGACATCCAGTATTACAAATTTCGAAACTCTGCCATTTCTCTCCCCACATCCACCACTGCTGGCGGCTCACCTCCAACTGCGCAACGCTACGCGCTGTTCACATCCAGCTGCCGCTGCCCAACACTACAATGGCAGACAACAATGCAAACAAACCACAGACTGCACACAGCACACCCAGTGATATTCATACAGAGCGCTACGTAACGTTGCCAATAAGAAAACATAAACAGCCTACTTACACTGACAGTATGGTAGCTACCTGTTTCACACTGGCTCGTCTTAAGCCTACTGCATTAAACTCAAATTTATAGCATTTGTAGTCTTTGAAATGTTTTGACCCTGTTGACTGAATATATTATTTGAAATTCTGATGTTATCAGCGATTAAATGCAGGAAAGGAAAGACGATCTGCAAATTGTACGTCTGCAGTTATATGGTTGTAAGAGTAGAAGTACATGAGAATGAGGTAGCATTTGAGAAAGGAGTGAGACAGTGCTGTATTCTATGTTCCACGCTTTTCACAGAGCATGCAGCAAAAAAATCCAAGTAAAAATTTATAATAGAAATTGTTACGGAGAAGAAATAAAAGATTAGTAGATTCGAAGATCTTATTGTACTGCCGTCAGAAACGAAGAATAAATATGGTAAATCAAATGTGCAGAATACGTTGTCCAGCAAAGAGTTGAAGACTAACATAGATAAAGTAATAGAAGGGTACAGGAACGCAGTAAAATGCTTGGGATTCAGAAACTAAGACACCGAAAATAAGAGACGAGCTTCTCTATTTGTGAAGCAAAGTGACTGACGATGACCGAAACGAAACTCATATTATATCCGGACTGATGATAACAATAAGAGCTTCTTAGGAAAGAAGAAATATATTAACACCTACTCTAGCGGCAGAGCAGTGAACAGAGTGGTCTGAAGTTAATTTAGATTAAAACATTTTTCCTAACATAGCCATATTCTGCAGCAGCTGATAAAATTACACTACTGGCCATTAAAATTGCTACACCACGACGATGACGTGCTACAGACGCGAAATTTAACCGACAGGAAGAAGATGCTGTGATATGCAAATGATCAGCTTTTCAGAGCATTCACACACGGTTGGCGCCGGTGGCGACACCTGCAACGTGCTGACATGAGGAAAGTTTCCAACCGATTTCTCATACACAAACAGCGGTTGACGGCGTTGCCTGGTGAAACGTTGTCGTGGTGCGTCGTGTAAGGAGGAGAAATGCGTACCGTCGCGTTTCCGACTTTGATAAAGGTCGGATTGTAGCCTATCGCGATTGCGGTTTATCGTATCACGACATTGCTGATCGCGTTGGTCGAGATCCAATGACTGTTACCAGAATATGGAATCGGTGGGTTCAGGAGGGTAATACGGAACGCCGTGCTGGATCCCAACGGCCTCGTCTCGCTAGCAGTCGAGATGGCAGGCATCTTATCCTCATGGCTATAACGGATCGTGCAGCCACGTCTCGATCCCTGAGTCAACAGATGGGGATGCTTGCAAGACAACAACCATATGCACGAACAGTTCGACGACGTATGCAGCAGCATGGACTACCAGCTCGGAGACCATGGCTGCGATTACCCTTGAGGCTACATCACAGACAGGAGCGCCTGCGATGGTGTAATGAACGACGAACCTGGGTGCACGAATGGCAAAACGTCATATTTTCGGATCACTCCAGGTTCTGTTTACAGCATCATGACGGTCGCATCCGTGTTTGGCAACATCGCGTTGAACGCACGTTGGAAGTGTGTATTCATCATCGCCATACTGGCATATCACCCGGCGTGATAGTATGGGGTGCCACTGGTTACACGTCTCGGTCACCTCTTGTTCGCACTGACGGCACTTTGAACAGTGGACGTTACATTTCAGATGTGTTACGACCCGTGGCTCTACCCTTTATTCGATCCCTGCGTACCCTACATTTCAGCAGGATACTGTATGACCGCATGGTGCAGGTCCTGTAAGGACCTTTCAGGATACAGACAATGTTCGACTGCTGCCCTGGCCAGCACATTCTCTCTCACCAATTGAAAACGTCTGGTCAATGGTGGCCTAGCAACTGGTTTGTCAGTACTCTTGATGAACTGTGGTATCGCGTTGAAGCTGCATTGGCAACTGTACTTGCACACGCCATCCAAGCTCTGTTTGACTCAATGCCCAGGCGTATCAAGGCCGTTATTACGGCCAGAGGTGGCTGTTCTGGGTTGTGATTTCTCAGGATCTATGCACCCAAACTGCCTGAAAATGTAATCACATGTCAGTTCTAGTATAATATATTTGTCCAATAAATACCCGTTTATCATCTGCATTTCTTCTTGGTGTAGCTATTTTAATAGCCAGCAGTGTAGTTCCGCGCCACAATATCGTAACAAGCCGCTAGAGGTGCAAAAATAAGAAAGCCCAACCCGCTGTTAAAGTGGTCAGATTCTGAAAGCTGGTGTTACAGAAGAATTCTGAACATTAAATGAATAAACTGTGACCTGATGAACAGATTTAGTAACACAAGTTGGCTAAAATAAGGGAGAGAGAGAGATAGAACACATCCCGAGGCATGAAGGAATTGTTGCAGTTAAGGAAATCTATTACAGATGTAAAGTGGGGGTTGAGCATAAGCGATAGAGGAAGACCGAGGATTGATGACAGTAAGCAGACTTAAATGAATGTAGATGGAAAGACTAACAAAAAGTAGAGTTGCATATAGAAATGCATTAAACCAAGCTGCAGAATGAAGCCCAGGGAGTGGGTAAAAGTTTCATATCGTGTTTTGGAAGTTCACTCAATTACAAAACCTTCAGCACACTTACAGTAATTACACCGGATGATAAATGAATGCATCATTAAATTGGCCCAGGTAAGTGCCATGTTGTTATTTGCGTACGGTTCGCGTTTTCTTTCCCATGGGTTGTAAACTGTGGATGGAAATCAGATAGTACCACAAGCCAATATTCCTTATTTGTTAATAACGGCATCATGGCGTAATTAGAGGTAATCACTGTTACTTACTTTCTACGGAATATACGTCGTACTCAAAAACGTGCACGTAATATTTTGATGTGTTTTGAAGTTGATTGTTATAAATATTGCTTGATGAGAGAAACCATTTTTTACGCCACTGCCTACAATATGAAACTAAAAAATTAACACACTAAATTATGGCACAATTCTGTCATCTGCAGGGAGTTTAAAAACTCGCTGACAAACTCTAATTGTGGATGACAGACAGAAAACTATTCATTAAGATACGTATTTTTTGTAAATCGCTCGCTTGCGAGATATACCCTCGGTTTGCCCCTCTAGGATTATGAGAGTAACCAACTGTGCTTGCATACCATTTGCATTTTACAAAAGGCGTGAATATATTTACAAGAAGTGTTCATTCTTTTCTGAGCTTCATTCCGTGCTCGACACCTTCGCACCAGGAACCCTCAGGCTCTGTCGAACAGAACCTGCTACGCATCCTAGGCGCTCACCAGGCTTTACGCCCTTTTGTTCGTTTCTTGCATTTCCTTTTTTGTGTTGGCGGCTCCAGCAGCCTGTAAGCCGGTTTCTAAACTCTCTAACATTGTTCGTTCATTCAGTCTAGGCATTAAATATGTTGGGGTAGGTCGTTTAAAAACGACATGGCCGATTTTCTTTCTGATTCTTTTTAAGTCCACGATTGTGCTTAGTCTATAGTCTCCTTATCGACGAAACTTTGAAGCCGTATCTTCTTCGTTTTAAAGTCTGGTAGCTTCTTCTGGTGCTTCATAGGCATACAGTGCATTGCCCGCATCTCGTGGTCGTGCGGTAGCGTTCTCGCTTCCCACGCCCGGGTTCCCGGGCTCGATTCCCGGCGGGGTCAGGGATTTTCTCTGCCTCGTGATGGCTGGGTGTTGTGTGCTGTCCTTAGGTTAGTTAGGTTTAAGTAGTTCTAAGTTCTAGGGGACTGATGACCTCAGAAGTTAAGTCCCATAGTGCTCAGAGCCATTTTTGAACGGAGATTAAAACCTCCGAGTGAGCAGTGGAAGTCTTCCCTTAGATAATTCCTTTCGCCGATACTCATAAAGTCAATACAAAATGAAATTCGACATATTCTACATGTCAGTGAGGACAGAGTTTCACGTTGCTAAAAGTTCGACTTACACTTTTAACTGTAGCTTTCTCTCTGTTTGTATAGCAAGAGTGTAATTTAATAGAGGAGAACAGTAGTTACGCTAATGCAACAGAGTAGCAAGAGAAACTGAAGACGTGGTGGACGAAAGTCAGTGTGGCGCCAAGATGGAACAAGATACCACAGCATCAGATTTGATATTGTGGCTAGTAACAGAAAGTAGATTGCAGTAAGATTAGAAAAAGCCTTCGAGTGTGTAAGGTAAAATGAGCTCACAATCCTCACGGGATCTGAACTAAAGTACAGAGAAAAGTGAATTATCCACAACAGCTTCAAAACGTAAGTGGTAGTAATAAAAATGGAAGGGAAGGAAGGCGATGTCGTGTTAGGGTTGCGGTTTTAATTTAATTTGTACCTTGGAGGAGAAATCATGAAACTGAGAGTAATTTTTGGAAAATGAATAAAAAGGCACGAGGGAGAGGTGGAAAGTAATGTCATTGTTCGCAGATGACGTAATCCTTCCCGACAGATGTGTTACAGATTTAGACCTGTTCAACGAAATATGTATATAAATTATAAACTAACCGAAGGTAAGCAGTGAACAAAGTGAATGAATTCTTCTCTCGAGGAAACATTATTATACAGTATGACTGAAGCAAAGGAGACAGAAAATATACGTTAAATGATTTCACAGGTAATGGTCATTACGTTTAATATATTTTTTCTATTGTGAGACAAAGCGATCAATACCTTCATGGAAAAGTGTTTTCGGTTCCCTACAGAGCCATGTTTGTACTCAGGCACGCACCTAGGACCGTTCATGTGCTGCCACTGTTGCTTCAACTCTGAAGTTTTGCTAGGAAGCCCTTAGACATGCTACATACAGTCCGAATACCACCCCATGTGATTTTCCTGAAGAAAGACATTCGTGGCAGCCGATTTGGCACTGACGAAGAGGTGAGCACCTGGCTACAACCATGATTCCGAAGACAACTGCACTGATCACCTTATCTGACAGTGAGATAAGTGTATTTACAGTTTTTACTCTTGAAATAATAACCAGTTTAATTACTTTTTTCCATGTGTCTCACTTTCATTTGACTACCCATAAGAGATTGTCAGAGGCGAAAAGAGCTTTCCTTAATAAAAGAACTCTGTTGGTATATGATTTGATGCGAAAATGAAAAAGTTGTGAAGAAGAAGTCCCAGAAAATGTACGTGTGGAGCATAGCGTTGTATGTAAGTGACATCTGGACCATTGGAAATTTAGAGAAGAAGAAACTGGTAGGATTTAAATGGAGTGCTATCGAAAAAGGTTAAAAGTAAGTAGACAGGTAAGGTACAGAGTGAGAAAATGGATGTCTGTGTGAGAGAAAAAGAAAATAAAATTTGGCAGAACGTCTGTGAAGGGGTAGTTACTCAATTAGTTAGTTGCTTACTTCATGGGACATTTTGCACAATAATTCCTAATGACTTGGAACAAGTCATTCTATAGTCACAATGCAAATTAATTTGTAAATATGACTACATGCTGAACATTTATGTTTCTTATATATATATATATATATATATATATATATATATATAAGTTCATAATTGCTACCCACCACATTTTACACATTTTCTGTGAAATAGAAAGAGTTGTCAGGGAGAAACGATTTCAGATTGCTTCAAAATTTTACTTTGCTGGCAGTCAAAAATTTTTGTTGCTGCATTGTGCACCTCTTTTTGTGCTAAAGACAACCCTAATGTAGAATAATGAATGACACTTTTCCTTTTTGTATTGTAGTTACATACGAATTTGTTTCTTTTGAACTGTAGTGTTGTTAGTGTAATGAATAGCTGAACTTGTGTTGAAAAGAAAAGTAGGGTGCAATAATCTAAAGGGTACACGATGAGTAGTATTTGCATAAGATGTTACACATGATGTTTGGTGTAGGAGCTGTGCAGAAATGAAATGATTACAACAAAGCAGAAAAACATCAAGGACACCATATAACCACCACAGAGAGTAATTACGTAAAAATTATCTTAAGGTTACCCCTACTGAGTGTGCTGGGCAGTGTGTGGAATGTTACGCCTGGCACTGTCTCCAGATTAGCGGCCTCTGCGTGGCTCAGGTGTCGCGCCGCAGCGGCGCTAAGAGCTTCCGAAGCGACCGTCCCGAGGCGCTGTTGGCCGTCGCGTTATCCGGCCATCTACACGGCTCCAGCACACGCCACCCCAAGGAGGGCCGCGACGTTATCGGCGAAATACGGCGACGCCGATAGCCCGGCCTCGCAACAGCGCGTCCTCCTTGACTCTCCATCATCGGCACTTCTCGACCTGTGACCACGAGCTGATGTCTCTCCTCTCCTCTGCAGTTTACGGAAATACTACACCAAAGAAAGCATAGCGATTATGTGGTGCTCACAGCCTGGTTTCTTAATGCGGAGACTTTATAACGTCAAGTATCGGAAATATAAATTAACTTCGAGGGTTTGTGGCCTTTGTCGTTGATGTAACGCCTTCTGAGGCGTTACACAGCCTGTTATTCGTCTTCAAATTTCTTAATTTCTTCAGTGCTCGACATTTCGACCCCTTTGCTGCCAACTTCGTCAGCATATCTCGGTGAAACTGGAATACAATAAAACAACTATTACGTCACACTAAGACAAAATGTAAACTCAGCGGTAGTGGTGCAAAATGGTTCAAATGGCTGTGAGCAATATGGGACTTAACTTCTAAGGTCATCAGTCCCCTAGAACTTAGAACTACTTAAACCTAACTAACCTAAGGACATCACACACATCCATGCCCGAGGTAGGATTCGAACCTGCGACCGCAGCGTCGCGCGGTTCCAGACTGTAGCGCCTAGAACCGCTCGGCCACTCCGGCTGGTGTAGTGGTGCACCAAGAATAATGTGCCAGGTCATGGATTTCAAGAATACACTAAGACCAGCCACAGAAAGTAGTATCTATTGAAGGAAATTCCGTAAAGCAAATGAAGTATCCAATAACGAGTACCATTCCACTAGAAATATCGGCTACAGCCTCCCAATGAGCGAGCAACGAACATAAACTACAAGGAAAAAACCCGAAGCGGCACAACGATAATAATATTTAGAATTCTGCCTCATTTTCAATACCCGCTTTCAGTGTTTGCTCAACGACAACAGTGCTCCGATAGCAACTTCAACACTTCAACATTGCATCTACAGTTCTCCAGAAAAGCACAACAAAACAGCCACAGTATTTTTCGACAGTTTCAGCCGTCTGGGGACGTCAGTGGTGTAGTCTTTTACCATAGGAAGTAAGGGACAGGACGTTGTTACGGGTGGCCAGCATTCTCTTTCTAGAACACAATACCGTTCTTTATTTACATGCATACTTAACTTGAATAGACTCTATGATCTGGGGTACAAGCTCATTAGTAATAGCCCTCTTGCGGCCAATATCGGTAATCTTGCTATTACAAACATTATTCCCACTTCTGGTCGCTGTGTACTGTCACAACCTGCGATTCGAACTGAGACTGCTCTGCGATTGAATGGCAGACGCCAAACTGGAATGAGTCACTGAGGGCCTCTGGTCAGTCACGGCAGCCTAAATACATTCTGTCGAGAAGGCGTTGACTGCATGTTGCTTGTAGGTGTGTCTCTGGCGTCTCTCGTGATAGGGGCGCTTGATCCCACTCCTACTTATCGACCTTGGCGCTTCATCTCTGCCGATCGGTGTACTGGCGATAGCTAACACCAGGACAAGTGGGATCCTGAAGAAGATTCCAGGAGAGGGATTGAAACGTTGAGCATAGAAAAGATTTGAAGAGGAATATGAAGGGGCCCAACGACTCAAAAGTTTTTACTATAAATGATTTTTCTACTAAAGGGTGATGTATGTATAACAATTTAATGGGTGTGGTTTTGCTATTGACGATGAGAACTTTCACATACAGCAATGGGGCTCTAACAATAATCGCCATGTCCTCGATGTAATTAATTAATCTATCACTATGAAATTCAGCTTAAACGTGCCCATTGTTGCATGTAATGGATTCGCTGGTATCACATGCAACGAGATGGCGGACCACCTCGCGAACAAAGTGTAATTGATGGCCAGCCTTAATGCACTTGCCCTCCACATGCAGATTTTGTTGTTCCTGTAAAGAAAAAGTCCACCAAGAGTGGTCACAGACGTGGAAGATCTCAGAATATTGCAAAGGAAGACATTATTCCGCAATACAGCCGAATATTCCGCGGGAATCCTGGATCTCCCAAACAAGCTAACCAGACGTCATACAACTACTACACTCCTGGAAATTGAAATAAGAACACCGTGAATTCATTGTCCCAGGAAGGGGAAACTTTATTGACACATTCCTGGGGTCAGATACATCACATGATCACACTGACAGAACCACAGGCACATAGACACAGGCAACAGAGCATGCACAATGTCGGCACTAGTACAGCGTATATCCACCTTTCGCAGCAATGCAGGCTGCTATTCTCCCATGGAGACGATCGTAGAGATGCTGGATGTAGTCCTGTGGAACGGCTTGCCATGCCATTTCCACCTGGCGCCTCAGTTGGACCAGCGTTCGTGCTGGACGTGCAGACCGCGTGAGACGACGCTTCATCCAGTCCCAAACATGCTCAATGGGGGACAGATCCGGAGATCTTGCTGGCCAGGGTAGTTGACTTACACCTTCTAGAGCACGTTGGGTGGCACGGGATACATGCGGACGTGCATTGTCCTGTTGGAACAGCAAGTTCCCTTGCCGGTCTAGGAATGGTAGAACGATGGGTTCGATGACGGTTTGGATGTACCGTGCATTATTCAGTGTCCCCTCGACGATCACCAGTGGTGTACGGCCAGTGTAGGAGATCGCTCCCCACACCATGATGCCGGGTGTTGGCCCTGTGTGCCTCGGTCGTATGCAGTCCTGATTGTGGCGCTCACCTGCACGGCGCCAACACGCATACGACCATCATTGGCACCAAGGCAGAAGCGACTCTCATCGCTGAAGACAACACGTCTCCATTCGTCCCTCCATTCACGCCTGTCGCGACACCACTGGAGGCGGGCTGCACGATGTTGGGGCGTGAGCGGAAGACGGCCTAACGGTGTGCGGGACCGTAGCCCAGCATCATGGAGGCGGTTGCGAATGGTCCTCGCCGATACCCCAGGAGCAACAGTGTCCCTAATTTGCTGGGAAGTGGCGGTGCGGTCCCCTACGGCACTGCGTAGGATCCTACGGTCTTGGCGTGCATCCGTGCGTCGCTGCGGTCCGGTCCCAGGTCGACGGGCACGTGCACCTTCCGCCGAGCACTGGCGACAACATCGATGTACTGTGGAGACCTCACGCCCCACGTGTTGAGCAATTCGGCGGTACGTCCACCCGGCCTCCCGCATGCCACTATACGCCCTCGCTTTAAGTCCGTCAACTGCACATACGGTTCACGTCCACGCTGTCGCGGCATGCTACCAGTGTTAAAGCCTGCGATGGAGCTCCGTATGCCACGGCAAACTGGCTGACACTGACGGCGGCGGTGCACAAATGCTGCGCAGCTAGCGCCATTCGACGGCCAACACCGCGGTTCCTGGTGTGTCCGCTGTGCCGTGCGTGTGATCATTGCTTGTACAGCCCTCTCGCAGTGTCCGGAGCAAGTATGGTGGGTCTGACACACCGGTGTCAATGTGTTCTTTTTTCCATTTCCAGGAGTGTATAACGCGCGTCCGGCTGGGTAACGGCTGTTACCCTTCACGTCTTCATAGGACGAGGAATACCGATACCGCGCATTCCACCCACCTGGGATTGCAGACCTCGACCGTGCGATACTAGGATGCTGGCGGTATGACGGAAAACGCCGCAAGTTTCTTAAGGTCTTAATCAGAATAGGAATTTCCCAACCTACATCTGTGACGGACAGCTTTCGACAGCTAACCACAACAGACTAAGTCAGTATTGCCCGATTTCTGCAAGAAAACGATATACAGTTGTAAGTCAGACACGAATGTTGCAACGGAAGAAGATGTGGTGTAAGGAACGCATTGCGCGATTGAATTTGCAAAGTCTACCATGAAGCTTACCTGGAATTAATACAATTTCTAATGCTTATGCTGCATATCTAATGTATACCAGATTTGTAGATACTCACTTCCCTGTCTAAATGGTTAGTGCCAATAAATTAAATTAGGAACTTTAACATGGATCTGCTTGGTGGCAACCGGCATATTTATTGGGATGTTGCTATAAAAACCTACCTGGCTGGTCACTGTGTATGTTATTCGTAGGAGGCCATAACTAAGTTTATGACCAGTGGGGCTTGCAGTCGGACAAACGACTTTATGAGTGCTCATCCCCAAGTTCGTCGGCAACTTGACTCATTCCTGGCTTTCCACGTGCACTAACCTTTTCCATGCATTTCGTGGTTGAATATCAATAAAAGCGAAACGAGGATAATGGAATGTAGTCGAATTAAGTCGGGTGATGCTGAGGGTATAAGATTAGGAAATGAGACACTTAAAGTAGTAAAGGAGTTTTGCTATTTGGGGAGCAAAATAACTGATGATGGTCGAAGTAGAGAGGATATAAAATGTAGACTGGCAATGGCAAGGAAAGCGTTTCTGAAGAAGAGAAATTTGTTAACATCGAGTATAGATTTAAATGTCAGGAAGTCGTTTCTGAAAGTATTTGTATGGAGTGTAGCCATGTACGGAAGTGAAACATGGACGATAAATAGTTTGGACAAGAAGAGAATAGAAGCTTTCGAAATGTGATGCTACAGAAGAATGCTGAAGATTAGATGGGTAGATCACATAACTAATGAGGAAGTATTGAATAGGATTGGGGAGAAGAGAAGTTTGTGGCACAACTTGACCGGAAGAAGGGATCGGTTGGTAGGACATGTTCTGAGGCATCAAGGGATTACCAATTTAGTATTGGAGGGCAGCGTGGAGGGTAAAAATCGTAGGGGGAGACCAAGAGATGAATACACTAAGCAGATTCAGAAGGATGTAGGTTGCAGTAGGTACTGGGAGATGAAGAAGCTTGCACAGGATAGAGTAGCATGGAGAGCTGCATCAAACCAGTCTCAGGACTGAAGACCACAACAACAACAACAAATTTTTGGTAATATAAAGCTGTCCTAAACCGTAAAATTTGCTAGGACGTCCAGCTACTTTAATAGATACCATCCTATTTGAGATGTTATGACCTTGCCTCCCCTTCACCTTTGAACCGAGTTACTCTACCAGTAACAGGGTCGGGGCGCCAGTTTGATGTGAACTCTCTATCATGGTGGAACTTGGAGTCTTTATTTTAATAAATCATGCTCACAGGTGAAAAAAGGCATAAGTGACAGAAAAAAATCATAGTCCTTCTTGGGATCGAGTCACAGATCTTTTCATTTGTAGTTTGGCATTTAGCCGCTGAGCTTCCGCTTGAAATGCGGGTCTTATATTAGTCAGTGAACCATTCAGAGCCATCCGGCATCACATTTAAAGCTACTGTTTGTGAAAATCACAACTGAAGTTTCTCTTAGAAGCAAGAGTATTTTGAAACTTGCAGTAAGATGTGAGAAATGTGAGCAATGAAATGGAGACTATGTTGAGAAGTGGCAGAAAGCACGTAAATTTAGATGATGTAATTGGTTTGTCTAGAGAATAAAGATTAAAAATTGTTGCTCGTTACTTTTAATACTGTTGGAAACTATATTTTTAATCTTGATAAACATTTTCAATTTTGTTACAAATCAGCTCGCGTACATTACGTTACATTAAAAACATAGTACTGACCTCAGAAAGTAAGATAGACATGCCGCCCCCCGATGAGACCATTGCGTAATAAGAGAGAAGCATGTCAGAAGACAGCACATGTTCCCTGTTCCCTGGAGACGCAGTTGTTCTGCGGCATGGATAACGGGTGCGAGAGCAATGGCGCGGCAGCTGTAAACCCATTCAAAAGATGGAGAAAAGGGACAGCACAATTATTTTGCATGGAACATTAAAACTGCACACAAATTCTCTGGAAAATTCTGACGGTATGTGGACCGAATTCAATGTCACATCCAGCCGTAGAAAAATGGCGCCAACAATTTGACCAAGGCGGCACAGACATTGACCATCCCGGTCAGAAAGTCCAGATCTTGCACCAGGCATTTCCCGTCTTTTTGGCAAGCAAACTGAGCTGAGGGAAGACACATTTTCTAACCACGAGAACGTTCACACCGCGCATATACCTTAGAATGGCCCCGTCAGCAAGTATTTAATTCAATTGAAAGGATAATAATCAATCGGTAGAAAATTTCGACCGCTTTTACGGAGACTTTGACAATGTTAAAAATAGTGTCACGTATCAGTCTCACTCTGAATGTTGTGCAATATTAAAAAAAAAAAGTTACTTAGCCTGTCATGGGAACCTGTAACTAATTTTTGAAGCCCACTCGTACAATACAGGGCGATTTTTTCCAACGTGTGCAAACTCCAGGGATTGATCGATAAGAGCGTATGGAACAAAAAAGGAGTAATGAACTTATGTTCGGAAATGCATGATTTCCATACTAGAGACCTTTATTCAATCATGTTTTGTCACATAGATTGCGGTCTAATACGCGCTGTACTATGCAGCCACAGTTACAATATTCATGGTTTCCTCCTAGAGGGTGGTATTATTCCTCGTACGTCATGCCCTAGAGCTCTCTCCTGCGATAGTAATTGGTAATGTTGTGTCAGATTCATATCTCATGCTGACTCATCTTGTAGTGGATGTGATGCAGCGTTGTCCAAAACGGTTCCGTATTCGAATCGAGAGCTTGCCGACATGGTGTTTACTTGCCGAAAGGCAAATGGCAACGGGTAGCAACCGCGCGGGATTAGCCGAGCGGTCTCAGGCGTTGCAGTCATGGACTGTGCAGCTGATCCCGGCGGAGGTTCGAGTCCTCCCTCGGGTATGGGTTTGTGTCTTAGGCTAATTTAAGTTAAGTAGTGTGTAAGCTTAGGGACTGATGACCTTAGCAGTTAAGTCCCATAAGATTTCACACACATTTGCAACGGGCAGCGGGCAGCCTGTTTGTATATCAGGAGACCTGTCCTCACCAACAGCAGCATTCAATGTTTGCAACAGTGTTTCGCCGTTTCTCTGAGACAGGGTCGTTTCAGGAGCAGGAATTCATGAAGGATATATCCGAAATGTTCGGACACCAGACTTGGAGGGAAACGTGATTAACGTTGTGGAAGGCGACTGCCGTGTCTGTACCAGGCAGTTGGCCCAACAGAACAGAGTAAGCGGGATGATCTTGTGGAACATTCTCCATTATAATTGTTATTAACGTTATCACTTAAAGCGTGTGCTGTGCTTACTAACGACAGGCTTTTCATATTGGGAACAGTTTTGTCACTGGTTTCTTCACCAGGCAACCACGATTCTGGGATTTGTGTCATCTATCCTATTCACAAATGAGGCCACATTTACTCGGAGTCGTATCTTGAACTTTCATAGCATTCATCTGTGGGATTGTATGCAGAATCCCCACGGTATAGTGACAGCGAATCATCAGCACCAGTGAAGCCGGAATGTGTGTGCTGAGATAATTGGCGACCGCATTGTGGGACCAGTCTTCCTTATACGTCGCCCAACAGACTGGAACTATCGGCGTTTCTTGCGGTTGACTCTGCCTGCTCTGCTGGAAGAAGTCCCATTGATGGTTTGAACGGTTATGTGGCTGCTACGTGATGGTGCTCCAGCCCACTTCACCGTTAACGTGCGGATGTACACTCCTGGAAATTGAAATAAGAACACCGTGAATTCATTGTCCCAGGAAGGGGAAACTTTATTGACACATTCCTGGGGTCAGATACATCACATGATCACACTGACAGAACCACAGGCACATAGACACAGGCAACAGAGCATGCACAATGTCGGCACTAGTACAGTGTATATCCACCTTTCGCAGCAATGCAGGCTGCTATTCTCCCATGGAGACGATCGTAGAGATGCTGGATGTAGTCTGTGGAACGGCTTGCCATGCCATTTCCACCTGGCGCCTCAGTTGAACCAGCGTTCGTGCTGGACGTGCAGACCGCGTGAGACGACGCTTCATCCAGTCCCAAACATGCTTGCTGGCCAGGGTAGTTGACTTACACCTTCTAGAGCAGGTTGGGTGGCACGGGATACATGCGGACGTGCATTGTCCTGTTGGAACAGCAAGTTCCCTTGCCAGTCTAGGAATGGTAGAACGATGGGTTCGATGACGGTTTGGATGTACCGTGCACTATTCAGTGTCCCCTCGACGATCACCAGTGGTGTACGGCCAGTGTAGGAGATCGCTCCCCACACCATGATGCCGGGTGTTGGCCCTGTGTGCCTCGGTCGTATGCAGTCCTGATTGTGGCGCTCACCTGCACAGCGCCAAACACGCATACGACCATCATTGGCACCAAGGCAGAAGCGACTCTCATCGCACACGTCTCCATTCGTCCCTCCATTCACGCCTGTCGCGACACCACTGGAGGCGGGCTGCACGATGTTGGGGCGTGAGCGGAAGACGGCCTAACGGTGTGCGGGACCGTAGCCCAGCTTCATGGAGACGGTTGCGAATGGTCCTCGCCGATACCCCAGGAGCAACAGTGTCCCTAATTTGCTGGGAAGTGGCGGTGCGGTCCCCTACGGCACTGCGTAGGATCCTACGGTCTTGGCGTGTATCCGTGCGTCGCTGCGGTCCGGTCCCAGGTCGACGGGCACGTGCACCTTCCGTCGACCACTGGCGACAACATCGATGTACTGTGGAGACCTCACGCCCCACGTGTTGAGCAATTCGGCGGTACGTCCACCCGGCCTCCCGCATGCCCACTATACGCCCTCGCTCAAAGTCCGTCAACTGCACATACGGTTCACGTCCACGCTGTCGCGGCATGCTACCAGTGTTAACGACTGCGATGGAGCTCCGTATGCCACGGCAAACTGGCTGACACTGACGGCGGCGGTGCACAAATGCTGCGCAGCTAGCGCCATTCGACGGCCAACACCGCGGTTCCTGGTGTGCCCGCTGTGCCGTGCGTGTGATCATTGCTTGTACAGCCCTCTCGTAGTGTCCGGAGCAAGTATTGTGGGTCTGACACACCGGTGTCAATGTGTTCTTTTTTCCATTTCCAGGAGTGTATCTCAGTCGTGTCTTCCCTGGTCGGTAGATCGAACGAGTGGGTCCTGTTGCATGGCTTGCTCGTTCACCGGATCTCAACCCGTGCGATTTCTGATTATGGGGCCACCTCAAAAATTGTGTATGTAGAGCCCATTCCAGATATGGAGACACTACAGCAGCAAATTCATGTTGCCTTTGACACTGTTCGGTTGCAGCCTGGGCAACGTGAATGTGTCAGACAAAACACGCTATGGCGCGTATAGGCATACGTTGCGGCTCATGGGAACGATTTTCAGCACACATTATAACTGTAGCTGCACGGTACAGCGCGCATTAGATCGCAGTCTCTGCAACAATGTATGATTCAATAAATGGGTTCTGTCATGGAAACCATGCATTTCCCGACCTAAGTCCATTAGACCTTTTCTGTTCTGTATCCTTTCGTCGATCAGTCGCTAGAGTTTGCACATTGGGAAAAAATCATCCTGTACAAGCAAACCAGCGGTTCAACGATAAATGTGGTGATTAAAATGTGTCCCACTTACCGAAAGGGTTCAGATACACAGTTTTAGATTGTGTTCTGAATCACTCTAGAACATGACCGTTTGCAGATGCTTCCTTTGGATTCCGCTACCGACAAATTTGATACAGTGTTGTCACGTGTGTAAGAGAGGAATATTTACGAAAATTAATGTGGTCTGTGGTAATATAGATGCGGTTGCCGACTTGTCTTTTACAAGAACTGCGGTTCCCACTAAGGACTCTACTGGTCGACGTAAAAGAGAGAAAAAGTGAAGCGGAGAATGGGGATTAAAGCCATTCCGTTAGAAGCGTCATTAGTCTGCTCAAGGAACGGGCGGGACGGCGGGACAGTGCGAATCTTGGCCGTAAATCAGGTCGGAGAGTCGACTAATTTATGTGCTTGGGCCGCGCCGAGTGCAGCAGCGGCGGGGGCGGCGGCGGCGGTGGCGGCGGCGGCGGCGGCGCATTGCGGCGCTGTCGTGATGGATCGCCGGGGGCGGCGGGGGCGGAGGGCATTGATCAGCCGCTCCTCCAGCCGCCGGAAGGTACCACCTCCCCCTCCCCCCGCCGATATTCACGCCAATGGTATCCGCTCTGGAAGAGTCTGTTGATGTCGCGGAGTAAAGGATATAGGATAAATCTCGCGGTTATACCTGCTTCAATTGCGGAGGTCGCTATCGGCCGCCCCTCGGTTGACTCTCGATTCGCGGGTAATTGATTTGTGTTCTGGTAATGGAAATAGTTGTTTACTAGTTAGTGTTGGAAAACCGCAAACGTTCAGTTCCTAACAAGCAGACTGTGCCGATGTTGCGACTTGAGTACCAAAACTCTGCCCAGTATCTCATAGAGTGGAACTGATAAAGATCCTTTGACGACTATGAGCTTTGGTCAAGGTATTAGACTATAAGCTACGCAAAATAGTCAAACGGGAAGACATTTCGGATGATAAGTGAACTAGAGGAGGCTTCTCTTCCATGTCTTATTATCTTCAGAATGAGATTTTCACTCTGCAGCGGAGTGTGCGCTGATATGAAACTTCCTGGCAGATTAAAACTGTGTGTCCGACCGAGACTCGAACTCGGGGCCTTTGCCCGAGTTCGAGTCTCGGTCGGGCACACAGTTTTAATCTGCCAGGAAGTTTCTTATTATCTTGTTTTATTTCGTCTTCTCATAACGTTGCTATCATAAATGTTGGTGCGAAACGTTTGATGTAGCTCCGCAAATTCTTCTTTGTTGTTAGTGTTCAAATGGCTCTAAGCACTATGGGTTTAACATCTGAGGTCATCAGTCACCTAGGCTTAGAACAACTTAAACCTAACTAACCTAAGGACATCACACACATCAATGCCCGAGGCAGGATTCGAACCTGCGACCGTAGCAGCAGATCGGTTCCGGACTAGCCGCCCGTGGTAGTCGAGCGGTACTAGGCGCTAGATTCTGGAACCGCGCGACCGCTACGGCCGCAGGTTCGAATCCTGCCTCAGGCAGGGATGTGTGTGATGTCCTTAGGTTAGTTAGGTTTAAGTAGTTCTAAGTTGTAGGGGACTGATGACCTCAGAAGTCAAGTCACATAGTTCAGAGCCATTTTTGGTTCCGGACTGAAGCGCCTAGAACCGCTCGGCCACAGGGACCGTCACGTATCCTATAGACACGTGCAGTCAGCGTGTGCATAACTTAATACTTCCGATGTGGATGATGTTGGCTAGACAGTTGCCATTAACTGACAAGCCTTCTAGCCCACGAATAGCTTCTTTTTTACCATCTCCCCACTCCTCATAACTAGCTTATTATATTCTAGTGCCAATTAAGTTTAACAAATACGAATTATTGACACCAATAGCCTTCAAATATAGAGGCACCTTTCCCCAAGCAACACCAGTCTTTCCCTGGCCGTCTTCGTACGGTCGAAACGTAGGTTCTACATTTTATAACGAAAGTAGGCTACTTTATAAAATGACGCGGTGCCACACCCAGAAGAATTTTAATCATGACCCTAGCAGTGGAAGGCTACGTAGTTACGTCAACAAGACTTACGTTCGTAGTGAGCTTTTCGGTGCTCGAACTTAACTTCGCAGTGTTGTTATGGTTCGAAATAAGTAATATTACCTTTTATTGTACACTTACATACAGATGATATTATTCTGTATACTCCTGGCTGTGACAATGTTTAGCGGAAGTAAACTATCTCAGCGATATGTTCAGGTTGTGTCAAATCAATTTCGGGCATTGCGGACAAAACATGTAACGTAAGAACTTGAATTTTTACGGTTTCCTTCATGCACACTTTTTTTTGTACTGTGGATCTCTGTGTAAATGTTCTACAAAACTCAATAATTTATGTAACGGTCATTTCTGTAAAGCATAATAGATGGCTCTGAGTTGTACTTCATTTGACAACGTCTATACTTTCAAAAATTCGTTAAGGTCACATCATTTGTAGTTTTGTTTTTAAAATAAATGTTGTTTAATTCGATTATTTTTGTTGCAAAGTCTCAAACTGGCATATGTCACTTTCTGCTTCCGATAGGCGGCGCAACTTGTCCTGTTTCCGTTGCACCAATGTAAACCACTGGGCCGATCAGTCTGATGTTGTTAATTATGAGGTATACGTACCAAACTGGAGTATTTTTAATTTTTGAATTCAGCATGTCTCCTCGTAATTCTGACTATCGCATGCTCACAATGTAACTTCAGGTAAGTAACCTTTGTTGCGACATTTTCATCTTTTTTAATGTTCCTATCAAACTTACTTTTTGCTTATTTTTATAGGGTTGGTATAAGAAATAAAATACAGATATACAAGGTTCACATTTACATAATTCCGGTAACACAGGTCGAAATAACGACAGAAAATTGTTGCTGAAGTTTCATTCTGATGAAGAAATCCTTACCGCTGTCGAAACATAGGTCAATGATTAAAAAATTATTTGCAACAGGTTGGCTGTGTTATTTCTCCGTTGAAAAAATATCTAACAGATTTACTTGATTTTCTAAGTTTTGGTCAGTTCATTTTTTTTTCATAATGATCGCATCGCGCACTGTCTGACCATTTATGAATACGCCATTCGAGTCTCTAAATTTCATTACATACATATTCAGTCTCTTCATTGAGATTATGTGGAAAATCATAAATACGACGGTACAGTGAAACTACTTGCTGTGTGATTAAAAGGTTTCTGGTAGTAAATCACATTACACACTTCATTAGCGAGGAATTCTACAATAGCTCGTGCATTTTTAAAAAAGCAAATGACGTATTGCACAGCCCGTGCGCCCTACACAAAACTAAATTTTGCCTGTGTTCGATATTCGGTAAGCCGTAGTTCCTAGAAAGCTCTCACAGTAATGACATTAATTATTTGGATGTTTTGTATAAACAGCGGGCGAATGACTATTCAATGACGCGGTAAGGTCATTTATAAATGAACATTTTTAATAATTCCGGAACGCTTCTAATATTAGCACCGACTCCAGGAAGCTGCATTTCCCCGTCCTTTCATTGAAACATAACTACCTGCCATTGTATTTTTTGGAATCAACATATTTCCGGTTTTATTTTTAAACTCTAGAGCATTTTAGAAAAAGAGCTACTGTTTTCCGTTGTTATTGTCTGTACGTCAACCATAGAAACTGTTCTTTTCTTTCACGTAGACTGGCTACACATGACGCGGCCACTAGAAACCAGAAAGCTCTTGTAAAACAAACAACAGCCACATTCAGAAGTTAGTTTTTTTTGTCACGACTATGATTACCAACAGCCGAGATCGTGTGTCACATTGACAGCTACTGTAGAAGCGAAAGTAGTCTCTTGGTATTTAACACGCTGAAAAATCTCAGAGCCCATAATATAGTTAGTTCACCAATATGGATGATTGTTATTTAATGTTCCGATGACAGTGTGAGCAGTCCTAGTAACGCAATCGTTTACCAGTATCACATAATCAGTAAGGGAACAGTTATTACAGAGACAAATTGCATCGAGCGACGTGGCGCAGTGGTTAGCACACTGAACTCGCATTCTGGAGGACGACGGTTGAATCTTGCGTCCTGCCATCCTGATTCAGGTTTTCCATGATTTCCCTAACTCGCTTCAGGCAAATGCCGGGATTGTTTTTTGAAAAGACACTACCGAATTCACTCCCCATCCTTCCCTCCTCCGATGAGACCTATGACCTCGCTGTTACGTTTCTTCCCCCACATAAACCAACCAACAGACAAATTGGTTGTAAATATTGTCATGGAATCTTTACATGCGGACCTGCTGAAAAGTAATGCCTCCGAATTTTTTTATATGAAAACTCATATTTTTAAGTAAAACAAATGGTATTGACATTCCACTTCATTATTCTTCACGTCAACATATTTATTTCTCAACATAGTTTACTCTGACGACGAACACATCCCTCCCAACGGAAGTTCAGTTCGTTGAAACCGTCACTGTAGAATGTCTTTGTTGACGGAGCCAAAGTCTCTCGTATGCTTGGACCTATTCATGACTATCAGCGTGAAGCTGTCCAAGATGTTCTCTAAGTTTTGGGAACAGATGGAAATCGAATTGGCCCAAGTCCTGACTATGATAACTGTACACAAGGCGTAGGATTCCTGCAAATGTCGCATAGCTCGTGTGTAGCCTGGTATTGTCATGGTGAAAGAGAGGGTGCTCCATGTGTCGCCGAACTCTTTTAATTCGAAACTCGATTATAGTTCACTGTTTCTCAAGCACCGACATAGCTAAGTTACACATTGCCACGTTACACACAACTGGGAGCCGTCCAGCGACAGCGGGCTGAAGAAAATGTTAATAACGTATGGTTTTTTTTAAGAGCTTTGAGAGTTTCCACACAAAAAATAGTCATTACTTTTCAGCACGCCTCCTTTCTCTGACCATAGTACGAATTTTGCGGTGGATAATTACTACATCCAGGAAATAAATATTTACTCTTAGTATGTAAAACATGTCTGTACCCTAAATTAACATTTCGCTTTATAATAAATGAAAAGCACCAGTTTGCTTTTGTTCTACAATATTACTTTGTTAACCGGTTTTTGGCTTACAAGGCCATCTTCAGACATTTACTGAGTTTTATCACCAAATAAGTTACAAGTTGGTGATAATACTGAAGATGGCCTTGTAAGCCGAAAACCGGTTAACAATAAAAGTAATATTGTAGAAGAAAATCGGTGCTTTTCATTTATTATAATGTTGTTCTGCCAAGAACCGACGGAAGATTCTGTTAACATTTCGCTAAATCTCTATCGCGTTAATTTCCAAGCACCTTTCACAACTGTCACGGGTTGCGTGTATTTCTTTAGTGCTTACTCTTATTCTATAGAACAATAATGTTAGCATGTTTAGTCGCTGAAAATAACGACGTTACTTATGGACAACACGTAACATTAAGTAGCAGTGCTGTGCGGAAGCATTTGTCTATGACCGAAACATTTTTCATACTTCGATTTCCGATTTTATATGTGAAGGTACATCGCTGAGATACCGAAACATATATCGGTTTAGTCGCGACTAGGAGGCTACGGAATATAAAAACAATACTATCGCTGAAACTGTATACTATTTGTGGCAAAAATAAATAAATCATCCTTTGGTGCTGGAGCATTTTCAGTGAAAGCGTTGAAGGCAGAAAGTTAGAGCAGATTTAGCTCCTAAAACATACGTTTGTCAAACTAAAAGTTAGCACATTGCCAGCAAAGGCTGCTGCTCTTCGATCTGTAGTAGCAGTAATTTTTCCAGCATGTACAAGTAAACGTTTCCCTTTCGTTTCTCTGCGAAGAAATATAGTCCTATCAACCTATTTTGCTTCAGGCCACACTTTTAGACTATCACGAACGTGTTGTTGAGTGTTGTTGAGTGTTGTGTCGGTTTCCGGAGAGCCGAATTCTAATGCTGTTGCTATCTCCATAAGTTCGGAAATAAAGTAAGTCGCTTCATCTGAAAACAGGCTAGTTCAGGAAGTTACTGTCAGCATCTAGCGAGGCCAGTATGAAATACGCAAATGCAAACGGCAGACGACAATCTTTTGGCTGCAAAGCGTAGACCATTTACACATTGTACGCAAAAAGACGTAACCGCTTATGTAACGCTTAATGAACAGTTGATCGTGATCCCTACAACTCGCTTGATGCACAACGAACTGCCTTCTGGGAACTGCATTGAAATGTAGCTTACAGTTCAACACGTGTTTCTCACACAAGGGGACGTTTACTTCGAGGAACGTCTTTGACACAGCCTGTCTCTTACAACCTTTTGAACTACCTTATTTTGCTTGTTTTTACAAGTGGTGTACTCAAACTAATGTTGATAACTCCGCTTTCTCGTCGTCACAGATTCGCATTCTATGTATCAGATGACACATTGCTGCTTCTCTTGGTCTGTCACCATCTGTATTCACTTAAAGAGAAATCTGCAAGAAAGGACAAATAAACAGTCTCTTAAAGCTGATAAACGTTTTGAAACAACGGTATCCAAGTTAGGATTTTTTAAAATGGTTACTTGACTTAATGGATACCTGTAGAACAGAGCCAAGGATTTCCCTTTATCTCTTTCTCGGTCGAATTATTCAGCAAAAACAACTCTCTCTGTTATGCTGAATAACATTTGAAAAATAGTCTTAATTTCGGCAGCAGATCGTAATGCGCTTTATACATATGTAAAAAATTTCACGTCTGGAACTAATTTTATGTCACCGTAATGAAG
Organism: Schistocerca cancellata; assembly: GCF_023864275.1. NCBI lineage: Eukaryota > Metazoa > Arthropoda > Insecta > Orthoptera > Acrididae > Schistocerca > Schistocerca cancellata. Next base: position 96,400,490 of record NC_064631.1, on the reverse strand, counting down.
CAAGTATATCACGCAACAATCCGGTGCAGATGCAGCCGTTGCAGCCTGTTTCCCACGGAAGTGGAGATACACCACACTCATTATTTCTTCCTTACGCTAGCTGCGTTGCTGTATCTCATTCGACGCGCTATTAACTTAAATGAAGAAAAGCAGTTTTGAAATTAACGAGGACTCTTCAGCCGAGGCGCTAGTTTCCTTGTGCATTACGCTTAAGTTGAAGTGCTGTAGTGGAGGCAACAGACACCAGAAACTCAGTTACGTGTAATGAAACGCACTTTCCGAAACTGGAAACGTCTATTGCGTTACCTTAGACGCTTCGTAATGTGGAGAACTCCAGTAACAAGTCGCTTGCGCGCATTAGTTTAGTAAAAACCTGATGCAGCTGCAACTCTCGGAAAAAATACATAGATGTATTATCGTACTGGAGATCAGTTATCCGCCAACGTAGCAGATTACTGGGATTGAGAGTCACTTACACGTTGCCACAGGGCGAATTGTCAATGGCTACAGCACGGAATTGTCTCTGTAAGGGATTACAAGCAGTGTGGTCGAATCTTTAATTAATAAAAGACCATCAGCGTCATTTACTCCGCGGATCAGGTCTGTAGTCTTCACTAGTTCATCAGTTCAGTTCTTCCTCTGTCTCCCCTAATATCTTATGCTTTCGGTCGATAAAACTGTCTTTTTGGTACTGGCTCATCAAACATTTTGAGGACATGGCTAAGTCGTTTATTCCTGTCACCGATTTTCTTTATTACAGATAACATCTACAATTTACTTACGTCCCCAATGAAGATATTACCTGCCACGGAATCAGTCACTGAGCTATATAAAAATGTCATTAGCCTTTCGGACCAATAGTTCGCTTATAAAATTATCGGTTTTATGCTTTATATTCATTTTACTTCCTTACTAATTTCCTGTCTATTCTGTCTGTACGTAGAACTCGCATCTGGGAGGACGACGGTTCAAATCCCCGCGCAAATCGCTCCAGGCAAATGCCGGGATGCTTCCTTTGAAAAGGACCGATTTACTTCTCCATGCTTTCGAAATCCGAGCTTGTACTCAGTCTCTAATGACCACGTTCTTGACGGGACCTTAAACTCTGATCTTCTTCTAATCTTCTCTTATTGTTACGTCGGTGTAAAACTGCATTCACAACTCACATGTTAATTTTGCTGTAAATACACAACGACGATACGATACAATTTTCATAACTTTTATCAGTTCCTGTCAATATAATTATCATATTCATCATATATGAGTCTAGTACCGACTGCAAAATGTTTGACGTACAGCCATCTACCAAATTCTTAGTTTTTTGTAAAATATGGATGGTCACTTTTCAAACGCATGCACTACAGCACCACTAAGTAAATATAACAAATTCTCAAGTAATTTCGCTTGAATAATGCTTCTAAAATGATTTGTTTCAATAAATATGACAGTCTTTGTGTATTGGTTCTCGCTACCTGGACGTGACACTTTCGCCGTCAGTGTTTTTTTCGGTGCTCAAAGATATACACAAAAAACTATCTCTTGTCTCTTGACATATGAAGACGCGATTAACACTGCAGTATCTGCCCTAACTCATTATTCTAACGTGGCGTGACGCTTTCTTTAATTTCGTGCGAGTATACACTAAAACAATTTCTAAACTTCTTGGTCAACAAATTGGGTTGAACCAACAAACTCGGAGATGTATACGAATGAAGGTCCATGTGGGGATAATACGTAATTTCAATTCATCCACAATCGCCGATTTTCAGTTCCATTTGAAAGCAATGACGAATGTGTAATAGTATGAGCGGGATCATGTATTAACCAAGAAAGGCAGGTAAATCAGATGTAGCACGCTTTCACAAAAGTGTTATTAAGTAGTCAATCATTTCTCACAGTAGTTCAATAAACAACACATTCTTTCGTCAGTTATAGCTCACATGTCAGCCCATATATGCTCATAAATCAATTTTACGTTCTCAGCGACTTTAATCACTTCGCGAAGTATATTCCTTACTCAACTTTTGTACGTATTTTTCACTAACTGTTGTTCCCTTGGCCGCAGAAATCTTTTTCTCGTATTTGGTGCTCGAATTTCATTTGCTTCCATTTGTAATATAATGTGTAACAATCCGTGTACCGAGGACTAACATGGCCGAAGTCTCAATATTCGCGTTCTTCGTAACAGCAGTTTGTAATAATATAGCACATGTTAAATTGCCCATCGTTCATTAAACTGCTCCAACATAGACATGTATAGTTCTGTCTACCAACTTTGCTCTTCTATTTACTTTCAATTCATGTGCCGGATAACGTTCATAAGCTAGTGTGTAACATGCTTAGACATGCAAATGACTAACATATCTCCACAAACGCACGAAATACATAGGATTAACTCCATCTCCAATCTAAATAAAAGCAGAGATTACACCGCGGGTTTGTCATTCATAAATTTCAGTTGAATGTCGATGGCTTGCGAGAAGCTCGTGTTGTTCCTCAGATACGTCAGGATCGTTCGGTACTGAATTGCGGTTTATCGTTCCTTAGTTCTCGCTGGTCGGGATCCCTCAACTCTCGTGCGAATATGGAACGATAAGTTCAGAAGGGCCGTACTCGACGTCAAGCAAAATACCAAGGGTCTGACAGGACAAGCAGCTGAGAGAAAAGACGTATAGTTCCCTGGCAGTGCAAATAACAGCTGCTTCAGATACCCCGCCAGCCGCGGTGGTCTAGCGGTTCTGGCGCTGCAGTCCGGAACCGCGGGACTGCTACGGTCGCAGGTTCGAATCCTGCCTCGGGCATGGGTGTGTGTGATGTCCTTAGGTCAGTTAGGTTTAAGTAGTTCTAAGTTCTAGGGGACTTATGACCTAAGCTGTTGAGTCCCATAGTGCTCAGAGCCATTTGAACCATTTTTTCAGATACCCCGTGACAGGAAGTGGACTCGTTCGTGGTAATACAAGTATTCACACGGACAGTACGTCGATATGGAGAACAATTGTTTACGTTTCACTACGGCCTCTGTTTCACCTGGTTGGTAATGTGAACAGCGAGCCTTACATGCCTGGTGCGTTAGGTCCGGTGACTGTGGCCTATCGTAGAGATCTCTGTGACGTTATGTTTCAACAATATAACGCAAGACCGTATGTTGCCCGTGCTGTCCTCACTTACCTCAATACAGTGTGTTCGAGTGTTGCCACAGCAGCACGTTCTCCAGATCTTTGAGTCACTGGAAACATCTGATTTTTTAATATTTTGGGAGACGAATGGTGACTTGTAAGTAGCCATAAAGAAGTCCTAGTTCCGACCCTGTAAGAAACCTTCATAACACCGAATTTTAAACCATTTTCCTGAAAGAATAACGTCTGACTACACAACATTTTTTCATTTCTCTGAGAACGAGGGGCGGCCCGCAACTTCCCATTGCCACTGGTTATGGGTGCCCTTGAAAGTGTGTTATATTTATTGTAACATTACAACTATGTATGACAATAAGTGTCACACATTTGGTATGTGTTTGTATGGTATTTTCCAGAGTAACAATCACACTATACTCTATTATTCTTATTTCATTCTTATATCAATTTTTACGTTAATTGTTATATTTTACTTCAGCACTTACTCTTCAGGCAGATTTGGTGCATTCCCATGGATTATACAGATCATAGATACATTCGAGACATATGAGTTCCGAATACCAAGAGCATCGCGCGAAGGCAGGTTTGCCGCAATAGATTTCTTCATATGAATTTGACTTGCGAAAGAAACAGCGTTGACAGTCCTGAAGATTACGAGCATTCGCAATTATTTCGACGCAAACCGTGCGTAATGGATTACTGTACCGAAAAATAGCGCTTACAGTTGATTATGAATGAAGGTACAGTACAGGAATTTCATCGGAAACTATTTCAAATAACTTTCTCGTCCATTTAGTGCTTTTTGGTTTCTTTTTCTTTCGTTAACATTTACTCTACAAACATGCAATTAGTAGACGAATAAGGACGCCTTATTTCAGTATACACTGAACAACATTCGTGTAGTAATCTTCTAGGACATGAGTAGATAAATGAAAAACTACGAGTAGAATAAAAATAGCAAGCGAGTTTAGAACACAGGGAGCAAAACTGAAGCCGTGACGCTATCCAATGTGCCAGCACTTCAGCTGAAGTATTTACTCGCTATAGGCCACACTAAGTACCTCGAAAGCTTTGACCGTCGTTTTCCCAGAAACGGTCTACTGTCCACGGCTAACCCGAGGCACGTGTTCGCTCATTTTGATTCCTCTTCCTCTGAGCGGACATTCTGGCAAATCGGGTTATGATACTTGCCGTGTTCTCCTCGTCGGTCGTGTTGAAGAGTGGCAATAATTGTACGAGCGGAATCACGTTACGCGAGCATACGGTTATAGGAGTTACTGCAGTAACACCTGTATCGTGAGAGTAAGCTGTACGTTGCTGAATCAGTATTACAGTAAAGAAAGTGTCAGAAGTCTCACTCACCCAGTTAACTGTTTAATAAAATGGTGAAGCGTGGGTAGCTGGATATACCAAGATGCATGGTGTTTTAATATTTTTTGTGGGATCTGAAATTTTAAAACCTCTCTCACACCGGCCTGATTTAGCTTCACTGATCAGGATAGTAAAAAACATGCGTATATGAAGGGAATTTTCATTCACAAAGCAGGCTTATCACATTCACACAGTTCCGTACTGTTCTATCCTGATTAAATTGAGCTTAACTTAAATTCCATAAGGTAATGAAGCAATTTCGAAGTCTCGGTGCGATGAAAATTGTCAGTCAATCTCCTGAAAACATTTGTAATAATTATTAACTTTCGGTGATCACATGGGGAAGACCGGAGATCTGCTGGTAAGACCGTGTTAGCCCATTTATTGAAAGTAATAAACTGGATATCTTGAGCGTACAAAACGGCAGGCTCGTTCAGTGTAAGTCAGACGTTCCCCACTGATCCCGTGCAACACAGCGCAGTAAGCAGACACTGTCAATAATAATCAGTTAAATAATACGCGAACACACTTATTTAGTTTAGTTGATATATTAAATTTCTTCTCATACAGAATATCATCAAGATGGTGACTAGCTCAACAATACATGCATATACAACTTCGTTATTTCACGGCTAATCGGCAAGATCTGAATCATTCTTTTCATAAGAGAAAACATAGATAACAGAGAAGCTATTCCATGGAGTATATGCACGCTCCAAGGAATAATAGGGCTTGAAACTACTTTGCACTGATAATCATCGTATATTAAAGTTTAGGAATCGGTAAGATAAGAGATATTTCGAGATGTGTACTGAGTTACATAATTTGCCAGCCGGAGTGGCCGTGCGGTTCTAGGCGCTACAGTCTGGAGCCGAGCGACCGCTACGGTCGCAGGTTCGAATCCTGCCTCGGGAATGGATGTGTGTGATGTCCTTAGGTTAGTTAGGTTTAATTTCTAAGTTCTAGGCGACTGATGACCTCAGAAGTTAAGTCGCATAGTGCTCAGAGCCATTTGAGTTACATAATTTATAAAATTTCTGAAAAACATTGCGGAGAGACCGCTGCAAGAGACATTACAGTGTGCTCTCACTGAATTGATGCTACTGCCCCACTTATCCTCCTTTCCCACAGTAGAGAAAATGGGCTGTACAGAAGCTGTGTGAGACTGGTTACTGGGGTAGATCGAGAGCTACAACGTTTTTCCCTTCGTCCTTCAAGGCCGGAGACACGAGTTCGATTTCCGGGCCAGCGCGCAGACGAGCTAGTGCCGCGCCGCGTAACGTCCTTAAGCGATTCGGTTCACGTTTCACGAGAAGATTACATAAGCAGACCTCAAGGAGATCCCATCTCCGGCGGCGCAGGCCGGCCCCGCCGCGGAAACGCTTTTCCAGTTCAATTTCTACGGCGCGAATTGAGCGGATTCTGGCCGCGGGCGCGCCGCGCCGCGCCGGCCCGGGAGATTACGACGCAGCCGACGCCAGACGCCCGGGTCGCACCCTGCGCGGATCCAGTGTCACACGCCGGCTGACAGATTCCCCGCCCCTCCTCCGCGCGCGCGCCGCCGCTGCAGCAACTGAGGGGTGTCGCGTTGCACTTGCCTTTGCTCATTCCGCTTTCACTCGCAACCTTCGGAAGCGACTCGCAGAAGGTTGCCTGTCTTTATTTTCCCCGCTCCCGTTACAACAGCACTTCCCTTCCCTTTCCTCTTCTAGTACACGATGTTTCACCTTTGACGCTTCCGCAATGCCACTGTTCACGTGGGATGCGAACCGGCTAGTTCCCTCTGCCGCTGCCGTTTTACGTATGGGGGCGTATCCAGTTGTCCGACTGAGAAAACACACACTGCCTGGCAAAGAAAGTGACGCCCCCACGTGACATGTTAGGAAGTTAATGTAACTTCGTACATGCACTCAACATCGTCGGGTAAGTACACCCATGCTCATAAATTTAGGATAATTCCAGAATGTGGTGCGACACAACGTGGTACTACACAAAACGCGCTAATAGCATAGGCACATAGGAAACACACGACACAGATCTGTAAGTCCACGGTATTGGTGATAAGCTGAGAAAACCGTCCGGAAACACATTTGCTACAAAATGCCACTGTTTCCTGCGCATGTACCCCGCTATCAATATGGGATATGATCGCCATGCACTCGTACGCAGGCCACACAACAGGTTGGCGTACTCTGGATCAGGTGGTCGAGCAGCTGCTGGGGTATAGCCTCCCATTCTTGCACCAGTGTCTGTCGGAGCTCCTGAAGTGTCGTAGAGGTTTGAAGACTTGCAGCGATACGTCGACCGAGGTACTCCTCCACGATGGCACTGTTCAGGAGGAAGGTGGGATCCACTGCACCCCCTGAAAAGGCGGACATACTGGTGCAAAATAACGACCTGATACACCTGACCTGTTGCAGTTCCTCAGTCAAAGACGTTTAGGGCTGTACGTGCACCAGTCATAACCCCCCCCCCCCCACACACACACACACACCATCAAACCATGACCTCCATACAGGTCCCTTTCAAGGATATTAAGGGGTTGGTGTCTGGTTCCTGGTTCACGCCAGATGAAAACCCGGCGAGAGTCACTGTTCAGACTATACCTGGACTCGTCTGTGAACATAACTTGGGACCACTGTTCCAATGACCATGTACTGTGTTCGTGACACCAGACTTTACGGGCTCTCCTGTGACCAGAGGTCAGTGGTATGCACGTTGCAGGTCTCCGGGCGAATAAACCGTGTCTGTTCAGTCGTCTGTAGACTGTGTGTCTGGACACAACTGTTCCAGTGGCTGCGGTAAGGTCCTGCAGTACTCCGTGGTCGTCTACGAGTACTGATGGTGTGAGATATCAGTCTTATTGTCGTGTTGTACACTGTGGCCGTCCCTTACTGTAGCGCCTGGACACGTTTCCTGTCTGCTGGAATCGTTGCTATAATCTCGAGATCACACTTTGTGGCACACGGAGGTCCCGTGCTACGACCTGCTGTGTTTGACCAGCTTCCAGTCGCCCTAATATTTTACCCCTCATAACGTCGTCAATAAGTGTTCATTGAGCCAGTTTCAACACACAGTCACCATTAGCACGTCTGAAAATGTCTGCGCACTTACTCGCTGCACAGTACTCTGACATGCACCATCACACCTCTGCGTATGTGGACTGCTGCAAGCGCCACCGTGCGACGACCGCAGGTCAAATGCACCGCATGGTCATACCCCGAGGTGGTTTAAACCAGAAAACCGCCCACCAGAGCGTTGTTTCACCATGCATTAGCATTATCCTTAATTTGTGAGCAGGAGTGTAAATGGGATGTCAAACCAAACACCTTTCAGCCGTCTAGTTTCCAAACTTACTTTATTTCGCTACCAGTTTCGGCGAATTACTACGTCATCTTCAGGACCCTGACCGACGTGTGGGAAGATTCCACCTTGATTCTGGTCAAAACATGGGCCAGCAACATTGGTATTAGCAGAGTTTTCTCGCTATAGCGTTCAACCGTCATTTGTCGTAGTAAATCACCGAAAGAGGCAAGAAAATAAAATATGTTTGGAAACTAGACAGCTGAAAGGTGTTTGATTTGACGTCCTGTATCAAGCAGCCGAGTTCCGCAACCATGGACATACAGGTAAGTTAAGTACATACTGCGACCTCGTGTCTGACGACTCATGCAGGACAGTGCTCGTCCACACATGAACGATCTGAGCGATGCTGAGGTACGCTCATGGCCACCAAGGTCCGCAGGTATATCCCGATAGAGGATGTGTGGGACCATCTTGGACTTAAGTTCCATCCCAGTGACAGCTTGTAGGATACAAAGGACTAGTTACAACACTCGTGGGGCTGTTTGCTTCAAGAGGGGAGACAATGGCTTTGACACCCTTCGGAACCGCATCACTGCATGAGTCCAGACCAGAGAAGATGAAACGTCCAACTGCCAAGTTCTTTGGAAATCTGAGGATTTTGTAAAAGCTGAAGTAGCATCACATAATCTATAAGCCCATAAACAAAGTTTTAGTTAGTTTTCTCATTCCCTCGTGGGCGCTTGAGTTTCCTTGTCAGACAGTGTATATGAACACTGTTTCCGTACACCTTATGTTTTGAGATTCAAATTGTAACGAGGAATCCAGTCGACTTCCTTGTCAGGCACAGCTTGTAATACCGACACAGATAAATTGGCGCTATGTGCTCTAACATTGTAGCCCATGAAGTAGCAGAACGTCTTTTTGTTGGTTCTCTGAAAGCCGTTTACCATAAGTTGTCAACAAATCTGCCTGAATCATTTGGTGGAAGTAGTTTGATCCGTGCTGAACTAATTGAACACTATTCCTGATTTGACAACTTGAACAGGCTGACTTAGCTGATTTAATAATTCCAACGCAGATTGTTCTTAGTCACGTTCCTCAATGGATGGATGAGTAGTTAATCACAAGACAAAAGAATTAGTGTCTCCTTCATACACTGACTGCGACAGACAGTTCCGTTACTGACTTGGACCAGTATCTGACCTGGTCGTCCGATTGACAGGCGTTACTTCGTAGCGTTTGTGCTTGTGCACAGCTGTGTGAACAGATGCTACTGATGCGGCACTCTCGAGTGATAAGTGGCGCAACGATTTTCTCGGACTACTTTTCCAAGCTGCTACTCGTTTTAGAATCATTTCGAACGCTTCTGGAAGATGCCATCACCGGCTAACAAGACATCAAGCATGAACGGAACCAAGCAACTCGCAATAATTTTCACGTTGTTGATAGCTGTTGTGGTGCGTTCAGTTACACCACAGGTCTTATGGAACTCCCGGTGAACGTCTCCCATAGCATAGTATTGTCCCCACAGTCCTGCGTCAATGGAGCAGTGCATTTACGATTAGCCGTTGGTCTCCATGATGGAATATCCAGACACGGCCACTGACCTCGTGTAACTCGAACCGCGATTCATCCTACCAGGCGACACATTTCCATTGATCCAGTGTCCAATCTGGGTGGTCCCTTGCCCACGCCAATCTAATGGGCGATGTGTATTGAACAGTGTGCTTCGAGACACTTCTGCCCGCACCAGCATTGTACTCTGTCGTCAGAACGGCTACAGATTGTCGCCCACCCTCCTTTGCAGAACGGGCAAGCCACCGTCCTCCATGTTTTCTGATTTGACGTCGACGTCCAACACTTTATCGCCTACTCGTGGTTTTGTCGTCTTTGGTCCACTTTCCATAGGTCCTCACGGCGGTAGCTCGCGAACAGACGACCAGCTTCGCCTAGTCAAAGATGCTCGACGCCAAGCGCCAGATCATACATAACAATCTGTCCTTTGTCCAAGTCACGTGTGTCAATAGATTTCTCCACTTGCGGCCCATGTAGTCGCTAGAATAATTACTCGTTCGTCTCTTCTCCGATTCTATAGTTACCTTAAGGCCCCACAGGCCGGCAACGCCAACGACGACATTGTCTCCTGATGGGCTCATCGGTGTTACTTGATACGTAATTTCAGATATTGCAAGAGAACAACCATCTCGCCACACCGTGAGGTCACAGGCGCTTTTCTCGGACACCGAGGGAGGTGGCGCAGTTGACTTGCATTCGGGAGGACGACGGTTCAATCCCGCGTCCGGCCATCCTGATTTAGGTTTTCCGTGATTTCCGTAAATCGCTCCAGTCACATTCCGGGATGGTTCCTTTGAAAGGGCACGGCCGACTTCCTTCCCCGTCCTTCCCTAATCCGATGAGACCGATGACTTCGCTGTCTGGTCTCTTCGCCCAAAACAACCCAACCCAACCCCAGAATGACATTCTTTCTGCACGTTCGAGGAACGTGGATCCGCGGCACGTTGTTGGCGGGCAAATCTGAGATAGCGGATAATGGACTTAGCTCAGGACAAAAAGTTTTACGGCCGTACAGGCCATAGAGGTTGTCGATTCGCTAGATACCAAACTCAAACTCTGTCTTCACTCATTTTGCTACCATTGTGTGGCACATTTCGTGATTTTGTACACTAAAATTAATAAGATATACTAAAGCAGTATGTGAAGGTCTGTCCAGGTGGGACTAACGTTTTGAATTTAGTAACACTCTCCGGCTTTTAGTCATATTTGATTTCAGTGCCTTACATAATAATTGTAAAGATGTGATCTTTTATTATACAGAAAAGACAAACTACACTACAAGATGTGTCAGGTTGTCACAAACGTAGAAGTAAGCAGTCAGTCGTTCCGTAGCATAATTCAGTAAAAGGTCACATCTTCCCTCATTTGTCTGTGTTCATAAATTGTAGCAGAATCTGTACACTTGGATCCACACGCCCTTTACTACACCTCTTGCTTCATCAATAGTTATTTCATGTTGTTGTTGTTGTTGTTATTGTGGTCTTCAGTCGTGAAACTGGTTTGATGCAGCTCTCCATGCTAATCTATCGTGTGCAAGCTGCTTCATCTCCAAGTACCTACTGTAAACTACATCCTTCTGAATCTGCTTAGTGTATTCATCTCTTGGTCTCCCTCTACGATTTTTACCCTCCACGCTGCCCTCCAATACTAAATTGGTGATCTCTTGATGCCTGGGAGCATGTCCTACCAACCGATCCCTTCTTCTGGTCAAGTTGTGCCACAAACTTCTCTTCTCCCCAATCCTATTCAATACTTTCTCTTTAATTATGTGATCTACCCATCTAATCTTCAGCATTCTTCTGTAGCACCACATTTCGAAAGATTCTATTCTCTTCTTGTCCAAACTATTTATAGTCCATGTTTCATTTCCATACATGGCTACACTCCATTCAAATACTTCCAGAAATGATTTCCTGACACTTAAATCTATACTCGATGTTAACAAATTTCTCTTCTTCAGAAACGCTTTCCTTGCCATTGCCAGTCTACATTTTATATCCTCTCTACTTCGACCATCATCAGTTATTTTGCTCCCCAAATAGCAAAACTCCTTTACTAATTTAAGTGTCTCATTTCCTAATCTAATTCCCTCAGCATCACCCGACTTAATTCGACTATATTCCATTATACTGGTTTTGCTTTTGTTAATGTTCATCTTATATCCTCCTTTCAAGACACTGTCCATTCCATTCAACTGCTCTTCCAAGTCCTTTGCTGTCTCTGAGAGAATTACAATGTCATCGGCGAACCTCAAAGTTTTTATTTCTTCTCCATGGATTTTAATACTTACTCCGAATTTTTCTTTTGTTTCCTTTACTGCTTGCTCAATATACAGATTGAATAACATCGGGGAGAGGCTACAAACCTGTCTCACTCCCTTCCCAGCCACTGCTTCCCTTTCATGCCCCTCGACTCTTATAACTGCCATCTGGTTTCTGTACAAATTGTAAATAGCCTTTCGCTCCCTGCCACCTTTAGAATTTGAAAGAGAGTATTCCAGTCAACATTGTCAAAAGCTTTCTCTAAGTCTACAAATGCTAGAAACGTACGTTTGCCTTTCCTTAATCTTTCTTCTAAGGTAAGTCGTAAGGTCAGTATTGCCTCACGTGTTCCAGTATTTCTAGGGAATGCAAACTGATCTTCCCCGATGTCGGCATCTACTAGTTTTTCCATTCGTCTGTAAAGAATTCGTGTTAGTATTTTGCAGCTGTGGCTTATTAAACTGATTGTTCGGTAATTTTCACATCTGTCAACACCTGCTTTCTTTGGGATTGGAAGTTATTCCATGATTCTTTCAAATCCTCATTTTCCCACATAGGATTTTCAGAAAAATCTCATCTCTCTCTCTCTCTCTCTCTCTCTCTCTCTCTCTCTCTCTCTCTCTACTCACTATCCAACTGTCTGTTCCTCTCGTTTTACACATATATTAATCTTTCTCGGCACAGCGTCCGTATAACAGAGAATATGCATAAGTAAGGGAGGATCAAAATGTTTCCGTTCGAAGGCTATAAATGCAGAATCACTACGCCAGTCAGGCAAAATGATTGTGAGCAATGAGGTAATGATCCCACCGACGTAACAAGTTGGAGATACCTGTTTGCTAAAACACTGTGTCCTGTTGCTTGAAGAAGTTCGTAAACTGTCTGCAGCACATACTCGTCTGACAAGAATGTGTATCATTCAGCGTCTTCTTAAGGGACCGAAGGTGTGATAATCGCGTGGGGAGAGACTAGGGCAACAGGGCGGGTGCTCGAAAGTCTCCCATTTGTCCGTAATGGGTGAGGCCTCCCAGGTCGACCGGTTCTGGTGCCGATTCGCGTGCAGCACGGAACTTGGCGCAACATTCCACAAAGATAATTTTCGACAGACCTGCTGCCCCACATACATATTCATTCTCCGATGGGTGTATATCGGTGTATAACGCCCTCATAAGGAGTGTTTTTGATCGTCCCTTACACTATCGTCTGCAGTCTCTGGGAGATGCAGAAAATTGAAGCTTCTAAGTCGATGCATTCAAAAGAAACGGCCGTTTTTCCCACATTGATACTCGCACTCATTCACGAGAAACTACAGATGATCCTTGCCAGCCGGAGTGGCCGAGCGGTTCTAGGCGCTCAAGTCTGGAACCGAGCGACCGCTACGGTCGCAGGTTTGAATCCTGCCTCGGGCATGGATGTGTGTGATGTCCTTAGGTTAATTAGATTTAAGTAGTTCTAGAGGACTGATGACCTCAGTAGTTAAGTCCCATAGTGCTCAGAGCCATTTGAACAAATCCATCCATTCATATATTTGAGTTTGACCGCAATCCTAAGAGCTCGAGCTAGAGTCCAGTTTTATTATTTTTTTCAATAATCATGCGTTGAATAGGTTAGAGTGCGACCAGAAAGCGTAATGGTCAGGACGACTACTGGTAAATGGCAGAAATTTCAGGTTCCAGTTTCTGTCTGGTGCGAATTTTCATTTACCACGAGATATTCGGTAACTGGATGTCTCGTGAAACCGATGATCTGGATACAAGACTCATCTCTGGTAGGCCAATGCGTTTCTAAATGTGACACCTATGCGTGAGAGCTGTCATATAGCAACAGTTATCAAGCATCGGGCAGTCGATTAATCACTGAGTCTCGGAATACCATTCAGCAAAAGCACACACATTTGTGTTCTTACTAACAGAGGTCGACAGACACATACACGAAGGATGCAGTGTAAGGATAGCGCCAGGCATCGTCTTGCGTCAGATAAGGGTTACGTTGTATTTACTGGAACGTTTTAGAAGTGCCTTATACTACATCAGCTCACTGAATATCTACGGAGGAAGCTACTGGGTGTAATATTGTAACGGAAATCTGCGAATATAAAATCCCCTCCGGGTCTGTTTCCCGAGTTAATCGGCGCCGTCTGAGATAATTAATTCTCAGAGCTTTAGCAGCGCGCATGCCTGGCATTCCCAAAGGTGTGAGCGCAAACTGCTGGAGATTCTCCAGGAATTAATTATACAAGAACTGCAAGCGGACCCGCCGGGAGCTGTTCAGCCGACGCCTTGGAACAGTAAATCATCCTTTGCACGCTAACATTTCTACAGTCAGCAACCGCTCGATAAAGAGTCGGGGCATTGTGTGGTTAGAGAAAGACCTGAATACATCCGGGACTGGTACTGCGTTTGCACGGAAAGAGGAGCGGCTATCGAATTCTACAACAAGATAGACGAACGCATGAGTACACAAACCAACACAGTTGCAAAATACCGGCCATTGTTGTCATTGGCCCTACGCAGCTCAAAGCAGTGAATGCCTTGATGCGAATAAAGTTGTTGCAAGTCTGATTTACTGATCGTGATGCTGTTCTACAGTCTACAGGATAGTGTCAACATTGGTCCATGCTGAACGACAAACAGTTAAGGCAACAGCTGTCGGCACAAACCCTTTTGTTGAATTAGTGTCTGCAGCAGCTAGCTGTACGAGCATGCTGTAGCGACCTCGGCAACTGAGGCAAGTACTGCTGGTAATAAAACTTCGTTAACTGGAAACCAGTGACGCACACATGTGTCAGCTCTTTACTGGATATTTCAGAGCAGTATTTCTGTGATTGTTCCTGAAACTGTGAAATATGAAATGGGTGTTCATAAACAATACGTGAATTTTTTGGTATCACATGACTTTGTTTTACGTTGAATGCACGTTTAAAAAAAAAAAAAATATTTCCAGACGTTCTAAAAAGAAAACAGAATAACAATATGTATTATTTGCTATTGGGAATCGTCCTGAAATTGTAATAGTTATGAATGTGGTTCACAACTTACTTCGCAAAAAAGAAAGGCATATCGCTTCTAATTGACTATTGGTTTCTATGCATCGAGGCGTTCTTTCTTCTTTGTCAGCAAATAACACCGTAGACAGAAAAACATATCAAAATGCAGTTTAATCGGACGTGGAATTTCATAAGACAACTGATAAGGTGTGTACTTGTTATACATAAATTGTAACTTGCCTTCTTTATTGCGATAATGTAACACCTTAGATCATAAATATACAAAAAATGCACTCTGAACCTAAATAAGTGCAACACACATCTGTTCCTCGTGCAGTCAACAGCTTCGAATTCAGGAACGAAGTTCAACCGGAAAAATTCAACGTGTTCGCATAACGAGGCTGATCTTCCTAAAAGTAGCAATTTACAGCATCATTTTCTAATAAAGAAATATTTTGTATAGTGTTCGTTGTAATATTAGGTGACTGTCAAGAATCGGACCTATTTCCTTCGTTTTTGTAAATGTTGTGTCTTTTGAAACTTAAGAAAGTTAAGTCCTCTAACCTCATTTCCATTGCTCCTGTTCTCTTCTGGAACAAAGTGCCTTGCACTCTACTCACAATTCGATATCCAATTGTACTTAAGATACCGCTGAATCACTTCATTTTGCCGTCTTACAATTTTATCGCCAAAATTGGGAAGTCATCGTATCGCCATTCATCTCTGTCTGGAATTCAAGCCAACGATCACTTCTTCTTCCACGTATGATTTTCCCCTTTCCTTTTCATGTTGCTTCGTTAATTACGGTCAGGTTTCTCTCCTTACTTTTTCCTGTCTTCATTGCTTCTACTCCTAGACGTAAGCCACTTGTAAACGTTACACCTAAGGTGTACTCTTCTGCAGCATCGCGCCAGATACAGAATGGTTTGCTTCATCCGATTACACGATGCACTCACGGCACGGGACATTCATGGCATGAGAACTCGAGCGCGAACGTCTGATAGTTGTGTGAATTCGTTGTTAGTGTACATCAAAAATTTCTGAGAGATCAAAATTACTACTTACTTCTTAACGGTTCATCTCTTGTATCTACCGCGGAGCTATATTAGCACTGTAATGAATTGTGTGTTCAGCTGGTCGCTTTATATCATTGAATTATAGGTTCATTTAGTCGTTTTATATCACGGTACTTCTTTACACGGACAAGCTGTATAGCGTCCAACAATTGTCAATCCCATAGTGTTTTATGTTCTGGACATTCGCAGCTGCTGAAAGGCATGATGTTTCGCTGACTGCTGGTAAAATTGTTGTTTTATTGATCTACAACCGGTTTCGCGACCTACAGCTGCATCGTCAGGGGCAGCCCTCATGGTAAAGAGTAATATACAGCGTCTCAATTTTGTGGATATTAAGATTAATAAAGGTAATATTTAAAACACACTATGTTAGGTCATAGGTGCACCCATCACTCCAAGTCATGATGTAGTCTTCTGTGAATATTGTCCACATTACATTGGCGAAGTATGGTTGACAAAGACGTGACCCATTAATTTCATAAAAACTGCTGGAGAGTGGATAACTGTTTAGTATTTTGAAGTTTCTCTGCATCTAAAGAAGAAAAGAAATATTTTATAATGAGACGAAGTTAATTTTTTTAATATTCCGGACTTAAAATAAAGACAATTTAGACAATTCAAAAATACTTAATAAAAAACGAAAAAAAGTCATATTCTGAAAATATTAAAGGAAGCAAAATTTTTTAGTTATAATGAAAGATGCACTGTTCATTCTGAATAGTCAATTAGAATTTAAGCACCATAGCATTCTGGTTAATTTTAATTTAGTACATCATAAAATTTAGTATTATTTTGGCTTGTAAAGGGATCTACCCAGCGCTCCTAGGCATGAGTACATGACGTCAGACCGTCCACAAGGTAACTTCCGACCGGCTAGCCCCTTAGTGCGTCCTGTCGCTTGTGCCGGACACTTATGCTCTCCCCGACACCCTGCCATCACACCTGTAACAAAGTGTCACCCCACACACTAATTTACTCCGTGCCCCGGTTGCCACGACTAATCACGTTATTTGTGATTTATTTTTTACTGACACTCCAGATTTCTAATAAAATCTTGGCGTTCTCTCAGTGTAAAATACTTTATCTTCTTTCAGATCAAGACAAACTGTAAAACAAGGGTCTGTTACATCGTCTTCCACCCACCAGTATTTCGGGTTTCAGAAATGCTGTTCCACTGAAACAGGAATATACACATTCACTGGCCACATAATAGTCCTTAAATAGCAAAATCTCTCCAATAGCAATTTTCTGTGACTTATCACAAGTGTTTGATTGTGTGAACTATGACATTGTCACAGAAACTAAAATTCTATGATATAAATGGAACAGCATATGAGCAGTTTAAGTAGTATCCACACAATAGGTAGCAAAAAATTTCTTTATATGGTTTAATTAATTTAAAGAAGTTTGTCATTTAATCTAACTGGGGTGAAATTACATTAGGTGTTCCACAGGGATCGATTATCGGTCCTCTCCTGTTCTTGATACATGTGAATGACATCCCTTCTTATCTGAAACAAGAAGCTAAACTGACACTGTTTGCTGATCATATAAGCATCATTATTAATCCATTAAAAGAAACTCCAATAGAAGATGATACAAATAAAGTTATTAATCGGTTTTAAGCGAATGGGTTTGCTCTGAACTTCGTAAAAACGTTGTGGCTACAATTTTCTGCTGCAAGGAGTACAGTTCATTCAATAAATATAGCACATCATCAGAAGTCAGTAGCTAGGGTAGAGTTTTTTGGGGTACATACGGATGAGAATCTTAATTGGAAAATGTATATTTTGGATCTTAAAAATCGACTAGGTTCACCAACTTTTGCAATAAAAATTCTTGCCAATTTTGAGGGTATAGAAATTAGTAAGCTGACATACTTTGCATACTTTCCCTCTCTGATGCCATACGGAATAATATTTTGGGGCAACTCAACACTTTGGTAAAAAGTATTCACTGCTCAAAAGAAAGTAGTTAGAATAACGTGTGGGGCTCATAGTCCAACATCTTGCAGGCATCTCCTCACTCAGTAATGACATTTGTTCTCAATAACATGGACCAGTTTAAAAATGACAGTGACATCCATGATTATAACACCAGAAGAAAGAATGACTTACACTCTCCTCTACTTCACCTGTCTTTGGAACAGATAGGGGTAAAATATGCAGCAGCAAGACTTTTTGGTAAGTTACCAGATGAAATAAAATGTCTGACAGCAGTAATAGTTTCAAAAGTGAATTAAAATTATATCTCCTTGACAACTCCTCCTATACCATAGATAAATTCTTGAATAGGAGTAAATAAATCTATAGGTATAATATACACACTGTGTGCCATTTAAGGCGATAGGGTAGTTAAAAATATTAAGATTAAAAAAAAGCCTCGATTTATGTGTGCATTTCTTATGCAGTTGACACGCTGCACATCATAACGGTTAACGTGAGATTGATCAGTGGAATACGTAAGTAACTAACTTACGAAATTAATGAATAACATCTCTGCCAGCCTTCTTTCGCCAATTCAGTGTCGACAGTGTTCACTGAATACTATATCACGACTTAGTGCAATGTGCGCATGTATGACATTTTAACATTGTGAGTGTATTTTAGATATTGTCTATATTAATTTTGATACCCATAAAGTTGAGACACTGCACATTACTCTTTACCAGGTACGTTGACCCATGATGATGGGGCTGTAGGCCGAGAAACCGGTTGTGTATTAATAAAACAACTACAACAGCTGTCAGTGAAATTCTCCTTGACATCAGTTTTAAATCCATACATTTACCCATCCGTTGATATAAATTTACGTTAATTCAGCATAGCTCACATGGAGGACAGTTATTTTTGCGGATTTAGCTGCTACAGGGGCCGTAATCGTTAGGAGGGGAGCAGAAGAGGAAATTCCTCAGAATGGATGTGGCTTGTCTTGACAAGCTGCTGTCGATGATACAGGAAGGAATTCGTTTAACACGAGATTACTAAACGCTTCTAAGATTTGCGATTGCAGTTAATTATGAAACCGTTGCATTTTGTACTTAATTTGATATACAACAGGCCATTAGATATATAATAATTGTAGTTAACTAGTCCATAACCTATAAATTATGACATACTTTGAATAAATTTGAAGTAATACAATTTACGATAAATTAGTAGCAGTGTAACATTACCCTCCCTTCCCCCCCCCCCTTTAAGTTTTCTAGGGTTAAATGACTCTGTAATGTGGGACGCAATTCATAAAGTCAGAAGTGGGAAAAATTTTGTTCATACATTTTGTAATCAGTGTGTGTCGCCGACAATGGCAGTTCCTCCTTCCTGGCATGCTGAAATAAAGTAAAAGACGGAATCACATAAAACCTGAATGTTTGTCGGTTACGCTACTTAAACAAATCAGCAATCACACTTGTAAAGATGTATGCATATTTACTGAGCAAAGGACTTCTGACGTATCTTATAATACAGCAGCTCGTGAGGATCATAGAGGCAGCTTTTGTGGCTATGCGCTTGGATTATGACGCTCCAGCCTTATTCATTGCATTACATTTCTAGAAAGCAAACCAATCGCCACAAAGAATGCTTTTCACAATAGGAATGAACTGAAGAAACTGCGGACTAAAATATTACATTCGTTTAATTATTGCATTTATGAAGACGTACGCACCGAAAAAAGTGCAAAATATGCAATACGAGAGCCTGAAGTCTGCTGCTGGTCGCATATGTCAACCATGACAGTAAACAATGACAAATAACAAGGCAAATGTACACTCTGAATAGACCCATCTGCCCATGCGTGCGTTACTGCCGTCTAGTGAGCATGCCCTCATTCATATCATTTTAAAACAGTTGTCAGTTTCCGCGCACCGATAATGTCAGCTAATTCTCTTAGTTCCACCCGTTCCACCGCCAGATGACAGCCGCGCTAGATGTTTCGTCTGTGGTCGAAAGTCGAAATGCTGTTGTTCTATTTTTCTTAAATAAATATAAAATGTGACTTCCTTTTTGCTACGCCTATTATCCATGTTAGTTTCTTTCATCAAGACTTTTAAGTATTAATTCCTGATGCAGCACGTGGGCAATGATAATGAAATGGAAAAAAAAATGTGAAGATCGCTTCGTTCATTGTAAGACGGGGTAATATAGGCTTGATACTGCTAGGCTAAACAAGTAAAGTAATTCATTGACTCTAGTTTCAGAGTGAAATGGCGATATTTTGATTAAGGATGCTGTTTCGCATCAAAACACAATTTCGAAATGTGAAATTGACATGTATATTTAAACATGTGGTGTCCTCTTAAGCTCATAAAAGAGACAACATGCACGCCGTGTTTATTGCAGTTAATTACAAATTATAGCTTGTTTGAAGAACCGTGTACACAAAATACGACCTATATGATACAAAATGGAGAACATAGCTCACCGTTTCTAGATTTTAGGGTATTTACCCATCGTTATAAATTAATGTTGGTCTAATGATTTTATACGCGTAATTAACTCTCTAAAGCATGGCAGCGAGTTTTCGTGTCAGACAGGGTACGATACGAACTTGGAATTCTCACAAAAAAAAAAAAAAAAAAATGCTAACTCATAGATATCTTCCATTTTCGTAGTGGAGTATTCACTCGATCTTGTAACGGTGCCAGTTTATAGTAACAAGGCCATCCACAGAAGCAATCACCGTAAAGAATATGTCCTCTCTACACAAAGCTTGAATGGGATTTAGGAAGGCTGTTAACATTTGCTCGTAGATAGTTGCAGTACGATTTGTTTGGCAAAGCAACGTTTCTGGCTGTTCTAGGCTGATTGCGCGTTTCCGTCGCCTTGACCAACATATTTTTGTCAATATTATGTGCAGACTTCAGGTGCCCATTATATACCATATTGGTGTCATTGATAATAAAGTCAAGGTATTTTGTTATCTCTAGTATCTGTATCCATACTGACAATAAATCTTTAAAACCGTCATGTCTGTCGGTCGTTGAACACGCTTTAGCTCATCAAAATCGGATCACGAAAAACAAAAAAAGATAATGCAATTTCAAATTTTAGTAAAACTTTCATGTCTGTCTGTCTGAACACGCTACTCTCCAAAATTAATTGACGGATTTTTATGGGATTCTCCCTGGTAACTTCATGGTAACGAGGGGCATCGTATAGGTTACATGTCATCAAAATCTGGTCCCAAAAGATTTAAAATGGATGTATGTATATACGTGTGTACATGTCACATTTCTTCTGAAACCACTGGACCGATTTCTAATAAACTTTGTACACGCATCACTTATTGCCTGGAAAGAATCGACGTGGGGTTAAGAACCACCTAGTTATTAAATGGGGAATGATGGGGGGTGAAAAAGATGTGTAGGCCACGACGCGCGAGTATGCAGAATTTATTCATCCAATATTTGGGAACGGGAGCACTTATTGACTTGTAACAAAAGTTACACGTAATTCCAAACCTCTACGAAAATTTTCTCGTTAACTGACCCCACAGGATGATGAGAAGAAAAACGTTGAGGGCTTACTACGGTGTTTTCGCTGTTCGTGCAGTAAAACTGTCGCATAAGGAATGATATTTTACTTTATTACTTCTTTACTAGTAACTGTATTAACGAAACACTTTGCAGATAGGCTTTACAGATGCTGATGAATTTCCATGCAAAATTGTGTCATCGTACAGGTCATAGTTCACGAGGTATGTCTTCATAAACATTGAGATGCGTGAAAATCTATCGCATTGTCCACGACGTTTGAATTTATTACTTCTTTGCTACTGATTCTATTCGCAACACATTTAGCAGACTGTGCCAATATATGCCACTGAATGTGAATACAAAATTTTTTCGTTGCACGGCACCTGACGGTGTGTGGCAGAGGGTACCCTGAGGACCTCTATCGGTTCTCCCTTCTATTCCAGTCTCGTGTTGTTCGTCGAAAGAAAGATTGTCGATATTTCTCTGTGTGGGCTCTAATCTCTCTGATTTTATCCTCATGGTGTCTTCGCGAGATATACGTAGGAGGGAGCAATATACTGCTTGACTCCTCGGTGAAGGTATGTTCTCGAAACTTCAACAGAAGCCCCTACCGAGCTACTGAGCGTCTCTCTTGCAGAGTCTGCGTAACGTTTTCGCGTTTACTAAATGATCCTGTAACGAAGCGCGCTGCTATCAGTTGGATCTTCTCTCTCTCTTCTATCAACCCTATCTGGTATAGATCCCACACCGGTGAGCAGTATTCAAGAAGTGGGTAAAAAACCTACCTCCTTTGTTTTCGGACTGCATTTCCTTAGGATTCTTCCAATGAATCTGTCTGGAATCTGTTTTACCGACGGTTAATTTTATATGGCCACTCCATTTTAAATCACTCCTAATGCCTACTACCAGATAATTTATGGAACTAACTGCTTCCAGTTGCTGACCTGCTATATTGCAGCTGAATGATGAAGGATCTTTCTTTCTATGTATTCGCAGCACATTACATTTGTCTACACTGAGATTCAATTGCCATTCGTTGCAGATCTTCCTGAATTTCAATACAATTTTCCATTGTTACAACCTCTTGAAATAATACAGCATCATCTGCGAAAAGCCTCAGTGAACTTCCGATGTTATCCACAAGGTCATTTTTTTTTCAACAGCAACGGTCCTACGACACTCCCTTGCGGCACACCTGAAATCACTCTTACTTCGGGAGACTTCTCCCCATTGAGAATGACAAGCTGCGTTCTGTTATCTAGGAACTCTTCAATGCAATCACACACTTGGTTGGCTGTGAGCACTATGGGACTTGACTTCTGAGGTCACCAGTACACTAGAACTTAGAACTACTTAAACCTAACTAACCTAAGGACATCACACACATCCATGCCCGAAGCAGGATTCGAACCTGTGACCATAGCGGTCGCGCGGTTCCAGACTGTTGCGCCTAGAACCGCTCGGCCACTCCGGCCGGCCACACAATTGGTCTAACAGTCCATATGCTCTTACTTTGTTCATTAAACGACTGTGGGGAACTGTATCAAACGCCTTGTGGAAGTCAAGACACACGGCGTCTACCTGGGAACCCGTGTCTATGGCCCTCTGAGTCTCGTGGACGAATAGCGCGAGCTGGGTTTCACACGATCGTCTTTCTCGAAACCCATGCTGATTTATACTGAGTAGATTTCTAGTCTCCAAAAAAGTCATTGTACTCGAACACAATACGTGTTCCAAAATTCTACAACTGATCGACGTTAGAGATATAGGTCTATAATGCTGCACATCTGTTCGACGTCCCTTCATGAAAGGGGAATGACCTGTGCCATTTTCCAATCTTTTGGAACGCTACGCTCTTCTAGATCTACGGTACACCGCTACAAGAAAGGGGGCAAGTTCCTTCGCCTACCCTGTGTAAAATCGAACTGATATCCTATCAGGTCCAGCGGCCTTTGCTATTTTGAGCGATTTTGTTTTTCTATCCCTCTGTCATCTATTTCGATATCTACCATTTTTTCATCTGTGCGGTAATCTAGAGAAGGAACTACAGCGCAGACTTCCTCTGTGAAACAGCTTTGGAAAGAGACATTTAGTACGATGACGTCACTTCAAACTCGTTTGTGCTTGTAAGCTACTGACACTGCTCTCTACGTATTTCAGCTCCTCACTGAATTAAATAGGTCATTCAAACGAAGTAGCGTATCCTAGGACTTCCCAGGCATGGCTCGATCTTTCTACCAATGGTCGTTTTGAATTTCGTAGGAGAAATTTTCACCGAATCAGTATTTCGAAATTCGGAACAATTGAACAAGGTGAGTGTACGGGACTCGTGTCGGTGAACGCCTGCCGGCTGTGAATGGCGGGACGCGGGCTGCCTGCCGTGGCCCGCCGCGGCTCCTTTCACACGCGGCCTCGCCTAGTCGGCACCACCCACCCTGCGCTCCACGCCATTTAATTCCGTCAATCCACTTTGGCTCGGCGCGGCGCAGCGCCGGCAACTTGCGCCTACTCCGCGGCGGTAGTGTTCGTAAACAGAAATTCGTCGCCGGTCTCAACTTTTAATCAAATTGCGAGCGCCGCTCTCCTTCGCTTGCTCAGTACCCACCCACTGGGCCCACGTTTTCAGCCGCAGAATGTCCTCCGGGGCAGAAGTAAACTGTTCTTGCTCCGGCGCCTTTGTTTGCATACATTTAATCGGGTGTGTGTCTCCGTCCACCAACTGACGCACCCAGAGACAGAGGTAACGCTTCTGCGACGTGAATGTTATCCCGCAGTCGGGCAGCGCTCCCTGCCACATGAATGCTCAAGTAACTCCGTGTATCTCCCAGGGCACTGTTTTGGAACTCTTCTTGTTCTATGTTACAGCTTTGGGAGGCCATTTTAATAGCATCTCAGACTTTCCAACGGTGACGCAGTTGTCCAAAAGTACAGGGTGATTCAAAAAGAATACCACAACTTTAGGAATTTAAAACTCTGCAACGACAAAAGGCAGAGCTAAGCACTATCTGTCGGCGAATTAAGGGAGCTATAAAGTTTCATTTAGTTGTACATTTGTTTGCTTGAGGCGCTGTTGACTAGGCGTCAGCGTCAGTTGATGCTAAGATGGCGACCGCTCAACAGAAAGCTTTTTGTGTTATTGAGTACGGCAGAAGTGAATCGACGACAGTTGTTCAGCGTGCATTTCGAACGAAGTATGGTGTTAAACCTCCTGATAGGTGGTGTATTAAACGTTGGTATAAACAGTTTACAGAGAATGGGTGTTTGTGCAAAGGGAAAAGTTCTGGACTGCCGAGAACGAGTGATGAAAATGTAGCACGCATCCAGCAAGCATTTGTTCGCAGCCCAGGAAAATCGACTCGCAGAGCTAGCAGAGAGCTGCAAATTCCGCAATCAACTGTATGGAGAGTCCTACAAAAAATGTTAGTTATGAAACCTTATCGTCTGAAATTGGTTCAACCACTGTCTGCAGCTCATAAGATTAAAAGAATCGATTTCTGTGATTTTATCCTTGCTCAAATGGAAACAAATGAATCTTTCGTTTCAAAGATTGTGTTTAGTGATGAAGCAACTTTACACACTAATGGGAAAGTCAACCTAAGGTGAACGTTTTCTGTGCCATTTCAGCCAATAAAGTTTTTGGTCCCTTTTTCTTCGAAGGTGCTACTGTAACTGGACTACGGTATCTGGAGATGTTAGAGAATTGGCTGTTCCCTCAGATCGAACAAGAAGCACAACAATTCATATTTCAGCAGGATGGAGCGCCACCACATTGGCACTTATCTGTCAGTAACTACCTGAACGTTAACTACCCGAAGCGATGGATCGGCCGCCAGGCAGCCCGTGACAGAACACTTCATCACTGGCCTCCAAGAAGCCCTGATCTTACCCCCTGCGATTTTTTCTTATGGGGGTATGTTAAGGATATGGTGTTTCGGCCACCTCTCCCAGCCACCATTGATGATTTGAAACGAGAAATAACAGCAGCTATCCAAACTGTTACGCCAGATATGCTACAGAGAGTGTGGAACGAGTTGGAGTATCGGGTTGATATTGCTCGAGTGTCTGGAGGGGGCCATATTGAACATCTCTGAACTTGTTTTTGAGAGAAAAAAAACCTTTTTAAATACTCTTTGTAATGATGTATTACAGAAGCTTATATTATGTTTCTTTCATTAAATACACATTTTTAAAGTTGTGGTATTCTTTTTGAATCACCCTGTATTACTATGCGAAAAAACATTCAATTAAAACTTGATAAGAGTTCAAAGTAATGAAGAGATCGGCAACTTGTTTTAGATGTATAGAGATGTCGGCTATAATTACGCACTTCGCAAACGAAAAAACTTAAACATCCTGTGACTGAAATACACTGTAGCGCCAGAGAAACTAATATAATCATATGTATTCAAATGCAGACATATGTAAAGAGGCGGAATACGGAGATGCGGACGCCAACGCCTATATAAGACAAGTGTCCGGCGCGGTACTTAGATCTGTTTTTGCTGCTACAACGGCAGGTTATCAAGATTTAAGTGAGTTTGATCGTGGTGTTATAATCGGTGCACGAGCGATGGCTCAGAGCATCTCCGAGGTAGTGATGAAGTGGCAATTTTCCCGTACGACAATTTCACGAGTGTATCGTGGATATCAAGAATCCGGTGAAACATAAATGCTCAGACTTCGTTGCGGCCGGAAAAAGATCCTACGAGAACGGGACCAACAATGACTGAAGAGAATCTTTCCAAGTGACAAAGTGCAACCCTCCCGCAGGTTGCTGCAGATTTCAGTGCTGGGCCATCAACAAGCGTCTGCGTGCAGACCTTTCTACGAAACATCATCGATATGGGCTCTCGGAGCCGAAGTCCCACTCGTGTACCTTCGATAACTGCACGATACAAAGCTTTACGCTCCGCCTGGGCCCGTCAACCACAGACATTGGACTGTTGATGACTGGAAACGGGCTGCCTGATCGGACGAGTCTCGTTTCAAATTGTATCGAGCAGATGGACGTGTACGGGTATGATGATAACCTCATGAATCCATGGATCCTGCATGTCAGCAGGGGAATGTTCAAGCTGGTGGAGCCTCTGTAATGGTGTGGGGCGTGTGCAGTTGGAGTGATACGGGACGCCTGCCGCTGCAGTCATGTACTGTGCGGCTGGTCCCGGTGGAGGTTCGACTCCTCCCTCGGGCACGGATGTGTGTGTGTGTGTTTGTCCTTAGGATAATTTAGGTTAAGGAGTGTTTAAGCTTAGGGACTGATGACCTTAGTAGTTAAGTCCCATAAGATTTCACACACATCTGAACATTTTTTTTGGGACGCCTGATATTTCTACAAACGACTCTGACAGGTGACACGTACATAAGTATCCAGTCTGATCACCTGCATCCATTCATGTCCACTGCGCATTGCGACGGACTTGGACACTTCCAGCAGGACAATGCGACACCTCACACGTCAAGAGTTGCTACATAATGGCTTCAGGAACACTCTTCTGAGTTTAAACACTTCCGCTGCCCACCAAATTCCCCAGACATGACTATTATTGAGCGTATCTGGGATGCCTTGCAAAGTGATGTTCAGAAGAGATCTCCACCCCCTCACAGTTTTACAGATTCATGGAGAGCCCTGCAGGATTCATGGTGTCAGTTCCCTCCAGCACTACTTCAGACATTAGTCGAGTCCATGCCAGGTCGTGTTGCGACACTTGGACGTGCTCGCGGGGGCCCTACACGATATTAGGCAGGTGTACCAGTTGCTTTGGCTCTTCAGTGTATTTGTCATAAAACGTCCACAATGATAATAAATTTCTTACATTCAGATATAACGGACGAATAAAAAGTTTTTGTTCGAAGGTCGTACAATCCAGAATCGGTATCCAAATCAGGGAAAATAGCCTTGAGCATTCAGGCAATCATCCCATCTACGCACCAGATTGAAGACAACCGTTTGGTGAAACACCGTGTCCCGCTGCGTAAAGAAGTCCGTAACTGCGAACTGCACATCCACGTCCGGCAGGAATCGTCGTTCCTTAAACGCCTCCTTTAACTCACCGATAATCGCATAGGTAAAGTTAGAACAATAGGGCGGGTGCTAGTGTGTCTCCCACTTAACTTGGCGTAGCCCGCCCGGTTGGCCGTGCGGTCTAACACACGGCTTTCCGGGCGGAAAGGAGCGCCTGGTCCTCGGCACGAATCCGCCCGGCGGATTTGTGTCGAGGTCCGGTGAGCCGGCCCATCTGTGGATGGTTTTTAGGCGGTTTTCCATCTGCCTCGGCAAAATGCGGGCTGGTTCCCCTTATTCTGCCTCAGCTACACTATGTCGGCGATTGCTGCGCAAACAAGTTCTCCATGTACGCGTACACCACCATTACTCTACCACGCAAACATAGGGGTTACACTAGTCTGGTGTGAGACGTTCCCTGGAGGGGGGGGGGGGGGGGTCCACCGGGGGCCGAACCGCACAATAACCCTGGGTTCGGCGTGGGGCGGCGGAGGGGTGAAGTGGACTGTGGTAGTTTTTGTAGGGGTGCGGACCACTGTGGCTGCAGCGGGGACGGAGCCTCTCCATCGTTTCTAGGTCCCCGGTTAACATAACATAACATAACATAACTTGGCGTAACTTATGCGTTGCGACATCTGCGGTGTGGGACGTGCGTTATCGCGATGCAGCAGCAGCACTTGGCACACCGTTACGTAGCGGTGTTTTTCGACAGAGATGCTGCCCCATACACATTATTCATTCTCCGATGGATGTCTACCGGGTTCATCCTTCGGCAGCCGAGAAACGAATAACAACACGTTGGTCGTGTTTGGGTGCATTTAGTAATAACGTTCACATACTTCACATTCCCGGATTTACCGCACGTACGTCGGAAAGACACGAATGCCTCACTAATCCTTTCCCTACAGGTCGACGCTTATGTACCCGCATCGGAGTGGCGCTACATTGCATATACGCTTCAGCAATGCCCTCAAATGGAGACTCTTTGAACACCTCTTACATAAATCACTCACTCGTGAATAACTTCTCATGGCCAGTGTTCACAGTCATGTAGAATGTTTTAAGGGACATTATACACGCCGTTGATTGTAAATATTAGTTAATACACTGTTGCAGTTTCGGCCTTTGGGTCATTTTCGTGTGATGCTATAAACGATTTTGGTTCAGCACATGTCAGATTCTAAAATCCTCTGACATACACACAGTTCACCAATGATATGCATGCAGGTATACATGGGAGAGTCTGACTTTTGCCGAAACAAAATCTTTTGCAGTACCACTTGCAAATGTCCCAAAGGACGAAGTTGCAATAGTGAAATAACTTCTACAGTCAACGGTGAATATGATGTCCTTAAAAAAAACCTATACCCCTATACTAAGAATTATGCAACACTGCCAAAACAAAAGACATGTATTATAAATAAAATATAAAGGTACAGAATATCTAATGGCGATTACAGGATGCAAACATTAATGAAAATCTAATTATTATAGTATTTCATTTTTCAGTCTACATTGTTGCAAAACGGTGTCCAGTGAGTACATGTAGTTAGTCGCTTCAGTTGCTGCTGCTAGAAGGTCGTCACATTTCTCTTAGAAATTCCTCCATGAACACTCTGTCAATGTGTTCTGTACTGTTTGTGTAGTGTTCTCATCGCCACATTGCCGGCCGGAGTGGCCGAGCGGTTCTAGGCGCTACAGTCTGGAACCGCGCGACCGCTACGGTCGCAGGTTCGAATCCTGCCTCGGGCATGGATGTGAGTTATGTCCTAAGGTTAGTTAGGTTTAAGTAGTTCTAGGGTACTGATGACCTCAGATGTTAAGTCCCGTAGTACTCAGAGCCATTTGAACCATTTTTCTCATCGCCACTCTTGTGTTTCGTACCCCAAGGAAGCAAGGGAGGTGATGTTATGGATAGCCGGTATCCTCTTGCTACAACACAAGTGCACACGAGGATTAATACAGTTCTTTATGTAAAAGAACTGGCAATTTTACTTATGTGGAATAGAGTACATGTGTTGTGGTACAAGTTCATCAGTAATATTCCTCTTGCAGACAGTGTCGGTAATTCCAGAATGAGATTTTCACTCTGCAGTGAAGTCAAAATCTCATTCTGGAAACATCCCCCCAGGCCCTGGCTAAGCCGCGTCTCCACAATATCCTTTCTATCAGGAGTGCTAGTTCTGCAAGTTTTGCAGGAGAGCTTCTGTAAAGTTTGGAAGGTAGGAGGAAGATACTGGCAGAAGTAACGCTGTGAGGACGGGGCGTGAGTCGTGCTAGGGTAGCTCAGTTGGTAGAGCACTTGCCCGCGAAAGGCAAAGGTCCCGAGTTCAAGACTCTGTCTGGCACACAGTTTTAATCTGCCAGGATGTTTCACTTTAGTATCGGTAATTTTTCTATTACAAACTTTAGTCTCACTGTTGGCCCTGCTACAGGCACTATTTGGTCGTTATGTACTGTCGTAGCCTGAGTGAGTCAGTCAGGCCCTCTGGTCAGTGGCGGTGGCCTAAATACCTGCTGTCGAGAAGGCGTTGGCGGCATGTTGCTTGTGCGTGTGTCTCTGGCCTCTCTCGTGATAGGCGCACTTGATCCAGCGCCTACTATCGATCTTCGCGCTACATCTTTGCCGACTGGTGTGCTGGTTACAGCTTACGCCAGCACTGGCTTTGCTTTCTAGCCATCTACACTTAATGAGAATAGCTTTCGTTCTGTCAAGGCCTGTTCTGATTTTCTTCAGGGGGCTCTATGATTTTCGAGGCAAATGTATCCCTGGAGTTTGTTTGGTTGCATCTGTGAAGGCTGTGTAGTTGTGGGTCGGAAATGATTCCCAAGCTGATCTTCAGTGTTCAGTCGTAGTTGCATGTAATGTTGTTGCACATAGCCGTTTATGGGGGTAGGTAGCTCATTGTATTATATATTGGCAGATATTCGGATACCGAAATATGGTTGATTTTGTTACTTTCTTGAAGGATATGAGGTTGTCGCCTAATGCCAGGAGGGGCTATTTTCGAGATAATAGGTAGCCGTGGAAGATGCAGAGATTTCAGTATTCTGGACGTTGTAGCTTCAGTTATCGTTAAAATTTACATCTGTCTTTGTAACATACAGCTTCAGTATCAATGACGTACATTTACAATCTGTCATTCACACAAATACCTTGGTGTAACAGTTTGTAGGGATAAGAAATCGAGTGGTAACATAGCTTTACTCGTGAATAAGGCAGGTGGTAGCCTATGGTTCAACGGCGGGATACTAGGAAAATGTAATGAGTCTACGAAAAACATTGCCTATAAATCATTTGTGCGCCCCTCTGAGGACACTGCTCAAGTGTATGGGACCCATACGAATTAGGACTTGACAGAGGGCACAGCTGGAAGAAGCGTGCAGAAATTTTATTGCGTGCGTCTGTTGTAGATAATAAAAAAGCAGGACTTTTTTCGGTTTTGAGGTCGTGATATTGTACCGAACCACGGCAGGAGACGTTGCGATCGTTAGTTTGGATATTAGCAATCGGCAACCTCCTCCTGGTTGTGAACATAATGCTCTGACATTTTATAGAATAAATTTGCGGCCGATAATACCCCACTTTCGTAATTCCCCAGAAATACATCATATGGGGTAGTTGCCGGCGGTTTTGAAACAGCCACAAAGCCTGCAGTCTCCGTGCTCGCTGCTATCGATACGTCCTTGTCCATCAATGCTAAAGATAGGGGAAAACTCAGTATCCTCAGTTATGTCTTGAATATGTTCTAATACCTGTCTTACTTTGTGGTATTTGCCAACGGCCTTGTCGCAGTGGTAAAACCGGCTCCCGTACGATCACCGAAGTTATGCGCTGTCGGGCTAGGCTAGTACTTGGTTAGGTGACCGTCCGGGTCTGTTAGAGCTATTGGCAAACGAGGTGCACTCAGCACTTGCGAGGGCAGTTGAGGAGTTACTTGAGTGAGAAGCAGCGGCTCGGATCACGAAAACTGACAACGGCCGAGAAGCGCTGTGCTGACCAGTGACGCCTGTCGGCTAAGTACGACACGGTGGTCGGTCAGTACCTTCACGCCTTCGGAGGTCAATTCTGACGAAGCTTTATACAGTATTAGCTGTCTACAGCTTCTTGTACTAACATAAAAGCTATTTCCTAATGTTCCACAAAATTTCGGGAGAACTGCCCTATGTCTGGACTGTAACTTCCTGGCAGGAAGCTACATACATCTGGCAGTTCTCTCGAAATTCTGTGGAACAATGCGTATGCTGGGAAAGTTTTAAATATTCCCTAATATCTCACCACGTCTCTTATAGCCTCGTTCCTTCTTCTATAACGTCCCTCGTCGATTCTGTGCAAAGCCTCGTCTTTTCTCATGTTTTGTCGTGTTACGGTCAGGGCAGCGTCATAACCTCGCAGATGATCAGCGTTCGTGTCCTGCATGAGGCATAACCGTTGACTTCAAGTGTGCTGGTATTTGTGAATTCTCGACAGTTGAAGAAATCAATTATGTAAATACTTACACTTATCAGTGTCTTATGTCTTACTGTACTTCGATTGTAGAAACACGAATTTTTCCGGAATTATTTGGAGAGACAGAACGCAAAGAAAAAATCGGATAGTTTCATCAGAGACGGTGTACGACTTGGAAGAGCAGTTCAGCGTAATGGATAATGTCCAGAAAAGATGTTATAAGAGGAATATCCAACAAAGTAAAAACGGATAATGGAATGCAGTCGATTTAAATCAGGCGATACCGAGGGAAGTAAATTACGAAATCAGACACCAAAAGTAGAATAGTTCCGCTACTCGAGCAGTAAAATAACTGAGGGTGGCGAAGCACAGCGGATATAAAAATGCACACTGTCTGTAGCAAAAAAAGAATTTGTGGAAAATAACAAGTGTTAACATCTAGTACAAATATAAGTATTAGGAAGTCTTATCTGAAGATATTTTGTCTGACGTACAGCCTTGCACTGAAGTGAAACTAGGACGATACGTAATTAATACAAGAAGAGAACAGAAGATTTTGATACGCGATGCTACAAAAGTATGATGAAGATTGGATGGGTATATCTAGCACGTAATGCGGAAATACTGAATAGGATTGCGATGAGAAGACATTTATGACAATATGACTAAAATAAGGGACAGTAGACAAAAAAACGCCTGAGGCATCATCTAGTTGTCAATTCGGTAATGTAGGAAAGCGTGGCGTGTAAGAACTGTAGTAGCAGACTAAAGCATCATTGCAGTAAGCATATTCAGATAGATGTAGGCTACACTAGTTACTCGGAGATCAAGAGGTTTGCACAGAATAGAATAGCATGGAGAGCTGCATCAAACTAGCCTTCGTACGGAAGACCACAACAACGAAAACAGCAGCAGCCTAAAATTAGTACACAAGCCATGCTCATAAAATGTTGCAGAGGAGGAGAGCCTTTGCAAGCGGGAATTTTAAGTGCGGCGTGTGTTGACGTGGAGAACCGTGTTCGGTCGCCGCTGGCCTAATTAACGAGTGAGACGCAGCTCGCCTCGCCTCTCCGTTACGTTAATTAGGACATGCTCTGCCGGCTGAGGCGCCGGCCGCAGCAAAAAGGCGACCTGCCTGCGCCCCTGTGATCCCCCCTGTCCTCCCGTGTCCTGTCCTGTCCCCTAGAACATACTTCTTTCATCGCACCTCCACGCCTTGCTCTCCTTGTTCGCGGTTCAGACAAAAACGGACAGGAGAAACGATGGCGCTTAGCATCACAGCACAACTACTGTGTCGTACCTCTGTTATAATGACAAGGAGGAGTCCTCAGGAATAGCATCCTCTTTGTGAAAAACATCTGTACAACTATGTAGGGTAGGGTGTGAGACCCTAGGTGGCATTCACCCTGTTGGGCTATCGTCTGTGACTAACCAACAAAAAAATACTACAGAAATTTCTGTCGTTCTCTAGCGCCTTTAAAGACAGTTCTGGTCTTTAAAATTTAAAAAAAAAGGTTAAGTTACTGTTATGTTGACGTTTGTGGGTTCTAATTTCTACATTTTTTCCCCACCTTAACCGAAACGACCACGATAATATATGACCCGCCAGGGTAGTCGAGCGCGAGTTGGGGAGTACCGGGCAGAGGATGACCGTCTTCATGGGGCTCCACATGCTGCGAAATGTTGTACCAATTTGGAACATGGAATCTGTACGCAGATGGGCCATGCACATGTAATGGCGTGCGGGATTTGGTTACATTTTTCTTTCTTTATTATCTATCATCACACTTATTGGTTTCAAATTCTATTTCATAGTTTAGAAGGAACTCTTGTTCTGTTGTTTCTACGGATGTGCATTCTAATTTAGTTTGTCGTAACTGAAAGACGCCTTTTTCCATCTATATTTAAAAAAAGGTTGGCAGAGGAAAAAAATAAAAAAAAACAAAAAAATTAAAAAAAGTTGGTAGAGCACTTGCCAGCGAAAGGCAAAGGTCGTATAAAAATAAAAAAATAGAAAAAAGATGGTAGAGCACTTACCTGCGAAAGGCAAAAAAAAAAAGCAGCGCGCTAACACGCTGCTTCCTGGACTCGGGTAGGCACGCCGGCCCCGGATCGAATCCGCCAGGTGGATTAACGACGAGGGCCGGTGTGCCAGCCAGCCTGCATGTGGTTTTTAGGCGGTTTTCCACATCCCGCTAGGTGAATACCGGGCTGGTCCCCACATTCCGCCTCAGTTACACGCATCGCTGACATTTGAAACACGTCCGCGCTCTTTCACTATTTACACTAGACTCAGACAGTGGGGATACACTGATTCCGTCCTGGGAGAGGGTGGGAGGGTATGGGGTGGTGGGAGGAAGGGCATCCGGCCATCCCTAACACTAACACTGCCACATCCGTTGTAGCCTACAACTTCCTAGCGAGTAACACGTAGGGAATGGCATTCGGCCGGCCGGAGTGGCCAGCGCGGCTCTAGGCGCAGTCCGGAACCGCGCGACCGCTTCGGTCGCAGGTTCGAATCCTGCCTCGGGCATGGGCGTGCGTTATGTTCTTAGGTTCGTTAGGTTTAAGTAGTTCTAAGTTCTAGGGGACTGATGACCTCAGAAGTTGAGTCCCATGGTACTCAGAGCCATTTGAATCGTTTGAATTGCAATCGATTGGCATTTTGAGTAGCGCACCTCGTGAAAGGTCATTGCTCTCAGCGGCACGGTTAGTTGCACTCCTTTAGTGGGCGAGACTATGACACAGGAAGTGGATACTACATGACTGGATGTGTAAAATTTGATCTGAGTAATCGCCAGTTTCTCTGTTCGGAAATCATGTAATATATATCGAATCCAGCAACGCCCCAATGAGGCGTTTGGTCCGAATTGTGTGTTAAGTGACGTCTAATATTTTGCATGGTGACCACCTCTTTCGGTTGCCAGTATGAATGAGGCATGCACTGATTCGGTTTGGAAGTGTGTCATAAGGTTGTTGTACCCTCTCCTGAGGCAGGCTGACCCACAGTTGTAAGTGGTCCTTCAGTATCGTGGATCGTGGCACAGGGAAGAAGTTGATACCCGAGTCGTTGCCACACATGTTCTACTGGAGACAGATCGGTGGAGCTTGTTGGCTATGGGAATACCTCAACATCACGCAGACATTTCATAGAAAGACAAGCTACGTGAGGACGAGCATTGTCTTGTTGGAAAAGGCTTAAAGATTGTTACATGAGAGGAAAGAGGATGCAAGATGTCCATGACGTACCTTTGTGCTGTCCTTCCTCCCCCAAGCGTGACATCATGCCATACCCGATGTCGGGAGTTCAACGCTACCCCTCTCCAAACATTGGAAAAATGACGCCTCTCCCCAGATATTCGCCCTAGCCATCGACTATGTTCATCCGGGGTCGTGCTGAATCGCGAGTCATAACGGAACACATTTATAAGCAATCCATGCTTCTCAGTCGCACCACCACAAAAAACCGAGCCGTTCGTGTTGCGGTTACAACGTAACCTTCGCGCGGGGATGTAATTATCTAGTCTGGCTGCTGCTGTTGCTGCTGCTAGTCTCCGACCAATGATTGGGGAGGACACAGTGTTGCAGGGGACCATTGGTTGTTCTCGGATGGCAAACGGACATGCGAAGGTGTTACGATGTGCATAGTGCACAATAAGACGAATCTCTCTTTTGGCGCTCAGACTTGTTCGAATGGAACGTTGACGAGGCTGCTAGTCCTCACATTCCCATGGAGTCCGGGCTACTGCCCCATATGAAGGCCCCGAAAGTCGGGATATTGCACGATTCGACGAGCCGGACAAAGGAGGGCACACAGGGAGGGCCCTGTCAGCTGCTGAGAACGCTGTCCCACACGAGTGCCGTGCATCTCACAGCCCTTCACAGAGGTCAGTCGACATCTGCCGCTGTTCACGCCGCTTCTATACCGTACCAGGTGTTGTAACAACACTGAACCCGAACAACACAAATGCACTCCAGTGGCCATTCTACCTGTGAGAGGGAATTACATCTCAAATACTTATGCGCCAGTAGTGTGTAAAGTACAATGTTACACTGACGTCGGATCATGTCTTTTGGGTGCTTCATTTTGCTTCCTCTCGCAGCGCAATTTCAAGTCCATGCTACTTCTTTTAAATCATAATTAATTAATTAATGTTGCATCATCATGGGACATTAGAAGCAAAATTTTGTTAATGCAGCAATCCTTCTCTGTACCTCGCCTTATTTGTGGTGTGGTGAGCTACACAAGACGAGTTTGCGACAGTTGGTACCAAAAGTACCTTGGACGTCCGTCCGCAGCAGGAATATCGCTGCGCACCAACCAGTCACTTTTCCTGAGAAAGAATCACGCCCCCCTGAAGCGGCAGCGCCAATAGGAAGAGGGACGCGCGCTTAAGCGACAACCGTGCATGAACAGAAGTTGCAAGTGCAAGGTGTACGACAGTCTGTCTTGCTAGGGAGTACCTGCAGAACTTTGGCCGTGTCTTCGTCGTCGAGTGTACAAACAGTGGCCGATAGGTAGGCAATAGTCTTCAGCATAAACAGAACAGTGAATAGAATATTCCTATATGAACAGAAACCACCCGCCTAGAGATTTAACATAGTCCTATTATTTTGGAACTGTTTTTCGAACAGTGCATGAAGACAGTAAATTAGTAACACAGTAAACATAAATAAACACAAACCATTTCAGATGAGAACAGTTCGAGGTTCTACCGAGACCTTCTCACCTGAAATAGGTAGAAACAGGCCATTATCAACCAACAAGCTACTTAGACTGTATTACACATCATTATATCGCTTCCCTCTACATACTGCAACTTCTCTTCACCACATTTATTGTATTACTTTTTTGTCTTTTCTTTGACACTTGCATTTTATAAGTTGTATTCTCCTGAACTAGGCGCACAGAAATTGTAGAGAATCAATTTAACATTTCATAAACATTCAATTCTCTGTAACTTTGGAGAATATTTTGTATATTATGTTCTTTACATTATTTAAAAGAGCATTAACAATGTAGCAATAAGACTGTGATAATAAGAAGTTTTTGCTGTTGGATTTAGAAGCATCAGACCCACCTAACATTTCCAGGTGGTGGGCTATGCTGTACTGTTAATGAAATAAGTGAATGAATAAATAATGAAATTTAGTTGACAGAACATTATTTAGTTTGTGCTCGTGGAACTGTAATCAACGTAGGACAGATGGGCTAAGCCTGGGTTCTCCAATTGCTGTAACCAGCGTTACTAAAGTTGAGTAGTATAAATTACTATTCACACTTCTGTGTTACCCTCATTGTGTGTGTAGTGCCCTAGAACCCACGCATCCGTCCTATCAGGAAACCTTTAATAGTCTTGAAACTTCCTGGCAGATTAAAACTGTGTGCCGGACCGAGACTCGAACTCGGGATCTTTGACTTTCGCGGCAAGTTCTCTGCTAACTGAGCTACCGAAGCACGACTCAAGCCCCGTCCTCACAGCTTTAATTCCGCCAGTACCTCGTCTCCTACCTTCTTTTCAGTCTTTTCCAGTGGCAGCGAGAATTTCATAAAAGTGGAAGCTTCCCGTCTACATCTTTGCCTTCTGACGGTAGTTACTTCGATTCATTCTGCTTTTGGCACTTCGTAGTATGGTTGTTCTCGACCTATCACTTGAATTTTTTCCAAGATTTTCCCTCAAAAGATGTTTCTCATGAAGCTGTTGTGTCCAATTAATTTAATTTTCTGCACTGCCCCTCTCGCTTAACTTTTTTACTATTTGTTTAATAGATGTTCTTTCAGTCCAGGGTGTTGTCGTGGTTGTTCATATCCACATCTGTAGCGTTTCTAATTTTTGTTCCCACAGAGTTCACACTCCACAGCCACAGCTCATGCTCCAAATAGACGTTCGATGCGTTTATTTGTTGTTTCTCTATTAATGTGATTGTTAGTGAATTACTCTTATTTCTGAATTACTGTCGGCAAAGTGTTAAAGGTAGTGACAGGAAGAACGAACGTTACTATGCTCATATTGTGCTCCTGATGTAGCTGTGTAAAAAGGCGGACAGAACATCTGTCTTACGCGCTCCAAGAGAAATGTGAGACATTTGTTCCCATTCTGTGTCCCTGCCCTCGCTCGCTATCGTGCACACAGAGAGACGCAAGCAAGCCGTGTAAAAAGCGCAGACGCCGGTCCGCAGCAGGTGGTCCACGGTGCGTCGGCGGGCGCGCGCTGTTTGCCGGCCGTATTTACCTGTCGGCAGCCCCCACCTGTGCCTCTGGCAGCGGCCGTGTTTACGAGCGCGGCGCAGCCTCCCTGGAGAAAATAATCCCGCTGAGAGGGGCGCACAGCCAGAGGCTGCGGCGAGATTCCGCACAGCCACTCAGCCCCTGTGTAGTAGGCCGCACGCACGGCGACACACACACAGAGTAATCTGGCCACTCCAGCCAACAGCTCGTTCACAAATTAATCCGGCCCTCTGCCGTCGGCGCCAAAGTTGTCTCGCCGCCTTGCGCTACTCGATGGTCTTTGGGGTCATGCCGCTTTCCTCTGTTACAAGAGAGAACCTTCCGCCTACTTTCACGTGAATAACACTACACACAGACTGTTGGGTACACACATTCCATTCCAAAATGTGGGGAGGTGGTGACAGGAAGTGCATCTGGCCACGCCTTAGAATGGCCATGTCAAAGCCGTTCATGGCCATGCAGACCTTGCGCCGATGCGGGCTGAAGGTAGAAGAAGAAAAAGAACACTATGTTTTCCGGTGACAAGGTTCTTCAAATGGTTCAAATGGCTCTGAGCATTACGGGACTTATTATCTGAGGTCATCAGTCCTCTAGAACTTAGAACTACTGAAACCTAACTAACCTAAGGACATCACACACATCCATGCCCGAGGCAGGATTCGAACCTGCGACCGTAGCAGTCGCGCGGTTCCGGACTGAAGCGCCTAGAACCGCTCGGGCACTCCGGCCGGCCACACAATTGGTCTAACAGTCCATACGCTCTTACTTCGTTCATTAAACGACTGTGGGGAACTGTATCAAACGCCTTGTGGAAGTCAAGACACACGGCGTCTACCTGGGAACCCATGTCTATGGCCCTCTGAGTCTCAAGAACGAATAGCGCGAGCTGGCTTTCACACGATCGTCTTTCTCGAAACCCATGCTGATTTATACTGAGTAGATTTCTAGTCTCCAAAAAAATCGTTGTACTCGAACACAATACGTGTTCCAAAATTCTACAACTGATCGACGTTAGAGATATAGGTCTATAATGCTGCACATCTGTTCGACGTCCCTTCATGAAAGGGAAATGACCTGTGC
Organism: Schistocerca cancellata; assembly: GCF_023864275.1. Taxonomy (NCBI): domain Eukaryota; kingdom Metazoa; phylum Arthropoda; class Insecta; order Orthoptera; family Acrididae; genus Schistocerca; species Schistocerca cancellata. The sequence goes on along the minus strand of NC_064631.1, from coordinate 96,361,542 downwards.
CATTTTCCAATCTTTTGGAACGCTACGCTCTTCTAGATCTACGGTACACCGCTACAAGAAAGGGGGCAAGATTCTTCACATGTTAGTATGGCGTAAGTGTCAACGGTTGATGTACACTCTTTGGATCAAAAATATCCGGACACCATTAGTGGCCATTAATATGGGGTGAGTACACCCTTCGACTATGGGGCTGCTTGAAATCTGTTACGAACACATGAATTACGTCTCTGAATGTCTGTCCGTGAAAGGTAGATCATTCTTTTTCAAGAGTAAAAAACAGGAAAGGTGATTATGTGCACTAGGGCGTGGAACGAAGTCGACATTCTAACTCGTCCAAAATACTTTCCACTGGGTTTAGGCCAGGGCTCTGTGTAGGTTAATCCATTTATTGTCCACAAGCCATGGTCGTGTTCCGAGAGGGAGGTAGGACACCTTACAGAAGACAGAGGGTCTTACCTAAGTCGACACAACAGATAAGAGAAACTAACATGGGCTGCTTGCAGTACTCCGGCACCAGCTTGGCTACAAGCTGAAAGTATTTCAAACTACGATACTCGGTGTAATTCGCAAGGGATGGCATAGAAATCAAACACAAAATGGATTCATGGTTCATATGGCTCAAATGTCTCTGAGCACTATGGGACTCAACTGCTGTGGTCATCAGTCCCCTAGAACTTAGAACTACTTAAACCTAACTAACCTAAGGACAACACACACATCCATGCCCGGGGCAGGACTCGAACATGCGACCGTAGCGGTCGCGCGGTTCCAGACTGCAGCGCCGATAACCGCTCGGTGACTTAGGCCTGCCAAATGCTCCACAGATATTGCCCTATCTTGCTGAAATAATCAATCATCGTAGTTGAGCTGTCCTTCTACTGTACACGATGTTGCATATCCTTACGCATGTAGAGTTTTTTCTTTTTTTTTTTTACCCGAAATATACTCCCTACTGTAACACTACCTCCGCGCTTCACTGTTGACACAGGTAACATTCTCCAGGCCTTCATCAAACCCAAACTCCTTCATGGGATTTTCACAAGGTATAGTGTGCTTCATCACTCCAAATCCCTCGTTCCCCGTCATTTACCGTCCAGTGGCATCTCTCTTTGCACCACCTCAATCGCCGCTTGGCGTTGTCTACAGAAATCTGTGCCTTATGAGGACCTGGCAGACCATTACCCTCTATTCTTTTTACTCCCTATCCACATGCATTGTGCTATCTGGACTACTAATAACACTTTGAAATCTTATAAAATTCGCCAAAGGAATCACTCCTCAGTTCCATACAATCGCCCTCTGCATCGCGACAGTCCCTGTTCGTTTGGACATGAGGTTCGCCCTGTCTTGGTTCGGTTGTGGTTACACCTCCGCTTTTTCACTGCACAGTCCCGTCGCCAACAGTCAACTTTGCAGCCATAATAGGGTCGAAGTGTTCCTGATGGATTTCTTACTCTGACTTCCAATGACTATTCCACGTCCGAAATCCCTAAGCTCTCGCGACAGTTCCATTCTGCCGTTAGTGCATCTCTACTGACGAAGTAATACACACCATCTACTTCTGACAGGCAGAGGTCAGTTCCTCATTACATAGGCATGTGTAGATACTTTTCATCAAAATATGTACATGGGTCGTAACTGAACACACCCATACTGTATAACATGTGCCGTGATGTAAATTCTTAGTTGCACGAATTATCACAGCAGTTGAAGCATGTAGGAGTTGAACAATCTTTGGCATATAAACAACTGAGCGAGAAACTGTTGTATAACACAGCAAACAGAATAGTGCGCTTTGACGTAAATTACTCTATAGGGTGTAGAAAAATTTCTGCCACCTGTCAGAATAAAAGGTTATTTATTTGTTACACGACCGACACATTCATGAACATGTATATATTGCTGGAGACCACGGTATAAGTACAAAAGAATTATTTGCTGGTGACTAAACATAAAGTGGGACAAATGAAGTGGCAAGGCATCATGTGTCGAAAATATCTGTACTTACATAAAGATGAAGTATCATTATTATAATTACGCTGTGGTGACAGTTTGTTCACTTAGTTGCACACTTGTCATCTTTTTCACGTCCATATTTCAGTTTTATAAAGTTTAGCTGCGCGTTTCACTATTACCACGTGCACTCGTGAAGTACACTGTGTTTACATACAAACATGTGCGTTATGGTGTAAGAACTTAGACGTAGCAAGTGCAAAGATGTTGCTCATACAGAAACATGTAGGTTACGGTCAAAGAACGTAACCATAGGAAGTGCAAAGCTGTTGCACACACAGAAACTTAAAAAGTTATTATAGACTGCGAAGTTTTTTGATGCACATTATGAAATTTTTTGGTCCACATTTTCGTCGAAGAACTTAGATCTAGGAAGTACAATAACGTTATACACATGAAATATTGAAAGCTATTACAAATTATGAAAATGACAGTTACAGCTTGTGTTTACAATATGACTTTTAGAAATTACGATACTGACACTTGAACTGTTGTATGACTGCTACATCGAATTTCCATAGCATATTACTTTGTTATTATATCAGAGGGTAATGAGTGTATAAACACCTGAGGATAGGCACAAGCCCGAAACCTGTAAAGGAAGAGTCACGGAGTTCAGCAGCATCCACTATGGATAAAACTCAGTAAATTACTCAGTTTAGACAACGGCAACAATATTTCGTAACATACATATTCCTCACATTGTCAGTCTTGGGGCGATCTGCAGTGTACGATAATGAAGAAAACTTCACAAGCCAAGAATTTTATTCGATCACTGGTTTCGACAGAGGTATACTGTTCGGAACATCTAGTACGACAAAGCTTTCCTCAGTTAACAGAAATGTTTAGTATAACAGTAAATGTATAAGTAACAGTTAGGCACCTGATGATGACAGTATTCTGCCGAAACCTGACGTCAATAAATATTCGATAGTAAAAGTGCCTGAAAATGAGGAAGTGTCTGTTTCTAACTTTGACAGTAGTCATAGATCTCCATGAAGTCCGTGTTAAATGGACAAATTTAGGAGAATCTGTCTGCAATTCTTATTGTTTAGTATTTGTTCGTAAGTAGAAATGTTACTTGTGAACACACAACAGGAGTTAAAAAAGTTAAAGGTTTCTCAAAGTTGCGACGAGAATTTAATAATCCGCAAATGGTGCAACTTCGTGTAGAACAGCAGCCGCGACACGGAAACAACCCCCATTGATAATTGAGAATTTTATTACGAAGCGCTCAATGTGATGAGTCACAGGAAAGCTCCCTGCTTTTCTACATTATTTTACTTTACAGAAGGCACCAATGTTAGCACTGAATAGGGGATCATGGAGGAACTGTATAAGGGGGGCTATGCTCCAGACTGAACGCTGAAAGGCATAATCAGTCTTAAATGATGATGATGATGATGATGATGAGAAATCCACCGTCGTGTAGTTTATTTGCGGATCTGTGGTGTGTTAGGCCACTGAGTAGGCTGGCAGACGTCATTGCTCGTAAATGGAACATGATGAGATCCACGCAGTTTTAACTGCAAAACTTTGCATACAGCCGAGAAATGATCGGAATAAATATCTCAAGGTTTGGGGGGGGGAGGGGGAGGTGTTCGGACATTTAATTGAAAAGTAATTAACGAATGGACACTAATTATGTCAGACCGTATGTCCGAACAATCCGCTGCCAACAGCGCCTATATCGTGCTGTACGAGGTGCATTCAAGTTCTAAGGCCTCCGATTTTTTTTCTCCGGACTGGAAAGAGATAGAAACATGCGCATTGTTTTAAAATGAGGCCGCGTTCATTGTCAATACGTCCCAGAGATGGCAGCACCGTACGGCATAAGGAATTTTACCGCATGCGGCGAGAATGAGAACAGTTTCAAATACTTAAAATGGCGACGTTTTCCTTACTTGAACAGCGTGCAATCATTCGTTTTCTGAATTTGCGTGGTGTGAAACCAATTGAAATTCATCGTCAGTTGAAGGAGACATGTGGTGATGGAGTTATGGATGTGTCGAAAGTGCGTTCGTGGGTGCGACAGTTCAATGAAGGCAGAACATCATGTGACAACAAACCGAAACAACCTCGGGCTCGCACAAGCCGGTCTGACGACATGATCGAGAAAGTGGAGAGAATTGTTTTGGGGGATCGCCGAATGACTGTTGAACAGATCGCCTCCAGAGTTGGCATTTCTGTGGGTTCTGTGCACACAATCCTGCATGACGACCCGAAAATGCGAAAAGTGTAATCCAGGTGGGTGCCACGAATGCTGACGGACGACCACATGGCTGCCCGTGTGGCATGTTGCCAAGCAATGTTGACGCGCAACGACAGCATGAATGGGACTTTCTTTTCGTCGGTTGTGACAATGGATGAGACGTGGATGCCATTTTTCAATCCAGAAACAAAGCGCCAGTCAGCTCAATGGAAGCACACAGATTCACCGCCACCAAAAAAATTTCGGGTAACCGCCAGTGCTGAAAAAATGATGGTGTCCATGTTCTGGGACAGCGAGGGCTTAATCCTTACCCATTGCGTTCCAAAGGGCACTGCGGTAACAAGTGCATCCTACGAAAATGTTTTGAAGAACAAATTCCTTCCTGCACTGCAACAAAAACGTCCGGGAAGGGCTGCGCGTGTGCTGTTTCACCAAGACAACGCACCCGCACATCGAGCTAACGTTACGCAAGAGTTTCTTCGTGATAACAACTTTGAAGTGATTCCTCATGCTCCCTACTCATCTGACCTGGCTCCTAGTGACCTTTGGCTATTTCCAACAATGAAAGACACTCTCCGTGGCCGCACATTCACCAGCCGTGCTGCTATTGCCTCAGCGATTTTCCAGTGGTCAAAACAGACTCCTAAAGCAGCCTTCGCCGCTGCCATGGAATCATGGCGTCAGCGTTGTGAAAAATGTGTACGTCTGAAGGGCGATTACGTCCAGAAGTAACGCCAGTTTCATCGATTTCGGGTGAGTAGTTAATTAGAAAAATAATCGGAGGCCTTAGAACTTGAATGCACCTCGTATAATGTTGAAATCACAGCATAAGCCACTAAATCAATGACGGAGCCGACACAACACATAAAGTAACCTTTATCGTTCAAATATAGTTAAAACTCTGAAACTTAGATCTGCTTAGCCTGAACTCCGAATGAGAAAAGGCGATAAGACAGGAAGAAGATAAGAGCAGCGGTACTTCATTTATTCCCAGTGTCTTTGCATACACGACTTTTACAACTTCTGGAAGCTGTGCTATGTTAAATGCAATCTTTCTTCATATAGGTAATACGTTTCTCACAAACGCGTCTCTCTTTTTGCAAATGATATACGGTTTTGCTACTACACGTCATTTCATTACAAATTAAGAGAATAAAAAATAGAGCAAAAAAGAAAAACACATAACACGAAACACTTTAATATTACTGTGTAGGCAATGCACTTGCAATATCTGATGAACTGCTCGGTACATTGATCTACTGCTTAAACAGCTGGTTGATGCACTACTTGATCAACTGTTTCTCTTCAGTACAGCTAGTGTAAATACAATTCTCCATATGTATACGTACCTTACTTGCGTAAGACAAAAGCCTCTACGTATGGGAATATGTTATTCTTCTAGACAACGGTTCACCGGCACTTCGGCAGCTAATTTTAATCCTAAGGCAGAATTATTCCTACATGTACCTTGAATGTCTAGAGGCTGTTCTGCAATTTAAACTAATCCGCAGACATCATCGCCTTTGGTGCAGTCTGATTATTAGTGAGTGAGATAGGCCCACACAACATACTTACTACCTTCGGCACATTGAACAGCTTTCACGGTGGCACAGAGACGTGACAGGTAGCGCTGGTCGGCCGCGTGACGTACGCTGTGACGCAGGAAGCCGATCCTGCTTTCGCGGCCACTGCCATCTCTGCTCCCGTGGGATTCTCAGCCGCTAATGAGCAGTAATTGAGTTTCTTCGGTTGTAATTAAACGAATACAAAGGAAGATGCCGCCGCAAGCGAAATATGTATCCAATTTCAGAGGCACTAATTACATTTGACGGCTTTCGTTCAAAGGACCATGCAGTCCTGTTCTCTCTTCGCGTGTACTTCCCATCTTTCGCGTTTCTCTGGAAACTTAGGATGAATAGCATGACAAGGGAGATGCAGAAATGTATCGGCTTACGCCCATCCGCGATTTCCGAATTGTTTCATATGAACGTATTACAGGAATTGTATATATATCATCAAAAGCAAGAATTCTGGATACTTCCTGATTACGAACATCATCCTGCCAGGCCAATTACAAAACAGAGGAGCTAAAGTTATTAGGTTCCTGCAAAATGATTTTATGCGACGAGATTCATCTTTCAGTACCTGTATTTTTGTTGCGAGATAATCATTTATTCTTCATAGTGATACTTTCGCTCTAGGCACCTGAATAGCCGTGACTGCTAAAAGTGCCTCTTCCAGGGCGGGTAGATATGTTGGACCCGAATCGAAACCGACTAGCCGATTGACAACGAGCGTCGGTGTTCCGGCAACCCTAGATGTGTTTTAGGCGGTTTCCCTCATCGCACTAGGGAAATATTGGTCTGACACCCAAAAACAGCCTCAGTTAACGCGATTTCCAAATATTTAAAAAACTGCCTATCTTTCACATATGGATACGCACACACTTAGGGTACACTTACTAGTTTCCGCGGTCCTGGCTTCGACGAGAGAGAGCCAGCCAGAACGTAGACTCACCTATACGCTTAGCTGCAGGTGCTTCGGACACTGGACACACATACCCCTTCATGGCAGTGTTTGCTACAAAGTCTACGCGACACCAGGAACTCCGAGGCTAAATACACCGAGCAGATGTTAGTCGGCAGCGTCAAAGTGTTACCTTTCTGTTACGGATAACAGTTGTGGTTCCCAGACGATAGCTATACCGAGAAATTGTTCCGAAAGGACAAAGCAAGGCAGCGGGCAGATGGGAGCCAAGTGACCAATGTGAGCACATTCAATGGATATTTCTAAGATAATAAATGAAAAAAGCACGGAGACCAAGAATGTGTATCGGAGCTGGAAAAGAGCAGAGTCTGTCATTATTAGGCTGGTGCTGGCAGTCCGGTAAGGAATGGCGAGTGTGGAATGCGACGAGACAGATGGAGGCAGCAGTGGGTACGATGCACGAAGGGACGGGCTGGGAACTCTACCTGGAGTAACGGAAAGCGGAGAGACACGGTCTGTGTAACTCAAGACACGGTGCAGAAGGAAACACATTCTAGTTAGTTTGTCGGTGCGAGGTAAAGGGCTGGAGGATCCGTAATTTTCCGTTACTGTGACAAGTTTCGAGGAGAACTTAAGGGTGTTACTCAGACTTCACAAAGTTCTATCAAGTACTTGAGCTAGGACACGAAACGTATAGCGTAAATCTACTTGCGTAACTTTGAATAAAAGAGCTTCATTCTTTGGATGACGTGTACTTGTAAGTAGTTAGTCTTTCTCTCTCTTTAAAGTTTTTCTGGGTATTTTGCGTTGTCGGTGCATTCTATTGTATTTTGTAATATTTGTGTACAGCAAATGTAAGTGAACGAAAGACTGAATTCGATTTATTATTACGATTCTTCCCTTGTTGATATCCTTTTGAACGGATTGTGTCCCTGGAAAATCCGCAGTCATAAGACCTGATGAATCACAGTTTCCCTCGTATAGTGGGGCTACCATTTTATAGCGAGGCTGGCAGCCTAATTAGTTACAGTTATTGGTGTCGGTAGGGTTAGTATTACAGGCAGCCGAATACGATGCGTTGGTGTTAGCTAACAGGGTAAACCAACTCTGGTGTGTAGGGCGGGCGCTGCAGCTGTCCACGGCAGTCGGACTCGCCGCTACCTGCCGCGTCTATTGTTGATGGCGAGCTGAGTGACCGGAGACCGGTGGCCCCGGGCCGCACCGAATTCAAAGCCGGAAATTGTGTCGGATTGGCCGCTGCGCCCAGGGCAGGCAACCCGAAGCACGGCCGAGTGCTTCGGTCGGCCGTAGCGATCGACCAGCGGGGAAGGCGCAGACCGGCTGGTAATTACGAACCCAGTTTCAAGATTTCATTTCATATTGCCCAAAGCGCAGTGCATCGCGTTACTTTAAAAAAAATTGTCAGTGATGCGATAAAATCGTATTTACGTATCGACTAAGCAGTACAATTTTTTTTTTCCGTACATCTTTATTAACAGAGTGTGCCCTTTTTCTTCTGGTTTGCATCGGACTCCAGACATGGTTGAGTTCACCACTCACTTCATCGTTAGAGCTTCCCCTAAACCGTTGTCAGGTTTCTGCTATGTCAGCAGGTCCTTTACGTCTCAATTGCTGTAGGTTCATAGCGCCCTTCCGAATGCTGCTGTATTTAGTGCCACCCAGTATATAATCCAGAATATGAAATCTCTCCCTCCCTCGGCTCCTCTTCCCTTCTATGCTTCCTTCCGAGTTGTTATAAATCCTGGCTACCAGTTTCTTTTCCTTTCTTGTTATTCCATTCAGCACTTCTCTTCCCTCACTAACTCTCCTCAATACCGCCACACTTGACTTTCCCCCTCCTCCGCGAAGTTCATATCTGTAACGCCTCCAACATTGTTCCCCTTTTTTCGCTACCTAAACGCTACTTGTCCCGAAAGACACCAAAACTAAACTCCGTCTGAACAGGCCATGAAGGCACAACGGTACCGACCGGCCGCCGTGCCGTCCTCAGCCCACAGGCTTCACTGGATGCGGACATGGAGGAGCATGTGGTCAGCACACCGCTCTCCCGGCCGTATGTCGGTTTACGAGGCCGGAGCCGCTACTTCTCAGTCAAGTAACTCCTCAGTGTGCCTCACAAGGGCTTGTGCATCCCGCTTCCCGAAAGATCGGATGGCTACCCATCCAAGTGCTGGCCCAGCCCGACAGCGCTTATCTTCGGTGATCCAACGGGAACGGGTGTGGCCACAGCGGCAAGGCCGTTGGCCCCGAAAGATACTGATTGACAAAAAAAAATCAAGAACGCAGAACCAAGGTAACGTCCTACATGTACACGCCATAGACAGCTATGTAAAAGAGTATAACTGTAGTTATCTGTGACAGGAAGAATGACCACCAGTGGGCTTTAGTATCGTCCGTGTTTAGTGTTGTTATCTGGCCTGGTAGGGTTGATAAGAAATGTGAACAATGTCAGATGTTGGGCGGCGGTGTCGTTTGAGATAGCATTATCAGCATCTCGAAAGTTTGAAAGGGCATCAATCTGGTTCCCCATTTGGTCAACTGGCCGAATCGTGGAAAATAGTTTTATGGGGCATTCAGATGTGGCAGTGGCCTGGTGTTGGTCTGAACAGGAAGTTATACAAGTCGTCAAGGTTCCAGTCAACCACCACAATGGAGGATTGCCGCATTGTACACAAAGCACATCATAACCCATCAACATCGTCCCCGCCATCCGTGAACCAGTAACTGACTCGCTTCAATAGTCTGTGTCAACCCACACCACTGGTTGGAGCCCGGCAGCAGCCAGACAAGGGAATTACCGCCTCACACATAGACTGCCGTCCACAGGACAACAAAACGGCTGCGGTAGGTGTGGTGCAGTGACCGAGAAACGTGGCCTGCTTCCGACGGCGTCGCATTGTGTTCAGCTATGAACCGTGGTTCTGCAGTACCTCGGATGACCGTAGTCAGCGAGTATGGTGGAGACCTGCGGAGAGGCTACGTCCTTCCATTGTTTTGGAGGAGCACAGAGGCAATAACTGTTGGAGTAATCGTGTGGGGAGCCATCGGATATGGCTTCAGGACACGGCTGGTAGTGATTCGGAGACGTCTGACGACACAATGGTAAGTCAAGGGCGTCCTACGTCCTCGTACGTGTCCTCTTATGCAATGTTGTTGTGGAACCATTTCTCAACACGACAATGTTTGCCCGCATGGCACGTATCTCTGTGAGATGTCCGCATGATATTGATGTACTCCTGTGGTCATCATTATTCCCAGATTTGTCCCCGATATAACACAGATGGTACCAGCTGGGGCGTCAACTTCACCTGAATGCCAATATCGACGATATTAAGAACCAGTTTGAACACTGGTAGGCCAGCTTGCCTCAGCAGAATATACAACACCTTTGACACCCTTGCATCTGGGAGGACGACGGTTCAAACACGCGTCCGACCATCCTGAGTAAGGTTTTCCGTGATCTCCCTAAATCACTTCACACAAATTCCGGAATGGTTCCTTTGCAAGACCACGGCTGACTTTCTTCACCATCCTTTCCTCATCTGACTGGACCGATGACCTCACTGTTTGGTCCCCTCACCCGAATCAACCAACTAACGCAGCTGCATAAGCACTTGCATCCAGGCCAGAGAGGATACAACGTGATATTGGTTGGTGGGTTGGTTGGTTGGTAGTTTTGGGGATGGGACGAAACAGTGAGGTCATCGGTCACATCGGGTTAGGGAAGGATGGGGAAGAAAGTCGTGCCCTTTCAAAGGAACCGTCCCGGCATTTGCCTGAAGCGATTTAGGAAAATAATGGAAAACCTAAATCACGATGGCCGGACACGGGTTTTAATCGTCGTCCTCCGGAATGAGTCCAGAGCGCTAAACACTGCGCCGCTTTGCTCAATACGTCATATTGATGCCTGGCCCTATGCTGTAAATTTCACTCTATTTTGCACTCTCTGAAATAACACCACATACCGTCTCTACGCCTGAGGCTTCTACTCGTTTCCTCCTCTCCTCTTGGGTGTTCCCTTTTTTACCATGCACTGTATTTAGGACGTACCGCTTTGGAGAAAATTAGCAGATGCGGTGGATATGGCGCACCATTTAATATATCTTCCTCATTCGTGAAAAAATTTTTATTTAAATTTTTTATATTTTCTTCATAATTCGCTAATTAGCATTACTAGAAACACTATGTTTAAAAACATCATTGATAGCTCCTAGTCCTACAAAGGGAGGGAACCCCTAGGGGACATTAGGTCTCAAGGTGTAATGAAGTTCCAGAAATCAGATTCCATTAACAACATTATTTTTAGTTTTATCAATACATTATTTATTTAAATTAATATAAAATACATTTATTGTTACAAAATTTTACATAGGTATATCTACCGAACAAAAGAAAAGTAGGTTACAAAAAATTTGGAATACAGTAGGTTCATCAGAAACATTTATTTCTGATGACAAATTTAATTCATTTAGTCTTCACAGCTCATGATAAAGCTTGAGAGTTGTGTGTATCTTGCATGCAGAGGAAAACCTTGCAAGTGGAACGTCTTAAGTGTGCCTTACCAGCTGATCACCCTAGAAACTGGCAGCGATTTTTGGTAACTAGTTGAGGAAATTCTGGTACATACAGAACATTTTTGGTTCGAAGGGCATCAGGAGGGTGATAAACTCGAGACTTCGAAAACTTCAGTGCTGGATTTTCGAATTCAGGTTGTCATCAGATATCACTTCAGGTTCACTTGTATGCTAAAGATATTCCTCATACTTTTCTCTGAACTGGAGTCAGTCTAGAAAGATATTCTTCAATGTACCCAGCACTGCTTGATCATGTCTGTGTTCTAGCCATGAAGTACAAATAGCAAAATCAGTGAAGTGCATAATCACTCTTACAGTTCACTTCTTTGTTCTGACACTTATTCAATAATAGCTGTCGAGAAAGTCAACATCTCCCATATTTGAATTGCAGGTGCTTACAATTGCGGGATGGGCCACTTACATGTACTGTTTTTTTTCTTTCCTGAACCGTTGTCGACATTTATCAACTGGATTTACTTCTTCTCTACTGGACATAAAGATAAGAAGGCGATTGGCCATCCACTTCACTACACAAATTTTGCCATTACTTCTCAGCGGCTGATCAATGGGTCCCCCACCATTTTTCCTTGTCCTATGATAGTTTGTAAACTTTCGGAATTCTGCAATTCTGTAATGTTCCAGTAGCTTGACACTCGGCTTCACTGTTAAATTTGTCTAAAAGCGACTCTGACGTAAAATGACGGTCCATGTACACGGTCACTCCAGGAGGAAGAGTGGCTGTAAGTTTTGTAACAGCTTTTCCACATACATGGAAATTTTCATATCGAGTGTCAATCACTATAGGATCACCTTTCACTTGATAAAAGAAGAAATCTAAAGAAAGGCCATCATTTGCAGCCAGTACAAAATTCTTTAGTCCACAAGGGTTAGGTTTCGATTTTATGACTTGTCTTGCTGGTCTGTGGCCTCAAATGGGAATTATCTGTTCACCAACAGAAACGTTAGTGCTCCTGGGGTTCAATCTGCAACCATTCCGTACACTTTCAAGAATAGGTTGTATTTTCCAAAAGTTATTATTTTGTTTTACTTCGAGGGAAACTTCATCATACTAAAGTTTCAGATGTTGTCTAATTGAAAAATACCTCTCATGGCAAATTTCTTTAGCAATACCTTCCACCCTTGTCTTTTTGGCCCTATACATCCTAATCCTAGGGTAGCACAAGTATGACATCACCGTTGCGGAGATAAATCATTTCATTTCATCTACAATAGATTTTAGCTCCCTCCCAGTGTTTTTAATATACCTCCTGTCTGTATATTCGGTAAGCGTGCTAAAGATACTTTCTGGCAGATATTTACACACATAATCATGAGGCGGTAAGTTCACACCAACTGTCACAATTCCCTCATGCAGGTAGTAAGAGGTAAAAAATCCCAAATCTTCTTCCGAAACATCCTGTCGGTGGTAGATAGATTAGAGCAGAACCTTTCAAAGCTGCCTTCGTTCCTGTCTTCAACTTCGTTTTCATTTGCATTAGCTATATCTAAGTCCTGTTCATTACTAACATGGTAATCTGGATCTGTACAGATATTATCATCATCATCATCATCATCATCATCATCATGAGAGAGCTCCAATTCACTAACATCTCCATCAAATAGTTCATTTACGAGATCAAATGCATTTGAATGTGAAAAAATTTCGACATTAGGCATAAAAATGGTAAAATTGTTCTCTTGTAGATTACAGTTTCGTGTAACATAATTAATATCAATCTAATATTCACCACACAATATAAAATTAAGAATTAAATTATTATTTCTGTAAAAAAAAGATGAAATGTATTTTGTTGACAATCATGTTATACATTACACTAAGTTCTGATGTGGTCTACAGGGTACACTCGAATTTCAATACATTTTTCAAAGACAATTGTAAAATTATCAAAAATTTTAAAAATTATTACCTGACTATTCATTTGCATTATCCCATACGAATTACATTGATTAAAATAGAATAAAGTGGTAACACAATACCTACAAAGAGCCTCTCTGGAAGCACGCTTTCTTCTGTCAGCCATTTTCTATTCTCCCTGGCCTCTATATGATTCAACACAGTGATGACAAACTGCTGTTGCATGAGGTGCTGCCATCTCTGAACTTCCTTCAAAACACTTTTCGGTGTTGCCAACATGATACGAGCTCCGGGAAAGAATTTCAAAAAATGCTGTGTGTTATGTCCCCAACAGGGTGGTGGGCGGGGGGGGGGGGGGACACCAGGATTGAGGAGGATATATTGAAGTGTTCTTTTTGTAGCTTTTAGGCAGTGACGAATTTGCCCATTTCATTCTTATACTGAAGCAGTTTAAGTGAAAATCCTTCTGCCTCGTGATGACTGGGTGTTGTGTGATGTCCTTAGGTTAGTTAGGTTTAAGTAGTTCTAAGTTCTAGGGGACTTATGACCTAAGATGTTAAGTCCCATAGTGCTCAGCGCCATTTTGAAAATTCTTACCTTCCGCGAACTCCACGCGTACCTTGAGATAACTGAGTGGGGAAAATGCATTTCCCGTTTATGGAGGAAGGCACTCGCGTCTCGCGCGCGTACGCGCACGCACGCAGAACGAGGAGGAGAGTGGCGTTTGGGAAGCTGTTCGGCCTTTGCCTGGGCCGCCTTCCACATCAAAGCGAGAGGCAGAATGTCGAGCTAACAGCGCTATAATTGCCTGGAGCGCGCGGGCGCCTGCCTGCCTGCCTAGTGCGCCACGGAAGAAAGTGCGCGGGGGGGCGGGGGCGGCGGCTGCGGCGGCGGCGGCGGCGGCGGCGGCGGCAGGCGGCGGCTGGCACTTTGAGGCGGCGCGTCTTGATGTGGGCGCCGGCGCCAGCCGCTCCTTGGTTTGCGCCATTGTTCGCCTAATGCGCGGGTTAATGCAATAACGCATGCGGGCGCCACCTCGCCGTGTCCGCCGCTCTGCCGCCGGCAACTACCAGCCGTCGCCGACGCAAAGTGACGTTTCTGTCGCGGAGTGAAAGCATCCATTTCAACTTCTGAGTTTCACAGGCTAGATCTGGTGACCTGTTTTGCTCTAGTTCCATCTCTTAACTTGCCGCCCTATGCCCCGTTTTTGGGTTTGTTTTGTAATACCATCTTTGGAATCACTGTTTCTTCCATTCGTTGTAGATGTTCCTTTGAATTTTGTTTACATTCTTCTATTTTATCATTTACTGCAGAAATATTCAGTTTTTGTCTAAAGTTTTTATTAGCCTACACATCTCGTTATATCACGATGCGCCGGCCGGAGTGACCGAGCGGTTCTAGGCGCTACAGTCTGAAACGGCACGACCGCTACGGTCGCAGGTTCGAATCCTGCCTCGGGCATGGATGTGTGTGATGTCCTTAGGTTACTTAAGTTTAAGTAGTTCTAAGTTCTAGGGGACTGATGACCACAGTAGTTACGTCCCATAGTACTCAGAGCCATTTGAACCATATCACGATGCTAGCACAAAGTGAGGTTTCTGTTCCGTAAGGAAGGTGTCCCTTTTGCTCGATTTAACGGTGGAAAAACGTTGTGTGGAGAGACGAATCAAGGTACACAATGTGGCGATCTGATGTAACGGTGTGGGTGTGGCGAATGACCGGTGAACGTCATCTGCCAATGTGTGTAGTGCCAACAGTAAAATTCGGAGGTTGTAGTTTTATGTTGTGGTCGTGTTTTTAATGGAGGGGGCTTTCACCCCTTGTTGTTTTGCGTGGCACTGTCGCAGCACAGGCCTACATTGATGTTTTAAGCACCTTCTTGCTTCCCGCTGTTGAGAGCAATCCGGGGATGGCGATCGCTTCTTTCAACTCGACCGTTTCCTGTTCATAATGCACGACCTGTGTCGAAGTGGTTACACGACAATAACACAGCGTCCTGACCTGAATCCTATGAAACACCTTTGGGATGTTTTGGAACGCCGACTTCGTGCCAGTCTTCACCGACCTACATCGATACCTCTCCTCAGTGCAGCACTCCATAAAGAATTGACTTCCTTTCCCCAAGAAACCTTCCAGCTATTGGCTGAACGTATTCCTGGGAAGGTGGAAGCTGTCATCAATGCTGAGGGTGAGGCAACACCGTATTGAATTCCACAACTACCGATGGAAGGTGCCACGAACTCGTAAGTTAGTTTCATTTTAGCCGGATACTTTTGATTACATAGTGTTCGTCCCGCTAAATAGAAATTATGTATAAAGCAGCAGAATTAGTTAGTTGTGTAGTAGTGTTTCAAAACAACGTCTGTGATGTGTAAGAAAACACTCTTCACTACTTCAGACATTTTTGGAACAGAGTAGGTGAAGATTTAATATGATTTTCGGGAAAGAGACGCAATATGTCACCTATTAAAACACGCCGCCCCAGTTGGTAACTCACTGCCTTCTTTTATCCATCCCGTGGTCCGCAGCATTCTTCACCACTTTCTGATAGCACATCGAGACATGCTAGCATGCAAGCATTGCTTGGTTATAAACGTTGTCCCAACGATCAGCACTAGTCTGATCAGCATTGAGCAACACTGTTTTCATTACGGTGCCGTCTGCATTAAACAGAGCGATGAAGGGGTATTGCGTCTGCAATGCTTCCCAATTGTTCCTCTGAAGCAGTGAGTATCAATCTGATATCCCATAGGGTACTAATGGTCTCAGTATGGCCCAAACGGTGGAGCATTGATTCATAAGAAATTAATCGATTGGTAGTCTGTCGTAAGACTGCTTCTCCCTCAAGTCGGCCACTACGGACACTTAATGCGGCGTATACAAGAAATTGTCTAAACGTTCTAACATCATGCCTTACGAGGATGGATGGTTATGAAAGGGTGGAGCACTCGTAGGTCGAATGAGTAGTGCAAATACAGTACAGCACCTCATGGTTGAGAGGGAGCAGTGATGTACAGGGTTATTACAAATGATTGAAGCGATTTCACAGCTCTACAATCAATTTATTATTTGATATATTTTCACAATGCTTTGCACACACATACAAAAACTCAAAAAGTTTTTTTAGGCATTCACAAATGTTCGATATGTGCCCCTTTAGTGATTCGGCAGACATCAAGCCGATAATCAAGTTCCTCCCACACTCGGCGCAGCATGTCCCCATCAATGAGTTCGAAAGCATCGTTGATGCGAGCTCGCAGTTCTGGCACGTTTCTTGGTAGAGGAGGTTTAAACACTGAATCTTTCACATAACCCCACAGAAAGAAATCGCATGGGGTTAAGTCGGGAGAGCGTGGAGGCCATGACATGAATTGCTGATCATGATCTCCACCACGACCGATCCATCGGTTTTCCAATCTCCTGTTTAAGAAATCCCGAACATCATGATGGAAGTGCGGCGGAGCACCATCCTGCTGAAAGATGAAGTCGGTGCTGTCGGTTTCCAGTTGTGGCATGAGCCAATTTTCCGCGGGCTACGCGTGAAACTTGCACGCACTCGTTCAAGCGTTTCTTCGCTCACTGCAGGCCGACCCGTTGATTTCCCCTTACAGAGACATCGAGAAGCTTTAAACTGCGCATACTATCGCCCAATGGAGTTAGCAGTTGGTGGATCTTTGTTGAGCTTCGCCTGAAGTGTCGTTGCACTGTTATGACTGACTGATGTGAGTGCATTTCAAGCACGACATACGCTTCCTCGGCTCCTGTCGCCATTTTGTCTCACTGCGCTCTCGAGCGCTCTGACGGCAGAAACCTGAAGTGCGGCTTCAGCCAAACAAAACTTTGAGGATTTTCTACGTATCTGTAGTGTGTCGTGTCCATATGTCAATGAATGGAGCTACAGTGAATTTATGAAATCGCTTCAATCATTTGTAATAGCCCTGTATGTGTCTCACTGCAAACGCGGTGGTCAGGGATGATTTGAGTCGACAGCGGTTCTGGCTTGATAGTCAAATACCTACGATATATCAAAACACTAAATACTACAAAGTTGAAAAGTTCTATCTTTGCTGAAGTTACAAAGTGATCATGACGATATATCCCACACAAGCAAACTGGCAGCCGCTATTAAGTCAGGTAGGTGATTACCTGGTAGTTACTGAGAATGAATAGAATAATCGTATCAGCGCGTAAAGCTGATATCCTTCGACGCATTGGATGATACATGGTGCGCCTGTCACCACCAGCGAGAATAATGTTTAACGTGCCCAAGGCAACGATTTTATGTAGCTGTTTATTGACGACAACTTCACTAAGTATGGAATGCTGTAATGTGGTAGCTATAGTTCGTAGCCGGCCGAGGTGGTCGAGCGGTTCTAGGCGCTAGGCGCTACGGTCGCATGTTCGAGTCCTGATTCGTACATGGATGTGTGTGATGTCCTTAGGTTAGTTAGGTTTAAGTAGTTCTAAGTTCCATAGTGCTCAGAGCCATTTGAACCATTCGAAGTTCGTAATTGCTCTC
This sequence comes from Schistocerca cancellata, assembly GCF_023864275.1. Lineage (NCBI taxonomy): Eukaryota > Metazoa > Arthropoda > Insecta > Orthoptera > Acrididae > Schistocerca > Schistocerca cancellata. The sequence goes on along the minus strand of NC_064631.1, from coordinate 96,343,840 downwards.
GTAAGTATGCACGAATCAGCTTAGTCAGAAAGAGAACAAAAGCACATTCTTTTGTGCCGAGTACTTGCTGATCACAAGGTCTGCACGGAGGCAGGTGTAACGCAACATCTGAAGATGTTTTTTGCTGGAGCGGTATTGCTCCGCCAGCAAACCTATTGTTCGTCGATTGGTTCAGTTCCACGGCGACGTCAAATCCAAATGAAGAATGAATGGTGGGCTCCATGTGGTTCCCAAGTCGTGCAGCGACCGTAAACCAAAAACTTACCAAATACACAGCAACCAGTCGCAAAATCATGTTTTATTTATCCACTTTTGCAAATCGATTTCAACTGATTAACAGCCATCATCGGTGCTGTCAACCAATATGTGCCCTGATTAGTAATACTGTTCTAAGCAGAGGTCAAACATAAAGTCACTTTGCGACTAGTTGCTGCGTATTTGGTAATCAAATGAAGAATGTTTTATATGTAATTAATTAAGAATGTTGCATCAAAGTCGACATGTTTAGATCGATAGAATGAGGATATAATTCTGTAATACTGCTATAGCGAATGTAAGAGAGGCAGGAGGCTGGGCGAAGGGTAATAGTTATTGTTATGATAAAATAGTATTCGTGTGCATGTGCTTTCGCGATGCGCTATGTATGTTGTAGTATAAAATGCTTCGATAATACACAGAGACCAAGCATGTGATCGTTGTAACCTTATCTATAGCGTCTGCCTATTCAAGTTTTAGAGTCCCGAATGAACAGTTTATCAATACTGACGTACCACTGTCGTCACCAGTGTATGGGGTACGCGTCTAGTTGCCTAGTTAGGTGAAAAATCGGCGAGTATTTGGCATCATCTGCAATACCTTGAAAGGGTTTCACCAGAGAGAAGAAAGAGTTTTGCCCCCACCGACGTTATATGGATAACTGTGGCAGTTCTGGGGCTGCAGAGCTGGAGCTCGAAAAATAATTACAAACTACTAACAAAGAAACCATGTAGAAGGGCTCATTGCGCAAAACTTGTAAAGCTTGCGCTTTCGGCCAGAATAAAGTTAGGAAATACGTACTGCAGGCTGCGTACTTTCTTGGTATGTTTTCACGTTTTTCCCCCTTAGTTTAAAGGGAATTAGTAATTTTTGGCCTGTGTAGAGTGGTACTGAATTAGTAAATCACGGTTTTAAAAAAATTGTTCAAATGGCTTTGAGCACTATGGGACTTAACATCTATGGTCATCAGTCCCCTAGAACTTAGAACTACTTAAACCTAACCAACCTAAGGGCATCACACAACACTCAGTCATCACGAGGCAGAGAAAATCCCTGACCCCGCCGGGAATCGAACCCGGGAACCCGGGCGCGGGAAGCGAGAACGCTACCGCACGACCACGAGCTGCGGACAAACCACGGTTTTACATAATGTTGATTGATGATGAGCGAGGTAACATCACCATCCTTTAGACAAAGGTGTGAGGCTGGCCTTCCTCCGGGAGAAGCGAGCCGGTGTGTGGCGACTGGAAATTGTAAGTACGGTGTCAGTCAGGAAAGGGAATGCGTTCTCTGTGTAAGGCTTCAAAGTCTGAAACGAATGGAAGTGTTTCCGCACTACTCCTACGGACTTGTTGACGGAGCAATCTCAGGAACAGCGTTCGCAGGTCAGCAGGGAATATCGTTTTGAGGGCACCACTCTGCCGCGCGGGATTAGCCGAGCGGTCTTGAGCGCTGCAGTCATGGGCTGTGCGGCTGGTCCCGGCGGAGGTTAGAGTCCTCCCTCGGGCATGGGTGTGTGTGTTTGTCCTTAGGATAATTTAGGTTAAAATAGTGTGTAAGCTTAGGGACTGATGACCTTAGCCGTTAAGTCCCATAAGATTTCACACACATTTGAACATTTTTTATTTTTTATTTTATTTTTTTTTTGTATCACTCGGAGTGGTTGTAAATCCTTTCCAATCTGAGATCTTCTTCTTCTGCCCCGTCCTCTCTTAGCAGGTATATTTCAATGAACAATGATCTGGAGCAGTTATAAAAGCTGGGATTGAAAAGAAAATCATAGTGTAGATACTTGAAATGCCTCCGATGAGGATAACGGAGTTCCTCCTATCTAACGCACTTCGCAGTTCCCTTTCTTTCAGGGAACTTTCGTTATTTTGCTTCCTTCCGGGTCCGGAAACCCTCATATCTTCTGGTTTGTCATTAAAGTCGACTGGGAAGAATTTTCGAAAGCCGTACGTAACAGTACTGGAGATCTCGACCCCTGAGTTGGGCAGGCTTATTTCCAGCGAGTGCGCCGCCGTTCTCCCACTCCGCTGGCACTGGTGCTGGAGTGAGCCCTCCAGACCAATCCTTTCTCCAAGCTGGCAGAGCGCAGCACGTAAGCGGACGATGTTTATGTGGCACGTGCTCCGGATCTGCGCGACGCAGGGGGGGAAGCGGCAAGGGGGACGGCGACCGGTTACCGCTGCAAAGCGTCCACCCCGTCGCGGCCGGGCGGCTTCCCGGAGAACTGCTCGCAGATTTGACGGCTGCAGCCGCGGCGCGGCGACTTGGCACTCGCAGCGGCGCCCCTCATTATGCAACTGTTAATGCTAATAGATTAGGAGCGCTGCCAGCGGGGCTATTTTGCGCGCTCCAGCGCTCGCCGGCCGTTTCCTCCAGACCGGGCCTCGCCCAAAATTTGCTGCCTCGTCCCTTTCAGGCACAGAAGGGGACGGCGCGCACGATTCCGCGGCACTTACGACGATTGCTTCCCCTCCCCAACTTTGTTGATGATTTAGATAAGCGCCTTCTTTCTCCGTCTTATTTATATATTCGCCGGCGCCAGCTATTCGGGACAAAGAGGCAGCGGCGGCTGCGTTGTGCAAATAGAATGACGAACCCGATAAGCAGTGGACAAAGATGACGCGGGGTGTAATAGTTTTTGTTGCAGTAATTCGTTACTGGAGGCGAAAATAAGTCATAAAAAATGAAACGCCTCTACCCTTTTCCCATTTAATTTGATTGTATCGCAAACTTGCGTCCATTTATTCCTGAATTAGGTAATGTCTGCCGGGAACTACAGGTAGCGACGCAAAGTGGATTTTACGGCTTCAGTCACGCAACTGTGAAACGGGCCAGCTTACAACGACGCAAAAGCCGCACTCCATGTCGGGTGGGCCCGTCCACAGGCAGCAGTCTTGCCAGAGAAGCCTATCGGAAAACTTTAATGAGATGCCATTAAACGATTACGCCTGCCGCTGCTAATACCTTTATGTACTCGCTTCGGATGCCCCGCGGAATAAGACGAAATTGTCTTTGCTATTACTGCCCAATGCGATTATTCACAGTAACTTAATACAGCATAATTTGCCATAATTCTGTATTTTTCAAAATCTGAATCATATGTCGAGTACATACACCAAAGCCAAAAAACGACACACCATCATGCAGAAAATCGGTAGTTGCGATGAGCATGTACATACAAACGTTTACACTTTCAGAAAAACTCTATGAAGATAGCTTCACGAATTAAGCAAGTCTGTAACGCATTGCTCGAACTCTAGCCCTTATGAAAGCAGTTATTCTGCTTCACATTTATCGATACAGTCCTCGGATGTCCTCAGGAGGGATACCGTGCCACATTCGGTCCAGTTGTCGGGTAAGAGCGTCAAAATCTCTATTTGTTTGGCCTGCCTGTAACACTCCAAACGTTCTCAGTTGGGGACCCTACTGACCAAGGTAGGGTTTCACAAGGCTGTAGACAAACGTCTCCGTGTGCAGGCGGGAATTACCTTGCTGAAACGTAAGTTTAGGATGGCTTGGCATGAAGGGCACGAAACGGTGCGTAGAAAATGGTCCACGTACCGCTGTGCTGCAGGGATACCACGGACGACAACCAAAGGAGTCGTGCTATCAAAAGAAAGGCATCCAAGACCATCACTCATGGTTTATCGCGCCATATGGCAGGGTAGAGTCAGGATGGTATTCCACCGCCGGCCGGGGCGCCTCCAGACACGACTTCGCTGCTCATCGCGGCTGGGTTCCAAGCGGGATGCACCACTGAAGACAACTCTACTCCACTCAATGATATTCCAAGCCGAGTGTGTCTGACTCCACTGCAAATCAGTTTGTTGTACAGATATCAACGTTAGATCGCGCACTGGGCGCCGTAGGCTCAATACCCTTTCTGTGAGCCGCCTATTAAAGGTCTTTCGGTCTCACTGAGTGCCTCTCTGTACGGCCCTCACATTCTGTCGTCTCTCTTCTGTAGCCTCTAAAGGTGGACCGCTTCCGTCTTGAGTCTGTGTGCGGCTATGGTTCACCCACTCCTGCCAACATCGGAAAATAATTGCACCTATTCAAACGTCGAGCGATTGGCCGATTACCCAACCGGCTTCTTTGCGCCCGACTACACAGTCTATCCCAAATGCTGACAACTGTGTACTTTGTTCTCGCGTTTTTCAGCGAGGTACAGTTACTGTGCAAACGAGTATACGGAATGAAACCTTACGCCCTGGTATCGATATGTCTCCTGCTACTATCGTTGCCAGCTATGCGGTGAAATTGCGCTGCAGCATTACAATGGGTCAAATGGTTCAAATGGCTCTGAGCACTATGGGACTTAACATCTATGGTCATCAGTCCCCTAGAATTTAGAACTACTTAAACCTAACTAACCTAAGGACAGCACACAACGCACAGCCATCACGAGTCAGAGAAAGTCCCTGACCCCGCCGAGAATCGAACCCGGGAACCCGGGCGTGGAAAGCGAGAACGCTACCGCACGACCACGAGATGCGGGCTGCAGCATTACACATCCATCCAGCGGCCGCTACGCAAGTGTACAGTCGTATTCCTCTTTTTAGTGTGTCTAACAGGTTGACGAAGGACAGTCGCCATAATTAAGTGCGCTGTTCAACCGTTACTCATCCTTTCAGCGCTGTCATACTTGTCTCTTTTGGTCATTCAGCCGGAAATGGTATTGAAAGGTTTATTTCTATACATGAGGGTTTAGGCCGTCATCTTATTGCTGTACTTAATTATTCTCGGCAGAGAGGTACTAATGCAAGCGTTGTACAGTGCACGAGCCTACCACCGCAAACGGAACTGACTGTAGCTGTGCTGATCTTTACTGTCGCAGTCTGAGTCAGTCCAGGTCACGGATGGTGACAATGGCGAAACAATCGCTCTTGTGTAAAATAAGGTCCAAACTCTTTAAAGGCCACCAGCAGCTGATGTACACCTGCGAGGGCGTGTAGTTGGCGATGTGGGTAGCCCCATGTAAGAAAGTGGGCTAATGAAAGGGCCTTGCTGTGCGAACGGGTGCACAATGTATCTCTCCCCCTCCCTCCCACCCCTCTTTCTTCTTCACAATCGCTATTTCTTGCTGCTCCGTTTTCGGTTCACATCCAGGTCGCTATTTGATGGTGTCAAACACGGATTATGTGAAAGCTGTGTCTGTCAAATCCATGTGATACGGCATATGAGGGTTGGAACACTTGGGTGGAGTGACGCTTCTGAGAAAGATATTGCTGCAGAGCTTGGGCCTCTTGCTGGGATAAACAACTTCTGCAGGTGGTCTGTTTCCGAGTTGGGGAAGCCCGGAAGAGAGAAGCCAAAGTCCCGGCTGTGGTGACTGACTAATCTGTAGCTTAGCCCGTGGTCTAAGTTTGGTTTGATGGTGGCACTTTCGATGTGAGTTGGTGAACTCAAGGAATGTAAATGTAAAAAACTATCTGAATTGTCCTGGCTGCACAAAAATGTCAACACCTTCGCACAAGTGTCACTCCACACAAGTGAAAATCGGATAAACAAAGGAGAGCTAGTGCGTACTATTGGGGATGGCAGCCGTGAACACCAACGGCAATCCTAGTGAGTGGGCGGTCGCGCAGCACTGACTTTCCGGTACTACGCGGCATTGCACCGATTACTTAGTTTTGTGATGTAGACTTTGCAATTAATGTATAACCTCATTCTCTAGCATAAATGACGAAGATCCTTTAAAATATTTGTTAATTATAATAAACAGTGAGCTAATAAACAGAAAGTTAAGCCTCAAAAAAGTGTCAAATTTTTCAACTCAAATAATAATGTTTAACAAAGTATATAACCATAGTGAAATTGACACCATCGATTTTTGACCTTTTGTCTAGGTGCTACGACAGCTCGTCTTACGTTTAATAATTCAGTTTAATTCAATTTTAGTTCCGTTTATATGATTCTGTCCAGCAAGGTCGGGTTGCTATCTGGCTGCTGATATTTTATGCCTTAGTAAAGTACAAATACGTGTCTTATTGCTATGCGATCTGTTTCATATGCTTGTAATGTACTTATAAGTCAGTAACATATACTATAACGTATTGCCGGCCGCTGTGGCCGAGCAGGTCTAGGCGTTTCAGTCCGGAACAGCGCTGCTGCTTCGGTCGCAGCTTAGAATCCTGCCTCGGGCATGGATGTGTGTGATGTCCTTAGGTTAGTTAGGTTTAAGTAGTTGTAAGTCTAGGGGACTGATGACCTCAGATGTTAAGCCCCATAGTGCTCGGAGCCATTTAAACTATAACGTATTGTTCTATGAAGTAACCACCTTTATGAGACAGTTCTTATCCATCAGATAAGTGGTGTTGTGAAGGTATGGACATCTACATCTTGCACTCAGTTTGTGTCCCAACTCATGTGACATGGGCCATGTGTCCAACCATTGCAGCCAAAGCATACTGTACTGTTGCAGTGAACAATGAGGCTATCAGATGAGGGTGTGTATATGTGGCACCGAGCCGTCAATCTCCATCTACGTTTTCTCTCCTCGCAACGCTCCACGTCATTGCCAGTTCGCCACAAACTACCTCCCCTCGTGAACGTGTTCGCCGTCTCCTTAAACCTAGGTGACACTCTCCAAAATCATTCTTCGGCAGACTTCCACGACTACCACCGGACTATACAGTCCAGAGAGAGCGTATATTTTTTAGGGCATGCGGAATCTCTGTAGACTAACATGCTTGATTCCCATTACATTTTCGTAGTTCCAACATGACCACAGGTAGAGCTGAGATATCACGACAAATATACGTTCCCATTTCATACCACATGCTTGTATACATGCATTTACTTACAAGCTTCACGAGAACTCAAGAGCATATGCAGGCTTTGTGACAGCATTTTTCCTGGGGGGGGGGGGGGGGGGGGAGGAATGTGTGAGAGACCGCATTTTGGTATAGCGGTGAATTACTGTATGGTTTTGGGATACCACACAAATGCCTCTCGATTTTCTCATTACTGGTAATATCCATTACCTCGTTTTGGTTGTTATCAGTCGGATACTGAACTAGCAGATTTTGCGCCGGGGAAACAACGTTGAAGAAAATCTAAACCAGGCCTACTACAATAATAAAGCCACACGTTCATCGCACATCTCATCTCGTAGGACGCCTACTGCACACACACACACACACACACACACACACACACACACACACACACACACACACTCTTTCACTCACTGATTCGACAAGCTTCGCCATTGCCTGCAGACATGGGGAGAGGCCACGGGTCCCCACGTTTACACTTCATTTAATTCGTGACGACTGGCTCTTTGCTCTTTCCGCGTCACCGCAGCCGCGCATACAGAAGTACCCAGTATCTATTTCTGATGCACCCTCGGTGCAGACATCTGTTATCAGAGTACGACCCCGAGTGACAGATGTTCAGAAAGCGTTTTGTGTGCCTGGTCGTATGCGCGAGGGGAACTACTTGCCTCCCAGCGTGTGTTCTGTGTTCTGCAGTGTCCTGGAGCATATTCAGTCACGCAGGGTTTATCGGAGAACTCATGCAATCACTTCTGAAAAATTTGGTTTGCAAAGGAGTGGCCACTGCAAGTAGTATGTTGTGTTGACCCCCAGCGCCTGCTGTAAGCGCCGCGGAACCATTTGATACGACTTGTTCACATATGTAATTCGCAACAGTCATTGTCCCTCCATCGATAAGACACGCCCAAAAATACACTGACGATAACACGCTACTAGTATTTGTTACCGCTGTTCAGAATCTCGTCTTTGTTGCTGTAGGAAAGGCAGGACAGGTACAAGAACCCGAGCACAGGAAGTTACCGAGTCGGCTTCTCTAGAATATACGTGCAACTGCGTGCATTGACAACTACAAATCCCTTACAAAATCGCACTAAGTCTTCTGGAAGCTTACGTTCTCCAAAACTCACAGAGATGAAGTCTTGAAGGAGTTAAAAAGTGTGAGATCCATAGACCCAGACAAAGTCAAACCATCAGCGACCACGGTGGCGTTATTTTAGAACAACTGCTCCATATAGGGCTGTAGCCGAAAACGCTGTAGAAGGCACGCGCTTAATCACAGCAGTCGCCTGTAAAACCCCAGAACTGCCATCCCACAAGGAAAACCAGGACTATGACATCTCGCTACATATCTCGTAGCTATGTCGATCACCGTAAGGGAAACGGAAACTTCTGAATATATTACTATACACAGAGTTCCCCAAGAAATCACGAAATATCCTCCCCACGAAGGAGAGGAAAAAGGGGAGATTCACGAACGGTAAAATATTCTTTGGGCTTTTTTAGGTGCAGATTGGTTGGTTACTCGACATATTGGACGATATTTTCATTATGACAACGGCCGTTGCCCTCTGGAATCCGCTACTGCTTGCGCATATTCGAAAAGCCCAACCGTTAATGATCCAGCTGCGTGACGCCAATCTATATGCCACATAACTATTTTTAGTTATTTAATACAAACTCTCTCCCCTTGCTAATAAGAACTTCATTAATTCGACGACTGGTTGTGGCATTTACATCAGACCATTTCTGAACATTGTGCTGTGGAGAAGCAATGTCAAACAGTCATTCTAAACGTGGAACACAATTTTCAGATCCACTTTAAAATTGCTTGATGTAAAGGCCAAAATTGGTCGTAGAAATTGAATTTTTGGCGGGGGGCTTTTTTATCCATTAACTGAGCATACAGTTGCGCAATCAGCATCTTCAGAACATGCATAAACTAATAGTTCTTTAGGCTCCTAATCACAGCGGACGAGTGATGGGTGTAACACTATGGCTGTCCTTAAAAAAGCAAGGCAAGCAGCGGAAACATGGATTCATCGCCGTCGAAATAGGCGGAGACCCAAATGTCAATGGACAATTTGATGCTTAGTGATTTTTGGGACTGAAATGGTGTAGGTTTAACACTTTAACCTCGAAAGAGGCAAACTGTCACAGGGGCATACACCAGAAATTTGTAGACGAGGTTACGACGGACTCAAAGACGATGTGGCGCACAATTTGTGTGTATATCGATAATACTATAAGCTAATCTCCATGTTTGAGCCATCCAGGTTGGACGAGCGGTTCTAGACGCTACAGTCTGGAACCGCGCGATCGCTAAGGTCGCAGGTTCGAATACTGCCTTGGGCATGGATGTGTGTGGTGCCCTTAGGTTTGTTATGTTTAAGTAGTTCTAAGTTCTAGGGGACTGAAGACCTCAGAAGTTAAGTCCCATAGTGCTCAGATCCATTTTTTTCCAAGGTGTGCAACAATAATATACAGTAAAGTTTATCCTAAGATACAGGTATACCTTATATACATAAAACAATATTGTTTGTGCTCGGAAATGACTCTGCAAGAGGGCACCAAACTAAAACAGAAGCAAGCAGAGTGGCTCATTAAAAAAATCTACAATCCACTACTACCGTCACCTCCACCGTATCCCACACAGGCAACTGACGGGACAACACAATATACTCAAATATACACTCTACTGTAGAACTTACAAGAAAAATGCACAAATAAAGAAAAGGCACAATGAGTTATCGGTAACACACAGTTACCTCATAACGGTCTCGACGTATTTTCAAATTAAAAAGAATAATTTGGCACTGAGATAGTACCACGGCCATGCCATGCAAATACACTAGACACAGTCCTGGAAGAAGTTACTGCCTCACAACGCTTCTAAACAGCAACAAATAAGATTTTTTCCCCTATGTTCGTATGAAGAAACCATTGCGTGTCAGGTATTTTCAGAATGAAAGTGAGGTGATCTGAGATGCGGAAGTTTCTTGCACAGCAAAATGCAGAACTGATGTCTCTACCAAATCACTGGGCAAAATATGTCGTACTGAAGGGTGAAAATATAAAGTGGGAGTACAATTAGCTTGAAGTTCATGGTGGCAGATTGAATGTTTTGACGTGATAAACCTTTACGACTGGTCCTCGTACTATGATCACGTTGGCTGCCCAAACAGGAGGAGTGTACAAACTTCATCTCACCGATTTCATTCATACTGACAATGCATGTAGGATACGGACAGGACTTCAGTTCATGTAAACAGAGTGATGCAGCTGTCAATTGCTTTTTCAGAAGATCGAGTTTGAAAGTTTTAGGCATGCTCATACAGAGTGTAACGAGTAAAACTGAAGACACTTTTATATGCGATACTTTAATATCTACACATAGTTAGGCGATGGTTATTTTTCCCTTCATAGAACAGTCTTCCAGCAAATCACATAATTTACTGCTGATGCTGCTGCTGTATGGTCGTAACTGCACGACTATGTGGACTATCAGTGTCAATATAGACTATCCATTACACATTCGTATGTCCAACATCAACACCTGACCTGCTGGCCAGGAGGAAAATAACTATAAAAAGCTTGCTCTTGCAATATGTTCTTACCCAACCTAAAAATATACGACTTGTAATAGCTGTAATTATAGGTCTGCAAATGACCTAAATACTTACGTTATGTTTTTCAGTACACCTTCCTCAGTCACCAGCTGAAATATCTGCACTAGTGCGGACTACACCCTGCATAATTAGTATGGTCAGTAATAAACCAGGGGCTGCAGTATAGCATGTAAGCGCTCGGTTCCGTAAGGACGACATCTCTGTATCGTATCTCGCTGCTCGTAGTGTTCTCTTTCCCACGTTATTGCAACAACAAATTTGATATGTGTATGCTAATTGTCATGTTCATAATCTGTATGCTGTTAAAATGAGATATAATTTTTTTCTTAAGGATATTTGTAATAAAAAGAGCTACATGAGAAATTTCTACCACACTGGTAGTATCATTTTATTTACTTTATTGTATCTAGATACAAGTACAATGTGGGATCTATGGAGCACTGAAGGAATAAGGATGGTACTCAAAGTAGAAACATCGTAAATAATTATTATTGTGACACACGGAGTATGTAATGAACTCTGCTTGTTTTTTTGACATTCATGGTTTTTTCAACGTGTTTACATTCGTAAACGGTTTGCGGTTCCCACACCATTTCGCAGCACATCACGCATATCGAAGGATATCACCGAATGTAGGTGCAGACAATTGATAGTACGATTGATTGAATTTTTATGAATTCTTCTCTGGAAGCTCACTCCCTACTCTTTCCGGCAATGTACGCGTTAAGCTTGTATTCGTTTTGTAAAGTTCTTCACTTGCCTGTTAAAAGGTACCAGCAGAGAGATTCGAGCCAAAGACTTTGCGCTTATCAAGCTAAGCGCTTACTCTCTCGGCTGCGGACTCTCTCTTCGAATACTAACAACTAAAGTACCTAAGCTCGCCTAAACTCTTCTGTAGTGAAGACTAGATTAACTGCTCGAGATTATCGACTGGATTCTACCGCACCCACACACAATATTAGGTCACTTTATTATCATTTGAACAATATAAGGTATTTAACTTGGGAACGATACATGTGCACATCTATGACCATCTGCTTTGTTAGTGTCGGTTCATTATGACTATTACTACTTGACAAAATACGGAATGATAATCACATCTCAAGGTACCATTAACTTAAACGTTAGTTTAATGGTTCTGTAAGACCGCAACTGTTTCTGATGATTACGACTGGAAATGAGCGGCGCTGGAATGGCGGCATATGTAACTTATGAGGGCGTTTCTATGGCGACGTCTCCCATTCGCCACTGTGTTGGGCAGCGAGTGACCTTGCTCTTGGTTCTGTCGTGAAGTACCAACTTTAACATGGGACCACGTTCTTTGGGCGACGCTGTCAGCTGTCAGTGTTGGCAACGGAAGTTCCCGCCAGACGCCTTTAGCGGTCGAGGCGGTCCGGTGGACCCAATGGTGCGTGCCTGCTGAGCCACACCTCCAGCGGCTCTGTACTACAAGCGCTCTCTGCCGCCACAATATAGGACGGCCAGTGGCAGCCACAAAGCGAACTTGGAGCCTCTTAGCTACGACACCATCGTGTCCTTAGTACAGTGACCCTCTTCCTTGTTGACATTCAGAGCTAGACTTTGTTTATTGATGCATTATTTGAAATGAGTCTTTGTATGCTTGCAGAAATACAAGTTGAAGAAATCTTCTATTTACTGTTTTAACTTACCCGCTAACCATTTATGCCCCTGTGCAGCTATCCTACTACGACAGCTGCTGCAGCACACTGTAGCCCTCCTCTACTAACCGATACGTACAAAGTCGTAAAGTCCGCATCTCGTGGTCGTGCGGTAGCGTTCTCGCTTCCCGCGCCCGGGTTCCCGGGTTCGATTCCCGGCGGGGTCAGGGATTTTCTCTGCCTCGTGATGACTGGGTGTTGTGTGATGTCCTTAGCTTAGTTAGGTTTAAGTAGTTCTAAGTTTTAGGGGACTGATGACCATAGATGTTAAGTCCCATAGTGCTCAGAGCCATTTGAACCATTTGAAAGTCGTAAACAACAAACACCACATTTTCAAACTCGATTTTCTTGTAAACGGTTGACAGTTATGTCTTCCTGTTAACAAAAGTTGAAGTTCTACTCGTGCCCCGTGTATATGAATCATAAGGGGAAATCTGTACAGTCCTCTTGATGGTAGAAGTAAAACCATTGTCGAATAAAAATCTGGATACTCGCATAGCGACTGCTGCAGAAGATGTTAGAGACTCTGCAGTCTGTTGTTATAGCAGGGTTGCAGGTGAGGTTGCAGAAGCGGTGGCCAGGGGCAGTGCCCAGAGCCAGATGAAGCAGGAGCGGAGTCCGTGCCCCCCTACCAGAGCGGCGGCGTCTGGCCGGATTTACGGGCCGGAACTGCGCCCGCCGCCGGAGACACTCGCTGCAGACGCGGCGTAATGGGCTATATAATGAAGAACAGGCCCCCAGCGGCACCGCGGCCAGAGTGCCAACCCGGCAGGGCCCAGGGGGCGTCTGGGATGGATGTCCAGCACATCTGCCCTCACAGGTGGGCAGGCGCAGTGGTGGCTCAAGCGGCCCACCGCGAAGGACACAGCGAATTAGTGTTCGTCTGCGTGATGGCTGTCGGGGTGGCTTTAAAGCCTTTTCAGCTGCCCACTGATGATTTCCGAATTAAGGCTTTGAGGTGTCTAAGAAATCTGCTTCTCTGATCGTTAGGTAACAATTCAAGCAAATCGTATTAAAGAGTTGTATTACTAAATGAATCAATAACAATATCTAACTTAGACAATAACACAGAAATGTCGCAAGAAAAGGGTGACTTGCAAATAAGAACTCGATTCAATATATACAGTTTCTAAGTCGCTGGTATTTTTCTTTTCTTTATTATATTTCGATCGCCGGGCTGGCAGTAGTGTAATACACCGTTCTGCAGCCTACAGATAAAGTTAAAAACATATTGAGGAGTTATAACAACAATAAGAGGTGATAAAATGGTGACTGTTTAAAGCTGGTACATAGCGAAAAAGTTTTGAAGAAAACATAAATAAACAAAGGGGTCAGTGATGCTGATTAAAACACTTAGGAAATAGACGGGCACAATTAAGACACCGCGACAGTCTGGTCTCTGTTGGCAACACTTTAAAGAGGGGACACACAACACTGAACAGCCAAGGAAAACACTGCACTATAGAGTACGAAGGCATATGTGCAAGGAGGGGGGGGGGGGAAGGACCAGGATAGGTGACGGGGAAAAAGGGGGGAGGAAAGAAAAAGGAAGAAAAGGGGGAGCCAATGAAGGGAGGGAGCACAGAAAAAGAGGGAGCAGGGTAGACGCGAGAAAAGGAGTGAGGAAGACAGTTGAGGGGAAAGAAAAAGGACTCGGGAGAGAATGGAGTCAAGGAGTGGGTAGGTGGAGAAAAAACAGGATGGAAGGGGGGGGGGGGGGAGAGCCCAGGAAAGTCAGAGGGCGGGGGAGGTGATGATCATAGTTGATAGGAGGGGAGGGATAAATGTAGGGAGAGAGGGCACCATCTGGGAGGGGGAGTTGATGGAAGACATCTCAGGAAAGGAGATGAAGGGTGTAGAGGTGCAGGGTAGGGGGACACAACGATGAAGGAGCGGCAGTGGACGAGCGTTGGAAAGGAGATGAGCAACCAAGGGATGAGGGGGGGGGGGTATCAAGTCGGTGAAATGTGTATAGGATGCGGACATGTTTGAGAAAAAGGAGCAGATGGGGTAAAGGAATAAGGTCATAAACGATCCACGTGGGGGATGGGAGGTGTATACGGAAGGTGAGGCGAAGTGCATGGCACTCAAGGACCTGCAGGGACTTATAGAATTTGGGGGGGGGGGGGCGATATCCAACGGGACTGCCATAACAGAGGATGGGATGGATTAAGGATTTGTAGGTGTGGAGGACGGTAGAGGGGTTCAACCCCCATGCCCAGCCAGAGAGGAGTATAAGGAGATGGGGGTGGTTGTGGGCTTCAGATTGGATAGAGCGGAGAGGTGGGATCCAGGTCAGGTGACGGTCAATGGTGAGTCATAGGTAGGTGAGGGTGGGAGAGAGGCAGACAGGTCGAATGCAGATAGTAAGGGAAAAGTTAAGGAGCCGGAAGGAAAAAGTGGTACGGCCTATGATGATTGCCTGGGTATTGGAAGGATTGATTTTGTGGAGCCACTGGTTATACCATGTGGCAAAAAGGTCAAGGTGAATCTGGAGAAGGCGTTGGGACTGTTGAAGAGTAGTAGTGAGGGCAAGGATGGTGGTGTCATCGGCATATTGCAGGAGATGGACTGGAGGGGTGGGGGGGACGGCGCTTGGGGCATACCTGCCATGTACAGGTGGTGTCGCTGGTCTTGAAGTGTCTGATTCTGCTGTAGGAACGGGCTGCGACCAGTCGGCGCGGCGCTTATGTCCTCTTCGCATAGAAGGCGCTGCTGTCGCGTTGTCGTCCTGGAAGGGTAGGTCAGTGTGCTATTGGCTGACGTCTTCACAGCCCTACCTGCTCTCTCGTTTCGGACTGGAGTGCTGGGGCTTGACTGTACGCCTCAGCAATAATGGATACCCAACTAAAAGAAAACACAGACCTCTTTTGAGCGCTGTGCGTAGTGTACTTCCGGTACCAAGTAGTCATGTGACACCCCTCCCCACCTTCCTCCACCGTATCTGGTACGGTTAGTGGATTGTTTGGAATTTGTGTGAGTCGTGTGGAGTGACACTAGTGCGGCTCCTGAGACACTTCAGGTTGTGTTTTGATTTAACACTTGTTGGCTTCGCCAACTCGCAACCAAACTGTCACATTACAGTCCAAACTAGACCGTAGGGTAAGATACATATAAGTCTGTCACCACGGCCAGAATTTTTTGTTTTCACATTCCTTGTCTTCGCCAACTCATAACCAAGTTGTCCAATTGTAATCCCTGGTTACACTACAGCTCAGTATGTCCCCCGAAACAGATTTTCTGCTCTTACATTCGATGTTTCGTCCAAGTAACCCTCCAACCCGTCCTAGACCTCTTCTTAAACTACAAATGAGTCTGTCACCACATCTAGAATATTTCTTCGATATACCTTGGTCTCACCAACTCTTAACCAAATTGTCACGTTCCGACCTAACGCACACCTTGTACGGACATAGACAAACCAGCCTAAAACAGGTGAACGTTACATAAATTATTATAAAAAATTGACTGGTCGCAATTTTTCGAACTCCCGACGTAAACTGCAACTAATCCCCAGTATCTAGTACACTTCTACAGGGGAAACAAATTCTTAGTGCATTAAATGTATTCGCAATTGCGAATATGGGCAACCATCAACTGTAGAATGGAATGACAATGAAAACCTGTGTCGGACAGGGACTCGAACCCAGATTTCCTGCTTATCGCGAGCGGTCGCCTAACCATTTGGCTATCCGTGCACGCCTCACAGCCGTACCGAAAGTTCCATAAGCCGTCAACCATGCGTCTACAACCCGTACTCGTGCATCCATTATGTATATTCCGTTACTAGAAAGCTGCATGCCCGGTGTCGGCGGATAAGTATGACACGACAGTGCCTGTGTTCTTCTGAATTACGGTGGAAAGTTCCTTTGAAAATGCATGCCTGTCCAAAGAACTTTGAGTCGTAATTCAAAATAACACAGACACTGCAATATTGTATAAATTCTTAACGTGCCTGGATGTTAGCTCTGAAAAGCCACTTGTCTCAGCAAGATACCCCATAATCTACAAAACTGTCTCTCCACTGAAGAGTCACTTCGCAGAAGTTTACCGAACCCTTGTTTATGTGCCATTACGTCGTGTGCAGTTAGCACAGTAAGATGGGCAGGTGAGACAACGTGCGGGAACAGAAGGAAAGAGCTGTCGTGGTCGGTCATGCCCGTCACCATACCGTCCTTAAGTTGTACGATGTGCTGGTGTATCAAAGCGGCCTGGGAAACGTGTCTACAAGGAATGGTAACAACTCGTAGCCATGTAATAAGGCGAAGAACAGTGGTCGAATATAGACCGTAACCGACAGGGACCAGGGACGAAGACTTCGCCATGAATGACATTCATCCGTTTTCAGAGCGAAAATTTCGGAAGTAACTGAACCGTTGCCCACCGATATACATAAAGCTGCACGTCTTCAGTACAGCAGAGAACACACAGTATCTGCCTGTAGACGTTTAGTGGCAGTCCACAGTATTCTATATTTGCAAATGATGCAAGTTTTCGGGTATAGAGCGTGTGGCTAAGGCCGGAGGTGCTTCTGTGATGTGTCCCGTACCGTAACCTGGAGTCTTCCATTTAGTTTACCCTGAACGTGAATCAGGATGTGTAATCAAGATGGTTAGCTTGTGTTGCCTTTCCTTGTACATCTTCATGACGAGTGTATTGTGGGAACCGCCATCTTCCAAGATAAGAGCTGTGTACCCATAACTGAAATCATACGTATCGTGTTTGAACAACACTTAGCCGTCCTATCGTACCTCGATTGACCCGCTTAATCACGCAATTATAAACTCGTAGAAAATCTCTGGGACTATCTGGAACAAAATGTGAAACACGTCATCTCCGCAGTCCCGTACTTCTATGGCATCTAATTATCAATGTGTGACTTCAATTATACAGCTACACTATGTGATAAAAAGTATTCGGTCACCTGGCTGAAAATGACTTAAAAGTTCGTGGAGCCCTCCATCAGTATTGCTGGAATTCAATATGGTGTTGGCCCACCCTTAGCCTTGTTGACAGCTTCCACTCTCGTAAGCATACGTTCAAACACGTGCTGGGAGGTTTCTTGGGGAAGGCACCCCATTCTTCACGGAGGAAAGGTATCTATGTCGGTCGGTGAGGCCTGGCTCGAAGACGGCTTTCCAAAACATCCCAAAGGTATTCTATAGGATTGTCAGGACTCAGTGCAGGCCAGTCCATTACAGGGATGTTGCTGTCGTGTAACCACTCCGCCACAGGCCATGCATTATGAACAGGTGCTCTATCGTGTTGAAAGATGCAATCACCATCCTCGAACTGCTCTTCAACAGTGGGAAGCAAACATCAATGTAGGCATGTACTGTGATAGTGCCACGCAAAACAACAAGGGGTGCAAGCGCCCTTCATGAAAAACAAGACCACACCATAACACCATCGCCTCCGAATTTTACTGTTGGCACTACACACGCTGGCAGTTGACGTTCACCGGCCATTCGCTATGCCCACACCCTGCCATCGGATCACCACATTGTGTACCATGATTCCTCATTCCACACAACGTTTTTCCGCTGTTCAATCGAGCAATGTTTACGCTCCTTACACCAGGCGAGGCATCGTTTGGCATTCACCGGCGTGATGTGTGGCTTATGAGCAACAGCTCGGCCATGTAATCCAAGTTTTCTCACCTCCCGCCTTACTTTCATAGTACTTACAGTGGATCCTGATGCAGTTTGGAATTCCCGTATGATGGTCTGGATAGATGTCTGCCTATTACACATTACGTCCCTCATCAAGTGTCGGCGATCTTGTCTATCAACAGACGAGGTCGGCCTGTACTCTTGTGTGCTGCACGTGTCCCTTCACATTTCCACTACACTATCACATCGAAATCAGTATACCTAGTGACCTTAGGAGTGTGGAAATCTCGCGTACAGACGTATGAAACAAGTGACACCCAATCATCTGACTACGTTTGAATTCTGTGAGTTCCACGGAGGCCCCCATTCTGCTCTCTCACTATATCTAATGACCACTGAGGTCGCTGATATGGAGTACCTGGCAGTAGGTGGCAGCACAATGCACCTAATATGAAAAACGTATGTTTTTAGGGATGTCCGGATACTTTTGATCACTTAGTGTATGTACACTGAGATGCGAGACAGAATTGATTGGAATGTTTGAGTACTTAGGGAACGAAAGATTGATGTTTCAACAAGACTATGCATCTAAGAATGTTTCCGCTACAACCAGAAGTGCTTTGAAGATAAAGACATCAATGTCTTGCCCTGGCCTGCACATTACACGGATATGAAACCAATAGAAAACCGTTGAGAATGCAAGGCGTGTTTTTCGCAATGGAGGACAATCTGAGGCCATACGTAAGATGAAATGTGCTATACGAGAAGACTCTGCGCAAATTTCACTGCGAGAATTACAAACCCTAACAAAATCATTGCTGAGGAGAATTTTTGAGGTATTTAGGAAGAATGGAGGTTGGACGAAGTACTAAAAACGCAATATCACAACAGCACAGTGAATGTTCTTAACCCAACTTCCACCCAGCAAATGCAAACGCCTTATTTCGTTACACGAGTTATGGAAGAAACTACTTTATATAATCCCGTCATGATTGTTCGTGTCTCCTATGTATCTATTACCTTCATAATAAATTTGACACAGTATGCTACAGACATTATACTATTACCTTCGTAGAATCCTTGCATTTATACCAATTTCCACTATTGTACCCGCCATACCCTCTACGTGGCATACCTAACGAAACTTGTGAATTCCCTCACTCGGCGTTTTGCGGACGTTATCACGGCTGTAGGCATGATTGTACGATATTATATACAGGGTGTTACAAAAAGGTACGGCCAAACTTTCAGGAAACATTCCTCACACACAAATAAGGAAAAGATGTTATGTGGACATGTGTCCGGAAATGCTTAATTTCCATGTTAGAGCTCATTTTAGTTTCGTCAGTATGTATTGTACTCCTCGATTCAACGCCAGTTGGCCCAATTGAAAGAAGATAATGTTGACTTCGGTGCTTGTGTTGACATGCGACTCATTGCTTTACAGTACTAACATCAAGCACATCAGTACGTAGCATCAACAGGTTAGTGTTCCATCACGAACGTGGTTTTGCAGTCAGTGCAATGCTTACAAATGCGGAGTTGGCAGATGCCCATTTGATGTATGGATTAGCACGGGGCAATAGCCGTGGCGCGGTACGTTTGTATCGAGACAGATTTCCAGAACGAAGGTGTCCCGACAGGAAGACGTTCGAAGCAATTAATCGGCGACTTAGGGAGCACGGAACATTCCAGCCTATGACTCGCGACTGGGGAAGACCTAGAACGACGAGGACAGCTGCAATGGACGAGGCAATTCTTCGTGCAGTTGACGATAACCCTAATGTCAGCGTCAGAGAAGTTGCTGCTGTACAAGGTAACGTTGACCACGTCACTGTATGGAGAGTGCCACGGGAGAACCAGTTGTTTCCGTACCATGTACAGCGTGTGCAGCAACTGATTGGCCTCCCCGGATACACTTCTGCGAATGGTTCATCCAACAATGTGTCAATCCTCATTTCAGTGCAAATGTTCTCTTTACGGATGAGGCTTCATTCCAACGTGACCAAATTTTAAATTTTCACTCTACCTGTGCTGCTAGAACATGTGCCTTTACAAGAACGACACAACATGTGGTTCATGCACGATGGAGCTCCTGCACATTTCAGTCGAAGTGTTCGTACGCTTCCCAACAACAGATTCGGTGACCGATGGATTGGTAGAGGCGGACCAATTCCATGGCCTCCACGCTCTGCTGACCTCAACCCTCTTGACTTTCATTTATAGGGGCATTTGAAAGCTCTTGTCTACGCAACTCCGCTACCAAATGTAGAGACTCTTCGTGCTCGTGTTGTGGACGGCTGTGATACAATACGCCATTCTCCAGGGCTGCATCAGGGATTCCATGCGACGTAGAGTGGATGCATGTATCCTCGCTAACGGAGGACATTTTTAACATTTCGTGTAACAAAGTGTTTGAAGTCACGCTGGTACGTTCTGTTGCTGTGTGTTTGCATTCCATGATTAATGTGATTTGAAGAGAAGTAATAAAATGAGCTCTAACATGGAAAGTAAGCGTTTCCGGACACATGTCCACATAACATATTTTCTTTCTTTGTGTGTGAGGAATGTTTCCTGAAAGTTTGGCCGTACCTTTTTGTAACACCCTGTAGATGTGTCTTGGAGATGCTGGGAAAGTATTGCTTCCTAATTGTGTTTTTAAACGATGACAGAAAAAAAAAACAAGTT
This sequence comes from Schistocerca cancellata, assembly GCF_023864275.1. Taxonomy (NCBI): domain Eukaryota; kingdom Metazoa; phylum Arthropoda; class Insecta; order Orthoptera; family Acrididae; genus Schistocerca; species Schistocerca cancellata. Next base: position 96,323,192 of record NC_064631.1, on the reverse strand, counting down.
GTGGTCCAAAGAATGTTATGTAAATAAAACAATTATAAATTGCTCTGTTTACATCACTAAACCTAATCCCTTCATTTATGGTTAATACAACTGTTGCATTAAATTGCAGTTAGTATCTTTAATTAATAACTCTAATCAAACTGAATTACCTATCCAAATTGGGGCTTAAATAATTACACCACTACGTGACCCTCCCTTATAAAACGGACAACTGCCTCCACCGCAAATCGATGCGTTTTCAATCATTCGGTTCTAACCTAACAAAACACTTCTTTAAGTTGTCGGACAATTAGACGGAGGCTGACGCGCTCCATGTTTTATTATTATAGACACTTGACGATCACCATTTAGGCTGAAGCCCTTCCTGTTTGAGTTTCATCTTCGATTGAGGGGCCGCACTTCATCGAGTGAACCGTCCGTCACTCAGTATTCGACCCTTCTCCCTACGTACGCCTTACAAGTTCTAATGTTTCCGAAAATATGTCCTAAATTTCCAAGCAAAATTTCACACCAAATCCCTGCTCCTGCGAACGGGACACTTCGAAACGAGCACTGCAACTTTCAGTCAAATAGCAATAGCTCAGGGTCTAAAGGAAATATCAGCAACGTGAAACTAAGTGATTGATCGGGTTTTTGTGACGTACGCTTTTCTGCATACTTCTCGTCGCTAAAGCTGTTCTTTGGCTCGAATGAAACGATATTTTGCCAGCAGCTGTAGTTGCACACCCTGCTGCGCTCTCGCAGTTGGCTCGATGACGTGTCGTTCTCGTGCATCTAGAACGGTGTAAGTGCGATCCATGTTTTATTTTACTTTATATGGAATGTTTTTGTGCAGTATCCCATACGACCAACTACGAAATTCAGAAATATGAAATAAAATTGCAGTAACTTCACAAGTAGAACATGAATACGATGGCTCTCCTCCTGGGACAGGATGTGTGTGTTATACCCATCATTATTAACATAAAGAAGTCGAACATGAGGTTTTTCAAAAGCAGAAGTAATGAAGAATTTGGGAGATAATGTAAGGGTAGAGTGGGATAATTAATCATTGTAATGAGACGTTGTAATGTTGATGCATTAATTTGTTCTAAAAGCAGTGCTGAGATTCAAGACAATAAAAGCGGGTTAAAAGCTGTGAGCTATCTGGGGAAGTTAACCTTGCATTACTGAGCAACTGTTTCACCAGGTATCCAGTCTAGCTTACCAAATTCCCAACCAGACTAACATTAATTGTAATCTTTTAATATCTTACGACAAGTGGTGAAGAGAATTTAAATAAAAAGAAATAAATCAGTTTATATTTGGACATTTATTTTAACTTTGATCATTGTTCCGTTAAAATTTCAGCATATTATACTTGATTCATAACTAAACTGGTGCCTTATTTAGGATTGTGAAAATGTGAGTTTGTAATCTTACGGAACACATCAAATATGGAGCCAAGATTGGGAAACTGCATACAGCACTGCATTCATAAAATAACACACGAAGAACGAAATTAACCACAACCAACCGATTCAATTTTCACCCAAAGAAGTTAAGTTCGTAGCGCAATCCTGTCCGTCATGAAATTACCACACACTGGTATACTAAATTCATACTAACTCTCTGTGAAATCTTCCCGAAAAGAATAGCTGAGGGCTACTTTGATGCTTACACCACATGCTTCACGAGGTCAACTTGGTTTACACAAAGAGTGTAGCTCCACAATAATTTTGTAATTAAAATAAATTACATCGAAACGCAATTTACAAAAGAAAAACCTCGAACTGGTTACTATCGTTTTACTATTAACCTGATGGGTCAAACAATTGTATAAGCTCGTGATACTGGTCTCACAAAGTACACCCAAAGTGGGTTGAACATAAAGAAACGTTGCCTTATTGAGTAATATTGTCAAGACAAGACGTTATAAACTCACGCACATTCACATATAAGATTGATGATCTTAGAGTTACTGATCAACACATGGTTCCACTATACTCACAAAGTAGTGACAAAGCAACTACCAGAAGATATTCTGAACTTCACACTAGAATTACACTGCGTTGCAATTTAAGAAAACATTAGATATTTTAGATCTACACCTGAAATAAAGGTGATTGGATTACTTAAGTTCAGCCTAACTGAAAATTTATTGTCCTACGGACTTGGCAGAGACGCGCTTAGCCGGAGATATTACCACTTCAGACACTCGCCGTGGACAGACTGACGTGGTCCCCTACCGAGGGTGCTTCACAGATACAAACGGAAGTGACCAGAGAGGCAGCTTCCTATACCAACATGACAAGGGACGGACAGGACCATACTAAGAATAGAAACCTCTTTGCTTTTAGAAAGCGTAGCTACCTGTTCCGACGTTGGTCCTACTGTTCTCTAGCATACAGGCTTGTCTGCTACCATCAAGCATGCAACTAGCAACACATTTGCTCATTCATCCTTTCACACAGAAGGGAAGGGAGATGACAATATCTTATCATATACAGTATATAAAAGAAAGCGGATGAAGGTTCCGTATGAGACTGTGCGACATGAATTACATATAAACTGTGTTTGAAAGTGTAGTAGTGTGACAGATCGTTCTTGTTTATGTGTAAAAGTAACACGTTCCACTGCTCAGTCTCCTCCCAGATAGTCAGAAACACCACAGTAAATTTAGAAGTGGAATGTATGCCGTAAAGGACAACAGTTTTAAGATTAACATGAAAGGAATCCAACAGATACCTTTCAACGTACGAAACAAGAGAATGACGAGAAGATACTCCAACAAAAGTAATTATACCAACTGTGAAATAGGAAACTAGCATAAAGTATGAAGAACGTAAGAATATCAGTTTAACTCCTCGTGCATCCAAAATGTTATTGACAGTGCCGAACAGATGATTATATGGAAAGTTGCGATGGAATATTCAAGGAAATTTGGATTTAGAAGTGTCAAAGGAACAAGAGATGCTGCTGGAAAACTAAGGAGCACAGAGATGTCTTGAGGAATGGAGAGATATGTTAATACTCTATTTGTTGACTTAGAAACAGACGGTGGGAACAGATCGATTTGTGTAGATGTTTCGATCACGTGAGATACCTTAGGATATCGTAGACTAGATTGTATGCCATTTTCTCCTGATGTTTTCTGACAGATTTTCTCTAATTGGCGCCTAAGTAACAGAGCCCACTTGGTTTTCTGTCGATTGGTGTAGTTTGAGGCTTGGATACCGTTTGCTATCACTTTCTGTTCTAGTATCTGTAATTATACGAGATGGGTAGAAATAAAACTGTCCAGGAAACTATTTCATGCACTTTAAGACAGACAATCCAACATTTTCCCCGCATGCAGATGACGTGAGTTGAGTTGCCTACATCAAGGTACATGAAATATTTTCCAGGCTGTTTTATTTTACTCACTATGTTCATTTGTATCTCCCTGAAGCTGAATAACACTCGTAACTGCAATCGCAATAAACAAAAATAAAATAATGCTCGACACCACAATGGGAATGACTATGTTTAGTGACTTCACAAGGTTTTGACCCATCCCACACTAGACTGTTATTTGACAGATTACTTGTTTCGCTCACCAGACGCGAGAGTCTTTGGATACTTATTACCCTGAAGAGTTCACATTACAAGCTTAAAGCTGCGCTCGGAATCACTGTGTGTTGAAGTTCGTCCTGGACAGAGCTTCAATTTTGTAATGTGTTGCCATTAGAGCGATCAAAATCTAAAAACGCTCGCGTCTGGTTAGCGAAACGAGTAATAAATCAAATGGTGCGCGAAGCGTGGCGGTTCATCTGTGTAAAGCTCGCATGCGATGCTTGCATTAGCCAACATCAGTATACGTCAGCGCATGCGCAGGCTCAGCGCCGTCCTGGAGTGACAGGTGCGAGGCAGGTTCCCCGCGGGACCGCAGCGCGGCGCCACAGGCGGCCGCCGGGATCAGCGGCGGCGGGAGCCGAGCCGAGCCGCCGGCCGTCGGCCCTGGGGACACCGACGTGGACGCCGCGACAGGCCCTGAATCCTGATGTGGCGCAATGATTTATCTCGGCGCGCCACGCCGCGTGCTTAGGCCCGTAACGTATGTGCGGCGAGCGTTCGCGACTGGGACAAATGTACCACGTCGTGGGGCCTTCCTCTGCAAACACCTGCCGGGACCTCCTCGGCCGCCGCTTACGCAACTCACTGGGGCTTACGCCCGCCTGTCCGACTCATCCCCACACACACCGGCGCAGTACTGTCTTTCGCTACATCTCAAGGTTGTATCTCCCACGCACTTAAACTGCGTGAGTCTGAGATAGACACCTACATGCACAAGCGGGCGATACGCGAACAATAGAATACGCTACATTTAGACTACATACACTACCGGCCATTAATATTGCTATACCAAGAAGAAATGCAGACGCTAAACGGGTATTCATTGGACAAATATATTATACTAGAATATGTGATTACATTATCACGCAATTTGGGCGCATAGATAATGAGAAATCAGTACACAGAACCACCTCTGGCCGTGATAACGGCCTTGATACGCCTGGGCATTAAGTCGAACAGAGCGTGGATGGCGTGTACAGGTACAGCTGCCCGTGCAGCTTCAACACGATACCACAGTTCATCAAGAGTAGTGACTGACGTATTGTGACGAGCCAGTAGCTCGGCCACCATTGACCAGACGTTTTCAATTGGTGAGAGAACTGGAGAATGTGCTGGCCAGAGCAGCAGTCGAACAATTTCTGTGTCCAGAAAGGCCCGTATAGGACCTGCAACATGCGGTGTGCACTATCCTGGTGAAATGTAGGGTTTCACAAGGATCGAATGAAGTGTTGAGCCACGGGTCGTAACACACTCAAAATGTAACGTCCACTGTTCAAAGTGCCGTCAATGCGAACAAGACGTGACCGAGACATGTAAACAATGGCACCCAATACCATCACGCCGGGTGATACGCCAGTGTAGCGATGACGAATACACGCTTCCAACATGCGTTCACAGCGATGTCGCGAATCACGGATGCGACCATCATGATGCTGTAAACAGAACCTGGATTCATCCGAAGAAATGACATTTTGCCATTCGTGCAACCAGGTTCGTCGTTGAGTACACCATCGCAGGCGCTATTGTCTCTGATGCAGCGTCAAGGGTAACGCAGCCGTGGTCTCCGAGCTAATAGTTCATGCTGCTGCAAACGTCATCGAACTGTTCGTGCAGATGGTTGTTGTCTTGCAAACGTCCCCATCTGTTGACTCAAGGATCGAGACGTGGCTTCACGATCCGTTGCAGCCATGCGGATAAATGTCTGTCATCTCGACTGCTAGTGATACGACGCAGTTTGGATCCAGCACGGCGTTCCGTATTACCGTCCTGAACCCACCGATTCCATATTCTAACAGCCATTGGATCTAGACCATCGCGAGCAGCAATGTCGCGATACGGTAAACCGCAATCGCGATAGGCTACAATCCAACCTTCATCAAAGTCGGAAACGTGATGGTACGCATTTCTCCTCCTTACACGAGGCATCACAACAACGTTTCACCAGGCAACGCCGGTCAATCTGCTGCTTGCGTATGAGAATTCGGTTGGAAACTTTCCTCATGTCAGCACGTTGTAGGTGTCGCCCCTGGCGCCAACCTTGTGTGAATGCTCTGAAAAGCTAATCATTTGCATATCACAGAATCTTCTTCCTGTCTGTTAAATTTCGCGTCTGTAGCACGTCATATTCGTGGTGTGTGGTGTCCGCCACTCGTGGTCTCGCGGTAGCGTTCTCGCTTCCCGAGCACGGGGTCCCGGGTTCGATTCCCGGCGGGGTCAGGGATTTTCACCTGCCTCGAGATGACTGGGTATTTGTGTTGTCCTCATCATTTCATCATCATCCAGGAAAGTGGCGAAATTGGACTGAGCAAAGATTGGGTAATTGTACGGGCGCTGATAACCACGCAGTTGAGCCCCCCACAAACCAAACATCATCACTCTCTATTCGTGGTGTAGCAATTTTAATGGCCAGTAGTGTAGAAACAGAAATACATACACTGACGGGAAAAAAATAGTTACACCAAAAAGTAATTACCTGCAATGACTAAATTCCAGGAATACATGTGTGTAGTCAACATATGTAAGTGTTTAACATTGCAAGATTACAGGTTAATTTAAGGGGCTCCGGAAAGGCTCAAAATCATGAAAAGTTCAATTTTTACTTTTTTGCGTTTTCTGAATCTGCAGACTATTACCTTTTAATAGATATATAATTTATTCAATTCCGAAGACTACAGCTATTTTAAAAATTTTTTTTTTAAATGTGTTCTACATGGGCGTGACCCACTGTGGCGCTGTTAAACTGCTGTCAAATGGTGTAATTATTAACGTCCGTGTTCATCAGGTACATTTTAGTGATGTGAGATAAAGTATGTGTTGTGGCTAACCTGTGATGGTTCAATATACACTCCTGGAAATGGAAAAAAGAACACACTGACACCGGTGTGTCAGACCCACCATACTTGCTCCGGACACTGCGAGAGGACTGTACAAGCAATGATCACACGCACGGCACAGCGGACACACCAGGAACCGCGGTGTTGACCGTCGAATGGCGCTAGCTGCGCAGCATTTGTGCACCGCCGCCGTCAGTGTCAGCCAGTTTGCCGTGGCATACGGAGCTCCATCGCAGTCTTTAACACTGGTAGCATGCCGCGACAGCGTGGACGTGAACCGTATGTGCAGTTGACGGACTTTGAGCGAGGGCGTATAGTGGGCATGCGGGAGGCCGGGTGGACGTACCGCCGAATTGCTCAACACGTGGGGCGTGAGGTCTCCACAGTACATCGATGTTGTCGCCAGTAGTCGGCGTAAGGTGCACGTGCCCCTCAACCTGGGACCGGACCGCAGCGACGCACGGATGCACGCCAAGACCGTAGGATCCTACACAGTGCCGTAGGGGACCGCACCGCCACTTCCCAGCAAATTAGGGACACTGTTGCTCCTGGGGTATCGGCGAGGACCATTCGCAACCGTCTCCATGAAGCTGGGCTACGGTCCCGCACACCGTTAGGCCGTCTTCCGCTCACGCCCCAACATCGTGCAGCCCGCCTCCAGTGGTGTCGCGACAGGCGTGAATGGAGGGACGAATGGAGACGTGTCGTCTTCAGCGATGAGAGTCGCTTCTGCCTTTGTGCCAATGATGGTCGTATGCGTGTTTGGCGCCGTGCAGGTGAGCGCCACAATCAGGACTGCATACGACCGAGGCACACAGGGCCAACACCCGGCATCATGGTGTGGGGAGCGATCTCCTACACTGGCCGTACACCACTGGTGATCGTCGAGGGGACACTGAATAGTGCACGGTACATCCAAACCGTCATCGAACCCATCGTTCTACCATTCCTAGACCGGCAAGGGAACTTGCTGTTCCAACAGGACAATGCACGTCCGCATGTATCCCGTGCCACCCAACGTGCTCTAGAAGCTGTAAGTCAACTACCCTGGCCAGCAAGATCTCCGGATCTGTCCCCCATTGAGCATGTTTGGGACTGGATGAAGCGTCGTCTCACGCGGTCTGCACGTCCAGCACGAACGCTGGTCCAACTGAGGCGCCAGGTGGAAATGGCATGGCAAGCCGTTCCACAGGACTACATCCAGCATCTCTACGATCGTCTCCATGGGAGAATAGCAGCCTGCATTGCTGCGAAAGGTGGATATACACTGTACTAGTGCCGACATTGTGCATGCTCTGTTGCCTGTGTCTATGTGCCTGTTGTTCTGTCAGTGTGATCATGTGATGTATCTGACCCCAGGAATGTGTCAATAAAGTTTCCCCTTCCTGGGACAATGAATTCACGGTGTTCTTATTTCAATTTCCAGGAGTGTATATCGCTGGTGTGATTGTCGATTGTTTCATGTTTATTTAGTCTGTCGTTATCTCGAAAATATTCGTAATTAATTCTGTTTCTTGAGTCTCTGTTTTGTTGAAGTGTAATAATTGGAATAGAAACACTTCACTTTGGTGTGTATGATGCTGTTGCGACTTCCAATGATGGCAACATTGTAAGGTGCAAGGTATTTAGAAATATGGGAATGAAGATAGGTTCTAACATGGTACGAGCGATGCTTGCTTTAGACAAGGAACGCCTTCGGGCTGCAGACAGGGCTGTAAAGAGTCTAAAAATACAAGCAAGAGTAAACAGGAGGAGGAACAAGAGGAAGCTGGAGGAGGAGTTTGCAGAGGTTGAAGATAATCCATCCTATGGACCTGGAATGCACTAAAAAGTTAATCCAATCTTTGTCGCTCGATTCCCAAAACTTTTATTTTCTATACTAATTACATGTTTTATAAGGATCTTCCAAACATATTTGTTTCAAACTTTCAGTAAATGTTACACAGAACCTTCTGCATAATTTAACACAGCCTTTTTCCAAAAAACTGTATATTTTTGAATATATAAATAAAAAATTGCAAAAAAATGTTGTGAATTTTCATTACAATTGAAAAAAATCATATTTAATAACTGAACTAAAATTTTGTAAAATCCCTGTGTTAAGTTGTAGCCCATATTCCAATAAATAATCTGTAAAAAGTTCAACTTCCTACCTCAAATACTTTGTGAGGAAAGATGTAATTTATAAGCGTTATTTTAACATTGCAAGTATAGGGCGTTCTGGAGCCCCTTAAGTGTAATTTAAGCCATTGCAAATGTGAGATGTGGTACATAAGTAACCGGTGTAACCGCCAGAATGTTGAATGCAAGCACGCAAACGTGTATCCGTTGCGCCCTACAGGTGCCATATACGTTTGTGGGACCGACTTCCGTGTCTGTATCACTTGGTCGGTCAACATAGGAACGGTTAATGTTGGTTGCGGATGACGTCGGTGTTGGTGTCCGACGACGTCCCATATATGCTCGATTGGAGACAGAGCTGGTGATCGAGCAGCCCAAGGCAACATGTCGACACTCTGTAGAGTATACTGGGCTACAGGAGTGGTATGTGGGCTACCGTTATCCTGCTGGGAAGCGCTCCGTGGAACGCTGTTCATGAATGGCAGCGCAACTGGTCGAATCACCAGGTTTATGTACAAATGTGCGGTCAGGGTGTGTGAGATAACCGTTAGAGTAGTCCTGCTGTCAGTTCGTTACGTCACTGCGGTGATACCTGCTGCTGAAATTACTGCTGCAGAGGCAGCACGATGCGACAAAGACACACACCAAACACGATAATCTTGCCTCTCAGCAGAGCCAAGTTGCTGCCCGGAGGATGGTATTCTTGCGACTGTATGTTCTCGTGACCACCGCTGCCAGAAATCATGTGCAGTGGCTACTTTCCTGACAAGTCTTCATTATCACAGAAGGAACATCCAACTGCTCTTATCCCTACTACACTACATCGTTCAAAGATCATAATGGCTTCTTTCTGAGGATATTTCGCCTGTCTCATACATACCCTCAGACCTCAAGACGAGTATAATAATTCGAATCACAAAGAAATCGGGTGTTGACAGATGTGAAAATTACCGAACTATCAGTTTAACAAGTCACGGATGCAAAATACTAACGCGAATTCTTTACAGACGAATGGAAAAACTGGCAGAAGCCAACCTCGGGGAAGATCAGTTAGGATTCCGTAGAAATATTGGAACACGTGGGGCAATATTAACCCTACGACTTATCTTAGAACCTAGATTAAGGAAAGGCAAACCTACGTTTCTAGCATTTGTAGAAAGCTTTTGACAATGTTGACTGGAATACTCTCTTTCAAATTTTGAAGATGGCGGGGGTAAAATACAGGGAGCGGAAAGCTATTTACAATAGAAACCAGATGGCAGTTATAAGAGTCGAAGGGCATGAAAGGGAAGCAGTGGTTGGGAAGGGAGTGAGACAGGGTTGTAGCCTCTCTCCGATGTTATTCAATCTGTATATTGAGCAGGCAGTAAACGAAACGAAAGAAAAGTTCGGAGTAGGTATTAAAATCCATGGAGAAGAAATAAAAACTTTGAGGTTCGCCGATGACATTGTGATTCTGTCAGAGACAGCAAAGGACTTGGAAGAGCAGTTGAACGGAATGGACAGAGTCTTGAAAGGAGGGTATAAGATGAACATCAACAACAGCAAAACGAGGATAATTGAATGTATTCGAATTTAGTCGCGTGATGCTGTGGGAATTAGATTAGAAAATGAGACACTTAAAGTAGTAAAGGAGTTTTGCTGTTTGGGGAGCAAAATAACTGGTGATGGTCGAAGTAGAGAGGATATAAAATGTAGACTGGCAATGGCAAGGAAAGCGTTTCTGAAGAAGAGAAATTTGTTAACATCGAGTATAGATTTAAATGTCAGGACGTCGTTTCTGAAAGTATTTGTATGGAGTGTAGCCATGTATGGAAGTGAAACATGGACGGTAAATAGTTTGGACAAGAAGAGAATAGAAGCTTTCGAAATGTGGTACTACAGAAGAATGCTGAAGATTAGGTGGGTAGATCACATAACTAATGAGGAGGTGTTGAATAGGATTGGGGAGAAGAGAAGTTTGTGGCACAACTTGACTAGTAGAAGGGATCGTTTGGTAGGACATGTTCTGAGGCATCAACGGATCACCAATTTAGTATTTGAGGGCAGCGTGGAGGGTAAAAATCGTAGAGGGAGACCAAGAGATGAATACACTAAACGGATTCAGAAGGTTGTAGATTGCAGTAGGTACTGGGAGATTAAGCAGCTTGCACAGGATAGAGTAGCATGGAGAGATGCATCAAACCAGTCTCAGGACTGAAGACCACAACAACAACAAGAAATGGCTTCTATGTCACCTTAGAGGATTCTTGACTAACATCAACTCACTACGTCTAATCTCAAAGGTAAACAAACATCTCAGAGGTAACCAACTATTTAAAGCAAACTTGGTTTGCTTCTCCACAGTGGCGCCATCAGCGCCATTCTTACGCGGCTGGTGCCGAATTTGAGTGGAGATAATCTTTCAGATTACTACATCCAAGTTTCGTTAATGCAATTTTTTCCGTCAGTTTATATTCTGGCAATAAAAGATCAAGGACAACGGTCACAATTAAATGCTTTAACCAACAATATTTCGAAAACAGCATATGAAGAGTAGCTGAGGACACGACGTAACAGAAATGCAATTACGCAACGTAACAACCACCTCCAGAGGATGGACTGCGACACTCTGTGACAGTACAACAGTGACACTGAAGAGGTTGAGGAGGAGGAGGAGGAGAAGGAGGAAGATATGTAACAGTAAATAAGACAACTAGAATTATGAATCATACATAACGTGCCGAAACTCACTTTCAAATTGTCCATATCAGTCAAATAATAGTTAAGAATAGGAAATACTAGAGTAAATGTAGTGTAAGATGCTGGTAATGTAGCCAAGAAAACACGGGATGTTTTGCATGGATAAAAGCCAATGTTAATGCTTAAGATTAGGCAAAACTATTTCTCTTCCCCTACCGACTACACCTATAAATTTAAAGCGTACGGTTTATGCCACATGCATGCTGTCAGGAACAACATGCGAGCTTACCAATGACACAACAAGCAGTGAAAAACTGATTCCGGATCTGTTAAACGGCTATAGACAGAGCATTGTTTGGAGTGTCTGACAGGTTCAAAAAGGAAGACATTAGAAGAAGACTAAAATGGCGTTGGACAGCACACGTGGCCAGGAACAGCTTCAGATGGTCCGAAACAATGATAGACTGACGTCCTAGGGATGAAATGGAAGTGACGGATACCCTCGGGGGGGGGGGGGGGGGGGGATGGAGAGACGAAAACCAACAACATGGCGGGACAAAAATGGGTCCAGATTGCCCACTAAAAATCGGCCCAGAAATCTTTGAAAGAGGCCAAGAGTGGATCTCTAGAGCGTGAAGAAGATACCATAGACCATTCAAACAACAAACCATGCCCAGTGGTTGGAAGAAAGAACAGGTGACACCGGTCGTCAAGAAATGTAGCAGAAGCGATTCTGGTACTATCGTACAATGTCTTAGACCTCCATCTGTTGCATAAATAACGCATTCCAAGTGACTGTAGGCTTTCCCGGCCTAAATTATTGGTGAAGGATTCTCGGGTCTCCAGCCGGGTGGTAGCGTTGATATCTCGCGACGTTTCCGGAAGCGTCATGCTACCCATCTTCTGGCGAACTGTCGAGATTCGCGGAGAGCGGGCTATTTATGTGCGCGGTCACCCCCCTCCACTAGACCTCGGGTGGACCAGCGGCGTGCGCGTGGTGGTGGGGATGGCGGTCGCCCCCGGCGGCCGCGTTCGGTTCTCGGGTTAAGCATTCTGTCTGCGTTCGCGGGGGAGGACGCTGACGAGCGCACTCCCGATGGATTGCCACCATCGCAGGGTCCCATGCTGAGCTGAGTTCGTATCCCTCATCTCTGTTGACCAGATTGTCGTGAATCCTTATTTCTATGGATTTTTTGATAACGCTTTCCCAGAAGCCAGATACTCGGCACATTACCTTCGTGTTTTCGAAGTTGAAGGTATGTTCCTCATTTATGCTGTGTTCTGCTATGGCTGATTTTTCTGTGTGACCTAGTCGCACATATCTGATATGTTCTTCGCAGCGTTTAGATATACAGCGCTGTGTTTGACCAATGTATTGTTTTCCGTATTCGCATGGCATGCTGTATACTCCTGGGGTGTTAAGGTTCAGCTCGTCTTTGCCAAAACCTAAGAGCTCCCTCGTCTTCGGTGGTTGTCGGAGAACGGTTCGGATATTGTATTTGCCCAGAAGTCGTGCAATTTTGGCCGAGAGTGGACCCACGTACGAAGAAACGTGAGTCGTTTGTCTTATTCTTCTTCTTCTTCTTCTTCTTCTCCTTCTGAGGTTCTCACTGCTTCCTTCTTCCTTGGAAGAAGCCACCAGAGGCCTAGTGGAGGGGGGGTGACCGCGCATATAAATAGCCCGCTCTCAGCGAATCTCGACACTTCGCCAGAAGATGGGTAGTATGACACTTCCGGAAATGTCGCGAGATATCAAAGCTACCACCCGGCTGGAGACCCGAGAAACCTTCATCAACTCTGTGCCCGACCGAGGCAAAGGTCCCGAGTTCGAGTCTCGGTCGGGCACACAGTTTTAATCTGCCAGGAAGTTTCATATCAGCGCACACTCCGCTGCAGAGTGAAAATCTCATTCTGGAAACATCCCCCAGGCTGTGGCTAAGCCATGTCTCCGCTATATCCTTTCTTTTAGGAGTGCTAGTTCTGCAAGGTTCGCAGGAGAGCTTCTGTAAAGTTTGGAAGGTAGGAGACGAGATACTGGCAGAAGTAAAGCTGTGAGTACCAGGCGTGAGTCGTGCTTCGGTAGCTCAGATGGTAGATCACTTGCCCGCGAAAGGCAAAGGTCCCGAGTTCGAGTCTCGGTCGGGCACACAGTTTTAATCTGCCAGGAAGTTTCATATCAGCGCACACTCCGCTGCAGAGTGAAAATCTCATTCTTCATCAACTCTGTTCCAGAGTAACTTCCTCCTTGCCAACCAACATATTTTCGGAAACGTCTAACTCGCTCTTTTCCCACATGACATTCTGTAAGCCATGGATAAAGGAAGTGAGGTAGGTGCAGTATTTCTTCTGAAAAGCATTTTAATCAGTACTACACATTCGCTTATTATCAAAAGTACGGTCGTACCGGGTATCAAGCGAAATTTGTGACGGGATTGTAGATTTTTTGGTACAGAGAACGCAGTATGTTATTTTGCTGTTCATTTGTATATTCATGACCTTGCAGACAATATTAATAGCAATTCCATTCTTTTAGCAGATAACAAAGTTATGAATAATGAAGTACTGATGAAAAATAGCGCAAATATTTTGTTCGATGTTGATAACATTTCAAACAGAACCAAAGACTGGTAATTTGGTTTGAATGATTAAAAATGTAAACTTCTGCACTTCGTAAAGCAAAAAAGTGTGAGATACTATATCAATGACTAGAAGGAAGGAAGGGAGGAAGGAACAAAGGAGAAAACGAAAGATCAGAGTTTAGTGTCCCGTCGACAGAGTGCTCATTAAAGATGGAGCACATGGCCCGGTAACGAAAGGACGAGGAAGGAAATCAGCCGTGCTCTTTTCACAGGAACCGTCCCGCCCTTTGCCTGCAGCGATGTAAGGAAATGGCGAAAAACCTAAATCTGCTAAATCTGGATAGTCGAATGGGAATTTGAGCCGTCGTCCTTCCAAATGCGAGTCTAATGTACTGACCACTGCTCCACCTCGTTCGGCATGAGTCATTCGCAATTGGAATCGTTCAACTCATACAAATATCCAAGTGTAACTATTTCTACGGGTGTGAAACGGAATGATCACATAGACTCAGGTGTGGGTAAGGCAGGCGGCATATTTCAGTTTATTGGTAGAATACTAGGGAAATCAGTCAGTCTGCAAAGGAGATTGCTTAAAAAAGCATCGCTCTAGTCATTGTAGAGTATTAGACCCGTACCAAATATAACTAACAAGTTATTTTGAACGTATACAAAGAAAGGATTGGAATTACATAGGGTATAACGTAACACTCGCTGCCTCCCATTATATTGGCGGGTCCGCTCTCCTCACATCTCGTGATTAGTTATGTAGGTGATAGTGGGTCCAGGGTGCTTTTGAACAGATAGTGTACGCTATAACGTCCCACGCAATGCTGGTGGGAGGATAGTGAAAACGACATTAGATTTAATGCAGTGTGCACAGAGGCGTTTAACCGTATAATGTGGTTAAGAGCTAGTGTTACTGATATTGTAAGTTCAGAAGTTTATTGTGATGAGATGTACATTTTATACTCCACACTGACTGTTTCTCTTTAGACAAATATTCTTCAAAATTGGCACAAAAAAGAAGCTTTTGCGACTGACCTTTGTGGTGACAGGTTATTCCCTACAATTATAAACAAAATCTGAGTTACACGTCAATAATAACTGATCGATCAAAATTGGTGTTTTGGCGTGCAGCTATTAGGGTAATCCCTCCATCTTCTATCACAGTAGCCAACCAGCTTACGAGATTCTGCAGTACTTAGAGTAGGTGTGCTTGTGGTACCATAGGTTCAGTCCCTCACTCCACTTTATGATCTCATGTTGCAGCTACTCCATCTTCTCTCAACTGAGATGCGAAGCGTGGGAATAAAGCTTGTGGCTCCAAAAGCGGGATTGTTACACTTTATGCAGATAAAGGTGGAATTAATCCAGAATTATATTCTACTCTTCACAGAAAACAATAGTTAGGGAGCTACAAATAACAGTCTAAACACAACAGTTCGTAAGATACCACAGCTAACTAATTCTCACGAAAAATCATCAGATCATAAATATTTCATAAAGCTGCTTCAGCCAAATGAAACAATTCGATCGGATAATTCACAGAAAATTTCAGTAGATGAGCAGTTACGCTGTTCGACAGTGGTTCTATTTATTATATTAAAGTGCGTGCTTCTAAAACAGGTTACGATGGGAGATTCAAATATGTAAACATAATGTTGTCAGGGATACAAAGTGCTCGAGTGTTGGGACCCCGCCCGCATCTCGTGGTCGTGCGGTAGCGTTCTCGCTTCCCACGCCCGGGTTCCCGGGTTCGATTCCCGGCGGGGTCAGGGATTTTCTCTGCCTCGTGATGGCTGGGTGTTGTGTGCTGTCCTTAGGTTAGTTAGGTTTAAGTAGTTCTAAGTTCTAGGGGACTGATGACCATAGATGTTAAGTCCCATAGTGCTCAGAGCCATTTGAACCATTTTTTGTTGGGACCCCAGTGGGACAGATTAAAGGGAAACATCGGTGTGATTCAGAGGCGTGCTGCTAGTTTTGTTACCGGTAGGTTCGATCAGCACTCAAGTATTACGCGGATGCTTTGTGAACTCAAATGGGATGCCTTCGAGGGAAGACTATTGAGAAAATTTAGAGAACCGACATCGAAAGCTGAATGCAGAAGTATTCTGCTGCTGAAGACGTACATCTCGCGTACGGATCGCGAAGGTAACAGAAATTGGGGCTCGTACGGAGCCACGTAGATAGCAGCTTTTCCGTCAGTGTATTTCTGAGTGGAAGAGGAAAGGAAATGACTTGTGTTTGTGCAAAGGTACCCACAGCCACGCACCATATGGTGGCTAGCGGAGTATGTAGCCGAGTAGACTTAGATGTAAAAGAGCCTTCCACAGTTACATTAACACTAAGAGTTGCATAGAATACAACACTAACAACAACAGATACAACAAAGCATTGTGGTAGCCGTGTGTTCAGAACACAGCAGAAATACGGGTAAGGGATACTACATTGAGGTTACGAAAGTCACGGGATACCTCCTAATATCGTGTCGGACCACCATTTGTCCGGCGTAGTGCGGCAGCTCGATGTGGCATGGACTCAGCAAGTCGCTGGACGTCCTCTGCTATTGATCCATGCTGCCTCGATAGCCGTCCATAACTGAGAAAGTACACTCCTGGAAATTGAAATAAGAACACCGTGAATTCATTGTCCCAGGAAGGGGAAACTTTATTGACACATTCCTGGGGTCAGATACGTCATATGATCACACTGACAGAACCACAGGCACATAGACACAGGCAACAGAGCATGCACAATGTCGGCACTAGTACAGTGTATATCCACCTTTCGCAGCAATGCAGGCTGCTATTCTCCCATGGAGACGATCGTAGAGATGCTGGATGTAGTCCTGTGGAACGGCTTGCCATGCCATTTCCACCTGGCGCCTCAGTTGGACCAGCGTTCGTGCTGGACGTGCAGACCGCGTGAGACGACGCTTCATCCAGTCCCAAACATGCTCAATGGGGGACAGATCCGGAGATCTTGCTGGCCAGGGTAGTTGACTTACACCTTCTAGAGCACGTTGGGTGGCACGGGATACATGCGGACGTGCATTGTCCTGTTGGAACAGCAAGTTCCCTTGCCGGTCTAGGAATGGTAGAACGATGGGTTCGATGACGGTTTGGATGTACCCTGCACTATTCAGTATCCCCTCGACGATCACCAGTGGTGTACGGCCAGTGTAGGAGATCGCTCCCCACACCATGATGCCGGGTGTTGGCCCTGTGTGCCTCGGTCGTATGCAGTCCTGATTGTGGCGCTCACCTGCACGGCGCCAAACACGCATACGACCATCATTGGCACCAAGGCAGAAGCGACTCTCATCGCTGAAGACGACACGTCTCCATTCGTCCCTCCATTCACGCCTGTCGCGACACCACTGGAGACGGGCTGCACGATGTTGGGGCGTGAGCGGAAGACGGCCTAACGGTGTGCGGGACCGTAGCCCAGCTTCATGGAGACGGTTGCGAATGGTCCTCGCCGATACCCCAGGAGCAACAGTGTCCCTAATTTGCTGGGAAGTGGCGGTGCGGTCCCCTACGGCACTGCGTAGGATCCTACGGTCTTGGCGTGCATCCGTGCGTCGCTGCGGTCCGGTCCCAGGTCGACGGGCACGTGCACCTTCCGCCGACCACTGGCGACAACATCGATGTACTGTGGAGACCTCACGCCCCACGTGTTGAGCAATTCGGCGGTACGTCCACCCGGCCTCCCGCATGCCCACTATACGCCCTCGCTCAAAGTCCGTCAACTGCACATACGGTTCACGTCCACGCTGTCGCGGCATGCTACCAGTGTTAAAGACTGCGATGGAGCTCCGTATGCCACGGCAAACTGGCTGACACTGACGGCGGCGGTGCACAAATGCTGCGCAGCTAGCGCCATTCGACGGCCAACACCGCGGTTCCTGGTGTGTCCGCTGTGCCGTGCGTGTGATCATTGCTTGTACAGCCCTCTCGCAGTGTCCGGAGCAAGTATGGTGGGTCTGACACACCGGTGTCAATGTGTTCTTTTTTCCATTTCCAGGAGTGTATTATCAGTGCAGGAGTTTGTGCACGTACTCACCTCTCAATTATATCCCGTAAATGTTCGATGGGATTCATGAAGAGCGATCTCGGTGGTCCAGTTAGTCGCTTGAATGTCGTTACGTGGCTCATAGTCACCCATAAAAATTTCATCGTTCTTTGGGAACACGAAGTCCATGAATGGCTACAAATGGTCTCGAACATAACCATTTCCAGTCAGTTATTGGTTCAGTTGGACCAGAGGACTCAGTCCATTCCATGCGAATACAGCCCGCACCAGTATGAAGTCACGATCAGCTTGCACAGTGCCTTGTTGACAACCTGGATCCGTGACTCTGTGCAGTATGCGGCGCTCTCAAATCCTACCAGCTGCTACTACCCACTGAAATCGAAACTCGTCTGACCAAGCCCCGTTTTTCAAGTCTTCTAGGGTTCAACCGATACGGTTACGAGCCCAGGACAGGAGGCGCCGGCGATGTCGTCGTTTTAGCAAATGCACTTGCAGCCCTCGTGTGGTGTCACAGCCCATTAACGCCAAATGTCGCCGCATCTCCTAATGGGTACGTTCGTCATCACTCCCACATTGATTCTGCGATTATTTCACACAGTGTTCCTTGTTTGCTCTCGGGCGTTAAGTGGAGGCCCTCGGGCCGGCCGGAGTGGCCGTGCGTTTCTAGGCGCTGCAGTCTGGAACCGCGTGGCCGCTACGGTCGCAGGTTCGAATCCTGCCTCGGGCATGGATGTGTGTGATGTCCTTAGGTTAGGTTAGGTTTAAGTAGTTCTAAGTTCTAGGGGACTGATGACCACAGCAGTTAAGTCCCATAGTGCTCAGAGCCATTTGAACCATTTTTGAACGATGTATACGAGGGTGACTCCAAAAGAAATGCACACTATCTTTTTTAAATCCATCTTTTATTCTACATGTTTGAAAGTTTTACAGTGTGTAGACACACCCTTTAGGAACAATATTTTCATTTCTCCACATAACTTGCGTCCCTTTCAACTGCCTTACGCCATCTTTGACCCAGCGCCTGTATACCCGCACAGTAAAATTCTGAACCAACCTGTTGGAGCCACTGTTTGGGAGCGTGCACAAGGGAGTCATCATCTTCAAACCTTGTTCCACGAAGAGAGTCTTTCAGTTTTCCAAAGAGATGGCAGTCACATGGAACCAGGTCAGGACTGTAAGGCGGGTGTTTCAGTGTTGTCCATCCGCGTTTTGTGATCGCTTCCATGGTTTTTTGACTGAGGTGTGGCCGTGCATTGTCGTGCAACAGCAAAACATCCTGCTTTTGCCGATGTGGTCGAACACAACTCATTCAAGCTTGAAGTTTCCTCAGTGTCGTGACATATGCATCAGAATTTATGGTGGTTCCACTTGGCATGATGTCCACAAGCAAGAGTCCTTCGGAATCGAAAAACACTGTAGCCATAACTTTTCCAGCAGAAGGTGTGGTTTTGAATTTTTTTTTTTTTTTCCTTGGATGAATTCGCATGATGCCACTCCATTGATTGCCTCTTCGTCTCTCGCGAAAAATGGTGGAGCCATGTTTCATCACCTGTCACAATTCTTCCAAGAAATTCATCTCCACCATTCTCGTACTGTTCTAAAAGTTCGCTGCATACCTTTTTTCTTGTTTCTTTGTGAGTCACTGTCAACATCCTGGGAATCCACCTGGCACAAACCTTTTTTAACGCCAACAGTTCCAGTATTCTACAAACACTTCCTTCCCCTATCCCAACGTAGCGTGACAATTCGTTCACTGTGATGCGTCTGTCAGCAGTCACCAACCAGTTCGTTAACACTCTGCACACTGGAGTGTGTGCAGTACGAGGCCTGCCGCCGCGAGGACAATCCTCAATATTGCCGTGCCCGCTTTCATCACGTAACCTGCTTGCCCACCGACTAACTGTACTGCGATCGACAGGAGCACCTCCATACGCCTTTTTCTACCTCTTGTGGATGTTTCCCACCGTCTCGTTTTCACAGCAGAGGAATTCTATGACAGCACGTTGCTTCTGATGAACATCAAGTGTAGCAGCCATCTTGATGACATGCTGTGACGGCGCCACTCACGGGAACAGGTTGAACTAAGTTTGAAAACAAGCGGGAAGGATGTGTCTACACACTGTAAAACTTTCACACGTGCAGAATGAAGACTGTATTTTTACAAAAATAGTGTGCATTTCTTTTGGAGTAACCCTCGCATAGTCACAAAACTACGTTCACGTGCCTCGTACTAAGTTCCTTTGTCAGTGATGTCTGTGGCATGCTCCGATCAATGGGCTCGCCGAAAGCTCGTCCACGTAGAAGGCCGCCCGCCATCCCCTTGTTTTCATTGTCAGCTCCTGGCCACAATAGCCGCCGACGAAGTTTTCAGGCCGCGGCCCTTTTTGCGCGAGATTTCCCGGTGGGCGCCGGCGGAAGCAAATGAGGGTCCGCTTAATTGATATTGTCAGACAGGCGTGAGGAAGATGGAAAGGCGCGCCCCTACGGGCCCGAGTTGGGAGCGGCGGGGGCGGCGGAGGTGGCGTGTTGACAAATGAGGCGGCCCCCGCGCGATCAATCAGCCGCCTTCGCCGCCGCCTCTGGCGATGGCACCTCTGCCCACCTCGCGTCTTCTCTTTGTGAGCCGGGCGCGCCGCCATTGTGAGGGCCGCTTTGCCGCCAAGAATGGGAGGCGTCGACCAGCCTGTGTGGCAGGATGGGCCGCAGCCGCAAAACAGCAACCCAGTAACTCGCCAGCTTTGCCGATTTACCGGGCTAGACTCATTCAGTGTTGTTAAAAGGGACAGGCGATATTTAACTGTAAGATGCGAGCAAAAAGTTTCGGTTGTATGTGAAACCAGTCGCGACTCCTCTGAGTGTACATAAGCACCGACCTATGGACCAAGGATTAGTGTGTTCAAAAATGGTTCAAATGGCTCTGAGCACTATGGGAGTTAACTGCTGAGGTCATCAGTCCCCTAGAACTTAGAACTACTTAAACCTAACTAACCTAAGGACATCACACACATGCATGCCCGAGGCAGGATTCGAACCTGCGACCGGAGCGGTCGCGCGGTTCCAGACTGTAGCGCCTAGAACCGCTCGGCCACACCGGCCGGCGATTAGTGTGTCTTTCGATATGCGTCTGTGAGCTATTCGTACAGAAGAACAGACACCACGCATTCATATAACTGATATGCCTCGATGGGCTATGAAACAGCAAAATCAGTGCGGATTTACATGATTTACGTTCGACCTCCAGTGGGAATCTAAAATTAGCGATCATAGAGGACGTGGATAGGGACTTCAGATAAGTGGTGGCGCCACGTGAGTGTGGGAGTCCGTTTAGGAGCCTTCCAGGGTAATCTGCACGTATGCAGTTAACATTCTGTCCAGGTAGTGTAGCGACTAAGTAAGCAGTGGCCTAGTAAGCAGGAGATCTCACGTTTGAGTCTAGGAAGAGCACACAGTTTCACTTTTCACTGCTGATTCTGGATAAACGCCTGACGCAGCTAATACCATGAGTTTCTTCCCTTCCCTTCCTTTTCCTTTTCCTTTTTTCCTTTTCTTTCCCTTTTTTGCTTTCCTTTCCTTTCTCCGCCCTCCACGTTCTTCTAGATAACGTGAACTATGGCGACATGAAACCCTTTCCTTGGCTGCCGAACGGCAAACATAGATAGATATCCAGCGCAGAGTGAAGAATCTGTATGGGTCAGCGTGTCTAGCGAAAACCATCGCTGCACGATAGTGCGAAAAGTTCTGTGTTGGTCGCGATTTGACTTAATACACCTGTCGAACTAGGAGGCCAACCTCAACCATTATGGACATCAATAAGCGGACAGTAGACGATGCGATTAGGGCGGACTGGTTCATAACCATTCGTGCACTGTAGTCGCGACACCGTAAGGAGGTACCTGACAGCTCTCAACGCTGTTGCCAGATTTCAATTGCGAACGACTGCAGACGAAAATAGTACTCTACTGCAGAGCTGTGCCAGTACTAAGAAGTGACCATTGAGCCGTTTACAAAATCGCCTTACGTCACTGGTTGAGGTAGGCCCGCGGATCTGTCGTGCCTAGCTCACTACAACTGTCAGGGATCAACTTACGCAAGGGATCTCGGCATCAGCTTCTGTAAAGTGCTGCGCATTTGCGACAGGAGTTTGGCCACCTCAAGATTTGCAGCAAGTTGATACTCCAGACGTTGAATGACGAAGAAGAAGGAATGGCTGTGTGTCTGAAGCAGCTAAGCGTTTCAATGTTGAAGGCAACACCTACCCTCACCGCATTGTTGCTGGCTATGAAAGCTTGTGCCACCGCTGAAAACCGACGTCGAAAGTTTCGAAGATGCAGTGGTTTCATCCGTCATTCCCTCCTCCCAAGAAGTTCAGGAGGTGGGAATGTGATGCTCAATATGTAGTTTGATTACCGGGACCCGCTACTTATTGATTTCAAGGATCCTGGTGTCTCTATCACTGTCGAACGTTAGTACGGAACGCTGGAGAAATGGCGGCGTCCAGTTATGGTGCAACGCCAGAAAAACTGGGATAAAGGATGCTGCTGATTCATAATGACGCTCGTCCACATATCGTAAAAGTCGTAACGCAGAATTTACGCCAACTCAACTGGGAGACACTGGAGCACCCGCCCTAAATTCCTGATCCCTCCCCATGCGAATATCATGCCTGTGGTCCCTTAAAGGAGGCCTTGAACGGGTGACGATTCCTGTCGGACGAGGATGTGCAGCAGGCAGTTACGGGTATCTTCAACTATCTTCAATCTGGTCTGTCGGTGCGATGATTGCCACAATGCTCGAGACGTACCTTGTCATAGTCATCGATGTCGTATTACAATCACTGTTGTTGTTGTGGTCTTCAGTCCTGAGACTGGTTTGATGCAGCTCTCCACGCTATTCTATCCTGTGCAAGCTTCTTCATCTCCCAGTACGTACTGCAGCCTACATCCCTCTGAATCTGCTTAGTGTATTAATTTCTTGGTCTCCGTCTGCGATTTTTACCCTCCACGCTGCCCTCCAATACTCAATTGGTGATCCCTTGATGCCTCAGAACATGTCCTACCAACCGATTCTAGTCAAGTTGTGCCACAAACTCCTCTTCTCCCCAATCGTATTCAGTACCTCCTCATTAGTTATATGATATACCCATCTAATGTTCAGCATTCTTCTGTAGCACCACATTTCGAAAGCTTCTATTCTATTCTTGTCCAAACTAGTTATCGTCCATGTTTCACTTCCACACATGGCTACACTCCATACAAATACTTTCAGAAACGACTTCCTGACACTTAAATCTATACTCGATGTTAACAAATTTCTCTTCTTCAGAAACGCTTTCCTTGCCATTGCCAGTCTACATTTTATATCCTCTCTACTTCGACCATCACCAGTTATTTTGCTCCCCAAATAGCAAAACTCCTTTACTACTTTAAGTGTCTCATTTCCTAATCAAATTCCGTCAGCATCACCCGACTTAATTCGACTATATTCCATTATCCTCGTTTTGCTTTTGTTGATGTTCATCTTATATGCTCCTTTCAAGACACTGTCCCTTCCATTCAACTGCTCTTCCAAGTCCTTTGCTGTCTCTGACAGAATTACAATGTCATCGGCGAACCTCAAAGTTTTTATTTCTTCTCCATGGATTTTAATACCTACTCCGAACTTTTCTTTCGTTTCGTTTACTGCTTGCTCAATATAGAGATTGAATAACATCGGAGGGAGGCTACAACCCTGTCTCACTCCCTTCCCAACCACTGCTTCCCTTTCGTGCCCTTCGGCTCTTAGAACTGCCATCTGGTTTCTGTACAAATTGTGAATAGCTTTCCGCTCCCTGTATTTTACCCCTGCCACCTTTAGAATTTGAAAGAGAGTATTCCAGTCAACATTGTCAAAAACTTTCTCTAAGTCTACAAATGCTAGAAACGTAGGTTTGCCTTTTCTTAATCTAGCTTCTAAAATAAGTCGTAGTGTTAGTATTGCCTCACGTGTTCCCATATTTCTACGGAATCGAAACTGATCTTAATCAAGGTCGGCTTCTACCAGTTTTTCAATTCGTCTGTAAAGAATTCGCGTTAGTATTTTGCAGCCGTGACTAATTAAACTGATAGTTCGGTAATTTTTCAGATCTGTCAACGCCTGTGTACCGCAGACCTTGACGGGGCGCAGTAGCTTTGTGTGTTCAAATGTAAACATATGTCCTTTAGTCACGCTGTGCTCTGCCGCTGTAGCTTTGTTAAGTAAACTATGAATCTGTTGTGCTAAATTTTAGATAACGCTTCAATAAAACGAAATTAAAAAGTAGTTCCTTAACCACATGAAACACACAGCATTGCTGCATCAATATAAACTACAGTGCATGGCGAAAAGAAGAGAACCCATAAGGGAAAGAGGAAACGAGAAATGAAATTTCATGAGATGAGAGTGTTTGTGATACTACTTCGTTAATAACAAAGCTGTAGGCGAACACTTATCAACATGACGGTGTACCTCCTCTGAGCTGGATGCATGCATTAATTCGGTTGGGAAGGGTGTCGTAACCCCATTGTGTCCTTCCCTGAAGCCCTTGCTATCCCAGGCACTGGCACTGGGACGGAATAGTCCGAGCGGGAATCCAAACATCTATCAGGGTCAAATCAGGGGATCATGAAGACAGTTCTCAGAGAGAGACACGGGCCGCATGTCTTGTTGAAAAGTGGTGCTACGATACTGTCACATGAGAGGTAACAGACGAGGACCAGGATGTCTGTGACGTATCGTTGCGTCATCGCTTTTCGTTCAATTACTACCAGCTGTACTCGATGGTTGCCCACTTCGCGACTCCAGGAGTTACACCACTGTGCCTTTCCAGTAAACTACACTCCTGGAAATTGAAATAAGAACACCGTGAATTCATTGTCCCAGGAAGGGGAAACTTTATTGACACATTCCTGGGGTCAGATACATCACATGTTCACACTGACAGAACCACAGGCACATAGACACAGGCAACAGAGCATGCACAATGTCGACACTAGTACAGTGTATATCCACCTTTCGCAGCAATGCAGGCTGCTATTCTCCCATGGAGACGATCGTAGAGATGCTGGATGTAGTCCTGTGGAACGGCTTGCCATCCCATTTCCACCTGGCGCCTCAGTTGGACCAGCGTTCGTGCTGGACGTGCAGACCGCGTGAGACGACGCTTCATCCAGTCCCAAACATGCTCAATGGGGGACAGATCCGGAGATCTTGCTGGCCAGGGTAGTTGACTTACACCTTCTAGAGCACGTTGGGTGGCACGGGATACATGCGGACGTGCATTGTAGTGTTGGAACAGCAAGTTCCCTTGCCGGTCTAGGAATGGTAGAACGAGGGGTTCGATGACGGTTTGGATGTACCGTGCGCTATTCAGTGTCCCCTCGACGATCACCAGTGTTGCACGGCCAGTGTAGGAGATCGCTCCCCACACCATGATGCCGGGTGTTGGCCCTGTGTGCCTCGGTCGTATGCAGTCCTGATTGTGGCGCTCACCTGCACGGCGCCAAACACGCATACGACCATCATTGGCACCAAGGCAGAAGCGACTCTCATCGCTGAAGACGACACGTCTCCATTCGTCCCTCCATTCACGCCTGTCGCGACACCACTGGAGGCGGGCTGCACGATGTTGGGGCGTGAGCGGAAGACGGCCTAACGGTGTGCGGGACCGTAGGCCAGCTTCATGGAGACGGTTGCGAATGGTCCTCGCCGATACCCCAGGAGCAACAGTGTCCCTAATTTGCTGGGAAGTGACGGTGCGGTCCCCTACGGCACTGCGTAGGATCCTACGGTCTTGGCGTGCATCCGTGCGTCGCTGCGGTCCGGTCCCAGGTCGACGGGCACGTGCACCTTCCGCCGACCACTGGCGACAACATCGATGTACTGTGGAGACCTCACGCCGCACGTGTTGAGCAATTCGGCGCTACGTCCACCCGGCCTCCCGCATGCCCACTATACGCCCTCGCTCAAAGTCCGTCAACTGCACATACGGTTCACGTCCATGCTGTCGCGGCATGCTACCAGTGTTAAAGACTGCAATGGAGCTCCGTATGCCACGGCAAACTGGCTGACACTGACGGCGGCGGTGCACAAATGCTGCGCAGCTAGCGCCATTCGACGGCCAACACCGCGGTTCCTGGTGTGTCCGCTGTCCCGTGCGTGTGATCATTGCTTGTACAGCCCTCTCGCAGTGTCCGGAGCAAGTATGGTGGGTCTGACACACCGGTGTCAATGTGTTGTTTTTTCCATTTCCAGGAGTGTATTACTACAAGCTGTACTCGATGGTTGCCCACTTCGCGACTCCAGGAGTTACGCCACTGTGCCTTTCTAGTAAACTAAAAAGAATGGGTCCTCTCCACAGGCCACCGCCAGGCTTGCCGATAATAGTCATCTGGGGCAGTACAGAACTAATCGCTAAACACAATGTAACACCACTCATCAACAGCCCATGCTTCTTGGTCAAGGCAGCGCAACTGTTTGTGTTGTGGCGTCAACGGCAGCCTACGCAAGGGGCTGTAGTTCACTAGCCCGGCTGCTGCTAGTCTTCGAACTATACTGCGGGATGCACAGAATGTTGCAGGGAGTCTGTTACTTTTTCTCGGATTGCACGCATAGATGTGAGGGGATTACTGTGCGCACAGTATGATCGTCCTCCGTTGGGTGGTCAGACGTGCTGGACGAGAGCTTTCACGACATGTCTGTCCTCAAGATCCCATTCAGTCCAACGTCGGGTCAGTGTCATATTCGGATGGCGGAGAACCTGGGTATTGAACGATTCGATGAGCCGGCTCAATGAGGATCCACAATGAGGTCGCTTTCAAACACTGTCAGGCGCTGATAGGCATGTCTCAGAAAAGCATGCGACATCACCGTGTCCCTCAGTGACCACTCGACATCTGACACCGTTCACTCCCATTATGTACCCTGTAAGTCCGTGTAACAACACTAAGCACAAACAAGGGCAATGTACTTCGGTGGTCGTTCCACCTGTCACGCAGACTTGCAACTCTAATTATTTACGACGGTGTGCTGAAAAGCAATGCTTCCGAATTTTGTATGAAAAAACACATCAAGCCTTTTAAATGAAACAAACGTTACTAACATCCTACAACTTCATTCTTCATGTCTCTATCCGTTTCTCAACCCTGGAGACCGAAACACTTCTCCCAACGAGAGATCAGTTTGTTGATACCGTCACAGTAGGATGTTTGACTTTGTTGATGGAGCTACAGCCTCCCCTCTGCTTGTATCACTTCGTCGCTATCAGAGTAAAGACCCTGAAGGGTTGAAATCAGATGAAAGTTGGAGGGGCCCAATTCCGCATTGTATGGAGGATGATTGATGACAGGGAATCCAAGCCGTCTGAACTTTCCAGATGTCGCAGAGCTCGTGTGTAGTCTGACATTCTCATGCTGAAGGAGAGGCTGCTCCATGTGTGGGCGAACTCTTCCAGTTCGAGACTGGATTACAGAGTGCTATTCCTGACGAATCGACATAGTTACGTTACACACCGTCATCTTAAACGCTACAATTCGGAGCCCTCTAGAGGCACAGGGCACCAAGAATAAAAATGTAGAATGTTAATTATGTTTGCGCCCTCGTGCATACTCGCCCATTATATGTACGTGTACGAAGTTACATCGATGTCCGATCATCTCTTCAGAGTGCCTCGCATCCCTCTTGTTTTCTTCTTTTCTTTCTTTGTAGACAGTATATTTAGCTTGTTTCAGTGTGTACCAAATGTGTCAAATTATTAATAGGTTTCTGTAACCTAACACCTCGTGGACTGGAATTTGTAACCTATTACTGTTCCGTTCATTCCTATTGGTTGTTGACCCTCCTCAAGCTTTTGTAATACAGCTGTAGCGTCAGTGAAACCATTTGGCAAATGGAACATTAAATATACATCTACATAATTACTCTGAGATTGAAAATTAAGTGCCTGGCAGAGGGTTCATCGAACCACCTTCAAGCTGTTTCTCTACCTTTCCGTTGTCGAACGGCGCGCGGGGAAAAGGAGAGCTTAAATCCTTCTGTCCGAGTTCTTATTCCTCTTATTTTGTTACGATGATCATTTCTCCCTATGTAGGTAGGAACCAAAAAATATTTTTAGAATAACAGGAGAAAGTTGGTGATTCAAATTTCAGGTGAAAATTCTTCCGCAACGGGAAACGCCTTTATTTTAATGATTGCCATCCCAGTTCACGTCTCATGTCCGTAGCACTCTCACCCCCTGCTTCGCGACAGTACAAAACGAGCTGCATTTCCTTGAACTTTTTCGACATTCTACGCTAGTCCTATCTGATGTGAGTACCAAACCACACAGCAATACTCCAGAAGAGGGCAGACAAGATAGTATAAGAAGGCTCTTTAGTAGACCTTTTGCACTAAGTGTTCCGCCAATAAGTCGCAGTCTTCGGTTTGCTTTCCCCACAACATTAGCTATGTGATCATTCCAAAAAAATGGTTCAAATGGCTCTGAGCACTGTGGGACTTAACTGCTGAGGAGGACATCACACACATCCATGCCCGACGCAGGATTCGAACCTGCGACCGTGGCGGTCCCGCGGTTTCAGACTACAGCGCCTAGAACCGCTCGGCCACACCGGCCGGCTGATCATTCCAATTTAAGTTATTAGTAGTTGCAATTGTTAAGTATATAGCGTAATTGACAGTCTTCAGATTTGTGTGATTTGTCATCATCATCATCATCATTTAAGACTGATTATGCCTTTCAGCGTTCAGTCTGAAGCATAGCCCCCCTTATACAGTTCCTCCATGATCCCCTATTCAGTGCTAACATTGGTGCCTCTTCTGATTCTTAACCGAATTCAGGTACCTTCTCCTCGGTCTGCCCCGACTCCTCCTACCCTCTACTGCTGAAACCATGAGTCTCTTGGGCAACCTTGCTTCTCCCATGCGTGTAACATGACCCCACCATCTAAGCCTGTTCGCCCTGACTGCTACATCTATAGAGTTCATTCCCAGTTTTTCTTTGATTTCCTCATTGTGGACACCCTGCTGCCATTGTTCCCATCTACTAGTACCTGCAATCAGCCTAGCTACTTTCATATCCGTAACCTCAACCTTGTTGATAAGGTAACCTGAATCCACCCAGCTTTCGCTCCCATACAACAAAGTTGGTCGAAAGATTGAACGGCGCACAGATAACTTAGTCTTGGTACTGACTTCCTTCTTGCAGAAGAGAGTAGATCGTAGCTGAGCGCTCACTGCATTAGCTTTGCTACACCTCGCTTCCAGTTCTTTCACTATGTTGGCATCCTGTGAGAATATGCATCCTAAGTACTTGAAACCGTCCACCTGTTCTAACTTTGTTCCTCCTATTTGGCACTCAATCCGTTTATATTTCTTTCCCATTGACATTACTTTCGTTTTGGAGATGCTAATCTTCATACCATAGTCCTTACATTTCTGATCTAGCTTCAGAGCTGTTACTTTGCAAACTTTCAATCGAATCTGCCATCACAAGTGATGTGTTGGCAAATGTGCCAACACCTTGTAGATAGAGGAGGCCGAAATGCACGCTATAATCTAACGCAGACGGGCGTGAGGTCTGGAGCAGGATACGTAAAGAATGCTATAAAGAAAAGTACGTATCTGCTGAAATACTTAACTTTTAATCCATCATTAGTATACAGCGTTCTTGATGATACAAGTGAGACTCTCTATAGAAATGGTTAATGGCGCCTTGCTAGGTCGTAGCCATGGACTTAGCTGAAGGCTATTCTAACTATCTCTCGGCAAATAAGAGAAAGGCTTCGTCAGTGTAGTCGCTAGCAAAGTCGTCGTACAACTGGGCGAGTCCTAGTCCGTCTCTCTAGACCTGCCGTGTGGTGGCGCTCGGTCTGCAATTACTGACGGTGGCGACACGCGGGTCCGACATGTACTAATGGACCGCGGCCGATTTAAAGCTAGCACCTAGCAAGCGTGGTGTCTGGCGGTGACACCACAACAAGTAAGTCATCTGCATATGCGAGACTGCTTATTTTGTGTTCACATATCTTATCCTCACCGAGCCAGTCTATTGTTTTGAACATATGATCCCTAAATAATATGAACAACAGTGGAGACAGGTTGCAGCCTTGTCTTACCCTTTGTCGTGTAACGGAAATTCAGTGGATTTCCTTTAGTACTCGTGTCGATGACTTCACACTGTTCATTATTTAAGGCTTTACTTTGTCGGCACTCCGTGTAGCATTTGCTTTTAATGCCGCGTGTGGACGTTCCCGCGCGGCTAACAGAGTGGTCGCCGTGTGGCGGGAGGCAGCCGGCCGTCCCCTGCAGCCGCTGTGACGAGCAGCCGGCCGGCTGGCGCGCCCCTCGCCGCTTTACTGGCTGTTCCACTCAGGAGCGCAAATTACGACCACCCGAGGAACGGGCGTGCAGCCTGCGCGAGCTGCGCATGCGCGCGCGCCTGCCACTGTGCCGTGCGGGCGCTCTCCGCCGCTTTGCGCATAAAAAAGCACGCAGAGTCCCTCCAAACAGGCGAGACGCCGCGGCTGCTACTGCTTAGCGTCACGTCCGTGAATAAGTAACGAGGGCGGCCGCGAGTCCCTCGCAGCCGCTCGCCGCCCCAAAAAGCCGAGCCTAGATGCGCCCGCGCCCGCTTAATGTTGTATTGCATTAAACTCGCCCTCGAGTCTGCTATTCATTCGCCTACACTTAGGGCCTGAATTTTTAACCACAGTCGGAGAGATAAGAGGTTCCGTGAAATATTTAAAATAACAAATTGCTCATTAATGATTGATAGGTCCCAGTCGGAAGTTAATTACGTTATGCAGAAGAACCCCTCGAGGCTCTGTACTCCAAAAAACTGTACTACTTTTAAGTGCGAGCAAAATTTTATTGATCGAATTTGTAATCTATCTTTGCAGATGTAATGCAGTTAGCGCTGAGCGCTGACGACCTGTTTTTTTTGAGCGTCCATCAGAGATTCGCAGCAAAAAGTGCTAGTGAACTAGTGAGATATTCATTTTGCGATGCTCTTGCCAAGTAATCTACTTTCCACAACAAAAAAGCATTAAACAGCCAAACGTTGGTAGCTAAATTATGTGGTACCACGTATCGATACCTCCCACAGTCGTCAAAGTTGGCAACAGAGCTGCAAGTTTGTCGATAGCGGTCGTGCGGCGTCCGTAAGACAAAATACACTCCTGGAAATTGAAATAAGAACACCGTGAATTCATTGTCCCAGGAAGGGGAAACTTTATTGACACATTCCTGGGGTCAGATACATCACATGATCACACTGACAGAACCACAGGCACATAGACACAGGCAACAGAGCATGCACAATGTCGGCACTAGTACAGTGTATATCCACCTTTCGCAGCAATGCAGGCTGCTATTCTCCCATGGAGACGATCGTAGAGATGCTGGACGTAGTCCTGTGGAACGGCTTGCCATGCCATTTCCACCTGGCGCCTCAGTTGGACCAGCGTTCGTGCTGGACGTGCAGACCGCGTGAGACGACGCTTCATCCAGTCCCAAACATGCTCAATGGGGGACAGATCCGGAGATCTTGCTGGCCAGGGTAGTTGACTTACACCTTCTAGAGCACGTTGGGTGGCACGGGATACATGCGGACGTGCATTGTCCTGTTGGAACAGCAAGTTCCCTTGCCGGTCTAGGAATGGTAGAACGATGGGTTCGATGACGGTTTGGATGTACCGTGCACTATTCAGTGTCCCCTCGACGATCACCAGTGGTGTACGGCCAGTGTAGGAGATCGCTCCCCACACCATGATGCCGGGTGTTGGCCCTGTGTGCCTCGGTCGTATGCAGTCCTGATTGTGGCGCTCACCTGCACGGCGCCAAACACGCATACGACCATCATTGGCACCAAGGCAGAAGCGACTCTCATCGCTGAAGACGACACGTCTCCATTCGTCCCTCCATTCACGCCTGTCGCGACACCACTGGAGGCGGGCTGCACGATGTTGGGGCGTGAGAGGAAGACGGCCTAACGGTGTGCGGGACCGTAGCCCAGCTTCATGGAGACGGTTGCGAATGGTCCTCGCCGATACCCTAGGAGCAACAGTATCCCTAATTTGCTGGGAAGTGGCGGTGCGGTCCCCTACGGCACTGCGTAGGATCCTACGGTCTTGGCGTGCACCCGTGCGTCGCTGCGGTCCGGTCCCAGGTCGACGGGCACGTGTACCTTCCGCTGACCACTGGCGACAACATCGATGTACTGTGGAGACCTCACGCCCCACGTGTTGAGCAATTCGGCGGTACGTCCACCCGGCCTCCCGCATGCCCACTATACGCCCTCCCTCAAAGTCCGTCAACTGCACATACGGTTCACGTCCACGCTGTCGCGGTATGCTACCAGTGTTAAAGACTGCGATGGAGCTCCGTATGCCACGGCAAACTGGCTGACACTGACGGCGGCGGTGCACAAATGCTGCGCAGCTAGCGCCATTCGACGGCCAACACCGCGGTTCCTGGTGTGTCCGCTGTGCCGTGCGTGTGATCATTGCTTGTACAGCCCTCTCGCAGTGTCCGGAGCAAGTATGGTGGTCTGACACACCGGTGTCAATGTGTTCTTTTTTCCATTTCCAGGAGTGTAGTTCATGCCTACTGAGCCACGCTTCCAGCGGCTCTGTACTACAAGCGCCCTCTACCGCCGCCCTATAGGACGGCCGGCTGAATCGACACGACCAACTCGTCCTCGACGTCTCTTCGCTAAGTGACGATACGCAGACGCAACGTAGTTGCGGCCCCGACACCGTCGTTTGTACTTGGTTCAGAGAGTCTCTTGGTTCAAATGGCTCTGAGCACTATGGGACTTAACATCTGAGGTCATCAGTCCCTTACAACTTAGATCTAAACCTAACTAACCTTAGGACACTAAACACATCCATGCCCGAGGCAGGATTCGAACCTGCGACCGTAGCGGTCGCGCGGTTCCAGACTGAAGCGCCTAGAACCGCTCGGCCACACAGGCCGGCCTCAAAGAGTCTCTTCCTTGTGACATTGACAACTGGACTGTTTCTTCCTGAATGACACTGGTGTCCAAAATTAAAGCAACAATTATCTGTTTCCCAGCCCTGTGTCTAATTGACGATGTAATCATACGAACTGTCAACATGTCATGTTTTGCATAGAGGGTGGCATTTCTGTCAACTGAAAACGATGCCGACGATGGAGTCAGGGCACAAATCAAAGGGATTAGTGTTTGGTGTGTTCTCTCACAACCATACAGCATAGAGGTGACGGCTACCAGATACTGTGGGGTACTAGCGCCGAGGGGGGGGGGGGGAGAGGGGGGGAAGGGAAGGGACGTAGGAAGAATGGAAGGAAGACAGAAGACAGTCGCTAACTCGTGTGGCCTGATGTCTTAATGTGGATCGTTGGTGACAGTTTATAGAGACCGATACTGTATCCTGAAGACAAGAGCAGGGCCGTCAAAGTGTGACATCAGGCCCGACTGGGTAGCCGCGCTGTCTAACGCGCTGCTTCCCAAGCGGGAAGGCGTGCAGATCGCCGGCACGAATCCGCCCGCGGTCGTGGTCCGCTGTGCCGGTCAGTCTGTTGACGGTTTTTAAGTCGATTTTCCCTCTGCCTCGGTGAATGCGGGGTGGTTCCTTATTCCGCCTCAGTTACACCATGTCGGCGATTGCTGCGCAAACACTGTCTCCACGTACGCGTACACGATCATTACTCTACCACGCAAACATTTAGGGTTACACTCGTCTATCATATGTTCCCGAGGTGGTGGTGGGGCAGGGGAAGGGGCACGGGGGGGGGGGGATGAAGGTTGAACCATAAATTTACTTTCAAAATCTTTTCTTACAGAATTTACTTTATTTACTAACGATTCATTAAGAACATTAACACATTTAATCACACTAGGTGAGCGTGGAAGTAGTTGCCAGGAAGTAACTGATGGAAAATGAAACTACTTTTAAGAAATGTGAATTTTATTCCTAAAAGCTTTTTCAAAACACATTTAAATTTATAAGCAGATAAGAACCCAAGAAATATCAAGTTACAATTTTTTTAGAGGCAGAAGAACAATATTAACAGTACGAGCCTTCGGGCTGAGAAGCTTGCCTACTCCGTTTCAACACGGACGTAGTCATGGCCGCTCAC
Organism: Schistocerca cancellata; assembly: GCF_023864275.1. Lineage (NCBI taxonomy): Eukaryota > Metazoa > Arthropoda > Insecta > Orthoptera > Acrididae > Schistocerca > Schistocerca cancellata. The sequence goes on along the minus strand of NC_064631.1, from coordinate 96,289,216 downwards.
AACAATCTCTGAAAGAGTACACTGGTGCAAATCTGCAACACAACTAAAAAAATTTTTAACAACTCACACAAACACGTAAACTATGCACCCCGTAAGAGGGATGGAAATGGTACAACACTAAAATTATTTGCCACCGAAAGTGCAATTTTTTCTAAAGGGCTCTGACGGTCGAAGGGTGGCAATCTTATAACCTAAAATTACTATTTACATAAAACCCATAAAATGTAGACTTACATAAAACGTACAACATGCTCTACATTACACATATACGACCTTGCAAGATGATAGCCAAGATAAAAACATATTTCAATAATTCGGCCTTTAAGCAATAAATTCTTAACGCCGAATCCGACAAACATGACAGAGGCAGCTATTAACGTATGGCAGATTGACAGGGGGGGGGGGGGTTACTAAACAACCCGAACCGTAGATTGCTCTAAACCTCCCCAATTGCACAAGGGAAAAACGGACCACCCAATTCACAAATAACCACCTTCCCGCGGGTGGGCAAACGGAGAATAACGGTGGGACGACCCAGAAACAAAGTGGCTGGTGACCTAAACAAGTAGAATTTAACAAGTAAATGAAACAACATATCTCCAATCACTTAACTTTTAATAAACAGCGATTTCTGGCGAAGACCTGGCGCAGCACCCCCAACGATCTCCCGAACCGTCCGCTGCCAGCCGCTTCAACGGACGCAGGAAGGCACGCCGATCTCCCGTCTCACGGCGTCGCAGCTCGCACCGGCCAGACCGATGTCGTGGTTTAGTTCCTGTTGCTCTCGTGTGAACCTCGAAACCACTACCCCTTTCAATACGGCGATGCCCACTGGACTCACGTGGGGACCTCACATGCGTCGACGCTCAAGGCAGACAAGTCATCTCGTGTCTCAGTGCGCGACAGACCAACCGACCGGTCCAACCGTCAATGACCGTTGCCCGAGCAACTCGAGCAGACTGGCGGCCTAACGCGCAGACTCAGATGCAGGGACTCAGCCGCGACCGGGCGACCACTAGCTATGTTACTGGCGGAGTGGCAAGAATCTCATTTTCTGGCTTTAAACTTTGATCCAAGCGACAGACAACTAGCACTTCGACGACAGACAGACACTAACTGCCGCAAAAATGCAAACGACAGACCAGCAACTGGTGACGGGAGACTGACCTAGTCTCACTCCCACTGACCTACTTGACCTCCTGCCGAGCCCATAGCGCCCCTTAAATGCACGTGAACAGGTTACCTTTCCCCTTTCCCACCAGAGACAGGCACCAAAGCTGCGATTGCCACAGCGGCGCCACCGCCAGAACGGAGGGCGACTGCTTCACACTACGCGCTGCGGCGCGCTCTTCAAAACAGCATATTTTACAACGGCTCAGGGGGGTGGGGGGGGGGAGTGGACTGCTGTGCGGTTTAAACCACTGAGTGCTACGGCGCAACGAAGCCTCTCCGTCGTTTCTAGGTCAATATACAAAATACACAAGTGTGACTTCAGAAAAAGACGAAGGTTATTTAGTTGTAAGAACATAACCCGTGGTCTAGGGGTGCCGGCACGGTAGCTCAGCGTGATCGGTCAGAAGGTTAGCAGCCCTCTGTAATAAAAGAAACTGAGTTAATCGGTCAACAACCAACTTAAACTGATGTCTTACGACGTCCGCCCCGAGCAAATTCAACGAACAAAATGAGATTAAAAAAAAAGGGGTAGCGTCTTTGATTCATAATCAAAACGTCTTCGGTCCCGGGTTCGATCCCCGCCACTGCCTAAATTTTGATAAACAATCAGCATTGGCGGCCGAAGACTTCCGGCATAAGAAGTCAGCCTCATTCTGCCAACGGCCTTGTCAAAGGGGGCGGAGGAGCGGATAGAGGTTCAGGGCACTCTCTTGTCCTAGGGGTGGGAAATTGCCCCCTAAAGGCGGAAGAATCAGCAATGATCAACCACATGAGGATGCAGAAGGCAATGGAAACCACTGCATTAAAGACACGTAACGTGTATCCACAGGACATGTGGCCCGTAATTGAAGAAGTGTCATGATGATCTCTCCATTGGCAAAAGATTCCGGAATAGCCCCCATTCGGATCTCCGGGAGGGGACTGCCAAGGGGGAGGTTACCATGAGAAAAAGATTGAATAATCTACGAAAGGATAACGTTCTACGAGTCGGGGCGTGGAATGTCAGAAGCTTGAACGCGAACGTGGTAGGAAAACTAGAAAATCTGAAAAGGGAAATGCAAATGCTCAATCTAGATATAGTAGGGGTCAGTGAAGTGAAGTGGAAGGAAGACAAGGATTTCTGGTCAGATGAGTATCGGGTAATATCAACAGCAGCAGAAAATGGTATAACAGGTGTAGGATTCGTTATGAATAGGAAGGTAGGGCAGAGTGTGTGTTACTGTGAACAGTTCAGTGACCAGGTTGTTCTAATCAGAATCGACAGCAGACCAACACCGACAACGATAGTTCAGGTATACATGCCGACGTCGCAAGCTGAAGATGAACAGATAGAGAAAGTGTATGAGCATATTGAAAGGGTAATCCAGTATGTAAAGGGGGACGAAAATCTAATAGTCATGGGCGACTGGAATGCAGTTGTAGGCGAACGAGTAGAAGAAAAGATTACAGGAGAATATGGGCTTGGGACAAGGAATGAAAGAGGAGAAAGACTAATTGAGTTCTGTAACAAGTTTCAGCTAGTAATAGCGAATACCCTGTTCAAGAATCACAAGAGGAGGAGGTATACTTGGAAAAGGCCGGGAGATACGGAAAGATTTCAATTAGATTACATCATGGTCAGACAGAGATTCCGAAATCAGATACTGGATTGTAAGGCGTACCCAGGAGCAGATATAGACTCAGATCACAATATAGCAGTGATGAAGAGTAGGCTGAAGTTCAAGACATTACTCAGGAAGAATCAATACGCAAAGAAGTGGGATACGGAAGTACTAAGGAATGACGAGATACGTTTGAAGTTCTCTAACGCTATAGATACAGCAATAAGGAATAGCGCTGTAGGCAGTACAGTTGAAGAGGAATGGACATCTCTAAAAAGGGCCATCACAGAAGTTGGGAAGGAAAACATAGGTACAAAGAAGGTAGCTGCGAAGAAACCATGGGTAACAGAAGAAATACTTCAGTTGATTGATGAAAGGAGGAAGTACAAACATGTTCCGAGAAAATCAGGAATACAGAAATAGAAGTCGCTGAGGAATGAAATAAATAGGAAGTGCAGGGAAGCTAAAACGAAATGGCTGCAGGAAAAATGTGAAGACATCAATAAAGATATGGTTGTCGGAAGGACAGACAGACAAAGTCAAAACAACCTTGGGTGACATTAAAAGCAACGGTGGTAACATTAAGAGTGCAACTGGAATTCCACTGTTAAATGCAGAGGAGAGAGCAGATAGATGGAAAGAAGACACTGAAAGCCTCTATGAGGGTGAAGATTTCTCTGATGTGCTGGAAGAAGAAACAGGAGTCGATTTAGAAGAGATAGGGGATCCAGTATTAGAATCGAAATTTAAAAGAGCTTTGGAGGACGTACGGTCAAATAAGGCAGAAGGGATAGGTAACATTCCATCAGAATTTCTAAAATCATTGGGGGAAGTGGCAACAAAATGACTAGTCACGTTGGTGTGTAGAATATATGAGTCTGGCGATATACCATCTGACTTTCGGAAAAGCATCATCCACACAATTCCGAAGACGGCAAGAGCTGACAAGTGCGAGAATTATCGCACAATCAGCTTAACAGCTCACGCATCGAAGGTGCTTACAAGAATAATATACAGAAGAATGGAAAAGAAATTTGAGAATGCGCTAGGTGACGATCAGTTTGGCTTTAGGAAAAGTAAAGGGACGAGAGAGGCAATTCTGACGTTACGGCTAATAATGGAAGCAAGGCTAAAGAAAAATCAAGACACTTTCATAGGATTTGTCGACCTGGAAAAAGCGTTCGACAATACAAAATGGTGCAAGCTGTTCGAGATTCTGAAAAAAGTAGGGGTAAGCTATAGGGAGAGACGGGTCATATACAATATGTACAACAACCAAGACGGAATAATAAGAGTGGACGATCAAGAACGAAGTGCTCGTATTAAGAAGGGTGTAAGACAAGGCTGTAGCCTTTCGCCCCTACTCTTCAATCTGTACATCGAGGAAGCAATAATGGAAATAAAAGAAAGGTTCAGGAGTGGCATTAAAATACAAGGTGAAAGGATATCAATGATACGATTCGCTGATGACAATGCTATCCTGAGTGAAAGTGAAGAAGAATTAAATGATCTGCTGAACGGAATGAACAGTCTAATGAGTACACAGTATGGTTTGAGAGTAAATCGGAGAAAGACGAAGGTAATGAGAAGTAGTAGAAATGAGAACAGCGAGAAACTTAACATCAGGATTGATGGTCACGAAGTCAATGAAGTTAATGAATTCTTCTACCTAGGCAGTAAAATAACCAATGACGGACGGAGCAAGGAGGACATCAAAAGCAGACTCGCTCTATGGCAAAAAATCGCATTTCTGGCCAAGAGAAGTCTACTAATATCAAATACCAGCCTTAATTTGAGGAATAAATTTCTGAGGATGTACTTCTGGAGTACAGCATTGTATGGTAGTGAAACATGGACTGTGGGAAAACCGGAACAAAAGAGAATCGAAGCATTTGAGATGTGGTGCTATAGACGAATGTTGAAAATTAGGTGGACTGATAAGGTAAGGAATAAGGACGTTCTACGCAGAATCGGAGAGGAAAGGAATATGTGGAAAACACTGATAAGGATGATAGGACATCTGCTAAGACATGAGGGAATGACTTCCATGGTACTAGAGGGAGCTGTAGAGGGCAAAAACTGTAGAGGAAGACAGAGATTGGAATACGTCAAGCAAATAATTGAGGACTTAGGTTGCAAGTGCTACTCTGAGATGAAGAGGTTAGCACAGGAAAGGAATTCGTGGCGGGCCGCATCAAACCAGTCAGTAGACTGATGACAAAAAATAAAAAATAAAAAAAAAAAAACATAACGGCACCGCCTCAAAGCATCCTTTAGATATGTTGTCTCGAGGCAAACGGTGTGTAGAAGGCTTCGGCAGAATGGCCGTCATTGTTGGAGACGTGCTGTATGTTTACCTATGACGCGCAATCGTAAAAGGGAACGCCTGGAATGGAGGGATCAACATAGCACCTGGACTGTCGAACAGTGTACCAATGTTGTTTTCTCAGATGAGTCCCGAGATAGTTGGTGAGTGATTCTCGACTAATTCGCATCTGGAGGGAACGTGGAACACGATTCCGGGTCCCAAACGTTGTGGAATGAGACAGATATCGAGGAGGATGCACAATGGTGTGGACAGGGATTATGTTTACCACTAGAACCCCTCTTCATGAAATTGTACGGGCGAATCGGGTGTGAATCCCATAGAGCATGTCTGGGATGCACTAGGCTGACGGGGTGCATCACGTCAACATCCACCAATCATTCTCTAAGACCTGCCGGCATCTACGATGGAAGACAAGGTCTTATTGCTTCAACATGACATTCATGACGCTATTCACAGCATGCCGGTCGTTGTCAGGCCTTTTTTGCTGAAAGATGTGGTCACACCCCATAGGGAGCACTTTAACCAGTTGTCGGAATGTGTGTGTAAATCTGTTAAAATGGACAAAAAAAAAAGAACATTTGCGTCTACTGCAGTTGCAGTTGCTTACGTTCTACAGGGTGTTACAAAAAGGTACGGCCAAACTTTCAGGAAACATTCCTCACACACAAAGAAAGAAACTATGCTATGTGGACTTGTGTCCGGAAACGCTTGCTTTCCATGTTAGAGCCCATTTTATTATTTCTCTTCAAATCACATTAATCATGGAATGGAAACACACAGCAACAGAACGTACCAGCGTGACTTCAAACACTTTGTTACAGGAAATGTTAAAAATGTCCTCCGTTAGCGAGGATACATGCATCCACCCTACGTCACATGGAATCCCTGATGCAGCCCTGGAGAATGGCGTGTTGTATCACAGCCGTCCACAATACGAGCACGAAGAGTCTCTACATTTGGTACCGGAGTTGCGTAGACAAGAGCTTTCAAATTCCCCCATAAATGAAAGTCAAGAGGGTTGACGTCAGCAGAGAGTGGAGGCCATGGAATTGGTCCGCCTCTACCAATCCATCGGTCACCGAATCTGTTGTTGGGAAGCGTACGAACACTTCGACTGAAATGTGCAGGAGCTCCATCGTGCATGAAGCACATGTTGTGTCGTTCTTGTAAAGGCACATGTTCTAGCAGCACACCGTAGAGTATCCCGTATGAAATCATGATAACGTGCTCCATTGAGCGTAGGTGGAAGAACATGGGGCCTAACAATGCCTGCCCAAACGTTCACGGAAAATCTCTGTTGATGACGTGATTGCACAATTGCACAATTGCGTTCGGATTCTCGTCAGCCCACACATGTTGATTGTGAAAATTTACAATTTGATCACGTTGGAATGAAGCCTCATCCGTAAAGAGAACATTTACACTGAAATGAGGATTGACACATTGTTGGATGAACCATTCGCAGAAGTGTACCCGTGGAGGCCAATCAGCTGCTGATAGTGCTGTACATGGTACGGAAACAACTGGTTCTCCCGTAGCACTCTCCATACAGTGACGTGGTCAACGTTACCTTGTACAGCAGCAACTTCTCTGACGCTGACATTAGGGTTATCGTCAACTGCACGAAGAATTGCCTCGTCCATTGCAGGTGTCCTCGTCATTCTAGGTCTTCCCCAGCCGCGAGTCATAGGCTGGAATGTTCCGTGCTCCCTAAGACGCCGATCAATGGCTTCGAACGTCTTCCTGTCGGGACACCTACGTTCTGGAAATCTGTCTCGATACAAACGTACCGCGCCACGGCTATAGCCCCGTGCTAATCCATACATCAAATGGACATCTGCCAACTCCGCATTTGTAAACATTGCACTGACTGCAAAATCACGTTCGTGATGAACAATAACCTGTTGATACTACGTACTGATGTGCTTGATGCTAGTACTGTAGAGCAATGAGTCTCATGTCAACACAAGCACCGAAGAGTCAACATTACCTTCCTTCAATTGGGCCAACTGGCGGTGAATCGAGGAAGTACAGTACATACTGACGAAACTAAAATGAGCTCTAACATGGAAATTAAGCGTTTCCGGACACATGTCCACATAACATCTTTTCCTTATTTGTGTGTGAGGAATGTTTCCTGAAAGTTTGGCCGTACCTTTTTGTAACACCCTGTATATTCCTTACGTTGTTTCTAATTTACTGTCACCTGCTTGAACTGTTTTGTGGCAAAATAAACGTAGCCTTGCAAGATTTCCGTTTGTTCAAATGGCTCTGAGCACTATGGGACTTTACATCTGAGGTCATCAGTGCCCTAGAACTTAGAATTACTTAAACCTATCTAACCTAAGGACAACACACACATCCATGCTCGAGGCAAGATTCGAACCTGCGGCCTTAGCGGTCGCGCGGTTCCAGACCGAAGCGCCTAGAACCGCTCAGCCACACCGGCCGGCTTTCCGTTTGTTGCTTTAATTTTGGACACCAGTGTATTTGTAATGAGTCTTCGTACATTTGGAAAGATTCAAGTAAATCAAATCTTCTGCTCCTGTCTAGTTTTTCTACGACAGTTGCCACACAACTCGGTAGCATATTTCTCCTTGCCATTGTGTACAAACTCCTACACTACAAATTAAAGTACGAAAATTCGAGGCGATTCGACCATAAAAAGTTTGTTGTAAAAATGTCTGATATGCAAGTTTAGTTTCGTGCAATCCTATTATAATTAACCATGTAATCTAAGCACTTTTTGCAATGTTCTTTTACCCTTTCAACCCCTCTCCATAGAAGTTTTCAACCTAAGAATCTAACCAGTTGACGACGGTCTTAAACTCATCATCGTGTTCAAGCTGTTGTTCCTCAAGACATTCTTTTAACTGGAATATGAGATTGTAACACTGCCGATTCTTGATTGCCGAAACTGTTCGTTGAAATAAGAAAACAGCACACAATCAGTTCGTGACTGACTAGTCGATAAGGATAATCGGCTCAGCACGAGAGGTGTTACAAAGTTATTATGTCTGCATTGACAGCTACATCAAAGACAGTCCTCAGGGCGAAGACCACAACAACAGGAACTGATACGGAATTGAATCGTAGGTTTCTTTATTATTCATTGTTAACTAAAGCACAAGACAAGGATGAGGACAGTCACCTACCTTTTCTAAATTTGCATTGTTTCTAAGTGGAAATGTGTAGTAAACCAAGGAAACTATTTACCGGACGAACAGTTTCGGCTGCCCCATAATGCCAGCCTAGATATCACCACACAATGGATTACTTTAAGCTACATTCCCCTAGCACTCTATGAAGAAACACTCCCTTTCAGACTACTGATTCAACCCTTCCCGAACTCTTCATCTTACTTCGTCGACCTCGTGCAGCTCACAAACCTGGTAGCAACACGTAAAACAGCTCGACCACCTCCCACATCCACACAGACATTACAAACTTCCTCGTGCAAGCAGCAGGAAGTAGTATTTCGACGCGTTTGATCATTCTAGTAGCAGGAATATTTGGTGTTCTTGGAAGGTTGCTATTTCTATGTCCAACGTGATGCGGGATATAAACTGTGGCCGCCCAGTTTGTGAGTCAGCCGCGAAAAACCCCTGACACCGTGCTAAATATACCCTGCCTTTCTGTCCTGCCGCCCGCATCTGCCACGGGCAAATCGTGCCCGTGCAGCTAACAGTTGCTTACCACGCCACTGACGACGACAGCTCACAAGGGAACCTCCCCATCGCACCCCCCTCAGATTTAGTTATAAGTTGGCACAGTGGATAGGCCTTGAAAAACTGAACACAGATCAATCGAGAAAACAGGAAGAAGTTGTGTGGAACTATGAAAAACATTAGTAAAATATACAAACTGAGCAGTCCATGCCAACATATGCAACATCAAGGACACTGGGCGTCAAGGAGCGCCGTGGTCCCGTGGTTAGCGTGGTCCTAGGTTCAAGTCTTCCCTCGAGTGAAAAGTTTAATTTTTCATTTTCTGTTTATGTGACAAACTCTTATGTTTTCATCACTTTTTTGGAAGTGATTATCACATCCACAAGAAAACCTAAATCGGGCAAGGTAGAAGAATTTTTTTACCCATTCGTTAAGTGTACATGTTAGGTGGGTCGACAACATATTCCTGTCATGTGACGCACATGCCGTCACCAGTGTCGTATAGAATATATCAGACGTGATTTCCCGTGGAGGATTCGGTTGACCTATGATCTTGCGATCAAATGTTTTCGGTTCCCATTGGAGAGGCACGTCCTTTCGTCTACTAATCGCACGGTTTTGCGGTGCGGTCGCAGAACACAGACACTAAACTTATTGCAGTGAACAGAGACGTCAATGAACGAACGGACAAATCATAACTTTGCGAAAATAAAGAAAGTAAAATTTTCAGTCGAGGGAAGACTTAAACCAAGGACCTCGAGTTTTGCAGCTACTCACGCTAACCACGGGACCACGGCGCTCCTGAGCTCATATACTCCTTGGTGTTGGCTATCTTGCGCATGGACTACTCAGTTTGTATATTTTACTAATTTTTTTCACGGTTCCACACAAGTTCTTCCTGTTTTCTCGATTGATCTGTGTTCAGTTTTTCAAGGCCTATCCCTGTGCCAACTTATAACTAAATCTGAGGGGGGTGCGATGGAGAGGTTACCTTGTCAGTACTACCTGCCCACCAGGCAGTGCCGTCGATAGAGACGGGAGAAAATACACGTTGCGTCACGTGTAAGACAAACGCCGTTTCCGACATTGCTCGGGAACACATACTACCCGTAGGTGTGCTGCGATAGTGCCCGTTGCCCGTTTGTCGGGCATTGTGTCAAACAGGGGATCGGTTTTAACTGGAACTAGTTATGTGTAGAGATGAGCGATGTTGACGAATAATTGATGCTCATTTCGATTTTATGGTTCAAATGGCTCCACGCACTATGGGACTAAACATCTGAGGTCATCAGTCCCATAATTAACCTAAGGACATTAGACACATCCATGCCCGAGGCAGGATTCGAACCTGCGACCAGAGCAGCAGCGCGGCTCCGGGCTAAAGCGCCTAGAACCGCTCGGCCACAACGGCCGGATTTCGATTTTATCATCGACGTCCAAATATCAGGAGCAGACAATAATAGTCTCCAAAAGATCGACGGTAAATGATGAATCTTTTAGAATGGCGTAAAAAAACATACGAATACATCTAATATCGTATTTATTAATCAGTAATCGACATCACTTGTAGCATAACAATTTACACTCCTGGAAATTGAAATAAGAACATCGTGAATTCATTGTCCCAGGAAGGGGAAACATTATTGACACATTCCTGGGGTCAGATACATCACATGATCACACTAAAAGAACCACAGGCACATAGACACAGGCAACAGAGCATGCACAATGTCGGCACTAGTACAGTGTATATCCACCTTTCGCAGCAATGCAGGCTGCTATTCTCCCATGGAGACGATCGTAGAGATGCTGGATGTAGTCCTGTGGAACGGCTTGCCATGCCATTTCCACCTGGCGCCTCAGTTGGACCAGCGTTCGTGCTGGACGTGCAGACCGCGTGAGACGACGCTTCATCCAGTCTCAAACATGCTCAATGGGGGACAGATCCGGAGATCTTGCTGGCCAGGGTAGTTGACTTACACCTTCTAGAGCACGGTGGGTGGCACGGGATACATGCGGACGTGCATTGTCCTGTTGGAACAGCAAGTTCCCTTGCCGGTCTAGGAATGGTAGAACGATGGGTTCGATGACGGTTTGGATGTACCGTGCACTATTCAGTGTCCCCTCGACGATCACCAGTGGTGTACGGCCAGTGTAGGAGATCGCTCCCCACACCATGATGCCGGGTGTTGGCCCTGTGTGCCTCGGTCGTATGCAGTCCTGATTGTGCCGCTCACCTGCACGGCGCCAAACACGCATACGACCATCATTGGCACCAAGGCAGAAGCGACTCTCATCGCTGAAGACGACACGTCTCCATTCGTCCCTCCATTCACGCCTGTCGCGACACCACTGGAGGCGGGCTGCACGATGTTGGGGCGTGAGCGGAAGACGGCCTAACGGTGTGCGGGACCGTAGCCCAGCTTCATGGAGACGGTTGCGAATGGTCCTCGCCGATACCCCAGGAGCAACAGTGTCCCTAATTTGCTGGGAAGTGGCGGTGCGGTCCCCTACGGCACTGCGTAGGATCCTACGGTCTTGGCGTGCATCCGTGCGTCGCTGCGGTCCGGTCCCAGGTCGACGGGCACGTGCACCTTCCGCCGACCACTGGCGACAACGTCGATGTACTGTGGAGACCTCACGCCCCACGTGTTGAGCAATTCGGCGGTACGTCCACCCGGCCTCCCGCATGCCCACTATACGCCCTCGCTCAAAGTCCGTCAACTGCACATACGGTTCACGTCCACGCTGTCGCGGCATGCTACCAGTGTTAAAGACTGCGATGGAGCTCCGTATGCCACGGCAAAGTGGCTGACACTGACGGCGGCGGTGCACAAATGCTGCGCAGCTAGCGCCATTCGACGGCCAACACCGCGGTTCCTGGTGTGTCCGCTGTGCCGTGCGTGTGATCATTGCTTGTACAGCCCTCTCGCAGTGTCCGGAGTAAGTATGGTGGGTCTGACACACCGGTGTCAATGTGTTATTTTCTCCATTTCCAGGAGTGTATATGACGACGGTAAAAGTAACATTTTTGTCAGAAGTTTCCCGTGCAGCCTATTACGTTGTTCAAAAATGGCTCTGAGCACTATGGGACTTAACATTGAGGTCATCAGTCCCCTAGAACTTAGAACTACTTAAACCTAACAATCCTAAGGACATCACACACATCGATGCCCGAGGCAGGATTCGAACCTGCGACCGGTGTGATCGCGCGGCTCCAGACTGAAGCGCCTAGAACCGCTTGGCCACACTGGCCGGCTATTACGATGTTGACGGCGACAGTAGTCTGACGATGTGTCTGTACAGCTCAAATATTTCAATGCAAGTTTTAGTAGCTTTGGATAGGTAGTACCGATGTGATCCAATACTTCTAATGGATTTTTTTTTAAGAATCAGAAGGTGATCGTTCAGATAAAAAGTGAACTGTGATGTTTGGTCAGTTTCTGCTCCCGTTTTTCAAATTACTCTTTCTTGTGCTATTTTATAATGTGCACTCTATAAGTCAGACTTCTTTCTTTGTTTTCCTGTGATGTGCTAGTACCTGGAAAATACTGACATTTCTTTCAACAGCTACAACCAAATGCTTGATGATTTGGTTTGCCTTCGAACAAGTTTGTTTTGGAATCCAGGATGGAGAAACTTTGATATATGCAGGTGTAACATGTTAACATGTCCAGTTGGAAGTAAGCGCCTTCTGATTTACGTTTTTTATATTACTCTTCAGATTTTCTCGATTGATCTGTGTTGGCTGCATGCCAGGTATTTTGGTATTCAGCAAACTATAAGGGGCGATCAAGAAAATATTGTCTGAGGGCTTTGCTGCAGCGTATATGCAACGCAGCGTGACTCCGATGCATCTATATATCTACATCTACATCAACATGGATACCCTGCAAATCACATTTAAGTGCCTGGCAGAGGGTTCATCGAACCATCATCGAAATTCTCTATCATTCCAGTCTCGTATAGCGGTCGGAAAGAATGAACTCCTATATCTTTCCGTACGAGGTTTGATTTCCCTTATTTTATCGTGGTGATCGTTCCTCCCTATTTAGGTCGGTGTCAACAAAATGTTTTCTCATTCGGAGGAGAAGGTGATTGGAATTTCGTAAGAAGATTGCATCGCAACGAAAAGCGCCTTTCTTTTAATGATGTCCAGCCCAAACCCTGTATTATTTCTGTGACACTCTGTCTCATAGTTCGCGATAATACAAAACGTACTGCCTTTCTTTGAATTTTTTAGATGTACTCCGTCAGTCCAATCTGGTAAGAATCCGACACCGCGCAGCGTTACTCTAAAAGAGGACGGACAAGCGTAGTGTAGGCAGTCCCCTTAGTAGGTTTGTTACATTTTGTAAGTGTCCTGCCAATAAAGCGCAGGTTAGCCTTCCCCACAACATTTTCTACGTGTTACTCGTATTTGTAATACCTAGGTGTTTAGTTGAATTTACGGCTTTTAGATTGAACTGATACATTGTGTAACAGAAGTTTAACGTGTTTCCTTTTAGCACTCCTGAGGATGACCTCACACTTTTCGTTATTTAGTGTCAACTGCCACTTTTCGCACTATTCCGATATTTTTTCTAAATCGTTTTGCAGTTTGTTTTGATCTTCTGATGACTCTATTAGACGATAAACGACAGCGTCATTTGCAAACAAGCGAAGACGGCTGCTCAGATTGTTTCCCAAATCGTTTATATAGATAAGGAACAGCAGCAAAGGACCTATAACACTACCTTGGGGAACGCTAGAAATCACTTTTGTTTTACTCGACGACTTTCCGTCAATTACTACGAACTGTGACCTCTCTGACAGAAAATCACAAATCCAGTCACATAACTGAGACGATATTCCATAATTACGTAATTTCACTACGAGCCGCTTGTGTGGTACAGTGTCAAAAGCCTTCCGGAAATCCAGAAATACGGAATCGATCTGAAATCCCTTGTTAACAGAATTCAACACTTCATGTAAATAAACAGCTAGTTGTGCTTCACAGGAACGATGTTTCCTAAACCCATGTTGTCTGTGTGTCAATAGACCGTTCTCAAATGGTTCAAATGGCTCTGAGCAGTATGGGACTTAAATTCTGAGGTAATCAGTCCCCTAGAACTTTGAACTACTTGAACCTAACTAACCTAAGGACATCACGCACATCTATGCCCGAGGCAGGATTCGAACCTGCGACCGTAGCGGTCGCGCGGTTCCAAACTCTAGCGCCTAGAATCGCTCGGCAACCCCGGCCGGCAATAGACCGTTTTCTTCGAGGTAATTCATACTGTTCGAACACAATACATGTTCTAAAATCCTGCTGCATATCGATGTTGACGATATGGGCCTGTAATTTAGTGGATTACTCCTACCTTCCTTTAACAGTGGTGTGACTTGTGCAACTTTCCATTGCACCGACATGTGAACTGCTGCTTACTGTGGCGTTCATGTCTTTCCGACATGCTTGCGCTAAACGCGGAAGGGCGAAGTGTGACGTTATTACCAAATGCGTCCAAAAATCGGCTAACGTGCTAATAATTCTTACTTACCTGCCGTAGGATAAACTCCGATAGCAATCCATTGGAAAGTGAAGGATGTGTATGGAGCAGTATGTCTGTCAGAAACCACCGTTGTGGAATGGTGCACCAAGTTCATCGTGACGCATGTCTCCGATATCACAAACGTCGTGACACAGAAGTTACGCCAATTCAAGTAGGTGACACTCACATGTCAGCCCTATAGTCCTGACCTCTCCCCGTACGGTTATCACGCCTTCGATCACTTAAACACGGCCTTGAAGGGCCTACGATTCTTACTGAACGATGGAAATGGAAATGGGCGTGTGGCGTCATTGGCTGGGAGACCCCGTACGGGGCAGGTCGGGCGGCCTTGGTGCAGGTCTTATTACATTCGACGCCACATTGAGCGACCTGCGCGCCGGATGGGGATGAAATGGTGATGAAGACAGCACAACACCCAGTCCCTGAGCGGAGAACATCTCCGACCCAGCCGCGAATCGAACCGGGGCCCGTAGGACAGCAATCCGTCACGCTGACCACTCAGCTATCGGGGCGGACTTACTGGACGATGGTGTTCAGCAGGCAGTTACCGGCTTCTTCAAGCAACAGGACCCTGTGCTTTATCAGACGGATACCTTGTACCTGGTGCATCAAAGGGTGATTTCCTCGCTGCTCAGGAAGATTTTTCTTGAGTGGCATACAGATTTTTGACTTGGCATCTTTAGAATGGAAAACCTTCAGTCTGCCCTTACAGGTATTAGGATTGCTTCATTCCTTGCAAAGTAATTTTCTACACAGATTTCAAGAACAGCCGCTTCTATAGGCCGAACAACCTCACAAACATCTATCGGTTCTACAGAATATGTCGCTGTTGGCATGAATGTTAAGTACTATGTTGTTAAACAATTGACGCACCTGCAAAAATCTTAGTCTCATAGAACGTTGTCTTCCATCTAGTATATACTTGTTCAATTATTTGGAGGTCATATTCTTTTCTCAGCTCATTACCTGCTACAACCCTTTGTAAAGCCACATTACAATCTCTTTCACAGCAGTAAGTAGCTCGGATAGTATGAACAGAACACGACAAATGATTTGTCTTCCAAATACAGTTTCTGCACCTTTGACCTGTGTACTGATGTTATGAGACCACTTCAGAAAAAGATTCGCTTAAATGATAACAAAATAAATGACGGTTGTAACAAGTAACATTGTTCTTTGCCAGCATCGATATGCTTAGAAGCAGATAAAATTGAATTCCGACTAGATGATACAGCAGCGGACGGAAAGGATAAAAATCCTTTTCTGCCAAATTTGAAGTGCCATCTGGTGAAAGTAGTACACTTGAACGAACAATAAATCTTTGTTTTCTAGACGTTGCATGGGGGCTTAATTAAAAAGAAATAATGAATAAATGCAATAACTTTAGTAGCTGTGTGTCCGGTTACGAAGTCTCGTAACCGGTTGGCCCTGACTAGTATTAGCACGCAATCTGACTGCATAAAGTAAAAATAAAGAATGACAAGAAATTTCCATTAACACACAACACAATTGATTAATTAAGTTTCCTGCAACTATAAAAGCTACGAAACAACAAAGCACAAGTGTAACTGTGTGTGGTAGTGTGACTCAACGTACATGTATCTGGCTCGGTTCTTCCTCAATACGAGAAGATATTTTAAACACCATTTACAATGAACTAATTGAAAAACAAGAAATACTGTAATTGCACTTAGAAACCAGAATTACAAGTCTAATATATGAACACGAGCCAAATGCTTTGTTGACTGTACCTGTGACCAAGAGGCATTGTCATTAAAGAAATCTGTAATACTTTTTTTTTCTTACCTCAATATATATATTGACGAAAAATACATTGTGATGATTGCAACATCTTCCATCTATACATTACACCAACCGAACAGCATGTACTCTCTTGCGCAACAGAACAACAACTGCACTCGACATCCTCTCAACTACTACTGCCCTCGACATCCGCTGAACTAATACTGCACCAGTGGAGGTGGCGGAATAATAATCTTTGGCGCAATCTCTGGCGCTGTGATTCAGTGTAGCCACTTTTCAACGTCTGTTGATTAGGATACACAACCAAAAGAAAATGGAGCTGAACATGCTTCCTCCACAGATATGATTACATTTGCCGGTCGCTGTCGCCGAGCGGTTCTAGGCGCTTCAGTCCGGAGCCGAGCTGCTGCTACGGTCGCAGGTTCAAATCCGGCCTCGGACTTGGATGTGTGTGATGTCCTTAGGTTAGTTAGGTTTACTTAGTTCTAAGTCTAGGGGACTGATGACCTCAGATGTTAAGTCACATACAGCCTAGAGCCATTTGAAAAAAGATTACATTTTAGCTTGCCAGTAACCGATGAGATAGAAATTAACTAATTTCAATGTGTGATTATGGGTGAAGAATGCAGTCCACTTAAGGAATATTTTTACCTGCCTGAATTGTTATTCGATAATACTGTTTCACGCTTTCGCGTTGTTCTCTGTCAAACATGAGAATACTTGTACTGTATGTGAATCGCTGACAACAGAAAGGAAACACGTCTCAAATTTTCAAAATTCCTTTTATTGCATCAAAGTAGTCAAACAGGGCAGGCCCACCGAACGTTAGAGATGTGGATTTTTTTTTCAGTCAATGAAGCGCCTTTAGCAACAGGTACATTCCACTAGGAGGGAACCGAGAAAATAGGAACGATGTTACACTGTCAGTGATGGGACGAACCTCATAATGGTTCATTTACAGATGTAAAAACGACACTCAAAGTTTATACATGGAAACCGCCTACGAAAGAATTTTCCTGGTCTGAAATGCTCGTGACATTACTGCGCCGTTGACTGGAAGTAACAGTACTACCCTATTTTATAGTATGAAAATGCATCGACGTCATTTTCTAGCGTTTTTGCCCTAAATAAAGCAGGCTGTTTGCAGGGGCATATCCTTTCTTAGAGGGTACTGTTAAGGCGGGCGCCGCTGTCGTAGATGGTAATTCAGGTGCTTCGCTTTAATGCTGGCATAACAAGCCCAGTTTACCGCGTAAGAGCTCCTAGATTGACTTTTAAGTGCCACCTTATCCCCGCGGAGCCGAAGTTATATCGCGGGTCTTAACGAATCCTTCGCTAAAAGAAACTGGCGTGTATCATGTTCCAAAGTAATACCGACGCCCGGAATAGTGAGTGCTACGTGAGTGCAAAGTAATCTATTCATATTTCTTTTTCTTACTCTTAACGCTGTTCATATTTAGAGTATTAGACATGTAGATATAGTTACGTCACAGTTGTGATGAGTGGGTGGATACTGGTAGTATGGTGATAGGGTATCAAGAGCTTGGTGATTCCATTCTTACGACCAGAAAAAATGTTTTATTAAAAGCATGGAATCTGTGTAACACCCAAACTTCCACGGCCAGCATCAATTTGATTAAAGTCTTTCTTGGTATTGGGAGAGACATTTTGAAACCACCATCACTATTAAAGTCGACGTTTCGACCTACTTTGCAGTTTTATTAAGGCAATTGAGCTGCCGGTTTTGGGGGATGGTCTTCCTTTATACTGTTTTATTTCGGTTGCTAAGCGACAACCGACGTCACTTTCCTCAACGTCATTTGACAGTTGAATGTCACGATCCCTGTGGAGGGGTAGTTACAGAGAAGGCTACTGTGTGTCCTAGTCTACCAGGTGATTCGCAGGTAACGAAGTGTGCAAAGTTTTCCTGCGCCAACTCAACGCCAATTGTATTATCAATCAGGACAGATGATAAGTCTGGAGATGGAAACATCGTTACTGCTGTAGCGCGCTTTCGTAATTGGGAAAACTGCGTATAATAGCAGTATTGGCAACAAACTTTCGGACAGACTGAGTAGAAATGGCGTGGATCGAGGCATCTGCTAGTAACACACGGAGCTATATCCACCACATTAAACATGCACTAGTCATAAATCATTTTCTGTTGAAGTCTTACCGAGCTGTAATGTTCCGAATATGTTGATTATGAGAATCAACTTACGGAAAACGACTGCAGTGACAACTGAACAACATGGGAGGGTAAAAAATTGCTGAATGGAGAGGCGCTGGAATATGTGCAATATTTTTAAGTATATAGCAAGTATAAAAATAACGAAATGAAGTTGTAAGATTGACATTAGTTCGAGATAGCAACAGAAAAATTTGTCTTTAAGAATGGTGTATTTTCTGTATATGTATGGGAAACATTTTAGGGAAATGTTTATGAAGTGTTTGGCTGCAGTGAAGAAAGCCAAAACTTGGATCATGAGATAAGAGAGGAAAAGGTAGCAGCCTTTTGAAATATGTAAAGGTAGAAAAAGGAAAAATAACATGAGTAAGAAAGGAGAAGATAAGGAGAATAGGAGAAGGAATTCAGTAAACAGATGTTACTGAAAGAAGACCTGTACCGGGGAAATATTAAGGAAATGAAATTGTATTAGCAGGACGTGTGAAGGCGAGGAGAAGAAGAAGAAGAAGAAGAAGAAGAAGAAGAAGACAGAAAAGGACTCACATTGTGAACGAAGTGCTTAACGGATGTAAATACAAGTACTCGTTCACACAGCAGGAAACTTGGTGATTTCTTTAGTGTTAATGTAATTGAAAACGTATAAGATAGTTCAATTAATCACTGGCAAAGCACGCATTTAATTGCTTATATCAGAACTTTTTGGTGTCTTAGGCACGAAGAATTATTTCGACATTCAGAGAGCGGCAATGGAGTTTAATGTATTTCTTATTCAGTTTTGAAATGATAGCCTTCAACAGTCTGGAACCGCGCGATCGCTACGGTCGCAGGTTCGAATCCTGCCTCGGGCATGGATGTGTGTGATATCCTTAGGTTAGTTGGGTTTAAGTAGTTCTAAGTTCTAGGGGACTGATGACCTCAGCAGTTAAGTCCCATAGTGCTCAGAGCCATTCGAACCATTTCATAGCCTTCACTCCGTGCGTGCTGATATCTTTTTCTGGAAATGGAAAAATTACTCCTGAGAAGCGAGGTTTTCCCAAATGTGAAACACTCATTAAAGAGACATGGTCAAGTGGTTAGGAACAAATATTAGAAGTAGAGAAATAAAGAAAATCTTGTCAATACCTTCTTTAACAGCGTAGGTGTTACATAAGTACTCTGTTAGTAGCAGTAATCAGTAAGTGATATCTGATTCAGAATAGATGTTACCGGAAACCAATTAAATGTTAAAAACATTTTGGAGTAGAATCTATTGGCAACTAACACAAATTTCCATTTTCCGAGCAGGGAAAATAGTAAACACGTTAAGAAACTGGGTTCATTTGCAAATATGACGTGTTTCACGTAAGAGACCTGCTGTTTCAACGTACAAGATGGTGCACTACTGACGAATTATGGTTTGATCTCGACATGTTATATAACCAGTTATAAAAGTACAAAGAATTTTACTCACAAGGGAACCTCCCCATCGCACCCCCCTCAGATTTAGTTATAAGTTGGCACAGTGGATAGTCCTTGAAAAACTGAACGCAGATCAATCGAGAAAACAGGAAGAAGATGTGTGGAACGGTGAAAAAAATAGCAAAACATACAAACTGTGTAGTCCATGTGTAAGATAGGCAACATCAAGGAGAGAGTAAGCTGAGGAGCGCCGTGGTCCCATGGTTAGAGTGAGCAGCTGCGGAACGAGAGGTACTTGGTTCAAGTGTTCCCTCGAGTGAAAAGTTTACTTTCTTTATTTTGGCAAAGTTATGATCTGTCTGTTCGTTCATTGACGTCTCTGCTCAATGTAATAAGTTTAGTATCTGTGTTTTGCGACCGCACCGCAAAACTGTGCGATTAGTAGACGAAAGGACCAGCCTCTCCAATGGGAACCGAAAACATTTGATCGCAAGGTCATAGGTCAACCGATTCATCCCCAGGACAACACGTCTTATATATTATATACGACACGTGACGGCATGTGCGTCACATGACACGAATATGTTGTCGACCCACCTAACTCGTATACACTCCTGGAAATGGAAAAAAGAACACATTGACACCGGTGTGTCAGACCACCATACTTGCTCCGGACACTGCGAGAGGGCTGTACAAGCAATGATCACACGCACGGCACAGCGGACACACCAGGAATCGCGGTGTTGGCCGTCGAATGGCGCTAGCTGCGCAGCATTTGTGCACCGCCGCCGTCAGTGTCAGCCAGTTTGCCGTGGCATACGGAGCTCCATCGCAGTCTGTAACACTAGTAGCATGCCGCGACAGCGTGGACGTGAACCGTATGTGCAGTTGACGGACTTTGAGCGAGGGCGTATAGTGGGCATGCGGGAGGCCGGGTGGACGTACCGCCGAATTGCTCAACACGTGGGGCGTGAGGTCTCCACAGTACATCGATGTTGTCGCCAGTGGTCGGCGGAAGGTGCACGTGCCCGTCGACCTGGGACCGGACCGCAGCGACGCACGGATGCACGCCAAGACCGTAGGATCCTACGCAGTGCCGTAGGGGACCGCACCGCCACTTCCCAGCAAATTAGGGACACTGTTGCTCCTGGGGTATCGGCGAGGACCATTCGCAACCGTCTCCATGAAGCTGGGCTACGGTCCCGCACACCGTTAGGCCGTCTTCCGCTCACGCCCCAACATCGTGCAGCCCGCCTCCAGTGGTGTCGCGACAGGCGTGAATGGAGGGACGAATGGAGACGTGTCGTCTTCAGCGATGAGAGTCGCTTCTGCCTTGGTGCCAATGATGGTCGTATGCGTGTTTGGCGCCGTGCAGGTGAGCGCCACAATCAGGACTGCATACGACCGAGGCACACAGGGCCAACACCCGGCATCATGGTGTGGGGAGCGATCTCCTACACTGGCCGTACACCACTGGTGATCGTCGAGGGGACACTGAATAGTGCACGGTACATCCAAACCGTCATCGAACCCATCGTTCTACCATTCCTAGACCGGCAAGGGAACTTGCTGTTCCAACAGGACAATGCACGTCCGCATGTATCCCGTGCCACCCAACGTGCTCTAGAAGGCGTAAGTCAACTACCCTGGCCAGCAAGATCTCCGGATCTGTCCCCCATTGAGCATGTTTGGGACTGGATGAAGCGTCGTCTCACGCGGTCTGCACGTCCAGCACGAACGCTGGTCCAACTGAGGCGCCAGGTGGAAATGGCATGGCAAGCCGTTCCACAGGACTACATCCAGCATCTCTACGATCGTCTCCATGGGAGAATAGCAGCCTGCATTGCTGCGAAAGGTGGATATACACTGTACTAGTGCCAACATTGTGCATGCTCTGTTGCCTGTGTCTATGTGCCTGTGGTTCTGTCAGTGTGATCATGTGATGTATCTGACCCCAGGAATGTGTCAATAAAGTTTCCCCTTCCTGGGACAATGAATTCACGGTGTTCTTATTTCAATTTCCAGGAGTGTATTTGGCGAATGGGTAAAAAGATTCTTCTACATCGCCCGATTTAGGTTTTCTTGTGTATGTTATAATCACTCCCAAAAAAGTGATGAAAACATAAGAGTTTGTCACATAAGCTGCAACAAATGAATGCAACAGTTTCACAGTCGCAGTTTTCGCTGTGTTCTGTCAAAACATGTTTTTAACGTTTTCAAATTTTTTCGTGTGTAGACCGTCAAACCCTGCATATGTCCAAGCAAATCTGCACATGTCCTGGAATTTTGGAGAGCGAAGTTGATTATGTGTGAGTGCCCTAACTTTGATAATTGTCTGAAAATAAAAAAATTAAAACTTTTCAGTCGAAGGAAGACTTGAGCTATGGACCTCTCGTTCCGCAGCCGCTCACGCTAACCACGGGACCACGGCGCTCCTCAGCTTGTTCTCTCCTTGATGTTGCCTATCTTACACACGGACTACTCAGTTTGTATATTTTGCTTTTTTTTCATAGTTCCACACAACTTCTTCCTGTTTTCTCGATTGATCTGTGTTCAGTTTTTCAAGGCCTATCCACTGTGCCAACTTATAACTAAATCTGAGGGAGGTGCGATGGGGAGGTTCCCTTGTCAGCATGAAACACTGTAACTGAAAAATTAAATACATCCTCAAAATCGCTTTAATATGTTATTTAGTACAGAAATGTACTCAACACTTAATATTTACATATTTTGCACAAAACACCATCTCATGTCTCACAGCAACAAGAATTGTAGAAAATGCCGCAAACTGCTTACGGTGGTCTCTAGTGCGCCTTCTTCGTGTGGTTCCAGAATCGGTCAATGGACTGAAACACTGACCAGCAGACATCGTGTTTTATATGAGCGTTATCCTCCAGGTAGAACATTCTTCCCTTCTTGGAATATTTGTGTACCAAGGTCTGTTCTCACTTCGTACCTGTTGAAATATTCCTCGAAATTTTAACGATATCGTAGTCTTAGAGGTATTTCTCGACAAATGCACCTTTAGTCTGAATGCTGAAGAAGAGAATCTTGAACCATACTGTCGCACCAAGCCGTCTTTTAAAATTTGACTGCTCGTATTATAATCTCACTTTTTCTACCACTATGGGAGCAACTGTTTGACGTATCATCCGAGCAGTGTGTAATGCGATTGTAAAGCCATTATTTTCTCGACACATGGCACAAATGTATGATGAAGCGCCATTGATGGGTGTATCATACCTACAGAGAGAGACAAGTTATTGTCGAAAGGGTATCGATTGGGGCATTGTTCACAACCCTAATATTTTTAGAACACACTCAATAAGAGTGGGGCACTTTTGGCTTAAAGTGCGCGACTGATAGTGGTGACAACCGAATCGGAGCTGTACGGAAAAATAACCTTAAAAACCACTCTCATGGCTTAGTTTGACAGTCGTGCCACCCAGCCGAAATCTGACGAAAACTAGGCCGTTTTTCATGATGCAGAGTCCTATGATGGATGAATAGTGTGGTTACGCGCTGTTATTCTAGGCGAGAGCGTTCTACTGTGTCCAGGTTCCGTAGCAACACACGGACCTTCTGAATAAAATAACAGTCCAGTTGCATTAAACACAATTTGTGTCGCGCCTGCTTTCGACGGCCAGGCGAATCTCAAGTGGCACGAATTATTTAACACCACAGGTGTCCTGTTGTGAATCAATCAGTTGAATATTGTGGCGGAAACAACAAGGTTCAAAATTGTTCAAATGGCTCTGAGCACTATGCGACTTAACTTCTGAGGTCATCAGTCGCCTAGATCTTAGCACTAATTAAACCTAACTAACCTAAGGACATCACACACATCCATGCCCGAGGCAGGATTCGAACCTGCGACCGAAGCGGTCGCTCGGTTCCGGACTGTAGCGCCCAGAACCGCACGGCCACTCCGGCCGGCAACATGGTTCGGATTGCGTGTTGTGAAGTGGCGTGACTATTTCAGTCTATACTTTAGTGCTGGAATACACAGATACTTCTAGATTTCAATTAGCTTCTTGTAATGTGGAGCCACGGCATGTATAATTGTTTAAATGACGCCGTTAATGCCCATAGTAGATCTTATCCTGCTGTTGCGGATTCCGCATTATGACATGGAGTCATCTAAAAACATACAGTACAACATACCACGACAATATAATGGGGTACAACAATAGCATGAACAATAAACTCCATGATCCGTTAACGTACACGTACCTAAAAATTTTCGATGCTATCTCACGGCACAAAAAAATGGTTCAGATGGCTCTGAGCACTATGGGACCTAACTTCTGAGGTCATCAGTTCCCTAGAACTTAGAACTACTTAAACCTAACTAACCAAAGGACATCACACACATCCATGCCCGAGGCAGGATTCGAACCTGCGACCATAACGGTCACGCGGCTCACGGCACACATATAGTGTATAAATATAGGTGTTGCTGTACGGTTGTGTCCTACTGTATAACCTGTTAACATAAGTATAATTTTTATTGCTATTTCCTTGCCTCACTTGTTACTTGTCAGC
The DNA here is from genome assembly GCF_023864275.1 of Schistocerca cancellata. Lineage (NCBI taxonomy): Eukaryota > Metazoa > Arthropoda > Insecta > Orthoptera > Acrididae > Schistocerca > Schistocerca cancellata. Next base: position 96,264,998 of record NC_064631.1, on the reverse strand, counting down.
TGTTCAGACAAGAACATATATTAAATGAAAAGTGTATTCCTACAAAATTAAGTAGAACAAATGTAAATGTCGTAAAACTGCCAAAACAGGCGTTGGTACGTTGAAGATTTCAAGTGAAATATGCTTATCTTTGAAAAAAAAATCAATGAACTAAGTCTTCACGAATACGAAGCACTTCCCTTCACTTTACTGATATTACAAGAAATAAGCAGTATATGAGGAGGAATGTGGGGAGAAAGTGTTTCGGAAATGTGGGATGCAGCCGTGGATGGAGAATCCCTAACCAAACGTACGGGAGGCAAGGGAAGAAACGGGGTGGGAGAGGAGGGGTTGAGAGCAACCTTGACGCGAATAGGAAGGGAAGTATTCTGTCAAAGCTGGAAGGTGGGTGTCAGCTGCCGATACCTGAACAACGGCCTGCACGAAATTAGTGAAATGTCACCACAGATCAATCTGAACTGCCGTTTCTGGTCTAAGAATCTTTTGGCGAGTGCGGAGAGATGCTTTAGAATACACTCCTGGAAATGGAAAAAAGAACACATTGACACCGTTGTGTCAGACCCACCATACTTGCTCCGGACACTGCGGGAGGGCTGTACAAGCAATGATCACACGCACGGCACAGCGGACACACCAGGAACCGCGGTGTTGGCCGTCGAATGGCGCTAGCTGCGCAGCATTTGTGCACCGCCGCCGTCAGTGTCAGCCAGTTTGCCGTGGCATACGGAGCTCCATCGCAGTCTTTAACACTGGTAGCATGCCGCGACAGCGTGGACGTGAACCGTATGTGCAGTTGACGGACTTTGAGCGAGGGCGTATAGTGGGCATGCGGGAGGCCGGGTGGACGTACCGCCGAATTGCTCAACACGTGGGGCGTGAGGTCTCCACAGTACATCGATGTTGTCGCCAGTGGTCGGCGGAAGGTGCACGTGCCCGTCGACCTGGGACCGGACCGCAGCGACGCACGGATGCACGCCAAGACCGTAGGACCCTACGCAGTGCCGTAGGGGACCGCACCGCCACTTCCCAGCAAATTAGGGACACTGCTGCTCCTGGGGTATCGGCGAGGACCATTCGCAACCGTCTCCATGAAGGTGGGCTACGGTCCCGCACACGGTTAGGCCGTCTTCCGCTCACGCCCCAACATCGTGCAGCCCGCCTCCAGTGGTGTCGCGACAGGCGTGAATTGAGGGACGAATGGAGACGTGTCGTCTTCAGCGATGAGAGTCGCTTCTGCCTTGGTGCCAATGATGGTCGTATGCGTGTTTGGCGCCGTGCAGGTGAGCGCCACAATCAGGACTGCATACGACCGAGGCACACAGGGCCAACACCCGGCATCATGGTGTGGGGAGCGATCTCCTACACTGGCCGTACACCACTGGTGATCGTCGAGCGGACACTGAATAGTGCACGGTACATCCAAACCGTCATCGAACCCATCGTTCTACCATTCCTAGACCGGCAAGGGAACTTGCTGTTCCAACAGGACAATGCACGTCCGCATGTATCCCGTGCCACCCAAAGTGCTCTAGAAGGTGTAAGTCAACTACCCTGGCAAGCAAGATCTCCGGATCTGTCCCCCATTGAGCATGTTTGGGACTGGATGAAGCGTCGTCTCACGCGGTCTGCACGTCCAGCACGAACGCTGGTCCAACTGAGGCGCCAGGTGGAAATGGCATGGCAAGCCATTCCACAGGACTACATCCAGCATCTCTACGATCATCTCCATGGGAGAATAGCAGCCTGCATTGCTGCGAAAGGTGGATATACACTGTACTAGTGCCGACATTGTGCATGCTCTGTTGCCTGTGTCTATGTGCCTGTGGTTCTGTCAGTGTGATCATGTGATGTATCTGACCCCAGGAATGTGTCAAAGTTTCCCCTTCCTGGGACAATGAATTGACGGTGTTCTTATTTCAATTTCCAGGAGTGTATAACACCATACGAGACGATAGATTAAAGTAACTAAACTAGTCAAGTCTTCGTGAGTCGTTTTCAGAGGAAATGGACATAGTTCTTATATCTAAGAGGGCAGCATTCAGTTTCTGGACAAGATCTTGAACATAATACGTCCAAGAAAGCTTTCCATCTTAAGCCCTATGAACTGAAAATGTTTATGTTCACTGACTGTTTGACCAGCTTGGAACATCAAAATTTTGGTTTTGCTAGAGTGCTCCGTTTTGTAGCAGTAGTCGTTAAACTGTTCTCTGAAAGCCACGTCTGGATTTTAATTCCTGGCCTATTGGCTGCGTCATTTTCATTAATTTCCACGTCTGTCAGTTGTCATCTACAACGAGAATTTTTTTCGAGTTATCTGTCATGTGTAGTGGCAGATAATTGATATATATCAAGGAAACCAGTGCATTCAAAACAGAACCCTGTGGCAAGCACCACCATCATAAGACCACAAATCCATTTTGTACTCGTAATCTTTTGTACATCGATCTGAAAGCTTTGCAGTCATGTCAGAGCTGTTGAGCAACGTCGTGCTATTTAAGCCGAGCGTGTGCAATGCTCGTTGTAGTTGGCCTCTGTACGCGAGGACAGGGGCGACACAGCAAACCAAAACTTGGCAGTGTAACCGGTTACTTTTAATGGGTCGCTTAACCAGGAAAGTTGTAACGCAATTTTAGGATCTTGAAATGGGAAGCCTAGTTTTGACATTTTGTTTAATACTGTATTCACAACAGTTAATCAGAGGTTATCGGAGAGATATGCTGACAAAAGGTAAAGTTGATGGGAACACCATGTGAGGTAGGCCTACTACCTTGAGAATGAAGCACGATGATATCTACAATTAAATCAATACAATAAAATGAATAACCTTAGCTGCATACAGGTGCTGATACATGTCAATGAGGACAGTTGAAAATGTGTGTCCAGACTGGGACTCGAACCCGGTATCTCCTGCTTACGTGGCAGACGCTCTATTCTTTTTTTTTTTTTTTTTCGTTGTATCTGCTCTGGGCGGATGTCGCAAGACACCCGTTTCAGTTCGTCGTCGATATATTAACTCAGTTTTTTTTATTGTTATTACAGAGGGCAGCTAACCCTCTGACCGAACACGCTGAGTTACCGTGCCGGCTCCATCTGAGGCACCGAGGACACAGAGGATACTGCGACTGCAGAGACGTATCTCTGACACGGCTCCCGTGAGACCCACATTCCCAACTTACTGTCCCCCACTATATTCGTAGTTCCCCTGCACATTACACTAGATATTATTGAAATAAAATACAAAATCGAATTAAGTTAGCAACGTCAATTACGGACCAGAAACATAAGATAATCGAGCTGCTCAAATTACAGATCACACTAATCAGGACAGTGAACACTTATGTTCAAAATGTTCAGATGTGTGTGAATGTGTGTGACTTACACACTACTTAAACTAATTTACACTAACTTATGTTGATACTAAGAATAACACACACCCATGCCCGAGGGAGGACTTGAACCTCCGGCGGGAGGGGCCGCGCGGTCCGTAACATGACTCCTCAAACCGCGCGGCCACTCCGCGCGGCGAACACTTAGGTCTTCTCAGGATCATCAAAGTGTACCAAGCAGCCACAGATGGGCATCAACTCCTGTCTCCTCCGACGCTCCATCCGCGAACATCTCCCGGCTCCTGTATTCGCCCTGGAGCGCCCGAAAAATTCATTCCTACTGCCCACATTCTAACCTTTCAAAAAATCAACGTGCTGGGGACGACTCTAAGCTATTCTCAATGCTACAGACGAGAAATGTAACAAATTTTACCAAAAATAAGGGCAGAGGACAACGAACGTCTGACGTTTTGCGTAAAAGACCCACATTTTACCATCATGAGCTAGGCAGTGAACTGGTGCAGTGTTACTTAGATTGATCGCCTCATGCGTACCAGGTACTCGGATGCACAACCCCACTTTCTCGAAAAACATTTTTTTCCCCTCGGAGTAAAACGGAACTGATGCTCCTGGACATGGCGAGCAGCACTTCGGTGTCTGGGCCTTTGAACTTTGAACTTTGGCGTCAAGGGGGTGACAAAGTGAGCACGGCGTTCATTATCCAACGCACGGCGTAGCACCAGCAGTGGTCACACAATGGAAGTGGAGTTTGATTTGGTCTGATTTATTGGTCATTAGAGAACTGTTGCCTTACATTATATAACAGAGCGTTCATTTCACAGCTTTTCATATTAATTAAAAACATATTTCATGTACAAAGAGCAATATTTGTTTTCAACAGTTATAAATAAGTTAGAAATTGAAAAAAAAACACAAAAATAACAAAATTTTAAGATGATGTGATTACCGAGGATACAAAAGACTTTGATTGAAAGTGAGAGAGAGAGAGAGAGAGAGAGAGAGAGAGAGAGAGAAATATTACCATATCTGAGCAAGCCTATTCTGAAAGCCGAGGAACTACTTCAGGCCTTGCAGTCCAGGTTCGCAACAGTTTAATTTACAGATTAATATTTCTAAACACTATTTACAAAAACCCATTGGAATGGACCACAGCCTGGCTTCTGCGAAAATTGCTCGATTCCCATGGAGGCGTACTTGACTTAATGATATCCGCGGACTGCCCTCTGCTGGACAAAGGAGTTCCCTACATTGTATGAAATTTTTCGCGTTTAAAAATGGAAAAAAAAGGAATGAAACAGTGAAATAATACAAAGAAATGCGTCATATCCTGTGTTGATGTATTACTATTATGACAGACGAGTGCGGAAGTAGACATTACCGTCGATATCAGGGAGGGCAGTTACACATTTGCTCTCAGTATTCGTCATATTGCATTATTTGGCGTGTCGCATGTTTGTACACACACACACACACACACACACACACACACACACACACAGACAGAGAGACAGAGAGAGAGAGAGAGAGAGAGAGAGAGAGAGAGAAAGAGGCGGGAGGGAGGGGGAGAGACAGACAGAGAGAGAGAGGGAGCGAGAGAGAGAGAGAGGGAGGAAGGGAGGGAGGGAGAGAGAGAGGGAGGGATAGAGACAGTGAGAGGGAGGGAGGGAAGGAGAGAGAGAGATGGAGAGAGAGAGAGAGAGGGAAGACGAGAGAGAGAGAGAGAGAGAGAGAGAGAGAGAGAGAGAGAGGGAGTGGGGGGGCGGGGAAAGGAGGGAGGAAGAGAGAATTAAAGTTTTCCCTTAACGGGCCCGAAATACGCAGACGGTAAAACGATTTACATCGGCTGAATATAACTGACCCCGCCCCCTCGCAGTTGTTCACAAACGCCCGCTAGTTAGGACGCCACTTCGGCTAAATGGCTGCTATGGTTGTTCAAAAACGAGCAATTTGTCTTCGTCTGCGCGCTAATTGAACGCCAGTTTAACTCGTCAGAGTGAGACATCAGCACAATCTGGATTCCACTTAGAGGAGCGGCCAGTCAATTAGCGGTGCAATGGCAGCACTTTGTCTCGCAGTCCTCAAAGCCATTCAGCTGGGTGTGTCGCGTGACCGCGATTCTTAACCGCGCCGCCGCACGCGAATCGTTCCCCCTACACTGACTCGCTGGCTCCCTTTATTTGGCTTCCGTCTGTCCACTGTCCAAAACACCCACGGTAGAAGTAGGTCACATAGAGACAGCTACTCCGAGAGCAAAGATTAGCAGTAACATTGTTAGCAACAATCAAAAGCTCTCACACTACTGGCCATTAAAATTGCTACACCACGAAGATGACGTGCTACAGACGCGAAATTTAACCGCCTGGAAGAAAATGCTTTGATATGCAAGGTTGGCGCCTGTGGCGACACCTACAACATGCTGACACGACGAAAGTTTCCAACTGATTTTTCATACACAAACAGCAATTGACCGGTGTTGCCTGGTGAAATGTTGTTGTGATGCCTCATGTAAGAAGGATAAATGCGTACCAATACGTTTCCGACTTTGATAAAGGTCGGATTGTAGCCTATCGCGACATTGCTGCTCGCGTTGGTCGAGATCCAATGACTGTTAGCAGAATATGGAATCGCTGGGTTCAGGAGGGTAACACGGGACGCCGTGCTGGCCCCGTTTCACTCGCAGTCCAGATGACAGGCATCTTATCCGCATGACTGTAATGGATCGTGCAGCCACGACTCGACCCCTGAGTCAACAGATAGGGACGTTTGCAAGACAACAACCATCTGCACGAAGTGTTCGACGTTTGCAGCAGCATGGGCTACCAGCTCGGAGACAATTGCTGCGGTTACCCTTGACGCTGCATCACAGACAGGAGGACCTGCGATGGTGTACTCAACGACGAACCTTGGTGTACGAATGGAACAACATTTTTTCGGATGAATCCAGGTTCTGTTTACAGCATCATGACGGTTGCATCCGTGTTTGGCGGCATCACGGTGAACGCACATTGGAAGAGAGTTTTCGTCATCGCCATACTGGCGTATCACCCGGCGTGATGGTACAGGGTGCCATTGGTTACACGTCTCGGTCACCTCTTGTTCGCATTGACGACACTGAACAGTGGACGTTACTTTTCAGATGTGTTACGACCCGTGGCTCTACCCTCCATTCGATCTCTGCGAAACCCTAAATTTCAGCAGGATAATTCACGACCGCGTGTTGTGGGTCCTGTACGGGCCTTTTTGGATACAGAAAATGTTCGACTGCTGCCCTGGCCAGATCATTCTCCAGATCTCGCACCAACTGAAAACGTCTGGTCAATGGTGACCGAGCAACTGGCTCGTAACAATACGCCAGTCACTACTCCGTGGTATCGTGTTGAAGCTGCATGGGCAGCTGTACCTGTACACGCCATCTGTTTGATTCAATTCCCAGGCGTATCAAGGCCGGTGGTTGTTCTGGGTACTGATTTCTCAGGACCTATGCACCCAAATTGAATGAAAATGTAATCACTTGTCAGTTCTAGTATAATATATTTGTCCAATGAATACCCGTTTGTCATCTGCATTTCTTCTTGGCGTGGCAATTTCAATGGCCAATAGTGTAGAAAAATGTCCCCGAACATTTTTTTTTTTTTGCTTTATCTTCATTATTCGATCGATCGACTTAAAGCCACTACATACTTCATCCTGCCCGATACAAGTATTTCGATCTACGTTATCTTAAGTAGCCTCCTCTGATGTTTCTATCGTACTTGAAGAAAAATAATTTAACACCCGACCAAACCGGTGTTAATGCAAACTGAACGATGGTTGGTGTTAATAGAAATGGAGTAAGGAATAAGATACAAGAAATACGATGTACCCTTGTGGGAGGAATTATCACTGTGTTCAACTGAAATAAATTAGGTAAGCCACGAGAAACCGAATCTGTTTTTTAGGTGCAGTACTGGAACTGTGCTAGTCCTGAACAGAGCGAAACCAGTTGGAACTTCATTTTCATAAACCATAAATAGCTACTAGTGTGCGCTGCGTACTCACACCTGGTGCGAAACCATGGAGCTGCCAGCACGCAAAGCAATACGTAATTATAGCAGGAAGTTAAGGAAAATCAAACGATGACGCGCAAAGACTTTGGAGCCATTACTTCAGAGTTTCAACCCCGTTGACAGTAGGAGAGCCATTTACCACGTCAGCCGCTGTAGTGAGTATGTGCCGCATGCCGTGTAGCAACCTGCGTCACCGTCCGAACAAAACATATTTTAGAGTTGCTCATAGTTGCTTTGCTGCTGGCTACCTTTGTAAGTAGGCTGTTTATGTTTTCTTTATGTAAGTAGTCTGTTTATGTTTTCTTAGTGGCAACGTATGAAAATCACTGGCAGTGCTGTGTGCAGTCTGTGGCTAGTTTCCATTGTTGTCTGCCATTGTAGTGTTGGGCAGCGGCAGTTGGAGGTGAGCCGCCAGTAGTGGTGGATGTGGGGAGAGAGATGGCGGAGTTTTGAAATTTGTTATACTGGATGTCATGAACTGATATATATATTATGACTTGTGATGATATTAAGGTAAATACATTGTTCTCCATTAAAATCTTTCATTTGCTAACTATGCCTATCAGTAGTTAGTGCCTTCAGTAGTTTGAATCTTTTATTTAGCTGGCAGTAGTGGCGCTCGCTGTATTGCAGTAGTTCGAGTAATGAAGATTTTTGTGAGGTAAGTGATTTGTGAAAGGTATAGGTTAATGTTAGTCAGGGCCATTCTTTTGTAGGGATTTTTGAAAGTCAGATTGCGTTGCGCTAAAAATATTGTGTGTCAGTTTAAGCACAGTCTTGTATAATTGTTCAAAGGGGACGTTTTACACCTTCAACTTCATTTGGTGGATATAAGTACTTGTTTCCGGAATAAATAGTGCAAATTAAAAGAAAATGGTCCGCGATACGTAATTTATTATCCAGCATTGCTTAGTTATTTAACCTTTCCGCTACCTCTGTACCCTTGACGCGTCAATCTGTTTTCATTTCATTTTTTCACCTCGTACACTATAGATGTGCCAATTAAAGTTGAAAATTACTCCCAATTTTTGTCGGTTTTGTCTTCATTTTTACACGTCTCCATCTGCGCATCTCTATCTCAGTTATGGGGATGCTGAATACATTTTTCCAAATAGTAAGATGCAGAGGTGTATAGTGGGTGCGTGTGCTCTTTCTCCCACATGTTTCTCTTCGTTGCAAAGCCCAGAGTTCCGCTATCGTCCATTGATCCACTGCCTCTACCGGAGCTTTCAGTGCCAGGGAGAAGAAATAAAAACTTTAACTTATGCCAGTATATGACTGTTCGGCCGCCTGGTGCAAGCTTTTCTATCTGACGCCACGACGGCGACCTACGCCGCTATGAAGATGAGATGAAATGATTAGGGCAACACCAACACCCACTCGAGGAGCGGAAAAGTCTCCGGCCGGTTAATTGTTAATGAGACAGAGACGCCAAAGGACTTCGAAGATCAACTGAACGGAATGGATAGTGTCTGTAAAAGACACGATAAGATGAACATAAATGAAAGTAACAAAAATTACATGGAGTGAACGCAAACTGAATCAAGGGACGCTGAGGGAACTACATTAGGAAATGAGACACCAAAGGTAGAAGAGAACATCTGGCGTTTGGGCAACGAAATAACTGGCACAGGTGGATATAAAATGTGAACTGGAAATAGCAAGAAAAGCCTTCTTGAAAAAAGTGAAATACTTTAACAGTGAAAATAAGTTTGTCTTTTCTGAAGGTATTCGTTCAGCGTGTAGTCTTTTATGGACGTATTTCATTGATATAGGACTACAGTAAAAAACAGGGATATTGTTGGTCTAATAATATCCAAATGGAAACGTTCCGAAACATACTTAGTAGAAAATTTTTCTAACCCATATATATTATAAAAATGGAGCTGCATATTTATATATTCGTGTACTCGTAGGTATGATCCCGACCCTGATGACCTCGTCGACGGGACGTTAAACGCTACTCTCCTCCTCCTCCTCCTCCTCCTACTTCCCTCCCCCTCCACCCCCCCTCCCTCGTAGGGCCGGCCGGGGTAGCCGAGCGGCTCTAGGCGCTACAAAAAATGGTTCAAATGGGTCTGAGCACTATGGGACTTAATTGCTGTGGTCATCAGTCCCCTAGAACCTAGAACTACTTAAACCTCACTAACTAAGGACATCACACACATACATGCCCGAGGCAGGATTCGAACCTGCGACCGTAGCGGTCGCGCAGTTCCAGACTGTAGCGCCTAGAACCGCTCGGCCACCCGGGCCGGCTAGGCGCTACAGTCTGGAACCGCGCGACCGCTACGGTCGCAGGTTCGAATCCTGCCTCTGGTATGGATGTGTGTGATGTCCTTAGGTTAGTTAGGTTTAAGTAGTTCTAATTTCTAGGGGACTGATGACCTCAGATGTTAAGTCCCATAGTGCTCAGAGCCATTTGAACCCCCTAGGTAATATACACATCAATTACTACCTGGAGAAAACTGTTGTTGGGGTAAAAACCATCTCCCTGAAAAAAACGTGGTGTGGTGGTGGGGGGGGGGGGAGGTGAGAAAATAGTGTAGTGCACGACACATGATTACCAGCACTTTATTCCTCCAGTATTTCAGAATAAGAGCACTCACTGACTTGAGACAAACATTACAATTTCAATCCTGAAGGAAACTATTTTTCGCTGACAGTCAACTCAGAATGATGAAAGGATAAAGGTTGATCGCTCTCAATGTTTTGCGCTGTTCGTGTGGTAGGGTTGCAGCATAAAGCATTACATTTTATCACATCTTCACTACTAGCTCCGTTGGCGACACATTTTGCAGAAAGTATTCACATGTACCACTGAATACACCCGCAAAATCATTTTATTGTACGACGGATAGTTCAAGAGAGATAACGACATGGACACTGTGTGAAAAACTGACGCATCATGCTTGACGTTTTAATTTATTACCATTTTACTACCAACGCTATTCACAATACGTTTCGCAGACAGTAGACATACATACCACTGACTGTACCGGCAGAATTAGATCACTGGACAGACCTCACCATAAACATTGAGCTGCATGAAAATGAAACTCTAGTTCGAAATCTGCTAGAGATACAGATGAAATGTATGTACAAATACACGTCATTTATTTTAAATATGTACGAAATATTTTTGACATGTGCATACATGGGAAAATGCATGGGTAAAAATCTCATTCTAAACCTCTGCAACGATTTCAATTAAATTTGATACACACATTACTTGAGGTATGAAATCCTGTGAGGGTAAGCATGGAGGAAGAGGTGGTAAGTTACTACGCGACCAAACTGCAGAGGTCATCGGTCCCTAGAGTTAGTCACTACGTAATCTAACTTAAACTAAGGACCGCATACACACACACACACACACACACACACACACACACACACACACACACACAAACGCGCGCGCGGGAAAACTCGAACCTCCGACACGTGGAGCCGCGCGAACCGTGGCAAGTCGCATAAGACCGCACGGCTACTCCCGAAGGGGCAAGAAGCACTAGCCTCCTATTACTATAGGAGTGATAGAGAAAGGGAAGGAGACAGACAGAGAGGGAAAGGGGAGACGGACTTACACTGGAACCCTAAAGAGAATGGTATAGGAATGCGTACTCAAATACAGATATATGTAAACAGGCAGAGTCCGCAGCTCGTGGTCGTGCGTTAGCGTTCTCGCTTCCCGCGCCCGGGTTCCCGGGTCGATTCCCGGCGGGGTCGGGGATTTTCTCTGCCTCGTGATGACTGGGTGTTGTGTGATTTCCTTAGGTTAGTTAGGTTTAAGCAGTTCTAAGTTCAAGAGGACTGATGACCATAGATGTTAAGTCCCATAGTGCTCAGAGCCATTTGAACCATTTAAACAGGCAGAATACATCACTACGGTCAGCACCGCCTATATAACAAGTGTCTGGCGGAGTTGCTGGATCTGTTGCTGCTGTTGCAATGGTAGGTTATAAAGATTTAAGGAGGGGCGGGGGGGGTAGGACGTCAAACGGGTCGACTTGGAGCAGGTGAGGCACCACAGGACATTTTAATTTCCACTGTATACTTTTACAAATAAATTCATAAAACTTTGAAAGCATGACCAGGAAGAATTCAGGATTCACACTCATTGTAGTGGGAGCTCGAAAACATAACAAAATAATTTTTTTTACGTGTGAAATTTCATCATTCTTTCACTTACTAATGGCTTCATTTTTTGCTATAGGTACACTTTTCTTCCTAAGTAAGAGACATTCTTCGATGAATTTTGCACAGGATACAAACTATAGTTACATGTGTATGAAACTCTAGAGTTTATTTAATTTATGAAAAAATGAAGGAACTGTTACATTTTAAACTTCATGTTTAGAAGAAACTCAAATTTTATAGTTAATGATCTCAATTTTTACCACAGTTTTTAATAGATTTGGAAAATTCTAGGGTTTCATGCACCTGCAAGTGCTGCTTGTGTGCTGTGCAAAATTCATCGAAGAATCTCTCTTACTTAGGAAGAAAAGTGTACCTACAGAAACAAATGCAGCCAGTAGTAAGTGAAAAAAAAATGGTTCAAATGGCTCTGAGCACTATGCGACTTAACATCTGTGGTCATCAGTCCCTAGAACTTAGAACTACCTAAACCTAACTAACCTAAGGACATCACACACATCCATGCCCGAGGGAGGATTCGAACCTGCAACTGTAGCGGTCACGCGGTTCCAGACAAGCGCTTAGAACCGCCCGGCCACACCGGCCGGCCAGTAGTAAGTGAAAAAATGATGAAATTTCACTTGTAAAAAAACAGGTATTTTGTTACGTTTTTGAACTTCCACTGCTATGAGTGTGAGTCCTCAATCCTTCCTGGTCATTCTGACAAAGTTTTATGAAATGGCTTGTAAAAGTATAGACAGGAGAAATTAAAATGTCCTGTGGTGCCTCTCCCGCTCCAAGTCGGCCCGTTTGACGTCCTATCCCCCTTGAGTATTTGACACTCGGTATCAGCACTCATAGCACAGATGTCGAAGATTATTCAAATCGGTGCAATCGGAACACCTGCTGGTAAAGCAGGCTGTTAGACTCTGTAATGAGTGAAGAACTTTACGGGTGGCCAGCGAGATAGCGCGGGGTGGAGGTCGGCTGCAACTCGCGGGGGCTGGCGGCTGGAAAAGTTGTGGTGCGGCGCTCGCCAATCTGGTAATTGCCGCGCGGGCAGCTGGCGCCTGCTTTACGGGCTGTGGCTGGGGGCTGCGCAGGTGGCATGCCGGGGCGTGCGTCCGGCGCCGGCCCTTGTCTTAGCGCACCAGATAATAACGCAATTAGCGCGGCTTAGCCCGGCTCGCTAATAGTGCGGGGGCGTCGCACAGTGGGGGCGCCTCCCTGCGTGCGTGCGTGCGTGGGCGGGCGCGCGAAGCGGCCGGGCGGCGATTTACATTTAACGAGCGGCTGTTTGCGAGCAGTCGTAATGAAATGTGTCAGCCGGCCTTAACTTTCGGCCCGGAATAATACCTGCAGCGGCACTCGGCCGGCGCTCGCGGCGGCTCCAAATTGCCGACGTGATTGTGGCTTTCAGGTGCGGCGCCGATCGCCGCCATTAAAATTGAGTCTGGCGCGCTGCGCCGCGGTGTGGGTTTACACGTGTCGGCCGCCGCTGCGGCGACTGCAGCTGACGCGCGCTAATGTTGACGGATTACGGCGAGCGCCGACTCGACCACCGGCCGCCTGCGCCCCCAAAAATTATTAACGCAGCCGCGGCCGCGCCACTGCCGCTGCACCGGCCGCGCGCCTGAAACTTTAACTCTCGGCCCACTTACGAAATTACCTGAGCCGTATAGAGACCGCGCGTGACAGTGTCTTTATAAAGCACTGCCGGAACCAACTGCACTGTCGTCTCCCTCGGCGCTGCCTTGTACCTGCTTATACTCTTTATTTACTACCTTCTCTTGAGAGGTGGCATGAGCCCACTCTCATATTTCTATCTTACGATTTTCCTCTCTAATTGCATGCAGTGAAAAGTCGCTATTCCTTCACACGCGGACTTCCCACGCAGCGTCTCTCGTCACCCGGGTGGTCCGGTGACAGGCGGGCTCTGCTGATCTGGAAAGCATTAAGCCGACGGGTGTGAGGGAGTCGAGTGAATGCTTTGCAGACGCCGACATTGTCAAAAGACACGCCCGGAGGGGTCTGAAGTAGCGGCTGGGCTAGAGGTTCCGTTACTTCGCAGAAACTTAGCGAAAACACTTTCTGGCGGGCTACCAGCGAGGCGTGGGAATGACTTGTGTACCCAGGCAGCTGTGGCGGGAAAATTCCCGCGCTTTCTGCAAAATAGTAACTGTGATTGGCTTGCTCAGGGCATAGCTCCGTGTCGTAGCAAAATCGGCGCAGAAATTGGCGCCAAGAATCTCCATTGGTGGAATGGTAGTGCTCCGGCAATAGAGGGGAATTTTCCGACGGTTTTCGAGTTGCTGATTGCAACGTTTAACCACGGCCACTGTTGTGGGGGTGGGAATGTTGTGTGTTCGGCCTGTACGGGTGCTCTAGGTAGTCGGCTCTCGCCTTTCGGTCGAGGACGTCGAAGCAACCAGCCAGTGGCTCCGGTACGCCAGATCGTGTCCTGGCAGTCAAGAAGACAGTTTGGTAATGTATGTCCGCAGCACCAGCAGACAGGGATTTTCCTAGGTGATAATCAGAGCTCAGCAGAGCGCGCCTGTTCGTCTTTTTTCTAACTTTGTTCTGTCTTGGGTAGCAGCAATTAATGTTGGGTTGGCTATGTGTTTTCTCTAAGATTTGAGTTGCAAGGAATTGGCTGCACATACCACTTCGTCATAATCCTCACAATCTAGTTTAGGGACAACTTCACATTCACAGCGTTTGTTTGAGTATCCAGTTTGAGCCAATTTGATGCATTGTAAATGTTTCATGTGTTTTTGTATATTATTTTGTGTTTAGTCTTAATAAATCGTATTGTTATTTTGGACAGAACTTTCATTCTGTTAATCGGTAGAGCAACACCATCAGTCCTCACTATGTTAATGAAACCTTCGTTTATTTAACTTATTTATTAAATTAAATTATTGCAGGTGCCAAACTCTCTTCTACTCCACTGGCAGGGTTGATTAGAGTCAGTTCGCATATTTTTTTTATCCTTGTGCAACAGCAAAAGTTGGAGTTAGAATAGGGGGGGCTTAGAGCATCATGTACAGATGTAGATTCTAGAAGAATTGAGTGTTAAATACACTGCTAGCCCTGGCACCTCGCACTCTTACCCACTAATGATAGCTGATGGCCTTCGCGCTCATTTCCCATTTTGGTGTTCACAAAATTTCCTCATGGATTAAAAGGGTGTGAAATGTGTATTCTTATAGGACAACTATCCAAGGAGTTCCACCCAATAATATCCAAACAGCAGACTCTGTACACTATTTATTAAATTGCCAATACTAAACTCTTTTAAATAACAACAAATTCATATAACTTACAGACTTTAACAAATCGTTAAAAGAATGAGCTTTAAATACAATAACGGCGGCTTGCCACCATAAAAATCAAAGAGCCTTTTACAATAGTGCTTTTACAGTTTAGCCGGCCGCAGTGGCCATGCGGTTCTAGGCGCTTCAGTCTGGAACCGCGGGACTGCTATGCTACAGTAGCAGGTTCGAATCCTGCCTCGGGCATGGATGTGTGTGATGTCCTTAGGTTGGTTAGGTTAAATTAGTTCTAAGTTCTAGGGGGCTGATGACCTCAGATGTTAAGTCCCATAGTGCTTAGAGCCACTTGAACCATTTTTTTTTTTTACAGTTTACCCAAGAGACAAAATCCAATAATAAGTTAACTTGGCATTACAATTTTGTGGTGTGCGTACTGTAAGACCTTCAGTAGACACACCATCAGATTATTTGACTTGTCGCTCCAACGAAGTAGGTGAGCGTCAGCAATATGTCTCGTGGTCTTATCGTGGCGTGTTTATTTTCTGCCGTTAGGTCAGACGATAGAAATGCTACTTGCACGCTTAGAGTAGCAGATTGACGGTGACCAACTTTAAACAGAACTTGATTAATTTTCACACACATTCATTAAAATAATAAAAAGCATACACATTACGTAACTTGGTTCTGGATGCTGTTTACAATTGACAATCTGAAGTTCCTTTGGTCTCGGTACGTTAATCTTATTCTCACATATGTCTGATACTTGACAAAGTGACTATTCATTTATATTCATGGCTATGTACAGGAATATGTTAATCTTATTAGGAGCAGACTGAAATTTGGCTATAGACTAGTACAGACTAATGCAGACTGGTACAGACTGGTGCAGACAAATGCAGACTGACTAATCGGAGGTCTGTACACTCGTTATAATACCTCGCGCGTACAGATATCACTGCGCGAGTGTGATCCTTGAGGAGAAAAGATTCTATGTTAGCAGCAATCTCATTGGCTGCGTTACATATTACTATGCAGATCGGCGGAAGCAGAATTTGGTCCATCTCTAAGGCAGCGCCATCTCGTAGTGCGGAGATGGACGAGCGCTGCGCCTGCGGTGTTGTGCTTAGCGGGGCGCGCTCTGGTGGGAAGTTGTGTACATGCTGACTACGCGGATCTATGTACACAACAAATTTAAAATCATTTATACAAAATCTTTGGAAAAAGATAACGGCGCTTGGCGCCATCAAATGAAAGAAGCGCAACACACAACCAATAAATATAGTAATAACATAATAATTTGATACAGCCAAAGGGCAAGGGCAACTCCCAACGTATTCACAGACGAGCGAGCCCTCAACACTTTGGAGCCTACACACTACAAACGGTCCGCGAAATAAGCCGCTGAGAGCTCCCCGACATGCCTCCCACGAATGCCCATCGCTTACGCACCTTGGTTATGTTCTGTAACACAACACAGGTAATATCAATACAAGATAAAATTCAAAAATCAAATAACAATTAAACATCCCGACAGCACACGATAACCAAGGCACCATTAACTCGGGCGCCTTTAACAAGCGCTGGAAGTCAACACACACAAATCTTCATAAACAATTCTCGCTTCTTAAAACAACACAATAAAAGCCAATCGCACATGAATAGTCAAACCACAGTCTTGGAAGTGCCTTAACGACACCAAATGCGACTATTCCACCAAGTTAATAATAATAACTGTTGTAGGTTGGCAGGAGAGCCAACACCGGGTACTAGAGGAAGCCGACAGGCACGCGTTTTAGCTCACGCAGGCTGGCGTGAGGTCTGGAACTGGACAAGGAATTTAGACTTTAGAAAAACGGACGTAGCAGGTGGAATAATCTAACTTTAATCCATTAATGATGAGCGTCGCTCTTGACTGTACATGACTCAGTATCAATAGTAACTGGTACTGGCGCCTTGCTAGGTCGTAGCAAATGACGTAGCTGAAGGCTATGCTAACTATCGTCTCGGCAAATGAGAGCGTATTTTGTCAGTGAACCATCGCTAGCAAAGTCGGTTGTACAACTGGGGCGAGTGCTAGGAAGTCTCTCTAGACCTGCCGTGTGGCGGCGCTCGGTCTGCAATCACTGATAGTGGCGACACGCGGGTCCGACGTATACTAACGGACCGCGGCCGATTTAAAGGCTACCACCTAGCAAGTGTGGTGTCTGGCGGTGCCACCACAATAACACAGTGAGATAAAAATACAGAACATACCACTAAATGCTGTTACACAACCAAATTGACGAGATCGTGTTGTTCAGGTCCCAGAAGACCACATATACCAAGCAGCAGTAATTAACTATGCAGATACTGTCCAAATCCGCCTTTCTTAGGCAGACTTTATCTACCACATCAAATGCCAAATATACCATACATGAACGCAACTCCGGGCAGGTAACAGGAACCACCTACGTGAATTCCTTCAAAAACGGACAAACAGCCACCACCAAAGGTAACGCTGAGCCGACCGGACCCACTCAGTGGGATAACCAAAAGATACTCCAGTTGAGCAAATAAAATAGTATCAACAAATGTCGTAACGTGCCACACACACACACACAGCAAAAACTTCCAACAACGCCAACATTAGAATGAAGTTCAGAAACCGCTGCTGGAGCTTCCACCCAAAATGTGACGAGCCAATCGAGCCCACACCCTAACCTGGCAGACGACTCCAAAATTCAGCTACTAGTTGTCTCCGGGCCAGAGTATCACAGGACCCCACCGGACCTCCACGTCAGACAGGCAGGCAGAACGAGTACATCGACTCCATTTAATCACCACCGCACGGCCAGCACAACGGCGAGTCGCCTCCGCCCCAGACCACTCTGGGGCACTTGCAAGGCACAACCACCTTAGCGCTAGCAGGTCAGGCAGAGCGAACGTCACGTTGCGTGCAATCCCGCAAAACCAACTACCCTCTCGCTTTCCGTCGGCCACCGCAAACACACACCAGCGACGTAATACCAAATCGCCACCGCAGCGCCACCCGCACCAGGACAGCGAACTATAATCGATTACAGTGCGCGCTCTGAACAAGATCACAGGATAGCGGGGCGCGCCATATCAGTGTGTCAGCACGGCATTTCAATTCGGAACCTCCTTTACAGCGGGCAGTGCTCTTACCGACCGAGTGCCACGTATAAGTCACACACTGAGCGCACAATCAACAAGATTTCTACTTGTACCAATACTAGACAGCAAAGCACTAGCGACTTGGAACGTTTATTAAAACCTGTTTACCATGGTTTCGGCGTGTATAATAACGCCTTCGTCAGAAGGAGATGCTGGCAATTGGATTACATGTTGTGGGCAGAGGTACTTTAAAACACAGGCGAAAGGTGTGAGTCAAATATAAAATTTCATCTCCATAATGAATTAAAACACTAGCTGTACATTGGTGAGGAAATACAGATTTAAAAACCCATCTCGTGGATGTTTTATCATGGAGGTGAAATTTTGTATTAGAGGGACGCTCTTCTGCTACATTTCAACATACCTCTGCCACTACATGTAATCAGATGTATTTCCTTCTGAAGATGACGCTACGCTTTTATAAACGTTGAAACCAACGTAAAGGTGTTGCAAGAACCGATTGGCTGCTACTATTTCCGCAGGAGGATTTCATTCTACTGTTGCTGCTGCAGGCAAGTAAGAATCTAAAGTAATAATAATAATAATAATAATAATAATAATAATACCCGTGGAGGCCCGGGAAAAAAATAGGCCTCCGGTATGTTCTGCCAGTCGTAAAACGCGACGAAAAGAACAAACCACTAATAGGGCTAACCCCCTTTTAGTGTGATTAGTTGGTTCAGGACAGAAGCCTCGGACAAGCGCTGTCATGGTCGGGGACGACACTTGAGCCCTATGCCCGTCCACAATGGTAACGACACTGCTAGCCACACAGAAAATGATTTAAATCCAAATGGAGGTGTTTTGCAGGATATGCTTCCTGCAACCACTCTAGAAGGAAAACAAAGACAGAGGATGAGACGGTCAGATGAAGTTAACCGACACCTCATGTTCTATTATTACCAAGCAACAAACGTAGGAACCAACACAACTGGATACAGATCACAAGTATACACAACATTTATTACCAGATACCCAGAATTAAAATTTTTAAAAGAACAACGACTAGCTGATCAGATCCGTGTAATAATAAAAAATAACGGGATACCCCAGTCAGAATTATAAAACATCAAACAACAAGTACAACAAATACTGGAACAAAATAATGTGCAATCAGAAGAAGAAGAAAATATAGTAATGGACTCAAACATCCCAGAGCAAACAAACAAAGAACAACACGCGTCAATTAAACAATCAGAGGAAAACGAAATCTTAAGACAGCCACCAGAACAAGCACAAGTAGAACACGAAGTTACACACATGTTAGATATAGAAGAAAAATTTCAGTTGACATATAGAGAATACAAAGACACAAATACAGATATTAGACCATTCTTGCATAGACCATCAAATAACCCACAAGTCGAAACAACAATAACAACTATCAACACAATCATACACAACAAAATAAATGAAAATACAACTATGGAAGAGTTACAACTACTGGTTTATATAGGAGCACTCACTACACTAAATATATGCACTAGGCAGAGATCAGAACCAACCAACACACAGAAGAAACCCACAAAACTAGCATGGCAACACAGGTTACAGACCAGAATAGAAAAACTGAGAAAAGACAACGGACAGCTAACACAATTTATAAGAAATGAAATGTCAGACAAAAAAACGATAAAGGTTAGGTAAAATCTCACAACAAGAAGCGATAGAGCAATTAGATGAAAAGAAGCAGAAATTACAAGCATTGGCCAAACGACTTAGAAGATACAAAAAAGTGAAAATAGAAGGAAACGAAACCAAATATTCAACACAAACCAAAAGAAATTTTACCAGACAATAGAGAACACACACATTAAAATAGACTATCCACCAAACATAACAGACATGGAACGCTTCTGGAGTAACATATGGTCAAACCCGGTACAGCATAACAGGCATGCACGGTGGATACAAGCAGAAACAGACGCATACAAGATGATACCACAAATGCCTGAAGTGATAATTTTGCAACATGAAGTCACCCAAGCAATTAATTCTACTCAGAATTGGAAAGCCCCTGGAAAAGATAAAATAGCAAATTTCTGACTAAAGTTCACCTCAACACATTTACATTTAACTAAATTATTTAACAGTTACATTGCTGACCCATACACATTCCCTGATACACTTACACATGGAATAACTTATCTGAAACCTAAAGATCAAGCAGACACAGCAAACCCAGCTAAATATCGCCCCATAACATGCCTACCAACAATATACAAAATATTAACTTTAGTCATTACACAGAAATGAATGACACATACAACACAGCAAGAAAATTATAAATGAAGAACAAAAAGGCTGTTGCAAAGGAGCATGAGGATGTAAAGAGCAACTGATAATAGATGCAGAGGTGACATATCAAGCTAAAACTAAACAAAAGTCGCTACACTACGCATACATTGATTACCAAAAATCTTTTGATAGTGTACCCCATTAATGGTTACTACAAATATTGGAAATATACAAAGTAGATCCTAAACTGATACAGTTCCTAAACATAGTAATGAAAAATTGGAAAACCACACTTAATATCCAAACAAATTCAAATAATATCACATCACAGCCAATACAGATTAAGCGTGGAATATACCAAGGAGACTCATTAAGTCCTTTTTGGTTCTGCCTTGCTCTGAACCCACTATCCAACATGCTAAATAATACAAATTATGGATACAATATTACTGGAACATACCAACACAAAATCACACATTTGCTATACGTGGATGATCTAAAACTACTGGCAGCAACAAAACAACAACTCAACCAATTACTAAAGATAACAGAAGTTTTCAGCAATGATATAAATATGGCTTTTGGAACAGACAAATGTAAGAAAAATAGCATAGTCAAGGGAAAACACACTAAACAGGAAGATTACGTATTGGATAACCACAGCAACCGCATAGAACCGATGGAAAAAGCAGGTGCCTATAAATATCTAGGATACAGACAAAAAATAGGAATAGATAATACAAATATTAAAGAAGAACTAAAAGAAAATATAGACAAAGACTAACAAAAATACTGAAAACAGAATTGACAGCAAGAAACAAGACAAAAGCTATAAATACTTATGCCATACCAATATTGACCTACTCATTTGGAGTAGTGAAATGGAGTAACACAGACGTAGAAGCACTCAATACACTTATCCTAATCACAAATATAGAACACATCACATATATTCAGCAAAAGAAAGATTCACATTAAGCAGTAAGGAAGGAGGAAGGGGATTTATTGACATAAAAAACCTGCATTATGGACAGGTAGACAATTTAAGAAAATTCTTTCTAGAACGAGCAGAAACTAGCAAAATACACAAAGCAATCATTCATATAAATACATCGGCTATACCACTGCAATTTCATAACCACTTCTACAACCCTTTAGATCACATAACATCAACAGATAGGAAGAAAGTAAATTGGAAAAAGAAAACACTACATGGCAAGCACCCATATCATCTAACACAGCCACACATCGATCAAGGCGCATCCAACACATGGCTAAGAAAAGGCAATATATACAGTGAGACGAAAGGATTCGTGATTGCAGTACAGGATCAAACAATAAACACCAGATATTACAGCAAGCATATTATTAAAGATCCCAATACTCTTCTTCTTCTTCGGTTATCAACCCACAGGTTGGTTGGCAGCAGCACGCCATTCCGTTCTTTTGTCAACTTTCTTCTTCATATCTGCATAGGTCTGGCACCCGATGTCATTTATTACTTGTTGAATGTAGGTTAATCTAGGTCGTCCTCGGCGAGTTCTTCCTTCAATGATTCCTTCTAATATTCTCTTAATGAAATTGTTATGCCGTAAAATGTGACCTATGAAGGTTATTCTTCTTTTCTGTATATTTCGCCAAAGAGATCTGTTTTCTTTCACTCTTCTGAGGACATCTTCGTTTGTAGCCTTGTCTCGCCAGCTGATTTTTTCCATTCTCCGGTAGCACCACATTTCGAATGCCTCTAATCTTCTCTTTTCTTCTTTTCCACAAGTCCAAGTTTCACATCCGTAAAGGGCTGTACTCCACACATAGGTTTTCATGACTCTCTTTCTTACGTCTAAACTAACATTTCTACTCGTCAGTAAGTTTCTTTTTCCATTGAATGCTATTTTGGCAAGTTGTATTCTGTTTTTAATGTCACTTTTGCTCCTTCCATCTGCTGTTATTTTGCTACCTAAGTAGTTAAATTCTGTAACCTGCCCTAGTTTCTCTCCTTTTATTGTTATTCGTATGGGTTCATTGTAGTTCAGGGCGCCACTCACCATCACTTTAGTCTTTTTCTTATTTATTTTCATTCCATACTGTTCTTTTAAGGTGTTTTCCATTTCATTGAGTGCGGCTTCTAAATCTTCTTTCCTTTCTGTAATTATGGCGATATCATCTGCATATCGCAACATATCTATTTTCATTCCGTTAAGTTTTATTCCTACTTCAATATTCTCTCTTATTTTGTCTATTGCTTCTTGGATATATGCGTTGAAAATTACTGGAGATAGTGGGCATCCCTGTCTCACTCCTTTCCTTATTCTTGCTGTTTCTTCTTTGTTTTCCTTCTTAACTAAGGCTGTTTCATTTTGGTATATTTTAAAGATTATCCTTCTATCATTATATTTCAGACCAGCCTTCTTCAGAATTCTAAACATTTCTGGCCATACAACATTGTCAAATGCCTTTTCGAGGTCTACGAAGGCTATAAATACTTGTTTGTTTTTGGAAATTTGTTTCTCAATTATTAGTCTTAAAGATAAGATTGCTTCCCTCGTCCCTACACCGCTTCTAAAACCGAATTGGTCTTCACTTAGAGTGCTATTCAATTGGTTTTCAACTCTTTTCAAAATTATTCTTATTAGAATTTTTGATGCGTGTGAAAGAAGACTGAGTGTTCGATGGTTTTCACAGTCCATAGTAGATGCTTTCTTAGGTATGGGGAATATGATGCATTTCTGATAGTCTTCAGGAACTTCACCTGTTTTGTA
The DNA here is from genome assembly GCF_023864275.1 of Schistocerca cancellata. Classification (NCBI taxonomy): domain Eukaryota; kingdom Metazoa; phylum Arthropoda; class Insecta; order Orthoptera; family Acrididae; genus Schistocerca; species Schistocerca cancellata. Next base: position 96,242,022 of record NC_064631.1, on the reverse strand, counting down.
TATTTTCTGTATGAGTTGCAGTAATGTAGCTTTCATTTTGTCTCCTGATTTCTTAATTAGTTCAGAAGGTATATCATCAACACCTGCCGCTTTCTTATCTGGTAGTTCTTTTAGTGCTTTTTCAAATTCATCCTTCAGAATTGTGTCCCCTAGTTCTTCTTTCTCTACTTCTTCGCTTAATTCTATCATATTATCTGTTAGAGGGTCTCCTTGATATAGCTCTTCAATGTATTCTTGCCATCTCTTCAGCGTGTCATATCCAAATAGTACCTTGCCCTCTTTGTTCTTTATAGTTCCTGAAGATTTTACTTTCCGTTTAGCAAAGTTTTGTTTTATTGTTCTGTAGGCCAAGTCAGTTTTTCCTTTAACCATGTTTTCCTCCACCTCTTTACAAATGCTGTTGAGGTAATTTTCTTTTGCTTTCCTAGATTCTCTGTTTATTTGGTTTCTAAGCTGTCTATATTTGTTTTCGCTTTGCTCGTCAAAGGCATTTTTGTATAGTCTTCTTTCTTCCATTAGACAAATTATTTCAGGTGTTATCCACTCTTTCCTGTTTACAGGTTTGGCTTTCCCAATAAATTCTTCTGCTGCTTTATGTATGCCTTCTTTGATTTGTTTCCACTCCTCGTTAGTACTCCCGGGAATAATGTTTGATGCCATCTCATCAGTTTTCCGTGCATAAGGGATCACTAGTTCTTCAGACTTTAGGTTATCTCTGTTCCATACTTTGTTCGTTTTTCTCTCTAATCGCTTGAGTTTGAGTAAGCATTTCATCATTACAAGGTTGTGATCACTATTAATATCCGCAGACGGGTAGCTTCTGCAGTCCTTGATTTGGTTTTTAAAACGCGATTTTACTAATATATAGTCGATTTGGTGTCTTCTAGTATCTCCTGGGGCTTTCCACGTGTACCTTCTTCTTTTATGGTGGTTGAAAAGGGAGTTCGCTATGACCAACTTGTTTTTGGCACAAAATTCAATTAGCCGGCTTCCTCTTTCGTTTCTATCTCCTAGACCATATTTCCCTACAATTCCGTCAACTTCCTCTTCTCCAACACTAGCATTCCAATCTCCCATTATAATTAAGTTCTCTTCACCTTTAACATAATTTATAACTTTGTTGATGTCTTCATACACTGTTTCTATTACATCGTCTTCTTCTGCCGATGTCGGCATATAGACTTGTACTATTACCGTGTTCTTTGGTTTGGTTCCAATTTTGACTAGTATTATCCTAGAGTTAAATTGCACATATCCTGTGACTAGATTCCCGAGTTTTCCTTTTAGAATTATTCCAACTCCACCGATTCCAGTTGTTCCTTGGTTAGTACCTGTATGAATGATACGATAATTTCCTGATCTGAAGTCTCCTGGTTCAGGCCATCGCATCTCAGATATTCCTATTATGTCTGTTCCCATTCTGTCCATCTCTAGTTTGAGGTTCTCTAATTTCCCGCATTGGAGGAGTGTTCTTACATTCCATGTTGCTATTTTTAGTGTATTCTTCAACTTTGCCTGACCTTCCATTGTCCCCACCCGGAGATCCGATTGGGGGACTATTACTCCGGATTTATGTTTAACAGAAGATTCTGGCATGGTGCGCTACTGATTCTTGGGATATCTTGAGTGATCTTTAATGGAGTGGTTTCCCGTTGCCTTCTCCATCCTATGCCGTTGACTGTGAAGTTCTTCCGCCTTTAGGAGCAATTTCTCACTCCAAGGACAAGAGAGTGCCCTGCCTCTATCCGCTCATCCGCTCTCTTTGAGACCGTTGGCACTTGATAGGGGGCGTTTCCTTATCCCGGGAAACACTCGGTCGTCAGAGCCTCGTTAGCAATAACAGGGTGTACCGTGCAGCAATCCTTAGCTGCAACTCGGGTAGGTGAGGTTGACATTTGTACAGGAGAGGCTGTTAGAGTCGCTTCACTGTACCTTACACCCCATCCCAATACTACAACAGATAAATGCAGACTTTGCAAACTACAAATAGAAACAGTAGATCACATCACAAGCGGATGTACAATACTAGGAAATACAGAATACCCCAGAAGACATGACAATGTAGCAAAAATAATACATCAACAACTTGCAATACAACATAAACTAACAAAACAACATGTTCCCACATACAAGTATGCACCACAAAATGAACTGGAGAATGATGAATACAAATTATACTGGAACAGAACCATTATAACAGATAAAACAACACCACATAACAAACCTGACATCATACTCACCAATAAAAAGAAGAAATTAACACAACTAATCGAAATATCCATACCCAATACAACAAATATACAAAAGAAAACAGGAGAAAAAATTGAAAAATACATCCAACAGGCTGAGGAAGTCAAGGACATGTGGCATCAGGATAAAGTTGACATTATACCAATTATACTATCAACTACAGGAGTCATACCACACAATATCCACCAGTACATCAACGCAATACAGCTACATCCAAACTTATATATACAACTACAGAAATCTGTAATTATTGATACATGTTCAATTACCCGAAAGTTCCTAAATGCAATGTAACATATACCGTACAGTTAAAAGGAAGTCACGCTTGATCAAGGTCCACGTCACTTTCCATTTTTGACCAGACATAACGTCTGAGAAAAAGAAGAAAGATAATAATAATAAGACAACAAGAACTAATTAGCCACTCTCACTTCAAGGGTGCTGAACGTTTCCTAACTCGATGAGAGATACGATAACCATGTAATTTCGCTACCAAAGTGGAGTAAAAAAAGGAATAATAGCAATATTTTTGTTTCTTGGTAGGCCAGTACTTTCATTTTATCTGCCACCGTTTGCCATATGCTTTCTCCCACTAGTATGATGATCCATACTGCTGTGTACACCGCTGCAAATTCGTTCCTTCAGAGCGAATAATTATTATAAAATGATTATAAGACTCGTAATCACTTCTGAGTAACAGCTGACTTCTACTCTTCCTCCTCAGATCACAGAAATATTCCTATTCGTCTCTCTCTCTCTCTCTCTCTCTCTCTCTCTCTCTCTCTGTCTCTCTCTTTCCTACAGAGCCAGGAATCTAAATACTGATAATAATAATATTAATATATAGATTATACTTACAACATACGTTTATTCTTTTTTTCATCTGATGCTAAATGGCGTTTAAGCTAAGAAATTTCATAGAAGCTGTTATTCTCGGTGTCGAAATTATACGACTATTGTGCTGCCATATGTTGGTTGTAAGCGTTGTATTCCACCGTGGGTTGAACGCTGTTCCCCATTACTTACTTCAGACGATATCCCGCACGCTCTTATCTTCGATATAAGTGGACGATCTAGTACACTTTCGAAAACTTTCGTAAATCTGGAATTACTGAAATACCCGTCGATCATTTTGGACAGGACAACAGATTGTCTTGTTCGTTAGTACAGAATTGGCAATTAAAACTTCAAAAAATATAAGGAATGCAAAAAATGAAAGGTTACTTATTTACATACATACTGATACATCGAAAAGGAAAAGAAACTGGTTCACCTGCCTAATATCGTGTAGAGCCCCAGCGAGCATGCAGACGTGCCACAACACGACGTGGCCTGGACTAGACTAATGTTTGAAATAATGCTGGAGGGAACTGACACCATGAAAACTGCTGGACTGTTCATAAATCCGTAAGAGTACGATGGGACAGCACGTTGCAAGCCATCCCAGATATGCACAATAATGTGTATTTCTGCGGAGTTTGGTGGCTAGCGGAAGTGTTTAAACTGAAAAGAGTATTCCTGGCGCCGCTCTGTAGCAATTCCGGACGTGTAGGGTGTCACATTGTACTGCTGGAATTATGCAAGTCCGTCGGAATGCACAATGGATATGAATGAAATCATAATTAAGTCAAGACCCTAAGCTGTCGACAGGCGTTGATATACGAGGGCAGCTGAAGGAGGTCAGTGGCTGGTTAGCCGTAACTGCATATGAAGATGGTATCTGTTCTTTTTGGACATGTCCGAATGAACAGATACCATCTTCATATGGACATGAATGGACGCAGGTGATCCGACAGGATGCTTACATACGTGTCACATGTCAGAGTCGTATCTAAACGTAGCAGGGGTCCCACATCACTCCAACAGCATACGCCCCACACCATTACAGAGCCTCCGCCAGCTTGAACAGTCCCGCTGCTGACATGGATTCATGAGGATGTATCCATAGCCGTACACGTCCATCCACTCGATAGAATCTGAAACACTAGTCCGACCTGGCAATATGTTTCTGATTGGCCCAAGCAAGGAGTAAAGCTTTGTGTCGTGCAGTCATGAGGGGTACACGAGTGGGTCTCCGAAAGCCCTTATCGATGATTTTTCCTTGAATTGTTCGACACTGACACTTGTTGATGGACCAGCACTGATATCTGCCACAATTTGGGGAAGGGTTGCACTACTCTCATTTTGAACGATTCAGTCGTTGGATCTGTTTACAGCTGCATAGGTGCTATAGATTTGACGTTTTACCCGATTCCTGAAATTCACGGTACACTCGCGAAATGGTCGTACGGGAAAATCCGAAATTCATTGCTAAAACGGAGATGCTGTGCGCCATCGCTCGTGCGCGGACTATAACAACACGAAGAAACTGAATTAAATCGTGATAACCTGCAATTTCAGCAGCAGTAACCGATATAATAATTATGCCAGATGTCTTTCGTAGGCGCTGTATTCTGCCTCATTAAGTACACCACAGGCCATTAAAATTGCTACACCAAGTAAAATGCAGATGATAAACGGGTATACATTGGACAAATATATTATACTAGAACTGACATGTGATTATATTTTCACGCAGTTTGGGTGCATAGATCCTCAGAAATCAGCAACCACCTCTGGCCGTAATAACGGCCTTGATGCGCCTGGGCATTGAGTCAAATTGAGCTTGGATGACGTGTATAGGTACAGCTGCCCATGCACCTTCAACACGATACCACAGTTCATCAAGAATGATGACTGGCGTATTGTGACGGGCCAATTGCTCGGCCACCATTGACCAGACGTTTTCAATTCGTGAGATCTCGAGAATGTGCTGGCCAGGGCAGCTGTCGAACATTACCTGTATCCAGGAAGGCCCGTACAGGACCTGCAACATGCGGTCATGCATTATCCTGCTGAAATGTAGGGTTTTGCAGGGATCGAATGAAGGGTAGAGCCACGGGTCGTAACACATCTGAAATGTAACGTCCACTGTTCAAAGTGTTGTCAGTGAGAACAAGGGATGACCGAGGCGTGTAACCAATGGCACCCCGTACCATCACACCGGGTGATACGCCATATGGCGATGACGAATACACGCTTCCAATGTGCGTTCACCGCGATGTCGCCAAACAGGGATACGACCATCACGATGCTGTAAACAGAACCTGGATCCAACCGAAAAAAATGACGTTTCGGTATTCCTGCACCAAGGTTCGTCGTTGAGTACACCATCGCAGGCATTCCTGTCTGTGATGATGCGTCAAGGGTAACCGCAGTCACGGTCTCCGAGCTGATTGTCCATGCTGCTGCAAACGTCGTCGAACTGTTCGTGCAGATGGTTGTTGTCTTACAAACGTCCACATATGTTGAATCAGGAATCGGGACTTGCCTGCACGATCCGTTGCAGCCATGCGGATAAGATGCCTGTCATCTTGACTGCTAGTGATACGAGGCCGTTGGGATCCAGCATGGCGTTCCGTATTACCCTCCTGAACCCACCGATTCCATATTCTGCTAACAGTCATTGGATCTCGACCAACGCGAGCAGCAGTGTCGTGATACGATAAACCGCAATCGCGATAGGCTACAATCCGACCTTTATCAAAGTCGGAAACGTGATGGTAGCCATTTCTCCTCCTTACACGAGGCATGATAATAACGTTTCACCAGGCAACGCCGGTCAACTGCTGTTAGTGTATGAGAAATCGGTTGGAAACTTTCCTCATGTCAGCACGTTGTAGGTGTCGCCACCGGCGCCAACCTTGTGTGAATGCTGTGAAAAGCTTATCATTTGCATATCACAGTATCTTCTTCCTGTCGGTTAATTTTCGCGTCTGTAGCACGTCATCTTCGTGGTGTATTTCTGTATTTGAGAACGCAAGCTGACACCATACTTGGCGCTTCTGTGTATAAAGAAACAGAGTACATGATTAAATTTGTGTCGGTGCTGCAGTTGCAGTGGCCAGCAGGGGCCCGCGCCTAACTGCCGCCAGTGGCAGCTGTCCGCCCCCGCCGCCTCCACCGCGACCTTCTGCCTCTGCCTCTGGCGCGGGCCACTGCACCTGTCGGCCCGCCGCCTCCTCTCGCCGTCACCGCAGCGCCACGACGCGCCTCCGAGATTAAACGTCATGCGGGGCGCTGCCTCTTCTCCGTAGGCGCGCGTGATCGATTCTGCGGCGAGAGCGCGACGCCGTCCCGGCGGATACCGCGAAGATTAGCAGCCGCCAAAGGCGCGCAATTTAAAAAAGGCCGAGCGCAAGTGCGGATGAAAGCGCGCCGAATTTATTGCGCGTCCCCGGAAACCGCAAATGAATCCGCGGCGCGCCAGGACCACCCGCGCTTCCGTCGTCCTCTCTCTCTCTCTCGCCTTCCCCTCTTCCCACTCCCCCGTCTCGGAGAGCAGAGCTTTTCAATCCGCCGACCCCCGGGTAGGCCGGGCCCCGTTATTCGCCGCCCTTTCTGCCCACAGCGTAGGCCGCGACTTGTCAGCGTCAGCGCTCGACTCGGACCCCGAGCGGTGCAATATCTCAGCAAGTGTGAGCGCGCACAATGGCGAGCCACCGTGCATGCCCATATGTCGCCACACAAAAGGAGTGACCGCCCGTCTTAGGCCCGATTGCGACACCCTGCCCCCACCACCCCCCGCTTCTTCCAACAGCTCTCATATCTAGCCCCCCCCTCCTGTTCAACCCCCCCCCATCTCTCCCCACTCCCACCACCTCCCCTCCAACCCTTTACAGCCCTTCAGAGGTGGGCGGAGGGAGTCTGCTGGAAGGAGGAGCACTTGAAAAAGGAAAGAAATGAAGGAGCGAAATCCTTGGGCTAATCTGGCGCTGACCTCACAAGAGGCAGTATGAAGTACCGGCCGGGGGAATTCGTCTCCCTTCTCCCTCCCACCCTTGCCTAAGAAATATTGCCCAGCATTATTATTATTCTTCCTTTGTTCTGAATACAGAGCCATTGATCCCTGGGAATTTTTCACTGCCACCCATCAGCGAATATTAGCCTCCAGCTGCCTGCTTTTTGCATGAAAAGACAGCAAGCGACTCGGGAACTGTTACGATGGTTTTCGTTCTTCTGTTTTTACCATTTTTCTTTTCTCAGCCACTACTTTTCAGTTGCTTTTTTATGTACTACTAGAGGATTGAATCTGAAGTGTCGGCAGAATTGCCAACACTGTTTTTAGAGGAGGCCGAAATGCACGCTATAAGCTCACGCTGGCTGGCGTGAGGTCTGAAACAGGATACGTAATGAATGCTATAAAGAAAAGTACGTAGCTTCTGGAATACTTAACTTCAATCCACATTTGTAGAACATGGCTCTTGATGATACAGAAGTATTATAGCAATTGAATACGGCGCCTTGCTAGGTCGTAGCAAATGTAGCTGAAGGCTATGCTAACTATCGTCTCGGCAAATGAGAGCGTAATTCTCAGTGAACCATGGCTAGCAACGTCGGCTGTACAACTGGGGCGAGTGCTAGTACGTCTCTCTAGACCTGCCGTGTGGTGGCGCTCGGTCTGCAATTACTGACAGTGGCGACACGCGGATCCGTCGTATACTAGCGGACCGCGACCGATTTAAAAGCTACCACCTAGCAAGTGTGGTGTCTGGCGGTGACACCACAGAATCTTGAGATACAATTTGTTATAAGGCCGCCTTTCATTTTAGTGATTCGTCAGTCATCTTTTGTAGAAACTACGATACGATATCGCGTGGCCTGTGTTGTTCAGAAATACGATGCATATGGAAGTTTGGGTATGGCCGTGGAACGTACTCGGGTAGCCTAACGCTACGGCAACTTCTGCTAGTAACCCGAAAATCCGGGTTAGACTCCCGCTGTGTCACTGTCGTCATCCCATTATACGGCCGATGATTGCCAGTATTAACAGCTGTGAATACATTTCGTCTACTTTCTAGACCAGTCACAACAGTTATTGCTGTAGTTATTAGTTCACAGTGTGGTTTCACTCGATTCTCAATGTTGGTCTCTCGTGTGCAATTCTTTTCAGATGTGTACAAATATTGTACTTCACATAACGCTATTATTCTTCTTTCCAACCAGATCTTCCGCACTTCCCAAAGCTCTTAGATGATGCAGTCTATCTAAATTTCCCTCCCTCAGAACGCGCTCTCTCAGATAATCACTTTCGAACACCTAAAAGTACATATTGCATTTGTGCTATCAGTATTATTATTTTTGTTACTGTAAGCAGCAAGTGCAGTAATTGTTACTTATTTCTGTTATTCAGTTGTCTTTATAAAAAGTTAAATCATTTTAAATTCTTATACCATTTCGTTACTATTTATCATATTAAAATTAGTGTTATTTCTTAAGTAAAATAGTACAAAAACTGATGTGTAAAACCGTGGTCGACATAAAAGTAAGTCGAAAGATCCTAATCTCATCATGATAAATAAATAAATAAAAATATAAATATTAATCCTTTCCCATAATTTAAATCCCCCCTCGCCGTTTTCCCTGCGCCGCACATATGCACACTTCCCTCCATTATTAAATTTAAACTGTAATTATCGTGTGGCGTGTTGTTAAGTGCAAGAGGTGTGCTTACTCTGTGTTGTTGTTAGCCAAAACTTTATACTCATTGATTGGGCAATGCAACCGCCAGTACCAATAAAGAAATACACTTACTGCAAAATACACTCCTAGAAATTGAAATAAGAACACCGTGAATTCATTGTCCCAGGAAGGGGAAACTTTATTGACACATTCCTGGGGTCAGATACATCACATGATCACACTGATAGAACCACAGGCACATAGACACAGGCAACAGAGCATGCACAATGTCGGCACTAGTACAGTGTATATCCACCTTTCACAGCAATGCAGGCTGCTATTCCCCCATGGAGACGATCGTAGAGATGCTGGATGTAGTCCTGTGGAACGGCTTGCCATGCCATTTCCACCTGGCGCCTCAGTTGGACCAGCGTTCGTGCTGGACGTGCAGACCGCGTGAGACGACGCTTCATCCAGTCCCAAACATGCTCAATGGGGGACAGATCCGGAGATCTTGCTGGCCAGGGTAGTTGACTTACACCTTCTAGAGCACGTTGGGTGGCACGGGATACATGTGGACGTGCATTGTCCTGTTGGAACAGCAAGTTCCCTTGCCGGTCTAGGAATGGTAGAACGATGGGTTCGATGACGGTTTGGATGTACCGTGCACTATTCAGTGTCCCCTCGACGATCACCAGTGGTGTACGGCCAGTGTAGGAGATCGCTCCCCACACCATGATGCCGGGTGTTGGCCCTGTGTGCCTCGGTCGTATGCAGTCCTGATTGTGGCGCTCACCTGCACGGCGCCAAACACGCATACGACCATCATTGGCACCAAGGCAGAAGCGACTCTCAACGCTGAAGACGACACGTCTCCATTCGTCCCTCCATTCACGCCTGTCGCGACACCACTGGAGGCGGGCTGCACGATGTTGGGGCGTGAGCGGAAGACGGCCTAACGGTGTGCGGGACCGTAGCCCAGCTTCATGGAGACGGTTGCGAATGGTCCTCGCCGATACCCCAGGAGCAACAGTGTCCCTAATTTGGTGGGAAGTGGCGGTGCGGTCCCCTACGGCACTGCGTAGGATCCTACGGTCTTGGCGTGCATCCGTGCGTCGCTGCGGTCCGGTCCCAGGTCGACGGGCACGTGCACCTTCCGCCGACCACTGGCGACAACATCGATGTACTGTGGAGACCTCACGCCCCGCGTGTTGAGCAATTCGGCGGTACGTCCACCCGGCCTCCCGCATGCCCACTATACGCCCTCACTCAAAGTCCGTCAACTGCACATACGGTTCACGTCCACGCTGTCGCGGCATGCTACCAGTGTTAAAGACTGCGATGGAGCTCCGTATGCCACGGCAAACTGGCTGACACTGACGGCGGCGGTGCACAAATACTGCGCAGCTAGCGCCATTGACGGCCAACACCGTGGTTCCTGGTGTGTCCGCTGTGCCGTGCGTGTGATCATTGCTTGTACAGCCCTCTCGCAGTGTCCGGAGCAAGTATGGTGGGTCTGACACACCGGTGTCAATGTGTTCTTTTTTCCATTTCCAGGAGTGTACATTCAGTCCCTTAGGCACTGAATCCTCTGACCCTGTTCTAGACCGATAACTTCGGTCATTGTGCACCTAACAATAAATTAAATTGTCTTCCCTGTAAAGCAGCAACGGTGGAACGCAATATATTCAGGTCTCTCACAAAAATTATAAATTTGCTAGCTACAGGCTCAGCGGTGTGCAATGCTGGATGTAATACTTTGAAATGGACACGAAATTGTTTTGGCTGATAAGTGAAAACATTTATGAAAAATCCAACTTTTTAAAAAAAATGACCTAGACCGGGAGACGGTAGTCTAATAACTATGGTCGATTACTAACACTGAGTTTTTTACCAAAATTATGTTGCAAGTTAAGTTTGTCTTTTCAGAAACATTTGACAATTGAAGTTACATTACTCACAAGTAATTCACAAGCAATGAGATTTAAACAGTAGATATTATCCAACCTCACTAAACCAGCATAAATGCTAATCATGAAATTACATATAGCTCATAGAAACATTACAAAAGTGAAATATCTAACAAGCATTTTTATCCAATCAGTTTACGTATATTCTGGAGTTACTCAACAATTACATATTAAAAGCCAACTCATATATACTAACGCGCTGACAGAACAAGAATCATAATTATTTAGCATCTTTACCTTGTTAGCGAGAAGAATTCTGCTTCCAAGTTCAACAACATTGACATACCTACATTAATCTAACACTTTGTAGCTTCACAGAGTACACCACAAAAACTGGCTACTCCATCGTTTTTCGCTCACAGACAGATACCTACAACTGTTTGCCAGCACTACAGTCTCAAACCAGAAGCAGTATCTTTGGCTCTGCAGTCGTCCACAAACAGCGATCCGCTTTATAAAGCCTTTCAGAGACATACATCGTTTATAATATCATAGTTTCAGTTTGCTTTACAATGATACAATTATCGTATTCGGGTGCCACATACAAGTGTGCACCAGTAGACTCTTTTCAATCAGATTTACTATTCCTTGCTGCCTCATGAAGTGCCCTATCAGAACAAATCCCATTTTTACACACACAGTAAGATAAATTCTTTCCACCCGAATCGATTTAGTTCAACATATCCAATCTCAAACATTTTAGAAGCTTTTATTCTCTTTTATCTGTACTCTTTGGCGTCCTCGTTTCATCACCATACATGGCTGCACCACAAAGAAAGACTTTCAGAACAGACTTAAAAAGCGTTAAATGCTTTATTCGATTTTAACATACTTCTCCCTTTCAGGGGACCTTTAGTGCTGTTACCAGTGTACATTTTACACAGTATCTGCTGTTGCTACCATTATTTTGCTGCAAGAACAGGCCTACTGCTTTTACTGTCTCATTTCCTAACTAATGTTTGCAATACTAATGATTAATCCGACTACACTCCATTACCCTCGTTTTATTTTCGCTTATGTTTATATTACTGCTTCTTTTCAAGGTACTATCTGCCTCATTCTCCTGATCGTCCAAATCTTTTTCACGCCTCTGACAGAGTTAAAATGTTATCGGAAAATCTCAAAATTTGTGTTCCTACTCCCTGAACGTTAATTATCTTCCAAAATCTCCCCTTGGTTCCCTTTACTGCATTTTCAGTGTAAAGATTGAAGAACGTCGAAGATAGGCTTAAACACTTTCATTACCTTCTGGCAAGTGTGGCTGTAATTAATACAATGCAGAAAGGAAATAGTTAGCTCTTCGGAACCCCCATTGTTTTACCCCCACTGCTAAGCAGAACTGTGAAATTTGGCTCAAAGGTACCTGCAACCATCCTCGGTAACTATGCGAAAACGTGGCGCTACACGACGTCACCCTCGAGCTAGGAGACACTTCATACAGCAAGGTGTCGACAGGCGCGAAAGCAAGCTTCCGAGATCAGAAATTCATGTGAGTTGTAAGGTGGGTTAATGGCGTCTCACTGGCTCCAAATTTCACCACAGTTCAAAAATGGTTCAAATGGCTCTGAGCACTATGGGACTTAACATCTATGGTCATCAGTCCCCTAGAACTTAGAACTACTTAAACCTAACTAACCTAAGGACAGCACACAACACCCAGCCATCACGAGGCAGAGAAAATCCCTGACCCCGCCGGGAATCTAACCCGGGAACCCGGGCGTGGGTTCACCACAGTTCTCCCTAACGCCATCGCGGACGTATGGTACCATGGGAAGGTCGACACACCTCCCCTTACCAAATCTCACCCTTTCTCTTGACACTTCTGCGGCGGAAGTCAGAACTGCCGCACCTAGCGTTAAAATCATACGGTTTTCTTATTTCTGGCCGTGCAAAATATGTATTACACACCGCCGCTCAGAATCGACGAGAAAAGACCTCAGAGGTGGCATAAAGAGCGTCAGTTAAACCACCAGTTATATGCAAATTGAATGGGATCACTGCTGTCAGCTGCAGTGGAACATTCCGTAGAATCAGCGGCGACAAGTGAAAATGTGTACCTTACCCGTGATGTCCTGATTACCAGGCAGGTGCGATAAGCACTTTTTTTTATACAAAAAAATCATTGTAAAACAAATCACAAATGGAAAGGAACAGGGATACAGGGATGTCGTATTTATTTATTTATTTATTTTTCATAAAGATCACTCTGTTAATTGGAACATGTAGATCATTTCATGGTATAGTATGAGCATAGTATATGGAGCGGTGAGAGAAGCGTGAGGTTCATTATCAGCTGTCAAATGTGCACACCGACCGCACCCGGCACATCCCAACTGCGTGGGGGGTCGAGGAAGACTGCCTGAAGATAGCTGGCAAAGGTTTTCCGACAGTGTGACCATCTATGAATCTCATTGTGGGCTTGCTGCAAGAAATACCAAAAGTCGAGTCGCGACTTGGTAGCGTCCCCATAGAGGTACGCGATCGTCCAACCTTTGACCCATATGATCGAGTGTGATTTAGTCGCCGGAAAGTAGTCACTCTCCGGATGTAAGAAGGAAGCAGGTGTAATATGTTGAGGGGTCACACGGAGGTAGCAAGCCACCATCTGTCTTCCTAGGAGCCATACGTCCTCCACCGCGATACAAGTTAAGCGGTGATGGTCGTCATTCACTTGGCGACATTTCGGGCATAGCGGAGAGTCCACTAGTCCAATTGCATAGAGTCGTTGGTTGGTGTTGAACTTGCCACAGGTGACAGAGAACCACAGTGCCCGAACGAAGGTAGGAAGAAATTTTTGGTGCACATGTCTCCAAATCTTCGGCCAATGCAACTTGGGGTGTTTGAGTTCAATGACATTACGACTTATCCGTCGCTGCAGCCAAACATAAAAATCCTTCGCGCATGGTGGTCTCGTGCGCGGAAGCTCGTCTCTGATATAACTAAGTTCCACGATAAATGTTGATACATGCGCAAAATGTGGCGTAATGTTGCCCACCGCTACCGGAGGTGTGAGGGACGCTGGAACTAGGAGATCCAGTAGGCGGGATGTAAGGGAATCACGCCCGCTACGCCATTGCTTGTACATCGTGGCTAGAAGGAGCGCCGTCGCTCGGCAGTGAACATTCGTAAGTCCGAGTCCCCCCTTGTCCGTAGGGAGCGTGAGCGTTGTGTATCGCACCTTGAGGGGCGATCCAATCATCACAAAATAGCCTAGTGCTGATTGAAGTCGACGTCTAGCACTGAGCCATCCGGGACACAGCGTTACCGCCACTGCGCGGACTATGTCGGCACGCCTCATGGCCGATCCACATTTCCATCACCTGTCCGCAGTCCCTGTCCATCATACTCCCGTTTGCTACTCTGAGATTCCAGCGGTACTCCGGGCGTATTTGCGCATCCGCACTGAAGAATGTTGATCCATTTCCCAGGTACGTATATCAGTTATACGAACGCGCAGGTGTTTGTACTTCCCGACACATCCGAAAGAACAGACATCACGCATTCAGAGAACCACCAGTCCTCTTGGCGAGTTCATTTACACACATCTCGCGGATGAAACGAAAGTATGCAGTACCATCTACAACAGAATGATGTTCTTGAAAATCTTTGCCACTGCTGACATCCCTCGGACGATTCAGTCCTTTTCTGAGGATATTGTGGGGCTGCAACCCCACTGAACGAACTCTTTGGCGTATAGTGCGACCACAATTTTTACTCTGGTATGCAGGGTGGAACCACTAGGGACCATTTAAACCCATTCGATGCAATTTCAACGTGATGCAGTGCAGCAAAGCGTGTCTACGATATTTTTCAGCCCTCCTGCTTCGTGCTTTCGTGTGGCGTGATCACCTGAGCGGGGGTGGGGGGCTATACCAACACGTGCGTAAATAAAACGGCAAAGAGTCCGTCTAAAAATTCCCATTTCGTCAACACTCTCAGTGCCACATGTGCAGTTTTGTTGAGCACTCCGAGTTCCACGTGTACAGCGGCAAATCTTGACACGATTCCCAGAAGTGTGAAGGCAAGCGCTTATCGCACCTGCCTGGTAATCAGGACATCACGGGTTCGAATTCATATCTGGTACACATTTTCACTTGTCGCCGCTGATTCTACGGAATGTTCCACTGCAGCTGACAGCAGTGATCCCATTCAATTTGCATATAACTGGTGGTTTAACTGACGCTCTTTATGCCACCTCTGAGATCTTTTCTCGTCGATTCTGAGCGGCGGTGTGTAATAAATATTTTGCACGGCCAGAAATAAGAAAACCGTATGATTTTAACGCTAGGTGCGGCAGTTCTGACTTCCGCCGCAGAAGTGTCAAGAGAAAGGGTGAGATTTGGTAAGGGGAGGTGTGTCGACCTTCCCATGGTACGACACGTCCGCGATGGCGTTGGGGAGAACTGTGGTGAAATTTGGAGCCAGTGAGACGCCATTAACCCACCTTACAATTCACATGAATTTCTCATCTCGAAAGCTTGCTTTCGCACCTGTCGACACCTTGCTGTATGAAGTGTCTCCCAGCCCCAGGGTGACGTCGTGTAGCGCCACGTTTTCGCATAGTTACCGAGGATGGTTGCAGGTACCTTTGAGCCAAATTTCACAGTTCTGCTTAGCAGTGGGTGGAAAACAATGGGGGTTCTGAAGAGCTAACTATTTCCTTTCTGCATTGTATTAATTACAGCCACACTTGCCAGAAGGTAATAAAAGTGTTTAAGCCTATCTTCGACGTTCTTCAATCTTTACACTGAACATGCAGTAAAGGGAACCAAGGGGAGATTTTGGAAGACAATTAACGTTCAGGGAGTAGGAACACAAATTTTGAGATTTTCCGATAACATTTTAACTCTGTCAGAGGCGTGAAAAAGATTTGGACGATCAGGAGAATGGGGCAGATAGTACCTTGAAAAGAAGCAGTAATATAAACATAAGCGAAACTAAAACGAGGGTAATGGAGTGCAGTCGAATTAATCATTAGTATTGCAAACATTAGTTACATTTTAAAAGTACTCAAAAAAGTCACACGGGTGGTACCGATGCTCTCCTGAACTTGGGAGTGCTGGAGGGATATTTTACTATTTCTTTTATGGACATCTCCATCGCATACCCTGCTCAACACGGCACAGGAGAACGCGAAATAGAAAGCCTGAAAAAGTGTGAAAACACTCGACTGCTCTCGATCATGTTCAAATTTGGTCGAATGGTTTTGAACGGTCCTAGTGTTTCCAGCTTGTGTATCAGAGTAAAAACTGCGGTCCCACTACACTCGAAGGGGTTATATCACGTTTAACGGGATGCACCTTCACAGTGTCCTTCGAGAAGGGTTGACTCGTACGGAAGACGTCAGCAATACCGAAGACCGTCAAGAACGTCGCTCTGCTGGAAATTGCACTGCAAACTGTCGTTTAGATTAGAGTCAAAGAGTTTCCTACTAGGAGTGGAAACCGACCTTTCTTTGACAATCGATAATCGATTATGAGACTGTCAAGGATAATAAAAACACTCCAGCTGTAAAATTATTTCCTTCTAAAAACGGGAGCACTAACCAGTTTCAGGACATATGTCGTACCTTCAGGTGCATAAATAAATGCGTGTCCCGATGGATTAACAACTACGGTTAAAATAATTTAAAATATGTTAAAATAGTGCATTCCTGGTATATCACATGCAAGAGATGCCATGTATCAGGGATGCATATTTTAACCTTAGTTATGCAACAGACTCACATTTTAATGTGCTCTTGAGGATGGAACATATGTTCTGAAACCGGATAGTACTGCAGGAGGGGATTTTACCATTGACAAAGAATAACAGTTGTGGATGTCCCGTGAAGAGAAACGTGTGACTTAGGAAATTATATGACAGCTTTTGGTGACCTTGTCGCCGACAATACGTGAAACCCCAATATTCCTCCCTTCGTCTCCGGTTTATGAGATTGTCCGCCGCTCGTGGTCTCGCGGTAGCGTTCTCGCTTCCCGAGCACGGGGTCCCGGGTTCGATTCCCGGCGGGGTCAGGGATTTTCACCTGCCTCGAGATGACTGGGTGTTTGTGTTGTCCTCATCATTTCATCATCATCCAGGAAAGTGGCGAAATTGGACTGAGCAAAGATTGGGTAATTGTACGGGCGCTGATAACCACGCAGTTGAGCGCCCCACAAACCAAAACATCATTTATGAGATACTTTGCGACAAGCAAACTGTGCAAAACGAAGAAGGGTTTGCGTACCGGCAGATTTCAGTTCTAACCGGTAACACGCACTGCTGTACCTGTGAATACACTATTTTAAACTCGTTTTTCAAAATAACAAAAGGACAGATTGTGTGCCGGATTTTCTGCTTTCTCGGGAAAAAACGGTGGAAGCTCTCCTCGCATGCGGCGCACCTGTGTGACAGGCGGATTAGGGGGCCGACCCAGATAATGCATCAACGTCGGGCGGCATTAGCAGCCCATGGCGGTCGGACCAGCCGGCGCTGGCTGCAGTCGGCCAACCCGTGCGTCCGCCAGTGAGACGAAAAGCACAGCGACCGGGCTACCCTATACCCAGCCCACCCCATTCTCCCCACTGGAAAACCCCACAACCCTCTTTACAGCCCAATCGGAGTCGCTTGTGCGTCATATACAGTCCGTAGATTAACGTCCATGTTGCTTTGTGCCTATCGAAATATTCAGATTTGTCGCAAAAGTGAATGCTGGCAGTCAATCGGCCACAGATAGTTTTGAATTTATCCACGTTTGAATGTGCGTGTACTCAGCTTTAAAGCTAAAATGTCGGCTCAGTCACAGATAATAAGCAGTCAGGAACTTAATGCGTTTCGAAGGTACATGCCTTCATCATCAGAAATCACACATAAGAATGTTGCGCGGGCTACCTTTCTTAAAATGAGGCTGGAGTTTATTTGAAAAAGTATTTAAGATTTGCCTGTAATTCCGGGCCCTACCATTTCGCTTAAGCATACATTCGTTTTATAATTTTGCTCTGGTAAATCACAGCAATAATGTGCCTAAGATTAAAATTTCCTGGAAATTTTAAGTTATCGGTACAGAAATAACTGGGGCTCTAGATGTAGCATATGCCTACAATAAAAAATGTCCACCCTACGACCGTCTGTCATAAAACAATTCAACACAAAATGATTAAGAAGAGAGTAAACGTTTGTCAAAAATTCACACAGCTACTTAAAAACTGCCCACTACGCATACTCTAGAAATTAAATAACCATACTGTAGTATGCAATCACTCTGTAAATTAGACAGTGGATCACTAAACTAAAAACGCGATATATTCTTCAAATGATATTACAGCGCTTTATCTTGTAGAGCGTAACAACATTACATTAGTATTTACGGCATTTGCAGGCTAATAATTACAGCTATTATGAGTCGTTGGTTTTTAGGTTGGATAGTACGTTAAAGTACATGTAGCAAGAGCCCTCCATTAATGCGTTTTTCCATATAGAGAACATCCAGCGTCAAAGTGTCGACGCGTGGACGCAAAACGATCAATCGATACTGACAGGTAGTATACTTAGTGGTGCAGTTGCGACAGTAGCGCTGAATATATATAGCTGTTTTTGTATTCCTTCGTAATAAAAGTAGCAATTTCTCCTTCGTTTTTGTGTGTGGTTAATGTCCGCTGCATAACCGTAAATAGTGAAGTAGTTAATTCGGTACTCCGCTTTCGCTTTCCCATAGCGAAACAGAACAAAACTATACAGCCACGCATAACAGTTAAATAAACGGGTCGCAGACAGCTTTAATGCTACACACTGGAAATTTCTTGGATTCTCTGGAAGGAGTGCGGGGCGAGGGGAAGGAGAGGGCGGGAGGGAACGATCAGCGATCAATCGTTGACCTTTGCGGTTTGACGACAGACTGCTGCGATTCGTCGCTAGAGTGCGGTGATTACCCTACACCGTTTCAACCGAATGCCGGGATGGTTCCTTTGAAAAGGCATGGCCGGTTTCCTTCCCTACCCATAGCTAATCCAAGCTTGTACTCTGTCTCTAATGACCTCGTTGTCGACGGGACGTGAAACACTAATCTCCTCCTCCGCTATTGTGCGGAACCCTTCCCAGGCGAATTTTTGGATCGATTGTTTCTCCAGTGTAAAATGAATTGTATTGATTCGTTACGTTTCTCGTTGGAAAACTCGTGTACAGATTTGAGTAAAGAGCTTTCGGTACTAGGGCACCTCGCTTCCTAACAAAAATTTATCTATAAAGCATTGTCTTCACAGGTGTCAACTTCGTCGCCATGTGTGGAGTCCGCTCCACAGGGTAACATGGACGGTGTATCTACTAAGATGATAGAAACAGTATTAGAGCATTTCATCGTTGTCGGTTGTTTCAGTGGTAGATGACTGTTGCTCAGTTTTATTTTTAACCGTGCGCTGTAAGAATACCACACTGGCTCGTTTGATAATTTTGTGTTAGCTGATGATCGCTTGATGGGTACTGCCACTGAATTGGGGTGTATTTCGGCAGCAACTCTTGGTGGTGCATAATGATGTTCTTCAATCGAAAAACTTAAGCACCCAAAAAGGGAGCAGGAAAGGAAATGTCTGTCCACAGGTTTAGGGGTATATGATATTAGTTAGTGATAATAAAATCGAGTCAGTTATACGAAGAACTTGGCAGTATGTGCCAACTTACTAGTATGACGTTGCACCCCATCTGGCCTGGATGTGGTCACTATTTTGGTCGGTATTGATGTTATTAAGCCGTTATACTCTCTCCTACCCATAAATGTTGCACCTGCTCCTTGATATCTCGAACAAACGCTTCTGGGGCTGAGTGCACGTTCGAGAGAGTCCCACAAATGTTCCATCGGGTGCAGACCTGTGGATCTAGCTGGTCCTAGGAGTATCTCAGCATCACGCAGACAGTTCATAGGTACATGTGACACGTATGGACGAGCATTGTCCTGTTGAAAAATGGCACCACGATACCGTCGCTTGAAGAAGCAGTATGTCTGTGACGTTCCAGTGTACTACCAGACTTGTCTCAATCACCGAGCGAGGTGGCGCAGTGGTAGCACACTGGACTCGCATTCGGGAGGACGACGATTCAATCCCGCGTCCGGCCATCCTGATTTAGGTTTTCCGTGATTTCCCTAAATCGCTCCAGGCAAATGCTGGGATGGTTCCTTTCAAAGGGCACTGCCGACTTCCTTCCCTAGTTCGATGAGATCGATGACCTCGTTGTTTGGTCTCTTCCCCCAAAACAACCAACCAACTTGTCTCAGTCGCAACGGCTGTGATATGAAGCTGTATCCGACAACCTTCTACACAATGAATCCAGTACAAACACTGCTGTCCTCTCCAAGACATTGGAAGAATGTAACTTCCCGCCAGGTCGCCGCCCAACTCGCCTACGATGAACATGCGGGGTATTATTTATTTGTTTATCTCTTAAGTAAACAATTGCTGCCTATTGTTATAAAGCAGGTCATATATATTGTGATTTTACGTGTTATATCATACGAATTCAGTTATATTACTAGTACATATATTTTTTTGGGGAATTTTACAAAAGAATAAAATAAAAAATAATAGAAAGTACCAATGTGTATATATACAGACTTGTTTAACTTGGTGCTAAGTTAGATAATGATAATAAATGAGGTACATAATAGGTTGTGGATGTATTTTAAATTAAAATCAAAGGTGTGTTTAATGGAAGAGGTAAGAGATATCAATTTTCTTTAGATATGGTGTGAAAGTTGTTCCTTTTATATCATCTGTGAGTGTGGTTACATCTGTTGAAAATGTTGTTTAGACTGTGTTAATACTTAGTTAATAATGTATTGAGTAATTTGGTTACAGTGTGTATGCAAACTTAAGGTAACAGTGGAGATTGGGAGTTGATTCAGTTTTTTATAGGCAGCTGCATCAGGTAAAACTTATAGTCAGTCACACTTGACGCAGCGAAAGAAGAAACGTCACATCTTCAGATAGTACTAGACGCTGTAAAATGATATAACAACCAACTACGTAGAGAATGTAGTGCAGAACCACGATTCGTCGGTGAATGCAATGTAACGCCATTCGTCAGCAGTCCATGATTTGTTTTTGTTGTGGTGTTGTTGGAAGCCCACGCATGGGACGGTAATTCCCTAGTCCAACTGCTGCTAGTCTGCGAACAACGGTACAGTGTGACACAGAAAGTTGCATGGAGTCCACTACTTGCTTTGGGATAGCAGACCCACATTTAAGGGCTTACGATATGCTTGCTGCGCAGTGTGGCTCAAATGGCTTTGAGCACTATGGGACTTAGCATCTGAGGTCATCAGTCCCCTAGACTTAGAACTGCTTAAACCTAACTAACCTAAGGACATCACACACATCCATGCCCGAGGCAGGATTCGAACCTGCGACCGAAGTGGTCACGTGGTTCCAACAGAAGCGTCTAGGACGGCTCGGCCACAGCGGTCGGCTACGCAGTATGGCTGTCCCCCATTGTGGAGGTCAGATGTGGTCGACTATAGCCTTGGCAGTAAGTGTGCCTGCCCTTAATTTCCCATGCAGTCTACCTCTGGACCATTGTAACATCTGAATGCCTAACTAGTCCGAATACTGCACCGTTCGATCACCCGGCCAAATGGAGACCCACAATGAGGTCCTCTTTCAAATTCCTCTCACGCGCTGATAACGGTCTCTCATACTAGTTCATGGCATCTCTGTGTCCCTGACAATGCGCATTCAACATCTGACAATTGTTAACTCCTCTTCTGCTATACCTTACCACGGTACTAACAACACTGAAGATCAACAGCACTAATGCGCTCTGGTGGCCTCTTTCTCAATGAGAACTGTAACTCTACTCATTTACCTACCCACCGATGAAGTACACTCCTGGAAATCGAAATAAGGACACCGTGAATTCATTGTCCCAGGAAGGGGAAACTTTATTGACACATTCCTGGGGTCAGATACATCACATGATCACAATGACAGAACCACAGGCACATAGACACAGGCAACAGAGCATGCACAATGTCGGCACTAGTACAGTGTATATCCACCTTTCGCAGCAATGCAGGCTTCTATTCTCCCATGGAGACGATCGTAGAGATGCTGGATGTAGTCCTGTGGAACGGCTTGCCATGCCATTGCCACCTGGCGCCTCAGTTGGACCAGCGTTCGTGCTGGACGTGCAGACCGCGTGAGACGACGCTTCATCCAGTCCCAAACATGCTCAATGGGGGACAGATCCGGAGATCTTGCTGGCCAGGGTAGTTGACTTACACCTTCTAGAGCACGTTGGGTGGCACGGGATACATGTGGACGTGCATTGTCCTGTTGGAACAGCAAGTTCCCTTGCCGGTCTAGGAATGGTAGAACGATGGGTTCGATGACGGTTTGGATGTACCGTGCACTATTCAGTGTCCCCTCGACGATCACCAGTGGTGTACGGCCAGTGTAGGAGATCGCTCCCCACACCATGATGCCGGGTGTTGGCCCTGTGTGCCTCGGTCGTATGCAGTCCTGATTGTGGCGCTCACCTGCACGGCGCCAAACACGCATACGACCATCATTGGCACCAAGGCAGAAGCGACTCTCATCGCTGAAGACGACACGTCTCCATTCGTCCCTCCATTCACGCCTGTCGCGACACCACTGGAGGCGGGCTGCACGATGTTGGGGCGTGAGCGGAAGACGGCCTAACGGTGTGCGGGACCGTAGCCCAGCTTCATGGAGACGGTTGCGAATGGTCCTCGCCGATACCCCAGGAGCAACAGTGTCCCTAATTTGCTGGGAAGTGGCGGTGCGGTCCCCTACGGCACTGCGTAGGATGCTACGGTCTTGGCGTGCATCCGTGCGTCGCTGCGGTCCGGTCCCAGGTCGACGGGCACGTGCACCTTCCGCCGACCACTGGCGACAACATCGATGTACTGTGGAGACCTCACGCCAAACGTGTTGAGCAATTCGGCGGTACGTCCACCCGGCCTCCCGCATGCCCACTATACGCCCTCGCTCAAAGTCCGTCAACTGCACATACGGTTCACGTCCACGCTGTCGCGGCATGCTACCAGTGTTAAAGACTGCGATGGAGCTCCGTATGCCACGGCAAACTGGCTGACACTGACGGCGGCGGTGCACAAATGCTGCGCAGCTAGCGCCATTCGACGGCCAACACCGCGGTTCCTGGTGTGTCCGCTGTGCCGTGCGTGTGATCATTGCTTGTACAGCCCTCTCGCAGTGTCCGGAGCAAGTATGGTGGGTCTGACACACCGGTGTCAATGTGTTCTTTTTTCCATTTCCAGGAGTGTATATGTGTACAAAGCTACACTGAGACACGACCATGTCTTTTGGGAGCTTCATCTTGTTTGTCAGGCAGTGTATTTGAGACCTGCATGTCACCACCCGCACAAAATATCTTATTTGTTATTCTTGTACAATATGGTCCTGCGTGTATGTGTAGAATCCGCACAGCACACCGCGGCCACTAGATGCGTAGTCGGCAGGGAACACGTGGGGAGAATGGTGGTGGTGGTGGGAGTTGACAGCGGGCACTGTAGGGGAAATGACGAGCACTGGACGGGAAGTGCCGTTTTCAACTGAAACCCGCGCTCACACTTTTTCTAGATATTAAGTTGCGCCCCTCCATGCCCACACTTACATGGTGATGATGAGGTTCCATACTTCGAGGAGCGTAGTTATCGATGCGGTGGACCCGCACCGCCGACTAGGCAAGGTCGTAGCGGAGTTGGTTTGCCATTGCCTTCCTCCTATGATAATGTGGATGAGTGATGATGATGAGGACAACACAACAACACCCACTCATCTCGAGGCAGGGAAAATCTGTCACCCCGCCGGGAATCGAACCCGGGATCCCGTGTGGAGGAAGCGAGAACGCTACCGCAAGACCACGAGCTGCGGACCTTGCATGGTGGCCACTCAAAAAGATCTGCCACCACTGATTCCGTTAGTATCTAAAAAGAATTCCGTTGACAATGCACGGAGTTATTTTGGCCTGGCTCGCTAACCATTTGTTAACTTTTAGAGAAGCGTTGAGAGGCGAATTTTGAGTAAAATCTACATGTTTCTATTGTTACCATGTCAAAATTTGCTGCTTTTGCCAGAACACAGCAAAGTTTACTGTGTCACCCCACTAACATGTTGTGCAGAAGCTATTGTGAGAGAATTCTGGAACAGTGGTTTATTAAGTGAGGAACTGAGGAAAAGTGAGGTCAGTAGCTTATGAAAAAGCACATCCTCGGTACAAATCAAACATGTAAGTCTTTACTGGCGTTGTTCCAAAACCCATAGCATTTCTCGCTTTACCAGATATGAATGGCCCCTAAAAACTACATTCTTTAATCGAAAAAATCGTTAGTTGGTGGAGTAGCGCAGTAGATAATTGTCTTGCATAGTAACCATATGGTAAAATATCGTCCTCCTTGTGTGCAATCATTTGCTAAAATCTCATTTCGATATCTCAAACGATTTATCAAGTATGAGTAATGATGTGAATGTTTCACTCTGCCTTTATCACTGCTGCGGTACAATGGCAAATGAGTGTGCTACATCAGATCAAATTTCTCGAGTTTGGTGACAGATACAGACCTCAACCCAAGACTAAAGAAAAATTCAGCATGTTAGCTAAATTGAATATGCAGCAACATATCATGTAATATGCACCAAAACTCAAAATCATAGCGACTTTTATTTTTCTTTGCAAAATTCGAATTTCGCGCAGTGTCTCACTTCCATGTGAGTATCACAATAACTGCAACCATTCACGAAATGATGGGCACATCGGCTTGAATGTGACATATAAAGCCATAAGTACCGCAAAAATTAAATTTTTTTGCTGAACATTTTCTGTAAAATCGTTTGAGAAAAATTGCAGGGCATGTCTCTCGAATCTGTTACCGCCGACCGACCGAAATATGGCAGGCACTGAGGGCCTCCCGAACAAACGAAAGAACCCGACCAGCGCGATGGACGATAAATCACCGACGTTTCGACCGTCTTTGCAGCTGTCATCTTCAGAGTGATTAGACTGCTGCAGTCAAGTCTAGTTTGAAGTTGACCGCTAGAAACACGGTCGAAACGTCGGTTGCATAGTTGTATTGGTGTCGCATCAACCATCGTATCCTGTGAAGACTCTGACAGTGGACACTAAACAGAAGCCAGTAGCACACCAAGCGACAAATAGAAGAAAATTTTGTTGTCAGAGAGCTGATTATCTAGCTCAGCTGCTTCCTCATTTATCTCACTTGTCCGTAACACGAAGCTATCAAGTAGAATCTTTTGCACGTTTGGTTACCATTTTTAAATGTTTCAATATATCATAGCAAGAGATAAAAAATTGCTATTTGTAATGAGTTAATTAGTTAACTTACGTATTCTTTCAACTAAACTGAAAATGTTAGAGTTCGATCGAAAGCTGAAGAAATAATTTAGAAGTCAGTTTTCGCAAAGAACTCTATGTAAACACAAAGCACTTCAACGAACACGATTCTACTGTGTCTGCGGCCTAGGACGCTAAGCAACTTACGGTTGGCAGGTAGATTGAGGTGTAAATGGGTCGAATCTGTGATTTGGTTTCGGTGAAATGAAAATAAAATAAAATGAAATAGAAATCTGAAAATCAGTTCACTGATGTTCACCTCTCGTGTGAGCTCACCACGTATACTTTCAGCACACCTGTCTCACTGTTCCAAAGTTAATCCTGAATCACAGCAGAGAGAGTCATTTCTTTAAATACCACATTAAAGGCAGGCTACCGGCCCAGAACTCATCGACAGGCTGCACAGATACAGTCGACGCGTGCCAGAGAATGGGGGACAAAAGTTCGTAAGTTTTACGGCCAGCATTAAATTAAATTAAATCACTTTGGATATTAGACTACCTCGTTATGAAACACCAATACAACTATGCAACCGAAGGTTCGACCGTGTTTGTAGCGGTCATCTTCAAAGTAGGCTAGGCTGCAGCAGTCTAATCACCCTGAAGATGACGGCTGCAAAGACGGTCGAAACGTCGGTTATTTCGGTGTTTTAGTGTTTTATACTGACGCTACCTAACACCAAAAATGGAGAATTGATTTGTTCTATGTGATAGGTGAAATAGCTGCAGCTGAAACACGAGTATGTAGAATAGGAATCTGATAAACAGAGGTCGATTCTTAATTATACTGAAACGTTCCCTTAGAAAAATTATAAATGACCGTGCTGATAAACCTCTTACGTTATTTGATTTTCAAATAGCTGAGGAAATCTGAACGAACTCAGACATTTCTCTCTTTACTTATTCTGATCATCAATAAACTGACACATTATTTTTTTTTAGCGTAACGCAATCGGACTTTCAATAATCCCTACAAAATAATGGCTTACTTACCTCACAAAAATCTTAGTTACTCGAACCACAGCAATACAGTGAGCGCCAATACTGCCACCTAAATAAAAGATTCTAACTACTGAAGACACTAACTACTAATAGACATATTTAGCAAATGAAAGATTTTGATAGAGAACAATCAATGTATTTACCTTAATAGTGTTCAAAAGTCATCATATATATATATATATAATCACTGCATATATATATATATATATATATATATATATATATATATATATATATATATATATATATCCCACTGGACAGCACTACGCGATGTTCACATCCAACTGGCCAACACTACAATAGCGAATATTCCGACAATGAGTACAACCAGCCACAGACTGCATAGCACAGTGAGTGATATTCATACTGAGGCTACGTGCCGTTATCAACATAAAAACCTAAACAGCCTACTTACAGTACTTACACTGACATTCACCTTGCATCAGGTCGTTTGTGTACGTCTGACCGTTGTACGCCCAACAGGTGACAATGTGCTCCAGCTTTAACGCTGATTTCAACAACGGTTTCAGGAAGTTTATTGATGCTGTTTGCGTTTGTTAAAAAAAAGAAACAAAATGGAGCATAGCTTACTCTCAGTACTGTGACCGTCAAAAGATTCATTGCAAATACCTCACTCACCACTGTTACAAGCTCTGACTATGCGTTTATGTACTAAAAATTACAACGTCGGCCGGCTTGATAGTGCCTCGCTGTATTGCAAAATTTTCGTTAGTCAGTCATTTTCATGTTGAAGCGAACTTCGACACAGAGCAACAACCGCCATATCCATAGAGCTTTAACGGCTATTCCACCATAAATTGCGAAAAGAATGGCGCAAGTGTCATTTAGCTGACATGGTAGTAACTGTTTCCCAGAATGTAAACCGGGTTATTCTTATTTATTATATAGAAAAGACTTGATAAATAATAGTCGAATATTAGGTACGTCACGTAGACCAACTGAGGGTAAAAATGAATACGAAGAGGCTCGAGTGGTGAAAGGAAAGACAGTTACATATCATTAGGGCAACACACCTGTCCACAACACTGGCTAATCAAAGAGTGATTTGGCAGCCGGTGCATTGCATTAATCTGCGAGTCTAAAGCGAAGTGTGACGAAAAAAGGATCGGAGTTGCGTGAAGAGGCCACAGTGGGATAGTATTTTGCAGATCTTGCAGAATCGTTTTCACAGGTGGAAACTACTAAGTAGACAATTGTTGGGTGCAATGCGTAAAAGGGGACTAAATTGGAATATAAATACATTTTTAGCTCAAGGTATACAGTCTACAGCCTACGATATAGCTTACCGATTTTTATCGAGAAGACACAGCGTATTACGAACATGACGAGAGCACTTGAAATGATGATATTAGAAGGTGAGAATGTTCTGAATGTAGAGAGATTTAAATATTGAGTACAACTGATAAAAAATGGTCTGACAGAAATGGAAGCTATTGGAAGACGAATGAACTAATTATGAACATCTAAAACAAATTCGATTAACTCAAAATTAAGACATTACTGGGGAGTGACACTAATTCAAATCTTACGCGCAGCAGGAAGTCTAAACTATGTAAGAACAATATTACATGGCTACGTGGTGTCTATTCTTTCGGAAATGTCCGAAAGAAGATCACGCGGGATCCGCATCTGAGATACATAGTGTGTAAATTGAAGGGGGTGGGGCAGAAAGTAAAGGAAAAGAACTAGTGAAATCAGCAGCATCAGACGTTATGTGCAATCAGTTGCGACGAGTGTAAGTGTGTGCCGGGCCGGGACACAAACTCGGGACCTCCTACATGCTACGCAATTGCGTTAATCACGGCGTCACCCGGACAAGAGTGTGTATCGCAAATGCGCAAAGAACCTGGGCACGTTCCTAGGCTGAACCGCATTCTCACCTAGCGCCCCCTATCCACGTACCCGACCATGTCCTCCATGCTCGTTAATTTTAGATTCCCGCTGGAGGTCGAACGAAATGACCGAATGAACTGACACCATCGCATTCGTGTAGCTGATTCTCCTCGATGGCCCATGAATCCGCAACCATCACTGTGGAGGCACATTTAGTTTCGACCTCCAGCGGGAACCTAACGATAGTGAGCATGGAGAACATGCGGATAGGAGGCGCTAGGTAGCAGTCTGTTTCAACCTGGGAGCGAACTGAGATAGTTCTCATATTTTTTATGAACACAGTTTCTAGGTAGCGCACTTATTAACGTAACTGCCTCGTACGCAGAAGTTCCCGGAATTGATAGCATCAGTTTCTTTCATTTTTACCCCCCCTCCACCTTCAATTTACATAATATCAACAAAAACGTACAACATTATTTAGCAATCTATAAGTTGTGGTATGGGGAATGCTAAGAAATGTATTGAGCTGATTAATACAGGGTATTCGGAAATTCCCGTTTTGATCTCTTAGGACTTAAAGAGGGGAGTGTATCCATAATATTTTGAACAGGAACCCATGTCCGGAAACTTCAGCAAAATACGCTACAGAGTCTCATAGTTGCCAGCGCTGTCGGCTGTAAATGTATGTACACAGAGGGTGACTCCGTGATGATGCTACAAACTTTGTAGAATGATGGAGAAGGATAAATGTGTCAATTTCAGATAAAGATCCTGCATAGGAAACGAACGAGTAGAAAGCTATAAGCGACAACCGTTCTGATACCTCTGACAGTTGTTGCTAAATTGCAGGATAGGCAAATTTCAGAGGTCGTAGTATGGACCAAAACAAGAAAAAAGTCGACTAAACATGGGCTCTAAAATGCATACTGTGGTGTCACCGCCAGACACCACACTTGTTAGGTGGTAGCTTTTAAATCGGCCGCGGTCCGCTAGTATACGACGGGCCCGCGTGTCGCCACTGTCAGTGATGGCAGACCGAGCGCCGCCACACGGCAGGTCTAGTGAGACGAACTAGCACTCAGCCCAGCTGTACAGCCGACTTTGCAAGGAACGGTTCACTGACAACTACGCTCTCATTTGCCGAGACGATAGTTAGCATAGCCTTCAGCTACATTTGCTACGACCTAGCAAGGCGCCGTATTCAACTGATATTGAGATTCTATTAATGTATCATCAAGAGCGATGTTCTACAAATTTGGATTAAAGTTAAGTATTCCAGAAGCTACGTACTTTTCTTTATAGCATTCATTACGTATCCTGTTTCAGACCTCACGCCAGCCTGCGTGAGTTTAAGCGCGTGCCTTTCGGCTTCCTCTCATTGTGTCTAGGCTGCCTTGTCTAGACACAACACATACCTCAAGGACTGTTCAATACAGAAGATGTGTCTGACTGTAGCGAAGATGAATAAGTGCTCATGGCTCCTTAGGTATGAACTTTAGAGTCCATTTTTACTTAACATTTTTTCTTGTCAGGTCCATGCTACCACCTCTGAAAGTTGCCTGCCCTACAGTCTCAGCAACAACAGTACCAGTATTCCACTGCAAAGGCATCAAAACCATTTTTTCCTGTAGCTTTCGAACCGTTCGTTTCCAGTATAAGGAAGCTTGCCAACCTGGTTTAGGTTTTCCGTGAGTCCCTAAATCGTTTGGGGCAAATGCTGAGATGGTTCCTTTGAAAGGGCACGGCCGGTGTCCTACCCCATCCTTCCCTAATCCGAGTCTGAGCTCCGTCTAAAGTGACCTCGTTTTCGACGGGACGTCAAACACTAATCTCGCCCACCTCATGTTTATAGATTTGTCGTTCTCCATCACCCTAGAAAGTTTTCAACATCACCATGGAATCATCCTGTTTGTACATACGTTTACAGGCTCCGGCATCAAAAACTTCGACGCTTTGCAGCGTCATTGGATGACGTTCCTCGATAGAGGTTCCTATCCAAAATATTATGTACTCACTTACCTCTACAAGTCCAAGTTTGTAACGGGAATTTCCGGACACCCTGTGT
The DNA here is from genome assembly GCF_023864275.1 of Schistocerca cancellata. Taxonomy (NCBI): domain Eukaryota; kingdom Metazoa; phylum Arthropoda; class Insecta; order Orthoptera; family Acrididae; genus Schistocerca; species Schistocerca cancellata. Next base: position 96,212,023 of record NC_064631.1, on the reverse strand, counting down.
AGCAGACGAGTGAACCAAGACCTGTACACCCAGGTAGAAAAAATGTTGGGCAACATCAGGAAAAGAAGTACTATTTTGTTTGTACAAATGTTTAGAATGAACCAGGTAAGCTTGACGCATCAGACATCGAAATTTTCTCTGAACAACATAAGCAAAGTTGGCTGGAAGCAAGAGATACAAAAGACTGCAGGGGAAGGAACACCGAAAGCAGACGTTCAGATCAATAGCTGTCGCTTCCACAGCCTTCCAGGACAGAATTAGACCCAGTCCAAAAACATAAAGGAAAAAAGGGCAAAGAGTGAGAATGGACAAGGATAAAAGCCAGAACGAAGGAAGCGTGTGGTTATAAACGTTGTCCTGAGATGGTTAAAATTATATTTAGATGAAGTAGCTCCAAGGCCCAGAAACCACCTTGGCAAAAATTTACGAAGCATCTCGTATATTCCTGCAGCAGATTTAAATGTCTGGGCCGTCTTGCAAAACGGAGTCACTACAGTATTAATTTCAGTTAGGGTTTAACAAAATTGGATTCTTGTTCTACCCACTAGCTGGTGCGGCGGAATCGATGAATGGACCAAATGTGGAGCGGCGGAGAAGGGGTAAGCGCGCCAGCCACCTGCTCCCGGTAGCTCTCCGAAGTGGGGGCGGAGGGAGGCGGGGGAAGCTCTCATTAGCTTTCTATGCGCCCGTTCCCGGCGCTGCTACCTGCCCGGCGCTTAAAATACGGCGCCCGCCGCAGCAGGGCGGAGAAATATGGAGCTGCGAGATCGGCGGCCGGCCGCTTTGCATCGCCCCGAGCTGATAACGTGGGAGGGAGGCGGCGCGCCTTGTTACCAGAAGAGGCCCCGCTTTCGTCTGGAGTGCCGGCGCGACCTGTGCTTACGTAGCTCGTCAGCAGGATTGCGTCCACTGTAGGTTTCGCTACAGAATTATCATCCCGCCTGCGACGCTGAAATACACTGCCGAAAAAAAAAAGCGCTACATCAAAAAGGAGTTGTGCGACACAAACGAAAGTTCAGTCTCTGTTGATCCATCATGGACATGGGATATAAACTGGTCAAGTAATTATCAATGAAATTCACCAACAGCCACGTAATTGCGATGTTATTTTATTTTGACTACCAGTTTCAGCATCCCACTATGCCACCTTCGGGCGTCATACGCATCTCTCAGATGATGATGTCATACTGTCATATATTGCTGGATATCTTGAAACCAAAACCGTATCCCATGTGGTTCATTATATTTGATTGCAGCGGTGCCACGTGGCACCTTCGAGATGGAAGACCATTGTCTGCAGCAGTTGGCACCACAGTGACATAACGAACTGTTACAAATAGATTACTTCAATGACAGCTTCGAGCCTGACCATTGACTCCAAACCACCGCCATTTGCGACTCCAGTGGTATCAAGCGAGAGCTCATTGGAGGTCTGTTGTGTTTCCAGCTGGTTCTGCCTCAGTGCAAGTGATGGCCTTAAGTTGGTAAGGATGAAGACACTTGAGGGCCTGCAACGAAGCTGTCTACGACCTAGACACACTGGACATACTGCAGGAGTAATCGTCTGGGATGATATTTTGTATAACGGCAGAAGCACTAACGTTATCCCACGCAGACTGACTGCATATTTGTGTGTCAATATGGTGATTCGACCTGTTGAGCTACCATTCATGAACAGCATTTCAAGGGAGTTTTCCAAGAGGATAACGCTCACCGACATACGCAACATGCTCTACTGAGCGTCGACATGTTGTCTTTCCCTTCTCGATCACCACATCTGTCTCCAGTCGAGCACATATGGAACATACTCGGACAACAGCCGCAGTGTCATGAACAACCAGCAGGAACCGTCCCTGTACTGACCGACCAGGTGCAACGGACATGAAACTCCATCGCACAAATTTACATCCGGCACCTGTTCAACACAATGCATGCGCGTTTACATGCTTGCGTTCAACATTCTGGTGGTTGCCACTGTTGTTATCGTTACCAACATTTCACAATTTCCATGGCTTATCTCGTGCTTACATTAGCCGGTGATCTTGCAATATTAATCATTTAAAGATGTTACCTAGACGATCTTATTCCCGAAATTTCATTACTCGAATTTCATTATTTTTTGATGCAGCGACTTTTTTCAGTCAATGTACTTTTCCGTCTATGACTAAGCAGGAAAAAGTCTTTAGAATGTAATGTCCCTTAATTTCTCTTAATTGGGGTCTGCCGTTAAGTGCTTCAGTACAGATCTAAGACTTTAATGTCACTTACCACTTATTTCATCTATATCTGTCTATACTAATAACAATCTTGCAGCTGCTCCCGTCGGAGGTTCGAGTCCTCCCTCGGGCATGAGTGTGTCTGTTGTCTTCAGCGTAAATTAGTTTAAGTTAGATTAAGTAGTGTGTAAGCTTAGGGACCGATTACCTGAGCAGTATGGTCATCTAGGACTTACGAAAAATTTAAAAAATAAAAATAAAATTGTGGTACGTAATTAAAATGGGCGAAAACAAAGTTGTAAAAATATAATATGGAATACAAGTTTTGCTGTACTGTGTCAAGCTTAAAATCACTTTGAATTCCAAACATGTCCCCAGTGCTTCAGGAAGTGAGAACGTGCGCCATTTTTGGCGGTGATCCGTCCATCTGAAGAGAACGTAAAATTCGGCAGCCACCTTGGCTCTATTCAAGAGCAGTAGGCTGTGATCCAGAAGCAGGTTTCACCCTCTCCCTTCCCTCATCTTTATACAATACAAATATGCTGCCAAACTATCTCTCTCTCTCTCGTTCTCTCTCTCTCTCTCTCTCTCATATATATATATCTCCAGTCATCCAAAGATACAAGTTCAGACACAAGGAGGAAATGGACCATTGAGCCAAGACGAAGAAAACCATTGACGATTAGGAGACTGCGCAAGGCTTCTGGGTGCAACGCCACATGGTTCTTTCTTATCACGCGATGATCCGTCTGAGCCTGTACAATTTTCTTGTTCATTTTAAACTGAGTTTAGAATAATTCCCACATAGAGCCTGACTTGGTCTTTTTTGCGGAAAGGGCAGGATTAAAATCGAACTACAGTCCTCTTAATTGCATTTTACGAGATATCTCTGCATCCTTTTCGATGAATTCTACGATGGTTCCTTAAAAGAGTGCCTGAAGATCTTTTTGTGCGTCTTTTCCCGGCGGAACACTCTACAGTGACGCCGTTGTGTCACTAATTCGATCTTCACTTCGTCCATTCGGCGTAAAATCAATTGTCTTTCTCCACTAGTCAGAAGGGAGTTTTCAGTAAGCCCGACCTTCTTGTTTCCGTTAAAGGGTACTTCACTCTGCTGTCGTGTTTGTCCTTTGTAGCTTCTTCGCATCATTTGCTACTGCGTCGTCTCTATAATTACACTATTATAAAAGTGCAGGACCTTGAAAGTTTCCGTTTCAAAGAACAAAGAAGACGGAGAGCGTTATTTGATGGCAATATTCATTACTTCTAACTTCAACGTCACAGAAAAGAAACTTATTAATCAGTTCTGAGAATGGCGCCGGATGTATGAAGGGAGAACAAAACGTAACCATACCAAGAAAACAGTTTATCATTTATTGCGTCGGGGTCACCTCTTACAAGAATCTCGTCTACTATGAATATCAAAAATCTTTACAGACCACCCAACAGAAGTTCAAAAATGTGTAGCAAAACGACATGTTGTAAAGTGCATAAAATTTTCTGTGTGTTCGAAACGTGTCATGTCTGAATGAAATGTATAAATCATATGGCACTGTTAGCTGGGATATTCCATGGGGTGGATTCAGCCTCCTCGCACAATGGCCCCTTTCCTTGCGGATATGTGATAGCTGTGCCGTATGTGTATTTGAAAACTGTAGGCGAGTGTAATGGATGCGGGTGTAGTGTAATCTTCTGTTGCATGATGATGACAGAAAGCGAGAAGATGAAACTCGGCGCCGGGACATAGCCTAATGCTCTCGAATCGCAGCAAGGGGGCCGCAGAGCTTAACCCCCCGCCCCCACGGATGGATTTCCGTCCACTGCGTCACATGCTCCCACTTCATGAGACATAGCGAAGAGGATTGCACTGTAATCTAGGATATTGGCTCAAAGATTGGTTATCAGGAACTTAACGACACTAGCTCTCGCCCCTTTGCTGGAAGTGTACTGGCAGTGAAAATTTCATCTGTCAGCTTAACCTGTAAACAAGCGCCACCGCACACGCCAGCGTTTGCAGCCCTTTTTTTCTCATTTTGTTCGTTATTTCTCGTTGCAGCTATTCGAGGGCGACGTCCCAGGACACCCATTCAATTTCATCGCTTACCCGTTCACTCAGTTCTTTTTATTACAGAGGGCAGCTAATCCTCTGACCGAAGACACTGAGCTATCATGCCGGCATCCTCAGCCACGAAGGTGGGGTTGGATTAATTAAATCTACTATTAACAATCTTCATTGTCAGGGGCTGCCAAAGCTGACGTATGTCTCTTATGCACACAGTTGTGGTACACTTTATTATTGGTCACATGAGGCGGAATTTGCTCGAGTAAAATGGTTCAAATGGCTCTGAGAACTATGGGACTCAACTGCTGAAGTCATAAGTCCCCTAGAACTTAGAACTACTTAAACCTAACTAACCTAAGGACATCACACACATCCATGCCCGAGGCTGGATTCGAACCTGCGACCGTAGCGGTCGCGCGGTTCCAGACTGTAGCGCCTAGAACAGCTCGACCACTCCGGCCGGCTTGCTAGAGTAAATAGGGGGAATTGGCAGTGAAGACAATGCAGCCTGTTTTCTTGAATCACAGTTACGAGGCTGAAAATGAAGAGAGATCGACCTCAGCAACATACATTCCTGTGAAATCAAATTTTCAATTTTGGTTACGCGTGAAAGTTTGGTTGCTAGCGACTGGCTACAGACGCTGCCAAGGTGTTTGCTACAGTGTCAAATTTACTATTACAAATCCGATTTTCTTTCGACTCATAACCTTAGTAAGGTGAAGCATGAGCAAAACGTAAAGCCAGATGATACCTTTCGCCTTTGTAAGGTTAACGTAGGCTATCGTTGCTTTTGTAAGCTTCTGAAATTGCTGAGCCATATATATTGAGCACCGCGCTTGTAGATGATGCGGAATGTCTGTCTCTCATTATTTTCGCCACATTCACATGCCAGGTTGCAAACATCATGTACTCTTAAAAAAAGGCAGTAACTTATAGAGTGCAGCAGTTTTTTTTAATTTTCCAAATTGGACAGAACATTGGGCTGACACCATATTTATGGAGAAAGCGTTTGTTTTGCTTGAGTTGCTCCACTTTTCGGTTTGATATGTAGATATGGACGACTGTTTGCTGAGAAACCTGATCACTTTCAGGTTTTGCGGCTTACACTGGTTTCTTTACCTGAAGAGACACTTCAGATTCTGCCAGCAAATTGTCTTGATCTGCGATTGTGTGGCTTTTGCACATTAACGTACTCAGAATTCCGTTCTGAGCACTTTAACAGATAAGGAAGACTGATAAAGAACATTTTCATAGCACGTATAAAATTATCAGCTCTCATGATACCAAGAGGGCTGGGCCACTTTACGCTCACCTTTTGAAAATATTGTAATCCAGTAATGCAATTCCTACTTGAAAATTTTGAAAAAGATAGTCATTGTTATTGATGACCTCTTCCAGCATGTTCCGTAATTGTTTAAATATTTCAATAAAACATAACCGAAAAATTTAAGGCTTAGTAGCAAATGTGACTTTCCACTACAAATGTCATATTCATATTTTCAAGACATGAAGATTTCTCACAGAACTATATATCTTTAAATAGTATGTTGTCAATAAAACTCTATAACAGTTAATGAAACTGCATTTCTTAACATTTTTGTGGTGATATAAGGCATCCCTCGATCCCTCGTCTCTGTGTACACATTCGAAAATGCGTTGGTAATGCTAGATTGCGCTAAAATATTGTTTCAGTTTCTGGACCGTACTTACGCATCACTACCTATTAAAAACGACATTGTTAGTAAAATTTAAAAACAATTAACGAAATTTGTATATTTTTCCTTATTCTTTCTTTTGGTGGTCATAAAGAACTTCCCCTGGCAATACGCGTCATGGGAAATACGTTGGTATTACTAGGGTTAATGAAACAGGTACTGAGGTATTGGTTCGAAAATTACTTGTGAAGAGCTAACTGTAACCGCATTCTATATAATTTTCGTTCATTTCCAACATGAGGTGGTAGTTGACTACATATATAAACTAGCGCTTCACGTATAGACTCAAAGGTCAGTGTGTTAGAACTTACTAGAAAACAAGCAGAATGTTCACATTTCGTATCAACGCAATATTGAAGAGCCATGTAGACGTTCCTTAAGGTACCAAGGTAGTGTCTAAGTAGCAGGCAGCATAAACAACTGAAAGAAGAAGCTACGATATAGGAGTATGATCCACCAATGTGAAAAAGTAAGACGTCTTATCTCGTAACTGAAAAGTGCAATTGGTTACTAAGAATACCATTCAACGTAATAATACTAACGTTACCACGAGGAAACTGTTATCAGAATGAATATTCTGAGGATATTGCATTACTTTCTCTGAAATGACAGAACTATTTGTTCTTCGAATGGACTGGCTGCGACCGCCATCATCATTTCGTTAGTGCATTCGCTCGAAAACATGCCTCTGCAAACAGTCGGGTGCAGTCACGCAAGAGCTTCGTAGAGGGCGTGTTAAATTGTGTAACACACTGGAACCGAAAATCGCCTTCTGATCAAACATAAGAGCGCGTACGCACATACACATTAACACACACATACACATTCACACACACATACACAGTCGCATACACACATACACACACACACACACACACACACACACACACACACACACACACACACACACACTAAAGCAGACACGTGAACGGCCACAGAAATGCTGGCATAATTGTAAGCAATTTTCCGGAAGACAGTTTTGTAGCACAAGAACTTACCCATTTTTCTGTTTCAGGTGAGTGCTGGACAATGTATTTGCAACACCCGTGGAAATCCACAAAGGGTAAGTTAATGCTTCACTGCAAATATAATACCTATTTCATTAACTATTTGCAACTGGGTCCGCGTGACGAAAGCTGCAAGAAGTGTAAATTATCTATCCTGATTTTGTGGGACAGTTCTTGTAACGAAGACACACAGTTCTATAAGTTCTGCGTTTAGGTCGTTTTTCGACCTAGGTAGCTCACTCTGGAATACTTATGTAACCCATACACATGTTCTTCTTTTATGGTTCTCAATGAATGCCAATGCAGGATTTTGTGTGAACCGTACAGCGCTGTAATACCAACGGCTCATAGTTCATGGTATCCAGGCTATAGCGCATTCCTATTGCTTCTGTGAAAGGCATCTCGGTCATGTGAAAGTACGGTAGAACGATGCTTGGTGACTGCAACGGCTCGACGAACATCACGTTGGTGTTCGACTGAATGGCTCCAAAACCCTCCAGATACCAACCCTGTAGCGCACTGATACAACATTACGGCCGTATCAGTACAGAGGATACTTGACCTGCGTTGTCAAGAAGCTGAGCAAACGCAGATTCTAGACATCTATGATGAAACATCAGTACAAAATTCCAACGGTAATTTGGAGTTGTGTTACATACTGTGTTAGCATCGCCTGGGACACGTTTTCCAACCATGAACAGCTTTAGCGAGCACCGCTGAAAGGTGGGCGTTTAATTTCAATTTACAGAGTTCGCAGCGACCCTATCTCGAGTTAGTGGCAGCAATATTAACTGCAGCAACTTCTGCCTCCTCCAAGTTAAGGAGAGTGGGGCGTACAAGCCACCTCCGCTATTTAACTTTACGGCAGGCGTACACCTCCAAGTACTTCATCGCTGTGTGAAGCCGTACATGCCACATATACACTTTTTTCGATTCATCCGACTCGCTAGATTCCGCCCGCCACGAATTCCTCTTTTGTCCCAGCCTGTTCATCTCAGAGTAGCTCTTACACCGAAAGTTGTCTATTTTTTGTTGGAAGTGTTTCAGTCTCTGTCTTTCCATATTGTTCTTAACCTCTACAGCTCCCCCCAGTAGCGCTGAAATCATTCCCCATGTCTTATCACATGCCCTGGCTTCCTTCTTCTTGTCAGTGTTTCCCGTTGTTTCTTTCTTCTCCATTCTGCGTAGAAACTCAACATTCTATATCTCATTAGTCCACAAAATTTTACAAATTCTTCTATTGTGCTGCATCTCATACGCTTCGATTGGTTTCTTTTCCCCACAGTCTATGGTCCACTAACAAACAACGCAATCCTCCAGACGTCTATCGTCAGAAACTACTTCAGATTAATGCAGGTTTGATATATGCAAACTTCTCATAGCTAGGAGTGGCCTCTTTGCCTTTGCTAAATTGCTTTTAATGTCGTCCTTGCTTCGTCCGTCGTGTGTTACTTTGTTTCGAGTTCGTGGTCCCCAGTTTTGATAAGTTCATCGCTAATCTCTTCTCCCCATTACTTTCATCATTTTCCTGTTTACTCTCTGCACCTGTTCGACTTTTCATTCCATTCAACACGTCCTGTACTACTTCTTCACTTTCATTCAGTATAGCAAAGTCTTCAGCGAATCTTGTCATTGATATCCTTTCACCCTGAATTTTAATACCACTCTTAGTACTTCCTCTTCTTTCCCTCGTTGCTTTGTCGATGTCTGTATTGAACTGCAGTGGCTAAAGACTACGTCCTTGTTTCACACCATTTCTAATCCGTGCGCTTCACACTGCGTCACCCATTCTTATTCTTCCCTCTTGGTTCTTCTACCTACTGCGTATTACCCGTCTTTCCCTATAGCTTAGAGCTATTTTTCTCATATTTTCGAACATCTGGCACCATTTTACATTGTAGAACGCTTTTTTTTCTGGGCACACACGGAAATTTTGTGTGATCACCAGTGTACCCTAAACCTTCATTGTCAGAATTCTACATAAGATAGAGAATAGTAAACTGAGTACTTTATATGAGGAACTAATGCAGTGAAATGAAAATTTACCTTTTTACTGATAATAAAAAGTAAAACCTTACAGCAACAAAGTAACAATATAGTTACTGTTCGAAGTGTTGACCTCAGTCTCATTTCATTATAGAATGAAACTCTGTCGCAAATATTATTATTGTCTGTTGTGTAGTGAGGCAGGAAGTTAGGACCCTGCAAATCTATACTTCTTCACTTTCTACTGCGACTTCATAAACGGGGCGACTTTGTGTAACTCAAGAGGAGTAAATCTCTAGGATAGAGTTTGGGCAATCGCACTGGACGGCATCCCTTTCCTATCCAGCAACGACAGAATCTATTCTTCGTGTCCACGGATAATGATATCGAAGTTAGATGGTATACCATCCTGAGGGCAACAACAAATATGGTCGCACAATTCCATCGAGGTGGTATGACGCTGAATTTTCCTTGCTGAGCTATTGCCACTCCCTTTAGTAAACTGCTGTATGGTTGCTACATAAACCCTTCACGACTGCGACGGTGATATTAATCTCGTTGCCCTGGGGATGATAACTAAACTTACATTTATTTAGCTTTAGTTAATAAAATTAATTTGGGTGTTTCTGACATATTGTTCAAATTTAGGTGCTGCCAGGTTGAACATAGGTGCTACGATCTAAATAAACGTCCTCAGCTACAAATTGTTAAAGCTGAATGTAATGTTTATTGTTATGTATCACACACACTGAAAGAAACCTGTGATTAAACATCACTACGAAGTTAAGCGAATTGAAGCTAGCTCAAACCCTCAGTAGCGTGCTAAGCAAACTCGCTATGCAATTAAAACAGCGAAAATAAAATCACAGCGGTGTGACAGCAGCAAGCAGGCATGTCACGTGCTGGCAGCATCCAGATTCGACAGTTCCACGTGGTCCCAGCCAAAGCACTCCGAAGCCACGAAGCCCTGCAGCCAGCCGTGAGTGCTCCGACACCTCCACGACAAAGCGCCTGTAATTCAGTCGCCGCGCTCAACCAAAACAGTCAGATGAATACAGTTTCGTGTCGCGTGGTACTCAAATAAGATGATTCTTCGGTACCTGTTCGGTATTTCAGTCTGATGTTGACAAAGATCATTTACTGCTCTACACACGCAAAGCAAACTGAAATCAACATGTAGGAATATTAGATGTACAGCTGCCTCTTAAATCATGCTTCTACATTTAAATATATAGATACACGTACAGCCATACTTACATGTATTCAGGATACCACAAATACGTTAGACAGATCTGATGTAGTAATCAGAATTAACTATATCATATCATAAGCAGAGGACAAGCGCACAAGATAAAATTAAGATCTGTGTCTAAAGTGTAGTGTAATTCATGAATTCATATATTTTAAACGGCATATTTATCAGATCACAATGTAAACAGTTTCTAGTTTAGATTAATATGCTCCGTCTCTCTTAGTTAAACAAAATCATTGGTTTTTAACTTCTTCCATTAGGAAAACAAAGAATTTTAAACTTACTTCTTCACAGTTCGTGTATGTAAAGGTTAAATAAATTTCTGACAGTGAGAATGTTTTGCAGCGAAACTGTACGTGGATAAACAGGTCAAACTTGCTATAGTTCCTAACACTTCCACTGCAAAATATCTCGTTAAAAAAATAGTTTTTCATTAAAATACTTGCTGTTGTATATTTTTGTAACTAACGGTACCGCCTTTTTGGTAGAACTAGCAAAGTTGGCATTTTGTACACTGCGGTTTGTTATTGTTATTCTACCGTGAACAGCGATGTGTTTATCATAGCTTCCTACCTTTCTGACGTCACTGCCTACAGCTGGCTGCTGAATAATCTCTGATGCTCTCCCTGCGCAGCTACTCGTCGTTTTCTGAAACAAGTGGCTGCTCTCGACGTCCATTTCTTTTAAAGTTAATGCGATCAAAATCTTGCTTCGAAACGTTCTCCACGCACTAACTTGACGTATATAATAATTCTTTAAACAATTCAGGGCTATGTTTTGAGTAGGAGCTGTCGTGGGGTTCTAGTAAAAACCCTGTCTTTCAATAGCAAATATTATATTACCTTTTTTCGAAGACGTGCACATTTATTTCGTCTTAGCTGAGAATCCCGGCATTTCTGGGGAATTTTTTATTCCACTCTTCTCGTCCCAATCTCCTCTTCCCACCTCTCTCTATCCAACTACTCCTTCACTCTCTCTGTCCATCTAATCCTTCACTCTGTCTGTTCATCTCCTCCTGCCACTCTACGTCCACCTCTTCCTTCTCCTTTTCACCAACTTCTCCTCCTCACTCGGTGTCCACCCCATCCTCCTCCACTCCCTTTCTATCTCCATCTACTCCCACCCCCCACCTCTCTCTCTCTCCCTCTTTCTCTCTCTCTCTCTCTCTCTCTCTCTCTCTCTCGCTCGTCGCACCTCTCTGGCTATCTCATTTCCCTCTCTCTGTCTGTACATCTACTTATCGCCCCTATCTCTGTCCAGTCCCTCCTCCTCTGTCCATCGCCTCGATATGAGACCACCCCCTACTCTAAATGGAGGTGGCGGCCTTTAACCCACGGCAATTATTTCCAAATAGCAGGTAATATTTTTATTAATTGAAATCGATCAAGGACCTTACGAGGATATGTTGGATACGTGCATGTGTGACACATTGCACACGGGCAAGGGTCGGACAGAAAAATGGAATCATCGCGAAAAGTGAATGCTTGAGCATGACTGCAGATGCCAGCAAAATCTGGTGAGTGTGCTGTTGTATTTGACCACGAACTGTTCCTGTGCAACGCCCTACATACAAAGCAAGTGTCAATCACGGTCAGAACAGTGTTCTGTTTAATTGTGAGTGCATTATATCGAAGCTAAGTTTCGGCCGGAGTGGCCGAGCGGTTAAAGGCGCTACGGTCTGGAACCGCACGACCGCTACGGTCGCAGGTTCGAATCCTGCCTCGGGCATGGATGTGTGTGATGTCCTTAGGTTAGTTAGGTTTAAGTAGTTCTAAGTTATAGGGGACTTATGACCACAGCAGGTGAGTCCCATAGTGCTCAGAGCCATTTGAACCATTTTTTGAAGCTAAGTGTGGTGTCACCGTCAGACACCACACTTGCTAGGTGATAGCCTTTAAATCGGCCGCGGTCCGTTAGTACACTCCTGGAAATTGAAATAAGAACACCGTGAATTCATTGTCCCAGGAAGGGGAAACTTTATTGACACATTCCTGGGGTCAGACACATCACATGATCACACTGACAGAACCACAGGCACATAGACACAGGCAACAGAGCATGCACAATGTCGGCACTACTACAGTGTATATCCACCTTTCGCAGCAATGCAGGCTGCTATTCTCCCATGGAGACGATCGTAGAGATGGTGGATGTAGTCCTGTGGAACGGCTTGCCATCCCATTTTCACCTGGCGCCTCAGTTGGACCAGCGTTCGTGCTGGACGTGCAGACCGCGTGAGACGACGCTTCATCCACTCCCAAACAAGCTCAATGGGGGACAGATCCGGAGATCTTGCTGGCCAGGGTAGTTGACTTACACCTTCTAGAGCACGTTGGGTGGCACGGGATACATGCGGACGTGCATTGTCCTGTTGGAACAGCAAGTTCCCTTGCCGGTCTAGGAATGGTAGAACGATGGGTTCGATGACGGTTTGGATGTACCGTGCACTATTCAGTGTCCCCTCGACGATCACCAGTGGTGTACGGCCAGTGTAGGAGATCGCTCCCCACACCATGATGCCGGGTGTTGGCCCTGTGTGCCTCGGTCGTATGCAGTCCTGATTGTGGCGCTCACCTGCACGGCGCCAAACACGCATACGACCATCATTGGCACCAAGGCAGAAGCGACTCTCATCGCTGAAGACGACACGTCTCCATTCGTTCCTCCATTCACGCCTGTCGCGACACCACTGGAGGCGGGCTGCACGATGTTGGGGCGTGAGCGGAAGACGGCCTAACGGTGTGCGGGACCGTAGCCCAGCTTCATGGAGACGGTTGCGAATGGTCCTCGCCGATACCCCAGGAGCAACAGTGTCTCTAATTTGCTGGGAAGTGGCGGTGCGGTCCCCTACGGCACTGCGTAGGATCCTACGGTCTTGGCGTGCATCCGTGCGTCGCTGCGGTCCGGTCCCAGGTCGACGGGCACGTGCACCTTCCGCCGACCACTGGCGACAACATCGATGTACTGTGGAGACCTCACGCCCCACGTGTTGAGCAATTCGGCGGTACGTCCACCCGGCCTCCCGCATGCCCACTATACGCCCTCGCTCAAAGTCCGTCAACTGCACATACGGTTCACGTCCACGCTGTCGCGGCATGCTACCAGTGTTAAAGACTGCGATGGAGCTCCGTATGCCACGGCAAACTGGCTGACACTGACGGCGGCGGTGCACAAATGCTGCGCAGCTAGCGCCATTCGACGGCCAACACCGCGGTTCCTGGTGTGTCCGCTGTGCCGTGCGTGTGATCATTGCTTGTACAGCCCTCTCGCAGTGTCCGGAGCAAGTATGGTGGGTCTGACACACCGGTGTCAATGTGTTCTTTTTTCCATTTCCAGGAGTGTAGATTCCATATGGTTTCCAAGGAATTTTACACAGTTCTTTCTGCAAGTACAGTTAAAAATGATGGAGATGGGTAGTGATCACGCACTCTTCTCTCCTAAGCAGAGTACAAACGCTCGACAGTATTGATATCTGGTGACTGTGACGGCCAGAAGAGACACGACAATTCATACCCGTGCACAGAAAGCCTATCCTGGACTATGTGAGCTGTGTGCAACACAGGGGACCTGTAATCTTGGATCACTGCATTTCCGTTGGCGAAAACAAACATTGTATCGTGGGTGGACCCGATCAACCAAAATGGTCAAAAATGTTTCAAATGGCTCTGAGCACTATGGAACTTAACTTCTGAGGTCATCAGTCGCCTAGAACTTAGAACTAATTAAACCTAACTAACCTAGGGACATCACACACATCCATGCCCGAGGCAGGATTCGAACCTGCGACCGTAGCGGTCGCTCGGCTCCAGACTGTAGCGCCTAGAACCGCACGGCCACTCCGGCCGGCCAAAATGGTCACATAAGCCTTGGCAGTAGTGCAGCCTTACACAGTAACCAAGAGGCCCATGGGTGCCGAAATCATCACCTAACCCCCGCTAGGTGTCACACATGGGACTTGAACTCGGCTAGTCGTTGAAAACGGTATGAAGTAAGACGTAGCCGACCAAATGACATTTTTCTATTGCTCTACAGTGCAGATTTTATGACTTCGGCACCACGTTTTACTGTGACCGGTATTTTCATCAGTGATGAGTGGTTCTGGAATTCTAGCTCGCCCTGCAATTCCTTGCTTCTGGAACTCCCTTCGCGTGGCTTTGGTGCTGACAGGGTTCGCGAGTGCGACATTCAGTTCTGCAATGATTTTTGCAGTTGTCATCTTAATTTTTGTCACAAATCTCTTGAATGACCATCTCATACGACCACTCAACAAGCTCTTTCGTTAACGTTGTGTCTTACTAGATGACTAGATGACGTTTTATCACCTTCCCTGTATGCGGTGTAAATGTTCGATACGGTGAATCTTCAGACACCGAACTCCTCGACTCTCTTGGTTACGGAAACGCCTACCATACGAGCACCAACAATCTGCCTACGTCAGAACTGACTTAGTGTTGTGTTGGCAGAAGAGCAAACACCGTGTTACTAGAGGAAATGCATGAATTTAGCTCACGCAGGCTGGCGTGAAGAGGAAAGAACTACTGACGTGAGGTATGGAACATGACAAGGAATTAGAATTCAGAAAGCGGACGTAATTAGTTTGACACTTAACTTTAATCCATTAATGATGAACGTCGCTCTTGACGGTACATCATTCACAATATTATCTGTTCAGAATACATTCTTGAAGTAATTGTAGTAACTCAATATGGTGCCTTGATAGGTCGTAGCAAATAATGTAGCTGAAGGCTATGCTAAACTGTCGTCTCTGCAAGTGAGAGCGTATGTAGTCAGTGAACCATAGCTAGCAAAGTCGGCTGTACAACAGGGGCGAGTGCTAGGGAGTCTCTCTAGACTAGGCCTGCCTTGTGGCGGCGCTCGGTCTGCAATCACTGATAGTGGCGACACGCGGGTCCGACGTATACACTCCTGGAAAGAAGTTTCCAGGAGTGTATATTTATCCATTCCGAGGTGATTGGAAACTCAAAATTCTGTACATGGCTGTACGTTCAGGGACTGTGAGTAGTTACAGTTAAAAGAAAACAGCCCTCGGTCACTAATTTTTAACGAATTAACTGGGATTCGACACTACCAGGAGTGTCTTCCTCAGAATTTACACCAAAGCATTATGACTAAAAACGTATGATACAAATTATAAGTACTGAATTATCGTGAAAGACTGGCAGTACCTATATGTAATTTATAAAATAATAAATATGCCAAAAGGGTATTAGTGACAAGATATTTAAGATAAAAAACTGTGATGGCGAGCCACTAAGGGCTGCTCGTTACTTTGCGCGCTGCAGGTTGTAAACGTGAAATATCTCACCGACTAAACTAAGACTCCCTGTACAGAACTCATGGTGTACGAACCGCCTTTCCGGCCGTTGTGGCCGTGCGGTTCTAGGCGCTTAAGTCTGTAGCCGCGCGACTGCTACGGTCGCAGGTTCGAATCCTGCCTCGGGCATGGATGTCTGTAATGTCCTTAGGTTGGTTAGGTTTAAGGAGTTCTAAGATCTAAGTGACTGATAACCTCAGATATTAAGTCCCATAGTGCTCAGATCCATTTAATTTGAACGAACTGTCTTCTTTGCGTGATGATCAGAATACTCATTAATATTACGAAAGCGAATGCCAGTCTCAAGAGCAGTTGATGAGCGCCTGTCGCTTCCTTTCTGAAACCCTTGAGTGTATTCTATGTCTCGACAGCGTAAAATCTCCAGTGGCTTGAAAGCATATTATTGTTCAAATGGTTCATATGGCTCTGAGCACTATGGGACTTAACTTCTGAGTTCATCAGTCCCCTAGAACTTAGAACTACTTAAACCTAACTAACCTAAGGACATCACACATATCCATGCCCTAGGCAGGATTCGAACCTGCGACCGTAGCGGTCGCGCGGTTCCAGACTGTAGCACCTAGAACCGCTAGGCTACCCCGGCGGCCATATTATTGTATACCTCTATTAAGGGACACATCACACCATATATCATTTGCATTGAGCTATTAATATCTCTCATCGATACACCTTACTTCGAAACTTAGTGTGGAACACTGTTTTAACCTGCACGGAGACTTGAACCTGGGACCTTTTACCTTCACGGGCATCTGCCCTCGCAGCCTTTCTTCCACTTCTACCTAGGTGAATAGGTACTAGCGGAAACATGGCTGTGAGCGGTTCTTGAGTCGTGAGTGGATAGCTCAGTCAGTAAGGGCATCTGCGCAGCATATTATTCTCAACGGAGAGAAATCTTCAGACTTAGAGGTAATTTCTGCCATACCCTAAGGGCGTGTTGCACGCCCATTAGAACTAAACTAACCCCGAACAGGCTTCGGAAGACCCAACGGTCCCGTCCGTTCGCTGTGTCATCCTCAGGCAATAAGCTTCCCTGTTAGTGGATGTGGAGGGGCATGTGGTCAGCACACGGCTCTCGTGGCCATTGTCAGCTTTCGTGACTGTAGCCGTTATTTCTTAGTCGGTTAACTACTCAACTGGACTTAGAAGGGCTGAGTGGACTCCGCTAGCAAACAGTGCTCGGCTGACCCGTATGGTCACCCGTCCAAGTACCAGCCAAGCTCGACGGCGCTTAACTTGTATGATCTGACGGGCGCCCGGGGTTAGCACTACGGCAAGGCTTTCACGATATAGGGGTGAACCAGAACTCTGCCGACAAACTTTCAGACAGTGTTCAGTGACGCTTTTGGGCATTTCGGTACGGGAGACCGACGGTCTGCAGCAGCTAGTTACAAAGTTACTCCATTTTGCTTGATTTCTTGCCCCAGTCAGCTACGCATCGTTTTTTAAGTAAAAATAGTACGCAACAGAGCAAAATTCGACGGTATGTGCTGTGTGTGTTGTTTCCACTCACGATATCATCTCTTAACAACACACGTGCTGTCCTTACCTCGTTGCCCCATTCAGTAGTGCTCGTTTCTGTCTACGATTGAGTTTCCGGCAGTGTTAGTTGTGCGATAACAGTAGTTCACAGCAGTATTATGGATAGCTTTACTGGTGAAAAATTAAGCTCGTGTATGGGTTCACTGAAGCGATGGACGAGCAGCACGCCGAGGGTATGCTAAATTGTTCTCGCACCGACGGCAACCTCATCTGGCAAGTTTTGCATCTGTCTCAGTGTTTTTGCATTACTTTTTGGTGTGTGTTTTGATTACTGCATGCTACAGGCTTCTCCACTGCCGTGAAGGTATTTTCAAAGAGACAAGGGTGATTGCGGTAGCAAACCGAATGAATGATAATTTACCTTGTTACTCCGTAATGAGTCAAGGGAGACTAGGAGCCCTAATACCGAAATAGTCAGTATGTGCCCCTCAACAACCTGTAAAATTTTGTCGGTAGCGTTGCGGCTCATGCTGTGTACAAATGGCTTGGTGTATAACGTCTGAAATTCCATGGGGCTTTTCGCAGATTATGTTGCTGTGTATGGAGAAGTCATCACGCTAGAAAATTGTAGCGAAGTGGAGGAAGACGTGCAGAAGATCGGTGCTTGGTGCAGGAAGTGGAAATTGACCCACAAGATAAATGTAATGTAAGTAGGTAGAAAAACCAATTACTTGGATGTGATTCTTCAGTTTCTCCCGGCGTATTTCTTGCTAGAACAGTCCACGGGTGTGCTGCCGGTCCATAGTGTGCAACGAGCACAATATTTCGGCGATCAGACATGTCGCCATCGTCAGGTGCGCTAACTAACTGGGCTCCTGAGGGCGGGCGGCCGTCTTAAATCCCCTCCCCCTGCGAGGCGTTCTCTCCGCGGTCCGCGCCCGCGCGTCAGCGGTCGCTGAGAGGCTGGCGTCGGCGTCTGTGGTGGCGTCGGTGTAATTGCCTCGTCCGGCCAAGTCGCCCGTTCGTTTCCTTTGCTGAGCGTCTTTTTAATTACTCAATGCTGGTTCCTATGCACTAGCCTCTCTAACGACGCTGTCCCAGTATTTAGATGTCTGTGCCAAGATCCTGGTATGTTGGTAGTCTATTTCGTGATTTTCGGACTGGCAGAGGGCGCAAGGAATGAGAAGAAACAAGAAGAAACAACAAACAACAACCAAAGGTGGCAACACCAGCAGCTCTGGTCGGGTTTTTGCAGGTTTTCCTCAGGCCGTAAGGTGAATACCGGAGCTGTCCCAATTGGGTACACTTATATCTCCCAATTGGGATATGTAAGTACACCCACTTCCCCCTTAGCACAAATGCAAAGAAATAAAATAAAAACAACCAAATGATGTATCCTGTACACACTCGGCTGAAAAAGAGTCAAGCAAGCTCTACTAAGGCCCGCCTTCCCCTTACGGGAAGGAATGAAAATTGCTAAAAAAAAAAATCGCAGCAGCCCAGTTCGTCAGCGCACCTGACTATGGCGACATGTCTGATCGCCGAAATATTGTGTCCGTTGGACACTATGGACCGGCAGTACACCCGTGGACTGTTAGAGCGAGAATTACTGGATGATTACGCGACTGCAGAAAAATCATATAAAGCAGTTACTTTCATAAAATATCAATGAGTATGCATAGGAGCGATTTAAAGTGGAACGCCCACATAAAATTAATCGCAGACAAGACAGATGCCAGACTGAGATTAGCTGGAAGAATCAGCAGGAAATGTAATGGATCCGCAAAGGTGGTGGCCTAGAGAACCCTCGTTAGAGCACTAACTCGAATATTACTCGTCAGTATGGGATCCGTACAAGACAGGACTGATGGAGAAAATAGAGAATATCCAAAGAAGAGCAGCACGTTTCGTTACAGGTTCTTTTAATAAGCACGCAGGCGTCACGGAGTAATCAACCAACTCCAGTGGCAGACGCTGCAAGAGAGGCGTTCTGCAACACAGTGTGATTTACAATTTCGATTCCGAGAGCGTAGCTACGTAGAAGAGGTGACCAAGACGTTGCTTCCACCTGCTTATATCTCGCGAGAAAGACCGCGAATGTGTAAAACTGCAGAGATTCGATCTCGCACGAACGGTTACTAACAATTGTAGGGTTATTAATAATCGTCCTTTTCACGGAACGTTCATGACAGGAACTTGAAAGAGAGAGGGGGAGGGGAGGGGGGGATAAGGAGACTGACAGTGGTGCACAAAGTATCCTCTGTCATCTACCGTAAGGTGGCTGGTATAGTTGCACACGTAGACATCTACATCTACATAATACTCCGCAATCCACCATACGGTGCGAGGCCGAGGGTACCTCGTACCACAACTAGCATCTTCTCTCCCTGTTCCACTCCCAAACAGAACGAGGGAAAAATGACTGCCTATATGCCTCTGTACAAGCCCTAATCTCTCTTACCTTATCTTTGTGGTCTTTCCGCGAAACGTAAGTTGGCGGCAGTAAGCCGGCCGCGGTGGTCTAGCGGTTCTAGGCGCTCAGTCCGGAACCGCGCGACTGCTACGGACGCAGGTTCGAATCCTGCCTCGGGCATGGCTGTGTGTGATGTCCTTCGGTTAGTTAGGTTTAAGTAGTTCTAAGTTCTAGGGGACTGATGACCACAGATGTTAAGTCCCATAGTGCTCAGAGCCATTTGAACCATTTGGCGGCAGTAAAATTGTACTGCAGTCAGCCACAAATGCTGGTTCTTTAAATTTCCTCAGCAACGATTCACGGAAAGGACGCCTCCTTTCCTCTAGAGACTCCCACCCGAGTTCTTGAAGCATTTCCGTAACACTCGCGTGGTCATCAAACCTACCAGTAACAAAACTAGCAGCCCCGCCTCTGAATTGATTCTGTGTCCTTCCTCAATCCGACCTGATAGGGATCCCCAAACGCTCGAGCAGTACTCAAGAATAGATCGAATTAGTGTTTTATAAGCGGTCTTCTTTACAGATGAACCACATCCTCCCAGAATTCTACCAATGAACCGAAGATGACTATCCGCCTTCCCCACAACTGCTATTACATGCTTGTCCCTTCCTAGAAAACCAAAGGTCACAGGTTCGAGTTCCGTTAGGCACACAGTTTTCGTCTCTTGGCAATTTCTAGTGAGCCGACACTTCGCCCCATAGTGAAAATCCATTCTGACCAAATTACTTTCCACAATAACTGACGAACGCCGCTGTACTCGCTTGCCTCTGTCCAGAGCACACATCTGCTTGTTAGAAATCCGTTTTTTCGAAGCAAAGCAGCCTCTGGAAACGTACGCCTTCTCTTCAGTTACATCACATCGACAGCCCGGCTACGTCACCTTCTCGTGGCTGAACGAAAAATGTACTCCCGCGGTCGCAGGCTTTGTCCGGCCTTGTGACGTGTATCTCAGCGCGAGGACCTCGCGGAGGATTTTGTGCGTCGCAGCCAGCGGCGACTGCCCGGGAGGTGTGAAACGGGAGCGGCGGTCCGGCCGCTGTTGTGACGTATTGCCGGGGAAGCGGGCTGGACAGTGATGGACCGAGCGCGGCCTCCACGGCAACCCGACACCGGTTGTCGCGCGCACTCAGCCCGCTGGCCGCCGCCGGCCCAAAACAGCCGTAATCTGGGCCGACGCGCCGGCTCCGCCGGTCACGGCCGCTGCACCGCGCCGCTAGCTGCCGCGGGCCTCCATAGATACGGGAGCTCGCCCTTCTGAGCGGGTACAAACACGAGCGACCGGTCGGCCGTCCGGGAAGGGGAAGACACCAAGATGGCGGGCAGATTACGACATTGCGACGGCGTTAGGGAGGAAGGGAGCTGGTTCCACAAGTTGTACCCGGGTTCTTTGCACTGTTGGTGATTGGACAAAAATAAGGAAACATCGAAACACGACACATTGCCATCCCTGAGAGTGTGTAAGAAAACTGGTGGCATTCATAATAGCACTGAATCGTCTCGAAATGACCAATGGAGATCCTACATGGTTTTAAAGAGTTACACCCTTTTTCCTGCAAAGTAGCAATAAGTTTAGGCATCGACATAAGTTTTCTGGATTTGGTACCGCGTCATAATGTAAAAACTACTGCTGCGGGAGAAAAACCAACGTTTCGGCCACGATTGCAGCGGCCTTCTTCTGGGTCTAATGGTGCGTTTCAGCTATGCAGTGTCCTTTATATTTTGTTGTTAGTGTTCACTGTGCATGGCATTACGTCATAATTTTTAAAAGGTAGTTAGTTTCTTTGGTCACTTAAGGAAGAAGGAGAGGGAACTTTATTTTAATAGGTTATTGCGGTGGAGGGAGAACGTGACCTCTGTTGTCTGTTGGCTCTTGTGTTATGTACCATGACTGGTGGTCACCGTCGAATGAGAAGTTTGCTGCTGTTTACCAACTGCTGGACGTCGGCCGCTCCGCGGCAGTTACTCGCCGGTAGTGCTTGTGCCTCGTGTTGACAGTGCGGTCTGTTGGGCTCTGATTGCTGGCAGCCAAGATGGGGCAAGCCTGAGTCCATCCTCCCTGTTCATGTTGTTAGGGTGTTTAAGTATTTCGACGTAATGCCGTGCGCAGTGAACACTAACAACAAAATATAAAGGACACTGCTCAGCTAGAACGCACCATTAGACCCAGAAGAAGGCCGCTGCAATCGTGGCCGAAACGTTGGCTTTTCTCCAGCAGCAGTAGTTTTTACATTATGACGCGTTATGAAACCCAGAAAACTTTTATGTCGACTGACTCTGGCCGCGGAAGCCTACGAAATTATATAAGTTTAGGCATCGATTACAGAGGTGGACAGCGATTCGCACCTTTCTCTCCAAAGTAGTGACAAAGGCTCGTCAACACTGAAATCTGCTGACTGCCGGGGGAGATCAAACAGTTCGTCCTCGTTCTAAAAAAAAACAGCCTTGCAGATGCGAGCTGTGTAAATAGAGGGCCTTTCTCTTCAAAAACATCATCGGTATTGGGGACCAAACATTAAACCATGGGCTGGAGTGAAAAAACAAAATGGTCACACATTCCTTGGCAGTAAAGCGACACTGAAGAGTGACCATGGCTCCGGGTGGAATAGCTCCAAATGGCTAACCAAATTATCACCGAAACCTCGCCATATTTCACTCTTAGGACGTAATCTCGCCCAGGTATTGGAAACACCACGAATCAAAACTCAACCGACCAAATGGCATTCTTACATTGCTCCACAGCCCAGAGTTTATGGCTTTGGCACCACGTTTTGCGTCATTGTTGAGTGGGCTCGGAATTCCAGAGCAACTTCGAATCCCCTGGATCTGGGGCTCATTTTTTCCTACTGACAGGGTTAGCGAGTGGAAAATTCGGTTCTGCAGTGACTTTTGAGAGCTTTCCTTTACTTATCATCACAATCCTTTTCAATGAACGTCCGTCACGATTACTCAAGACGTACTTTGGTCCGCATTATGATTTAGCTGTATGCTGTATAATTCTTACATACTGTTCCTCCGGTGCTTCTTGAAACGCCAAACACTTCGGCCACCTCGATTACGAAAGAACGCACCGTACGAACACAAACTGCGAACTTCAGTTAGCTCCGACATGATGCACTCACGACGAGGACATTGTACAGGTTCCGTCAGTGGTCAAATACAACAGCACAACCTGCTGGTCTGGCTAGCAAATATTTTCCACGGTGTTTCCGTATCTTTGTCCAAACACTATAAATATTATATGTCTCCCTAGACGGCTCTACAGTTTGTAATATTTGCCTTATGGCAAAGAGCTCTTACAATGCCAATCCTGTTGCGATGACAAACGATCAAGGGATGACGATAAAACGTAAGAATTAATAGCAGAAAATAAAATGAAGCACTTAACGCACAAATTTAATTTAGAAACTTTATTTAATAATGACAAATTTGCTTATCAGTTTTAAGTCTGACAAGAACGTGGCCGAGAGATGATATACACATAAAAATGACACACTGTTCAAAAGAATTGGTGGACGCGTGTATCAACATCCCATGTGTTAAATCAACTCTGATACAGGAGATAACTGTGGTATTCTTGCATGGCTTGAGAACTTCGCTTTCAGTGTGGGCAATAATTAAAATCATTCGGTATCTGTTGTCTGTGTTCTCCATTACACTGTCAAGTGACTCCTCAGCCGGCCGCTGTGACCGAGCTTCAGTCCAGAACCGCGCTGCTACTACGGTCACAGGTTCGAATCCTGCCTCGGGAATGGATGTGTGTGATGTCCTTGGTTTTAATTAGTTCTAAGTGTAGGGGACTGATGAAAAAAAATGGTTCAAATGGCTCTGAGCACTATGGGACTTAACTTCTGAGGTCATCAGTCCCCTAGAACTTGGAACTACTTAAACCTAACTAACCTAAGGACGTCACACACATCCATGCCCGAGGCAGGATTCGAACCTGCGACCGTAACGGTCGCGCGGTTCCAGGCTGTAGCGCCTAGAACCGCTCGGCCACCCCGGCCGGCGGGACTGATGACCTCAGATGTTAAGTCCCATAGTGCTCAGAGCCGTTTGAACCATTTTACCCCTCAGAAGGAAGTGAGTACAGGTGCCCCAGTGTTATTTAGTGTGGTACACAGATGGCAGTTGCCATATGTGAACGTTATATTCAACCAAGCGCATTCACTGCAGTGTCTCCATGCAAGGGCTGTTCGGTTGGTTGGCTGGTTTGGGAGAGGGAACCAAACAGCGAGATCATCAGCCCCATCGGATTAGGAAAGTATGGGGTAGGAAGTCAGCCGTGCCCTCTCAGAGAAACCATCCCGGCATTTCCCTGAAGCCATTTAGGGAAATCACGGAAAACCTAAATCACGGTGGCCGAACGCGGGAATGAATCGTCGTCTTCCCGAATGCGAGTCCAGTGGGCTAACCAATGCGCCACCTCACTCGGTATCTGATTGGCCCAAAAAAGATGGACTTTCGCTCGTGTTGTTGCAGGACAATGCCTCTCCATGTATCATCCATAGGTTGTGGATATGCTACAGGCAGAAAAGTCAGTGTACAGGGCGAGTTGGACAAATTCGCCCACGTATTACAACTCTACGAGGAGACCGATAACTGACCATCTCTGCTTTGCGGCGTCGTATGGCTAGCGTCAGAGCTCTGGAGGACGGTCTAAGAAGGGGCACTGAAGCCGTTAAGTCCTGTCAGGCGGTACTGAACATGTTGCGTGAAAGGAGGTATCGATGTTGACAACCATACGGATCTTGTCATTGTCCACAGTCGCCCTACCGCCAAGCAGTACATCGAACAGATGCCGTTGGACCATGTTGTGGCTGTTGCATAAGGTGGTGGGCCCGAATTCCTTCTAATGACTACGTTCATGTGGCGGGCCTCGACAGGTTCGCCTTGCGAAGCCTGGACATTGAAGTAATGGAATGACCGGTGGTGAGTACCGACCTAAATCCCCATCGTGCATATGTGTGTGGGACATGCTTGACAGACATTCTCTTGATCATCCTGTTCCACCACAGACTGTCAGAGAACTCTGATTGAGGAAGGGGAAAGAATAGCACTGGGTGACATCCATAGAGTTGTACAGAGCACGTGACGCAGGTATCAGGCACCGGACGGACGGTTCAAATGGCTCTGAGCACTATAGGACTTAACTGCTGAGGTCATCAGTCCCCTAGAACTCAGACCTACTAAAACCTAACTAACCTAAGGACAGCACACACATCCATGCCCGAGGCAGGATTCGAACCTGCGACCGTAGCGGTCGCATGGTTCCAGACTGTAGCGCCTAGAACCGCTCTGCCACCCCGGCTGGCACCTCACGGACGGCATATACTTTAGTGAAGCTCTCAAAGTCCACTAAGAACCGCGCAAGACAGCGGGATGAATGACTGTTTCCACTTTGTTTTCGGCCCCCGTCGGACAGTTCAGGTCTTTTGTGTGAACGGTCGAAGATATAATGGTATTTTGTTATGTACTTAATTTGTGAAAGGAAAAGCTATAATTCGGTAAGATATCCAGTCCTCAGTTATTGCTCAATGGTGTGTCGAAGACGTCGAAGGTCATGTTCCACACAAATACACTCCTGGAAATGGAAAAAAGAACACATTGACACCGGTGTGTCAGACCCACCATACTTGCTCCGGACACTGCGAGAGGGCTGTACAAGCAATGATCACACGCACGGCACAGCGGACACACCAGGAACCGCGGTGTTGGCCGTCGAATGGCGCTAGCTGCGCAGCATTTGTGCACCGCCGCCGTCAGTGTCAGCCAGTTTGCCGTGGCATACGGAGCTCCATCGCAGTCTTTAACACTGGTAGCATGCCGCGACAGCGTGGACGTGAACCGTATGTGCAGTTGACGGACTTTGAGCGAGGGCGTATAGTGGGCATGCGGGAGGCCGGGTGGACGTACCGACGAATTGCTCAACACGTGGGGCGTGACGTCTCCACAGTACATCGATGTTGTCGCCAGTGGTCGGCGGAAGGTGCACGTGCCCGTCGACCTGGGACCGGACCGCAGCGACGCACGGATGCACGCCAAGACCGTAGGATTCTACGCAGTGCCGTAGGGGACCGCACCGCCACTTCCCAGCAAATTAGGGACACTGTTGCTCCTGGGGTATCGGCGAGGACCATTCGCAACCGTCTCCATGAAGCTGGGCTACGGTCCCGCACACCGTTAGGCCGTCTTCCTCTCACGCCCCAACATCGTGCAGCCCGCCTCCAGTGGTGTCGCGACAGGCGTGAATAGAGGGACGAATGGAGACGTGTCGTCTTCAGCGATGAGAGTCGCTTCTGCCTTGGTGCCAATGATGGTGGTATGCGTGTTTGGCGCCGTGCAGGTGAGCGCCACAATCAGGACTGCATACGACCGAGGCACACAGGGCCAACACCCGGCATCATGGTGTGGGGAGCGATCTCCTACACTGGCCGTACACCACTGGTGATCGTCGAGGGGACACTGAGTAGTGCACGGTACATCCAAACCGTCATCGAACCCATCGTTCTACCATTCCTAGACCGGCAAGGGAACTTGCTGTTCCAACAGGACAATGCACGTCCGCATGTATCCCGTGGCACCCAACGTGCTCTAGAAGGTGTAAGTCAACTACCCTGGCCAGCAAGATCTCCGGATCTGTCCCCCATTGAGCATGTTTGGGACTGGATGAAGCGTCGTCTCACGCGGTCTGCACGTCCAGCACGAACGCTGGTCCAACTGAGGCGCCAGGTGGAAATGGCATGGCAAGCCGTTCCACAGGACTACATCCAGCATCTCTACGATCGTCTCCATGGGAGAATAGCAGCCTGCATTGCTGCGAAAGGTGGATATACACTGTACTAGTGCCGACATTGTGCATGCTCTGTTGCCTGTGTCTATGTGCCTGTGGTTCTGTCAGTGTGATCATGTGATGTATCTGACCCCAGGAATGTGTCAATAAAGTTTCCCCTTCCTGGGACAATGAATTCACGGTGTTCTTATTTCAATTTCCAGGAGTGTATTTTGAGCAGTGTATTATACATTAGTATAGTGGTATTGCTCCCTGATTTTAGCTACTAAGGTACTTATTTGCATTAGTAAGTTACTAATTATCATAATAATGGCGATTTGCATTAGAACCAAGTCTTTGACGGAACTGCAACACTTTCACGCTCACCTGCTAAGTGAAGTTAGCCAATAAGAGACACCAGTGACTGGCAACATAACGTTCCAGAGTGGTCCTTCCAGAACTGTGACCATAAATCGTTGATTTGTAGTAGAGCCACGGGTCGTAACACATCTGAAATGTAACGTCCACTGTTCAAAGTGCCATCAATGCCAACAAGAGGTGACCGAGACGTGTAACCAATGGCACCCCGTACAATCGCGCCGCGTGATATGCCAGTATGGCGATGACGAATACACGCTTCCTATGTGCGTTCACCACGATGTCGCCAAACGCGGATACGATCGTCATGATGCTGTAAACAGAACCTGGATTCATCCGAAAAAATGACGTTTTGACATTCGTCCAACCAGGTTGGTCGTTGAGTACACCATCGCAGGCGTGGTCTCCGAGCTGATAGTCCATGCTGCTGCAAACGTCGTCGAACTGTTCGTGCAGATAGTTGTTGTCTTGCAAACGTCCCCATTTGTTGACTCAGGGATCGAGACGGGGCTGCACGATCCGTTACAGCCATGCGGATAACATGCCAGTCATCTCGACTGCTAGTGATACGAGGCCGTTGGGATCCAGCACGGCATTCCGTATTACCCTCCTGAACCCACCCATATTCTGCTAACAGTCTCTGGATCTCGACCGACGCGAGCAGCAATGTCGCGATACGATAAACCAGGATCGCGATAGGCTACAATACGACCTTTATCAAAGTCGGAAACGTGATGGTACGCATTTCTCCTCCTTACACGAGGCATCACAAGAACATTTCACCAGGCAACGCCGGTCAACTGCTGTTAGTGTATAAGAAATCGGTTGTAAACTTTCCTCATGTGAACACGTTGTAGGTGTTGCAACCGGCGCCAACGTTGTGTGAATGCTCTGAAAAGCTAATCATTTGCATGTCACAGAATCTTCTTCCTGTCGGTTAAGTTTCACGTCTGTCGCACGTCATCCTCGTGGTGTAGCAATTTTAATGTTCAGTAGTGTAGCTTCGTTTGATAGAATCTCTCTTTCATTCTACTTTTCTCGTATATTTCAGCAATTACGTGATTTTCTCCTGTTGATGAGCAGTGTATTTACAGAATACAACCCCCTTGTTGCTGCTACAGCTAAAGATGTTTAAGGGAGAGATATGAAGGCCTGGTGAACACCGCACTATAATATCTTACCTTTATAGAACAATCACTAATTCGAGAGAGAGGGAGAGGAGTCGACTGCAAGTATAGGGAGGGATTTATGATGGAGCCACAAGTAAAACTGCCCTGAAGACCATGAGCGGACCGTAAAGTGCGAAGCGACGGGGCACAACTAGCAGGTTGACTGGACCGGGCCGGTTCTCCGGCGCTTACCGCGCGTGGCTCATCTAATTTATGGCGCTTATACGCGGCCGCGTAGCCGGCACAAAGCCGTCTCCATAACACGCCCCACTCCTGTGAAGCATAACAAACTCCTTCCCTAAGCGCCGCGCCGTAATTGTAATGCATAACGCCGTCTAATGTTGCCGTAAATCTGAAGCGAGCGAGCGGGCGTTATAAAAGCTTACAAACACGGCGGTGTGCAACCACCGACAGCACGGCTACCAAGACTCGTGTAAACGGAGAGGGTAAGATTTCGCAGAAAAGCTGGGAGCTTCTCTCGTATCAAGTGGTAAAGGTATCAATGGTGTAAACATCTAAGTGCAGTGCAAATGTGTATCACGTCAGCTGAACTCTGTACTGCGTAACACCAATGTAAGGAGCAATACGGAACCGAGTTGCTCAATGTCAGTATTTGAGTGCTGCCTGAGAGCCTTTAGAATAAATTTCCTTCCATTGGAAGTGGACTTCTGAAAGAGCACAAGCCCCTCTCTAGGATGAATTACACAGACCAACTAACACAAAACGTAATGCAAGCGGCTTATGCTAGTGTTTTCATCGTGCTAAATTCTAATATGATAACAAAAAGCTAGAAAATACACCATAGTTTCACAACTAAAAGGCAATGCATTAAGACTTTTTTGGCAGTTTTAATGCCAAATTTTTTTGTGTAGACTACAATTCCGATGAATATTATTATTTGTGAATGCGATGGCAAGGGCGAGTGATAAACATTGATCCAAAATAAACTAGCATGAAAGAAAATTTTTCATTCTTTATTATTTAGATTGAACTATTATATCACCATTTTGATACAAATACGACACATTATACACAAAAATCGTGATATAGTCACAAAATTCGCTCAGGGACTTTAACAGTTTCCACATAGACACAGTACTTACATCTAAGGAATTTTAGCATGGTCTAAAATACGCTTAACAGAATAGTACCCCCCTCTAAAGCTTACATTCCCTACAGTTTCGACTAGTACCAAGGAAGATAGTCCCTGATGTCTCAACGTATGTTCTATGATTCTGCCTCGTCTTCTTGTTCGTGTTTTCCATATGTTCCTTTCTCTGATTATTCTGCGGAGAACCTCCTCATTCCTTACGTTATCAGCCCACCTAATTTTTACATTCTTTTGTAGTACCACACCCCAGACGCTTCCATTTGGGTACTGCTTGGAAAATGTATTGCAAATAGAGTTAACAGCAAGGAAGCAGCAAATGCCTAATGCTGAGGTTCTACTGCATGAACAGCGAAAATATTGTAAGAGATAATCTCTTTGTGCTTCATTACTCTGTGGAGTATGGGGGTGGACTGAGAGAGGAAAAAGTTTCGAAAAGGTATGAAATTAAGGGTAATGTTTGTTGGAAGTCAGTAAGTACTCTCATTTCCAATACTTAACCAATATAATACGCGTAATTTTCGCTTCATGAGATACGCTGCGTCAAAACATCTGGACAGTTTCAAAACCAAATAATTTTTTTTCTTTTGGGACGTCCCCATACAGCCAACTCAAGATTGGACTCTCAGTTATGACGATACGAACGTAAAGATAACACAACACCCAGTCCCGAAGCGGAGAAAATATCCGACTCGCCCAGGACTCGAACCCGGACCCTTTATGTTAGCAGCCCACCCCACTGATCATGCAGCTACCGCGGCGGACAACTTTAATACTTGACTTATCGTGTTAAAACTTCAGGGTGAGGTAATATCTTTTAATGAGTAGATTGTGATACCATTTTACATATTTTTGCTGTATGAAATATTAAAAATCAAATTTAAGTGCCGCTGCTAGCCGTTAGGTAAGCAACCTGAAAATGAGCTTGCGCCAGAGTTCTACCAGTTTAGTAATAGAGATGTTTCCTTTTCATTGGCCTCGTGTCTGGTGGGGCGTTACCACAAATGACGCGAATTTCCGTCACGAACACAGCAACGTAAGCAAGTTTCGTCTCCCACATAAACCCGTAGGGTGCAGCACAGGGAAGCTTTGCGGATACATGGTGAGTCGTGTAAGATGTAATATTTCGTCTATGGCTCAAGTAACTGTAGCGAAGATTTCGGGATATGGTAGTACACACAGGGCCCCATATTTTCGTTACGTGGCTAACACTTCTAAATTCTTATAACAACCCATGTTTGAAGAAAATATGATTTTTTTAAAATACACATATTATATTTTAACCTATGACGTTCAAAATTTCTTGACGGAACTAGTATTCTTGTTAATGTCCCTACTGGAGTAGTTTGCAGAAGTATCTGAAAAACGTACTCAAATTGACACGGGGCTGCCAGAATCTGCATATAAGAAACTAGCCTCGCGTGACAACCTCACTTGGTGGTATTTACACAATAACTACCGATGCTGCCCGCCTGCGACCCCAATTTCGGGCAATTCTCAGGTTATTTTGCACAACGAATTAACGCCAACAGTAATAAGCGTTATATCACCGTACACGTCTTTCAAAAAGCTTTCGATTGACATTGAACACGTATACTATTCCCTTAAACAATAAGTTGCCTCAGTGCCCCTAATGATACAGAATAGAATAAACTATGTCGCGAGATTACGAGTTGCTCTGTATGCTGACGTTTGCCGGTAACCTTGTTCCGATATATGCTGAGGTGACGAAAGTGATGGGAGACCTCCTAATATTGTGTCCGATTTCCTTTGGGGGATTTTATCGCTTGATCTAAGTGTTTGTCCTTTTTTTGTGTTGAGTCTAGCCTCTGGCCTACGATTTTAGGCTGGGGTTTTTAGTGCATTTTTTGGTGGCTGGCTTTTTTTTCTGTGGTCGGCCAACCACTGTCACACTCGGTCTGTGTCTTTCTTGTCCTGTGTGGCTCTTGTCATCTCCATTGTTGGTTTTTATTCTTTTTATTCTTTGTAGATGTTTCAAGTTCGTGGAAAATGGGACCGATGGCCCTAGTAGTCTGGTCCCTTCAATCCCACAAACCGGATCTACTATTTCCCGACATATTGCAGCAACTCAATGTGACATGTTCTCGACAAGTCGTTGGAAATACAATGTAGAAATATTGTGCCATTCTGCGTGTATAGTCGTCCATAATTGCGTAAGTGTTGTCGGTGCAAGATTCTGTGCACAGATTGACCTCTCTATTGTGTCCCATACAAATTCGATGCACTTCATTCATGTCTGGCGATATGGGTGGCCAAATAATAAACTGTTATTATCCAGAATGTTCTTCAGACCATCCAGGAACAACTATGACCCGGTGACATGGTTGTTGCTGGCCAGTGTGGCCGAGCGGTTCTAGGCGCTTCAGTCTGGAACCGCGCGACCATGCCTCGGGCATGGATGTGTGTGATGTGCTTAGGTTAGTTAGGTTTAAGTAGTTCTAAGTTCTAGGGGACTGATGACCTCAGACGTTAAGTCCCATAGTGCTCAGAGTCATTTGAACCATTTGAACATCGTTGTTTGGGAACAGGACGTCCGGGAATGGCTGCAAATGGTCTCCGGGTAGCCGAATGTAACCATTTCGAATCAATGATGGCTTGAGTTTGAGCAGAGAACAGTCCATTCCATGTAAACACAGCCCACTCAATTACGGAGCCATCACCATCTTGTACAGTGCCTTGTTGAAAACTTGGGTCCATGACTTCGACGGGTATGCGCCATACTAGAACCCTACCATGAGCTCTTACCAGCAAACATTGGCACTGACCTGACCAGGCCACGGGTTTGCACTCGTCTAGGTTCCAACCGATGGTCAGGAGCCCAGGAGAGGCGCCGCAGTCGATGTCGAGGTGTTAGGAAAGGCATTAGCGTCGGTCATCTGCTGCCATACTGCATCAACGCCGAATTTCGTCGCAGTGTTCTATCCGATACGTTCGTCGTACGCCCCAGATTGACTGCTGTGGTTATTTCACGTTGTGTTGCTTGTCTTTTAGCGTTAGCAACTCTATGCAAACGTCGCTGTTCTCGGCAGTTAGGTCAAAGCCGTAGGCTAGTGCGTTGTCGGTGGTAAGAGATAATGGCTGAAATTTGGTAGCCTCGGCACACTTTCGACACTGTGGATGTCGGAATATTGAATTCCCTAACGATTTCTAAAATGGAATGTACCATGGGTCTAGCACCAACTACCATTCCGCGTTCAAAACCTGTTAATGCCCGTCGTGCGGCCATAATCATGTCGGAAACTATTTCATGTGAAACACATGAGTACGAATGTCAATGCACTGCCCTTTTATACACTACTGTCCATTAAAATTGCTACACCAAGAAGAAATGCAGATGATAAACCGTTGTTCATTGACAAATATATTATACTAGAACTAACATGTTATTACATTTAGCCGGCCGCGGTGGTCTAGCGGTTCTAGGCGCGCAGTCCGAAACCGCGCGACTGCTACGGTCGCAGGTTCGAATCCTGCCTCAAGGATGGATGTGTGTGAATGTCCTTAGGTTAGTTAGGTTTAAGTAGTTCTAAGTTCTAGGGGACTGATGACCACAGATGTTAAGTCCCATAGTGCTCAGAGCCATTTGAACCATTTTTTAATTACATTTTCACGCAATTTGGATGCATAGATCCTGAGAAATCAGTACCCAGAACAACCACTTCTGGCCGTAAAAAGAACTGCCTTGATACGCCTGGGCATTGAATCAAACAGAGCTTGGATGGCGTGTACAGGTACAGCAGCCCATGCAGCTTCAACACGATACCACAATTCATCAAGAGTAGTGTCTGGCGTATTGTGACGAGCCAGTTGCTCGACCACCAGTGACCAGACGTTTTCAATTGGTGAGAGATCTGGAAAATGTGCTGGCCAGGGCAGCAGTCGAACATTTTCTGTATCCAGAAAGGCCCGACGGGGACCTGCAACATGCGGTCGTGCATTATCCTGCTGAAATGTAGGGTTTCGCAGGGATCGAATGAAGGGTAGAGCCACGGGTCGTAACACACCTGAAATGTAACGTCCACTGTTCAAAGTGCCGTCAATCCGAACAAGAGGTGACCGAGACGTGTAACCAATGGCACCCCATAGCATCCCGCCGGGTGATACGCCAGTATGGCGATGACGAATACTCCCTTCCATTGTGCGTTCACCGCGATGTCGGCAAACACGGATGCGACCATTCATGATGCTGTAAACAGAACCTGTATTCCTCCGAAACAATTACATTTTGCCGTTCGTGAACCCAGGTTCGTTGTAGAGTACACCATCGCAGACACTCCTGTCTGTGATGCAGCGTCAAGGATAACCGCAGCCATTTTCTCCGAGCTGTCCATGTTGCTGCAAACGTCTTCGAACTGTTCGTGCAGATGGTTGTTGTCTTGGAAACGTCCCCATCTGTTGACGCAGGGATCGAGACGTGGCTGCACGATCCGTTACAGCCATGCGGATAAGATGCCTGTCATCTCGACTGCTAGTGAAACGACGCCGTTGGGATCCAGCACGGCTTTCCGTATTACCCTCCTGAACCCATCGAGTCCATATTCTGCTAACAGTCACTGGAACTCGACCAACGCGAGCAGCAATGTCGCGATACGGTAAACCGCAATCGCGATAGCCTACAATCCGACCTTTATCAAAGTCGGAAACGTGATGGTACGCATTTCTCCTCCTTATACGAGGCATCACAACAACGTTTCACCAGGCAACGCCGGTCAATTGCTGATTGTGTATGTAAAATCGGTTGGAAACTTTCCTCATTTCAGCACGTTGTAGGTGTTGCCGTCGGCGCCAGCCTTGTGTGAATGCTCTGAAAAGCTAATCATTTGCATATCACAGCTTCTTCTTCCTGCCGGTTAAATTTCGCGTCTGTAGCACGTCTTCTTCGTGGTGTAGCAATTTTAATTGCCAATAGTGTACTTGTACTCGCGATACTACCGCTACCTGTATATGTGCTTATCGCTATCCCATGAAGTCTGTCACCACAATATATTGCGCCCCTTACGAAAAAAAGTGGATATTATGTCTTGTCAAACTCACGCTGTATACCAGACGGGAAAAAAGTGGTAATCGCCTAACGTCGGCACTGCAGTGTGCAGAAGATTACATTCATAACTTCTAGCTTCCCGGTATCAGTTTTCAGGGCCCTGTATGCATCACTATCAAGGGAATCCCCAATTAACAATAACCTATCGCTTTCGCCAGGAGATAGGTTGATGCCGAAAACCAGACCGCCATTCTCGTCGCTGTTCGACATCCAAAGCGAACCTAGGCTTGCGTTGCGTGGATCATGCATATTACCAGCAGAGAGCGTTTCTGACGGCAGGGAACGCATGGCGTAAAGTGGCGTTACGCTCGCGGAAATGTATCATTAATTCAGTTCTTGACAACGGATAACCCAAAATAGCAATCCCTAGATGATTAATTCATCTATTAGTGCCCAGTCCGCAATACTGTAGTAGCCAACTGTTCATAACTTATAGAGGGCTCCGCTAATAATGCATCGGAAGTGCTCGCGCAGAATGCGAATAATAATTAATAGCGGGACTAAGCCAGCTGCCTGCTCATCTATCGGACTGGTCGCTCCTCGCCAAAAAATGACGACTCCTGCATAACACCGTGTCTCGCTTAGAAACACTTTCAGTGGAAAAGAAAATGTTTCCGGATTCAGTTGGTTTCTCAGTGAAATAAACAAATAACGATCGTACATAATTAACTTATTCGTGCATATAGACAGTGTCACCCTTCCGGAATTAACGTATGTTGGGGATTTTTACCTGTTATTGACATTGATACTACCAAGGTGTCGGTTCCAGGAATCCCAAGACTTTCGAGAAAGTTTTAATTTCAAGTCGGATAAAAATGATGGAACAAATATTTTTTCGTCTGATTTACTTACCAGTTAACAACTTCGGATTTTTTCCCCTTTACTTGTGCTGTGAAAACTTGATTCTTGGCAAATTACATTATTGTACGTCAATGGGAAGTACCCGGTAGTTTTTGGGGAGCGAGTTTTCGAGTCTCAAAATATGTGACGTAAATGGCCGTACCTTCCGACTGATTTGACTTAGAAAATTAACATTCTTACGCCGCCAAGTGCAACTGACCTTAGTATGTTTGTTAGCACACTGAACTCGCATGCGGGACGACGACGATTCAATCCCGCGTCCGGCCATCCTGAATTAGGTTTCCCTGAATTAGGTTTCCCGTGATTTCCCTAAATCGCTCCACGCAAATGCCGGGATGGTTCCCTTAAAAGGGTACGGCTGACTTCCTTCCCTAATCCGATGAGACCGACGACCTTGCTGTTTGGTCTCTTCCGCCACACAACCCAACCCTTAGTATGTTACGTAAACCTGAACTCGACACACAAAACTTTTACAGTTAAAAAGTGTCTTAACAGACTGACAGACGGAAAAAATATGAAAAATATGTTTTCGCGTCATATGATTACAAATCAATACTTTTCGCATGTTTTTCTTTGCTTTTACTGTGAAACCTTGCTTCTTGTCAAATTTCATGATTCAATAGGAAGTATCCCATACGTTACGGTGAGCGAGTTTTCGAATCTCAAAATATGTGACGTAAAAGGCCGTATCTTTTGATTGCATTGACTTAGAAGCTTAAAAATTGTACACCGCCGAGACTTAGACTATAATACTTTAGACTGGAATAGGAGAACCGATAGAGATACTCAAGGTACCCTCCGCCACACACCGTCAGGTGGCTTGCGGAGTATGGGTCTAGATGTAGATGCAGGTGACATGTCTACTGACACAAAGATGGACAGGCAGATGGAGAACAAAGCAATCCTATAAAATTTCCATTCTTACAGCCTGAGGAACGAAACCCTAAAACTTCCGTTCTTCTCAATTTAATTTTCAGCTTTTATATCATTGTCAATACCGGTGCTATACATGGTGTTAAGAAATTCATGTTACAAATTCCAATGGGTTGTAGACGGGAGTACATAAGATGCTGAATAGGAACCCACTTCCGCAAACGTACCGATTACGTTCTACGACGGTTTCAATTCAGATATATAACGCGTTCACGTCTGCTGAGGGAAAAAGAAAAGTCTTGGAGTTTGCTTGTCTTGGTACGCAGGAAAGTGGGCGGAATGACGTGTTCTATGTCTGACGTCACTTAATGTCTCCTTTGCCGTTTTAATGCATCAGTACTGTTCTGTACTAACAGTACGCTGGGTTCTTCCTTGTTTTGGAATAATGTAAACACACAATGTTAAAGCGTTAATACTAAGAGATGTGCTTAAGTGATAACCGGATGTTTCATTATGTAAACACATCACGCCTAATTCAATTCCTCATGCAAAGGTCGATGAGTTAAACATCCGAATTAAAACCATCGTAGAACGGAAACGGTATGTTTTCGGTCATGGGTTTCCATTCAAAATATTATACATTTCTTCCGAAAGCCCTACATGTTTGTAACTGGAATTTCCGAAAACACTGTACATGCGCGGTTGTTATTTTAAAACTTACAGATCAGAGACACGTCACACTTCACAACTGGGATCTATCAAAAGGAATCTTCCAGTGGCTTATGATATGAAAATGTCAGAACTCCTGAAACTATTACGTAGCTTTCGCTCCGATTCCAATGAAAGTTCAGAAACAAAATGCGTGGTTTATTCCTACAACTTCTATGCTCAGTCATGATCTTGATGACATTTACGTTTCCTTTAAGTGGTAAAAACAAAGAACTGTCCTTTATGGAAAAATATTCCTGCTGAAATGTTGTTAGTCTGCTCGCGACTGTCGTTTAGGAAGAAACAGTATGCTCTATGTGTGTTTCATTCGCAAGACAAGAGTTCTCCGGAGTACCTGTTCTGGTGAAACACAGACCTGTATTTACCAGGTACTAGTAACCTATAATGACTCCAACACAGTGATCTATTACGTACATACGTTCGTAAAGCTTGAGCTAATTGAGATAAGGAGGGTATACTGGTGTAGACCTTAGCCAGCTCCGCTTTGCGTGTGTTAACAAAGGGTATTTCGAAAAGTATTTCGAGCAGCATGCACAAAGCATTATGAGTAGCCAGGAAAAGCGGAGTACTCTACTAGGATGACTTCCTGCCTTTTGCAGGTGGTGTGTGCTAGAACATAGCCAGGCTCGTCAAGAAACCACGAGTAATACATGGTTTCCGTCCTCCAGCGAGATAAGGTACTGGATTCTGTAAGAGAGAATCTCGATCTATAATGAGATTTTCACTCTACAACGAAGTGTGCGCTGATGTGAAACTTCCTGGTAAATTAAAACTGTGTGCCGGACCGAGAATCAAATTCGGGACCTTTGCCCTTCGCGGGCAAGTGCTCTACCATCTGAGCTACCCAAGCACGACTCACTCCCCGTCCTCAGAGCTTTACTTTTTCCAGTAGCTCGTCTCCTACCTTCCTAACTTTACAGAAGCTCTCCTGCGAACCTTTCCCAACTAGCACTCCTGAAATAAAGGATATTGCGGAGACATGGCTTAGCCAGGAGAGCTTCTGTAAAGTTTGGAAGGTAGGAGACGAGGAACTGGCAGAACTGAAGCTGTGAGGACGGGTCGTGAGTCGTGCTTGGGTAGCTCAGATGGTAGAGCACTTGGCCCCGAAAGGCAAAGGCCTCGAGTTCGAGTCTCGGTCCAGCACACAGTTTTAATTTGTCAGGAAGTTTCGAATCTGGATCTGATGAAACAAGCAGATAGAATATCCTACGTCAATTATATGGGAGATCACATATTTTCCACATGTCGCGCTATACGATGAACACAGGTGTCACACTCCATTGGGACAGCCCAGAAACATGAGGCTGCTGGCTACTGTCTAAATACGAGACTACGAGACATGACATTTCACTTTACATTCTAATGTACAGTTGGTAGCACTTGTCGCAAACAAGTCCTGCACAATACCTTTTGTTTAGAACGCCCACAGACGTATACTTATCAACAAATAATTCCTATCCCTCGATAAATAATTATTAAAGGTGCTACATCTACACGGATCGTATGTAGTGAAAGAAGGACAATTATGGAGTAACGCAACAGACATTCAAAACCATACACTCGCTTTGAGTATTCAGTCCAACTGCGAAAATAGATGAGCTGTCAAAATTGCCTGGTATCTCATTATTCCTGATAAGATGGTTCACACGCAAGCGTTGGCCTTTAAGTGCCAGTAAAAATAAAGTGTCTGCAAATAGAATCGTCCGCAGGCGACATTTCACGCGAGTGCCGAAAGCTGCACAATAACAGAAAGGACACTGACTATTCCCAAAAGCAAGACTCGTAGAGTCGAAATATTTTGCTGTGGTGCAAAAGACTGCTACCAGGACCTAAGCCAGAAATGGGGAGGGGGAACTGGTGTTCGTTTAAATGGTGAATCGCGAAATATACTCTAAGGAAAAAAAAGAACAAAAAATGAAATTACCCAAATCGCACGGAAAGTGATCAGAAATACAAATGATCACAGTTTCAGTGAAATTGGATGATTTATTCGAAAGAAAGAGCTTCACAAATTGATCAAGTCAGTAATATTTTGGTCCACATCTGGCCCGTATGGAAGAAGTTATTCAGCTTAGCACTGACAGATAGTGGCTGGATGCCCTTCTAAGGGACATCGTGCCAAATTCTGTCCAAGTGACGGGTCAGGTCGTCAAAATTCCGAGCTGGTTGGAGGGCCATCCACATAAAGCTCTAAACATTCTCGACTGGGGAGAGACCTGGCAACTTTTCTGGCCAAGTGGCCAAGTTATGGTTTGGCAAGTATTAAGACTAGCAACTGAAACTTTCACCGTGTGGGCCTTATCTTACTGAAATGTTACCCAGGATGCCTTGCCATGAAGCACAATAGTACAGGGTGCAGAATGTCGTCGACGTACCGCTGTGCTGTACGGATGCCTCAGATGACAACGAAAGGGGTCCTGCTTCGAAAAGAAACGGCACCCCTAACAACCACTACTGGTTGTTGAGCCGTATGGTAGGCGAGACAGGTTGGTATCCCACCGCTCTCAGAGGCGTCTCCAGACACATCTTCGCTTGTCAGCGGGGCTCATTTCGAAGCAAGACTCACCACTGAAGACAGCTGAACTCCAGTCAATGAGATTCCAGTTCAAAGACGTGTCTACAGATGGTCCGGATAGCGGCGGGATACCAACCGAACTGTCTCGCGCCATGCTGCCGGACACCGATGGGTGATGGTCTGATCAACCACTTTTTTCCGTAGCAGAACACGTTTGGTTGTCATCTGCGGCATTTGCACAGTACAGCGGCATGCCGACGGTACTTTGTGCCCCTTTTCGTTGCCCTTCATGGCAAGCCGTCCTTGATTTGCATCTCGGCAAGTTAAGGCCCACCCGCACATGGCAATAGTTTCTACTGCTTGTCTTTGTGCTTGCCAAACCCTACCTTGACCACTAAGGCCACCAGATTTCCACCAGTTGGGAACGTTTGAAGCATCAAGCACAGAGTCCTCCAACCAGTCCCGGATTTTGACGACCTAACGCGCAATATTCGGTACGATATATCTCAAGAGCACATCCAACAAATTTATCGGTCAATGCCAATTCCTAAAAGTGTTTGCGTAAGGGCCGGAGGTGGACCAACGCGTTACTAACTTGCTCAACTTGTGAAGTTGTTGCTCTTGAATGAGTCTTCCAATTTTTCTGAAATTGTGATTATGTCTTTGTCTGCACATTCAGATAATTCCTTCGTGGTGCGTGGGTCCACTTGCTATCGTGACTATACCTTACACGTTGCATTCTTCACACTTAACACTAAGTTGACAGTGTGTTTGTAACGGCGGAGGATAGTCGTTGGTTCTACGCGGATTCTGTTTTGTAGTGAGAGACCCTCTGTCTTGAACCTCCCGGTTTTAAAGATGGCAGTGGTTGGTTGGTCGCTACAATGTTATAATAACCGTCTTACTACCAGTGATACCTTCGCGCATCGTCCTAAAGCTTGTATTCTAAACGAATTTTTTTTGCTATTCATGAACAATACTGAACTAAACTTCAGCATTTAAGTTACACTTGGGATCATATTTGAATTAGAATAGTAGATCCTCAACGTTTTGAGAATAACAGGAATGAAGTAAACGTCCATTATCACATTTAGTACGAAAGTAATATACGAACCTTCGTATTCTAAACACGACCCCCAGGCACACCTACAAAGTTGGTGGTGCAGGCGCCAGAGTGTTAATTTTGATACTGTTTTAGCGAAACGTTTTGTTGTTCTGTTGATGACGACAAACAAACGACGTCTTCGTATCTTTGATCCATCTATGTACGTAATGGATCTTTTACTTTTCTACGTGGCAAATGCCACATGTGGCTTTTCCCGATGTGGTTAAACAAATGGAAGCAATCTGTAACACTATGTACTCTAGTGATTGACACCAGTATACTGAACCGGGAGAAAAACGAATTGTCATTCAGATAATAAATGATGACACATTGTTGTAGGAGATGCCGCAACTATATAACTTTTGACATAATTGTAACAATCTCAAATGCAATTAGTCGCATTTAAGAACTAGTTTCGATGACATTTAATGATCATCTTCAGATGTGATTAATCACGAATTGTGAAAAGTCGCATTTCTTTCAAAGGGAAGGAAACTATGACATTGTTTCTTCCCTACGCGTCACCCATAACATATCACTTATCATTACATTTTTTTAAGAAATCTGACTTTTAACTTCCATGGTGAAACAGTTTCGAAGACTGAATTCAGCATTTCATCCTTCTCTTTATCATCATCCGTTTCCACGTCAGTACGGTGACTGAGCTACTGACTAGATGATTTCGGACACCTTACTATTTTTCTACAAGACCGAAACTTGATACGGATTTTAGTGAGATTAACCAGCAGTATTTTACTTCTAAATTCAGGAAATGCTTCTCTTATAGCTCTCCTTATACTTTTCTCGCTCGGTTATCTTTTATTGCTGACTTCACACTGCGCTATCACTACCAACTTTTTTCTGGAGTGAAAAAAGTTGACGTACGGTGATTTTATTAAGGACATCGTCAGAAGTAACATTAACAAAAAATAATGTACGTTTCGTTCATTTTCCAAGACGGTGGTGAAAGAGAGATGTGTTTCCCACTGATATTTTGACGTGGGACTATATGTCCCAGTGGTAATTAAATGATCATCTTGTATTTTCACTTATGATTGCAAACATTTCACATACCTGTAAATTTTTCAAATACAAGCTCTTTACTTTTATACATTAAAGGTATTCGCAGTTGCAAATATAGACTACCATCGGCTGTATAACGGAATGACGTGAGTGAAAATGTTTGTTGAACCGGGGCCCGAACCCGGATTTCCCGCATACTGCGAGCGGTCGCCTTATCATTTGGGTATCCGTGCATGACCCGGAGGCAGAGCCAAACTTCCATATGTCTATAAACTTCCATGTGTGTACTCGTACATTCAATATGTACAGGGTGACAATTATTCAATTACATGAAAAAAACGTAAAACTGTCACAAACTATCACGTGCACACACTTCACTCAACATGTAAAAGTCACCTCAGATGTTCGGATTTAGGCTATGACATGTTCGGTACGCATGCCATCACTGCCGATGATGTGTGGCAGACGAATAGCGAAATCCTCCAGACCCGCTGAAGCGTCGGAACATCGATGATGTCGATGACCTCCTGAAAGGCTGTTTTCCGCTCAGTAATGGTTTTGGGGTTATTTCAGTACATCTTGTCTTTAATATAGCCCCACAAAAATAAGATGCATGTGTTCAGATCAGGAGAATATGGCGGCCAATCGAGGCCCTTGCCATTGGCCTCGCCAGAGCCAGAATGCCGTCGACAAAAGTGCTCCTCCAGGACATCAAACAGTCTCAGGCTTCGATGGGGTCGAGACCCATCTTGCATGAACGACATATTGTCCAAATCGGGGTGGCTTTGGATAATGGGAATTGAAATCATCTTCCAAAAACTTCACTTATTGTTGGATAATCACCGTGCCATCATGGTATATCGCACCGATTATTCCGTGACAGAACACCGCGCACCAGACATCCGCACTTTGATCGCGAAATGCGGATTCTCAGTCCCCCAAATGCGCCAATTCTGGTTAATGACGAACCCATCCAAATGGAAGTGGGCTTCGTCGCTAATCCAAATGCGTATACTAATTCCCACCATGCCCCTCGGCCAACAGTCCAATTTGACGTCTTAACGCAAACCGTTCAGAAGTTGACATAATATTTATGCCAGTGACTGTAACACTTTCTTTATTTCGCGATTGCAATTTCGGCCTTAAGTCATTATTAATTGCAAATTCTTAATGGCTTTAAGCCATGTCAACTTAGAATGAGCTGACACATTTATATTTCACAGTTTTATTTCCTTTAGTTCAATAATTGTCACCCTGTATATTCCCGAAGAGATGAGTTTTTTCAACTTGATATTCGCTTATTCGATGTCGACGGATAAATACGATATTGCAGTACCTGTCTTACTCCGAAAAAGGAACTTTGCATTGGAATACGGAATAAAACAGGCAACGCAATATCGTCTTTCCTGTTATATGTAAACGTCAGCGTCTCAAGTGACAACCACATCGATCCTCGTCGTTGTGATGAAGTGTGAAACAGTTTCTGGACAAACCAATCTGACTCATGGTACTTAGCAGTAACAGGTAGCAAATGAAATGTTTTGGGCTCAAAAGTAGCTTACCCTTACATGTTTCCATCAGCTGAATTCAAAAATCAACATAAAAATGACTGATTAGCTAGTGCTTTATTGCTTTGTAGATATGACATGTCATTTTTCCCCTATTTAAATTATTAATTTGGGGGTGATTTTGTTTTTGGAGTTTTCACACATGTTAAATGGCAAAACAGAAAATTCTCCAGCTTTTTGTACGCTATAAATATTATTATTGTTGCTATGACTCTAAATTTCGTAATGTCGTTGTTGTAATTAATGCGGAGTTTCTAGTTGTCGAGTAGTTTTGAAGTGTAAAATTTGTAAAATCAAAAGGTCACTATGTGTCAGCTTATTGAACAATTTTTGTTACATGTGTGGTGAAATAACATTTTCGTGACAGAAACGCAATCTGACGCCTTTTGTGAAGACGGCCTATTAGCACTGTTTTGGTATGAAGGTAGGGGACGAGCATAAATCTATGATCTCTGCTGTGCCTGTGGTTATTCGGGAGCCTACAACCACACAGATAAATGCTGTTTCTGCTTGACTCCAGCCATATAAGCAGGACGGTTAATCAATGAAAACACAAGTAGTTCAATACCTCCGCTGCTATTGCACATTCAGATAGTTTACCAGTTCCTGTTCCACTCCTAAAATTGAGATTTAAGTAGAAAATAGTGTGTTTCATATCCACTGAGTCTGTTTCTGACGAAGAAGATGGTAAACAGAGTTGTGGAGCTGCAACTGATGGATATGGATAAAAATTTCGTTAGCCTAATTCTGCAATGGAATGAAGATTTCAGGGCTGTTGGAACGAAACAATACTTGCGGATTGCCGCTGGTTTATATCTAGGTAGTCTCGGGAATTTACTCACAAGAGGCAAGCCAAAAGGCAACGATCTCATAAGGCCACCACATAATTCTCTCCAGACTCATGTTTTTCCATCAATTTAGAACAATTACAATATAACTGTGTTTTAAAAAATGTCAAGAGAGCACTGTTTTAGCATTTGTAATTAAAATGTGTTTCTGTCCCTTAATCGGATAAAATACTTCGACCTATTATGTATGACAGATATCAGACCTAATACATTTTTTTCTTTGTCATAAAAAATTTTCTCAAGCCAAATTAATTAGTGGGCAACGGCCTTGCCGCAGTGGATAGACCGGTTCCCTTGAGATCACCGAAGTTAAGCGCTCTCGGGCGTGTTCGGCACTTGGATGGGTGACCATCCAGGCCGCCATGCGCTGTTGCCATTTTTCGGGGTGCACTCAGACTCGTGACGCCAGTTGAGGAGCTACTCGATCGAATAGTAGCGGCTTAGGTCAAGAATACCATCATAGCAGCCGGGAGAGCGGTGTGCTGACCCCACGCCCCTCCTATCCGCATCCTCCACTGAGGATGACAAGGCGGTCGGATGGTCCCGGTAGGCCACTCGTGGCCTGAAGACGGAGTGCAATTTAATGAGTTCTGGCTCTTGCAGGAAATAATTCTTTTGTTTGTGTGTGTGGGAGGGGGGGGGGGGGGTAGAGGGGGGCATCCACAACCTATCGTCGGGCCAATGGTAGTGAAAGAATTAAAAATGTAAGACTCTTTTTGCTTCTGTGGCAACTTTCTAGGATGAAACTGCACGTTGCTGATTGCTGTGGACTCTGCGCTTCCCAGATTTGACCCTGTCCTCCCTTTCACCTCCACTTCTTAGGAAAATGAGCAGGATTTAGAGAGAAAAAAGATTAAGTGACTAGTTACTTCTGCAACAAGATCAGCGATAGACGGTGATTTCTGGGGTGCGTCTGGCTGGGTTTTCCGCAGCAGAGCACAGCAGCAGGGAGACAGAGGCGTCGGGCGACGGTCGCTGGCTCAGCAGTGCCGAGATTGGCGGCGGTCCTGGCGGGACGCTAATTAACATTTGCGCGGAGGCGGCGCGGTCCCGGGGGCGGCGGTGACATTTTGGAGGCGGCGCTGACAGCCGCGGCTCCCTGGAGGCCCGCAGGCCTCGCCCCAGCTGCCACCCCCTACTGCCCCTCCCCTCGCCACCGCACCGCGGCCTTCTTCTGCGTCACCCGCCATGAAAACACCGCGTCCGGACCCAGCTGCTCCCCATCAGCGTTACGGGAGGAATTTACATTCAGGTGACAAAAGCGATGGGACAGCGATATGGACACATACAGATGACGGTAGTGCAGAGTACACAAGGTATAAATGCGCAGCGCATTGACGGAGCTGTCGAATGGTTCAAATGGCTCTGAACACTATGG
Organism: Schistocerca cancellata; assembly: GCF_023864275.1. Taxonomy (NCBI): domain Eukaryota; kingdom Metazoa; phylum Arthropoda; class Insecta; order Orthoptera; family Acrididae; genus Schistocerca; species Schistocerca cancellata. The sequence goes on along the minus strand of NC_064631.1, from coordinate 96,167,091 downwards.
GACTTAACATCTGTGGTCATCAGTCCCCTAGAACTTAGAACTACTTAAACCTAAATAACCTAAGGACATCACACACGTCCACGCCCGAGGCAGGATTCGAACCTGCGACCGTAGCGGTGACGCGGTTCCAGACTGAAGCGCCTAGAACCGCTCGGTCACGCCGGCCGGCCGGAGCTGTCACTTGTACTAAGGTGATCTGTGTGTGCAACAGCTCTCCAACGTGATTATGGCCGCACGACGGAAATTAAGACTTCCAACGCGTAATTGTAGTTGGGCGTAGACGCACGGGACATTCCATTTTGGAAATCGTTAGGGAAACCAATATTCCGAGACCCGCACTGTCTCAAGACTGTGCCGAAAATACCCAATTTTAGGCATTACCTCTGACCGTGGAAAACAAATTGGGGAATACAATATTCCGAAATTCAGGGTGAGAATTGCAGACCTGAGGCGTTACCTCTCACCACGTTAAACGTAGTGGCCTACGACCTTCACTCAACGACCGAGAGCAGCGGCGTTTGCTGACAGTTGTCAGTGATAACAGACAAGCAACACTGCGTGAAATACCGTAGGAATGTGAAACGTGCGACGAACGTACCCGTTAGGACAGTGCGGCGAAATTCGCCGTTGATGGGCTGCGGCAGCGGCCGACCACGACGTGGCCTGCAGCGCCTCTCCTGGGCTCGTGAACGTTTCGATTGGACAGTAGACGACTGGAAAACCGTGGTATGGTCAGATTAGTCCCGATTTTTGTTGGTAAGAGCTGGTCATACGGTTAGTGTGTGGCGCAGACCCAACGAAACCACGGACCCAACTTGTCAACAAGGCACTCTTCAAGCTGTTGGTGGCTCCATGACGGTGTGGGCTGTGTTCGCATGGAACGTCGGTCCTCTGGTCCAGCTGAACGGATCGTTGACAGGAAATGGTTATGTTCGGCTACTTGGAGACCATTTGCAGCCATTCAAGGACTTCACATTCCGTAACTAGGACGGATTTTTTGTGGTTGACAATGCGCCATGTCGCCGTGCCACAAATGTTCGCGACTGGTTTGAAGAAGAATCTGGACAGGTCGTACGCCAGACAAAAGGAGGTCCGAGACGATATTATGAGGTAACTCACAGCTTTTGTTAAGTCAATATAGATTGTAGTTCCTCAGGACACATGGCAACATTCAGACCTAGGTACGACCATTTGAAATGGCGTTAATAGAATCTGCACTAAGAAAGTAGAATCCCAGTTGCACATCTTCTGTGGACAAATACATCCTGTACTCTCTGCTTGCCCAGCGTTCGAGGTCCAAGGTTCCATTCTTGTCTCACCTCATGATAACGTAACAAATAACAAACAACTAACGTTCCTTTATTATTGCTCAGTACGAAAACGATAAAGCAAGTGAAACACCCATGCAGCATCAGTAATGCCACCCCGATACCAGGCAAAAGCAATATAGCGCCATATTGAAAATCTGCTCTTCTGTAGCTGTCAAAGCAACTCTTTGCTACACCCGTCGACTTCGCTTCAAGACTCTGACCACAACTTCGGCTACACTTACTGCAGTTGCAGTTTTTGACGTCATTCTCAAGGAGTCCTACAACTACCACGTGACAACTGCGACGTGGTTTATGACTCAAATTAAGTTTAATGTAATTCTGAGCCACGCTGATAACCAGTTTTGTGGATAATTCAGTGCATGCAGTTTACATAGGGAGCCCGTTCACCACCCTTCCCCTCCACCCCCCACGCCCACGAATCATAGTTTCAGTTTGCAAGCAGAGGTCAACGAAACTGAAATTGAATATTTGTCTAGGCAAAGTATTATCAGAGACATCTATACATCCCTAGTGCCATTTTAAGTAATACTTCTAATTAAATCATAGTTTATTAAGTGATGACGTTATCAGCATAAAGATATTTGGATCTCGTGCTTTGAGATAGGCTACGTGAATTATTTTAAAACGTCTTTCTAAGTAGTTTCAAAATTAGGCTGATTTGTGATCTCATATCATGGTTCACAGGATTATTTGAGCTGTCCCCCACGGAACCTATTATGCTGCTGCAGATAAGAAGTCTTGACTTCAAAAGCCTACTGCAGTTTCTAAAAGATAGGCCAAATACATAATCTTAAATCACGTGAACATAGCTTATTAATTACATAGAAGTAAAAGAACGATGTGGAATGGGACACACAATCTCAGGCAATTTTGTGTATCAGCCGAAAGCGTCTGTTAGAACCAGCTTTTACAGAGTGTACTTTTGCGATAAAGATTACAAAAGGGGTTTTCATCTGAAACAGTCAAGCTGTTATAGACAAAGTGGTCGAAAGCGATCTGGGATTTATGAAAACAGCGGCGAATTCAGTAGATTTATATCATAATACACAGTTCATTTTTTATTTAAATGTAGTCTCGGTCTTCACAGCTTAGGAAACCGGTGCCGTCCATGTATGATGAACAAAACAAAACCTTGAGTATTCACGACACAAGTAAAGCCTGCAGCTGCGAGAGCACGATTTCATGGTATTACGATAAACGTTCTCTCGCTTCACATTCGGTATGCACATACACACTAGGAGTTTGTTACACGCAGAAATGAAAGTGGCGAGTGGAGGACAATGAAACAAGCAACTAATCGTAATCAAAACAATTGCGGAAACCATTCCAAATGATGATGATCCTAGCGCTGAAAGGATGTGTAGTTGGTACCCGCATGTTGTGCATTAAATAAATATTTTTCGGAATAAAACTCAGTCGTCATTTTCAAATATTTTTTTATTATGGCTGGCGCTGAGCACTATGCGACTTAACTTCTGAGGTCATCAGTCGCCTAGAACTAATTGAACCTAACTAACCTAAGGACATAACACACATCCATGCCCGAGGCAGGATTCGAACCTGCGACTGTAGCGGTCCCTCGGTTCCAGACTGTAGCGCCTAGAATCGTACGGCCACTCCGGCCGGCTTTTTTTATTATGCTTTACTTTTTTGTAAAAATTAATGTATCATCTTAAGAAGCCCACGAAATTAGGGATACTATGATGGAGTAACGCACAATAATTTTTTTCTCCCCTGATATTGTTGCTAGGATGTAGAAATTTCACGACGATGTGGTTTGAAGTTTGCGCTACGCTGGGACTTCGTTTTCATGTGCTGCTCTAGCGAGAAAAGCCTGAACTACGAAACAAACATGGCAATCATGTTACCGTCGTCATCTATTGAAGAGGAGCGAAGTGAATTTCGATATTTTGTGGACGAAGGGCATAAACCGAGTGAAATTCACTGTAACATGAGTGGCGTGTATGGGGATGACTATACGGACCGTAGCAATGCCTCCAGGTGGTTTGCAACCCTCCAAGAGGGCCATGTCATCCTTAGTAAATCGCCACGCTACTGGTGGGAGGTAACAGGTGCGAACCCGCGGAATGTCGGAGTCATCGAGGCAGCTATTTTGAACGACCGGCGTGTGTACCTGCGAACCTTATCGCAGCAGTTCCACATTTCCTGCGGTGCGGTGTATGCTATTGTTCATGACACGTTGAATTTTTGTATAAAGTTAGTGCTAGTTAGTGCCTAAGAACCTGACAAACAACTACGAGGTCCAGCGAATAATGAAAATCTGGGATCACTTACGTCGCAGAAGAGGACGACTTTCTGAAAGGAATCGTCAGCGGTGATGGGTCATGGGCGTACCACTACACGACCGAAACCAAAAAGGCCTCTTTTAGAGGAAACATGCTGATACTCCACTGCGAAAAAAATTCAGAGTGACCCACTTTGCTAGGAAAGTGCTTGCGGCAGTGTGCCGGGACCATTATGTGTTATTGGTGGCCCTTGATGGCTGTGAAGGCTGCAGCCTACATTAAAACTTTGGTTAAGCTATGTCGTTGTTTCGTGAAAACCACCACAACGTTAATGTTGACGGTGTCAAACTTCTTCATAATAGTGATTGCCCCCATGCTGCTTTTCCTGTTTGTGAGAAAAGCGGAAAATTTGGGTCGGAGATGCTCCAGCACCCACCATACAGGCCGGACGTTGCTATTGCTATTTGGTACCATCAAGAAATTCCTGACCCTGGCAACTTTTTGCGACGGTTGCGGAAGCGAAATAAGCAGTCTGCAAGTGGTTACAGTCCAACCAAACGGGCTTTTACCAACAGAGTGTATTTAAACTGGTACTAATGTAGAAGTAATGTTTTAAGAACGTTCGTGATTATGTAGAAAAGTGGGTAAAAGATGTAAGTTCATTTGAGAGAGTTTTGTTTTGTTACCTGTTAAACTTCGTAGTAGCAAAATTATTGTGCGTTACTTTCTGACCTCCCGTGGTATAAATTTTTACTTGAACATGAATATTAAAATTAATTATATTAAATCATCTTGTTTCACGACATCTATAACGCTATACCCCAACAGAATAATTAATCCTGTCACTGGAAAAGCCACGTACAACAAAAATACACTACTGGCCATTGAAATTGCTACACCACGAAGATGACGTGCTACAGACGCTTAATTTAACCGACAGGAAGAAGATGCTGTGATATGCAAATAATTAGCTTATCACAGCATTCACACAAGGTTGGCGCCGGTAGCGACAAGGGATACCTACAACGTGCTGACATGAGGGAAGTTCCCAACCGATTTCTCATACACAAGCAGCAGTTGACCGGCGTCGCCTGGTGAAACGTTGTTGTGATGCCTCGTGTAAGGAGGAGAAATGCGTACCATTACGTTTCCGACTTTGATAAACGTCGGATTGTACGCTATCGTAATTGCGGTTTATCGTATCGCGACATTGCTGTTCGCGTTGGTCGACATCCAATGACTGTTAGCACAATATGGAATCGGTGGGTTCAGGAGGGTAATACGAAACGCCGTGCTGGATCCCAACGGCCTCGTATTACTACCAGTCAAAATGACAGGCATCTTATCCGCAAGGCTGTAACAGATCGTGCAGCCACGTCTCGATCCCTGAGTCAACAGATGGGGACGTTTGCAAGACAGCAACCGTCTGCTCTAACAGTTCGACGACGTTTGCAGCAGCATGGATTATCAGCTCGGAGACCGTGGCTGCGGTTACCCTTGACGCTGCATCAGAGACAGGAGCGCCTGCGATGGTGTACTCAACGACGAACCTGGGTGCACGAATGGCAAAACGTCATTTTTTTCGGATGAATCCAGGTTCTGTTTACAGCATCATGATGGTCGCATCCGTGTTTGGCGACATCGCGGTGAACGCACATTGGAAGCGTGTATTCGTCATCGCCATACTGGCGTATCACCCGGCGTGATGCTATGGGGTGGCATTCGTTACACGTCTCGGTCACCTCTTGTTCGCACTGACGGCACTTTGTACAGTGGATGTTACATTTCAGATGTGTTACGACCCGTGGCTCTACCCTTCATTCGATCCCAGCGAAACCCTACATTTCAGCAGTATAATGCACGACCGCATGTTGCAGGTCCTGTACGGGCCTTTCTGGATACGGAAAATGTTCGACTGCTGCCCTGGCCAGCACATTCTCCAGATCTCTCACCAACTGAAAACGTCTGGTCAATGGGGGCCGAGCAACTGGGTCGTCACAATGAACTGTGGTGTCGTGTTGAAGCTGCGTGGGCAGCTGTACCTGTACACTCCATCCAAGCTTAGTTTGGCACAATGCCTAGGCGTATCAAGGACGTTATTACGGCCAGAGGTGGTTGTTCTGGGTACTGATTTCTCAGGATCTATGCACCCAAATTGCGTGAAAATGTAATCACATGTCAGTTCTAGTATAATATATTTGTCCAGTGAATACCCGTTTATCATCTGCATTTCTTCCTGGTATAGCAATTTTAATGGCTCAAATGGCTCTGAGCACTATGGGACTCAACTTCTGAGGTCATCAGTCCCCTAGAACTTAGAACTACTTAAACCTAACTAACCTAAGGACATCACCCATGCCCGAGGCAGGATTCGAACCTGCGACCGTAGCGGTCTCGCGGCTTCAGACTGTAGCGCCTAGAACCGCACGGCCACTCCGCCCGGCCGCAATTTTAATGGCCGGTAGTTCACTTTATATAGAAATAACAATAATACTTACTTGCTACTGCGCGTGTTCGTCACAGTTCCATTAGTGCGCACAGCACTTCTGCGCGGACATATTCGCTTCGAATGGGAACTGAATCTGGTGGGGGAACTGCAGCAGCAGGGTCCGCTTAATCAGAACGGCATCGGGCGCGCCGTCGCCGACTTTCATTAAGTTTGGCTCGGTCGGTTTATTTCGTGCGCGATGCGACGCGACGCGCTGCGCCGCGTGTCCCCGGGACAACCGCCGCGCCGGCCGCCGTGTCCCTGCAACTGACGCAAGGACGGGGAAGCGAGCCTGCTGGACGGCCGCAATTTGTCAACGCCACGCCGTCGCCGTCACTCGCCGACGTGCAGGGCTGGACCGCGTGCGCCCCACCCTGTGCTGCGGTTTCTCCGCCGGCGTCGATCGGAAGTTTGCACTAGTCCATCTCCACCCGAGTCTCTCGCTCTCTGCCGCCGCTATCTCCGTCCACCTCTAGTGAACTACGCACGGATATCCATGCACGGCGGGACCGGCTAAGGCGAAATAAAAAAAAAAGAGAGGTGGAAAAGAAACGTAGAAAGAAAGACAAATCCATTAAATTTATGTAGCCGCTGCGGTAATCCCTCATCCCTTTCGCATCGAAGGGGTTTCCTCGTTACCGGAGATCACAAGAAAATTGGACCCAGCGAATAAATGGTGGTTTTGGGTGGCGGCTCTGGCCCCGGCCGGGCTGCAGCGGCCACACACACACACACACACACACACACACACACACAGGCGTCGCTACTGCCCGGCCAGAGGCTCCGACGACCGCGCGAGCGCAGGGGATATATATGGACCCAATAGCATAAGCCTTCATCTGCGCCCGCCGGCTGCAGATTTATGAAATGTCTGTGAATTCGGCGGGGCACATAAATTCCGACGCCCCGCCCTTCCCCGCCCTGTTGGGGGGCGCTCTTTTTCCATTTCCGGTGGCGGCAGCCGCAGTCGCAGCCGCCCCATCGGGTCCTGTCGGATGAACCGCGGAGGCGCGCTCTTGCCGGACTACCCACCTAACGGCAGCGCCGGTATTAATTACCGCGGCCGCTGCTGCACCTGCAGACGGGCGTCGCCGCTCGAGTGCATTATCGCATTCCAGGTAGCTGGTCAACCCCCTCCTACACCACATACGCGAATGCTCTGTACAAACGTTTATTAGATTGGATCACCAGTACTCTCCCATTGTTCCCAAGAAATTAGTGGGATTCTTAGCCACATATGTAATAGCTCTCGGAAGCAGGGTATTTTCCCAGATAGACTGAAGTATGCCATTGCTAAACCACTGTATAAAAAAGGGGATACGTCTGATGTCAACAACTACCGCCCAATCTCTCTTTTGACTGCCTTATCCAAAATTCTTGAAAAAGTAATGTATTGTAGAGTAGCTTCACACCTTTGTAAAAATAAAGTTTTAACAAAATGTCAGTTTGGTTTCCGGAACGGTTTTTCAACAGAAAATGCTATATATACTTTCACTAATGAAATATTAAATGCTCTGAGTAACCGGAAGTCACCCGTTGGATTTTTTGGTGATCTATCAAAGGCTTTTGATTGTGTAAATCATGGAATACTTGTACTTCTAGATAAACTCAAGTACTGTGGTATGAATGGGGCAGTGCTCCAATGATTTAAATCATACCTAACTGGAAGAGTGCAGAAAGTTGAAATAAACAGTTCACATAATATGCAAAATCTGGTGATTTCTCAAACTGGGGAACAATCAAGAATGGGGTGCCGCAAGGTTCGGTCTTGGGTCCTCTGTTGTTCTTAATATATATTAATGTCTTGCCATTCTATATTCACGAAGATACTTTTTGCCGATGATACAAGTATAGCTATCATACCCGACACACAAGAATTAACTGGTGAAATTGTAAACGATGTTTTTCAGAAAATCATTAAGTGGTTCTCTGCAAATGGGCTCTCATTAAACTTTGACAAAACACAGTATATACAGTTCCACACAGTAAATGGAATGACCCCATTAATAAATATAGACTTCGATCAGAAATCGGCAGCTAAGGTAGAATATTCAATATTTCTAGGTGTATGCATTGATGAGGGGTTGAACTGGAAAAAACACACTGAGGATCTGCTGAAACGTTTGAGTTGAGCTACTTATGCTATTAGGGTCGTTGCAAATGTCTGCGATATACATCTGAGTAAATTAGCTTACTACTCCTATTTTCATTCTCTGCTTTCGTATGGCATCATATTCTGGGGTAACTCATCATTGAGTAAAAGAGTGTTCATTGCACAAAAGCGTGTAATCAGAATAATTGCTGGAGCTCATCCAAGATCATCCTGCAGACACTTATTTAAAAAGGTAGAAATCTTCACCGTGGCCTCACAATATATATATATATATTTACTTATGAAATTTGTTATTAACAATCTGAACGAATTCAAAAGTAATAGCAGTGTATATGGCTACAACACTAGGAGAAAGGATGGTCTTCAGTACTCAAGGTTAAATCTAACTTTGACTCCGAAGAGGGTAAATTATGCTGCCACAAAAGTCTTTGGCCACTTACCTAATAGCATCAAAAGTCTGACAGATAGCCATATAGCATTTAAAAGGAAATTAAAAGAATTTTTTAATGGCAACTCGTTCTACTCATTAGATGAATTTTTGGATATAGTAAGTGGGTAATTTGCCAACCACCCCAAAAAATATCAAAAATATTGAGTGTCATTTACTATTTTGTCTAATGTAATATCCTGTATAGACACCTTTTATTAACCGACACGTTCAACATCATTACGACGTGTCGTATTCATGATCTATGGAACAAGTACTAATCTAATCTAATCCTTCTCTGATGACGATTTTATGGATGGACACTAGTAAGGAACTGCACAATGACTTAGACAGAACGTTCATATGGTCTAACGAATACAAGCTGTCTTGAAATGTAGGTAAATGCGAAATATTTGATACGTGATTCCTTAATCGTACCACACTCACACACCATATCTAAAAAACCATAAAAGAGTAAGCGGGATGGAATCATGGTTGGTAGTCACAATTTATAATTAAGACATTTTATTGACATTACCCCTCTAAAAAAATTGCCAATTACAAACTGTGGACGAGCCGCTAGGTAAAACATGGCAAATACACTTAGAAACCCAACGTAGTGAGTACTCTAACAAACAATTCCATATTAAAAAAAAAAAACAGGGTTACCGACAAACTTGAGAACTTTCAACTCCCATGTAGGACTTCCCTCAAAATAGATATAATGAAAACAATTACAGGTGAAGGGTGACTTAATAACACTTGAACAATTGTGCCGAGCTAAGATGCCTTTACATAACATGATAGAACCACTTATATCAAATAAACTATAACAGAAACACTGATCTTAAAAAATAAATGTTCATGTCCTCAGACGTGTTAGTAAAAAAATGACTAGAAAAAGCTGCGCGAGGAACTCAGCAGATGCTATGCAGTTTAAGGTTTAGCCAGTTGCCAGTCCCAAATAATTGCCGGCCGAGGTGGCCGAGCGGTTCTAGGCGCTACAGTCTGGAACCACGCGACGGTCGCAGGTTCGAATCCTGCCTCGGGCATGGATGTGTGTGATGTCCTTAGGTTAGTTAGGTTTAAGTAGTTCTAAGTTCTACGGGACTGATGACCTCAGAAGTTAAGTCACATAGTGCTCAGAGCCATTTGAACCATTTTTGAACCCTAATAATTAAGAAAACAAGTTCATATACAAACAGGTTACATACAATATATATATCTACCCGCTTAACCCGCCTTCACAGAAGGAACATAAATACTAAACTTTGGAAGGCGATATGTGAACAACTCCGGTTGTGGCCAGGTTCTTAAACACTGCCAGGACTAGACCTCGGATGACATTTCACTCCCCCCAATGCGCTGGCACAGTCAAAAGTTTCTGCCCGAATCACAAAGACATTCCAATAACTCTGAAACATAGAAACAGTCGGCAGAACCTTTGACTCACTCACACATGGACAACTGTATTAATAGAATGCAGGCTTTCAAAGCGGCAACATAAAATCATTTGACTGCAAGAGACACAAAGCACTAGTAAAACTTCTGATAAAATTTTCAGATAACGGCCACCATTTAACTAGGCCAACTGAACTCGTCCACACTGTCTTAAGGTTCGACTTCTCACCATAATAATAAAATTTAAAATTTCTGAGTGCGTCGCTGAACAAATACAATTATGACGACTGTCGTGGTATCAGGTACACAACACGAAGGAGCGGATCAAAAAATTCACCGCTTCCCTTCAGATTTTGTTCCCAGCGAAGTCACAGAAGCTGTATATCCAAGCTGCCCATGTCGGCAAAACGCCCAACCAATTTCACTCCACAACGTGTAACAGTCACCACAATCATTCGGCAGCCGTTGACACTTGTCTCCCAGCGAATGTCACGCGGTCTCGAGGGTTACATGACGAAGGCTAACAACCAACTCGCTTCGCACACCAACCCGGAAGATAAGACATGCGAAAAGCAAAGATAGCTCAACCACAATCCATCTCAACGATACATGATCAACATAACACTGGCGCCAGCTCGCCACGGCTTGTGTATAACAAGGAAGAAAACTGGAAGAAACGGCCAAATATTGTATCAAATGATTTATCAAAAGGCAAGAAATAAAGTAAATTACAGAAACATTTGACGTGCCCTTCAATTACGCTTGAAAACATGTATAGCAGTTGAGAAGTGTTGTGTCTAGGAAGCCTGCATAATCGGTTCCCTAGACAATCAAACAACTCGTATTAATGAGTTTTATTGCAATACTTAACTTTGATCAATGTGTCGCAGGCAAAGGGCGACATACAAAATAATCAGTCCTCTTCAGAATAGTCAAACACAGATCGCTAACGACGTGGCTGACATTGAAGCTGCTAGCCAAGTGCGTGAGGTTGGCGCTGCTATCCAAGTGGCCGTCACCAGTCGGGCGCGGCGCTTATGTCTTCACTCAGGGGCAACTGCTGTTGCGTTGTCGTCCTGGAAGGGAGGTTAGCCAGCGTGCGATTCACTGTCTCCTTCTCACAGCCTTCTCTTCTCTGTCGTTCCCGACTGGCGTCCCGGCGCAGACTTAACGCCGTAACAAGAAGGTCACATGCTACTGACTTAAGGACACCACTGAGTGAAATTCCACGAGACAGATACCCTCCAGAGTTAATCATATTTCTAAGATTACATGTTCAACATTGGATTTAAATTGTCAAGAGTCACTTCATTTACTGTACATGATTTCAAGCATCATTCAAAGGTGCATCAAATGCTTTTCCAATCTATTTTATGTCTCACTTTTACACAGTTATTTCACAAGATATTTCACCTTACTTCCAGCTTTATGTCCTTAGTTATTTATAATACACGAAAGACGCATCACAGCAGAGTCATGCGAATGTGGTGGAAATCGGGTTATAAGATCTCCAGGGTTATTACAAATGATTGAAGCGATTTCACAGCTCTACAATAACTTTATTATTTGAGATATTTTCAAAATGCTTTGCACACACATACAAAAACTCAAAAAGTTTTTTTTAGGCATTCACAAATGTTCGATATGTGCCCCTTTACTGATTCGGCAGACATCAAGCCGATAATCAAGTTCCTCCCACATTCGGCGCAGCATGCCCCATCAATGAGTTCGAAAGCATCGTTAATGCGAGCTCGCAGTTCTGGCACGTTTCTTGGTGGAGGAGGTTTAAACACTGAATCTTTCACATAACCCCACAGAAAGAAATCGCATGGGGTTAAGTCGGGAGAGCGTGGAGGCCATGACATGATCGTGATCTCCACCACGACCGATCCATCGGTTTTCCAATCTCCTGTTTAAGAAATGCCGAACATCATGATGGAAGTGCGGTGGAGCACCATCCTGTTGAAAGATGAAGTCGGCGCTGTCGGTCTCCAGTTGTGGCATGAGCCAATTTTCCGCGGGCTACGCGTGAAACTTGCCCGCACGCGTTCAACCGTTTCTTCGCTCACTGCAGGCCGACCCGTTGATTTCCCCTTACAAACGTATCCAAAAGCTTTAAACTGCGCATACCATCGCCGAATGGAGTTAGTAGTTGGTGGATCTTTGTTGAACTTCGTCCTGAAATGTCGTTGCACTGTTATGACTGACTGATGTGAGTGCATTTCAAGGACGACATACGCTTTCTCGTCTCCTGTCGCCATTTTGTCTCACTGCGCTCTCGAGCGCTCTGACGGCAGACACCTGAAGTGCGTCTTCAGCCGAACAAAACTTTATGAGTTTTTCTACGTATCTGTAGTGTGTCGAGACCATATGTCAATGAATGGAGCTACAGTGAATTTATGAAATCGCTTCAATCATTTGTAATAGCCCTGTACATGTACTACCACTCCGTCTACAGGCCACAAGTGGCCCATGGGGACCATCCGACCGCCGTGTCATCCTCAGGGGAGGATCTGGGTAGGAGGGGCGTGGGGTCAATACACCGCTCTCACGGTCGTAATGATGTTACTCTTGACCGGAGCCGCTACTGTTCGGTCGAGTAGCTCCTCAATTGGCATCACGAAGCTGAGTGCACCCCGAAAAATGGCAACAGCGCGTGGAGGCCTGGATGGTCACCCATCCAAGTGCCGACCACGCCTGACAACGCTTAACTTCGGTGATCTCACGGGAACCGGTCTATCCACTGCGGCAAGTCCGTTGCCCGAGATGTACATGCACCGAAAAACAAATTATTACAATTTCAGAAAAATCTTATGTTTTATTCAAGAGAAAGAGATTCACAGATTGAGCAAGAGATTAAGGTGATTGTCCACCTCTGGCCTTCATGCAAGCAGTTATTTAGATTGGCATTGATCGACAGACTTGTTTGATGTCCTGAGAGATTCTGTTCATCTAGCGCGTTAGATTTTCAATATCACGAGTTCGTTCGAGGGCCCTGCCCATAATGCTCCAAAAGTTCTCAACTGGGGAGAGATCCAGTCACCTTGTCGGCCAAGTTACGGTCTGACAAGCAAGAAGACACGAAGACAAGCAACAGACACTCTCACAGTGTTTGGGCGGGCATCTTGCTGAAAAGTAATACCAGGATGGCTTACTATGAAGGGGAACAAAACGGGGCTTAGAATATCGTCGACGCCCACCTTTACAATTTTTGGCCTGTCGTCCCTTTCACGCCACCACACTCACACCCCCCTCCTATTACTTCATGGCTGAGCTATTCCTTGCATTAGATTAGTTGTCGAAAATCACCGAAGTGTCCGCTGAACATTGATTTGCAGTCAGGCCAAACATATAAGTAATGGAAATGGAACACCACAGCCGTATATTCAAAATATTTATTAATCAGGTTCCTTGTTTCAATGCTACATTTGCGTCATCTTCAGACCCTGTTTCTAAAAAAATACAGTCACAACGTCTGTGTCTAATAACTTAAGTCATGTAAAAAAAAAAATAAGACACCACAACTGATTCAACATCACAAAACGGAGGAAATAACTAATACATAAATAATAAAATGGATGAAAGTGTATTAACATAAAGGCACACAGTAGGAAAATGTATCCCGGTAATCACACATGTGGTTATTAGTGTATGTGAAAAAGGTGGAACCATCTAAAGTAACTATTGGCTTACTTTAAAACGATGACAGTGTAAAACAGCATAATCTCCAACAATTGTAAATTCTGAAAAGAGCATAATACCAAATACTGTCCAATTAAAAAATTGACAGTGATACGCAACAAACATGATATATAAAATAATGTTGAAGTGGTGTAAGGTAGGGAAAACGGCAGCAACGAATCCACAACGTGCAGGTCAACCGCAAGCAAAGTATAAAAACATAACAACAAACGTAAACACTATGTCTTGGATAGATGACCTCCAAGGAACAAAAGTAATAACCTGATCTAAAGCGGTTATTAATGTCACGTCGATCCCGCGTTCTCTGTTATACTCCGAAGGCAACTGAAAATTGCTCAAAGATGTTGATGCACAACGGGATAATTTATAGACCATACTTCGCGATTTATTTTTACCATCGTCGGCGAAAAACTGCTGATGAACATATTCATCAACCATTCACATCTGAAGTCAATGAAAGGGGATAAATGCAGTTAAATGGCGTTGGGAGAATCACAAAACACAAGTTCATCAAGTAACGAAGTTTCTCTTACCATGCACTATGTGCAATAGTTTAGATGGACGTTAAAAACATAGTAAGAACAATGCGGCGAAGTAAAAGCTACAAGTAATACCCTACTTTAAGTGGGCCGGGAAGACGAAGCTTGACTATTGAAAACAGCCGTGGAAGTGACTGCTACAGTTGCATAACCTACAGATCTAAACTCGAGGTTTTGAAACGCCATGTCAGTGGAGGTCGGAAGGATGTAAATGGAAAAAAAGCACAACGCAAATTTTCAACAGAAGTTTCCACCTGAACATACCGAATGCGTAGCGGCGAGGAAAACAGAAAAAACTGAAAGGAATTTCTCACTCCTGCAAGCACGGTTATTACATTTTTAGCATGCGTCCAGAACAATGTTTGTGCAAATTTAACGACAAGTTTCAAGCCCTGAGGCTAACCATATCGTTGTTTAACCGGCAACAGTAGTTGTTTTCGAATACTAAAAAGCTCCGAGGTAGAACGAATTAGTTTATGGCCTCTCTGAACCTGTAATTTTTTCAGTCGTGACATTTGTCACTCGTGGCTGTGGGCAGAAACATTTTCAACTATTATAAGTGAATGTAAATGCCAGGAACTTCCTGTAAATAACGAGTACAGCCGTTCCGGGATGAAAAGCGCATGCTGTATTCACAGAAGTGCCTATAGAAACTGTGAAAAACAAAACATATCGCACCCCTAGTCACATTTTGTACCCTCCGCGCAGAAACCTGATTTGAAAGGACCGACAATCCCTGCCTGAAGAGAGCTTCTCTAATTGTTTCTGACAGAGCCAGAACGCGGCGCGGGCGTTTCGCGTAGTGTAAGGAGCGCACGTTAAAAGTGAATGTCGGAGTGTGTGATTTCTCCCAGGCGTGAAATCCTCGTCGCGAACAGGAAATTTTGTTTTAAACAGGGGCGACGGGGGCCACAATGGCGCGGCGGAGGTCGGACGCTAGCGCGGATGCCGCCGCAGTGGGTGTGTCTTTCCAGCGAAGCCTAACAAAGTATTCAATTTTGCGGCTGTGGTCAGATTTGGAACACCTGCGCCCGGCTTAATTAAACCTTCATGCCGTGCTTTGTATGACTGCGGCGTCGCCACCCACAAAGGGAAACGCACGGCCATGCAAGCGCGAAAGCGCGCAGGTGTTCTCCGGGAGGAAGCGGGCACTTCACGGCTGCGTCCAATAGCGCTCCCTCCGCAGTTCCAAACGCCACGTAAACTGGTAAGCTCCACGCAGCGGATACTTACGAGATTCACCGCAAAAACACATGTCATGCTAAAAAGGCTGTTCTTAAAAACCGAGAAAAATATACTATAAGTAGAGAGTCAGAGGAAAATGGGATTAAAAAAAAGTTGAAAAAGACGGACCAGTAGTGCGCAGACTAGTAAGCACGTTACTGACTGCGTGCCAAGTGCTGAGTAGGTGGCACCATCGTGCAGTGTACAATAGGATGGCTCCCATTTGGTATTTTTCAATTTTTTTTCTTAATTTTCCTTGGTGTAACCTCCATTGTGATTCAGTCCAACTTTATATTTTGGGCCAATAGGGTAAGAAAGGGAAGTGCCCCTGGGCCTTCAAAATCGGGGAGGCCAAATAATAAAAGGAAAACTTAACTTCGCCAAATATTGCTTCCACATGTATAAAACACGGCCTTTGTACCGTCGGATTCGCCCACTTACTTCTATCTCCCTCTTTCTGTCCATCACCTCCCCCCCTCGCCCCTCTCACTCTCTCTCTCTCTCTCTCTCTCTCTCTCTCTCTCATCTCCTTCTCCTCTCCCCCATCTCTCCCTCCCCCTCCCCCTTTCTCTCCCCCTCTCTCCCCCTCCCCCCTCTCCCTCTCAGTTCTCTCTCTCCCACCCCCTCTCTCTCCCTCTCGCCCACTCTCTCTCTCCCTCTCACTCACTCACTCTCCCTCTCACTCACTCACTCACTCACTCTCCCCCTCACCCCCTCCCCCTCCACCTTCTCCTCTGCTCGCTCTCTGCCCATCTATCACATCATTTATTCATCCCCCACCTCAACAGGGAAATGGTTTTTAAGTGCTATGTGTATCAAGTTTGGTGGAATGAATCACTTTGTCGCAAACCTGTCAGGAATGAGTACAGGTACAATTAGCAGAGTACTCGGCTTTGCAGGGTTGTGTATTTATGTCAGTCTTCTACTAATCCATCTCCTCCTTTCACGACTCCCTATCTGTCTACTCCTTCTCTTGGTTCACCACCTCCAACCCACTCTCTCTGTTTATCTCCTTCTGCTCCTCTCTCAATCCATCTGCTGCTCCCCACTATCTCCGTCATACTGCTCCTCCCTCCTCTGTTCATCTGTTCCTTCCCCATTTGCCCAGTTCCTCTTCCCCCCGTAAGTCCACCTACTCCTCCCCCTCTTTCTCCTCCTCACCTCCCTCAAAAACCATTTCGTCCTTTCACATCTGTCTCTCCATCTCCTCCTCTCCTCTTTATCAACCTCACCCCAACAGGAGATTACTAGCTCTTGCCTCCAAAGTGTTTCTTTTCAGATAGTAAGTAATATATTTCCGAATGGAAGGTAACCTGATACTAAGTAGTAGGTGTACCAAGTTCGGTTGAAACCATTCCAGGGGTTAGGAGGACATTTTTACCCTTCTCTTTGCCTGTGCACGTTCGTGTCACTTATATTTAACATACTTGACACATGTGTACACATATTTCACCTGCAGCTCTGGCTATTGAGCCCTGCAGTTTTGTTTTCACGCAGCTTAATTTTCAAGACGTCATAGCTCCTGGACTGATAAAGATGATATAATTTTGCGGGTACAACCAAGTAGTTTGTGAGCATACCGACTGAGAAAAGCACCGCGAATAGTTAGTAGTAAAGAAGTTACATATTAAAACTACATCCAAGATGTGCCAGGTTTTCCGGCGTCTCATTGGTTATAACGCCGTAACGCATGAACTATATCTCGTTCAATGATGTATTTGTGCAAGAAAGTTCAGTGATACATGTAAATACCGTCTGCAAAATGTGTTGCAGGCAGAGTTAATAGTAGAAGAAATAAATTAAAAGGTCAAAAAAAAAAAAAGGTTCAAATGGCTCTGAGCAATATGGGACTCAACATGTGAGGTCATCAGTTCCCTAGAAATTAGAACTACTTAAACCTAACTAACCTAAGGATATCACAGACATCGAAGCCCGAGGCAGGATTCGAACCTGCAACCATAGCGGTCGCGCGGTTGCAGACTAAAGCACCTAGAACCGCTCGGCCACAGCAGCCGTCGCTTTCTGAATAAAAAATAGTCCGTGCACTCTGTCGTGAAGCAGAATCATGACACCAAGGTTCTAAAAGGTTTCCGGTAGAAATCCCAGGAAGTACCTGTAATGGGAACGAGGAAGGTTGGTTTGAAATATAGCAAGATTATTATTTTACCAGATTTGACCTGAGTGATGGGTACCTTGCGGATTACCGTTTCTAGTGATACGAAAATGAAGATTCTGTCAGTGATGTGCACCTAGCTAATTGAAAGAGAGTTGCAAGTTACTCGGCTAAGGGCGGAGTAGACGTCAAATAGTACAACAATAAATCGTTTTAAAATGAGACATTGCATATGCATAACTACACTTTCAAAGACCTGTTTTGGCCACATTTGATACACACTACAACGATTGCACGCTGCGCAACGAACAGCTTGGAACCAAGGCACGACACAACATTACAAACTAGAAGCTCGGCACAAGTACATGCCAGATCAACAGAAAATATCGACTGCGAGTACTCATCTTGAGTCACTATCAGGCGGCACAGTTACGTCTTCTAGTTCTCCATCATATTCACAGTAAGAATTACCGTAATCACTTCCCCTGTCACTATCTACGCCACCTAAACGTATTATTTTGTCCACCTTGCCACCGAAAGAAATTTTTTGCTGCATGTACTTTCGCTCGACTTTTTTTAACGTGTTGTCACTATGGAATTCGGTCTTCTTTAGTCACTGAACAAAATTTTTCCTCGCACAAATGTTTCACAGATATTACGTTGCAGAGAACGCAAGATACATAGTCTTCCACAACAGACCAAATATTCTCTATTGGATTTAATTCCGGGTGGCAAGGAGGAACGAATAAAACAACGTGACCATCTGTTTGTAGAATCTTATCGACGGTTCTTGGTTTGGTTCTTCGAACACCTCATATACAACAGGTTTCAGCATTTCATCAAAGAATGGGATTCGTCGCTCTGTTAGCCGTTTCCTGACTTCCTCTTTAGTACAACTAGGTCTTGGAGCTTTTTTTTTTTATTTTAAGGTATGGAACACTGTCGAGATACAGTACAGAGCTAGTTTTTCAATTCGGAATCCCTTTCCTGTCAACCACTTTCCATAATTTTGTTGCTTCATATGGGTCGACTAATCTCTCTGACTTCCACGTGACAAACGCATTAGGAATAAAGCTGTTTCTATAGCCAAATGTTCAAACGTTTAAATGTTCAAATGTGTGTGAATTCTTAAGGGACCAAACTGCTAAGGTCATCGGCCCCTAGACTTACACAGTATTTAAACTAAGTTAATGCTAAGAATGACACACACACACCCATGCCCGAGGTAAGAGTAGAACCTGTTGCGGGAGAGACCGTTTCCACACCCAGTGTAAGTTATTATTGGGCGTTGTCCCTTTGATACCGGTTTGAGGAGACCATGTTGTATTCTCTCTCCATGATTTCCCACTTTGCCTGATGAGAAAATGAAACGTTTATCAACGTAAACAATACCTATATTTTCCTAACTAATTTTTTTAAATGCTTCAAATAAGCAATTTTTTTCTCGGTTGTCGCTTCTCTCTAACAATATGACCTTGCTTGATTTTTCCCTGCTGCAACCAAACTTTTTTAATAACTGCCGTACATCAGCGTTGCTATCTTGAAAGTCTACTGCTTCTTTCAACTTCTGTTTAATTCAGCCCACTGTAGGCACTCGCTTTTCGGTCAGATAAAAGTTGTAACCAATTCTCCTAACAGCGGCCTCTTCAAAACCATCAATGTCTGTAATTGTTTTGCTTTGACGTTTTTTTATCTCAAGTTACAAACTTGCCTCCTTCGCAGGATTCCGAAAGCCAGCCTTCCGTTTTAATTTTCCGAGAAACGCCAGTGGTCACTTGGAATATCAGCTGAACTTGCTGCACCGGAATATTTCTGCCGTGAGAGGACTCATCTTCCGAAACATTAAAATGTTACGTAGAATCTTCCCGAGACTAACAATTCACGGGTTCCCGGGTTCGATTCCCGGCAGGGTCAGGGATTTTCTCTGCCTCGTGGTGACTGGGTGTTGTGTGCTGTCCTTAGGTTAGTTATGTTTAAGTAGTTCTAAGTTCTAAGGGACTGATGATCATAGATGTTAAGTCCCATAGTGCTCAGAGCCAACTAACAATTCAGTTTTTGCCTTTGTTTTTGAGCATTAATAACCGTAATAATTTCAATTTGACGGCGCTGTACACTGGTGATACAAATACGGAAAAACAAAAAAACAATCGAACTTGTGCTGTACTCACAATATATACACGTGGCAAACCGAATGGCAGCCTAATGTATTAGCGCTGTACAGTATCTCTGAGCACGCGCAGTTGTCAGCCGACAGTTACTGTCGCAAAGCTTTCAGATACCTGGTGCAGGGTGTATGTGTTAATAGTAAGACCTCGTGTCCGGAGCAAGGCGGTCATCTTGTACTGGTCGTTACTGTTGAACACCAGCGCCTGTTTTCCGTTTTCTGGGGAACGAAGCACAAGCTAGCATTACAAAAAGATTGGGACACAAAGCGGCCGGGCCCCTTTCAAAGGAACAACTACAGCATTCGCCTGGAATGATTCAGGGAAATCGCGGGAAAACTGAACTTGGTTGGCCGGACTGGCATTTGAACTCTCTCTTCCTTCCGAATGTGAGTCCAGTGTGACAACCACTGTGCCACCACGCCGTGGGACAACTTTCCATTTTGTTGTTGATCCCGAACTAAATAAGTTTTTTTGTACAATAGTAACTATACGGTAGCACGAAGGAAATAATCAGACGAAAAACAAGATACAGTCTAGTGCACATATACAGGATCAGTGCGAAGTGGTGGTCTCACTGGTAATCCATGGAGTGCCGACCAATTGTGCACGCCATCTGCGCAGATAGTGCCAGGTTTTACCGAAGCTGAATTGTTTCCGTGACATATTATCTGATTTGTGTAAGTGACAGCTAAAATACTTTGTTACTGAGCAGTCTGCGGTGTATTAAAAGGAACTGTTTAGTATAGTATCCCGTCTACTGTGAGATCACGTGCTTCATTCAGTATTTGAAAGCTCGTAAGTCTAAACATTCAGAAATTTAGCGACAAGTAAAGAAAATGTAAGATGACGCAGTAATTATTGAAAGAAAAGCGCGGAATTCACGTGATGTTGGACAATGGACTAATAAACGTGCGTGGAGAAACTCGACACATACTTTCGCCACTCCTTACAGCGGTTAGAAGCAGCAAGTGTAGAACAAAACCATGCAATACACCTTTTTACGAAGTTCAAAGAGTTCGTGGGCGGTGAACGATTGCAAACTCATGCCGAGGTGAAGAATGCAGAAAATAACTTGCTTCGGAGAATGCCAGTAACCTGATGGTGCTCCATGTGTGGACGAACACTTAGAATCCGAAACTCGATTACAGCACGCTGTCTGTCGCGCACCGCCATGTTACACTCTACAATTTGGAGCCCTCTAGCGGCAAATGGCTGCGAATACGAAGACACGAAGAATAAAGATGCAGAATGTTTATAACATTTGTTGTACTGAAAAAAGGTTGAGTTTTTATATCAAAAATTCCGAGCCGTTAGTTTTGTCCACGCCCACGTGCAAAGCTACCGCAGTGTTTTACCAAGTGAGCTCAACTGTCTATCGGCTGTGGACGTAGACTTGAGCGACCCCTTCGATGTCATTCGTGAGGAGTAAGATAAATGCTGACACAAGATTTCACTCTCTACCTTTTCTCATCCTCTGCATCACAAACATGACACCACACGTGCAGTCCAGTTACCTGCACCTACAACATACACCTAAGACCCAACTCTGACACACCGCGAGGGAAGGGCTCATTATACTGTACATGGAAGACGAAAACTCTCTTCCAATTTGCTGATCTTACTTCTCCCAGCCAACACTGCCTTACGACGCTTCCTTTTTGTGTCTCACATGGTTCAAATGGCTCTAAGCACTATGGGACTTAACATCTGAGGTCATCAGTCCCCTACACTTAGAAACTACTTAAAGCTAACTAGCCTAAGGACATCACACACATCCATGCCCGAGGCAGGATTCGAACCTGCAACCTTAGCAGCAGCGCAGTTCCGGACTGAAACGCCTAGAATCGCTCAGCCACAGCAGCCGGTTTGTGTGTCATTCACAACAGTGCGTACAGGGTGGGCTCAATAAAACTGGTCCAGGAAATACAGTATAAGATAAAAAAAGGGCACACCACGAAAGAATTATCGGAACTGGACGAAAATCGGTAGATATGATATAAAAGTAAAGACAAACAAATGATTAAAATTTTACAAAAATTCTATTATTTGCTCAAGGGAAAGAGCTTCAGAACCTGAGTAAATTAATAACGCCGTGGTCCATCTCTGGCTCTTATGCAAGCAGATATTCGGTTTGTCACTGATTGATAAAGTGGTGGAACACTCTCCTGAGGTACATCGTGCCCAGTTCTGTCCAGTTGGCACGGTATATAGCTAAAATCCCTAACTCATTGGAGGGCGCTGCTCATAATGGTCCAAACGTTCTCGATTGGCGACAGATACGGTGACCTTGCTGGCCAAGGGAAGACTAGCAGTAGAAACTCTCGCGTTATGCGGGCGGGCATTATCTTACTGAAATGTAAGCCCAGGATGGGTTACCACGAAGAGCAACAACACGCGGTGTAGAATATCGTCGACGTACCGCTGTGCTGTTAGAGTGATGCCAACGACAACCAGAGGGATACGAAATGAAATGGTACCCTGCACCATCACTCCTGATCGTCGAGCCATATGGCGGGTGACAGGGAGATTGATATACCTACCGCTATCCGGGGCATTTCCAGACACGTCTTCGCCGGTCATCGTGGCTCAATTCGAAGTGGGACCCATCACTGAAGCAAATGCTTTTCCAATCAATGAGATTCCAGGCACTGTGTACTGGCTAGTTCTTGTACAGAGGTCTACAGTAGCTGGAGGGAAGGGCGCCATTAGCCCAGACCCGTTTCTGTGAGCCGCCTATTAATGGTCCTTGGTTTCACCGAAGCAGCAGCTACACGACAGATCGGTGATAATGATGAATCCCCTGTCTCTGTGACGATTGGTCGGCCCTCATGTCCTTTCGTGTCTCTACGCCGACTGCTTCCTTCTTGGCGCTATGTTCGGTCGTGGTTCACCTTTGTCATCATCTCTGAATAGTGGCGCCACTCGTATTCAAATTTCAAGCTGGTCGCCGATTACTCCAACTGGCCTTTTTTTGAGACCAACTATACGTCCTTTCTCCAATACGGACATCTCCGTACATTGTTCACGCACCTGCCTAAGAGGCACACTTACTGCCCACCTGAGTACACGGAAAGAAATTTTCAAAGGACTTATGCCCATGTTTACTATCCTTGCCAGCTGCGCTGTGAAACTGTGCTGCAGCATCACACAGTCATCCATCGGCCACCAAAGTTTACAGTTGTGCATTTTCCGTCGATACTTAGATGTACATATATTTGTGACCAGTTTGCAATACTCCTTCGCTCCCCCCCCCCCCCCCCTTCCTTCATAATCCCAATTATTGTTCACGATAACCAAAGTCTTTTATGAAAAATATGAAAGTTTAGTAGTTTACTTAACTTTTCGAATAGAGTTGGCTCTAGTTCTTCTTGCCTATGGATCTGATTCTTGAAGCTGAAATTCTCACATTTTAGGTCCTCAAGGTTAACATTTTGCAAAAACAGGCATAATGTCTGATGGGATAACCGCAATCAGTGGTTTTACAATGTTACTTATAATCCGTCTTGATTGCATAAAATGTTTATTCACATGACCGGTTTCGGTTCCTATAACCGAAATTGCAGATCTGAAGATGGTTCTAGAGGAACCGAAACCGGTCACGTGAATAAAAATTTTATACAATCAAGACGGATTGTAGGTAGGCTCAAGGTTGAATTGTTCCAAATAAATTTGAAGATTGTTGTTCCAGAATTTTTGTTGTTCCGTTAATACGTTTTGTCATATTTTAGTATATCATACAATCTTTGAATTTTCACACTAACAAAGCAGAAATTACATTAGAGGCATGCTTAGTACAAAAATTTTTCATAACAGATCAATTTCTAATACTTCCATTATTATTTCATAAATGAATCCAGAAATAAACATAGTAAACAGTATTAGATTAATTATAATTAATAATAGACATTTTAAGTGTGCCAAATAATTCGTAATTTCAAATGTTTATAAGAAAAGATCATTTTAACTGTGAATTCAGAGCTAGTACTTATCGAATGTAACATCGAAAAAATGGCTCTGAGCACTACGGGACTCAACTGCTGTGGTCATAAGTCCCCTAGAACTTAGAACTACTTAAACCTAACTAACCTAAGGACAGCACACAACACCCAGCCATCACGAGGCAGAGAAAATCCCTGACCCCGCCGGGAATCGAACCCGGGAACCCGGGCGTGGGAAGCGAGAAGGCTACCGCACGACCACGAGATGCGGGCAATGTAACATCGAAAATAAAATAATTCCTTTTCATAAACTTTATCTTGAAATATAATATACTGTGTGTAACAGCAGTTGAGATAATACTGACCTGTCCAAATCTCGAACAATGATACTGGTACCGACAAATACTGTCCAAAAAGGACGTACCGTTACAATCTTAAGATAGGAAACCTAAATTAAAACACCTGTCCTGAGTGTGGATAACATACACTACGTGATCAAAAGTATCCGGACACGTGGCTGAAAATCACTTAAAAGATCCTGACGCCCTCAATCGGTAATGCTGGAATTCAGTACGGTGTTGGCCCACCCTTAGCCTTGATGACAACTTCCACTCACGCAGTTCTACGTTCAATCAGGTGCTTTCCAGCATTTCTTGGGAAAAAGCAGCCTATTCTTCACAGAGCACTGCACTGAGGAGAGATACGGATGTCGGTCGATGAGGCCTGGCATGATTTCGGCGTTCCGAAACATCCCAAAGGTGTTCTATAGGATTCACGTCAGGACTCTGTGCAGGCCAGTCTGTTACAGGGATGTTATTGTCGTGTAACCACTCCGCCACAGGCCGTGCATTATGAACAGGTACTCGATCGCATTGAAAGATGCAATCGCCATTGCCGAATTGCTCTTCAACATTGCGAAGTAAGAAGGTGCTTAAAACATCATTGTAGGCCTGTGCTGAGATAGTGCCACACAAAACAACATGTTTCATGAAAAATACGACCACACTACCGCCTCAGAATTTTACTGTTGGCTCTACACACGCTGGCAGATGACGTTCACCGGGCATTCGTCACACCCACACCCTACCATCGGATCACCACATGGTGTACCGAGATTCGCCACTCCACTCAACGGTTTTCCACTGTTCAATCGTTCTATATTTACGCTCCTTACACCAAGCGAGGCTTCGTTTGGCATTTACTGGCTTACCAACAGCCGCTCGACCATGAAATCCAAGTTTTCTCGCCTCCCGCCTAACTGTCATAGTACTTGCTGTGGATCCTGATGCAGTTTGGAATTCCTGGATGATGGTCTAAATGGCTGCCTATTATACATTACGACCCTCTTCAACTATCGGCGGTCTCTGTCAGTCAACAGACGAAGTCGGCCTGTACGTTTTTGTGCTGTACGTGTCCCTTCACGTTTCCACATGACTATCACATCGGATGTTTGGGAGTGTGGAAATCTCTTGTACAGACGGATTACAGAAGTGACACCCAATCATCTGACCACGTTCGAAGTACGTGAGATCCGCGGAGCGCCCCATTCTGCTCTCTTAATATCTCTAATGACTACTGAGGTCACTGATATGGAATGCCTGGCAGTAGGTGGCAGCACGATGCGCTTAGTATGAAAAACCTATGTTTTTGGGGGTGTCCGGATAATTTTTGATCGCATAGTGTATGTTGGGTTTCCTATGTTCAGGCGCATAAAATATCTTTTTGGGCCACCTTGTATCATTTGGCGGCAAGATTTGGCGCGCCTTTCAGTGTCGCCAATGGCAGCTGCAGTTGTTACCAATGATCTAGAATTATTTTCCTCTGGCAGGAAATATTCAAGAGACGCATAGCAACAAATACTAGAATGAACGTGAATGTGGTATTGCATTTTGTAAGAACATTACTGGCCTGTCTACGTTTGCAGCACTCCAAATTTTGTGCCAAATGGAAGCAAAGAGATCAGCTCGGTATTTTTCCCCCCGCGTGAACACACTGGTTTCCCGGAGGGGGAGCTCCGGCATTTCAATACTGAAAGAGGCGACGGGCTGACCGATTGTTCATCGAGCGTGGGACAGCTATTATCGCCGCTTTGCGCGTTGCGGGCGACGGCAATTTAACCTGCCCGTTACTCCGACGCTGGAGGAGAAAAAATCCACCGCGCGCGACGAGTGAGGGGTGCAAATACAAACAGGATTTGCGATGAAGTGGCGGTTCGGCAGCCAATAACTGCACAGGGAAACAAAAGTGGTAGGCCTCTGGAACCGACCGTCCCCACCGCCCCCGCCTAGCCACGTATCCTCTTGGCGTCTGCCGCGGCAGTGGACGCAAGCCGTGAATTCCACGCACTCATTCTGCTGCGGTTTTAATCAAGGCACACAGTACGTGAACGGAGGTCCACAATGCCCCGTCGTCGGTTGTGATGCTGCTGCCAATGTGTCGGAGGAACGACTGGCAGGATGGGGGGGGAGGGAGGGGGGAGGAAGGCAGGGGGGGGGGGTATGAAGGTATTGCGGTGGTGAAAGGGGGGAAGTGGGGGAGGAAGCCGCCACCGTTCCGGCTGAATGAGGACCGGCCACACACACGCGCGGCCGTAGCATGGATTCCAATTATTGCGACCGAACAGTTCCGCAGGATCGGCTGCGGGCAGCACCGCTGTTTGCAACTTGCAGCATTTGCTGCTACTCCAGCCATCTCGTTAGCGAGTGCTGGAACTGTGGGGGTGGCGGCGGCCCGCGGCTGCCTGGCGTATACAAGGCAGCAGGTGCCGGGCTGCTCCTTGTTACGTGGAACACCCGGGACTTTCGCCCCCACCTCGCTGTAATGGATATTTGTGGCACTGTGCGCGCCCGTACTCACCCCAATATTCTCTCTCACTCTCTCTCTCTCTCTCTCCACCCCACGCGCACCTGCACGCGCACACACGTAACGGGTGGTTCACCTTCTTAATTAGCCGTCCCGGCAGCGCGTGAAGAGATATGCCGAGCTACAATTAGTTCTTGCTTCCCGTGGACGAGGTAGGGTAGAGCGTATGTGTGTGTGTGGCAGGAGCGTGTCTTTCCAGTGGGTCGCCGCTCAGCTGACACAGGTCGTCTGTCAGAATCTAGAAAGCACGGTCCCGTATATGAATGGCCGCGATTCCGTGTCGGGTGCGTTTATTCGGCGCTCTTCCCTCTGCGTTGTACCGCTGTAGACGGGAATACTGTGTTAGTGCTGACAAGATGAGACATTCACGTCTAGGAATACCGCTGCAAAGTTCTCGCAGAACACAGCAGAAATGGAAGGATACGACAGATTATAGGAGAAAAAGACACTTTTCTTAGAGCCACTGATTGAAAAGATTTACTTGCTATGGCCACTTGCAACGAATGGATGATAACCGCGAGCCTGAAAGATCTATGAGTGGATATGAGCTGAGCGAAGGAAACGTGGAAAACCACCTGCATGACGGATGGACGATGATAATGATGCGATGAGGATGAAATCAAAACCCTTCAGTAATAACACACACACACACACACACACACACACACACACACACACAAACTAATATATATATATATATATATATATATATATATATATATATATATATATATATAACTTAACTTATCGCGAATGGACCCAGAAGGATCACGCAAAGCTTTCTGACGTCGTTTCTTCCATACTTCTTTCATTCGTTCTCCATGTTTTCTTTTTCTTTCTTCTGTCCATTTTGTTCCTGGTCTCTTTAGTGCTTCCTTCTCCGACAATACAATCCACTTTTCCACCTTACTTCTAAAAGTTTTTCTATCTTTGACATCTTTAAGTTCAATATTTGCTTTTTGTAAATCTAATTTTACTTGGCTAATCCATGGTGTTGTTGATTTGACTTTTTCTATGTAAGTGAGAATTCTGTTGGTGAGTCGTGTGGGGGAAGTCTTGCGACATGTCCATAAAATTTTAATCTTCGCCTTCTTATGTCTGCTGCAAGGTTTGATATAGTTTCTGTGGTTCTTCTTGATTGTATCCGGTATATATATATACACTCCTGGAAATTGAAATAAGAACTCCGTGAATTCATTGTCCCAGGAAGGGGAAACTTTATTGACACATTCCTGGGGTCAGATACATCACATGATCACACTGACAGAACCACAGGCACATAGACACAGGCAACAGAGCATGCACAATGTCGGCACTAGTACAGTGTATATCCACCTTTCGCAGCAATGCAGGCTGCTATTCTCCCATGGAGACGATCGTAGAGATGCTGGATGTAGTCCTGTGGAACGGCTTGCCATGCCATTTCCACCTGGCGCCTCAGTTGGACCAGCATTCGTGCTGGACGTGCAGACCGCGTGAGACGACGCTTCATCCAGTCCCAAACATGCTCAATGGGGGACAGATCCGGAGATCTTGCTGGCCAGGGTAGTTGACTTACACCTTCTAGAGCACGTTGGGTGGCACGGGATACATGCGGACGTGCATTGTCCTGTTGGAACAGCAAGTTCCCTTGCCGGTCTAGGAATGGTAGAACGATGGGTTCGATGACGGTTTGGATGTACCGTGCACTATTCAGTGTCCCCTCGACGATCACCAGTGGTGTACGGACAGTGTAGGAGATCGCTCCCCACACCATGATGCCGGGTGTTGGCCCTGTGTGCTTCGGTCGTATACAGTCCTGATTGTGGCGCTCACCTGCACGGCGCCAAACACGCATACGACCATCATTGGCACCAAGGCAGAAGCGACTCTCATCGCTGAAGATGACACGTCTCCATTCGTCCCTCGATTCACGCCTGTCGCGACACCACTGGAGGCGGGCTGCACGATGTTGGGGGGTGAGCGGAAGACGGCCTAACGGTGTGCGGGACCGTAGCCCAGCTTCATGGAGACGGTTGCGAATGGTCCTCGCCGATACCCCAGGAGCAACAGTGTCCCTAATTTGCTGGGAAGTGGCGGTGCGGTCCCCTACGGCACTGCGTAGGATCCTACGGTCTTGGCGTGCATCCATACGTCGCTGCGGTCCGGTCCCAGGTCGACGGGCACGTGCACCTTCCGCCGACCACTGGCGACAACATCGATGTACTGTGGAGACCTCACGCCCCACGTGTTGAGCAATTCGGCGGTACGTCCACCCGGCCTCCCGCATGCCCACTATACGCCCTCGCTCAAAGTCCGTCAACTGCACATACGGTCCACGTCCACGCTGTCGCGGCATGCTACCAGTGTTAAAGACTGCGATGGAGCTCCGTATGCTACGGCAAACTGGCTGACACTGACGGCGGCGATGCACAAATGCTGCGCAGCTAGCGCCATTCGACGGCCAACACCGCGGTTCCTGGTGTGTCCGCTGTGCCGTGCGTGTGATCATTGCTTGTACAGCCCTCTCGCAGGGTCCGGAGCAAGTATGGTGGGTCTGACACACCGGTGTCAATGTGTTCTTTTTTCCATTTCCAGGAGTGTATATATATAATCTTCAGCTTCCCCTACCTATGGGTGTTATGCGACTTGTTCCCCCTACCCCCGACCATCCTGTCAGTCGTTCCTCCGGCACATTGGCAGTGACTTCAAAAACCAGGTCCAACATTTTAAGAATCTCTCGCTCGCTGTGTGCAATGTATTAGTCCTACAGAAAGAAAGAACACGACCTTTTAGTAGGAAATTTAATGTTCTTAAATTTAGTACTGTGGCGCATTTTTGCTGGAGGCTATGGTCTCCGAGTTATTCAAGAAAAACTCGTTTAAAGCCTCTTTTTTCGTCTGTCTTAAATAATTCGAAAACGTATTCCAGTACAAAATTTATCTACATTAAATTACCTACAAAAATGTCCGTCTCATTTCTCCTATACGACTAATAGTTTGCCCATAGCAAGCGAATGAACATTAAAATAATGCGCGTTGTATCTGATGGTGCTACGGGTTGCATGGTTCCGATGTAGGATCAGCTGAATCACCCTACATATAATGAGACTGCACTGGTGCGACTCATTCTTCGGTACTGGTCGAGCGTTTGGGATGACCCCACATGTGTGATTGAAGGAAGACACTGAAGTAAAGCAGAGGTGTGCTCCCAGATGTGTTACTGTTAGGTTTGATCAGCACGCGAATATTACAGAAATGCCCTGTGAACTCAAAAATGAATCCCTGGAGAAAAGACGACGTTCCTTTCGCGAAACGCTTTTGACAATTTTTTTTTCTTTCAATTGGTCCCGGAGCATTATACCCGTCATGATATGACATTTTGAAGAGGAAAGGTCCAGAGAAGCCGTTTAGGCTCTGTTATGGTTCTCAAATAATCTGCTAATATAACATTGGTGAAACTAAGTAAACATATTGAAACGCGTACATTTCATATGTATTCATTACCAGCGATGGCGAGGCATGACAGAATCTCTGACCAGACAGTTATTTATCGTGGCTAGTCTGCGCGAGACGACAGTAGTAGTCAGTTCAGTTGTTGCGTGTAGGCAGTTCGAGAGTGGTAGAGCGCGGGAGACAGTAGCAGCAGCGCGCGTGAGACGGCTGTAGTTGTAGCGAGTGGACGGTTGTACTGAGCGGGCGTCGCCATGCGTCGGCGGCGTGCTCTCCCTCCATCTCTGGTCACGGTTCGGGACGAGGTATTTTGTTATATAAGGCAATGAAGCAGCAATGCGCTCAGCTAATAACATATGTTAATTGTAATTAATTTGTTCAAGAATTGCCCCAACAATAATTTTTTTTATAAAGTAAGTCTTTTAAAGAACAGTAATCATTTCAATTTAAAGAATTTTTCCACCCTTTTGAAGAAAAAGATCCATTTCAATTCAAAGAATATTTCCTATGAATTTCCTCCAAGAATCAGAATTAAATATACGCCAGCATTGCACGAAGCTGTGCCAAAAATAAGAGCAGATAGACATACAGTTTTACTGAGGTAAGAATTTATGAGGTTTGATTATTTCACAGGGCCGTAGGTCAGCGCTGCTGTGCCTATAAAATTTATCAGGTTTAATTATTGCTGTTCAGATGTTACATTCAGTTCATGATTCATTATTTAATTAATTTTATTGTTTGTTTGTCACCAATCTTCATTCGTTAACGTTAATTTTGTGGGGAGTTAACATACTGGCTCATTTGTTATTCAGTTAATATTTTTAAATTTTCACGGGGAGGTTACAATATAACGACTGTGACGGCGCTGCCAAAGAGTCGGAGAAACGAGTGAAAGGGGAGAACCAGCATTGCGGCAGATTGAAGAACGATTCTACTGTCTCCAACGTACATTTCCGAGTAAGGGCTACTAAGAGAAGATAAAAAATATTGGTACTCATACAGGACATATAACACAATCGTTTCTCCCTTGTTGCACTTGCGAGTGCTAAAGGAAAAGAAATGATTAATAGTGAGTTCTACATGGTACCTGGTACCCTCCGACATGCACTGCATGGTGGCTTGCAGAGCATTTATGTAGATGCAGATAAAGATCTTTCGACAACTCTGCTGTAGGCTGTAGATACGCGATAGCAGCTAGACGTGGAGCTACAGATTGGGGACTGGCAGCTCATTTTCCGAAGATGTAAATTACAAATGTCAGAGCGGCGGCTGTGAAGAGAACTAGCTGCAAGGAATAACTAAACGATGCAAATAAAACGTTTTTGATTTTCACTGTTGTTACTATTTCGCATCCGGAGATTAAAAAAAATGTCTTTCGTATATTACAGAATAACATCCCGCAAAAGACGGCGTAAGTCCATTTAAGTAGAAAATGTGTTTATGGCAAATTCTGATGGCCAGCTGTCGGTACCACAGGGTAGTTGAAATAACTTTCAAATAATACGATACAAAGGGTTTTCCTTTTAGTGATATCGGAAAGAACGTTGTAAGTCGATATTCTCACCGACAGAATGGGCAAGTCCAAGATTTGCGTAACAGTTTGCAGTACACCTTTTAGATCAGTTAGGTTCCGGCTGCAAATCTACCTATTTAAACAAATTAATTTCAGTGACACTAATTGCTCGTAGACGGCCTAGGCATGACGATTCCATTGCCGGATATTGCTCTTTGAGATACATTGTAAGAACCAAACGAAATGATACCATCTGTGAAATTCCTGTTGGCCAAAAGGTCTTGATTGCTTTGCGTAGAATTATCGTTTTACTGTTTCAACATTCATCAAATGTCTAGCAGTAATACAACATTTTATACTTAAACAAAAATGGTTCAAATGGCTCTGAGCACTATGGGACTTAACATCGGAGGTCATCAGTCCCCTAGAACTTAAAACTACTTCAACCTAACTAACCTAAGGACACCATACACATCCATGCCCGCGGCAGGATTCGAACCTTCTAGACTGAAGCGCCTAGAACCGCTCCGCCACAGCGGGTGGCTATACTTACACAGAAAATTTTGGAAATAAAGGAGCGAATTAAGTTATTAGCTTTTTGCACAATTATGTGTGTGAAATCCTTGATCCAGAAGTAAGGATTCTTGTAATATTTTGTGATTTTTGCTCAGGACAGAATAAGAATTATGCAATGTTCAAACACCGTCAGTATTTCGTTCATACCATTAAGACATTAGATAGCGTCAAAACAGTATTTCCAATAAGGGGACACTCTCGATAAGAAAATTATTTGGGAGTAATCAAAGACCGGTGTCAATGCTTTTGTAACCGCAAGAGTGAATTCAAAGTCCTACTAAGCCATTGCTGTTCAACAAGAAAGTATACGAGTTTGGACGACCTTTTTAAAAGCCTGTTACAATCCAAAGTCTTCGTGCAAGATACGACCGCTCAGAAAAGCTTTGGATGTGAGGGATGATACGCTGTTCAAATACAGGATTACTTACAATGGAGGTTGAACACCAGTACGGTTGGAACATTCTGCTGGTCTGCAAGTAGACATCGAGCCTGAGTATCAACCGTAGGAACGTGACAAATTCTTATGGCCTCAACGAGCATGTAATGGTAAGAAAATATTTGAAAGGTAATTGATGATTGTTTTGCAAATAACTATAATTCTATTGGTATATTTTTAGAGCTCCTGCCAATTTCTTACGTAAAATACATTTTCAAAAACTCAAACAGATTTGCGGATAGGCTACCACAAAACGAACCAAAATCCAAGACCACCAAATTGTAACTGCAAGAGCTAAACCAAACAGTGAAAAGACGAAAGCTTACCAAAAGGTGAAGGGCTTATCACGTTCTTTTCGTGGTAAAGATGTACTTACTTTGTATTTACTGTCTTTTATTATATAAATTTCAGTTGTCATTCTTTTGTAATTTATATCCTGTAAAATATTTCAATTTGGCGTCATAATTATATTAGTTACACGCGACTGATGTGTATCATGTACTTTTTTCTAATGTTGGAAGTTTAAAACCGATCTCCTGAGCAATGTACAAAATGTGACGTACCCTGTTTCTTCCGTGGGCCCTGCATCTTCTACAGATAGGATTGAGCGTACGCTCTTATTTTAGACTGGTTCTCGAAAGCTGCAGATTTGCAGTTCTCCGAGTGAAATAACTGATGTGTGAACAAAATCACGATTTGTCCAAGCAGCAATTCTCGGCAGAATTACGACTCTGATCTGTGTTTGGCAGTGGTGTCGGTAAGCCTCGACGTTTCCGTGGTGAGTTTCAGGCACTCCACTGCAGAGGAACGTGGCGAGGAAAGAGACGAGAGAGAGAGAGAGAGAGAGAGAGAGAGAGAGCTAGGAAGTAGAGAGCGAAATAGTCTCATCGAGCGTTTACTTTTACTCGGCTTTGCAGAAACATCCCCAAACTGGCGAATGAGCAGTAGTCCGTCGGGAGAGGAAACACTATAACAAGTAATACACAGTGCTGTAAAAAAAAAAAAAAAACGGAGAGAACGAAGGGAAGGAAGTGTGGCGAGAGTGTAGCGTGGCAGGCGGGCGGCGGGGGAGGCGGAATGGCCGCGCGTTAACTCGCAACTGACCCAAGTTTTAATTGAAAGCAGCCCGCCGCCGCCGCACTCGAGCAGACAGTGGTACGTTCTTTTTCCGGGCGCCGCCTCGCGCTGGAGCGCTGGAACGCGGCGCGCCCCGGCGCCTGCCTGGGACAGCCCGTCACACGTCTTCCAGCGGGCTGGCGCATCCCTGCCTTCCCACGCCGCGCCGTCGTGTACGATGCACGGTAGTTTTACGGCTCCAGATGCACCGAGCTGCAAACTTCCACACACACGTCAGCCACGAAAGTACTGGCTGCAACATGCAGGCAGATCGACCCTCGGATGCTCGAATGGCTGCTCAAGAGGGGTGTGTAAAACCCCTACCGTAAGACAGTTTAATAAGTTACAGCTGCAAAATACTAACGCGAATTCTTTACAGACGAATGGAAAAACTGGTAGAAGCCGACCTCGGGGAAGATCAGTTTGGACTCCGTAGAAGTATTGGAACACGTGAGGCAATACTGACCTTACGACTTATCTTAGAAGAAAGATTAAGGAAAGGCAAACCTACGTTTCTAGCATTCGTAGGCTTAGACAAAGCTTTTGACAATGTTGACTGGAACACTCCCTTTTAAATTCTAAAGGTGGCAGGGGTAAAAAACAGGGAGCGAAAAGCTATTTACAATTTGTACAGAAATCAGATGGCAGTTATAAGAGCCGAGGGGCATGAAAGGGAAGCAGCGGTGGGGAAGGGAGTGAGACAGGGTTGTAGCCTCTCCCCGATGTTATTCAATCTGCATATTATCAACCAGTGAAGGAAACGGAAGAAAAATTTGGAGTAGGTATTAAAATCCATGGAGAAGAAATAAAAACTTTGAGGTTCGCCGATGACATTGTAATTCTGTCAGAGACAGCTAAGGACATCGTAGAGCAGTTGAACGGAATGGACAGTGTCTTGAAAGGAGGATGTAAGATGGACATCAGCAAAAGCAAAAGGAGGATAATGGAATGTAGTCGAATTAAGTCGGGTGATGCTGAGGGAATTAGATTAGGAAATGAGACACTTAAAGTAGTGAAGGAATTTTGCTATTTGGGGAGCAAAATAACTGATGATGATCGAAGTAGAGAAGATATAAAATGTAGACTGGCAATGGCAAAGAAAGCGTTTCTGAAGAAGAGAAATTTGCTAACATCGAGTATAGATTTAAGTGTCAGGAAGTCGTTTCTCAAAGTATTTGTATGGAGTGTAGCCATGTATGGAACTGAAACATGGACGATAAATAGTTTGGACATGAAGAGAATAGAAGCTTTCGAAATGTGGTGCTACAGAAGAATGCTGAAGATTAGATGGGTAGATCACGTAACTAATGAGGAAGTATTGAATAGGATTCGGGAGAAGTTTCTGGCACAACTTGACTAGAAGAAGGGATCGGTTGGTAGGACATGTTCTGAGGCATCAAGGGATCACCAATTTAGCATTGGAGGGCAGCGTGGAGGGTAAAAATCGTAGAGGGAGACCAAGAGATGAATACACTAAGCAGATTCAGAGGGATGTAGGTTGCAGTAGGTACTGGGAGATGAAGGAGCTTGCTCAGGATAGAGTAGCATGGAGAGCTGCATCAAACCAGTCTCAGGACTTAAGACCACAACAACAACAACCGTAAGACAAATACAAAACATTGCTACTAAAAGAAATATTAACAACTTTTAAAGATGTTGGTGACACGGAATGGGTAAGAAACGTTTTGCTATGATATTGTGACCGTTATTTTAATATCGTGTGACATACAATATTATAAACTACACATACGTTACAGTTTTCCAGAGACTGAATAACTCTCTCAGTTTCACTGTATCAGCCTATAAGATTTGCTTATTAAAGATAAATCTCTCCACAAATAATTTCACTGCGTTCGTTGCGCATATTTTTTTGTGCATTTGCAGATTTTTGGACCATTTTTTTCCTGCCTAATTGATGTGGGCACATAATTCATTTCCTTTTTGTTGATCTTACTGTTTCCGCAATCTTTGACGTTGGCGAGCTGTCCCACGGCTTGTAGAACTTTCTTTTGAAGGTGTCAGTTCTTTACTCTCTACTCCGTATGAGAAAATACTCCTTTTATCAGATGTACGGTCCTTGTAGATGAGAAAATCCCGTGAAAAGAACCACAAGACATTTGTTGCTGCTACATGTAATAAGTTGTCCACAAAACAAAGATGACAAATTACCATCTTCTCCCTTGCCCTTTAGATATGCATGGACAAGAGAATTCATCTCGTAATCTATATTCGTTATAGAACAAAACCTCTCACTTGTTTTTAGGTCGTTCATCTGTAGTGGTGCTCTGGTGCAGAGAATTTGGCAACATCGAACTTTTTTCTTTTTTTTTCCACGTAGCGTACAACTGTCAAATTATCTTTCAAAGCTGAATGATGATAAAATTTCTCTGGATTTTCTTTTACCGATTTTGTCTGCTCCTATTTTGCTGACTGGAGGTAGTGACTTTGTCTATTGAGTTCCATCATGATCGATAAGGACATCAACAATTCTGTAGTCTGTGTCACCTGATTCCTCACTTCCTTTTTCAATTGGTACGCTGGAAGGTGC
This sequence comes from Schistocerca cancellata, assembly GCF_023864275.1. Taxonomy (NCBI): domain Eukaryota; kingdom Metazoa; phylum Arthropoda; class Insecta; order Orthoptera; family Acrididae; genus Schistocerca; species Schistocerca cancellata. Next base: position 96,130,922 of record NC_064631.1, on the reverse strand, counting down.
AATGTAATTGTCCTGGGTGCATCTGTGTATGAATCTCTTCAGTCGTTTTGTTCAGAGAAAGCTTCATTTTCAAACCAGTCGGTAATGACATCACTTGTGCTGACTTCGGTTGTTCTTTGGTCTTTCATAGGTAGAACTGTGTCCATGTGCAAAGGAAATGGAACTATCTTACATAGTTATTGTGTTCATGACACTAAAGTTATATGTATTGAAACATCCCCTTAGAAAAATTAATGAATTACTGTGCTGATAAACCTCTTACGTTATTTGATTTTCATACAGTTGAGCAGAACTGAACGTGCTCAGACATTTCTCTGTTTACTTATTCTGATCAAGACTAAACTGACACACAATATTTTTAGCGCAAAGCAATCTGACTTTCTATAATCCCTACAAAAGAATAGCCTTGACTAACAATAACCTATACCTTTCATGAATCACTTACCTCACAAAAATCTTCGTTACTCGAACCACTGCAATACAGCGAGCGCCACTACAGCCAGCTAAATAAAAGATTCTAACTACTGAAGGTACTAACTACTGATAGGCATAGTCAGCATATGAAAGATTTTGATAGAGAACAAACAATGTATTTACCTTAATAATGTTCAAAAGTCATCATATATACATATACATATATATATATACTCCTGGAAATTGAAATAAGAACACCGTGAATTCATTGTCCCAGGAAGGGGAAACTTTATTGACACATTCCTGGGGTCAGATACATCACATGATCACACTGACAGAACCACAGGCACATAGACACAGGCAACAGAGCATGCACAATGTCGGCACTAGTACAGTGTATATCCACCTTTCGCAGCAATGCAGGCTGCTATTCTCCCATGGAGACGATCGTAGAGATGCTGGATGTAGTCCTGTGGAACGGCTTGCCATGCCATTTCCACCTGGCGCCTCCTTTGGATCAGCGTTCGTGCTGGACGTGCAGACCGCGTGCGACGACGCTTCATCCAGTCCCAAACATGCTCAATGGGGGACAGATCCGGAGATCTTGCTGGTCAGGGTAGTTGACTTACACCTTCTAGAGCACGTTGGGTGGCACGGGATACATGCGGACGTGCATTGTCCTGTTGGAACAGCAAGTTCCCTTGCCGGTCTAGGAATGGTAGAACGATGGGTTCGATGACGGTTTGGATGTACCGTGCACTATTCAGTGTCCCCTCGACGATCACCAGTGGTGTACGGCCAGTGTAGGAGATCGCTCCCCACACCATGATGCCGGGTGTTGGCCCTGTGTGCCTTGGTCGTATGCAGTCCTGATTGTGGCGCTCACCTGCACGGCGCCAAACACGCATACGACCATCATTGGCACCAAGGCAGAAGCGACTCTCATCGCTGAAGACGACACGTCTCCATTCGTCCCTCCATTCACGCCTGTCGCGACACCACTGGAGGCGGGCTGCACGATGTTGGGGCGTGAGCGGAAGACGGCCTAACGGTGTGCGAGACCGTAGCCCAGCTTCATGGCCCACTATACGCCCTCGCTCAAAGTCCGTCAACTGCACATACGGTTCACGTCCACGCTGTCGCGGCATCGCGGCATGCTACCAGTGTTAAAGACTGCGATGGAGCTCCGTATGCCACGGCAAACTGGCTGACACTGACGGCGGCGGTGCACAAATGCTGCGCAGCTAGCGCCATTCGACGGCCAACACCGCGGTTCCTGGTGTGTCCACTGTGCCGTGCGTGTGATCATTGCTTGTACAGCCCTCTCGCAGTGTCCGGAGCAAGTATGGTGGGTCTGACACACCGGTGTCAATGTGTTCTTTTTTCCATTTCCAGGAGTGTATATATATCAGTTCATGTTATCCAATATTACAAATTTACTCTTTCTGATGGACACACGTCCAGATCGTCCGCTCTCAAAATTCTGCCATCTCTCTCCCCACATCCACCACTGCTGGCGGCTCACCTCCAACTGCGCAACGCTACGCGCTGTTCACATCCAACTGCCCAACACTGCTATAGCAAATATTCCAACAATGCAAACCAGCATTACACAGCACAGTCAAAGATTTTCATATAGAGGCTACGTGGCGTTACCAACAGAAAAACTTAAACAGCCTACTTGCAGTATATACCAAATACTTTGGCATTTGTAAAATACACGTTCCTTCGTAATAATACTCTACCGTAGTTTTCACCCCATTTCTGACCTCTCAATAAGAAACATAACTGAGCACAAATGATAATTGTTATCAGTAACTTCCTGCTTCTCCGCGCCAATTAAGATCAATGAAAAGCAATCTATTCGAAAGTATTTTAATTTTTAAGATGCCTATAAGACCCCTGCCATGCATTAAACATGTAGGATTAAAATATTCATAAGATAAAGTAATTAATTTAACTTGCAGTGAATAATGTTTTTTTTCCAAAAGAAAGTCAGTCGCATCCGCAACGATTACATAGGACATCACTAAAAAAAATTATTTTAAGGCAATTTATGGAGAAAATGGAAGGCTGCAGGGTGTAAAAAACCTCTGTTCTGTATCCAAGGGTTAAAACTGTGTGCTGTCACTCGAATCAGGAAACATGACTTTCGTGGAAAATGTCCTTGCCACTGAGCTATCCAGGCACTACTTCCCTAATTTCCATAAATTCTAGTCCAGCTAGACTGCTTTATTTCCGTCAACGCTCAGAGTCGTTGACGAAGGCCATCCCAAATTCCTCTTTATTTCAGAGTAGCTCTCACACCAAACATTGTCAATTTTTGTTCGATCTGTCCCACTCTCTGTCTTATCCCACAGTTTTTACACTCTGCTCGCTCTAGTACCATTAGAAATACTCCTAGGTGTCCTAACACGTCTCCTATAATTCCGTTACTTCCTCTTGTTAGTGTTTTCCACCTATTTCTGTCCACCTCGACTCTAAAGAGAATATCATCATTTATTTTCAACATATTTTTCTAGCACCAGTTTTCCCACCGTCCACAATCCACTAACATATGTGAGTTACTGATACTAATACTTTTCTTCTATACTAATAATAAAGCCATGAAACCACGTCTGTCTGTCTGCCTATTTAATCTCTAGCATTACTGGAGAAATTTTCATGGCAAAAATAAGATAGTATTTCATCAAAATCAGAACATGGAAAATATGTTACTGCAATTCAAACTTTTACCTAAAATTGGCTGCGTAGAGTAGTAGTTTCGATATTTAATCATCACGTCGAAGTGCGCAAAGAAAAAAGATAACACTGTTTGTTTCATAGTTCACCATAGAACCAATAGATGATGTTCTTAGTGTATTTTTTTATTTATTTATTTTTTTTTTTTTTTACTTAGGTGAGAGTTGTTTTTTCGAAGGATCACGTCACTGACAGAATTAAGTGTCGTTATGTTGTCTTTACAAATACAAACTGATACCGAATTTATTTGGCTAGGATATAGGGGAACTCGGGGCGGAACGGGATACTCAATGTTTAACAATTTCTATAAAATAAAGGAACACAAGTAAACACTTCTTAAAGTGATAAAAAACACCTTGTAGTGTAACCTAATGTACCTTATTTTAAAATCACTTAAAACAATACTTTTGCATTTTTTACAATTTTTCAAAGAAAGTCTTGCATATTTCCCGTTCCGCCCCACCCAAGGGGCAGAATGGGATAACGGTAATTTTTGTTAAATTATTGCATAAACGTTGAATTTGAATTACGAATATCGTATTAAACTATGACAAAATTTTGTATAACAGGCAATTCAGACCAAGGAATGTGTGATTTAAACAATTAAAAAGTCGTTCTTCAAAATAAGAAAATATTTTAAAGTCTTTCTGAAAAATGTACAATGCTTAATAACCACAAAACCACTAACTATTAGCCCTTTCGACAATAGTCCCAAGTCAGTATTTCCTCTTCATCTTCACTGTCTTAAGTCCCATAGTGCTCAGAGCCATTTTCTTCACTGTCTATGCCAGCACATGAATTGCGTGCCCACTCTGGCATGCGACCCAGCCCTCATTACAAACAGAGTAAAAGTCCCCACAGTAGAGACACTCAGAATTCTCTCTCTCTGATTCTTTCTCCATCATTTTCTTCCTTTTATTTTTCTTAAGGTCTTTGATGGCCTCTTTTTTGTGTACAGTTTGATATTTTTGCCTTAAGTTGCACTGCACTTGACGTCTGTCCTGACATTGTTTATATTTGTGCACCCTCCTCCTTTCTGTAGGCCTACTTTACGTGCGACAGCATTCTGCAATTCCTTCTTATAAGGAGAATCTGTTAATACGACGGTTTTTCCATTTCTTCTTGTAGTCCGCCGAGTATTTTGACAGATTAGTGGGACTGGAATGACAGCCTCGGGCGATATCTGGAAAGCTGAGTTGTTCGGCGAACATAGCTGCTTGGGAGAGCCTGGCATCCAGGCTGGGTTTGCTTTCTACTTGCATCTAACAAGGGAACCTCCCCATCGCACCCCCCTCAGATTTAGTTATAAGTTGCCACAGTGGATAGATCTTGAAAAACTGAACACAGATCAATCGAGAAAACAGGAAGAAGTTGTGTGGAACTATGAAAAAGTAAGCAAAACATACAAACTGAGTAGTCCATGTGCAAGATATACAACATCAAGGATAGAAAGGATTCAGCAGCGCCGTGGTCCCGTGGGTAGCGTGAGCAGCTGTGAAGCGAGAGGTCCTTGGTTCAAGTCTTCCTTCGAGCGAAAAGTTTAATTTTTTATTTTCAGACAATTATCAAAGTTCAGGCACTCACACATAATCAACTTCGCTCTCCAAAATTCCAGGACATGTTCAGATTTGCTTGGACATATGCAGAATTTGACGGTCTACACAAAGAAAAATTTGAAAACGTTAAAAACATATGTTTTGACAGAGCACAAGGAAAAGTGTGCGACTGTGAGACTTTTAGATTCATTTGTTGCAGTTTATGTGACAAACTCTTATGTTTTCACCACATTTTCGGGAGTAATTATCACATCCACAAGAAAACCTAATTCGGGCAACGTAGAAGAATCTTTTTACCCATTCGCCAAGTGTACAAGTTAGGTGGGTTGACAACATATTCCTGTCATGTGAAGCACATCCCGTCACCAGTGTCGTATAGAATATATCAAACGTGTTTTCCTGTGGAGGAATCGGTTGACCTATGACCTTGCGATCAAATGTTTTCGTTTCTCATTGGAGAGGCACGTCCTTTCGTCTACTACTAATCGCACGGTTTTGCGATGCGGTCGCAAAACACAGACACTAAACTTATTACAGTGAACAGAGACGTCAATGAACGAACGGACAGATCATAACTTTGCGAAAATAAAGAAAATTTTTCGCTCGAGGGCAGACTTGAACCAAGGACATATCGTTCCGCAGCTGCTCACGCTAACCACGGGACCACGACACTCCTGAGCGCAGTTTGTCGTTGATGTTGCCTATCTTCGCGTGGACTACTCAGTTTGTATATTTTGCTTATTTTTTTATAGTTCCACACAACTTCTTCCTGTTTTCTCGATTGATCTGTGTTCAGTTTTTCAAGGCTTATCCACTGTGCCAACTTATAACTAAATCTGAGGGGGTTGCGATGGGGAGGTTCCCTTGTAAGTATGACGGGACAGAACGGGACACTATCCCATTGTGCCCCGTCCCGTTCCGCCCCAGGAGCACTTGTGAGGTTAACAACTTTTATGGAGTGTAATAACTGACGTATTTAAACGCATTAAATAACTAAAGTATAACAAATGCCATGCACTTCAAGGGAATGTATCATTTTAGGGTATACAATTAACAATTAACAGCATACCTGGCGTTGGAATTCACCAAACGTTAGAACAACGCAAACGGTAACGTGACGGACAACAATTCACTTAGATCTCGTACTTCGAACTAAATCAGAATGGCTGCCCTCACTTCCCTTCCATTCGGAGAAATAGTTACATGCCCATACAACAGGTTGTAACATTGTCCAGTCTAGAAAAGAGCAATTTCCCATTGTGCCCCGCTATCCCGCTCTGCCCCGAGTTCCCCTACGGATTTACAGTCTTCCCTTTGTGTATTAAAACTTTGCGACATTGCTTTCCTTCTTTCGATAGATTTTACTTATGTTCTTTGACAGGAACAGCTTGCTTTGTGATTTGGGTGCCTACGCATTAATTTTTTGTTTCGGTTGGTTTGTAAAAAAATACCTCAAAAACGATCAAGTCTTTCTGAATACACTAGAATGGGTGAGAGACGGAGGAAGATGTGGTGAATATCATGAGGCGAGGACGTCATGCAGAAGGTTACTTCTCTCCATTGAAACACCATAGAAGGGGAAATTTTTATGGTAAGTGGCGCTGGGGAGGGAGTTTTTATACCCCGAATCACACTTATTTTTAACCACTTACCACTTCACTTCAAATGTGTGGAATTTGTGGTGAGCTCAGCCATGATCAGAAAAAAAGCACAAGTGCAGACTCTGCGTTTTGCATGCGTAGATCTCAGTCTCAGTTGCTTTTCGCATGGCCTGCTCTACGTCGCTCCCTCCAACGATCGTAAAGGAAACAAGCTCTTTCTTCATGTCCCACTACTCCAGGAAATGCATAGAAATAAGCTGTATAACTCAAAAATATATTCCGAGCGCACGAAGTCTCGAGCACAGTTATAAATAAATAACCGAGCTACCAGGGGTTTCTTAGACAGTTACTAAATAAACTCCCTGAACCAAGATTAAACACTAGACACAATTCGCCGATGCACCGCTCTATTTAGAATTGTGACACGGTATGGTCATAGGGTGGAGTCGTAAGTGTCCGCTTTCATACACAGGAGCTAAACTCGCTATAGAAATAGTTGTAACATGTTATCTTTGAGTCTAATTGTCAAAGAATGGACCTATTATAATTTTTCAGTAAAAGCATGTTGAAATAAAATAGAATTATAATACGAATTAAGAAAAAAGGATTATATTGTACTTAATACTTATATTAATACTTAATACACTCCTGGAAATTGAAATAAGAACACCGTGAATTCATTGTCCCAGGAAGGGGAAACTTTATTGACACATTCCTGGGGTCAGATACATCACATGATCACACTGACAGAACTACAGGCACATAGACACAGGCAACAGAGCATGCACAATGTCGGCACTAGTACAGTGTATATCCACCTTTCGCAGCAATGCAGGCTGCTATTCCCCCATGGAGACGATCGTAGAGATGCTGGATGTAGTCCTGTGGAACGGCTTGCCATGCCATTTCCACCTGGCGCCTCAGTTGGACCAGCGTTCGTGCTGGACGTGCAGACCGCGTGAGACGACGCTTCATCCAGTCCCAAACATGCTCAATGGGGGACAGATCCGGAGATCTTGCTGGCCAGGGTAGTTGACTTACACCTTCTAGAGCACGTTGGGTGGCACGGGATACATGCGGACGTGCATTGTCCTGTTGGAACAGCAAGTTCCCTTGCCGGTCTAGGAATGGTAGAACGATGGGTTCGATGACGGTTTGGATGTACCGTGCACTATTCAGTGTCCCCTCGACGATCACCAGTGGTGTACGGCCAGTGTAGGAGATCGCTCCCCACACCATGATGCCGGGTGTTGGCCCTGTGTGCTTCGGTCGTATACAGTCCTGATTGTGGCGCTCACCTGCACGGCGCCAAACACGCATACGACCATCATTGGCACCAAGGCAGAAGCGACTCTCATCGCTGAAGATGACACGTCTCCATTCGTCCCTCGATTCACGCCTGTCGCGACACCACTGGAGGCGGGCTGCACGATGTTGGGGGGTGAGCGGAAGACGGCCTAACGGTGTGCGGGACCGTAGCCCAGCTTCATGGAGACGGTTGCGAATGGTCCTCGCCGATACCCCAGGAGCAACAGTGTCCCTAATTTGCTGGGAAGTGGCGGTGCGGTCCCCTACGGCACTGCGTAGGATCCTACGGTCTTGGCGTGCATCCGTGCGTTGCTGCGGTCCGGTCCGAGGTCGACGGGCACGTGCACCTTCCGCCGACCACTGGCGACAACATCGATGTACTGTGGAGACCTCACGCCCCACGTGTTGAGCAATTCGGCGGTACGTCCACCCGGCCTCCCGCATGCCCACTATACGCCCTCGCTCAAAGTCCGTCAACTGCACATACGGTTCACGTCCACGCTGTCGCGGCATGCTACCAGTGTTAAAGACTGCGATGGAGCTCCGTATACCCCGGCAAACTGGCTGACACTGACGGCGGCGGTGCACAAATGCTGCGCAGCTAGCGCCATTCGACGGCCAACACCGCGGTTCCTGGTGTGTCCGCTGTGCCGTGCGTGTGATCATTGCTTGTACAGCCCTCTCGCAGTGTCCGGAGCAAGTATGGTGGGTCTGACACACCGGTGTCAATGTGTTCTTTTTTCCATTTCCAGGAGTGTACTTATATTAATACTTATATTGTACTTAATACTTAATGTGGTTTGAATAAAGTCGTTTACTCAATCAGTAAAACATGACTTCCAAAAGAAAACATAAACTGCTGTAGGACAATGTTAACAGATTTTACTTACGTGGTAAATGGTATGTCAGGGTGTCCGTTGTTATCAGATATTCATGCATAGACGCATTTCACTGAACCGTTATGGATGTGTTAGGTTTCTCAGATACATCTGATTCTGGAATGTGTGTACAGAAATATATGATATTTATTGTATGAAAAATCGACAGCAATGAAGTGCAACCTGAGGATGATGACTCTAACATTTTCCTTAATAAAATAATTTGCGCTGTGTTTTCACGAGGTGCGTCATCAACGATGGAGGGATATGAAAAGAAAGAACTGTTTTGGCGTAATTTACTTCAACATTAGTAATTAGATGTATTCAATATGTGGTCAATGTGACTATATTTCTGAGTTCGAACTGATTAGAAAGTATATTGTAACAAATAAGCCCTCGGTCACAAATATTAAGTCAAAATTTACCTGGTTTCGACGCTACTATGAGCGTCGTCTTCAGAATTAGACGAACTGTACTAAAACATTAGGTCAGTACAAACTTTAATTTTATTAATCTACTATATACCTAACGTTTGAGTACATTAGTCTAATTCTGAAGACGACGCTCATAGTAGCGTTGAAACCAGGTCAATTTTGACTTAATATTTGTGACCGAGGGCTTATCTGTTACAAAATAATTCTGACACGGTCACCGAACCTTAGCAGCTATGTTCAAAGTTTTATGATTAGAAAGTAGTGTAAATAAGAAATGAAAACGAAGAGAATCAGTCACCGAAAAGTTTAGCCCGTCTAGTTACAGCTGTTTCTCTCATCATCAAAGACCATATCAAACGGCCACGGAAGACGTCACACCGGCTGAGCTGCTGGCGTGATCGTCGATGGCATGTGAAGGAACGATTCTGGGAGAATCTCGAAAGGCGGATAGAAAATAAAACCGCGATACGAACAGTATTGCCGCGCCGGAAGATTCGAAAGCCGTATATAAAGATAGCGCCTTAATTTATGAGAACTTGGCTATTTGCCTATAACGTATCAGATCCTTCAAATAAAAGGTGTCCCCATAAAAGCCTTAACGCGAGGAATATCTGACGTAACGGCGAGCGGGCGGCCCATATCGTAGACGCCCGAAAGATCTTCCGCGGAATATATATTTCACGTGGCATAATCTTAAAGCCGCATTACGGGAACTATTACATATTTTACGACTTCCTCGCTCCGCGCCTGACCCGCGATATATATTATACGACTGGCAACGGCTGACCCGGTCGAGCGGTGTCTGGGGCGGAGGGGTAGGGGGTGTGTTTGCCGCCGGCAGCACCCACCGCGAGCAGGCGCTTAATCCTGCAGCGGGCGTTACAACTGTCACCCCCTCCTACCACTGATCGGTTTATGCTCGCACGTCGGGCCACGGGAAATATAAGGGCGGAGATAGCTGCGAGAATGATACGAAGCCATCAGTCGTGCCAGGGTGTAATTGACCCGCGAAGATTCCTCTGGGATCAATGAGACACGGGAGGATCTGGTAGCGAGCGAACACGAGGGAGAGGAAAGAAGGTGGAGGAGGAGGAGAGAGAGAGGGAGAGGGAGAGAGAGAGAGAGAGAGAGAGAGAGAGAGAGAGGCGCCGGCGCTTCTGGTGCTGGCTGGGGCGGCTGTTTCATGAATAAATCAGAGTTTGTAGTAGGAGCGTCTCTCCGGCCGACGAGAAATAAATGGACGGAAAAAGCGAGATTGTTCTCGGCATTTATAACGGCTCAGGGCGGCGGAGGTGAGCCGGATGGATGACCCCTGCGGCCTGCGCCGTGGCGGCTGCAGCGCCGCCGCCGCTTTCTGCGGACGCGTGCTCTGCGGGGAATCCCCCGACAAGGCCGCGGGAGGCAACTTCGGCCGCTGCAGAGGCGTTTAACACGGAAACGCGGAGGCGTGACGGGTCACAAATTTTACAGCAGATCCGTGGCGGCAAAAGCGACGCAGTTGCTGCAGCAGCCATCGTTGTGTGTTCGACTGGACCAGAAGTAAGTGATTTAATCCGCAAATCTAGCCAAACATTTCATACATCCCCAACAATGATTGAGAAAAATAGTTTAATAAAAAGTGTTTTAAATCGCCATAATTAGCACCGGCGAATTAAAATTATAAAAGAGCTATAGATATATTTATTTATTACATTATGCAATTATATGATAAAATACACTATAAAATACATAAGTCTGGATACATATTCAGATAAAATATAATACACAAACACAATAAAAAGTAACATCACAGCAGATATTTTGCGTTACACAAGTCTTCAAATTCTGACGTCCAAATTGGCGATCCGCTCGAGGCAGGGCGGTGTGGCGCTGAAGAAGTCAGCCCGACTACCCTGGTAGGCTGTTAATTCACAGTCCTGGGCGATGTGCTGTATTGTTTGATTAGGTGCCCCACAGTCACAGCCCGGGCTGGGAAGCTTTCCCCACTTGTGTAGACTGTGTGCACATAGCCCATGTCCTGTGCGGATTCTGTTTAGGCTTTCCCATAGCTGTCGTGGAAGTTCAAATCCCTTAGGTTTCTCTGATGTACTGATAAGTTCACGGTTGACAGGGGAGGCACTATCACTCCAGCTCTCGTGCCATTTATTATCCGTGCTGAAGTTGTCAGCTGAGAGTTGTTGGGCCAGTCCTAAAGGGGGATTTCTGGAGCGGAGTAGTGTTCTTTCCAAAGTTGTGACATCTTCATTGATAGGAAGTAGGGGATTATTCATTATTTTTGTGTATTCCTTCATCAGAGCTTCCTGTCTTCTCAGGGAGGGTGGAGCTATATGATCGTTCAATAACACGTACCACTTTTCCACTTGAGAACCAGCCAATAATTCATTAAAGAAAGTCGTGTCAAGAAATAATAACACAAGAGTTATTACATGAACGAAATAAATAATTGTTCAGACTTACATACGTTTTCAGTGACTCATACATCTTAACAGACAAAGCCCAGTAGAAGGCAAGGTAAACAAGGAAATAAAAGAAGAAGAATGTCAGTCAAAAGATGGAGATGACATCTCGAAGATACTGTAGTTTATACCGCTTCCTCCAGATTTTGAGGCACAACGGATGCCTATTTTATAAATGAGACTCCTTTTTTTGGCATTAATGGCTCTGTGTACAGTTCATTACATTTGGTAATAGTAATTTTACAATAACAAGAAAAAAAGAAAAAATTCTGTTATACATATGAAGATGGTATCTGTTCTTTCGGACATGTCTGACGTGTCCGAAAGAACAGATACCATCTTCACATAGATAAGGCTTACCGGCCAATGATGTTCAGTGCGGATGCGCTCACATTGCCCGAACTCTTACGGGGATCGGTAGATTGACTACCGCGAGTAATGATTATAGTGGGCAGGGGCACTACAAATGTAGTGTGTGGACAGCAAGTTGGAAATGTGGGTCTGACGGGGAGCGTGCCAGAGATAAGTCCCTGCAGCCACACTGCCACTCTATCCTTCGTGTCCTTGGTGGCTTAGTCGGATAGAGCGTTTGCCATGCAAGCAGGAGATCCCGGGTTCGAGTCCTGGTCGGGGCACACATTTTCAGCTGTCCTCGTTGATATTTATCAACGCCTGTAAGCAGCTAATGGTCTGGATTTCATTGTAATTTCAAAATACTGTTATCTCATTATAGCATGTCGGAATTGGAAAATAGGTTCACAGTACCATTTAAGTGTTAAATCTAGATAGGGTCCTGGACTGGATGGTTCCTGATCATTCATAGGTTCGTGAGTCCACATTTATTAAAAAACTTCGGGCTTTTATGTTGAAGTCGAATCAAATTCGTGGGGAAACGCATACTTTCGTTCCCATTTGCTGAGTACCTCTATATGAGGGTAGGGGATGTTGGAGCCTTCACGAATGTCCGATTTGCACCTTGTCTCACCGCTGAACGCAGGATAAGTTCATTCCCGCGTGCTTCAATCCTGGAATGTGATGTGACGCATATGCAAAACTTGAAGGCAATTGACGTCGTTGTTCTGGATGGAGATTCAATTAAAGTTGAGGAGATGGTCTCAGTTTCCGCCGTGCAACATGTGACAGCTCTGTCAAGCCCATAGGTATTACATTGCACGTCTGAAACCTAAAGTAAGCTTACGTAGCTCAGTGGTCAGCGTGTCTGACTTAGGCGGAGGACCCAAGTTCGATTCTCGGTACGGTCAGGGATTTTTCCTAGGTGTGTAGGTTGAAATAGGCTGCACAAAGCCTTGCGATGCCTATTTTGAGTTACTTGAGCGAGAAGTAACGAGTCGAAGATCTAAAAAGCTAAAAGTGGCTGGAGGAGCGGTGTACTGATGCCACGTCCCTCTGTACCCCTCCAAATAACGGTACTGGCTCAGAACGACACGACGGTCGGTCGAACCGTCTGGACCGGAACACAGAGCTTTGTTTGCTCTCAAACATGATAATTCTTCACCTGCATAATATTTATGCATAGATTCCTATATGTAACTGTCCTCACTTTAGTAACACAAGCTGAAGTCCTCTTAAATGTTGTTAGGTTTTTTCTTCGTCTTTTGAACATAGTGAGCAATGATTCTTTTAATACTTAGTAGCTGCTCTATTAAAACGTTTCATACATAGTGTAAGAAAAAAGTAAGGCCCTAATTTTCAGGAAACATCGAACACACGTAGTGGAAGAAAACAAGGCAAACCTGGGCAAAGTGGCCACCCTAAGCAAAATCTTGTTTTGCTTTCACCTCATTTCATAAACAAACGTATGAAATACACTTGAATAAACTGTGTACATTCTCTAAGTCTAATAGAATTGTATGATTATTTCAATCCTTCTCTTGCAGTAGAAAAGGGAGATTAAGGAAACTCTGCAGGATGGCCACTTTTCCCGGTAGATGATAAAATTTACCAGAGACGGAAGTGAAGATTTTGGGCCATTGTGAAAGAGATTCATCTTTGTAGATATACTTTGGTAGATATATTTTGATATTACATTTGAGTTTGAAGAAAAAATATTTGAATAGAGGAATAGTTTATGAAATTATCCAAAATGTTAATAGATTTGCAGTTTCTAAGCTACACAGTAACATATTCACAAAGTCAGATTAGGTTAACAATATAAGTACTAATACAAGATTCACACGTAAACGTGTAATCATCCTCGTGACAACCAGTACATTCTTCATGGGCCCACTACTTACAACTAGACGAATGCTTCGTTGTCCTTAGGGTCAGGGAAAGTTTCATTGGAATACAAATAAACAGAGTCTCTATCTTCTTCACCATATTCCCGAAAAAAATTTCTTTTTCCCAGCTTACTGGATTCTTTCCTTATTATTTCTGCAGGTCTGGATCGTTTAGCATTTTCCTCTGTTTCTGTTGACTTCCTTTCTTTCTTGTGCATCAGCTTACCTTTCTTCGGCTTAGAAAGATAGTTCAGTTTTGGATGGGCTCGACATTACTTTGTTTGCCTTGCTCTTTCTTTGTTTTTTCTCTGTTTGTCGTTGATACTGGGCTAACTATTCTGGAGAAGGCGTGAGGTCGCTTGGATTTGTTGCCACCTCATTTACATCAGCGACGAATGTGCCTTGTCATTTAAACTCTCTTCTCCCTTATGCTCGATTAAATTTTTGTCAGCATCTTATCTTTTTATTTTTATTTGTCTGTTGCATTGCTTGGCTAGCCTATGAATGGTGTAGAGATTCTCTTAAATGATACGATGGCATCCTAAGATACACCCTTTAAAAGAGAATATAGCTTTCCGCAAGTTTTTAATACAGTAACATCTTAGTATATCTACTTCATAAAATATTATTGTGTTGTTACCAATTCAATTGTCTTGAAACTAAGTAAATACGTTACACATAATGTGTTCGGACATAGTGACCACTGATCGCTTTGGCCTGTCACGCAATAAGCCACTATGCCCAGCTAGACAACATTACTCTAAATGTTGCGTGAATACGAAAGTACATGACATAGACAATTCATAAAGACGTAATTTTGTAGATTAAAATACGAAGTTTTACCAACATTGTAGCAATTAATTGTCACAACCTTTTTTAATAGACGCCAGTGAATTTGCCACTTACTTTACATCGAACGTTTGGAAACCACAAAACATTTAACCCCAGACGAGCACGCAGCTATGGTCACGAAACTTGCTGATAACAACAAAGCAGTATCTTGCAACAGTTTTAAGTGTTCGAGACTTTTCTAAAGCACTCTCCCAGAGAAATAAAGCAAGTGCCCACTTTACCTGCCTTGGCAATTACAGCCCTCCTCAAGCTATGGTATATGAACATGGGCCCAGAAACGCTTTATTTTCATTTTAGAGCTCAATTTATAAAATTCTTCAACACATTGTTCATGGGGAACACACGGGAAAAAAACGGATCAGGAGTGTGTGCAACACTTTCCTAATGAAATGTTCAAAATGCCCTCCGTTAGCAAGGTGCATACGTCGCATTGAATCCCTGACGTGCTGAGTAGATTTAGGCTAGGAAAGCTTGGAGGCCAAGAAACTGATCCACCTCTAGTATACTTCTGTCACATAATCCATTATTTAGAAGCGCAGGATCATTAATACCGAAACGAGGAGGCGCTCCATCGTGCGTGAAGTATATGTTTTGTCTCTCTCGTAAAGGTTCACGTTTCTCTAAACAAGCATGGTAAGTTTCTCCATTGACCTCTCGATGAGAGAGCGTGAGCCCCCAACAAAAAGTCACCAACAGTGCCGGCACAAACGTTGACAGAACATATTTGTTGACGAAGTTATTGCACAATTTTGTGAGGATTCTCGACAACCTACACGTACTGACTGTGGAAATTTACAATCTCATCACGTTGAAAAGGAGTCTCATCCATGGCTATCACATTTACACTAAAGTGAGGGTTTATACATTGTTGCATGAACCATTCGCACAAGCAACCCCGTGAAGGAAATTAAGGTGCTTGTAGTGCCTGCATGTGCTGTACATAGTACAGACAGAGCAGGTGCTCATGCAGGACACTCTGAACAGTCATGTGGTCAGCATTACCTGTTGCAGCTGATTGTCCTATGCTGGCCCAAGCATTCTCATTAACTGCACGAAGTAGTTCCTCCTCTAGCTGAGGTATCCTCATCTCTCTAGGACCCCCCCAGACGCGAATAGATGGCTTAAAAGTACCAAGCTCCTCCTAAGAAGGCATTTTGAACATTTCATGTAAAATACAGTTACATGTAACGCTCGTATATTCCGTTTCTGTTTGTTTCCCATGATTCATGTAATTATAAAAGAGGCAGAAAATGAGCTCTTACGTGGAAATAAAGCGTTTCCTTATCCATGCCCATTTGATATATTTCCTGGCTTTGTATGTGAGGAATATTACCTGAAAGTTCGCCTGTACTTTCTCTGTATACCGTTATTTATTTTCAAAGAATATTCTTAAGAAATTATTTTATATACTAACGATTCATCAAGAACATTAACACATTTAATTACACTATGTAAGCGTGGAAGTAGTTGCCAGGGAGTAACCAAATTCCTTTTAACAAATGGGAATTTTATTCACTATAATAGTGCCGAAAAGTATTTTTTAAAAGAAACAGATTTAAAATTGTAATCAGAAAGCAGCCTCTAAATATCAAGTTACAATTCATTCAGAGGCAGAAAGTAACAAGTTTTGACTGTGTGAGCTTTCGGGCAGAGAACCGTGCCGCTCCTTTTTGACACGGCCGTTATTACGACCACTCACAACAGCCTCTGAAAGACTACACTGGTGCAGATCTGCAACACACCAGATAACTTTAAACCAATAGTTTTAACAATTTACACAAGCATACAACCTATGCACCCCCGTAGGAGGGATGGAAATGGTACAAAACACTAAAAATTAAAATATTAACTTTGCCACAGAATGTGCAACTTGATTTAGACTTCTAAGAAAAGTCTTACGGTGAAAGGGTGGCAACTTTATATACTAAAATGATCATTTAAACAAAAGCCCATGGAATGCAATCTTATATAAAATTCTACAAGTTTGGCCAAACAATAGTTAAGATGCTCTACAGTACACAGATACCGCCTCTCAAAATCATACGTAATAATATCAAAGTTTCCAAAGATCAAAACATATTTCAGGTATTAGGTTGTTACGCTCCAAGCAATAAATTCGTTAACACACCAAATCCGACAAACATGACAGAGGCAGCTCCGAACGACAGACAGACACTAACTGCCTAACAAATGCGGACCAAAGACAGACGAGTAAGCTGGGGACCAGAGACTGACCAAGAAAAACAAGTAGAATTTAACAAGAGTAAATCGCACAACATATCACCAATCACTTAACTTCTAATAAACTGCGATTTCTCGAGAAGATTTGGCGCAGCACCCCCAAATCGCTCTCACGAATCGTTCGCTGCCAGCCGCTTCAACGGACGCAGGAAGGCGCGCCGATCTCTCGTCTCACGGCGTCGCAGCTCGCACCGGCCAGACTGATGTGGTTTCACTCCTGTTGCTCTCGTGTCGACCGCGAAGCCACTACCCTCGTTATATGCCGTAGCCCATCGGACTCAAGTGGCGACCTCATACGGGCCGACGCTCAAGACGGACAAGTCATCTCGTGTCTCAATGCGCGACCAACCAACCGATCGGTCCAACCGCCATTGACCATTGCCTGAGGAAACTCGAGCAGACTGGCGGCCTCAGATGCAGGAACTACCCCGACCCGGCCACCACTCGCTGATTTCTCTTACTGGCGGATGGAAAGACTCTCATTCTGCCGGGTTTAAAGGTTGATCCGAACGACAGACAGACACTAACAGCCTAACAAACGCGGACGAGAGACAGACTAGCAAGCTGGGGACGAGAGACTGGCCCATACTGACTGACACTGGCGAGTTTTTTTTTCCTTTATTGTAATTTTAAACACCTATACAGGCGGGCTGGCAGCAGCATAGTACGCTGCTCTTCAGCCTTAAGTGGAACAATAAACATGACAGAGAGGTGATATATACAATACAAAAAACGGCGGGCAAAAAATGGAGATACAAAAAAACAAGAAACAAGAAGCCGTTCATGTTGGATGAAAAAAACACTAACACTTGGAGACACGGCGCACGAAACACGGAGAACGGCGACGGTACATGTGAACAGTTGAGTTGGAACTGCACGAAACACAAAACGATGCACACACACTAAACACTGATGGCGATGATCTCCGGCGCGCGAATGTCCACTGAGCGTGTACGAGTCCGGGGACCTGCCAAGAGAGGAGGTGGAGGAGGAGGAAGGGGAAATGGGAGAGGGGAGAGCAGAGATGCCATGGGCAAAGGAGAGAGGGGGAGGGAGGAAGGTGGAGGGGATGCCCGGGGGAGAGGGTAGGAGGGAGGGGGGAAGGGAAAGAGAAGGGAAGGGAAAGGGGGGGAGGGAGGGTGCCTAAAGGAAAGGACACAGGAGGTGGGGGGGAGGATCAAAGTTGATAGGAGGGGTAGATGCAGGGGAGGAGGACATCATCAGGGAGGGGGAGCTGGCGGAAGCCACCTTGGGAGAGGGTAAGGAGGGTTGAGAGATGGAGACCGGGTGGGACATGGGAATACAGGCGCGGCAGCGGGCGGGGGTGGGTGAGGATTGGGGAGACGAGCGGGTGAGGAGGGTCGAGTTTACGGGAGGTGTACAGGATCCGTATCCTTTCAAGGAAAAGGAGGAGGTGGGGGAAGGGGATGAGATCATACAGGATCCGCGTGGGGGAGGGGAGACGGATGCGATAGGCGAGGCGGAGAGCATGGCGTTCAAGGATTTGGAGGGATTTATAAAAGGGAGGGGGGGCGGAGATCCAAGCCGGATGGGCATAACAAAGGATAGGGCGGATGAGGGATTTATAGGTGTGGAGGATGGTGGAGGGGTCCAGACCCCACGTACGGCCGGAGAGGAGCTTGAGGAGACTGAGTCGGGAGCGTGCCTTGGCTTGGATTGTCCTGAGGTGGGAGTGAGGGCGATAGGACAGCCATAGATGGTGATGTAGAAATCAAGGAGGCGGAAGGAAGGGGTGGTTTTGCCTACAATGATCGCCTGGGTTTTGGAGGGATTGACCTTGAGCAACCACTGGTTGCACCAAGCGGTGAACTGGTCAAGATGGGATTGGAGAAGGTGTTGGGAGCGCTGCAGGGTGGGGGCAAGGGCTATGAAGGCGGTGTCATCGGCAAACTGGAGAAGGTGGATGGGTGGTGACGGTTGCGGCATGTCCGCCGTGTACAAAAGGTACAGAAGGGGGGAGAGGACGGAGCCTTGGGGCACACCGGCAGAGGGGAAAAAGGTGTAGGAATCTGTGTTATGGACGGTGACATAGGAAGGATGGCGGGAGAGAAAGGAGCCGATCAGACGGACGTAGTTAATGGGAAGGGCGAAGGTTTGGAGCTTGAAGAGGAGGCCGGAATGCCATACGCGGTCATAGGCACGTTCGAGGTCCAGGGAGAGGAAGATTGCGGAGCGACGGGAATTAAGCACACTGGCGAGCTCATAACGCCCCTTAAATGCACGTGAAGAGGCAACCTTTCCCCTTTCCCACCAGAGGGAGACACCAAAGCTGCGACTGGCACAGCGGCGCCACCGCCAGAAACGGAGGGCGACTGCTTCACACTACGCGCTGCGGCGCGCTCTTCAAAACAGCAATTTTTACCACGGCTCAGTTGTACATCTTCGCATAACTCAAACTACAATGTGCAGTTTTCGCATTAAACTTCTATTCAGATTTCCCTTCACATTCTATCCCTGTTACAAAACTTTGAATTTCCACTTAAATCAAGCAACATAAAATAATGTGATTCGCTAACGATTTACATGCAACATCAGATTCAATAAAAGCTGTTTCTGTCTTGCCTGAGTCAACTCAATAGAAAATTGTTGTCAGATGTATATCAACTCCCAAAGATTCCGATTTTTCCTATTTCATCAATCAGAAACATACCAAATTCCTATGTCTTTTGCAACCTAAATTCCCACGACGTAAAGAATGGCATGTAGGTCTTCTGTGTAGAAAAATGTAAATGGAAACACGCATTGATATGGTGCCTTAGACTACACCATTACTGAGTGTTAGTTGGATTCAGTTGCATCCTACAGACACCTGCAGGCAATACTCTGTAGGGATTTGATGTGAAAGATCAGTTATTTAGTGGCATTTTCCAGAGTCAAATTTATAGACAGGATACTGCAAAACCAAAGATTATTTACTCAGAAGAGACTGGTCACAAAACACTTTTACGGCCTTTACGTGAATATTGTTCAGGTATATGAAATCTGTATCAGTTAGAACAGTGGGAACTTCTTTTTGTTGCGAGAGGTTTTTATGACTGAGGCTATTCTGATGAAGCAGCCAGTAACGGACTGTAAAGCAAGCGAACACTTCCTACGATAAGGGTATAAGAAACGGAAAGAATCATCTAGAAAAGAACAGATAAGAGTGCCTTTAAATCCACGACAAGCGTTATCTAGGTATAATATTTGTGGTTCATTTTTGTACGTTGTTTGTGAACTTGTGTGTATGAGTATGGTACGTATCCCTCACTTGTTCCAAAATTCATTTCTGTTCTTAGAACGTGCTCATGCTGAGCTTGGCTTTACGGCGCTGGCAGATGTCAGCAGCTGGTGAGATAAATTTGGCACTAACAGCCAAAGCTTTCAAGCAAAGGTCGATTCTCCGAACGTGCCACGTCGCGTTCCCGTAATGTTCCGTGAAATGTATGGTCTATCCATGCTATTCTCTAACATCATACCACATCTTGGTGGACTTCGAACGAAATATGCGAATGATTTTTAACTGTACCTTTAAGATCGGAAAGGACATCACCCTTGTAATATATACGAAATAAATGTATCCCGTAACTGAAAGTATGTCGCTCTACGAAGATAGCGATGGAGGTCAGTGGTTTAAATGTACGCCGTCAGGTTTTCAAAATGGCTCTGACCACTATGGGACTTAACGTCTGAGGTCATCAGTCCCCTAGAACTTAGAACTAGTTAAACCTAACCAACATAAGGACATCACAAACATCCATGCCCGAGACAGGATTCCGAACCTGCGACCGTAGCGGTCGCGCGGCTTCAGACTGAAGCGCCTAGAATGAAATGTGGAACGTATGCCCTTCTGCAGAGAAAAAATGCTATTCATGCATAAAACACATTTGTTGATTGTGGGGAGGGGACCAAACAGCGAGGTCATCGGTTGTATTCGATTAGGGAAGGATGGGGAACGAAGTTGGCCGTGCCCTTTCGATTTGCCTAAAGCGATTTAGGAAAATCGCGGAAAACCTCAATGACGATGGCCGGATGCGGGTTTTGAACTGTTGTCCTCGCGAATGAGAGTCCAGTGTGCTAACCACTGCGCCACCTCGTTCGGTAAAAACACATTATTTTATCCGTTAAAAGGAATATCTTTCAGTTTATTTCACTGAAGCAAACGAATTCACCACACTGAACTACGACTTCATAGTGTAGGAGCGCGAAAAAACCTTTGTTACTATTGTATTTTTAGTTTTTAAAGTAAAGAAAACTGTTTTTCACTCCCACATGAGCGAAACGAAGTCTGTGTAATTATTATGCTATTTTGGAAATGTACATATTGTTTTGTATCACCGAAAATTATCAAAGTCACAATCATATTACTAACCGTACTGTACGACTATGGTGAAATATAATCTTACTACATTAATATATTAAATGTTCGTAGCTGCGAAAAAACAGCGTAATGGAAAACTGAAAGTTGAAAAGAAGCAGCAAAGAAGCTCAATACGGCAGCGAGTCGAATGTCAATTGTTTCTTCTGTGGCGCTAACGGCAGCGCAGATGTTCCACATGAAATGCGACGTTGTAGAAGCTCATATGAAACTGTGAAGTGCGTGCTGACCCGAAGCTTCGTTGCAAGGCGAAGAACTGCCAGCGTAATGCGATGAGTGAGTGAAGGCGTTTCCATATCGATACTTCCAAGGTAAATTTCTGACATTTTAATGGAGCTCCGGAAGGACAGAGCGCCATCTCTTTATTATTTTCAAATTTCAGACGGCCAACTCTTTTAATTAATATAATAAAAATGTGTAACACGTAAGTGAAAGGAGAAGAGACTGAGGAGCTGTGAATAATTTGAAGTCCTTAATGCTTTAAAAACACCTTCAGGTAGTGACAAATCTATCGCTTTATGAAAAGACTGTGGATTGAGATAAATGTCTGGCTGAGAAATAACTTCGTCTGACTGTATTAGGAACACTATGCTGAAATGTGCGTGGCGTTGTCAGCATATAGTAGCGAGCCTCGCTTGCAGCCGTATACGGGGGACAGCTAATTTTTTCACCTAGATATCAGGTACAAACTATTATCGAATGAGGTTAGATATGGCATCAGTGGAAAAGACCTTTAAACTGTAGAAAAACTGTGAAGTGTGTCACACAGAACGAATGTTCAAAATTTGTAGAATTTAAAGCACTGTTGGATGAGAGAACTCTTTCTGTTGCTTTGTAATCGTGCTAGATTTATATGCTCATCATTGTGTGTGCGTTCCTTGCTAAACTAGTATTTAAAACATAAAAAAGTTTATAGCCGAGATATGGGCACTGTCAAAAGTTACGAAACACAATGAAACTAAATGCTAAAGAAACACAAAAGACGCGGAGTGTTGAGTCATGTAGTGTTTTCGTTTTATTTACGAGTTTAGCAAGAGAGGTATAGCTGATGATGGTCATATAGATAGTTACAACATAAAAGAAAGAAACTGCCAGCATAGGCTGTTTTAAATTCTACATATTATAGCACAGAAATCATTCTTTTACGTCTTCCATGTTCTAGGCTTTCCATGAGAGATACCTTCTCGAATTATAACGAACTGTGACCACGGTGAGTAGTTCCACCCAAAGCGAGTGTCATTAGTAAATTCTTTATTGGTAGAGTCACGTTATTTATTCTGTTTTAATGTAGTTCATTGTGATGCATTTCCAAATATTTCATTTACATTATAACATGTACATTATTATTCTGAAATTTACAATTAATTTTTGACAGAGGAAAAGTAAAACCGTCTTCAGCCTATTTTCCTACCATTCCACTCTCGAATACTACGAGAGAAAAATGAACACGAGCGAGCGTCTTATCTCTCTTATTTTATCTCTATAGTCAGCTCTCCTCATGTAGATGGGAGTCAACAAAAGTACTTGGGTATTCGGCAGACAAACTCAGTGAGTGAAAAGATCCTGCAGCAACAAAAAAGGCCTTTATTTTAGTAGCTTCCATCCCTACTCCCTTAACATATCCGTGAAGCTCTCTCTAAGTTTGTGATAAGCCAAAAGGAGATGTCCTCATATGAACTCACTCAGTGTCTTGCGTTAGTTTTACCTGAAAACACACCTACAGAGAACGAGCAAGCTAGGCGGGCTCTGCCTTAAAATCAGCCTCTCGTTCATCTTCTCCAGCACATTTAATTGTAGCAGTACAAAATAAATTATTTATTGATTACAGTCAGTGTATCTACACCTGGCACTATGGCTATAGGTAATTATGTCTTCAGTCAACAAGGTAGAGCAGACTGACCCTTACATCACAACGGCAACAGATAACACCATTAGATATCACCTTCTCACCCTAAACCACACTCTCAGAATAAGCGACTACATCACGAACATGTCTGAGAGCTTCTGTGAAGTTTGGAAGGTGGGAGACGAGGTACTGGCGGAAGTAAAGCTGTGAGGATAGGTCACGAGTCGTTGTTGGGTAGCTTAGAAGGTAGGCACTTGCCCACGAAAGGCAAAGATACCGAGTTCGAGTCTCGGTGCGGCACACAGTACCAACCCGCCAGGAAGTTTCACAACAGCGCACACTCCACTGCAGGGTGAATATCTCAGTCTGGAAACGTCGGACATAGTTTGCACATTATCACGTAGCTAGTTTTAGATTACTTCAGTAATTTGGTCGTGCAAGAAATGCTTGATGAGCAAAACATGCACGGAAATGTTCCCCATATATTAAATTAAGACAGATAAGTAATAAGACTGACACCAGTACGATAAAAACAATTTAATGTACTTGTTTTCGAAAAATGAGTTTTACAACTGCAGTTTGATTTATATCCCTGTTTGTTTATATATTTTAACCAGTTCCGTGTTTATGGATTTTCGTGTAATTATGGAGAAGATCGTGACTAATATAGAGACCTTTTTTGCTGTAATTTGACATAAAGACTTCTTTATGATCACAATACGACGTCGCTGGCAGCTTTTCAAAGTGAAGAAACGTAACACCGACGCGTATTCTAAATAAGGCCCAGAATGCGTGCTTTTATCGTTATTCCACCGAAAATTGTGTAAATGTCTCTAGAAACACTGGTTGCATACATCGCAATTTAGTTGCGTTTTACAGTCTGGAACCGCGCGACCACTACGGTCGCAGGTTCAAATCCTGCCTCGGGCATGGATGTGTGTGATATCCTTAGGTTAGTTAGGTTTAAGGGGCTCCGGAACGCCCTATACTTGCAATGTTAAAATAACTCTTATAAATTACATCTTTCCTCACAAAGTATTTGAGGTAGGAAGTTGAACTTTTTACAGATTATTTATTGGAGTGTGGGCTACAACTTAACACAGGGATTTTACAAAATTTTAGTTCAGTTATTAAAGATGATTTTTTTTCAATTGTAATGAAAATTCACAACATTTTTTTGCAATTTTTTATTTATATATTCAAAAATATACAGTTTTTTGGAAAAAGGCTGTGTTAAAT
Source organism: Schistocerca cancellata (assembly GCF_023864275.1). Lineage (NCBI taxonomy): Eukaryota > Metazoa > Arthropoda > Insecta > Orthoptera > Acrididae > Schistocerca > Schistocerca cancellata. The sequence goes on along the minus strand of NC_064631.1, from coordinate 96,106,737 downwards.
TATGCAGAAGGTACTGTGTAACATTTACTGAAAGTTTGAAACAAATATGTTTGGAAGATCCTTAGAAAACATGTAATTAGTATGGGAAAATAAAAGTTTTGGGAATCGAGCGACAAAGATTGGATTAACTTTTTAGTGCATTCCAGGTCCATAGGATGGATTATCTTCATCCTCTGCAAACTCCTCCTCCAGCTTCCTCTTGTTCCTCCTCCTGTTTACTCTTGCTTGTATTTCTAGACTCTTTACAGCCCTGTCTGCAGCCCGAAGGCGTTCCTTGTCTAAAGCAAGCATCGCTCGTACCATGTTAGAACCTATCTTCATTCCCATATTTCTAAATACCTTGCACCTTACAATGTTGCCATCATTGAAAGTCGCAACAGCAACTTTACTTTTACTCATTATTATACTTCAACAAAACAGAGACTCAAGAAACAGAATTAACTACGAATATTTTCGAGATAACGACAGAGTAAATAAACATGAAACAATCGACAATCACACCAGCGATATATATTGAACCATCACAGGTTAGCCACAACACATACTTTATCTCACATCACTAAAATGTACCTGATGAACACGGACGTTAATAATAACACCATTTGACAGCAGTTTAACAGCGCCACAGTGGGTCACGCCCATGTAGAACACATTTCAAAACAAATTTAAAAATAGTTGTAGTCTTCGGAATTGAATAAATTATATATCTATTAAAAAGTAATAGTCTGCAGATTCAGAAAACGCAAAAAAGTAAAAATTGAACTTTTCATGATTTTGAGCCTTTCCGTAGCCCCTTAAGTAGTTCTAAGTTCTAGGGGACTGATGACATTAGAAGTCCCATAGTGCTCAGAGCCATTTGAACCATTTTTGTTGCGTTTTATTTAGCCGGTTGTGGGCTGACACTCGGCCTTCAACGGCTTGTCTGGATGGCGAGATGTTTAACTCTGACAAAAGAGACAAGCACAGTGGCGTGCGGTCGCGGCGACCACGCACTGAGGCCGCGCTCGCCGACCACATGGAGTGGGAGGCGCTGCCAGCCGCCCACCAGATGTCGGGCCCCGGGCTGAATGAGACAGGTGCCACGGGAGGGGACGAGGTAACCACGCACCAGGCGGCAGTTCACAGGCACTGCTGTGGGCAAGGGAAGGCGTGCCGTACACTCAAAAGTGCCCACTAAGGTTGGAAAAAACCGACCGGCTAAAACCGATACCGGTATTTTAGTTATGAATAACCGGTGTTCTTCGGTATCTGTTTGGCCTCCGATATGAGTGGCAAAATTTTTGGTTTTTAAATGAATCTTCTTTAAACAACGACAAATAAATTTCCATTGCTTTTAATATTGCTTTATAGTAGAAAATCGGAAAAGCGATCAGTGCTGTTTTAACAATAATGCTGACAGAAGCCAGCAACAAAGACATGACATACCAGCTGTATAGAATTTGTGTTACAGCAATGTACTTGTTACAGTGTGACGTTGCCTATTAATCAAAAGGCTGTGAGGACTATGGGACTTAACTTCTGAGGTCATCAGTCTCCTAGAACTTAGAACTACTGAAACCTAACTAACCTAAGGACATCACACACATCCATGCCCGAGGCAGGATTCGAACCTGCGACCGTAGCAGTCGCGCGGTTTCGGACTGAAGCGCCTAGAACCGCTCGGCGACCAGGGCCGGGCTACGTGGCCTATTAGACAGCACGCATTTACAGGAATTGTGTAGGACTTGCCCTATCTCGCTGCGGTTGTGGGACTTACTTGTATTACATAATGGCACTATACCTAGTCTGTAAGGATTATATTAAGTGCGGTAAGGATTATATGAAGTGCGGTCTCAGAGAAACACAATGCTCTATTTGCTTTAAAAGATTAAAAACGGGAGGAGCCAAAAGGAAACTGCGATATCGTATTAGGAGTAAACTTAATAATTCATTCATAGTTTACAATGTAAATAGAAAGTAGCTAATCTTCTACCTGTGTCTACACAGTGCGCCCTCCTCTGCTTGTAAAACTTGACAGCGGGGAAACTAATAGTCCTTCAGCTTAAGTTTTTATTCCGCAGCACTATTTGTAATGTTCAAGCAGTGGTGGCGTAATCCACGGTTAGAACACGATTTTTGAGCAGAGGTTCAAAAAAATTACAACCAGTAGGAGAATGCTGGTGGTTTATTTTAGTATTCAACCACTTATTTATTTTCGAGAAAAGAAGCGAACAGTGGACGGACAAAGTTTTCTACTATGTGTTTATTTAATTTAATATTTTGGTTGTACGTATACTGAAAATGAGGGAGTTAAAATTTTCAATCTTTTTCCAGTTTCTACGTTTGTTATAGTAAATAATAGGAATAAAAAAAACCAAACATCGGTTATTTAAGAAACGGTTATTTTGATAATTTTTAACAGTTAGGTTAAACTGGCGACAGAGGCCGGCCGTTGTGGCTGAGCGGTTCTAGGCGCTACAGTCTGAAACCGAGCGGCCGCTACGGTCGCAGGTTCGAATCCTGCCTCAGGCATGGACGTGTGTGATGGTCTTAGGTTAGTTAGGTTTAATTAGTTCTAAGTTCTAGGCGACTGATGACCCCAGAAGTTAATTCGCGTAGTGCTCAGAGCCATTTACACCATTTTGAACCAAACTGGCGACGATGATGACCAATACAACCGAAAACCGGTTGTTTCAGCGATAAGAGCCATCCCTGTTGCTGACGCCGGCACCAGCTACTAGTACATGTTTGCCAGCTCGATTTGGCCACCAGCACTTCCCCAACCCATCGTCTCACGAAAAGTGACTGCATCACAATTATAGAAGGCACGTTTTGTAGATATCGCATAATTTAGTAGCTTCTGTTTTCATACGTACGCAAAAAAGTTCTGATGAGGAAGATTTTCTCAAAACGCGCCAGAATATATTAAGATAAAACAAAATAAATAATGTGACTGGTCGCTGTTCGAAACAAATAGTTTATTTAGTCACAGCACCTGCACCTACTCCTACCAAATAATTACTACTATTAATTATGATTCAACAAGATATCTTTGATGATGCGTCGTCGAGAGCAATGTACTCTTACCCGACTGTTAAATGAATTCATGTTGCTTCGGTTTATAAGGGTGCTTGAAAAATTGTCTGTGACCACAGTTGTCCAACGCATAAATACTTCTTTATTTCCGACAACCAGATTCGACAGACTTTGCTGTCATCTTCTGCTCTTCAAACCTTTTTGTTACAAAACGTGTTCATTGTGAGTTGGAAACTCAAGACAGGTTCTCATATTACTGAAGAAAAGGCACCACATTATACAAATGTTTCTCAGCAATGAGAGATTTACAGTTAAAAAGCACCTGCATCGTGAAAATCACAATATACAGCAAAATGTACATTAACAAACGTATGTTAATTTGACATGTTCAATTAATTGATGATCCACCTTAGACGCCATACAGCGTATAACTCAACTACTCTATATAATGTGATTTTTAAGACTTGAAAATCATCTGTGAGTGCTACATATACGGACATAGCCCCGTACACAAGTCTTTTTTGATTGTAAATATTTTATTGCTGACAGAGCTTCGTATAATGCGCTACATGCTATCCAGTAATATGAAAACTTGGCAGGAGGTTCCAACTCACAATGAACACGTTTAGTACAAAAAACTTTCTAAGCCACTCGGAATCAGTTGTCAAATTTAAGAAGTATTTATGTGATCTTCGCTACAGAAAGTCATGTATTAAGTAAAACAGATTCAATATTTCAGACTGTTGTGAAACAGAGGACGCTGACAGCTAAGTTCCAAAAAAATGGTTCAAATGGCTCTGAGCACTATGGGACTTAACTTCTGAGGTCATCAGTCACCTAGAACTTAGAACTACTTAAACCTAACTAACCTAAGGACATCACACACATCCATGCCCGAGGCAGGATTCGAACCTGCGACCGTAGCAGTCGCGCGGTTCCGGACTGCGCGCCTAGAACCGCTAGACCACCGCGGCCGGCTGACAGCTAAATTTGATATCATCCATGTCCTCCTGGATAGGCGTTTAATTATTTAATCGAGAAGCAATGAGGTTCGTAATGTTTTACCACGATGCAGACAATTATTTGCATTTTCATTTGCCCACAAATCGTACCTGTAAAAAATTGGACACTCAGTGCGATATGGGTACCACATCTGATGGAGAAATAGTAGAATGTATCCACTTCTATACGGCAAAAAACACTCAAGAAAGCAGGTTTTGAGGCTGCTAGCTAAGAGAATAGTACTGCTACTGGCGATAAACGCATCCTTTGCAACCACATGATGAAACGGAGAATGTTTGTGCAACGGTGGTAGTTCGTCTCTTCCATTTTGCAGTTAATTCGTGCTGCAGAGTAGTGTGCACCGAAAGCACAGCATGATTACATAACGATACACAACCTAGGCGGTCAGAGATAGTAGAAAAAATCAGGAAATATGCTGTTTTTAATTTCGTGTGACATACCTGCGAAGGTAAATTTGAATGACAGCCGTTTTCCGTGTCCTGTCGCGGTAGGCAATGAAGAGTCGCCTGATACATACGCATCATGTTCAACTGACGCTCCTGCAACTCTCGTCTTGTAAATAGGAGACTTTGCTAGAACACAAACGCGCCTCCGCCGAGATGTCCCAGAGTTTATTTCGTCCAACCTTACAAAGAAATTCTGTGTGAATTATTTAAGTAACTTAAAATCCGATCACAGATTCGGAATACGAAAGAGGCGACGAACAGAAAGACCATAAGCCCATGTTGACTACATTCATAATTAATGAGGCTGATAAATTGGATAGGCAAATTTCACTCTTTGAAAGTAATTTTCCTAGCGATTTCGAAGCGAGCAACGTGTTGCCAAGGAATAAAGCCACTACATGCACAGGTAAGAATAATTTCTAGAAATTAATTTAGAAAAAATTGTCCGAAAACAGTGCGGCCGGCCGCGGTGGTCTCGCGGTTCTAGGCGCGCAGTCCGGAACAGCGCGACTGCTGCGGTCGCAGGTTCGAATCCTGCCTCGGGCATGGATGTGTGTGATGTCCTTAGGTTAGTTAGGTTTAAGTAGTTCTAAGTTCTAGGGGACTGATGACCTCAGAAGTTAAGTCCCATAGTGCTCAGAGTCATTTGAACCATTTTGAAAACAGTGCGTCCTTCGAGAAGAAAGACATTAGCCATTCAGTTTAAACCCGCTTCGCACAGGCAAGGCCGCGGAGGAAGACCTTGTTTTCGTGAGGGCGCTGGTCAGGCGCTACCGCAGAATGAACAGCCTAAAACGCCTCTCTGCCTCAATCACCGTAGGAGAGTCAAGAGTGTTCCCCTGGTCATGTTGGCAATATGACACTATTTTTATCAGGAGTAGCCACTGTAGTGTGTCGCAACCGAGGTAATAACAAACTGATTCAAATGGCTCTGAGCACTATGGGACTTAACATCTATGGTCATCAGTCCCCTAGAACGTAGAACTACTTAAACCTAACAGCACACAACACCCAGTCACCACGAGGCAGAGAAAATCCCTGACCCCGCCGGGAATCGAACCCGGGAACCCGGGCGTGGGAAGCGAGAACGCTACCGCACGACCACGAGCTGCGGGCAGGTAATAACACAAAGAACACTCTTAGCAGCTTCTGATCGCGGTCAGTTCGCTTCGCTACATCGAAAGACTGGCGTGCAGGGCAGCCGCCATCGTAGTTGCAACGTTTTCTGGACTTCATTTCTTTGTAGTTAGACGTAACGTCACGAAAGGAGATACATGCTACGAAGATGCACTCTGAGGTCGCGATAGTGGTAACGACAGTCGCTCGCTCCCAGTTTTACGATCAGTGCATCGGCTATTCGTCACGCATCTGTGGTAGCAGCGCGCTCAGGCGCCCGCGCGATCGATTCTAGACTCTGTTGCTGTCATGGCTCATTAATCTGCTCAGTTATTTCCCCCTCACTGGTTCTGTCTCAATACATCGAGTTATCTTTCCTAAAGATTGGAACGAGCTCACGCCATTATATTCTTCTGCAATCTGTAATTCCTGTGTGATATTTCTGTGGGTAGCTAGCTCGTGCCATTAATATTCCGGAACTATCTATTTAGAGCTTTTCCCACATTGTGAAGACTGGCTTGCTCTTCTCCCTCCCTCCCACACCTACTCCCTCTCCCACGTTTCTTAAGAGCAATGTACTGATTTCACTTCAATTGCAACGTCATTGATACTCGCTTGTAGTCCTTCCAACTGTAGCTGAATATGTAAGTAGGCTGTTTATGTTTTCTTATTGGCAACGTTACATAGCGCTCTGTATGAAAATCACTGGCTGTGCTGTGTGCAGTCTGTGGCTAGTTTGCATTGTTGTCTGCCATTGTAGTGTTGGGCAGCGGCAGCTGGATGTTAACAGCGCGTAGCGTTGCGCAGTTGGAGGTGAGCCGCCAGCAGTGGTGGATGTGGGGAGAGAGATGGCGGAGTTTTGAAATTTGTTATACTGGATATTATGAACTGCTATGTATATTATGGTTTTTCAACACTATTAAGGTAAATACATTGTTTGTTCTCTATTAAAATCTTTCATTTGCTAACTATGCCTACTAGTAGTTAGTGCCTTCCGTAGTTTGAATCTGTTATTTAGCTGGCAGTAGTGGCGCTCGCTGCATTGCAGTAGTTCGAGTAACGAAGATTTTTGTGAGGTAAGTGATTTGTGAAAGATATAGATTAATGTTAGTCAGGGCCATTCTTTGCAGGGATTTCTGAAAGTCAGATTGCGTTGCGCTAAAAATATTGTGTGTCAGTTTAAGCACAGTCGTGTATAATTTTTCTAAGGGGACGTTTCAAATATTTCAAAGGCGCCACAGCTGACCCACTGGCTTTCGCTTGTGAGCTCCTGTCACCTATTGACAATTACTTGTACTGTCTTAAGCTTAAGGCTGCTAGAAGTCAGAAAGAAGATAGTAAATCACAGACACAATGCAGATAGCAGGCACAAGTGGTAGCGTTTAGATTAACAAAGGCCAACAGTAGCGCTAGAGCCCTATAAATTGTAGAAGCTCTGGACAGCTGCCCCAGGAGAGAAGTTTCACTTCTGAGAATTAATCGGTACAATTTATGGATGTTCATCCTACTGCATGGACGAGGGACTTCAGCTGATGATATATGTGAGAAAAAGTACCGCCACAGCTGTGTCTGGAGAATGTCTTTATTGTCTCACACGACTAGGTTGCCGGCCTCTGTGGCAGAGCGGTTCTAGGCGCTTCACTCCGGAACCGCGCAGCTGCTACGGTCCCAGGTTCAAATCCTGCCTCGGGCATGGATGTGTGTGATGTCATTAGGTTAGTTAGGTTTAAGTAGTTTTAAGTCTAGGGGACTGATGACCTCAGATGTTAAGTCCCATAGTGCTCAGAGCCATTTGAACCATTTTGTATCTAACGAGACGTCGTTATCGGTGATGAAGACAGTGTGATCAGACACCGAAGACGAGATTTCTGAAGTCAAACATGACGTCAGTGTAGCAGGTTAGGCGGCCATTTGCCCTCGATTAACCGGACACGCCCGCGGTCCTGCCCGCACAGCGGTGTCTCAAGTGCGGACGTATTGTAGAGTTTGCAGAGAGGCGTTCTGCGTGCTGTCACACAGCACCGTTTGCACTGCTTGATATGGTTCCGTTCGCTGCGCAGCAGTGAGTGCGCTAGATTACTCCGGGTCTGTTTCTTGTACAGTCTGCATCGAGAAATATCTTTGAAAATTTTTACTGCAGTATATGTCCATCATTTACCCTCTTTGATTGACGTCTGTATGTGTGATCGAGTGAGATGCTTCCGTTGCTACGCATTTGTAGCTTTTACCGCCACTTGTTAGAGAAACTGTTGGACAGGTTAGGTGTACCTTTATACAGTCAGTGGCATAAGAAAGTGCACGCTGTCATATGAATGAAATAAGGGATACTGTAACAAATGTATGTTTACAGGAAAATACATGTTATTACTAAATGCACAATAACCCAGTAGTTAATCCAATCGCCGCCATTATCGTTTGTAGTTTGGCATCTTTTCGGCATGAGTTTCATATTCTCGGTGACGAACTCCATATCGTCCTGATTTTGTATGGCATCTGCTTCAAACTATATATTGGCTTTCCCTCGATCGGATTTACATCCGGAGACACTGCAGCCAATCCATCGTCGAAACTCCATTGTCGTATTTCCACGCTGCACAGAGACGGCTGCTATGTTTCGGATCATTATGCTCTTGAAGCACCCTGTTCGCCTTGTTCGAAATAAATAGCTTCTTAACGGACCTCAGAAGGCATTTTTGGTAAATACTGCACCTTTCTTTAGTGTATAAATTGATTGTAAGAAAGTGCAAATAACGAAAACAGCAACTGCAAAACGAAACATTCAACTCTCACACTGTTTGTTTATACCCCGTGCAAAAGCCCACTGAGCACAGATTGGAGACCACTACCAGGGATGTCGCTGCGGACGTTACATTTAACATTATGGCGTGCACTTTCTTGTGGAACTGACTGTAAATTAGTAACGGTTGCTGTGGTGTCACCGCCAGACACCACACTTGCTAGGTGGTAGCCTTTAAATCGGCCGCGGTCCGTTAGTATACGTCGGACCCACGTATCGCCACTATCAGTGATTGCAGACCGAGCGCCGCCACACGGCAGGTCTAGTCTAGAGAGACTCTCTAGCGCTCGCCCCAGTTGTACAGCCGACTTTGCTAGCGATGGTTCATTGTCTGCATACGCTCTCATTTGCAGAGACGATAGTTTAGCATAGCCTTCAGCTACGTCATTTGCTATGACCTAGCAAGGCGCCATATTCAGTTACTATAGTCTGAACAGATAATATTGTGAATCATTTACCGTGAAGAGCGACGCTCATCATGAATGGATCAAAGTTAGGTATCAAACTAATTACGTCCGCTTTCTGAATTCTAATTCCTTGTCATGTTCCAGACCTCACGTCGGTATAGTCCTTCCCTCCTCACGCCAGCCTGTGTGAGCTAAAACGCGTGTATTTTGGCCCCCATTCGTAACACGGTGTTGGCTCTTCTGCCAACACAACAGTTGCTGTAGAATCAGGGATAGTTGATGAAAGCTGGAGATTTAATTCCAAGCTGACGCTCATCATGAATGGATCAAAGTTAAGTATCAAACTAATTACGTCCGCTTTCTGAATTCTAATTCCTTGTCATGTTCCAGACCTCACGTCAGTATAGTCCTTCCCTCCTCACGCCAGCCTGTGTGAGCTAAAACGCGTGTATTTTGGCCCCATTCGTAACACGGTGTTGGCTCTTCTGCCAACACAACAGTTGCTGTAGAATCAGGGACAGTTGATGAAAGCTGGAGATTTAATTCCAAGCTGACGCTCATCATGAATGGATCAAAGTTAAGTATCAAACTAATTACGTCCGCTTTCTGAATTCTAATTCCTTGTCATGTTCCAGACCTCACGTCAGTATAGTCCTTCCCTCCTCACGCCAGCCTGTGTGAGCTAAAACGCGTGTATTTTGGCCCCCATTCGTAACACGGTGTTGACTCTTCTGCCAACACAACAGTTGCTGTAGAATCAGGGACAGTTGATGAAAGCTGGAGATTTAATTCCAAGCTGAAACTGTTTTATTCAACTCTGACGACGCAGGAGACTTCGATGCTTAAAGAGACAGGGGCCAAAGGGGAACGTAATGGTGCGCAATGCGGCACGGCAGCGGCAGTCGGCGTTTGGGTGGCAGCGCCTGAGGACAGAGCAGAGCGCGGCCGCCGCTCGCTGGCAGCAGCGGCAACACTCGGCTCTGGAGCGGCTTATCCGGCAGCCGCTAAGCAGGGTCACCAGTCACGCGCGGAAGGGGATCTGCCGCGGCGGGGCAGACGTGTATAAGCCGTCCGCACACAGCGTGAACGATGCTGGCTCGTCACGAGGCGCTGTTAGTCATCCGGGCAAATCTGCAAGGTGAGGCGGCCGCGACAAAGGCTGCGCCGAGCTGGGAACAGTCGGTGGGAACCCGGCGGCGCCGCTCTGCGTGCTTTCACCGGTTGAGCCGGCGCGCACCTGCACGGAGACAGCGGCGAGTAGAGCTGCCGCTAGTGGCTGCCGCGTAAATATCCTCAGCGCTGAGCGAGGAATTCCGCGTGAAGGCGATGCAGCACCGGTATCAGGAGATGGTTGAAATGGCTCTGAGCACTATGGGACTTAACATCTGAGGTCATCAGTCCCCTAGAACTTAGAACTACTTAAACCTAACTAACCTAATGACATCACACACATCCATGCCCGAGGCAGGAGTCGAACCTGCGACCGTAGCAGTCGCGCGGTTCCAGTCTGAAGCGCCTAGAACCGCTCGGCGACACCTGCCGGCTGTCAGGAGAAGGCCCATAATAGACAGCATGTCTCCGAAAATTAGGAACTCCGTTGGTAACAGAACAGAAAACACTATCTGCATCAATGTACCATTTTCTTTTACACTGAAGCGCCAAATAAACTGGTATAGGCATGCGTATTCCAATACAGATGTATATAAACACGCAAAATACGGCGCTGCGGTCGGCAATACCAATGTAAGACAACAAGAGTCTGGCGCAGTTGTTGGATTGGTTACTGCTACTACAACGGCAGGTTATCAAGATATTGGTGAGTTTAACGTGGTGTTATAGTCGGCGCACGAGCGATGGGACATAGCATCTCCGAGGTAGCGCCGCGCGGGATTAGCCGAGCGGTCTGAAGCGCTGCAGTCATCGACTGTGCGGCTGATCCCGGCGGAGGTTCGAGTCCTCCCTTGGGCATGGGGGTGTGTGTTTGTCCTTAGTATAATTTAGGTTAAGTAGTGTGTAAGCTTAGGGACTGATGACCTTAGCAGTTAAGTCCCATAAGATTTCACACACATACGTTCATTTCGAGGTAGCGATGAGGTGGGATTTTCCTATTCGACCACTTCACTAGTGTAGCGTGAAGATCAGGAATCAGGTAAAACATCAAATCTCCGATATCGCCGCGGCCGGAAAAAGATCCTGCAAGAACGGGACCAACGACGACTGAAGAGAATCGCTCAACGTGACAGAAGTGCAACCCTTCCGCAAATTTCTGCAGAGTTCAATGCTGGGCCATAATAAGTGTCAGAGTCCGCCAAACTAGGTTCTGTTTTCATAGTTGCTAATTTTATCTGAACAGCTGCCTTAATATCATAATCAAAGCAACTGGAAGTGCTTGCCAGAATCTCTGTGTTGTACTATAAGATGAGACATACCAAACAGTCGCAGTTTTGCTCGATTGTTGTAAGCGTCTATGATGCATATTCTCAGCCGCGCGTTGTGGCCGAGCGGTTCTAGGCGCTGCTGCTACTGTAGCAGGTTCGAATCCTGCCTCGGGTGTGAATGTGTGTGATGTCCTTAGGTTAGTTATATTGTGTCTCACTGTTTAGAGGCACAAAACGCGTGGGTGTTTTAAGCTCGTTACTAAATGCAAATAATTAGGAGGCCGAGTTGATAGGAGCTGAAGGAGTCCAGGTTGCAATAAAATGCGATACGGCGCACTGTTAGAGAGAAGGATTATTATTTAGGAAACACATAGCAAGTACAATGAAAATGACTTATCCTCAGTAATTTGTAGGACTGCAGCTACGGCTGTAACTAATATAACGTATTCTCAGGGACTGAGCCTGATGGGCCCACCTCAGAGAATCAATTCAAACAGAACTGGCTGAGGGCCGATTATGAAAGTGCGTCTGCCTAGGTTGAAATCCAGCTAAGAAGTGAACGAGGCACACTCCAGTTCCGTCGAGCTGCGCAGCCCGCTGGAGTGCGCTGTGCTCGGCAGACGACGGGCTGCCAACATTGCGTTGGCGCGGCGTTGTAGTAGTATCTGTGGCAATGACACTACAAGTTAGGTTTGGGTAGTTCTAAGTCTGGAGGACTGATGACCATAAATTTAAGTTCAAATGGCTCTGAGCACTATGGGACTTAACATCTATGGTAATCAGTCCCCTAGAACTTAGAACTACTTAAACCTAACTAACCTAAGGACAGCACACAACACCCAGCCATCACGAGGCAGAGAAAATCCCTGACCCCGCCGGGAATCGAACCCGGGAACCCGGGCGTGGGAAGCGAGAACGCTACCGCACGACCACGAGATGCGGGCCATAAATTTAAGTCCCATAGTGCTTAGAGCCAGCTTATTCTCAATACAACGATGTTCCACAGTCCTAAATAGTGTGACGGAAAGACACAAAGGCAGAATTTCTAGGCATACGGCAGAAGCCAGCCTCGTGCAATCCAGGATCATCCCTTTCAATCTTAAAAGCGTCCTGATCACAAATGGTGACCGGAAAACACACTTTACACTTGTGCTCTATCAGAACACAACCAATCCTGTTAACGATACCACCTGCATAAGACAACACCTATTTCAGTCTTCTTGTGTGGGCTATAACTGTCACACGTGTTAACATCTGGCCTAAAGATTTTGCCACAGTTCCTGTATTTTCGAAACTATATACGGACAATAACATCTCAACACTCGACGAACCTCGTTCTCACGGTGACATCTTCTTGCAGCTACTAAACCATCGGACTCTGCCCTTCACTGAGCAAACCCAACAGCAGCTTATTCCACTCTATACACACGGAGTCGGCCGACTGCTTTATCCATATCCCTAGCACGTGCATTGCACGTGGCCTAGGGGCGTCCAATCCCCCGATAGGCGTAATGACCAAGCAGTTGAGTGAATGTTTTGTTCGGCTCCGTAGTGGAGTCAATAACGTACGCGTATGTAATTTAGTTTGACATAGACAAGGTCGCTTTGAATCGTGAAAGAACTGTCTTATCATCGAGATTTGTGTGACAACAGGATGAGGGGAACGGCGAATAGCGTATCAGTGAACAGTGTGGCAACGACCTGAGTTACGTTCGAAACCTCGCTGCATTTCCCTATGTAATGAGGCGTAGAACACATTTCATGATGATCGGCTACCCGGTTGACTAGGTTAAGCTTTCAGACCCTTGTTTCTAGACAGTAGTTAGTTGTTTGGTCGCAAGAATCTTCGCCATCTCTCCTCTGCGATGTACTGAACAATCTACACTAAGGCTAGAGTAGGAGAAAGGTGGGGGGCCGGGGAGAGGGAGCCAGCAGCGCGTTGAGGTTGTTTGTTGACGTAGCTGTTAAGTGTGGGGAGTGTCTTCGGCGCATAGAGGTAGACTTCGACAAAATTCAATATAATGCTTCGAAGGCATAGAGTGAATATCGTGTTATCCGACTACAAATCAATGGCGAACATCTACATGACATCAAATCGTTTAAATATTTAGAGGGCAATCTAAGAAGCAATATTAAAAGTCTGTAATAGGTAAGGGAATGGAAAAATTAGTTTTGTGGGAAGGGTTCTGGAAGTCGAACAATACAGACACTAGCGCCACCAATTATGGAGTATTGCTTCAGCAATTGGAGCTCGCATCAAGTAAATATGACGACAGACATGGAGCGGCTTCAAAGATGAGTTGTTAGGTCGTAATAGCGTGTACTAAAATAACGGATATGCTCAAGGAATTTAAATGAGAAATATTGGAAGAAAACTGGTACTGTTCTTAAGAAATAATGTTGAGGAGAGTTTAGAGAACCGATATTCGAGTAAAACTGGGCAGCAATTCTGCCACCACCATCGTATGTCACGTCAGGAGCCTTCAGAATAAGATACGAGGATAAAGAAAATATTTTTTTTCTTCGTTCTACGCCCGAATGAAATAGGACACAAAAAACGCTAATACTGATGCGAAGTACATTTTGCCAAACACTTTTTAGTGATTTGTGGAATGTACATGTAGATGTATGTCGGATGTAGACAAAGCACCTTTCAGTCTTACGATATGCAGCAACTGCTACAGTGGCTTCTTGTGTACCGCACTAACAAAATTGTCGGCCTCAGTGGAAGTTCTTCTTACGTACCTATATGAAACCAATGTTAGGTATTCAAGATATTACGTCTGCAGCGGATTTCAGTTTGAATGATACAAAAATGATACGCATTTTAAGATCTTTTGGACCTGCTTAACGTACACTGCTGGCCATTAAAATTGCTACACCACGAAGATGATGTGCTACAGAGGCGAAATTTAACCGATAGGAAGAAGATGCTGTGATATGCAAATGATTAGTTTTTCAGAGCATTCACACAAGGTTGGCGCCGGTGGCGACTAGGGACACCTACAACGTGCTGGGATGAGGAAAGATTCCAACCGATTTCTCATACACAAACAGCAGTAGACCGGCGTTGCCTGGTGAAACGTTGTTGTGGTGCCTCGTGTAAGGAGGAGAAATGCGTACCATCACGTTTCCGACTTAAATAAAGGACGGATTGTAGCCTATCGCGATTGCGGTTCATCGTATCGCGACATTGCTGCTCGCGTTGGTCGAGATCCAATGACTGTTGGCGGAATATGGAATCGGTGGGTTCAGGAGTGTAATACGGAACACCGTGCTGGATCCCAACGGCCTCGTACCACTAGCAGTCGAGATGACAGGCATCTTATCCGCATGGCTGTAACGGATCGTGCAGCCCCGTCTCGATCCCTGAGTCAACAGATGGAGACGTTTGCAAGACAACAACCGTCCACACGAACAGTTCGACGACGTTTGCAACAGCAGGGACTATCAGCTCGGAGACCATGGCTGCGGTTACCCTTGACACTGCATCACAGACAGGAGCGCCTGCGATGGTGTACTCAACGACGAACCTGGTTGCACGAATGGCAAAACGTCATTTTTTCGGATGAATCCAGGTTCTGTTTACAACATCATGATGGTCGCATCCGTGTTTGGCGATATCGCGGTGACCTCACATTGGAAGAGTGTATTCGTCATCGCCATACTGGGTATCACCCGGCGTGACGGTATGAGGTGCCATTGGTTACACGTCTCGGTCACCTGTTGTTCGCATTGACGGCACTGGACATTACATTTCATATGTGTTACGACCCGTAGCTCTACCCTTCATTCGATCCCAGCGAAACCCTACATTTCAGCAGGATAATGCACGACCGCATGATACGGATCCTGTACGGGCCTTTCTGGATACAGAAAATGTTCGACTGCGGCCCTGGCTAGCACATTCTCCAGATCTCTCACCAATTGAAAATGTCTGGTCAATGGCGGCCAAACAACTGGCTCGTCACAATACGCCAGTCATTACTCTTAATGAACTGTGGTATCGTGTTGAAGCAGCATGGGCAGCTCTACCCGTACACGCCATCCAAGCTCTGTTTGACTCAATGCCCAGGCGTATCAAGGCCATTATTAAGGCCCGAGGTGGTTATACTGCGTACTGATTTCTCAGGATCTATGCACTCAAATTGCGTGAAAATGTAATCACGTGTCAGTTCTAGTATGATATATTTGTCCAATGAATACTCGTTTATCATCAGCATTTCTTCTTGGTGTAGCAATTTCAATGGCCAGTAGTGTAGTAGCGAAGTAAATAAAAAATCTTAAGTACAGCTGGAGGAATTTCATTTCAGTAAAAATAAGTAAATAAAAAATCATCCTTTCTTGTGCTGTATTCGTCGGTCCGAGGCGCTCCAACAGGTTGGACGAGGATGTCATACATTGGCAGCGGAGCGCGGTCTTTGCCAGCTACGGCTGTCCTGCAGTCTTCAGCGACTCTCCGTCACTGAGATGTCCTATTGAAAACATTCAGCATTTTAGTCACTCTCTCAACTATCTCTTCAGGAAGGAAGTCAAGATGTGAGTCAAGATGATGATGTGGCATCGGTTGTGTGTACGCACTAATACACTGATGTACAATGTGCACAGAGTTAGTAAATATATAATTTGCAAGGAAGTGGCGTACGACTGACTTGAATGCCACCAGTGCCCGACTTTTGGCCTCAATCAGCGTGTCTCCCAAGTGGCTGCCAGCAACGATGTTTCTTATTTCTGGAGCTACGAACATACGTTTACTCACTTTCGAGTAACTCCACGCCGGAACCGTATCGAATAGCATCAGAGTTACGTTAGTAGGTTGCCACTTGACAAAGGCCAAAGGACACTATAGCGAAAGCTCCGAAATTTTTATGTGAAAATTCTTAAATAATTTTATGTAAACTACCATTATTATCGTTCTACATCTTTATTCTTCCTTTTTACATATTTATTTCTCAACATAGTGAAACGTCCCCTTAGAAAGATTTGAAAATGACAGTGCTGGAAAACCTCTTACGTTATTTGATTTTCAAGCAGATGATCAAAACTGAACGTACTCAGACATTTCCCTCTTTACTTATTCTGATCATCACTGAACTGACATACAATATTTTTAGCGCAACGCAATCTGACTTTCAATAATCCCTACAAAAGAATGGCCCTGACTAACAATAACCTATACCTTTCATGAATCACGTACCTCACAAAAATCTTCGTTACTCGAACTACTGCAATACAGCGAGCTCCATTACTGCCAGCTAAATAAAAGATTCAAACTACTGAAGGCACTAACTACTGATAGACATAGTTAGCAAATGAAAGATTTTGATAGAGAACAAACACTGTATTTATCTTAATAATGTTCAAAAGTCATCATATATGTGTCAGTTCATGATATCCAATATTGCAAATTTACTCTTTCTGATGGATACACGTCCAGATCGTCCACTCTCAAAACTCTCCGCCATCTCTTTCCCCATATCCACCACTGCTGGCGGCTCACCTCCAACTGCGCAACGTTACGCGCTGTTCACATCCAACTGCCCAACACTACAATAGCAAATATTCCAACAATGCAAACCAGCCACAGACTGCACACAGCACAGTCAGTGATTTTCATGCAGAGCGCTACGTGGCGTTACCAACATAAAAACCTAAACAGCCTACTTACAATAGTTACCTTGGTGACGAACACTTCTCTCCCAAAGAGATACCAGTTTGTTGATACCACCACACTAGAATGTTTGCCTCTGTTCGCACCGCTTCATCGCCGTCAAG
The DNA here is from genome assembly GCF_023864275.1 of Schistocerca cancellata. NCBI lineage: Eukaryota > Metazoa > Arthropoda > Insecta > Orthoptera > Acrididae > Schistocerca > Schistocerca cancellata. Next base: position 96,089,780 of record NC_064631.1, on the reverse strand, counting down.
GTGAAGTCGTCGAAGGTGTTCCTTAAGTTCTGGAAAAAGATGAAAATCGGATGGGATCAAGTCGGGACTGTAAGGAGGATGATCGATGACAGTGAACCCGAGGCGTCGAATTGTTACAGGTGTAGCAGCGCTCTTGTGCAGTCTGGCATTGTCAGGTGTGGACAAACACTTGGAATTCGAAACTCCGTTACAGCACGCTGTTTCTCATGCATTCGGAGCCCGCTAGCGGCAGAGGGCTTCAAACGTGGCGACCTGAAGATTAAAGATGTAGAACGTTAATAATGTTTGTTTTTATTTGGAAAGCTTTAAGAGATTTCACATTAACAAGTCTGAGACATTACTTTTTAGCAAGCCCTTCTGGAACCACAATGTAGCACGAGATGATTTTATCCGAAACTTCTCGCGCTGTTCGAAACGTCTTCTGGAAACGTTGTACATGGCTGCATGTTCAGAGACCGTGAATAGTTACAATTGAAAGACAATCAGCCCTCGGTCACTATTTTTAACAAATTAACCTGGTTTCGACACTGCTAGGAGTGTCTTAATCATAATTTAAATCAAAGAATGGTCTATATTCTATAACACGGTCACAGAATTATGACTAAAAACGTATGAAAGAGTATAAGTACGGAATCGTCGTGAAAGACTGGCAGTACTTATGTCATTTATAAAATAGTAAATATGCCATTAGTCACAAAAATATTAAAAATAAAGAAATCTTGTACTCGCCATCACAGTTCTTTTTCTTTAATATTTGTGTGACTAATGTCTTTTTGGCATATTTATTATTTTATAAACGACATATAAGTACTGCTAGTCTTTCACGACGATTCCGTACTTATACTCTATCATAAATTTTTAGTCTTAATTCTGGGCCCATGTTATAGAATATAGACCATTCTTTGATTTAAATTCTGAGGAAGACACTCCTAGCAGTGTCGAAACCAGGTTAATTTGTTAAAAATAGTGACCGAGGGCTGATTATCTTTCAATTGCGTCTTCTGAAAAATTCACCAGATGCTAGTGAATGAGGGCCGGCCACCAGGCAATGTAATTGCTCCCCAGAGAGAGTGTATACTCTTGCGAGAAGCACCGGCATGAAAAAGATACATTACATACTCCATCCATTCTTCTCGGGTCGCGTTATTGCTGTATTTATCTCTGGGACGGAAGGAAAGACAGTGTTCCCTCTGCACGGGCCGTGGGGCCCCGCAGGGGTGGCCAGCGGAGTGCGTCGGCCGCAGGTATTCCCAATTACGGCGTCTGGAGGCCGTGGGAGCGCCTCGCGCTTCCGGCCTGGCCGCCCGCTCCGCCAGTGTTCCGCCGCTTCTTGCGTGCCGTGCCTTCGCCTGCGCCTGCGCCTTTCCTCTCATTTTCTGTCCACCGTAACCTCAGAATTCCGGAGAAACTTTCCCGTATTGCGTGCGGAGGATGTCTTTAATTTCGCAGCTGTTGGAAGCAGTTCTACTTTAATATCCGCGAAACATTACTTTACCACACAACACATTGGTTAATCTCGAGTCCATATAACGCTAGACTAGAGCGCTGGAAAAGTTGACCAATCTCAGCAGTGGAAATAGTGGATGAAAAGTCGCAAGTCGTTCCGGGAGGCCAACTAGCAATCATTTACGTGTCTTTTAATCTTTGTTTTGATATATTTTATTCTTCTTTGGTGCTCATACCATTCTGTCACAGACACTCCTGCAGTTCAGTGGTCAACTTCTCTGACTGTCATGCGTAAGACCCACGAGCAGTTTCCAGTACACGGGATTGAAATAGGGTAGTACGGCGATGGTACTCACAACTCCAGAGAGTAACGCACCACAATCGATAAACCGCGCTCGAAACACTCCTAACGCAGCAGCTGTTTGGGTTGGCAGTGCGAAACTATAGCGAGGTCCGCCACGGGCCGCAGCTGTCAACCCATGGTCCTCACGTGTATGGATAGTGATCTGTCGATGTCTCGTTAAATACCGGATTACTGAGCTACGGTGGACAGTTCTCTTTAGTGCGCCGAGTCGTGTACAGTCTCCAGTTACCGCCGAGTCCAACACGTGCAATACTCGTCCGTCGTCTCCGAGACTTAAGACGTCGGCAACACGGACCGTGACCGTGCATCTGCACGTTGAGCGTGCCGAATTTCTGACGTCATAGCGTGGAATAGCACATTGGGCAGCCATTCCGAACGTGCAGAGCGATATCTATCACGACCTACATTCAAAACGTGCGTTTGAACATTGACTAATGAGATGGGGGGCGGGGGGGGGGGGGCTTGGGTTGTTTGTTTGTGGAAGAGAACAGACTGCGAGGTCATCGGTCTCATCGGATCAGGAAAGGACGGGGAAGGAAATCGGCCGTGCCCTTTCGGAGGAACCATCCCGGCATTTGCCTGGCGCGATTTAAGGAAATCACAGAAAACCTAAATCAGGATGGCCAGACGCGGGATTGAACCGTCGTCCTCCCGAATGCAAGTCCAGTGCGCTAACCCCCGCGCCAACGCGCTCGGTGACTAACGAGACGGCAGAACGCCGTCTACATCACACGCACGCTATCTCCAAAAAATGGTAGAAATGGCTCTGAGCACTACGGGACTTACCATCTGAGGTCATCAGTCCCCTAGAACTTAGAACTACTTAAACCTAACTAACCAAAGGACATCACACACATCCACGTCCGAGGCAGAATTCGAACCTGCAACTGTAGCAGCAGCGCGGTTCCGCTCGGTCACAGTGGACGGCTTTTCAGTTGAAGCTCGTGTATATATATACGCCGTTTCTGAGTACCAGCAAACTGAGGAGCTCACGAAAACCCACCGTTAATTGTATGATTCGTTGTAATAAAACGACGAAAAACATCATATTCTTGGTAAAAGAATTATTATAATTTGCTTATTATGGGAGTATGCCATTTGAAGGCAATGGCATGTTGAGGATCCATTAAAACCCATTGTTCTTGGTACAATTTGTTATAATTAAATTTCACTTAGTAACATAACTACGATAGAAGCTTTCAGGACATAACACGCTAGATATTGGTGACACACAGTTATGGTCGCTTTATCGTAATGAATAGCATCAGAGGGCTGTGACAAAGTTTGTGAAATGTTGGTGATACGCATCCCACTACAGCCAAATATTTTTTTTCCAGCTTTCGCGTTTTTGAAAGGTTTTGATACTTTCTTATTAGTTTAATATAAGTATATACTACAATATTCGATGTTACGTAATATAAGTGCGCTCTTTTTGAGGAGTGAGTTTATTCGATTGCGTAATCTACGGGACATTTTACACTACTTGCAATAAGATATTTATCCCTTTTTTCTTTTAAGTTTCGTAATTCACATGTTGTAGAGATTGTGCAACTGAGTAGGAATGACCTTAGCGTTTTACTAAAAAGTGAAAATGATTAAATAAGTCTTATCTTCTTTGGTACGCAGTGGTTAGACACTGGACTCGCATTCGGAAGGACGACGGTTCAATCCCGCGTCCGGCCATCCTGATTTAGGTTTCCCGTGATTTCCCTAAATCGCTCCAGGCAAATGCCGGGATGGTTCCTTTGAAAGGGCACGGCCGACTTCCTTCCCTGTCCTTCCCTAATCCGATGAGACCGATGACCCGCTGTTTGGTCTCTTCCCCCAAACAATCCAACTATAGTAAATTTGTATCACACTATTTGTAATGGAACTTTTATATGCCCAGATTCTTACTGACTGGACATGGTACTTACATTTTTGCCTTATAATATGTTCGCGGATATTGATGTTTTCATGTGTGTATACTACAGACAGAGCAACCAGACTAGCATATGGACAAGGCAGGAAAGTACGTTTTATTAGTGCAAATACAAGGATTTTAGGCCCATCAATTTCGTAAATAGTGTGATTTACGAACCAGATACAGCTGACAGCTGCATTGGAGCGCGTTGCGATCGCGTGTACAACGCTGGGGCCCACGTACCGTGTGCACAAGTCGCATCGTTTGTGAGCGTTCAGTAGCACGTTGAACTCGTCACGCTCAACGTTGACGTTTGACAACACGGTCCGTGTGCTGACGGCGTTAGGCTCCGCAGGCATCGTAGGCGAGCTCTACCCTCTAAAAAGGCATCACCCAGAGGCACAGTTACAGAACTTTAATGTTTTAGAGGACTTGTAAGAATTTCAAACATCTAATTGCGCTGGATATTTCACAGGAAGACGCATAACTTAAGATGAGTATTTCTTCATATTTAATAAATATTATTATATCACTAATCGTTGGCAATCTCTCTGACTGAAGATAACCTACTCCGTCCCCCTGCATCCCAACAGATTTTGAAAGGCTGCGCTCCTCTCTGTTTAGAGATTCGAAAGGTTAACTTTTTTTATAATTAATAACAGTTTTTGAATATTTTTGAAGCACTTAACTTCATACAGAGTGTGTATTTGGGAAAAAGAATCCAAACTGGATGGACGATTGCGACAACCAAACCTCAAGTCGATCCTGTAGAACAGAACCCCAATGCCTGTGCTGTCCTCTGGCGAGACACCATTCTGAAAGTAAAAAATTCCGTAATCTAGTCAGATGTTTCAGTTTGTAGACATCAGCGCGGTGCAAAATTTTTTGAGACTGTAAATTCCACCATTCCACACACTCCATTTCAACATTGCTGCGTCACATGTTGCTCCTGTAACTGAAATATCAGTTCTGAAGATGGTTCTAGATGAACCGAAACCGGTCATATGGATAAACATTTTGCAATCAAGACGGATTATAAGTAACATTGTAATGATTTTGGGGTTATTGATGTACACCTTGTCTTCAATATAGCCACACGAAAAGAAGTCGCATGTGTTCGGATCCGGAGAATACACCGGCCAATCGAGGTCCATGCCAGTGGCGGGTAACACAGAGCCAGAATGCGGTCCCAAAAGTGCTCCTCGTGGACATCAAATACACTATTGTAAGTAGGCTGTTTAGGTTTTTATGTTGGCAACGCCACGTAACGCTCTGCATGAAAATCACTGACTGTGCAGTGGGCAGTCTGTGGCTGGTTTGCATTTGGATGGTGTCGAGCTGCGTCGTGCACGAACCAATCTGGTCGAAAAAATAGCTCTGATCACTATGTGACTTCACATCTGAGGTCATCAGTCCCCTAGAACTTAGAACTACTTAAACCTAACTAACCTAAGGACAGCACACACATTCATGCCCGAGGCAGGATTCGAACCTGCGACCGTAGCGGTCGCGCGGTTCCAGAGTGAAGTGCCTAGAACCGCTCGTACCCACCGGCCGGCAATCTGGTCGAAATCTGGGTTACTTTGGCTGATGGGGATCAAATCATCTTCCAAAACCTTCATGGAATATTGCACCGATTATTCGGTGACTGGACATTGAAAACCACAGAGTCACCCGTTGAGGCTAAATAGACTTCTCCATAGCGAAACGCGAAATCTCGGTCAGCCAGATGAGCCAGTTTTGCTTGTTGACGAACCCATCGGAATGGCAGTGGGCTTCGTCGCTAAACCAGTCAGGAGGCTGTATTGAATATGTTGTAACTTTTGACCATATTCTAATAAACGTGCCAGTTCCACATTTATCATGTGATTGACGGTTCCTTCCCTTTTTCTTCACCCACAACACATTCTGACTACTTACAGCGGCTGGCCGGGGTGGCCGATTGGTTCTAGGCGCTACAGTCTGGAACCGCGCGACGGCTACGGTCGCAGGTTCGAATCCTGCCTCGGGTATGGATGTGTGTGATGTCCTTAGGTTAGTCAGGTTTCAGTAGTTTTAAGTTCTGGGGGACTGATGACCTCAGCAGTTAAGTCCCATAGTGCTCAGAGCCATTTGAATACTTACAGCACCGTATTTTCACCTGGTGGCAGAAACCGGAACTATTACTTTCTCAGCATACTCTGCGAGCACACCGATCAATGATCATGACTACGATGTTTCAGCGTCCTGTGACGTATGCAGCACGCACTGCAGCACTCCGAACAACGTCAGTTTAATTAGAACCACCTGTGCGAAGCATGCCCGGGTCTCCAATTCAATGCAAAATTTCATTATTTCTCTGACGTGGTAGTCACCATAAGTAAGACAGAGGAAGATGACACGGTAACTAGGAACAGGTCGCGTATCTCTGGCAGCGCGCAGCGGGTGCCGGGCGCATGTAGGTGGCTGCGTCGCGGGGAGAGAAGGGTGGGGGAGACGGCTGCATAGCTCAGGACAGGAAGTCCGCCACCTGGCCTCGGGTGCGGAAGTGAGCGGCGACAAACTCCTTAACGCAGTTTGCCGAGTTGGAACGGGCATTCGGCGCGCCGGCTGCGGTGCGGCGCTGTTTGCGAATCCCGTAACAAAGCCGGTCGGCCGCGGAGGGCCGTGACGCGCTGCTCAATCCCTGGCTGCAGGTACCGATCAGCCGATGCTGTTCTGCATGCGGTTGTCGTCTGTGCCTCGGAATCAGTACATCACAAGGGCAAGGAACCTGTTTACGAGAGAAAACGCACAGTGCAGCCTGACAAACACGGTGAGAGGGTACTGCGTGTCCGTGATTCGTGCGGCAGCCGATAGCGAGCCAGTGAAGGACAAGCTTCGCCTATAACAAACAACATTGTAACATTACCGTACTCGGCGATTGTTTGTTCTTTGTTGATTCAACCACTGTGACCTACATCTACATTTATACTCCGCAAGCCATCCAAAAGTGTGTGGCGGAGGGCACTTTACGTGCCACTGTCATTACCTCCCTTTCCTGTCGCAGTCACGTATGGTTCGCGGGAAGAACGACTGCCGGGAAGTCTCCGTGCGCGCTCGAACTTCTCTAATTTTACATTCGTGATCTCCTCGGGAGGTATAATTAGGGGGAAGCAATATATTCGATACCTCATCCAGAAACGCACCCTATCGAAACCTGGGCAGCAAGCTACACCGCGATGCAGAGCGCCTCTCTTGCAAAGTCAGCCACTTGAGTTTGCTAAACATCTCCGTAACGCTATCACTCTTACCAAATAACCCTGTGACGAAACGCGCCGTTCTTCTTTGGATCTTCTCTATCTCCTCTGTCAACCCGACCTGGTACGGATCCCACACTGATGAGCAATACTCAAGTATAGGTCGAACGAAGGTTTTGTAAGGCACCTCCTTTGTTGATGGACTACATTTTCCAAGGACTCTCCCAATGAAACTTAACCTGGTACCCGCCTTACCAACAATTAATTTTATATGATCATTCCACTTCAAATCGTTCCGTACGCATACTCCCAGATATTTTACAGATGTAACTGCTACCAGTGTTTGTTCCGCTATCATATAATCATACAATAAAGGATCCTTCTTTCTATGTATTCGCAATACATTACATTTGTCTATGTTAAGGGTCAGTTGCCACTCCCTGCACCAATTGCCTATCCGCTGCAGATATTCCTGCATTTCGCTGCAATTTTCTAATGCTGCAACTTCTCTGTATACTACAGCATGATCCGCGAAAAGCAGCATGGAACTTCCAACACTATCTACTAGGTTGTTTATATATATATATTGTGAGAAGCAGTGGTCCCATAACACTCCCCTGTGGCACGCCAGAGATTACTTTAACGTCTGTAGAAGTGTCTCTAATGTGAACAACATGCTGTGTTCTGTTTGCTAAAAACTCTTCAATCCAGCCACACAGGTAGTCTGATATTCCGTAGGCTCTTACTTTGTTTATCAGGCGACAGTGCAGAACTGTATCGAACGCCTTCCGGAAGTCAAGGAAAATGGCATCTACCTGGGAGCGTGTATCTGATGTTTTCTGGGTCTCATAAACAAATAAAGCGAGTCGGGTCTCACACGATCGCTGTTTTCGGAATCCGTGTTGATTCCTACAGAGTAGATTCTGGATTTCCAGAAATGACATGATACGCGAGCAAAAAACATGTTCTAAAATTCTACAACAGATCGATGTCAGAGATATAGGCCTATAGTTTTGCGCATTTGCTCGACGACCCTTCTTCAAAATTGGCACTACCTGTGCTCTTTTCCAATCATTTGGAACCTTCCGTTCCTCTAGCGACTTGCGGTACACGACTGTTAGAAGGGAGGCAAGTGAATCTTTCTTACGTGCTCTATTACAACGAGTATTATGCCATGCGCCGGTTTACTTAATTACATCCGTCTTTGTAGATAAAAAACAGTTATTCTGAACATTGAATACTTTCTATAGTGGTTAATGCCTCAAATTTAGTTTGAGAGGTGGCATGAGCCCCCTCTCATATTTCTATCTTACGATTTTCCTCTCTAATTGCATGCAGTGAAAAGTCGCTATTCCTTCACACGCGGACTTCCCACGCAGCGTCTCTCGTTACCCGGGTGGTCCGGTGACAGGCGGGCTCTGCTGATCTGGAAAGCGTTAAGCCGACGGGTGTGAGGAAGTCGAGTGAATGCTTTGCAGACGCCGACATTGTCAAAAGACACGCCCGGAGGGGTCTGAAGTAGCAGCTGGGCTAGAGGTTCCGTTACTTCGCAGAAACTTAGCCAAAACACTTTCTGGCGGGCTACCAGCGAGGCGTGGGAATGACTTGCGTACCCAGGCAGTTGTGGCGGGAAAATTCCCGCGCTTTCTGCAAAATAGTAACTGTGATTGGCTTGCTCAGGGCATAGCTCCGTGACGTAGCAAAATCAGCGCAGAAATTGGCGCCAAGAATCTCCATTGGTGGAATGGTAGTGCTCCGGCAATAGAGTGGAATTTTCCGCCGGTTTTCGAGTTGCTGATTGGAACGTTTAACCATGGCCACTGTCGTGGGGGCGGGGATGTTGTGTGTTCGGCCTGTACGGGTGCTCTAGGTAGTCGGCTCTCGCCTTTCGGTCGGGCAGTTAAGAAGACAGTTTGGTAATGTATGTCCGCAGCACCGGCAGATAGGGATTTTCCTAGGTGATAATCAGAGCTCAGAAGAGCGCGCCTGTTCGTCTTTTTCTAACTTTGTTCTGTCTTGAGTAGCAGCAATTAATGTTGGGTTAGCTGTGTGTCTCTCTTAAGATCTGAGTGGCAAGGAATTGGCTCCAAATACCACTTCGTCTTAAACCTCACAATCTAGTTTAGGGACAACTTCACCTTCATAGCGTTTGTTTGAGTATCCAATTTGAGCCAATTCGATGTATTATAAATGTTTCATGTGTTTTTGTTTATTGTTTTGTGTTTAGTCTTAATAAATCATATTGTTATTTTGGACAGAACTTTCATTCTGTTAATCGGTAGAGCAACCCATCATTTCTCACTATGTTAATGAAACCTTCCTTTATTTAACTTATTTATCAAATTAAATTATTGCAGGTGCCAAACTCTTTTCTACTCCACTTGCAGGGTTGATTACAGTCAGTTCGCGTATATTTTTTAATCCATGTGCAATAGCAAAAGTCGGAGTTAGAATAGGGGGCGGGGGCTTAGAGCATCATTTACATATGAAGATTCTAGAAGAATTTAGTGTTAAATACACTGCTTGCCCCGGCACCTCGCAAGTTCAGAGTCTGATTTGCAGTCGGTGATTAACATTCGTACATTTGAAAATCGTTCTGAGATATACCTGACTTCTAAAGCGAGTTGAAGCAATCCACATTTGCTAGCTGGTCAGTTTCCACCTTCTCCTGTTAAACTTTCCAGTAGTTCGTGTCTCAGCCTGTTAATGATGCTATTTTTGTGCACAATGCAAGGAGAGGTGGGCTACAGAGTCGTGTGGCAACTGCCGGCATACGAAAGTTGGACAAGCGCAGAAATGGTCAGTGAACACATCAAACAGTACTTATATTTCTCCAAACGTACTAATCCCATTACAAATGATGATAGAAACCACAGTCACAATGTCAACTAGGACGAGTAAAAACTATGGTGTTGGAATCGCGACTAGATGGTATCCGTTTGGCGTCACAAGGCGATGTGGCTCCGAGCTCAAGTGGGCAGAGTGGCTGCCGCCAGCCGACCTGTAACACAGCGGCAGAGAGCGCTCATGGACCAGAGCTGCAGGGGGTGTGGCCCAGTTGGCACGCTTCACTGGGTCCACCGGATCCAGCTATCGGTATTGGACGAAAACTTGGCTTTCCACTGACAAATAGGGAACGCCAACGGGGAGGTATCAGTACATGGTACCACGTATTCCAGTAACAGCTGATCCACAGTTTCTTTTGCTGCAATGCGTGGATAATTGGCATCGTTACTTACTCTGGGTCGATATTAGTAGGCTACCAATATTGTGTGCAGCTGGCATCCTTGTGAAGTTGGAAGAGATTGGCCATTTATGCGTGACCATTTGACATTATTTCTCTGCGATAATTTCTTTCGTTTTCTGTTGTCATTCTAGCCTGCTGTTGTGGTCGAGCGGTTCTAGGCGGTTTAGTCCGGAACCGCGCTGCTGCTACGGTCTCAGGTTTGAATCCTTCCTCGGGCATGGATGTATGTGATGTCCTTAGGTTAGTTAGTTTTAAATAGTTCTAAGTTGTAGGGGACTGATGACCTCAGATGTTAACTCCCATAGTGCTTAGAGCCATTTGAACCATTTTGTTGTCATTCTTTCGCCCATTCTTTAACTGCTGCTTTTCATGTTGGCTGGCATTATAATGTGACCGTAATTTAAGCGTTGATTTTCGGCATAGCTTCGGAAGAAATCTACACATTGTTCTTCTGTTCATGCAGAATTATTCTCGCAGATGCCTGTTATAGATCTCTGCTCATACAAACATGCATCCTATGTTCCGTCTCCGACTTGACACTGCGTGAATTTCCATGTTCACCACTGATCTTCGCTGCAGAGGACAGGTACAGAAACGGCAACTGACGAGGAAACAACTCGGTGGATGCTACCCACATTTTTGTTACATTTATGAATTTCTTTGGTTATCTGTTGTCATTCTAGTTTCTTATTTTTTATGACTTGACGTCTTAGTATCTTTTTAGTGACACTGTACACGGCAGAGTGTTCGAAATAATTGTACCACATTCTGACAAGAGGGAGAACTCAGCACAAAAAAATCCTGTAAATAGTTAAATTGCCCAGTGCACGTCTTAAGAAGAAAACGGTCCTATACACATAATTAGTAAACAAATACTTCTTGAGAAACAGAGCATTCTGTCTGGTGGTGTTCATCTTTTTGGTGACACTTCAGTAGATGTTCAATGTGATTGCCAGTAATTTTTACACATTCCTCAGCCCTCCTCTCAAAGACCTGCTAACTCGTGCGAATACGCCAGGCCAACCTCGGATTTAGATACTCTCATGCGATACACGCTCGTGTGACGTATGTACGATTTCAGTGGATGTGGAATAGTCTAGAATCTTCCGAAATCCCTCTAGCAACATAACTACAGGATTGAGGTCAGGTGAACGCCACGACCATGCTACTGTATCTACTGGGCCAGACTATCCCTCTTCATACTGGAGGATCCTGATCGCCGTACGTGACTCTTACCTGGCCATTAACTCTGTTGCCTAAGCCATACCAGAAAGCCACGTCTGGCATTTACCGCGTGGAATAAGACTCCATTCTACTCTTAGCGCAGTTCTCACTCATATTGTTAGCCAATCAACAGATTGTTATGACATTTAGAAACTGCTTTTTTCTGCAAACATACCGTTTTTTAAATGGAGCAATGCTTATTGATACCAACAAACTAAAAGTAGAGTAAATTAGAGGTGTTTGTTGCAGGATTCTAGTATGAATCGTTTATGAGATATCGTATTTTTAAAAGATGCCAGACGTATTCTTGTACAATAGCTGTGGTAGCACACGCTAAATAACAACACAAGTGCACACACTACTTATCTGGATTCTGACCTTAACGAGACAACTGACTATCACAATTTGTGTTCAAAGTTACCACTGGCGACACCAATACATGCTTCCAGTCTGGTGTGGAACGACTGCTGCACGCATGCTAACATTTCAGCGGAGATGTCCGAGCAGGCTGTAGTAAGACGTCATTGCGTATCGTCGGGTGCAGTTGTTAAATTCATATAGACAGCGTCCTTCAACATCCCCCATACCAAAAATGTACAGGCGTCAAATACGGGGAACGGGCTGGCCAAGGTACAGATCCCCAGCGCCCTATCCAACGATTTGGAAACAGTTCGTGAAGAAATGCTGTAGTACTTACGCAACCATCATATTGGTATCACAGGTTCGTCATACTCTGCAGGGGAACGTCTTCTAGCATCCGTCGAAAATAATCTGTTAGGAGTCTTCGATACCTGTGCGCGTTCAGTGTTCCGTCAATGAATAACTGGCCTATGAGCTGATGGTTCACTATCCCACACCACACATTCACATGGACGCAGACGTCCCATGTAACGAAGCCAATGGGTCTGTCAGCACACCAGTAGTGCAGGTTCGTAGATTAATCGTTTCTTTGTAGCTCTTGATGGAGAGAGTGGGGTGAGACGTGATAGAGATGGAACCTATGTCGATGGAGAATGCGCAGAACGTTTTTCTGAATCATCCACTTCCTCGTGTGATTGCGTGGGTGAAACGTGCGGATCAGCTGCTGCAGCAACAGAACATTAACTTTCCCCCCTCTTCTGTCGTCACTTATTACCTTCTGTTACGTTGTCTAGGTATTTAACTACCACTTCACGTAATTGGTTGAATAGACTGATAAATAACCGCCGACGTGGTTGACGTGTATTGGCATATTTTGCCGAAAACACCGTACAAGAACGATCTGCGCTCTTGCAACCTGCTCGATACACAATGAGTATGTCAGTATTTGGTAACTTTCATCGTCCACTCACGACCTTCTGCTTGAACTTTCACACACAGCCTGCCGTTGTGGCCAAGCGGTTCTAGGCGCTTCAGTCCGGAACTGCGCGACTGCTACGGCCGCAAGTTCGAATCTATCCTCGGGAATGGATGTGTGTGATGTCCTTAGGTTAGTTGGGTTTCAGTAGTTCTACGTCCTAGGGGACTGAGAACCTCAGATCTTAAGTAACATAGTGCTCAGAGCCATTTGAACCACTTGGACCTTTCACACACTAACTGAATAGGAAGTTACAATGCACGCTAAAAACACACAGGCACACTGTAAGCAAACATAACAAAAATGGTTCAAATGGCTCTGAGCACTATGGGACTCAACATCTGAGGTCATCAGTCCCCTAGAACTTAGAACTACTTAAACCTAACTAACCTAAGGACATCACACACATCCATGCCCGAGGCAGGATTCGAACCTGCGACCGTAGCGGTCACGCGGTTCCAAACTGTAGCGCCTAGAACCGCACGGGCACTCAGGCCGGCCAAACATAACAGCATATTACCTAGCAACTACGTAGGTTGAACGGCACAAACAGGTATGGGTGTGGGAATTTTTCAAAAAAACGATATCTCGTAAACGGCCCGCGTTTGAGTCCTGCAACAAACACCACTAACATTCTCATACAGTCTACTTTTAGTTCATTAATGTCAATAGGAATTGTTCCATTTCAAAAGTGTACGTTTCAACAAAAAATTCACTTTCTAAGTACTATTACAATCTGTTTATGGACTAACAATACGAGACGCGTCTGTGAGAACCGCACATCAACAACACTTCATCTTCGACAACTTTAGGGTGCAAGTTTTAGGTGATTCAACTTGTAAATGTGAACTTGATAACATAAGAAATTAGAGATCTAACAACAATAAAATTGTCTCCAAAGTGTACACTGAAACAATAGACTCGTTTCACATGAGCTTCGTCCGTCCGAGATAAGGCTCCATGCCCTATTCAAATTTCTTTCGCTGCTCACCTCGGAGGTGACATTCTTCTAGCTCAATTACATAGCTTGGGAAAAGGACTATTGTTAAGCTTTCACCTCTCAAGCGGATCATCGCTGTCAACCGATATCCATTCGGGTTAAAGACAAGTAGACCTCCTCGGCAGACTGAATATGACTCGGCCCTCCGTCAAGTTACACGGAAATCGGACTCCATAGTTTATTTATTTATTTATTTATTTTTTTTTTTTTTTGCCTGCTGGCAGCAGCTGACATTCTGTCGAGCTTGCACAGTGCCTTGTTGGCAACCTAGGTCCATAGCTCGTGGGACCTGCGGCACACTCGAGCCTTACCGTCTTCTCTTACCAACATAAGTCGTAACTTATCTGACGAGGCCACTGTTTTTCAGTCGTCTAGCGTCCAACCGGTTTAATCACGAGCCCAGGAGAGGCACTGCAGGCAATGTTGTGCTGCTTGCAAAGGCACTCGCGTCGGTCGTCTGCTGCCGTAGCCCATTAACGCGAGATGTCGCCGCACTGTCCCAACGGATACATTTGTTTTACGTCCCTGAATGATTTCTGCGGTTATTTCACGCAGTGTTGCTTGTCTGTTAGCACTGACATCTCAACAAGAACGCTGCTGCTGCCGGTCGTTAAGTGAAGACCGTCGGCGACTGCGTTGTCATTCGTATGCGTGAAATTTGGTGTTATCGGCACATTCTTGGCACTGTACATTTCGAAATATTGCATTCCCTAACGATTTCCGAAATGTAATGTCCCATGTGTGTGGCTCTAACTACTATAACGCGGTCGAAGTCTGTTAATTTCCGTCTTGCAACCGTAATCACGTCGGAAACCTTTTTCCATGAATCACCTGAATAAAAATGACAGCTCCGCAATGTCCTGCCCATTTGTACCCATATTACCGCGATCTGTATATGTGCATATCGCTATTCCACGACTTTTGTCATATCAGTGTACGAACTTCAGTTAGACGAACAAAGTACTTACAAAACCGCGCCATGTAGCGAAGCATTTTCTGCCAGCAGACGCATGCCCACATTTCTCATTAAGTAACGTCCCTCCCCCCCCCCTCTCAAAAAAAATGGTTCAAATGGCTCTGAGCACAATGTGACTTAACTTCTGAGGTCATCAGTCCCCTAGAACGTAGAACTAGTTAAACCTAACTAACCTAAGGACAACACACACATCCATGCCCGAGGCAGGACTCGAACCTGCGACCGTAGCGGTCGCGCGGTTCCAGACTGTAGCGCCTAGAACCGCTCGGCCAGCCCGGCTGGCCCTATCTCTCTCTCTCTCTCTCTCTCTCTCTCTCTCTCTCTCTCTCTCTCTCTCTCTCCCTTTCCTCCCTCCATCTCTCCCTCCCTCCCTCCCTCTCTCCCCCACTCACACTCATGTGTGCACATGCATCCACAGTGGTGCTGGCAGAATTGCATGCTTTTTTCCTAAAGCCAGATTTTGCATCGCACACACTAACAGAGTTTTTCTGTTTCAGGTGAGTGCCGAACAATATATCTGGATCAACAGTGGCAGTCCTAGATGGGGTAAGCTAAAGCTTCACGGCAAATATTTTACCAAGTGTGTTATGTTGTTGTTGTTGTGGTCTTCAGTCCTGAGACTGGTTTGATGCAGCTCTCCATGCTAGTCTACCCTGTGCAAGCTGCTTCATCTCCCAGTACCTACTGCAACCTACATCCTTCTGAATTTGCTTAGTGTATTCATCTCTTGGTCTCCCTCTACGATTTTTACCCTCCACGCTGCCCTCCAATACTAACATCTACATCTACATTTATACTCCGCAAGCCACCCAACGGTGTGTGGCGGAGGGCACTTTACGTGCCACTGTCATTATCTCCCTTTCCTGTTCCAGTCGCGTATGGTTCGCGGGAAGAACGACTGTCTGAAAGCCTCTGTGCGCGCTCTAATCTCTCTAATTTTACATTCGTGATCTCCTCGGGAGGTATAAGTAGGGGGAAGCAATATATTCGATACCTCATCCAGAAACGCACCCTCTCGAAACCTGGCGAGCAAGCTACACCGCGATGCAGAGCGCCTCTCTTGCAGGGTCTGCCACTTGAGTTTGTTAAACATCTCCGTAACGCTATCACGGTTACCAAATAACCCTGTGACGAAACGCGCCGCTCTTCTTTGGATCTTCTCTATCTCCTCCGTCAACCCGATCTGGTACGGATCCCACACTGATGAGCAATACTCAAGTATAGGTCGAACGAGTGTTTTGTAAGCCACCTCCTTTGGTGATCCCTTGATGCCTCAGAACATGTCCTACCAACCGATCCCTTCTTCTGGTCAAGTTGTGCCATAAACTTCTCTTCTCCCGAATCCTATTCAATACTTCCTCATTAGTTATGTGATCTACCCATCTATTCTTCAGCATTCTTCTGTAGCACCACATTTCGAAAGCTTCTATTCTCTTCCTGTCCAAACTATTTACCGTCCATGTTTCACTTCCATACATGGCCACACTCCATACAAATACTTTCAGAAACGACTTCCTGACACTTAAATCTATACTCGATGTTAACAAATTTCTCTTCTTCAGAAACGCTTTGTTTGCCATTGCCAGTCTACATTTTATATCGTCTCTACTTCGACTATTATCAGTTATTTTTGCTCCCCAAACAGCAAAACTCCTTTACTACTTTAAGTGTCTCATTTCCTAATCTAATTCACTCAGCATCACCCGACTTAATTCGACTACATTCCATTATCCTCGTTTTGCTTTTGTTGATGTTCATCTTATATCCTTCTTTCAAGACACTGTCCATTCCATTCAACTGCTCTTCCAAGTCCTTTGCTGTCTCTGACAGAATTACAATGTCATCGGCGAACCTCAAAATTTTTATTTCTTCTCCATGGATTTTAATACCTACTCCGAATTTTTCTTTTGTTTCCTTTACTGCTTGCTCAATACACAGATTGAATAACATCGGGGAGAGGCTACAACCCTGTCTTACTCCCTTCCCAACCACTGCTTCCCTTTCATGTCCCTCGACTCTTATAACTGCCATCTGGTTTCTGTACAAATTGTAAATAGCCTTTCGCTCCCTGTATTTTACCCCTGACATCTTTAGAATCTGAAAGAGAGTATTCCAGTCAACATTGACAAAAGCTTTCTCTAAGTCTACTAATGCTAGAAACGTAGGTTTGCCCTTCCTTAATCTTTCTTCTAGGGTAAGTCGTAAGGTCAGTATTGCCTCACGTGTTCCAGTATTTCTACGGAATCCAATCTGATCTTCCCCGAGGTCGGCTTCTACTAGTTTTTCCATTCGTCTGTAAAGAATTCGTATTAGTATTTTGCAGCTGTGGCTTATTAAACTGATTGTTCGGTAATTTTCACATCTGTCAACACCTGCTTTCTTTGGGATTGGAATTATTAGATTCTTCTTGAAGTCTGAGGGTATTTCGCCTGTTTCATACATCTTGCTCACCAGATGGTAGAGTTTAGTCAGTACTAGCTCTCCTAAGGCCGTCAGTAGTTCCAATGGAATGTTGTCTACTCCGGGGGCCTTATTTCGACTCAGGTCTTTCAGTGCTCTGTCAAACTCTTCACGCAGTATCGTATCACCCATTTCATCTTCATCTACATCCTCTTTCATTTCCATACTATTGTCCTCAAGTACATCGCCCTTGTATAGACCCTCTATATATGTTTGGACTCTGCTACTCACTCCAACTGCCATCTAGTGGCAGCTTCAAACTGGACAGGTCAGACTGTCCAGTATAGTCTGCTCCCTGTTGGAAGAATTTGCAACCTACGTGCGGAAGTGGGCCTCCCAGGTTCTTCGTGCGCGCAGGTAGGATTAGCCGTTGTAACGGCCGAGCAGGTAGCTGTGAGACCCCGTAGCGGACGGGCGTGTATGTCTCCCAGCTAAGCCAGGAGCCGCAGTTGGCGCGCTGCCTGTGCAAGTTGTAACGTTTAATGTAATAAACACTTATACCATACAACTTGTTCCGTCTAGTTATTGTGAGTGGAAACAAAGGGAGGACAGTAAGTCCTCTCGTACTATACATTCACACTCAAATGTGCCACCAAGGGAAGAAGAGCCCGCGCGCACAATATACTCCTTCCACCTTTCTGCTTTCTCTTCTTTGCTTAGAACTGGGTTTCCATCTGAGCTCTTGATGTTCATACAAGTGGTTCTCTTATCTTCAAAGGTCTCTTTAATTTTCATGTAGGCAGTATCTATCTTACCCCTAGTGAGATAAGCCTCTACATCCTTACATTTGTGCTCTAGCCATCCCTGGTTAGCCATTTTGCACTTCCTGTCGATCTCATTTTTGAGACGTTTGTATTCCTTTTTGCCTGCTTCATTTGCTGCATTTTTATATTTTCTCCTTTCATCAATTAAATTCAATATTTCTTCTGTTACCCAAGGATTTCTACTAGCCCTCGTCTTTTTACCTACTAGATCCTCTGCTGCCTTCACTACTTCATCCCTCAGAGCTATCCATTCTTCTTCTACTGTATTTCTTTCCCCCATTTGTGACAAGTGTTCCCTTATGCTCTCCCTGAAACTCTGTACAACCTCTGGTTCTTTCAGTTTATCCAGGTCTCATCTCCTTAAATTCCCACCTTTTTGCAGTTTCTTCAGTTTTAATCTACAGGTCATAACCAATAGATTGTGGACAGTCCACATCTACCCCTGGAAATGTCTTACAATTTAAAACCTGGTTCCTAAATCTCTGTCTTACCATTATATAATCTATCTGATACCTTTTAGTATCTCCAGGGTTCTTCCATGTATACAACCTTCTTTCATGATTCTTAAACCAAGTGTTAGCTACGATTAAGTTGTGCTCTGTGCAAAATTCAACGAGGCGGCTTCCTCTTTCATTTCTTATCCCCAATCTGTATTCACCTACTACGTTTCCTTGTCTCCCTTTTCCTACACTCGAATTCCAGTCACCCATGACTAATAAATTTTCGTCTCCCTTCACTATCTGAGTAATTTCTTTTGTTTCATCATACATTTCTTCAATTTCTTCGTCATCTGCAGAGCTAGTTGGCATATAAACTTGTACTACTGTAGTAGGTGTGGGCTTCGTATCTACCTTGGCCACAATAATGCGTTCACTATGCTGTTTGTAGTAGCTTACCCGCATTCCAATTTTCCTGTTCATTATTAAACGTACTCCTGCATTACCCCTATTTGATTTTGTGTTTATAACCCTGTAGTCACCTGACCAGAAGTCTTGTTCCTCCTGCCACCGAACTTCACTAATTCCCACTATATCTAACTTTAACCTATCCATTTCCCTTTTTAAATTTTCTAACCTACCTGCCCGATTAAGGGATCTGACATTCCACACTCCGATCCGTAGAACGCCAGTTTTATTTCTCCTGATAACGAGTGTGTTAACTACTTAAGTGTGTTAACTACTTACAATTACATGTCACATTGTAATACAAAAAATCACGAAAACTGGAACACACATAAAGTGTCTGGTTCTCGGGATTGTCTATAGTGTCATGAAGGCATATAACACTACATTCCCTTTCTCTCTCTCACTCTCTCTCTCTCTCGAGGTTATGGCCGTTCTTCTATCTGAAAGTAGCATCATAACTCACTCCAGAGCATTCATGCTGGTGTTACCTGGTTGCTATAGTTCTCAATGAATTTCTTCGAGGGGAGTACCAAAACTTTTATGTTATATACTGTCTGCCTTAAATTTATTGCTTGATGTATGAGATAATCAACTTTGATCATGTTATTATACGGCTGTTTTTACTGGTTTAGGAAGTTGAGCACTGCAATGGATGTATAATAGTACTGATATGAAATAGATTGTTGTATTCCGGCCACGAAAGCCAATTATAAATCAACTGCCCTACAGTTGGTTGTCAGGTCTATTGTACAAGCTGTTTCTTTTTACTGTTTATAGCTACGTAATTGTCATTTAATGCTTCGTTACACAATCAATTTACTTTTCTGTTAGGTTGGTGCATAATTTTGTAGCGTTTTTGTTTGGTGTTTCGGTTCCTATGGGTATGTTTGTCCACTGTCATTGTTTATTTGTAGTTCACTGTTGCCTATGAATTTATACATTGCCATTTTGTCATTTGGAGTAGTGATTGGAGCTGTGGGCGCTGGAAATTCTAGTATCAGGAAGAGAAATCGGAGCACTTCCGGCATACTCTTCTGTTTGAGTTCAACAGAAGGGTGACGGCAACAGAGGCGGCCAGAAACATTTGCGCCGTGTGTGGATATCATGCCACTGGAGAGAGCACGAAAAGAAAACAATTTTCTCGTTTTAAGGAGGATCATTTCAACTTTTGTGATACTCCACGTTCAGAAACACCTTCTGAGTTTTGTGAAGATCGTTTAAACACATTAATCCGCAATTATAAGTGTACTCAAGAACCGCAAATATGAGGAACTGTGATCATTCCACCATCGTGCGACATTTACACGAAATGGCCGAAGTTCAAAAAACGGGTATAGGGGTATCGCATGCTCTAAGCCAAGATCACAAAAACCTGCAGGTCGCCGTATGTGTGTATCTGTTAGCTCGTCATCAATTGGCTCGTGAGCAACGCCGACCTTTCCTGTCATGTATAGTTACTAGTGACGGAAAATGGTGTCTTTATACTAACATAAGGAAAAGAAATGTATGGTTGAGTCCAAATAAAGCAGCAACTCCTCCTACAAATACCTGCGCTCACCCACAGAAGATAACGTAATGCATCTGATGGAAGAGCAACCGTGTCGTGTTCTAAGAATTGCCTCCCCGGGGTTTGACCATCAGTGCTGACACTTACTGTCAACAACTCAGATGTCTTGCAGGTGCAGTCTAAGAACATCGTCCAAAAA
The DNA here is from genome assembly GCF_023864275.1 of Schistocerca cancellata. Classification (NCBI taxonomy): domain Eukaryota; kingdom Metazoa; phylum Arthropoda; class Insecta; order Orthoptera; family Acrididae; genus Schistocerca; species Schistocerca cancellata. The sequence continues at coordinate 96,069,231 of NC_064631.1, read as the reverse complement.
GACTGCGTAAAGTGACGCTACTCCACGTTAACACCCGTCTGTATTCTGCTGGAGTGACAAAAAACACTACACTGCAGTTGGGTTGGGAAGTCATTCCGCACCCACATTCTTCACCTTATCATTCGCTCTCAGATTTTCACCTTTTCCGCTCTCTATCGAACAACCTTCAGTGAAGTTCCTTTCCAGATGAAAATGCGCACCAACCATGGCTCTACGCGTCTTCGCTTGAGAACCACGGGGTTTCTACAGTCGCGGAATCGAAAAGTTACCCAGCGTTGGCAGACTGTTGTAAATAGTGAAGGGGGGATACGTTACTGATGACTAAAGTCTGAGTTGCGCTTATGAATAAAAGGATCTACGACATGCAGTATCAATTCTTGGATACTGGATCCTATTCTCTTCATGTTGAAATGTTCTCTTGATCTGTCCTCTACACCTCAAGTGTTGTTCTTGAGAACACACTAATAATACGCTCCTTTTCACCTTTGTAATGGCGGCATAACTTTGTTGAGTGCTTCGGTCTCATTATCGTGACGCCACTGCAAACTTTTAATGTGGTGATTGTGGAAAAGTGATTATGTTAAATGAGAAATCCATAATTGTATTCATTTTTTGAGTTACGAATTATTATTAATCTCTTGCACTCACAACACCAGCTAGTAACGGCTGTGTCATCTTTTTCACTCACACAGGCGCTTCGGTGAACATTAATAGGAACAGAGAGTACTGATTATTGTTGTATGTAAATTGAAGGTGGAGGAGGGGTGGGGGGAGAGAAAGGAAGGGAAAGATAGGCATTACTGATATCAGTTTGTGACCTCCGCTTCTCTCTTTGCTCCGTTTCTTTCGCTGATGTTTCCTCTTCTTTCTTCCTTCTTCGTACCGCGGCTATATCTCAGGGTTTTCAATGCAGACACGTAGTGAGAAGGGCGCACATGTTGTGGTGGTTCACGATATCGTAGTGCTGTGAGGGAGCGTCGCTGGTGCCTCTGGTCTGAGAACACTGATGACTGAAGTACGAAAATTCCTCTAAAGAAAAAAACAGGTATGTGCTCTCTTTTCTTTTGAAACTATCTAAACTGAATGAGCGCGACACCATTGATGAAGTTTCAAACTCGAAAGAAGTTTATTAATACCAATTAGCTGAAATAAAAGAAAACTCATCCAATCCAGAAGTCACTCACAGTTAGAGTAATTAGTTTCTGATGTGTGTGTAGCGCTCATTAATACTTAAAAGATCGTTTCAATGATTCTATCATTGTCCATTTATGAGATGCTAAGCAACGTATCAACAAGCTGACTATGCAATTATTAATATTGCCTTAGCATTTTAACGTAAGATTTCGCCGCATTATCCTAACGGATACGTTAGTCGTACGTACGGCATTGATTTCTGCTGTTTTTTCTTGAAATGTTGCTTGTCTGTTAGCACTTACAATTTCGCTGCTCTCGGTCGTTATGTGAAGGTCGTCGGACACTGCGCTATCCGTGGTGGGAGGTAATGCCCGAATTTTGGAATTCTCGGCACATTCTTGGCACTGTGGATCACGGAATATTGTATGCTCCAACGATTTCCGAAGTGTTATGTGCCATGCGCCTAGCTCCAACTATCATTCTGAGTTCAAAGTCTGTTAATTCCCGTCGTGCGGTCACAACCACCACGGAAATCATTTAAGGTACAGATGACAGCTCTGCCAATACATCGCAACTTTATACCTAGTGTAAGCGATACTACCGCCATCTATATACGTGCATATCGCTATCCCAATGTATTTTGTCACCTCAGTATAAGTCTTACTGGTTGCCCTGTACTCGAAACTGACTTTCATGCAAAAGACTTAATACACCTTGGGGAAACACCGCTGTCACGGGAATTGCTCGCGAGGCCCGGTGCCGTCTCTTTGGGGGCTCCACGCATTCCTGGATCATTAACACGCTCTTTCTCCCCTCCAAAAACAAAACGCGACCTTTATAATTTCTCCCCGGCGGTCTGAATAAATCCCCCTACCATTCAGGCCATAATGACCCCAATAAATTACGCCGGCAATTCGCGCGCTGATATTTAAGTACACCCAGTCCGAATGCGGGGCGGCGCATCCTGGGCCGTGCGTTCCACTCGCTCGCTCGCTCGCTCTCCCGCCCGCCACCCCCGCTCTCGCGTGCGCCGCTGTTCCACCCGCGGCATTGTTCGTGGCCCGTTTTGTGTACGCTGGTGCGGCGCCATTGTAGCCACTTCTCGCTACCGCGCGATGGCAATTAATTCCGCGGAGGGGCTCCCGCTGCCTGCGATTCGGCCGAATACTTGTTACGCTATTATCGTGCTTCACTGTGTCCTGAAACTGTATTAGTTTCGTAATGCCATCACGAAATCAATTGCGGCGCTGCCTCCACGAAGTAGTTTACATATTGCCTTGTGCTCATGTACTGTTTTGCATGATTCCACGTAACTACTGCACTATGTTATGAGCGTCATCTGTTACACGATCCTTGAATATATTCTTGCAAACTTGAGACCTATTCCCGATGTTTTCCACACACGGGATCAGGCCTCAGTGGCTGTTTCATCCAGACAATACAAAACGACTATACCTAATTATTTGATTAATATTAAATCTAATCAGACATATTCATACAGAAGGGGAAATTAAAAATTTGATGAACGCCGTTACGGGGCGACTGCTTGAGGATTTAGTAAGTCCAAAAACTTATTATGCAAATATCCACTATAATATTTACTTTTCTTGGTATTTTTCGCCCATCGATATGTTTCGAAGTTACAGAAGTATCAGATAAAAGATAAAGAAAACGACTGGTGCCAGAAGATGATGAGAATGACACTCATCGAAACGTCGCGGATTTTCGACGCAGCTACCAGGATGGAAGTCCGAGAAGATTTCATCGGCAGTATACACCTGGGAAGCCTAGATTCATAAATGATAACAATTTCATAACAATTGGTTGATTTATTCAGGAGAAAGGACTTCACAAATTGAGTAAGTAAATAATGAGTTGATCCAACTCCGGCTCTTATGGAAGCAGTTATTTTGCTTGCCATTGATGATAGAGTTGGATATCCTCCTGAGGGATACTGTGCCACATTTCTTCCAATTGGTGCGTTAGATCGAGAAAATCCCGAGCTGGTTGGAGGGCGCTGCCCGTAACACTCCAAAAGTTGTCCACTAGGGAGGGAACCGGTGAATTTGCTGGCCAGAGCATGGTTTGGCTGGCATGAAGACAAGAAGTAGAATCTTGTTTGGTTAGCATGAAACAAGAAGTAAAATCCTTGGCGTGTGGGGCGAGCAATATTTTGATGAAATGTAAACTCAGTGTGGCTTGCCTTGAAGGGCAACGAAACGGGGCGAAGCATCTCGCCGACGTACAGCTGTACTCTAAGGGTTCCGCGGATAACAACCGAAGGCGTCCTTTTGTAAAGTGAAATGGCACCCCTGACTACCCCTCCTAGTTGTCGGACCGTATGGGGGGGCGACATTCAGGATATTATCCCACCGCTGTCCGGATAGTCTCCAGACACGTCTTCGGTCTGGAATCTCATTGACTGGATTACAATTGTCTTCAATGAAGATTCCTGCTTCGAACTGAGCGCCGACAGGCAGCGAAGACATGTTTGAAAACGCCGCGGTCAGCGGTGAAAAAGCAGCTTGACTACCGCCTGCCATACGACGCGACATCCAGGAGTGACGGTCTGGGGTGCCATCTGTTTTCACAGCAGGACCCCTTTGGTTAACACCCGCGGTAAATTTACAGCACAGCGGTACGCGCCGATATTCTGAGCCCTGTTTCGTTGCCTTCCCTCGCAAGCCGCGCTGGGCTTACATTTCAGCAAGATAATGCCCGCTTCACACGGTGAAAGTTTCTACTGCTTATCCTCGTGGTAGGCAAACGCTACCTTGGCCAGCAAGGTCTCTGGTTCTCTACTGAAATGGTTCAAATGTCTCTGAGCAGAATGGGACTCAACATCTGAGGTAATCAGTCCCCTAGAACTTAAAACTACTTAAACCTAACTAACCTAAGGACATCACACACATCCATCCTCGAGGCAGGATTCGAACCTGCGACCGTTGTGGTCGCGCGGTTCTAAACTGTAGCGCCTAGAACCGCTCGGCCACCCCGGCCGGCGGTTCTCTACTGACTGAGGTGGTGCAGTGGTTAGCACACTGAACTCGCATTGGGGAGGACGACGGTTGAAACCCGCGACCGGCCACCCCGATTTCCGTTTTCCGTGATTTCCCTAAATCGCTTCAGGCAAATGCCGGGATGGTTCCTTTGAAAGGGCACGGCCCACTTTCTTCCAAGTCCTTCCCTAATGCGATGGGACCGAAGACTTCCCTGTTTGGTCCCCTCCCCCAAATCAACCAACCATCCAAACACTGGAACGTTTGGAGTGTTATGGGCAGGGCCCGCCAACCAGCTCTGGTTTTTGACGATCTAACGCACCAGTTGGATGGTATTTGGCCACCATATCACTCAGGAGCACTTCCAACGCTGTCAATCAGTGCCAAGCCTAATAAGTGCTTGCGTAAAGGCAAAATGTGGATCAACACATTATTCGTCACTGACTTACTAAACTTTTGAAGCTCTTGTTCTGGGATAAATCGTCTAATTTTTCCAAAATTGTAATAATTTGTTTGTCTATATACGTGCACTGCATCTGCCGGTTTTCATTCCGTTCGGATAATTCCTTCGAGGTGCGCCGTTTTTTTTTTTTTTTTTTTCCTCGGATTTACCAACCATGCACAGGCAGGGTGACGACTCCAGCGAGCGACCAGATGGTGTAAATTGCCCTGAAGATGACCTCATCGTGGGTTGAACACGGTTGGCAGCAAAATAAATAATGAGATTGTGACTGTCAGTTTGAATAATTGATTATAAGTAAATTAATCGCTGTCTATCTCCATATAACTATGTTGTCTAAAAATTGTTTGAGAAGGTCGCAAGATGGTGTACATCGTTGAAGAGTAGTGGCTTTTCGTTCAAATTTTCTTCACAGCCACGCTGTCGTGGAAGACCTTATATTCGCAGGTGTGTCCAAGTGGTGCCACTGCATAAGGGTCAACATACCAGCCAGGAAGTCTCCTCCACCCTACCACCTAAAGAACCACAGGGAGGGGCTCTGCAGCCCCCCGGTAAAACTGTCTGCAGGAACTACTTTTCACCAGTGGAGACATTCGACAGTGTCTGTAAAACTGACGGGGAGTCGCTCTCTGCCCCATTCTGAACCGCTTTGCCGTCGGTATTGTATGGTTTTACGGTCACTTGTAAGAATCACTGCGGAAGCTGCCGTCATCCTTGCTAGCAGGTGCTGGCCACCATAACCTTGGAGGCAGTTGTGACTGAAAGCCACATGAGAAGCAATCCTGTCGTGCGGCGATACGATGCGCACGACTATCGCGATTACCAAATCACGTCAGCGTAACAGTCTGCTCCGCGCACTGACTCCGTTCCGCACATCGGTACTGCGTGGTTGAGCTCCAGCGTAACTTTAAATCTCAACCAGAATGACCTCTTCGATGCCAACCAGCTGGGTTCCGAAAACATCGTTGACGTGAAAATCGCCTTGCGTTTTTCCCACGTGACATCCTGAAAGCCAGGTATCATGTTCAAAATGGTTCAAATGGTTCTGAGCACTATGGGACTTAACATCTGTGGTCATCAGTCCCCTAGAACTTAGAACTACTTAAACCTAACTAACCTAAGGACATCACACACATCCATGCCCGAGGCAGGATTCGAACCTGCGACCGTAGCAGTCCCGCGGTTCCGGACTGAGCGCCTAGAACCGCTAGACCACCGCGGCCGGCCAGGTATAATGTAAATCACTGACTTCTGCAAAGCACTTCACTCAGTGCCGTACCAACAGCTGTCAACAAAAGTGCTATTTAATGTGATGACAAACAAGTTTACCACACGGTTGAGAATTGTTTTGTAGGGAGGATGCAGTACGTTACTTTGGTGGAGAGTAATTGACAGAAGTTGAAGAAACTCTAGACATGCCCAACGGAATTGTTTAGATACTCCTATTGTTCATGTTGCACATAAATCACCTGGTAGGCAATATTAGTACTAACCTCACGTTCTTGCAGATAATGTGGTTATAGGCTCCGTAAGTAGTGCAGCCGGTGGCAGACTTCGATTCATTAGCATGATGCTGGGAAAATACAATCAGCCCTCAAAAGAAACAGATCACATGTACGCCCCATCTGACATTATTTCTCAAGCATGTAGGCCCCATATCATAAAGGACTAATGGGCTATTTTGTGCGTACAGATCTACTGAAAGGGCGACATGAATGCTCACAGTTTGACTCGCGGAAGAGAATGGAAATGTCGAAAAACCTGAACTGGCACACGCTTGAAGGTAAACGCCAACTAAACGCGAAAGCACTCTCACAAAATAAAAGGAAAAATGGTATTAACTGAAAAACCTAGAGAAATCTTTCAACCACCTGCGTATCGCCCTCGCAGGGACCTTGAAGACAAGGCTGCACTAATTACCGCAGGCAGAGAGGTGTGAAGGTGTGTAGACAGTCATTCCGCGTGCTTACACGCGATTAGACCGGGGAATAAACTCTGAATGTGTTACCAGGTTATTTACTCACTGCTGTGTATTTAACAATGGTTTGCAGAGTATGTAGATGTAGAATGAACGCTCAAAAACATGGAGTGCTATTGTGATGAAATATAAGACTAGTTAGTATCAGCATCATATTAAAAAACCGTGATCCGATATGGACTGAGTTGAAAATTAAGAAGTGGGGACACGTGAATCTGTGAACAATTGTTTAAGGCAGCAAACTGATTTCTTATGTACGTAGTTGCTGGCATTGTAGGTTTGGGTAACCCGTCGAATATGTACATGTATATCTGAAGTGAGATAGTGGAAATGGAGATGGGGGCGGGGGAACGGATGGGGCCAAGGGAGAAGAAATTCTACTAATGCATTGGAGATGGTTCAGTGTGTGCGATCACGTATTCACTCCTGATATAAAGTTTTGTAAGCCTGCAATTAAAATGTGTTAAGACATCAGAGAATAGTTTCGACGATGTGAGAGAGTCGTAATTGCCGAAACTATAGTCGGAGACAGGAATATTCCGGGTGTCTCTTGGTCAATTGGATTTTCTTTGATGGTTTGGAAGACATTTGCTACCTCGAAATTGTAATGTGTAACCGGAATCAGTCCAAGCAAATACTGCTCACAAAGTCTTTCATGCGAAGCCCACTGTCGAAAAGAGGCATCAGTTCGTGTCCCAATACTAACAAAGTGATTTTTAAAAAGCTGAATTTTAGTGCCCATTTGACGTGGCTGTTCCAGAATAGTCTAGTCTGATATTCGTTTAATTGCTATGTATTTACACCGACAGTAAAACACGCAGAAAAGCGGTACTTCAGCAGCAACAGCAGCGCCATGACCCGAGCTGGTTTACCACTACACAGCAGAGATGCTCAGTCACTGCTAGATTACTGGTCATTCTTCTTCTGTTCTGTTCTGTTACTACATATCAATAAAACAAATATCGCACTAGATAGTATAGGGCCGCTCTGTCGAATGGGCACTTAAAATTCATTTGCTTTCTATGAAATAGGAGAAAAAACAACTGTCTGTCGACCCAAATCCATAGACACAAACAAAAAAACCCCTTGCTGCCCACCCCCTGCCCTTCATATCTTTCTCTCTCTCTCTCTCTCTCTCTCTCTCTCTCAACCCCCCTCCCTCCTCCACTCTCTGTTTGTCCTGCCACCCCCCGCACCGCCCACACACATCCACCTACCCATCCATACACACACACACACACACACACACACACACACACACACACGCACGGGCGCATGCACGGTACACCTCTACACCTCCCTCCCAAAACGCATTTAACTTTTGTCCATTTTGTTTTCGTATCTCGCATACAGTGAGACAATGCAAGTTACAAGTGCAGTTTCGCAGTTCCACGATGAAGACAACGTGGGAACCTGTAAAACTAAGTATAAACGTGTTGCACGCAGACACCAAGAAACACACAAAGAAACACTATTTTTGTCGTAGAACAAAATAATGTAAGCCACTACAGTTCAACATGCCAGCCGTAAATTTCGATGTAAATAAGTTTTCTAGATTATTCAGTCTATGACTGCGAAAGTATAACAGTGCAGGAAACTACAGAAACCGCAGCTCGTTTTAACAGGCTATAAAAAACGTCGTATGTGAATAGCTTGAAGCTGAAATTCTGCATGTGCAGACAGTCAAAAGCAGCTTTCCCTGTTATTTTATATAAAGCAAACAAATAACCTACTGAAGACGCTGTTACTTCAGAATAACAAGTCTAGATAAAAAACAAGAAAATTATTTGCTGAAGGCGGAAGTCTCCTAAATGTTCTTTTATTCGAATTGATAGTGGCTGTGTAAGATTAACTTAACTTACACTTTATAGCGACTTCGTAACTAATAGTAACTGTTCGATGTGAAACCGCCAATATAAATAAATGCATTAGAGCATGTTCCATTGACAGGAACTGAATTAAATGTTCAGAGTCAAGTGACCCATTTTCTCTTGAGTTTCTACACATGGCGACAAATTTCTTCCATCTTCGTCAACCAATTACAATCTGTAAACAACAGTGAACTCCGCCATGGATTATCGAATGACTTCCAAGGATATGCCACAAAATTCCATTCGCACACAGTAATTTATCATCGACTGCTGCGGTTTAGAAACATTTGTCCTACAAGCACTGATTATTCAAGAACTAATAATTTGTTTGCAACCCTTTGTATCTTTCGTGAAAATGCGTAGCTTAGAATACCCTTCAGTTTTTGTGCGTCCTCGCTCGCTAACTCGGGATGCTACTAATTTTCTTGAGGTTCCTCATGTTTTAGTTTGTTCACTCTGAGTTTCTGCACCATCAAGAGAAACGACGGAACTGACGTTTTAACCGTGATCTTTGCAGTCGAAATACATATACATAGCTTGATGTTATGGGCGTCGGCCCCTCGACTTAACTTAAGCCAATGGTAAATGCTATGTGCTTCTTGAGGTTTTAGTTTAAAGTTCTCAAAAGAGCCCAGTGACAACTCAGCATCGGCGCTGTGTTACTTCCCAAGTGATTAAGGCAAGAACGACAGTTAAGTTGCGAGTGTGTATCAATTTCAAGACTAATAGCAGTTTTATAGCTTGTTGAAGGTGCTGTAGTGACAATTAATGGATTCGTTCACATGTTTCAGCTGGGGTTTTCTTTTTGTAATGTCAGCGAAATCATCGGATTGCAGCAATGTTATGTTCGGTTGCAGTAATCTTGCGGGTAGTTTCGGAACGGTCTCGCTTCTGCCTGCGGAGAGTTTCCGCAGAGGCCGCATGGCCAGCAAACGGGCGAAGCGCCAAGCCAGCTGGAGGGAGGGCCTGCTATTTCTGCTGTTGTGCCTGCCACCGCCACCGCCAGCGCCACCACCACAGTCGCAGCCACAGCTACAACTACAACTACAACTACTGCCACCGCCCGCTACACCCGCAGACTGCCGCCCTGCCACTTCCGACATCTCTGCTCTTGCTGTAGACTCTGCTTCCGGCTGCGGTGCAGTCCACGTAACGATGGGCTTGACAGAGGATGACGGATAGCTTCCGACCGTCTTCCGCAGTCTTGGCAGTTTTATTTGTGCCGCGGAAGAGTCGGTATTCTGGATCTGCTGCGAGTAAAAAACGTCTGTACACGTTGTGATCGCGGACTTCACGTTCTTTTGCTTACGAAATGCGCAGTGAGGTTTTTTAAGCTTCTCGTATAAGCACAAAACACCGGCGTTATTTGTAGGAAAAACTACTCAAACTTTCCATCCCTGAGACACGTCCCTTGTATTCTTTAACTGACAAACTAAAATGCCTTGGACTTTATCAATAGCTAACTGGGGACGCCTGACCCAATAGCCACAAAAAGAAAGCCCACAAAGGGCTAAAATTGCTAAATATGCGTATTAAATCCCGCAACCACCCCAAATGCTTACTAGACCTTCATTTTTCCCATCCTCACTTACGAAAGTTACATCATTTGCTCTAATTTCGAATGTCTTGCATCCATCCATCTAGCTTTGAGAAACAGTTTATCCCTGTTCACACATTCCACAAACTTTCCCAGGGTAGTTTAACTGCCTGCCCATCTCAGACAATACATCCAATCATTCATAACATGTCCTGCGTCTTATATACTAAATGAGGGCTACAAACCCTGTCTTCCCTACATAGCTGCGTTCGTTCCCACCACTTATCACCTATATCTTGTCCGTCGACCTTTCTCAATACTCACCCAGCTACGCTTTCTTTCGTAACACAGCCTCTCCAGTCGCTTATTTATCAGAATCGCTCGACTAGGAATTGCTACATTACGCCTACAGTATCATCAACCTCTAAAGTGTCAAGATGAGATGCATCAACCGTAGCTTCCGAACTTCAAAATAATATTTTGTATTATTGAAATACAGGACAGTTACACTACATGAATGGAATAAGTCTTAATTTTTCTCGAAATAATTGGAATGCTCTGTTTTACTAGGGTTAGTCATTAAATCTTGATATTTTTCTCACTACATATTCACCCTTCAATACAACATATCTTTTCCAACGATTGTTGACTTGGTGGAGGCCTTAGTGGCAGGAGACAGCACTTTGCCTACTAACGGAAAGTTTCACATCGAAAATCATGTCGTCGTTCTGGAAATGCCAATCACGCAGCCGTGTATTCACTATTGGATGCCATGTTAGGAGTGCTGGATCTCGCCAATTTGTCGCTTATAGGGTGCCTAAGGAATGCAGCGTTCTCGGAATGCTGTACGACAATTCAAGAAAATAACATTATTAGTTTTCTTTCTATGAAGGAGATTGACAATACTTAACTTTAGAGTTACATCGGTGTTGCAAGTGACATGCAAACAGTAATATTAGTCGCTATAGACAGAGTCCAGACAGTTAACTGATAAGGATCACAACTAGTTGTTCTTGTAGCACGCTCCGCAAATATGTTCCACTGATGTCTGTACACTGACCCGATTTGAGTGGCTGAGGCTGGCAGGAGGATGCTTTTATTCCCTTCTTGCATGGGGTGCTCCTGGCGCGGCGCGGTCCAATTCCGCGCACCATTGGCTGACGTTTCCTCGCCGCTTTCTCTGGTCTTGTGTTCCGCATATTCGTTCCGACGCTTGTGGTTACGCCAGAACAAGGAGAATGTAGTGTGAGCCAAAATTTGTGGACTTTCCACAGGAGAATAAGCTGGGGTGATATTGTGGAACAAAAGCACCCTCTTGCACAGCTTCCAGCAACGCTCCATCTTCTCAGCCTCTAGTAACTTTGCCAAACTTTGGTAGTATGCTCCTGTGTTGGGTTGCCTGTTAGGAGCAAAATCTGCTAGCACCACGTAATTGCAGTCTCAAAACATCCTGAGCTACGCCTTGCTCTATGATGGTTTGGGTCTTCGCCTCATGTTTCCACTACTTGCACCCTCTCTTGTCTCTGGCTAATACTGATACAGCCAGCACCTGTTCGGGGGAGATAGCCTGTAGAAAACGTCATCTGGGTTCACCGGACACATCTGAAACATTTCTGCTGCTATTTCATTTCGGCATACTTCTTCAATGAATGCGAACAATTACGGAATCCAGAGGCGGCGACCTCTGTCACGTTCATAAGGTCGCGAAACATATTGAAAACTCTTCAGTGACTCGTTTTCACATTTCCCACTTGACGTCTACCTACATTTGGTCTTTAATTTACAGCAAGCGTAGTCCCAGGCGCAGATTCTAGCAACGACGACTCCCGTGGACGTATTGATCTTTCGGTCGTTGGTTGTCTACGGATGTTGGTCGACTACTTCCTACAGGCTACATATGGAGATGTTCATTAAGTTTATCAGTAGTGAACAAACATTTTGAGTAATGCTTGTTTATTATTGTGCACTACATAAACAATAATAGGAAACAATTGGTCTGAAATGTATTGCTGCCCCAGTGAGTCAGTGTTGCCACCGTCAACCTACACAAAAACAATATGGTGCCACCTTGGAAATACACGCACCGTTTTCGTCCGCTAAAGGACACTCTCCACAACAACCGCCCGCACAAGAGACGGTGCCAAAAAGTGTCTAGTGTTGTCATTCCCTTGCCGTCAGACAATCGAATGTCAAGACTACTGGTGTTTGACACAGTGTTTCCCAAACTGTACTCCCCCGATCTGTGGTGTTGCGCGGGAAGTGAGTAACTGCTCCGGAAAAAAAACTATCAGTGACAGGTGTATTTGGACATTGTGGCGATACTCTAACCACACCAGGAAAACTAATAAATTGTATTGAAAGACACGGAATATTTCAGCCAATACTATGTAGTGGTACCAGCTTTTATTGCTTAGTATTTGTAGGTTACAGTTTGCAAATCATTTTGCAGCTGCAGGAGATAACTTGTATCACATACTTGCCCTCAATTCCGATTCGCCAGTCCTTTTTCTTCTCTTTAGACGTGACTACCCTTGGTATGTTGTATTATCCAGTCCAATACATTCTTGGTTGGCCAAAACACGAGAACAACGTGACCAAACTGTTGATGAGACATTAAGGTAACTTTCTTATGAATGCCTGGAAAAATATCAACAATCCTCCCATAGTTTACTCGGCTCCAACAAAAACGTGAACACTAGTTGATTGAAAATTGTAGGGCAATAGAGTTGTTGCTTGCTGAATAATTGAATATACAATTAATCACTTGAGTTCTCACACTGAGTTTATTAGATCAATGAATTGCATTTTTATTTGCCACTCTTAGAAGCTTGAAACTTCAAGTACCCGATAACAACACGCCTATCTAAATAGTAGACTGCAATCACGGCTTTCCAGCCACAAGTTTTTATTCTAGAAATATTTACAACCATACGTGAGCAGCGCCTATTAGACGTAGATATCCAGTCTTTCCACCAGGAAGGAGGTACACGGCTCGAGTTGTGTGTAGTTCAACCGTGCCTAGACGGTCAATACCGCAGTTCGATCGCGTCCGCATTGTTACTCTGTGCCAGGAAGGGCTCTCAACAAGGGAAGTGTCCAGGCGTCTCGGAGTGAACCAAAGGTATGTTGTTCGGATCTGGAGGAGATACAGAGAAATAGGAACTGTCGATGGCATGCCTCACTCAGGCCGCCCGAGGGCTACTACTGCAGTGAATGACCGCTACCTACGGATTGTGCCTCGAAGGAAACCTGACAGCAAAGCCACCATGTTGAATAATGCTTTTCGTGCAGCCACAGGACGTCGTGTCGCGACTCAAACTATACGCAATAGGCTGTATGATGCGCAACTTCGCTCCCGACGTCCATGGCAAGGCCCATCTTTGCAACCATGACACCATGCAGCGCGGTTGAAGATGGGCTTAACAACATGCCGAGTGGCCCGCTCAGGACTGGCATCACGTTCTCTTCGCCGACGAGTGTCGCGTATGCCCTCAACCAGACAATCGTCGAAGACGTGTCTGGAGGCAACCCGGTCAGGCTGAACGCCTTAGACACACTGTCCAGCGAGTGCAGCGATGTGGGGGTTCCGTGCTGTTTTGGGGTGGCATTATGTGGAGCCGACGTATGCCGCTGGTGGACATGGAAGGCGCCGTAACGGCTGTACAATACGTGAATGATCTCCTCCGACCGATAGTGCAACCATATCGGCAGCATATTGGCGAGGCATTAATTTGGTCATCAGCCAATCCGGGCCATTTGCTATATTATTTTAATACTTCCCACTGCTTCTTCCTTTTAGTGTACGTTTTCCCCTTTTCGTTACCTTCTCTCGGTTTCTTCTTCAGTGTCGTCCCCAGTTAGTTTTACGCCTTTTACTTTCCTTGACTCCTTTTGGGCACGTTTTTAACCCGAGACCTGTGTGAATATGGGGAAACAGACTGATCACCCCGCAGTCTGGCCTCTTCGCTTACAACCCAACCAACCAACCACGAACCCACCCGAATAGTAAACGGTTGTGAAAACACACTTGGTCTCTTAATAACAAATAATACTAAACATCGACTGAAGACAAAAATCGAGTTTTCGAAGGGGATTAATAGGCTTGCCACCTTAATCACTGGGCAGTGAACTGGTCCTAACATGTACAGAGGTTTCTCTCGTAGCCCGGCAGAGATACCCTTAGCGATTCTCCACGCACTGTGAACGCAGTCGGTCCATCGCTGATGGTTAGTGGGCGTTTCCAGCAGCGGGCTGTAACTAAGTCTGGCGGCCCTGCGGCTGTATTTTCGGGGACGACTGGCGGCAGAAAGTCGCGGCCGTGTTACTGAATTACGTACATCCCGGCCGCGGCGACATCAAAGGCGAGAATTAGCTGGGTGACTAGCCGCTAGCTCTGCGCCCGTGTTTACGTATTTACCCAATTACAGCCGTAAGTACGTTCCGCCGGCGCCGTTTCATAAATAAATAGTATGCTAATAAGGCCCGCGGCGGGGCGCTTCGTTATGGAGCCGGCCTTGTTCGCCGCTGCCCCGCGGGTACCGCCGGAAATTTGGCTTTCGGTGTCCACCGGCAAGCGCGCCCAATACCGTGGGCCAGTCTGCTCCAATTTATTCGTTGCCGCTGGTACACGTTCACCTTCTGCATTCAAGGCTGCAGTCTCTCTGCTACGAAGCAAAACGCTGACTAAAATCAGTGTATCCGTCAAAGCGCGGAAGACAAAATGCTTGAGTGCGGCAGTGTTCCACATGGATGTGGCCGGGTTCGAATGCCAATGATGAGAAGCTTCTCGTTACCTTTAACTGGCGATCCGAGGGGCAGTGGCATGGTCTTCATACACTGAAGAGTCAAAGCCGTCTGAGTAATCATTAAACAAATCTGGTACAAGAAAAAACCTGTCAAGTAAGCTCCGAGGTTTCCGTACAAACTTAATTCCGTGTATACACTGAGGATCCAAAGAAATTGGTATACATGCCTAACACCGTGTAGGGACCCCAGCGAGCACGCAAAAGTGCCGCACACGACGTGGAATGGACTCGAGTAATGTCGGAAATAGTGTTGGAGGGAATTGCCACCATGAATCCTGCAGGGCTTTCCAGAAATCGGTAAGAGTACGAGGGGCTGAAGATCTCTTCTGAACAGCATCCCAGATATGGTCAATAATGTTTGATGGCCAGCGGAAGTGTTTGAACTCAGAAGAGCGTTCCTGGAGCAATTCTGGATGTGTGGGGTGTCTTATTGTGCTGCTGGAGTTGCCGAAGTCCGTCGGAATGCACAATGGACATAAATGGATGCAGGTGATCAGACAGGGTGCTTACGTACGTGTCACCTGTCAGAGTCGTATCTAGTCGTATCCAACTGCACACATCCCACACCATCACAGAGCCTCTACCAGCTTGAACAGTTTCCTGCTGACATGCAGGGTACACGTCCGTCCGCGCGATAAAATTAGAAACGAGACCCGTCCGACCAGGCAACATGTTTCACCAACCATCCAATGTCGGTGTTGACGGGTCCAGGCGAGGCGTAAGGCTTTTAGTCGTGCAGTCATCAAGGGAACACTAGTGGACCTTCGGCCTCGAAAGCCCATATCGATGATTTATCGATGAATGGATCGCACGCTGACATTTGTTGATGACCCAGCACTGGAATCTGCCTAAATTTGCCGAAGGGTTGCACTTGTGTCACGCTGAACGATTCTCTTCAGTCGTCGTTGGTCCTGTTCTTGCACGATCTTTTTCCGGACGCAGTGATGTCGGAGATTTGATGTTTTACCGGATTCCTAATATTCGCGATACGTTCTTGAAATGGTCGTAAGGGGGAATCCCCAATTCGTCGCTATCTCCGAGTTGCTGTGTCCCATCACTCGTGCGCAGACTGTAACACCACTTCCAAACTCACTTAAATATTGATAACCTGCCAATGTAGCAGCAGTAACCGATCTAATAACTGCGCCAGACACTTACCTTATATAGGCATTGCCGACCGCATCGCCGTATTCTGCCTGTTTACATATCTCTGTGTTTGAATACGCATGCCTGTATCAGTTTCTTTGGCGCTACAGTGTATGAAATGTAGTGCGAAAGTTTCGTCTCTGTCGTCAATTCTTTTAATTTTACAACACCTCTGGGGACTGTTGCAAGACGAACCTCACCACCTCAGATTCTAGGAGCACCTACTCGCTTCCTGCTGTCTGGGAAACCCACCAGCCAGCTCCCACGGGTTATTACATTCAGCCTCTTCTGCTGTCCTAAGGTACAGTGGAATGAAAACCGAACACCACCCACAGCGTGACCGCGGAATGGTTCCATTCAAAAGTAATTACCACACGCGTTAAGACATTGCTCCCACTAGCAGACGAGACGATCAGTTCCTAGTTCTCAGAACGCTGCCGGCCGCTGACGGACCTGCAAACGCACCCACTTCTGCACTTCCTGCCCACGTATGTCCTGATTCAGGTTGCCAAAGATGTGAAAATCAGACCGGGTAAGATGGAGGATGTATTAGGACGCTGCAGTGTCTCCCATCCAAATCGCCCAGTGGGATGATTCCGAACGCCAACATTCCTGAGCATTTTGACGTTGTGGCGCGTCTCAGTTTGTGCAAAGTGTCCTCATAGCACTGATGGTGGCTCCATGCTCGAGGACCTCGACGATCAGAGGATGCATCCTGTTGAATTATATTGCTCGCACGCATACTGCCAATTGGGCGAAGGTTACGGTTTGGAGATTTGATTGGGAACCACTGCAACATTCTCCGTACTGCCTGGATATTTGACCATGTGATTTTCATATCTTTGGCGACCTGAAGAAAGACATGCATGGACCCGGTTTCAGTCGAACGAGGAAATGCTAGAGTGGATGCAGTTGTGGGTATGTCAGCGGCTTATCTCGTTATACGAACCCGGAATCGATCGTCCCGTATTCCAGTAGGCATAAATGTCTTAACGCCTTTAGTGATTATTTTGTGTGTGGAACCATTCCATGGTCCAATTATGGCGAGTGTTTGGTTTTCATTTGAGTGCTCCTTTCATAAAGAAACAGTGTAAGGTTCCAAGCTACTGCGAAAAACTCTTGTACATGGTAACGTCCTGGGAACGAAACGAAAAACGTAAGGGAGTATTGAAACTAACTGGGTTCACCTGAGCGTGTTTTTCGTGCTTCTGGAGCGACGTACTCAACCGCAAGCGTTGAAATGAGCCAAGCATCCCGTACGGAAACTCGAGACTTGGCGGCGTATCCTCCCCATTTTTGGCGGTGGCCAGACAACGCTGGTTTCTGTGAGCCGTGAACGCACGCGGCGCTGTTCCCCCGCTGTTAAGACGCTGGTGAGGGCAGCTGTCAACAGGCTTACAGGGAGGGCGGAAACTGCTGCTGCCAGCCACTACCGAGTGCGGCGCACCTATACCATGAATTGCACTAACAAAGTGCTTCATATATATTAGATTCTGGCAAAATAGGCCTCAGTTTAAATAAAGTAAAAATCAAAGGTTGCAGTAGAAGATATATAACAGAGTTATTAACTGACATAACAAATAATTTGCTTCGAGTGATTCTAGTTGTAGCGGTTCTGTTCCATACTCTTTTTTTATTTCCTTCTAAAACATTGATTTCACAACTGAACCAGTGGGGAATAACTATTTTACTAATAACTTCGGAAAAAACTGTTTCACGCTAAGAACGCTCGGGCCGCTATGTTCCAGGGAATGCGTTACAGGTGTAAAAAAAAAAAAGATAGAAAAGGACACGGAACTTACAATACGCTATTGTCTCTCACAAACAAGAAAATTTGATTATCAATCAGTCTTCGTCTTGATTCGTTCATCACGACTATTTTTATGTTTGTATGCTAGAGACAGCTATGGAAATAATAATGAAAATTTTCCTGAAACTTGTTAGTTAGTATAACGAAGCGTATTTCCTCTAATATTATTTAAGAAATATACACTGCTCAAAAGAATTACGAGAACGTGATTTCGGACAGCTGTCCTACTCCACTGAGCAATGATTGAGGTTTGGATAGCCGGCCGTAGTGGCCGTGCGGTTCTAGGTGCTGCAGTCCGAAACCGCGGGACTGCTACGGTCGCAGGTTCGAATCCTGCCTCGGGCATGGATGTGTGTGATGTCCTTAGGTTAGTTAGGTTTAATTAGTTCTAAGTTCTAGGGGACAGATGACCTCAGCATTTAAGTCCCATAGTGCTCAGAGCCATTTGAACCATTTGTTGAGGATTGGATATGTTTCCAAATTATACCTTTATCTTTCACAAATCAGATACACAATACTCGATTGTTTACATAAAAACTGAAATGTTCAGCAGGAGTCGAAAAGGAAGTGGAAACAATCATTCATCCCGTCATCGTCGGTGCTTTTCACTGGATTTTGAAAGCTTCAGTAACGTGTGTGCCTTCCGTGAAGCTTTAGCAGTGGCTACCACCTATGGGACATGTTGCGCATTGGTCTACGGAGGGAACCTTGGGGTATCCGTTACCATTATTCAACGAGAGTCCATAAGAGTTCTGTGATATGACAGAACGACATCAAACAAGTTGTAGATCACATTCCACATATGCACGATGGAGTTCAGATCGAGACTCACCGCCGATCTTACATATACACTCCTGGAAATTGAAATAAGAACACCGTGAATTCATTTTCCCAGGAAGGGGAAACTTTATTGACACATTCCTGGGGTCAGATACATCACATGATCACACTGACAGAACCACAGGCACATAGACACAGGCAACAGAGCATGCACAATGTCGGCACTAGTACAGTGTATATCCACATTTCGCAGCAATGCAGGCTGCTATTCTCCCATGGAGACGATCGTAGAGATGCTGGATGTAGTCCTGTGGAACGGCTTGCCATGCCATTTCCACCTGGCGCCTCAGTTGGACCAGCGTTCGTGCTGGACGTGCAGACCGCGTGAGACGACGCTTCATCCAGTCCCAAACATGCTCAATGGGGGACAGATCCGGAGATCTTGCTGGCCAGGGTAGTTGACTTACACCTTCTAGAGCACGTTGGGTGGCACGGGATACATACGGACGTGCATTGTCCTGTTGGAACAGCAAGTTCCCTTGCCGGTCTAGGAATGGTAGAACGATGGGTTCGATGACGGTTTGGATGTACCGTGCACTATTCAGTGTCCCCTCGACGATCACCAGTGGTGTACGGCCAGTGTAGGAGATCGCTCCCCACACCATGATGCCGGGTGTTGGCCCTGTGTGCCTCGGTCGTATGCAGTCCTGATTGTGGCGCTCACCTGCACGGCGCCAAACACGCATACGACCATCATTGGCACCAAGGCAGAAGCGACTCTCATCGCTGAAGACGACACGTCTCCATTCGTCCCTCCATTCACGCCTGTCGCGACACCACTGGAGGCGGGCTGTACGATGTTGGGGCGTGAGCGGAAGACGGCCTAACGGTGTGCGGGACCGTAGCCCAGCTTCATGGAGACGGTTGCGAATGGTCCTCGCCGATACCCCAGGACCAACAGTGTCCCTAATTTGCTGGGAAGTGGCGGTGCGGTCCCCTACGGCACTGCGTAGGATCCTACGGTCTTGGCGTGCATCCGTGCGTCGCTGCGGTCCGGTCCCAGGTCGACGGGCACGTGCACCTTCCGCCGACCACTGGCGACAACATCGATGTACTGTGGAGACCTCACGCCCCACGTGTTGAGCAATTCGGCGGTACGTCCACCCGGCCTCCTGCATGCCCACTATACGCCCTCGCTCAAAGTCCGTCAACTGCACATACGGTTCACGTCCACGCTGTCGCGGCATGCTACCAGTGTTAAAGACTGCGATGGAGCTCCGTATGCCACGGCAAACTGGCTGACACTGACGGCGGCGGTGCACAAATGCTGCGCAGATAGCGCCATTCGACGGCCAACACCGCGGTTCCTGGTGTGTCCGCTGTGCCGTGCGTGTGATCATTGCTTCTACAGCCCTCTCGCAGTGTCCGGAACAAGTATGGTGGATCTGACACACCGGTGTCAATGTGTTCTTTTTTCCATTTCCAGGAGTGTATGTCCAGGCTTCGCAAGAAATACTCACTGACGCCCGCCACGTGAACTTCAGCATTATGAGAACACGGTTCTAAAGTGTCCGTTCGATGTACCACCTTGCGCTAAGGCAAGGACAACAAGATCCGTGTGGCTGTCAACACTGATGCCTCCGCACACCATCGCAGAATCTTGGAAATATGTCGATTTCCTGGCCAGCATTTTCCAGGTACCGCTTATCGCGACGTCTCCACACACGGGCACGGACATCATCTTACGTCAGAAGATATCTGGACTTGTCTGTGAATAACATGTTTCGCCAGTGACGAAGTTGCCAGTTGACATGGGAGCGGCAGAACTGAAGGCGAGCTGCAAGACGACGTCTTGTCAATCGGGGTGCACGAAGAGGACGTTTGGGTCTTTGAGACCTTTCTCGTAACCTATTCATTACAATCTGATCTTACGCAGCGGACCCAGTGACCGTACTGAGATCGTCTTCCGGTGCTCTGGAGGTATCCATACGACGCCGCAACGCAGAGATGGCGAGATATTGGTCTTGAAGTACGGTTGCTATACGTCGGCGAATTTGTCCAAATAGCCTTGTGTACTGACCTCTCGTCCTGTAGCGTGTGCACTACCTGTGGATGACACATGGAGAGGCATTGGCATCTGCAGTAACACGACCAACAGTTCATCCTTTTTCGATCAAACAGACCGCCCTTGCAACTTACACTGTGTTGAGACGTCGCATTGCATGTGCTTGGTTGAATACAACGTCCGCAAATGAGAAGTGCCATCCGTGTACCTAACTAGAAAACACTGCGATACAGGCACTCACTTCCTTCTGAGGGTTCACCTGCCACTGTAATGCATAATACAGCCGATAGATGACGAATGATTTTAATTGTTGAATACACTGAAACAGAAGATCTCAAGTCATGCAATAAGACTACAGGTACTTCCTGCATCAAAATAGGTTTAACATACCGGACGTTAATACACGTGTTCCCTAATTCTTCTGAACATTGTATACTACACTGCTGGGAAAAAAAATTAGAGCACGTAGAAAGACGACGTCGATTTTGATATGATGACGGCGTATACTACCTGGGGAATAGTAGCTGTAGTTGTTTCAGCGTTGTCCGCCAACAGATAGCGTAGTGGCATAGCTACCAGAGCACCTTGTATGTTTAGCATTTAATATGGAATACTCACAGCCAGAAGGCTCAGTGTGGTGCAGATATGTGAGCAAACGGGCAAGCATGCCACAGAGATGCGCTCGTTATTTCTACATGATGCGCTCGTTATTTCTACATGCAAAAAAAATTGTTCAAATGGCTCTGAGCACTATGGGACTCAACTGCTGTGGTCATAAGTCCCCTAGAACTTAGAACTACTTAAACCTAACTAACCTAAGGACATCACACACATCCATGCCCGAAGCAGGATTCGAACCTGCGACCGTAGCGGTCGTGCGGTTCCAGACTGTAGCGCCTTTAACCGCTCGGCCACTCCGGCCGGCTTTCTACATGCAACTGTGCGAGTTTGAGAGGGGTCAAATTGTGGCCTTCCGAGTGACGGGATGGTCCTTTCGGAGAATTGCCACATAAGTTGGGCGTGCAGCGTCAGTTGTGCGAGGATGCTGGTACCAGTAATCACGTAAACACCTGTAGATGGGGATCTGGACGTCGGCGCAGCACACTTGGCCGCTGGTATCGTTGTATTCAAAGGGCAACGGTGGTAGATCGTACACTACGACAGCACAAATAAGAGGCCTTGTTAGCCAAGACGTGTCAGCATGAAATGTTGCGAACCGGTAGTAGCAGTGGGACTGCGGGCACGCACATCTCTAGCCAGTCTTCCACTCGCGCCACAGCGTCAACCTGCATGGCTCGACTGGTGCCGTCAGAGGGTCACTTGGAAGATGGAATGGCTCGCTGCCTTCACGCTAGTGACGACAGTGTGCTCACATGAGGTAGACCTGATGAGCGCTGTCTCGTAGAGTGCATTAGCCCAAGACACACTGACCCCACACGAAACCTCATGGTGTGGGGTGCGATAATCTACAAACCTCGTTCACCTTTGTGTTTCTGGAGTGGACGGTAACCAGTGCTTGATACTTGCAGAATGTTGTTAGACCCCTTCTTTCTCCGTTCTTCCAACAGGAAGGTGATGGTTGTTCCAGTAGAATAACGCTCGACCACACTGACCGTGAAACTCAAGGTTCTCTGGAAGAAGTGCAGCAACTTCCTTGGCCAGCCCAGTCTCGGAACTTGCCTCCAATCGATCACGCGTGCAATATGATGGGAGGAGAAGTGACTCATCAACCAACTACTCCTAGAGCACTACGTGAAAAGGTCGGGCATGCGTGGCGTGCCGTACCGCAGGATAGTGCTTCACATCCTTACGATCGACTGGATGCCAGTGTCTGCGGCTGCACTGCCGCCCGTGGAGGCTACACCACACTCTAATACGGATCTTTCAGCGTGGATCGATAGCTGGTATTTAAGAACAGCTTGTGCTATTGTGTTGTACGCGTAATCAGTTCATGTACTGCGTATACACAGTTGCAACAATAAATCTTGATTGAGTTGGAATAATCTAAAAGAGTGTACTAAATTTTTTTCTGTTTGTTTTTCTTTTGGCAATGTTCTCAGTAGAGCATCCTTTCCTTTACGGAATGAACAGCCGTGAAAGTGAGGTGATTATTTATACTACTGGCCATTAAAAAATTGCTACACCAAGAGGAAATTCAGATGATAAACGGATATTCATTGGACAAATATATTATACTAGAACTGACGTGTAATTACATTTTCACGCGATTTGGGTGCATAGATAATGAGAAAACAGTACCCAGAACAACCGCATCTGGCCGTAATAACGGCCTTGATACGCCTGGGCATTGAGTAAAACAGTGCTTGGATGGCGTGTGCAGTACAGCTGCCCATGCAGTTTCAACACGATACCACAGTTCATCAAGAGTTGTGACTGGCGTATTGTCACGAGCCAGTAGCTCGGCCATCATTGACCAGACGTTTCCAGTTGGTGAGAGATCTGGAGAATGTGCTGGCCAGGGCAGCAGTCGAACATTTTCTGCATCCAGAAAGGCCCGTACAGAACCTACAACATGCGGTCGTGCATTATCCTGCTGATATGTAGGGTTTCGCAGGGATCGAATGAAGGGTAGAGCCACGCGTCGTAACACATCTGAAATGTAACGTCCACTGTTCAAAGTGTCGTCAATGCAAACAAGAGGTGACCGAGACGTGTAACCAATGGCACCCCATATCATCACGCCGGGTGATACGCCAGTATGGCGATGACGAATACACGCTTCCAATGTGCGTTCACCGCGATGTCGCCAAACACGGATGCGACCATCATGATGCAATAAACAGAACCTGGATTCATCCGAAAAAATGACGTTTTGCCATTCGTGCAACCAGGTTCGTCGTTGAGTACACCACCGCAGGCGCTCCCGTTTGTGATGCAGCGTCAAGGGTAACCGCAGCCACGGTATCCGAGCTGATATTCCGTGCTGCTCCAAACGTCGTCGAACTGTTCGTGCAGATGGTTGTTGTCTTGCAAAAGTCCCCATCTGTTGACTCAGGGATCGAGACGTGGCTGCACGATCCGTTACAGCCTTGCGGATAAGATGCCTGTTATCTCGACTGCTAGTGATACGAGGCCGTTGGGATGCAGCAAGGAGTTCCGTATTACACTCCTGAACCCACCGATTCCATATTTTGCTAAAAGTCGTTGGATCTCGACCAGCGCGAGCCGCAATGTCGCGATACGATAAACCGCAATCGCGATAGGCTGCAATCCGACCTTTATCAGAGTCGGAAACGTGATGGTACGCATTTCTCCTCCTTACACGAGGCATCACAACAACGTTTCACCAGGCAGCGCCGGTCAACTGCTGTTTGTGTATGAGAAATCGGTTGGAAACTTTCCTCACGTAAGCACGTTGTATGTGTCGTCACCGGCGCCAACCTTGTGTCAATGCTATGAAAAGCTAATCATTTGCATATCACAGCATCTTCTTCCTGTCGGTAAAATGTCGCGTCTGTAGCACGTCATCTTCGTGGCGTAGCAATTTTCGTGGCCAGTAGTGTATGTTCTTAGCAGATCGTAGTTTCCTTTACGGAATGAACAGACGTGAAAGTGAGATAATTATTTATATTCAATAATTTTAGCACGGTGTGCAGTTTTTCTTAATTGCTACGCGAAACTTCACTAATAAGAAACTACCATTAGTTACGAAAGAGCGTAGGTACGTGCTCGTGGTGGCTACTGTTGGACCGCACCCGTCATGTACCTTCCAGCGCGATAGGTACCAGAGTGGGCGGAGAAGCTGTCCTAGCGGCAGACGCGGTGCACTGCCGAGGCGTGGGAGTGGGTGAAGACGCGCGCCCGGATATAGCGGTGACGGCGCGGCCGCCTGGGTGGGTGGGGGTTTAGTTAGGGTGGGCTGGCGCGGGCCATCGGCGCAGCCGCAGCCACAGCAGCGGCCGCCGCGTAATACGGATGTGGGTCATTTATATCGGGAGTCGCCGCCGCGTGCACGGCGCGCCGCCCGACGCTAATCGCCACTCCCACACCGCCCCCGCACTGCGCTGCGGCGCCGATTACGGCGCGCCTCGGCCGCTGCACACCTGTTCTACGCTGCTAGCCATCAAAACTGCAGCACCAGCCAGGGCAGCGTGCAGCAAAGGTCAAACAGCCGTCAAGTGTACTACATGTTTGGGTGTGAAAATGATTAGCATTTCGGCGCAAAGTAGGTAGGAGTAATGTCAACTGAATCTAAACTCCGCCCGAACAGGCCAGGGTACCGACTGGCCGCGGTATTTTCCTCAGCCCACGGGCGTCGCTGTATGCGGATATGGAAGGGCATGTGGTCAGTACACCGATCTCCCGGCCGTTTTGTCAGTTTACGAGAGCGTGACCGCTACTTCTCAATCAAGTAGCTCCTCAATTTGCCTCACAACGGCTGAGTGCAACCCGCTTTCAAACAGCGCTCGGCAGACCGGATGGTGCAATGGTCGCCTGGTCGTAGATATAGCTAATTGCTATAATCGCACTATTTCACTCCCATTTACGGAGCTTGTTAGCACTTGATGTTAGGTTGGCGCCATTACAATGCATTGTAGTAATCACTGCTACTTGCTGGATCGCTGCTGTCTCTCGATGCTGATGCTGGCTCTACATCTGGTTGTCTAGGGTTAAAAGCATGAGGTCCCGTGTTTTTTATGTGCTTTTGATGATAAAGAACGAGCGAAACCAACAAATATGTAAACTTCAAATATTTATTACTCTGGTGGCCATCTTAATTCCACTGTCCACCAAAGACCATGACTCAACACAAAGTAGTACTTCCGTTACATGTTCTTTGCATTGTTTATCCACCTCAAACAATAACACACAAACACACTTTACCAAAGTGACATTCCGGCTGCCTCCCGACCCTTCTTGCTGCTCGTATTTATAACATTGTCAAAGAACTACTAAAAAGAGATATAGTTTAAAAGTCACATGTACAGCTGTTATCATAATTTGTGCAGAAAAGTTATTAATTTGCATCGAGTGACATAATTTAACATGTTATTAAAATGACAGACAGATTTGTTGACTTGACAGAATAATTCTTTGTTACAAAAAGGCCGTTTTTTAGAAGTTTGTCAGTTGACTCCTCTAATTTGCATAAATAAGTAAGTAACATGAATTATTAAGAATTACATTGGTTTTCGTCTAAAATAGGATTGATCACGTGAATACTGAGTGAAAACGCTCCTAGTGAACAAATAGGTTTCACTGGGTGATTTTTATTTAAGGAGATCCAAAATACCTAAGTTGGCCACTATTTTTCGTACTTCATATTAATTATTTAAGATGAACTTAGTGTTTTTACATGATGATATTTGCTGTATCAGTGATCAAGTGATATAAACTTTTGTGTGGGTCAGTTACTCAGTATAATTTAATGGGTTGACTGTTTATGCAGACATGTTATGCAATCATTGTTAACATACACAATAACTTTTCTATACTCATAAATACTCGTTAAACTGGTTGAATTTGGAGGGTATCGCATACTTTGGTACAGTAAAGCCTTTAATATGTTCCGTTACAATGGTCACCCATCAAAGTGATAGCCCAGCCCGACAGCGCTTGACTTCGGTGATCTTACGGAACCCGGTGCGTTCTGTAAATAAGAAAAGATTATTTCTCATTGAAATATGAAATAAAACGATTCGACCGGGTGATACTCAACGCCATGCAGTATCTAAACGTTCCCAAGCGACAAGCGCCAGAGAGGACCGACACATTGTCGTCTCGGTCGTGCAGGCCCGAACATCCGCGTCTTCTGCCTGGAGCCAGGAAAAGGGAACAATGTGGTGTACGCAGCTTCGTGGTCTGTCAGCACGACTCCTTTCCCGTGGCAGCGGAGTGTGCAGTGTACAGTGGTACACCCAATAACAAACACCTGACTGATGAGTGGCACTACACGTCTTTCCAGACGACTCCCGGTACTGCATACACCTTCCGTAAATGCAGGGTATCCGAACAGAATAAAGGGTGCCGCATTGCAGTAGCCGTCGTCATACCAGAGAAGCACATGGCGTCATGATAAGCGGTTGATACTAAGTACACAACATATCACCTCTAGTAGCATAGCCGGTAACTTGGAGAGCAAATGTACATTTATGATGTGATGACTTCACATACCTCGACACACGGATGGCGTGGCAAGGACATTCTCAGGATATCTCACTCATCGAAATAGTCTTGTCATCGGTTGCGACACACATCACTGTTCTGGTTTACTGCAGCGCCGTCATCTCCATGCTTACGTTGGGACACAGGCGTAATTGCTTCCGTGGACTATTGTTGTACGTATTTGTACTGTAGTTTACCGACTTCGTTCAAAACATCTGATGATAAGGGATCTGCCATACTAGCTGTCGTCTTTCGCCAGTGACGTAAAGGTACTGGCGTCGTTTTTATGGCTATTTTGAATTTAATTAGTTTATACCGTTATTGGTGGGCTGGTAAGTTTTACTATTACCGAATTCACAGGTTCAAAAACTGACACCAATTATTTACAAAAAGGCTGAAGGAACTGGTAGAAGTCGAAATCGGAGAAGATCAGTTCCAGAAAAATGTAGCGACGTGCGAAGCAATACAGATTTGCGACTTACCTTAAAAGGAAGGTGGAAGACAGACGAAAAAATGGTTCAAATTGCTCTCAGCACTATGGGACGCAACATCTGAGGTCATCAGTACCCTAGAACTTAGAACTGTTTAAACCTAACTAACCTAAGGACACCAAACACATCCATGCCCGAGGCAGGATTCGAACCTGCGACCGAAGCGGTCGCGCGGTTCCAGACCGTAGCACCTAGAACCGCTCTGCCACACCGGCCGGCTAGGGACGGACAAACCCACTTTTATAACATTCGTAGATTTAGATAATACATTTGGCAATGTTGACTGGAACACACTCTTTATTCTCAAGGTGTCCGGGCTAAAGCACAGGGACAGAAAAATTGCCCACAGCTTTTACAGAAACCGGGCTGCAGCTGTAAGAGTGCAAGGACATGAAAGAGACTCAGTAGTTCAGAAGGGAGTGAGGTAGGGGTGTAGACCATCCCCGATATTATTTAGTCTGTACACAGAAAAATCTGTAAATGAAAGGAAGGAGAAATTTATAAAGAGGATGAAAATTCAGGGGGAAGAACTACAAACTTCAAGTGTTTCCACTGACACTGAAATTCGGCCACAGGCGGTGGAGGACTTCCATGAACTGTTGAATGGAATGCTTAATGTCTTCACAAATGTAAACAAAGGTTAAAAGTGTAGTCGAATTTAATCAGGCGACGCTACAGGAATTAGACTATAAAATGGCACACTAAAGATATTAGATATTTTCTTGTATTTTGGCAGAATGGTAACTATCTCTGGTGGCGGTACTTACATCTCCAGAGCACCACAATCGATAAGCCTCGCTCCAAACACTCGTAGCGCAGTAGCTGTATGGGTTGGCAGTACAAAATATACCGACGTTCGCCAGGGCCTACAGTTGTCAACCCATGGGCATCATGTGTGTGCATAATGATTCGTCGATGCCTCGCTAACTACCGGAGCAATGAGTTACGGCGGACAGTTCTCTTCAGTGCGCCTAGTCGCGTGCAGTCTCCAGTTACAGCCGAGTCTACAAGCTGCAGGCTTCGTCCGTCGTCTCCGAGAAATGGCCTCCGCAGGCATAATGGGCCAGCTCTGGACTCTACGTTGGCGTCACTCAGAGGCACTGTGATAGGACTTCTAATTGTGTTGAGACATTTCACAACAAGAACTCAACTTAAATACTGCTACTCCTTGTGACCTGGCCAGCACAAGTAAATGTTTGAAATTATTTAAAGTCCTGTCACTGTGCCTGTCAGTGAGGACCACATAAAGTTCAGAGCTGGCCTACACAGCCTAAATTCTCAGAGACGACGGACGAACACTGTAGGTTATAGTCTCGGCGGTAGTTGGCGACTGTACACTACTCGGCACACTGAAGAGAACTGTTCGCGGCAGCTCTTTTATATATATATATATATATATATATATATATATATATATAGCATGTGTCCAAAGAGTGATCGCCTTTGGCGATTTTTTCTTCTGGGGTGGCAAGGTATGGGTATGGGCATAGAAAATAGTTCTATTTTATTGTGTGTTCGCTTGCAAAGGGGCTCTCTGTGGGTCCTCGAGTCCTTTGAGTGTGTTGTATAGTTAGTCGTACAGAGATTGACAGTAACTATTTACGTGTAAGATACCGAATAACTGAACATTGCATCATCTTTGATGGCACTGTGAGGATGCAATAATGGCTCGAGGCACCTTGTATTTACGCCAGTGTCTTGGTAGGGCCTGGCCTACCTTCCCAAGTTGGCGGACATTTCCCTGATACTCGTCCAGTTTGCGAGAAAGACGAGTTGCCTGGTCTTTCATCCTCTCAGCCACGTACTTTTCTCCATTCATCTCGTTTATTTCTCTTGTCCTGGCCCACCTTGGGGCGCCTAGGCTGCACTTCAAACACCTGTTCTGTAGTGTTTGCAAATTGCGTTTTATTAGCCACATGATGTTCCCCAAGACGTCGAGCCGTACGGCAGGGAGGGTCTTTGTGTTACTCTACAAAGTTTTAATTTCGTTAATGGGTTTAGATTCCTGCGAAAAACTGCATGAGTGCCCGGATCATTTTCATAGTATTCAGTTTTTTTCCTCTGACAGTGGGATACACGTACCGTTACTGCTGTTGCAAAGGCTGTAGGGTAGGTAACTTTCAGATTTCATAGTGTGGACCAAAAAAAAAGGAAAAAAGTCCAGTAAACATGAGCTCCAAATTCTTTTACGTGTGCGTAAAAGCCATCCCTTTATCACTCCCAGGTAATTCGTCGTCGTAGTCCAGAGTATTGGGTGGCAACGCAAATACAATGAATATTTAATCTCGCCGAAACTTGTAGTTGTTTAGAGTGGTGAAGCGTTCTTAGCTATGTTTCATTCAGTAACCCTCAATAACAATAGAAAAGCAAATTTTATATTGATTTGTTTCATCATAATTTTTCACCATACCCATGGGAATATCGAGAACTGTCATTTAAGACTTAAAAAATAGAACCGTGAGACAGAAAAAAAGAAACTGAGTTAATTTCCTTATGTATGTATTTAAAATGTTTTTTTTTAATCACATTTGACTATTAGTTAAATGAAAACTGCTCCTCATCATCTTCAACGAGTCAAAATACATTCTAAAGAAAAAGGTTAGTTGCCTCACGTAGTATATATAGAACCTACGGTCGTCGGCTACGAAACCGATTTAGCACTTCAGGCAGGTCAGTGCCCTCCGCTTTGAGAGGCAATACGGTCCTGAGTGCACCATAATCTTTCAGACGAGAGAGGTTTGAGGCGCTACTAGATAGTCGCACAGTGTTCTGAACACTCATATATAAAAGACTTCCATCCGTTTCCTTTCCGGCTATCCAGGCTATAGCTTCAAGCAGATTCCTTGTAAGTGAAGGGCCGAAACTAAATCTTCAACTAACAATTACCTGCCGATTGTGGCTCCGTTTCACGTACCTGGTCGGTGTTCAGTGCAAGTAAGTAGTGCGTTTCCACCTTATCAAAGTGGTAGTGTCTTTTGCACTAAATATTACTCGAGGTGTATTAAAAACTCGCGGATTTCTTTCTTCACCAGTATTGCAGAGCCTAAACATAATTTTGGCTCTCGCAGCAACATAGCAAGTGGCCATAGTAAATAATGACAATGCAGTCGCTTTCTGTGGCTGATTCTCTTCACACAAGATTGGATCCGTCCAATACTAAACTGAAAATCCATCATTGTAATATTGACGCCATGTTAAGTCACTCTCGCTAGATGAAACTTGGTGCGGAAATAAATATCCACGTACTAGTTCTGAGCAGGAGCACACGCAGTGCCGACTGCTGTGAAGTTCGTCTACATATGTACTCCACAAGTCAACATATGATGTACGGCCTCTGGCACCACTACCATTGTCCCCCTTATCTTTCACACTCGTATATGGTGATAGCAAGCAACGATTGTCGATGAGCTCAAGTACGACATCTAATTTCTCTGATTTTCGGATACTGGTCATTTCGCGAAACATGCAGAGTGAT
Source organism: Schistocerca cancellata (assembly GCF_023864275.1). NCBI lineage: Eukaryota > Metazoa > Arthropoda > Insecta > Orthoptera > Acrididae > Schistocerca > Schistocerca cancellata. Next base: position 96,038,554 of record NC_064631.1, on the reverse strand, counting down.
TCCGTGATGGTTTTACGGACTTCCATACGAGACAGAGAAGGGAAAACGTATAAATTTGAGGTAACGGTCCCTGGTTCCGTAACGACTGAGTCTGAAGCTATAAGCGAAAATTGTTCTGATTCCTCTGTCAGCGGAACACATTACCGGTACAGTTGTTGCGAAGGTTTCAGCGTAGTTTACTTACAGATGTGATAGTATGGGTCAAAACTAGAAAAAATTTCGAGTAAACATGTGCTCTAAAGTACATACTTTGAGGGGTATGAACGCTTGTTCATCTTTGCCGCTATGAAACACATCCCTTCTGCCGACCAAGTGCACACAGCTCTTGAGGTATGCATGTCAGAACCCATATTTAGTAGACAGTATTTTGTTTTGGTCCATACTGCCTCCTCCCAAAATACAAAAAACAAAGAGCATATCGTTGATGATATCAAGCTGATGCATTTACCCTTCTCCATCAGTCCTAAAAATTCTTAACATCATCACGGAATCACCTTATATATGGGAGGAAGTAATAAGTTGTCCGACTCTTGTTCGGAAATGCGCTCTCGGAATTTCAACAGTAACCCTGTTCGTGATAGAACATACGCCTTTTGTAGCGACTGCAACTGGGCATTGTGGAGTATCACCGTAACAACTCGCGCCTGCTAAACGACCCCGTGACAAAACGTGCCACTCTTCGTTGGGTACAAAATGATACGTAAATCGAATTCCCAGCGCGATTCTGCAAAGCGCAGGCCATCATAGCCACTACGCGGTTCTAAAAGGATACTCTGCAAATCACATTTAAGTGCCTGGCAGAGGGTTCATCGAACGACCTTTACAATTCGCTATTATTCCAATCACGTATAATGCGCGGAAGAAACGAACACGTATACCTTTCCGTACGAGTTATGATTTCCCTTATTTTATTATGGCGATCGTTTCTCCCTATATAGGTCAGCCTCAACAAAATATTTTCGCATTCGGAGTTTCTGACTGAAATTTCCTGGGAAAATTCCGCAGAAATAAGCAGTCTGAATGGATGTATCACCAGACACAATCGTGTCGCAGATGCGGCTGTGCCCAGAAAAGCAAAAGTGTCAGCAGATGGACCGCGGGCACTGCGAGACAGCAAGTACATTGTCTTGCCGGCGGTTAACACGGGTAGTGCAGGATTTTCACCGAGGCAAGGTAACTGAATCCACACTTTTTTTTATTTCATACGTAAAATTCTGTTCGTGGAGGAATGAATTCGTATATAAAGATTGCCGTAGTTAACGTGTACTTTCTTGTAACACAAACGGAGCGACTGATATCTGGCAGCGGAACCGGTGAGCTAAGAGAATCAGCGCACTACCCTGCTACACTTTACGTAACAAACAAAGAAACACACACACACACACACACACACACAGACGAACAGACAGACAGACACGCAAAGAAAGAGAGAGAGATGGAGAGAGATTCATTTTAACTGAATACATTGAAATATCTTGAAAACTACACATAGGATCAGAAAAAAATTATAGTTCCAATTTGTTTGTCTCGAAGGGACCCAACCAATGATACCACACTCGACCTTGCGTGGATGGTGCGGGGCAACTTTTAAATCTTCAATGGGAACCCCAGCTTTTTTATTTCAGATTACCATTCTACTGAAGAATCTACATCCGTTTTGTCTGAAGCATTTTCTTCATTTTGCCACAGATGGCGCTTTAGTAGGAGGAGTAGAAATGGGTACATAATCGCAATTTACAACGTGCTACTCAATGGCGCGTGGGACTCCACTTCCATGCAGCGAGGGTAGGGCAGCCCAATAATTCGTAACTTCTCATTGCAAACCCCATTCGCAACGTTGTATTCCTTCGAAAAATCAAACTACTCGGCCCACCGCTGTGGCCGTGGCTCGGGGTGAACACTACTCCACTTTTCCAATTAAAGTAAGTGTTCAAACGTAGTACCGCCAACTTCAATACACTTAGTGACTGTACACAGGACAGAAGCATATCTACAGGACTGTCAGCAAAGGCGTTTCTGGTGCGGTCTATCATGTCTTCGCGCCCTGTTGGCACTTTCTGGTAAGCCTTCTCTTAAATATCCCCACAGACTGAAATCCGACAACGTCAAATACAGGGGGCCGGCTGGTGTGGCCGAGAGGTTCTAGGCGCTTCAGTCCGGAACCGCGCGACTGGTACGGTCGCAGGTTCGAATCGTGCCTCGGGCATGGATGTGTGTGATGTCCTTAGGTTAGTTAGGTTTAAGTAGTTCTAGGTTCTAGGGGACTGATGACCTCAGCATTTAAGTCCCATAGTGCTCAGAGCCATTTCAGTACCATGTCTTAAATTACGATTGTGTACCCATTTTTATTCCTCCGATTACAGAACCATCTCTGGCGAAACGAAGAAAATGCTTCATACAAAATATACTCAGATTTTGCCGTAGAATCGTAATCTGCAATAGAAAACAGGAGTTCCCATCGAAGATTTTAAAGTTGCCCCACGCCATCCACACATGGGGTGGGCTGGAGGTCAAGTGTGGTATCATTGGATGTCTCTCTCCGAGAGAAACAAATTGGAATTATAATTTCTTTGATCCGAGATATTTCAGTGTCTTTGAGTTAAAATGTGTATATTCCCCCAACAACCGAAAAGGAATTAGCGCACGATATTCGACGTTAACAATGGGCTGTGCGTGTTGTTTTTTCCTCCTACAGCGATTTGTAATGGCAGTGTGTAGAGGTGATTTCAATGTGTAGACAGGTAGGTTCAAACATGGATAGACAGCCACACGGGGGGCGGGGGGGGGGGGGGGTAGGGGAGATGGCGGCTGTGGTTGTACCGCTATCCGCTTTCCAGAGCAGTCGGTCAGGTGATAGTGAGTCGTATCCGCGAGTGCAACATTGATGCTTCACTCGACTCATTATTTCAGAAGCAAGTAAGTATTTTTAGATTTTAGTTTTCTATATACCTTAATATCATGTAACCTGTCAAGGCATTAGAATTTTTCCGTAATGTAGACTGTGAGCAGTAACGTGGTCTTACACTTTAGGGCTGCACATGTCTAGCCATATACTATCATGATGTTTCTCTTTGCTTTATCGGTAACCATGTTCGAGGACGATCAGTGTCCGTCTTTCTCCACCAAGTGGGAGAGATGGCCACACTATCTTCGCGATAGTTAGCCACCCTGTAAAACTTATTTTTTTAGCTTTGACTGGAGTTCATTGTTTTTACAGACGCCAACCAAGTACGTTCCACAATCTTCAGATTGAAATTAGCACAGCAGATGGTTCAGATGGCTCTGAGCACTATGGGACTTAACATCTGTGGTCATCAGTCCCCTAAAACTTAGAACTACTTAAACCTAACTAACCTAAGGACATCACACACATCCATGCCCAAGGCAGGATTCGAACCTGCGATCGTAGCAGTCGTGCGGTTCCGGACTGAGCGCCTAGAACCGCGAGACCACCGCGGCCCGCGAAATTAGCACAGTAAAGAGTGATAGTTATTCAGTCAGAACAAGTTCTATGGAGTTTATTATTCCAAGGAAAACCCTAGAACGAAAAATAAAAGCCAGTTGTGATTTAAAAACTGCAGTGAGTCCAGGTTTTTATTTGGGTTTAGCCAATGAGGAATGAGGTTTTCGACTTCCTATAATTTTCTTTACAAAACTTACCTCTAACAAGAAGTTAGATAGAAACGTGTTAAAAGTATTGGGTACTCTTTTAATATGGTTTTCTGCTTGGTTTTAAAATGTATCGTCAGCTGGCCATCTTTTCCTTGCGTGTTTGGCCATCTAAGCCTGAGACGTGGGAGAGATGGTCAAGTGTTACATAGTTTAAAAAATTCACGGTTAGTGTGAAATTTGACCTAACTACGTTAACCAAGTCTTACCTTGTTTTTTTTATGAATTCTTAAAGCAATACATCCAAATTTCCCAGTGGTTTGTGTGGATTAAGCTTTGATATTGACATGTGAAAAAATCATGGCCATCTGTAGCTGTTTTACGCCACTTGCTCAGAAAATAAAAATATAATAACGTAACAATTTTTAAGATGCCATAATTAAAAGTTTGACTGCCTTTCGTAAATAGACACTTACAGGCCACGATAAGAGGACGGTGAAATGCTGTGATAATTTACCAGTGTATCGAAGCCCTAGAAGTGTCTTTCGGAGGTTTTCCAAGGCTTCTAGTTATCTGCATACTTCACATTCGCGTACCAGCAAAACAGCACGCATTAAGGTGAATTTGGCACGGAAGTGTTAAGGAGGACAGCTGTCCGAATGTCCGGGCATTAGTTAGGAATGCGCCTACCACTACCCAAGAGACTGGGCTCCCCCCACAGCCGGTCGGAACGACGGACGCAGTCGAGTCGCTGGGAATCCGTTCCCCGAGCTGAAAATAGCGCGGCTTAGCAGACTCAGCGACCTAGCTTAAAGGCGAACGCCACTGTCGCGATCGGCGCTACAAGCGGAGTCGGGCGTAGTCTGTCCGGGTGCCGCGGGTATCTGCCCAGTCGGGTGTGACGTAATAGTGCGCTAAAATTCGGGGTGAAGGAACATCTGTGATGGCGTTACTATCCTCTAAGAAACTGGGGAAAAATTACAGGACCTGTTGAATCTACACTCCACTGAAAACACAGAGTATGGAGTAACAGTAAACAAAAGTAAGAAGAATCTCTTCAGGCTGTAACCTGCCCCCTCCTTCCTAATTCCATCTATTGTCCACGTAAAACGAAGTCTGTTGTGAACATTTGAGAGGAGCGAAGAGTGCAATAAACTCCCTAGTTTATTTAGCTTGTCACGCTGAGCTACGGAGTGGCCGAGCGGTTCTAGTCGCTTCAGTCTGGAACCGCGCGACCGCTACGGTCGCAGGTTCGAATCCTGCCTCGGGCAAGGGTGTGTGTGATGTCCTTAGGTTACTTAGGTTTAAGTAGTTCTAGGGGACTGATGACCTCAGATGTTAAGTCCCATAGTGCTCAGAGCCATGCTGAGCTGGCTGGTTCAAATGGCTCTGAGCACTGTGGGACTTAACATCTGAGGTCATCAGTCCCCTAGAACTTAGAACTAATTAAACCTAACTAACCTAAGGACATCACACACATCCATGCCCGAGGAAGGATTCGAACCTGCGATCGTAGCGGTCGCGCGGTTCCAGACTGCAGCGCCTAGAACCGCTTGGCCACAACGGCCGGCCGCTGAGCTGGCTCCAGTTCTTCTTGTCTAGGAGTCTGTTTCCTGAAGCTGAAACGGTTACATTTCAGGTCCTCGCGGTTGGATTGATCTAAATAAATTCGAAGATTGTTGTTGCAGAACTTTTGTTTTTACGTAAATACATTTTTTCCTATTTTACTATATCACTGTTGATTTTTCACATTAACAAAGCCGAAATTACAATGTTCGCACAAAATACAAAAATACGTCCTATCACATTGGAGGCATGCTTACGACTTCCACACCATATTCCAAAAGGTTTACAATTTTTATTAACAAATTAATTTCTACTAGTTTCTGTTACAATGTTACTTTCGATTATTATTTCTTAAATGAATCTACAAATAAACATGATAACCAGTACAGTATTACGTAATTAATAATAGAAATTATAAGTGTACCAATAGTTCGTAATTTCAAATATTTCTAAAAACAAAATAATCTTAACTGTATATTCAGAACTAGTACTTACCGACTGTAACATCGAGACTACCATATTTTATAAAGTAATTATTTTTCATAAATTTTAGCTTGAAATGTAACTTACTGTGTACAAAATTATATGAAAGTTTTCAGAAAAGCAACTGAGATGATGCTGACCTGTTCAAAATTCGAAAAATAATAGTGGAATCGACAACTACTGATGAGGGAAAGTAATGCTAGTGGTGGATGTCCCGTTTCAATGCGCATAATAAGTTAAATTATTGACAAATTTAGCACCCTAATTGTGGACCAGTAAACGAAGTGAAGGTATTCTGCGACCTTGGAGGCAAAATAACGAAAAATGGACGGAGCAAAGAGGGCACAAAAACAATTTAACATAGGTGAAGAGACCTTTCCTTGCCGAAAGAGTCTATTAGTATCAAACATGTATCGTAAACTGACAAGGAAATTTTGGAGGATGTACATCTGGAGCAGAGCATTGTAAAATGTGAATCACGGGCTGTGGGAAGCCTGGAGAATAATGGAACCGAAGCGTTTGAAGTGCGTTGTTACATAAGGGTGCTCAAAATTATGTGGCCTACTAAGATAAGGAATGAGGAATTTCTCCGAGGACTCTGAAGGAAACACGTGGAAAACACTACCTGGATGCACAGAATGATCTAACAAATACTGAAACGTAATGAAATAACTTGCATGGAGCTATAGGAAGGATAGAGGGCATACATTTAGGAGAAGATAGCGATTGGAATAAATACAACAAACAATTGATGTGGTAGGCTTGAATTGCTGTTCTGAGAGGCAGATGTTGGCTCAAATTTGTGACAGGTCGAAGACTTATGACAAAAAAATAATAATTTAACACGTAGAGGGATACAGTACTTGAAGGACGCTACCACATCGATATATTTATATCGTAATAACTGATTATCGACTTCGATGTTTCATATACACAGAGAAGTATGCAAACACACATTAGCCCCATGTATTTTTATCTGGTTCTGCAGCTCCAGTCCCCTACTGCAAAGTTTTTGGTGAGCTTTATTCTAGTTGCGAAACAATTGCCAGAAATGGAAGTGATCTATAATCCCATTTTTATCTTGCCCTTTCCTCTCGCTTAAAAAAAAATGAGAACTCAACAACGGCACGACCTGCCTACATGGATGGAAAATGAAATATTCAGAAAGGAAGGGTGATCAGCGTACTGCTGTTGGGGACAGCTGAGTGAGTTAGCAGATTGGTGAAATATTGGTCTGGTATTCAACACAAGATGCGAATGTAAAGCAGATGTATGCTACTCGTGCGTACGTCGTGCTCCATTTGACATTTGAATTGATTTAATCCGATTGTGAATGTAGCGGTGAATCGTGCCCTAGGAGCAGTTTAGCGTTAATTGGTATGTACACTGCAGTGAGTGAAAAATAATCACTAAATTTGCTAGATATAACAATCTGCGAATGTAAATGCTGTTCCTTAACGTTCTTCAGTGCGCTGGCAAGCAGTTCAGTGCCAGGAAAATTAATTATTTGATTCATCGACTTAATGTCTCAAGTTGTTTTGTGAAATTGATTATTTTACATTGTATTTTCAACTTGCACGCTATTAACAAGATAGCTTTCTGGATACAGAAACGCCCACCATCATACAGATTTCAGAATTTAGTAGTGAAAATCCAGATTTGAATTTTTCCATAGCACACACTGTTTGAAATGTATAAAGCAGGAAACGGAAACACAGTAAGAAAGAAGAATAGTGTTCTTATCAACGACTAGATCACGAGAGATGGGCAAAAGCAACCGTTGGAGGGGGAGTAAGGAAGTATATCTGCTATGTATTTTTCACTGGAGCCACCCAGGTCATCTGAATGGCCGGATATAGGTTTGAGACGCCATTCTGATGAACACTAATCCATTGTGCTAATATTTTTCTTTTTTTTTCCAGCTCGTTCAATCTCAAATGGCAAATGACAAATCCAAGATCAGCTCTGTTACGTGAATCGCTCCTGAGTATTCTTTTATTCCCAGAACACTGAAACATCGTATCCTACGTACATTTCCTTCACATGTTGTTTCGTAGCTGCGTCAGTCATCGTTCGTTTGTGGTTATAAAACATGAACTACAGTATTCTATGAGTCGGTAATAAGTAACATGTCAGTTTCAATTGAGCGTCCTGTAATCCGTCACTACGCAGTATTTTGTGTTGACATTTCGTTTATATTTCAGAGATTATAAAGCATCACAGTTTATGGTGTCACACGTATGTATGAGATTCCCAAACACAGTACAAACAGTAGTTGTAAAATGTCATTTTGACTAATACAAATACATTGTATTGTGGAAATCCTGCGGAGGTACCACGGTCTCGGTCTTCTCAGAGGAACAACATTCCACGCTGTGAGAGATCTACCTATTCTGCTAAGCCCATAGACCCGTAGTCCTCAACTTTAACTTCGTCTTAGAGCTTATTTTGATGAGTCGGGTTATAAATGTTATACAGATAGGCCGTCACTACGTTAAATTTTAGCCTGTGAGTTCACAAAATACTATCATTCTGGTTTTAATGTCCTGTAAACATTCTCCCTCATATGAAATTTGACCAGCAAGTGAACGTGAACAAAGTGCTGTCTAACTTCACCTTGTATGCTGAAGGGAGCAGGAACTTTCCCATAGCGCAAAGCAATAATGCAAAATTACATGAGCTAAACGATAAATTGCAAATAAACTTGCACACTGCATCCTGCAATACTTAATTAATAGAAATGACATACGGTAGCTGTACATCGACGTCTTTGTCACTGCAAACATGTACCTTAAAGCACCACTCCATTACATACTTAAATTGCTGTCTGAAAATTTCGTTAAAAAAAGTATCCTTGCTGAAGGAAGTTAATTTTCTCTCGTTTTTAAATATAATGAAACGAAACGTTATCTTCTCTGAAACGAAGTACTTAATTAAGCACATGCGTGGATTTGAATAAAGATCAGAGCAGTGGAAAATAACTTCGTCAGAGTTCCAGGTGTTCCTGATCTACATTAACGACATAGGAGACAATCTGAGTAGCCGTCTTAGATTGTTTGCAGATGATGCTGTCATTTACCGTCTTGTAAAGTCATTAACTGATCAAAATGACTTGCAAAATGATTTAGATAAGATATCTATTTGGTGCGAAAAGTGACAATTGACCCTGAACAAAGAAAAGTGCGAAGTTATTCACATGAGTACTAAAAGAAATCAGCTAAATTTCGATTACGCGATAAGTCACACAAATCTGAGGGCTGTAAATTCAACTAAATACTTAGAGGGATTATACATGGAAGAACCCTGGAGATACTAAAAGGTATCAGATAGATTATATAATGGTAAGACAGAGATTTAGGAACCAGGTTTTAAATTGTAAGACATTTCCAGGGGCAGATGTGGACTCTGACCACAATCTATTGGTTATTACCTGTAGATTAAAACTGAAGAAACTGCAAAAAGCTGGGAATTTAAGGAGATGGGACCTGGATAAACTGAAAGAACCAGAGGTTGTACAGAGTTTCAGGGAGAGCATAAGGGAACAATTGACAGGAATGGAGGAAAGAAATACAGTAGAAGAAGAATGGGTGGCTTTGAGGAATGAAATAGTGAAGGCAGCAGAGGATCAAGTAGGTAAAAAGACGAGGGCTGGTAGAAACGCTTGGGTAACAGAAGAAATATTGAATTTAATTGATGAAAGGAGAAAATATAAAACCGCAGTAAATGAAGCAGGCAAAAAGGAATACAAACATCTCAAAAATGAAATCGACAGGAGGTGCAAAATGGCTAAGCAGGGATGGCTAGAGCACAAATGTAAGGATGTAGAGGCTTATCTCACTAGCGGTAAGTTAGATACTGCCTACAGGAAAATTAAAGAGACCATTGGTGAAAAGAGAACCACTTGTATGAATACCAAGAGCTCAGATGGAAACCCAGTTCTAACGAAAGAAGCAAAAGCAGAAATATGGAAGGAGTATATAGAGGGCCTATACAAGGGCGATGTACTTGAGGACAATATTATAGAAATGGAAGAGAATGTAGATGAAGATGAAACGGGTGATACGATACTGCGTGAAGAGTTTGACAGAGCACTGAAAGACCTGAGCCGAAACAAGGTCCCGGGAGTAGACAACATTCCATTAGAACTACTGACGGCCTTGGGAGAGCCGGTCCTGACAAAACTCTACCATCTGGTGAGGAAGATGTATGAGACAGGCGAAATACCCTCAGACTTCAAGACGAATATAATAATTCCAATCCCAAAGAAAGCAGGTGTTGACAGATGTGAAAATTACCGAACTATCAGTTTAATAAGTCACAGCTGCAAAATACTAACACGAATTCTTTACAGACGAATGGAAAAACTGGTAGAGGCCGACATCGGGGAAGATCAGTTTGGATTCCGTAGAAATGTTGGAACACGTGAGGCAATACTGACCTTATACATAACTTAGAAGAAAGATTAAGGAAAGGCAAACCTACGTATCTAGCATTTGTAGACTTAGAGAAAGCTTTTGACAATGTTGACTGGAATACTCTCTTTCAAATTCTAAAGGTGGCAGGGGTAAAATACAGGGAGCGAAAGGCTATTTACAATTTGTACAGAAACCAGATGGCAGTTATAAGAGTCGAGGGACATGAAAGGGAAGCAGTGGTTGGGAAGGGAGTGAGACAGGGTTGTAGCCTCTCCCCAATGTTATTCAATCTGTATATTAAGCAAGCAGTAAAGGAAACAAATGAAAAATTCGGAGTAGGTATTAAAATCCATGGAGAAGAAATAAAAACTTTGAGGTTCGCCGATGACATTGTAATTCTGTCAGAGACAGCAAAGGACTTGGAAGAGCAGTTGAATGGAATGAACAGTGTCTTGAAAGGAGGATATAAGATGAACATCAACACAAGCCAAACGATGATATGGAATGTAGTCGAATTAAGTCGAATTAAGAGTGGTACTCAAGCGACAACTTTAGGTTACAATATCTCCGGATGTAATTAACATTTTACAATGAAACAAACGGCACTGATTACGTATTTATTTATATGTTCAGATATGCTAACAAAACTAACGGGGTTCCATTTAAGAAAACGTAGGTTTGTGTTAAAAAAACATACTTCCGTGCATTTTTGTATGATTTGTATTAAAAAATTACACTAGCCCCTCTCCTAACGTTCGGTCTGTGGAATCGGTTCGTCAGTATTTGATGTGGTTTACGAAATATATCCAGCGGTAACGTTAGGTGACTCACCCTGTAAATCTGCTCCTTAACGGAAATTAAAGATCATTCAGTGCCGATGCACTCTTCGTCCGACCTCTTGACGGAATCAGGGTGATGCTGCGAGCATTGAGGTTAACGCACAGGGAACGATAGACGTACAGCGGCTGGTAGGTATGTAGTGTGCCACATGTCGGGAATTTGGATTAGACATTAAGCGTGTTCAGACAGTTGAAGTAGTAAAACGGGAAGTTTAGATCGCTAAAAGAAAAATAGTTGCTCTAAAAGGCAGACAGTGACGTAGGACTTCACCTTGGATGGACTCTCCCCCGTGTCACGCTCCTTCGCCGCCTTTTGCCAGTTCGCCTATTGCTGCAACTCTAATGGACTGGACAGTCAAAATGTAATCATTCGCCAGGACGCCATCCGAACCAAATGAAACTCTTCAGAGGGCTTTCTGGCGAGCAGCGTCCTTCACCAGATCGGTGCCCCCATTGGCGGAGGACCTCGAGCGCCAGAATCCACTGTGCGTCTGTAATCCCGCGTGGGCGGCGCCGTATCCGGTAAACGGGAGCGCGGCGGAGGGTGGAATTGAATTAAACCGCGGCCGCAGAGGGCCGGAGACAGCCGCCGCCGAGATTGTGTGCCGCTAAACAGGGAGGTGGCGTCAATTTTAGCTGACGGCGCAGGGGCGCGGCGCAGAGGCCGTAGCGCCCGGGCCCGCTGCCAACTCGGCCCACAGAAATAGCCGGCAGGCCGGGGTATCGCCGCGCCGCCGCCGCCATTGAGAGCGCGGGCCACACAGTGGCGGCCGCGACCGCCCGCCGCCGGCGTCGACGTCGGCGTCGATAACGCCAGCCGGCCCCGTCCGGGGCTTTCTGGCCAGCGGCGGACGCCTCTCTCTACTCCCTTTCTCAGATGGCTCCCCCGCTGATTACTCTGGCCGTGCCAAGCGACTCGGCAACGACTTGTCTACAGTTCCGATTCCGTGCGCTGTGAATAGTACTCTGTGAATGCTGTGCAAGGTTATATCTGGGGTTCTCCAACGAAGCGTTGTATACTGAGATGACACAAGTCATGGGATCGCGAAATGCACGTATGCAGATGACGGTAGTATCGCGTACACAAGGTGCAAAAGGGCGGTGCATTGCCGTAGCCGTCATTTGTGCCTATGGTTCGTGTCAGACGCTTTCCCACTGTATTATGGAAGCACGACGGGAATTAAGACATCTAACGCGGAATGGTAGTTGCGCCTAGACACATAGAGCATTCAATTTCAGAAATCGTTAAGGAATTCAGGATTCCGAGATCCACAGTGTCAAGAGTTGAAACCTCCCCTTAGAAAAATTTATGAATGACTGTGCTGATAAACCCTTACCTTATTTGATTTCCAAACAGCTGAGCAAAACAACGTACTTAGACATTTCTCTCTTCACTTATTCTGATCAGCACTAAACCGGCAAACAATATTTTTAGCACAACGCAATCTGACTTTCAAAAAACCCTATAAAAGAATGGCCGTGACTAACAATAACCTATGCCTTTCATGAATCACTTACCTCACAAAAACCTTAGTTACTCGAACTACTGCAATACAGCGAGCGCCAATACTGCCAGCTAAATAAAAGATGCTAACTACTGAAGGCACTAATACTGGTAGGCATAGTCAGCAAATGAAAGATTTTGATAGAAAACAAACAATGTATTTACCTTAATAGTGTTCAAAAGTCATATATATAAACTCATGATATCCAGTCTTAAAAATTTACTCTTTCTGATGGACACACGTCCAGATCATCCGCTCTCAAAACTTCGCCATCTCTCTCCCCACATCCACCACTGCTGGCGGCTCACCTTCAACTGCGCAACGCTACGCGCTGTTCACATCCAACAGCCCAACACTGCAATAGTTAATATTCCAACAATGCAAACCAGCCACAGACTGCACACTGCACAGTCAGTGATTTTCATACAGAGCGCTACGTGTCGTTACCAACATAAAAACTTAAACAGCCTACTTACAGAGTGTGTGACGAGAATACCGCATTTCAGGCTTTGCCTTTCACCATGGACAACGCAGTAGCCGACAGCCTTGTCTTAACGACCGAGAGCAGCGGCGTTTCCTTGTAGTTGTCGGTGCACAAGTAAGACAGCGTGAAATAACCGCAAAAATCAATGTGTGATGTACGACGGAAGCGTCCATTAGGATGCTGCGGCGAAATATAGCGTTAATATTTCATCGCAGCAGTCCGCCGTCGCACTAAACAACATGACATCGCCTACATCACCTCTCTTGGGCTCCTCGCGATATCGTTTGGACCCTAAACCACTGTAAAACCATGGCTTGGTCAGATGAGTGTCACCCAGTTCTTAAGAGCTCACGATAGGGTTGGAGTGTGGCGTAGACCTCGCGTAGCCGTGGACTCAAGGTCTCAATAGGGCACTGTGTAAGCTTCTGCTGTCTCCATAACGGTGTCCCCTGTTCAAAATGGTTCAAATGGCTCTGAGCACTATGGGATTTAACATCTGTGGTCATCAGTCCCCTAGAATTTAGAACTACTTAAACCTAACTAACCTAAGGACATCAGTCACATCTACGCCTGAGGCAGATTCAGACCTGCGACCGTAGCGGTGGCACGGTTCCAGACTGAAGCGCCTAGAACCGCTCGGCCACAACGGCCGGCCGTGTGCGCTGTGCTTGGTTGAAATGGACTGAGTCGTTTCGTCCAACTGAACCGGTCATTGACTGGAGATGGTTATGTTCTGCTACTTGCAGACGATTTGTAGCCATTCATGGTGGAATTTTTGTGGGCGACAATGCACCACGTCAACAGGCCACAGATGTCCGTGACTGGTTTGAAGAGCATTCTGTACAATTCTAGCGGATATTGTGGCCACCCAGATCGTCCGACATAAATCACATCTAACATTATGGAACATAATCGCGATGTCAAGCCGTGCACAAAATCCTACACCGGCAACGCTTTCGCTGTTATGGACGGCTGTTGTGGCGGCGTGGCTCATTATTTCTGCACGGCACTTTCAGCGACTTGTTGAGTCCATACCATGTCGATTTGCTATACTACGCCGGGAAAAAGGGGATTCCGACATGATATTGGTAGCCGTGCGTCTAAGGCGTCTTGCCACGGTTCCCGCGGCTTCCCCCGTCGGAGGTTCGAGTCCTCCCTTGGGCATGGGTGTGTATATGTTGTCCCCATAGGAAATAATCAAGTAAATTCAGGTCAGGTGACCTCGCAGACCATGGATTAGATCTCCCCTTGAAATCCAGCGGCCAGGATATACAGCAGTGAAATGATTGCGGACGTTCACATCGAAGTGAGGTGGTGCACCGTCGTGTTTGATCCACATCTCACGAACTGCCAAGGGTACATTCTTAAACAACTCTGAACTCTTTGCACGAACCTCAAGTAAAGTAAACAAAACCTGCTTTATGACTTCCTAGTAATCAGGCTCGTCCTCCTCATTTCCTTGCACATGTAAATAAAGAGCACAGCGCGAGTAAAGTTGTGCGCATGTTAGTTGTAAATAAGCTGGAAAACGGTAATGATAGACAAGTTTATTTCCACATCTCCCTAAGTTGCCTTCTGCGACCCCAGGTTCGCTACGTCAAACTGTTCAGTAGAGCGTTCTCTGTGTCCTGTTACATTTCTGCACTCCTTTAGGGAAACACCCTGTGTAAGGGGAGTTAACAGCGTCACATATTGAATGATCGCTGTGAAGGATACAGAGACGACATGCACTCGTGTGAGACAGCGTTATCACCCTCTGACAGAGTATGAAAGGGGTCCCATTTTGGGTCTCCAATTGACCAGCTGGTCGAGTCGTGTGCAATATGTAGACACGTGCGGCGCTCTGATGTGACATTGACCCCATCCGTGAGGACTGGAGAGCAGTCACTCGTCGTCAACGTTCCGGTCGATCACGTTTGACCACAACAAGGGAGGAACGACATACTATACACAAAACACATCGTAACACCTTCACGTCTGCGCCTTCCATCCGACAAAAGATAATGGACCACCAGCAAAATTCTGTGTCTCCCTGCGTCATTGATCAGAGACTAACAGCATTCGGACTAGAGGATTACCGTCCTGTGCTTGGACTGTCGTTAACACGACACAAACGGCTGCGTTTGGAGTGGTACCGTGACCGGAAAGAGTGGACCGCCAGCGAATGCCGTCGCATTTTATTCAGCGGTAAGGCAGAGTTTTGTACTACCACGGATTACCATCGTCGGAGAGCATGGCAGCAACCAGTCGGAAGTCCCGTTCTCCCAATGTTTTGGAGACGCACGGCGCTGTAGCTGTTGGTGTCAAAGTGAGGGTTGGCCGTTGGGTATGATTCCAGATCACGGCTGGTAGTGACAGGGGGAACTTGCAACACTACGTCACGGACATCTTGCGTCTAATGTGTTAACCTCTCATGCGACAGCATCGTGATGCCATTTTTGAACAGGACAGTGCTCGTCCTTACATCGCGCGTATGCTGAACTGTCTGCGTGACGCTGAGGCTCTCCCTTGGCCATCAAGTTTACCAGATCAGTCCTAGACTGAACATGAGAGGGACCAGCTCGGCTGGTTGGTTGGTTGGTTGGTTGCGGGAGAGGGAAAGAAACAGCGAGGTCATGGGTGCCATCGGATGAGCGAAGGATGGGCAAGGAAGTCTGCCCAGTTCTTTCAAAGGAACCGTCCTGGTATTTGCCTGAAGCGATTTAATGAAATCAGGATGACCAGAGGCGGGTCTGAACCGTCGTCCTCCCAAATGCGAGTCCAGTGCGTTTAACCACTGCGTCACCTCGTTCGGTGGATCAGCGCGGACTTAAAATTCATCGTAGTACCAGTATCCATGATAAGGACCACTTAAAACAGTTTTTGGCAACCCTGTCTCAAGAGAGAATACAACAGCTTCATAACGTCCATCTCAAACGAATCGGATTCACGCACACAGGCCTGAGAAGTCCAGCGTCATAGAACAAGCGGGATCATACTGCCTTCTTTGAAACTTTGACTCAATATTGTAATCACTGAAATAACATCACATGCCTTCCCAACCGGTGTAGTTTCATTTCATTTTCTCCTCCTCTTCTTGGTGCTTCATTTTGATTATCACGCAGTGTATTTGTCAGACGATTCGAATTACTGAAAAAAAAATTTATCAAGTTATTTTTCGTACAGGAGTGAAAATATTCATGTACCGTTAATACTCGTAAATTTTTTGTCTGCGAACTTGACGAAAATTCTTTGGTTCTTTCATTTTAGTAGAAACTTGTATTTTTATAGGGTTTCAGGAGCTCGTTTAAAGTAAATACGAGTAACAGTGCAGTATTTGTGTGGAAACGTTTTAAAAATCAGAGGTGGAACATGTGAAGACACAGACGGCACGGACATCGCACCTGAATCGCTAATTCTGCATAGCGTAACGTAACGTGGCGTAAAAACGGAATTAGCCGCCAGTTTACAGATGTGGTACACTTATCGGTTGTTTTAGAAATACATGTACTGTACATGTTAATGCGCCTCATGTCTCTGTAGTTTTATTTTAATAAACACTCTGAGGCCGTTAAGGAAAGTCCAACTTCTCTTTTGCAGAAAATCATGGTTGTGTCAGCATTCCGGCAGATGAAAAGTTTGGAGTATTAACAAAACGAGTCATAGCTGCCCGTCCATACACTTGCTACTAACCTTATTTACATACTGTAAAATACTTGCGAGACTGTACAGGTATCCACGGTAAGTGGACTTCTATGTAATGGATACGGGTGGCGTAAGATATCACCCGAGCAGTAGGCGGAAGCGGAAGCACACAAAAGAAACTGCACACCGCGCACGCTTTAAATTAGTTAGAAACCTTCAACCCCAACCCTCGATTCTTCAAAGAATCGAATTCACTTGTATAAAAGCGCTTCAAACATATACACTCCTGGAAATGGAAAAAAGAACACATTGACACCGGTGTGTCAGATCCACCATATTTGCTCCGGACACTGCGAGAGGGCTCTACAAGCAATGATCACACGCACGGCACAGCGGACACACCAGGAACCGCGGTGTTGGCCGTCGAATGGCGCTAGCTGCGCAGCATTTGTGCACCGCCGCCGTCAGTGTCAGCCAGTTTGCCGTGGCATACGGAGCTCCATCGCAGTCTTTAACACTGGTAGCATGCCGCGACAGCGTGGACGTGAACCGTATGTGCAGTTGACGGACTTTGAGCGAGGGCGTATAGTGGGCATGCGGGAGGCCGGGTGGACGTACCGCCGAATTGCTCAACACGTGGGGCGTGAGGTCTCCACAGTACATCGATGTTGTCGCCAGTGGTTGGCGGAAGGTGCACGTGCCCGTCGACCTGGGACCGGACCGCAGCGACGCACGGATGCACGCCAAGACCGTAGGATCCTACGCAGTGCCGTAGGGGAACGCACCGCCACTTCTCAGCAAATTAGGGACACTGTTGCTCCTGGGGTATCGGCGAGGACCATTCGCAACCGTCTCCATGAAGCTGGGCTACGGTCCCGCACACCGTTAGGCCGTCTTCCGCTCACGCCCCAACATCGTGCAGCCCGCCTCCAGTGATGTCGCGACAGGCGTGAATGGAGGGACGAATGGAGACGTGTCGTCTTCAGCGATGAGAGTCGCTTCTGCCTTGGTGGCAATGATGGTCGTATGCGTGTTTGGCGCCGTGCAGGTGAGCGCCACAATCAGGACTGCATACGACCGAGGCACACAGGGCCAACACCCGGCATCATGGTGTGGGGAGCGATCTCCTACACTGGCCGTACACCACTGGTGATCGTCGAGGGCACACTGAATAGTGCACGGTACATCCAAACCGTCATCGAACCCATCGTTCTACCATTCGTAGACCGGCAAGGGAACTTGCTGTTCCAACAGGACAATGCACGTCCGCATGTATCCCGTGCTACCCAACGTGCTCTAGAAGGTGTAAGTCAACTACCCTGGCCAGCAAGATCTCCGGATCTGTCCCCCATTGAGCATGTTTGGGACTGGATGAAGCGTCGTCTCACGCGGTCTGCACGTCCAGCACGAACGCTGGTCCAACTGAGGCGCCAGGTGGAAATGGCATGCCAAGCCGTTCCACAGGACTACATCCAGCATCTCTACGATCGTCTCCATGGGAGAATAGCAGCCTGCATTGCTGCGAAAGGTGGATATACACTGTACTAGTGCCGACATTGTGCATGGTCTGTTGCCTGTGTCTATGTGCCTGTGGTTCTGTCAGTGTGATCATGTGATGTATCTGACCCCAGGAATGTGTCAATAAAGTTTCCCCTTCCTGGGACAATGAATTCACGGTGTTCTTATTTCAATTTCCAGGAGTGTAACTACAAATGAGTTTTTGGGGTAAATATTTGACGTAACGTAAAATCTTAATACCTGAAGACGCAAAACCCTAACAATGTCGTTTCTTTTAGTTTCGGATTATTCATCCACGGACTAACGAAAAAGTCAAAACTAAAACTGGTGAATCATAAACGTGATAATCCCTTTTTGTGTACACGTAAGTTCTCTTTGGTAAACAGTGCGTAGTGTCTAACTATTTTAGGCCTGATCATATCAAAAGTAAGTAATAAAAGCAAAGTCATTAAACTATAGTTTAAGAATATACTGTCGTAGACTACTGTCCGCGTAATTTACGTTCTATTTTAAGAGAAGCCGATGTTTCGTTCATGTTAATGTTTTGCGTTGTACCTCCTGAACAGCGGGCCGTACAATGATATAATTGTGCAAGTACATTAAGTGGTGTGTTACTGTCTACAAAATGGGTTGTCAATAGAGTTAGTAGTAAAGCAGAAAGAAATTATCACACTTGGTTCTGTAGTTTAACTCCACGAACAGCGAAAAAGTGGTAAGCGATAATTTTTTCTCCTTTGGTTTTTTGTGTGCGGCGGATAGGGGGAGTGGGGTGTCAACGAGAGAAAGTTTCGAAAAGGTTTAATTAAATGTAAAGTTTGTTGAAAGTTAATTGCTCTCATTCTCATGTACTAGATGAATAAAGTATGGGTAACCTGTGCGCCATTCCACCGCCACAAGACGTAGATACAGTTTCTAACTTTAATGCTTGATTGACTGGGCTAAACGTGTAACGCCGGACTGTACACGGGAAGGAAGGCCTTGCACCATGGTATTTCCATCTTTTCGGCAAGTTGAAAGAACATTTGAGGAAAGAGTTTTTACAACGATGAGGACTTCAGACCGGTTCTAGAATGGCTCAGAGATCAAGGATCGGATTTCAATCGCTGATGAATTGAATGGTTGGTAGACATTTGTTTACGGACTCGACGAATACGTCGAAACAAAATACTGTCATCCTTCTCTGTCACCTTGACGTATAGTCGGGCATTCATTAAAAGTTACTTGGTCTGCCATAACATTGTGTGACTAACTTCTTGAAATCCCCTCATACCTTTAACTATTTACGAAATAAAACTATCTCAGATGGCAAAAGCTTAGCTGTCGCAAAGAGCAGACCTCCACAGGTAAAAATAGCCTATTACAGGAGAACGGTGCTAACTACATCAAGGAAGCTACATGTGGAGACCAAAAAGAGATTTATTTAAAAAAAAAACTTTATCTGAAACGTCGCCTTGTATGGCTGGGAGAAGGGAACTATCGGTTAGTTAGTTACAAGTTCCATGGATCATTTTGCACAATAGATGGTAATGGAAATTGAAATGAGCATTTGGTGTCATTGGCCTGGAGGCCCCTTACGGGGCAGGTAAGGCCGCCTTGGTGCAGGTCTTATTACATTCGACGCGACATTGGGCGACCTGCGCGCCGGATGGGGATGAAATGATGATGATGACAACACAGCACCCAATCCCTGAGCAGAGAAAATTCCCGACGGGACTCGAACCCGGGCCCGTAGGACGGCAATCCGTCACGCTGACCACTCAGTAATCGGGGCGGACATCGATTGTAATGATGTGGAACGAGTCATTTTACATTCACATCGTAAATTAATTTGTACATACGGTTACATTCTGAACATTTCAATGATTATTTTTTTGTTTTTTCAAAAAGGTCTTTATCAGATTTTTGTCGGACTTTAGCTTGCCGTCTGTCAGACATGTTATATCACTGGGTAAGTGATAAAAAAGTTTTGTTGCAGCACTGTGCACCCCTTCTTGTGCTAAAGACAACCTTAATGTGGAGTAATGAACGTCATTTTTAGTTCTGGTATTGTAATTACGTACCTCGTTGTTACTTTTAAACAGTAGTGGGTTATTTACAACAAACGTCATGAGGGACTAGATATTCTGCGAACCAACAGTCAGAATGGCCAGCTCTTTAAAAATATGTCTGCAAGATGGTATTATTCTTACAGCAAGTTTTTGGCGAATGAAGACTTTCTTTATTAAAGATGAATGCATATGAGAAGAGACGTCTACAGGCATTTGAAATACTGTGCTGAAGAAGGGTTGAAAAGGTATCGTGGACAGTAATATCCACAAATGAAGAAATTTGTAGACGAGCAGTTGAAAAAATGTCATTGCTACCAACAGTACAGAAAAGGAGAGATTAATTATTTGGCCACTTCTACCGATGATGTAATTTTCTAGTTAATGTAAGTAAACAAGGAAGTTAATGTAAACAAGGTAACGGGGGAAGAAGAAACATAACTGAAATACTCCAGACAGATCGTGGTAGGACCAGGGTCATATGAGGAAATGAAGAGACTGCAAGGGATTAGAGAGGCACTGGCAAAAAGAATTGCAACCAACCAGTATTGAGACTGAGACTTCGTAAGAGAAGAATGTATTCACATACTGAAAACCCCGTAAAATTTCTCCAAAACGATTGTTTTTCCTATACTTGACATACTGTCAACATTAATCTAACATGGTCCGGCACACAGTTTCAATCTGCCAAGAAGTTTCATATAAGCACACACTCCTCTGCAGAGTGAAAATTTCATTCTGGAAACATCCCCCAGACTGTGGATAAGCCATGTCTCCGCAATATCCTTTCTTTCAGGAGTGCTAGTTCTGCATGGTTCGCAGAAGAACGTCTGTGAAGTTTGGAAAGTAGGAGACGAGGTACTGGCAGAATTGAAGCTGTGAGGACAGGTCGTGAGTCGTGCTTGGGTAGCGCAGATGGTAGAGAACTTGCCCGCGAAAGGCAAAGGTCCCGAGTTCGAGTCTCGGTCCGGTACACAGTTTTAATCTGCCAGGAAGTTTCGTGAATAGTTCTGTCACTTCTTATTTAGTTCGTGCCCTGTCAGCCTTTTCTGACACTTTTCACATTTCTAACCAGCTGTAGCCATTAGATTTTATGATAAGTTTTTCTTATGTCATCTAAATGTCGGTAAGATTTGTTAGAATAGCTCGCAAAAATACAATAGAGTCTTCGTTTTACAATTGGATATTTAAAAAAAGAAACCTAGGCTTTATTCTTTCAAATTTATAAAAACTGAGGTAGGATAAATTTCATTAACCTCATTCCATTTATGGTAATTTTTCTTGTGGCCTTCGAGCTTTACCTAACAAAAAACAACAAATTGGGCAACTGTGGAATTCCACGCCTACGCGTGAAATGGAAGGCTACAGAGGTACCTCGTCCACCGGTTACCCGTGGTAACGGGCACCATCGTGCGGCGAATACCTGTGGCTTCCCGTCTACGGTTACAGGGTCTCTCTGCTACGGGTTTCTTCGCCGCACAGCTTGCTGCGACCTCACCAACAAATTATTCAGAATGAGGATCACGGACGTAAACGCCTATACGTGAATAATAAATTCTTCCCTTAGAGGCCTAATACAAAACGAACAGAAAGTTTTTAAGCTAAGGACGTACAATTTTCAAATGGTTCAAATGGCTTGGAGCACTATGGGACTTAACATCTGAGGTCATTAGTCCCCTAGGACTCAGAACTACTTAAACCTAACTAACCTAAGGACATCACACACATCCAAGCCCGAGGCAGGATTCGAACCTGCGACCGTAGCAGTCACGCGGTTCCAGACTGAAGCGCCTAGAACCGCTCGGCCACCACGGCCGGTCGTAGAATTTTCGTTGTGTGAATTATGGGTTCCTTGGTAACGCCATTCACTATAGTCCTTCCGACTGTGGAAGAAGGCTGTGGTGTGTCTGTTGCAGTGTAACATCAAACGCCGGCATGTCGGCCAGGAATGTTACAGCAGTGTGTGTTGTGAGGCGATGTCAGCCAGTAGTGCTCTGACGGATCCATCTCTAGGACAACACTGAGACAGGAGCGGCCTTTACATGGAAAGAATATAGGGGCCACGCCGCCTAGCCGCGGTCCGAGTTGGAAGTCGAGCCGCCCTACGAACGCTACAGCATTGACTTAGGAACCGTATTGGTTTACTTGTATTACGAATTGTATACACTGAAAAGCTTACTTATGTTTATCTGTCACCCCCTTGCTCGCGACATGTCTATATCTCACCAAGTTGAGTATTGTAATCATTCGCTTTCTAACAAAACCCATTAATACGATTTAATCGAATCGTTGTCTAGCGACCCGAGAATGTAGCTTTCCTAGGCACCATATATTAGACTAGTGGGCAGAACATAACAGTGTTCATATCTTTAACAAGAGCTGCTGTTAGGATACAAGGCTGCAGATTACCTGCCCAGTACAGACTGTCAAGTTAGCACCTGTTGTTGTGATCTTTAGTTCAAGGGCAGATTTGATGCTGTCTATTCTGATGCTAGTGTATCCTGTGCAAGCCTCTTCATCGTTGCACAACTACTGGACACTAAATCCATTTGATCGTGCTCCATTTGTCCCTTCCCTACCCCCCACCCCCATCCCCCTCTCCGGCACATGCACTTCCCTCCACACGAAAAAGTATCCCTAGATGCTTCAGAATGTGTCGTATCGACTTATCCCATTTTTTAATCGAGTTGTGCCACAAATTTTGTTTCACACCGGTTCGAATCAGTATTTCTTCTCCAGTTGTCAGCTGCAGACAGCTAATTTAATAAGTAGCGCAGTACTCACTGCATAGGAAATGAATGTGTGTACGCTAAACAAGGAATGTGTGGGTAGTTCCCATAGGTAGCTGAATACTTCGATTGTTTCGCTGTAGCTTAGTGCTTTGCTTACAGCGTCGATTACAAAAAACGTAAGAATTTATCTAAATATCACGTCTAGCCTCTGTGATTTTTGTGATTTCATCATCATCATCATTTAAGACTGATTATGCCTTTCAGCGTTCAGTCTGGAGCATTGCCCCCCTTATACAGTTCTTCCATGATCCCCTATTCAGTGCTAACATGGGTGCCTCTTCTGATGTAAAACCTATTACTTCAAAATCATTCTTAACCGAATCCAGGTACCTTCTCCTCGGTCTGCCCCGACTCCTCCTACCCTCTACTGCTGAATCCATGAGTCTCTTGGGTAACCTTGCTTCTCCCATGCGTGTAACATGACCCCACCATCTAAGCCTGTTCGCCCTGACTGCTACATCTATAGAGTTAATTCCCAGTTTTTCTTTGATTTCCTCATTGTGCACACCCTCCTGCCATTGTTCCCATCTACTAGTACCTGCAATCATCCTAGCTACTTTCATATCCGTAACCTCAACCTTGTTGATAAGGTAACCTGAATCCACCCAGCTTTCGCTCCCATACAACAAAGTTGGTCGAAAGATTGAACGGTGCACAGATAAGTTAGTCTTGGTACTAACTTCCTTCTTGCAGAAGAGAGTAGATCGTAGCTGAGCGCTCACTGCATGAGCTTTGCTACACCTCGTTTCCAGTTCTTTCACTATGTTGCCATCCTGTGAGAATATGCATCCTAAGTACTTGAAACCGTCCACCTGTTCTAACTTTGTTCCTCCTATTTGGCACTCAATCCGTTTATATTTCTTTCCCACTGACATTACTTTCGTTTTGGAGATGCTAATCTTCATACCATAGTCCTTACATTTCTGATCTAGCTCTGAAATATTACTTTGCAAACTTTCAATCGAATCTGCCATCACAACTAAGTCATCCGCATATGCAAGACTGCTTACTTTGTGTTCACATATCTTAATCCCACCCAGCCAGTCTATTGTTTTCAACATATGATCCATAAATAATATGAACAACAGTGGAGACAGGTTGCAGCCTTGTCTTACCCCTGAAACTACTCTGAACCATGAACTCAATTTACCGTCAACTCTAACTGCTGCCTGACTATCCATGTAAAGACCTTTAATTCCTTGCAAAAGTTTGCCTCCTATTCCATAATCTTGTAGAACAGACAATAACTTCCTCCTGGGAACCCGGTCATATGCCTTTTCTAGATCTATAAAGCATAGATACAATTCCCTGTTCCACTCATAACACTTCTCCATTATTTGCCGTAAGCTAAAGATCTGGTCCTGACAACCTCTAAGAGGCCTAAACCCACACTGATTTTCATCCAATTGGTCCTCAACTAATACTCGCACTTTCCTTTCAACAATACCTGAGAAGATTTTACCCACAACGCTGATTAAAGAGATACCTCTGTGATTTCAATAAAAAACATTTTCTTCATTCGATTCACAATGTTCAACAGAATATTAAAAACCCTCTTCGTGAGGTGCATCAGAATACTGCCTCATTAGAGGCCACACTTTTCTCAAACAGAGATTAAATTTACAGTGTGAGTTAGTTTCAGAGCTCTGAAACGATGGTACCTTAATTTCTCGCAACCACTCGGCTTTCTCCGCTAGCCACTGGAGTGAAAATGGTGATTTTCGCACCTTGTTTGCAAACGTATCGTTGTGTCTGATTTCTAGGGACTGTAAACAATTTACTATCTCCTCTAAGAGAAACATGCGACGGGAACGAAATAGCGGTGTTCGTACAGAGAACGCAGACTCGGCCCTACTGGGAGTTGGATTGGTCGCACGACGAGCTTCAGTTCAATGGAGTGCGCGTTATTACCTAGCAGTGCAAACGTGGAATGCGATAGAGTGGTATGGTGGACATGTTCCAACGGCGCACACCACGTACGTCGTAACTACAGTTGTATGCCGGTGAGGAGAGTGTCTTGACCCAGGGGGTCGCGTCGGCAGTTGTGTGTAGCAGCTCATAGCTGGGTCATTAATATTCGACATCGGCTTCCGGGCAAGGGCCGCCCGTGCAAGCAGACACGTGCCGCAGTGTTCGACGGCTGCCAATCAGGGTAATGTCGCACTGGCGGCCTCGCTCTGTTGCACAAGGGGCAATCCTCAAGGTACGTAATAGGAAGCAACTGTACGTTGCGCACTGGTTTCACAGACATTTCTCCATCCTTTCTCAGGCTCTGTACAACTTCCCACCTGGTTAAATATGTACGACAAAAGGCCGGATTTCCTTTACAGCATTACGGTCGTTGCCAGTTTCATTGCCGGCAGTGGCTGTGCTATTCATAAAAATAAATGAAAAATTGAAAAGAAAACCCGTCAATATTAAGAAATTAAACTAATTAGAGAAAAATTTGACACGCCTTCAATGACACTGGAAATCTTTTATACCAAATGAGGTGCATCAAATGTTTCTCTAGTCTACTTTATTTCATACGTTTAGTCAAATCATTTCACAAACCGATTTACTTTCCTTTCATTTTTATTATTTTCAAGTCTTTTTTCTGAAAGCATGAAATACAATATATTTAAATATCGATCGATTATCCTGATTATTTTCAAACAATTAATTCTTCTGTTGCAAAAGTAAACCTGACGCTGGTCAGTTTTTCCAAACTTTTTTCGGCTATGAAAATTCGGACAAAAATCCATTGTGTAGTTTATAGAGTGTCCTTTCTTCGCTCCACTCATTCTGGATACAACACCAGATGACAGAAATAGTAGAACGTATCCCTCGCAATAGGGGAGAAATTCCACAACAAATTAGTGTGTGAGGCAATTCTAGATTCAAACATTTGATCAATAATCTACAAATATCCGTAAAGTTCAATCACAGGAGATAGAATTTCATCTAGAACATGTAATCATTAAATACATTCTTAATTAACTTTAAATGCGAACATTTTTAGGTTAGGAAATAAAACGGTGACTGGTAACAGTGAACTTGTTGTTTCATTCTTAATTAGCAGTACAACGAGAGCTCACACTGAGATTTGACTTGACCACTTAACCGTTAGCACTGCAGTTAATACTACTTCTATGCGGAGTAGCTGAAACGGTACTGATCAGTTGTCAGTCCCATGTCTGTCAGTGCTTTCACACAGTTGATAAATTTTCGTATATGTTCGGAGAAGGTCGTTTGCTGTTACTAACTTATGTTGCCCTCGTCATCACTATTTCATTAATGTCGGCATGCTATTGTGCTGTGGCAGATAAACAGAGATTTCTTGCATTCCAAATATTTTACATTATCAGGTTATCTTCCATTCAGAAGGCTGTTGCAGGCAGCGACTGTTATAATGACTTGTAAATAATAGATTTCAGCTATCAGTCGTCCTTTTTAAATTTTATTGGCAGATCTAGATTTCAGCTAGAAACCAGCGATTTTCAATGCACTACCATTTTTGGTCAATGCATGTAATGCCTGTTGGTCGGGCTTCATCCACAGTTCATTGAAGCCCGACCAACAGGCATTACATGCATTGATCAAAAATGATAGTGCATTGAAAATGGCTGGTTTCTAGCTGAAATCTAGATCTGCCAATAAAATTTAAAAAGGACGACTGTTAGTTGAAATCTATTATTTACAAGTATTTTACATTAGTAGGCTATTGTTCAGAATCAGTAGTTAGTGCGGACTTTTTGGTGTGTAGTTAATCAGTTCCTTTCTCGCCGCAGCGTGGTCGATGCTCGTTTTCACACCCTCAACTAAGCCGACGCTCCAGATACGCGCAGCCAGACAGTTAACACTGAGCTTTCTCATGTATCCATCTACTGCGTGCGAACGGACGGAGTGGTGCCTCTAATAAGCCGTCCTGTGCGAGGTCTTTAATAACATTCCGTCCGCTGAACTCAAGACGTCTTCGCCTAGTTTCGAATTATGTTTAATGAATGTGATATAAAGTTATGAAGAGATGAAAAGAGATAAAAGTGTGAAACGCGTACGTTTCATAGGCAGCGACGGCGAGCCACAGAATCTCTGACCAGAGAGCATGTAGTTCAGTTCTGTTGCGAATTAGTAGTGGTACGTAGCGAGTCGCGAGAGCGTGTAGTTCAGTTCAGTTGCGAGTTAGCTGTTGTGTGTGAGGAGTGGGCGGGCGTCGACATGGCTCTGGTCGAGATTCATGACGAGGTATATTGTTAAATAGGGTAATGAAGCAGCTTTGCGCACATCTGATAATGTAATGGATCTTAAGTGTAATTAATTTGTTCATGAATCGCCCCAATAATAATTTTGTTTTCAAACCAAGCATTTTAACAAAACAAACATTTTATTGAAAGAAAATTTCCTTTGCTTTTCCTCCAAGAATCAATTTATTACGCTGGTTATTGCACAGGGCCTAAGGTTAGCGCAGCTGGCCTTATAAGATTTATCAGGTTTAGCATAACGTTAATTTTGTGGGGACTTAACATTTTTGCACATTTTTATTATCATTGACTTTTATTTCTGTGGGAAGCTAACATATGGGATTATTTGAATTTTTTATTGAATTCATATCATTTAAAAATAATTACGGGGAGGTTACACTTGGCTCTATGTTCGTTAACATTTAAAATATTTTCTTTTACATTTTTGTGGGGAGGTTACAAGTGGAGCATTAAGCCTGCTCGTGAGTCGTCGCTGGATGGCTTATTTGGTAAGAGCACTGCCTCGGAGGGCAAAGTTCCTGGTTCGAGTCCCAATTCGCCACACAATTCTAACCTGGCATGAAGTTTAGAAATAACGCACATTTCACGGCAGAGTGAGAGACTCGTTATGTCAAAGAAAAAATGTCATTCGTAACATTAAGATGTCAGCAATGACCAAAACAAGTTACATTTAAATCGTTTTAGATACATTAAAAAAGTTCGCCATTTTCATTGCCAGGTCCACATTTTTCAGTGCTACATTTACATACGTACTTTGCAAGGTATTGTGTAGGTCGGGAGTGTGTGTGTGTTTTGAGTTGTTGACGCTTAACGGTGAGGCTATTAGCACCCTTACAAATATTAAAAGAAACGGAAGTGGAGAAAATGGCCGAAAATGTTGTCACACATTGAGAAGCAAACCTAGAAAACGACACTCACTCATTCACTGCCACTTCGCTCTCGCTGACTCACCCAGTCACTCCACGTAAAACGCCGGAAGACAATGGCGAAACGGTGAAAGGTGCCATACCTTGGTTAGAAACATAAGTAAAACGACAGAGGAGCTAAAATAATAGCACAGGAAAATGTGACCACTTTGCCAAAAAAAAAAAAAGGTGAGACATGTGACAGTATCTCAAATACCTTAAAAAGTGCGAAACCTTGAAGTAAAAGAGCTGAAATAGCAGCATAACGACATGTGCCTGGATGACCGTTCACAAAACACATCGGTGGGTCGCTCTCTCTCTGTCAACACAGTAAGATCGAGATAGGATGATAGTTATTTGGGGTGTTCCAGGAGGGATGTTCAATCTTCGGATATGACAGGAACGATCATTTGAAGCAAAAAACCTCATATGGTCATGTGCCCTATTCCACATGGTTTCCGAGATAGAAAACATTTAATGTACATTTTTATTTATTTCCTTTAATTATTCAGGGTACACATGTAGAACAATTAGCAAACTTTACATCATGCGGTTCGGAAGTATCATCTGAGAAATACGTATTTTTAACTCATTCATGTCTAAGCATCTTCACATCGTCATATTACAGCTGCTGTAAAATCAACAATAAATGTTCGATATCCCACCGTCAACTTCATTGCAGTCGTGCGCTCTTGGGGAAACATATAGCGTTGCTTGTCTGAGTGCCTCTGCGCGTTCTCTAACGAGGGCAGCAGCTTCTTTGATGCGACCAAGCAGCTGATCTCGCGTGTTCAGTTGTTATTCGTACGCCTCACATTTCATCCAACCCCAAAAACAAAAACGTAATACCGTAAGAGCGGACGATATTGCTTGCCAATTAATTCTAACACCACGACAAATCCAACTACTATGATTGAAACGTCCCCTTTGAACAATTTATACAGGACTGTGCTTAAACTGACACACAATATTTTTTTAGCGCAACGCAATCTGACTTTCAGATATCCCTACAAAGGAATGGCCCTGACTAACATTAACCTGTACCTTTCACAAATCACTTACCTCACAAAAATCTTCGTTACTCAAGCTACTGCAATACAGCGAGCGCCACTACTGCCAGCTAAATAAAAGATTCAAACTACGGAAGTTACTAACTACTGATAGGGATAGTTAGCAAATGAAAGATTTTAATAGAGAACAAACAATGTATTTACCTTAATAGTCATAATATATTATATCCAGTATTACAAATTTCAAATCTCCGCCATCTCTCTCCCCACATCCACCACTGCTGGCGGCTCACCTCCAACTGCGCAACGCTACGCGCTGTTAACATCCAGCTGCCCAACACTACAATGGTAGACAACAATGCTACCTAGCCACAGACTGCACACAGCACAGCCAGTGGTTTTCATACAAAGCGCTACGTAACGTTGCCGATAAGAAAACATAAACAGCCTACTTACAGGGTAAGTGATGTTGTGTTGCCTCATACGCCTCATAAAATGTTGGCGGGTGGGAAGGGTGTCTTCTTAAAGCTAGAAGTAGACTGCAGTCCATGTGGCCAAAGGAACGTGCTAAATACGGTCAACAAACGATTATTCAGGAAATCAAAATAATTCTACCCGTCATTTGCTTTTCTAAAATGGCCACTATCCCGAGAACAAATGTACGTTTAATGTATTCTACCCCAGAAGTCATTCGGAATACGGTATTTGTCCATATTAAGTTTTTTGCTTCAGATGAGCCTTCCCGTCATATCCCTGAATAATGAACAATCCTCCGGGCACATTCTAAATAACTAGTAGCCCTCCCCAACTTCGCATGAGTAACACAAGTATCTATGGGTGAATGATTTCGTTACAATAAAAATGGTTCAAATGGCTCTGAGCACTATGGGACTTAATTTCTGAGGTCATCAGTCTCCTAGAACTTAGAACTACTTAAACCTAACTAACCTAAGGACATCACACATCCATGCCCAAGGCAAGATTCGAACCTGCGACCGTAGAGGCGCGCGGTTCCAGACTGTATCGCCTAGAACCACGCGGCCACCCCGGCCGGCTCGTTACAATACACAAACGTTGTTCGTGACTAACTCTGTAAGTGAAAATGGTATCAAAATCTCTACATTTGTTCCTGACGTTATTAATCTTTGCACACAGACATAAAAAATCGGTGGAGGGCTTTAATTTATAATATTTATAAATTTGTCACTCACCAGCTGTCTACTGAGCGAAGAAAGAGTGTGTGTACGCCTTGTTCTCTCTCGCGTTATTCTCATCGTTCCTGTGCGAAATTTACGATGGATGAAGCAGAGTTATCGTACAGTCTTCATACAGTACAGATTCTCTGAATTTCACAGTTCGTTTTCTCTGAAACAATTTCGCCTGTGTTCCAGATATTCTCATTTCACGTTCCTGCACCTTTCTGACACACATCTTTCTGGGCCGTATGGTCTTGTTCCGATAGCATTGCGTCTCTGAAGTTCGATGTCTGCTGTGAAGCCTGATTTATAAAGACCATAAATGATGGAGAAGTATTCGAGAACTGGTCACATATTGACTTGTGTAATGTTTCCTTCGTAGTTGCACTGGAATTCCCCACAGACCGTCCGACCAAAACTCTTTATCTGCCACTGATTTCTCGTGTTGGTTCCCTCTTAGATTAATTAGTATCACTTCCCCCATAACGGGAACAATGTGATGTCCTCAATCGTATCATCGACAATGTACTAAGATACTAAGTGATTCTTTCTCTTTGCCATTTTCGTTTACTCATACTTATGGAGGCTGCCATTCAGTTGACCAAGTACAAATGCTGTCTAAGTAGTTCTTAATTCTTTTTTACAATAATTTAGCGACTATATCTGCTGCAAACGGCAACATAAGCCAGCGATCAGAGAGTTGTACTGACCCCATGTGAGACTGATAACATTGTAGTTTGCTGCCTTCGATCTCCAAATGAAACCAAAACCCCAAGTGATAAATCGGTTACGTACACTGCTCTGCAAAACTTAAGACCCGGGTAGGTAATGTAGCGTAACAAATTAAGAGCCCCTTGGAAATTGATGAAAGTGGGGCAGCATGTTTCCAGAGATATCCC
This sequence comes from Schistocerca cancellata, assembly GCF_023864275.1. Lineage (NCBI taxonomy): Eukaryota > Metazoa > Arthropoda > Insecta > Orthoptera > Acrididae > Schistocerca > Schistocerca cancellata. The sequence goes on along the minus strand of NC_064631.1, from coordinate 96,007,423 downwards.
AGTCGTGCACAGAAAGTTGTACGTGAAATGACGTGAAATCAGCGCGATTGCAGCACCACATGAGGCTGTCCCCAGTATACGTGGCAGCTGAAGGAGTGTGAAAAGAAAGTGTGTATCAATCGTCGAGTAGTTACAGAGCAATGTTGTGGTGTTTTTCATTACAACATGGCTCGGAGACAACATTTGCATAACTTCGCATGAGGAAGAACCGTCGGATAACTGGAAGAAGCACAGTATATGACGAGCTTAGGCCGGGAGTTTGGTATTGCTCACAGCATTGTTTTACGTGCATTGGGAGCGTTCTGAAACGCAGACACTGCTGCCCGAACGAGAGCAGATCAACCAGCCAACAATAGTAGCAGATGACCTGTACATTGTGCAACAAGCAAGAAGGGACCCACGTCAAAAAGTGGGTGCAGTTGCAGCCCCATGTAACAGGACTGCACGCAATCTCACGCTCCATACTGGCTCGGCGACTTCACGAGTTTGGCCACTTCGCGCGGCGACAGTACGTTGCGTTCCGTTGACACCGCCTTGTCGACTGCACCGTTTACATTGGTGCCAAAAGCTTTGGGACGGGACCAACGAGGAGTGGGGATGCGTGCTCTTCTCTGACGAGGGGAAATTCATATGGCTGATCCATGGCTGTCGATACTACGATAGTATCGACGCGTATCGGAGAGGTTTGCCCGCGCCGGCTAGGAAACAGGCCATAGTGGCGCGGGCGTTAGTTGGTTGACGACGGGCAGTGGAAGCAGTCTCGTGTGTGAGCGACAAGCTGACGGAACCGCCCATCTGAAGTAACACACGCTGTCGATTGGAGTCTGGCGTGCGAAGCGGCAGAGAGGAAGCTGCGATGGCCGTCACAGTCGGGAAGTGCAGTTGTGTTGACGCGGTAGGATGCTGGCACAGCCTGCGACGACCCGAGGACAGCTGCTTCACTGTCCGTTTGAAATCTGGTTACAATGTTCGGAGGCTTCCCATGGTTCTTCGTTGGTTTGTCTCCTTGTTTTTGGTTTAGTAACTGTCACAGTGTTGATTGTCCAAAAAGATGTTCGAACAGTCAGTATAAAACTACACTCCTGGAAACTGAAATAAGAACACCGTGAATTCATTGTCCCAGGAAGGGGAAACTTTATTGACACATTCCTGGGGTCAGATACATCACATGATCACACTGACAGAACCACAGGCACATAGACACAGGCAACAGAGCATGCACAATGTCGGCACTAGTACAGTGTATATCCACCTTTCGCAGCAATGCAGGCTGCTATTCTCCCATGGAGACGATCGTAGAGACGCTGGATGTAGTCCCGTGGAACGGCTTGCCATGCCATTTCCACCTGGCGCCTCAGTTGGACCAGCGTTCGTGCTGGACGTGCAGACCGCGTGAGACGACGCTTCATCCAGTCCCAAACATGCTCAATGGGGGACAGATCCGGAGATCTTGCTGGCCAGGGTAGTTGACTTACACCTTCTAGAGCACGTTGGGTGGCACGGGATACATGCGGACGTGCATTGTCCTGTTGGAACAGCAAGTTCCCTTGCCGGTCTAGGAATGGTAGAACGATGGGTTCGATGACGGTTTGGATGTACCGTGCACTATTCAGTGTCCCCTCGACGATCACCAGTGGTGTACGGCCAGTGTAGGAGATCGCTCCCCACACCATGATGCCGGGTGTTGGCCCTGTGTGCCTCGGTCGTATGCAGTCCTGATTGTGGCGCTCACCTGCACGCCGCCAAACACGCATACGACCATCATTGGCACCAAGGCAGAAGCGACTCTCATCGCTGAAGACGACACGTCTACATTCGTCCCTCCATTCACGCCTGTCTCGACACCACTGGAGGCGGGCTGCACGATTTTGGGGCGTGAGCGGAAGACGGCCTAACGGTGTGCGGGACCGTAGCCCAGCTTCATGGAGACGGTTGCGAATGGTCCTCGCCGATACCCCAGGAGCAACAGTGTCCCTAATTTGCTGGGAAGTGGCGGTGCGGTCCCCTACGGCACTGCGTAGGATCCTACGGTCTTGGCGTGCATACGTGCGTCGCTGCGGTCCGGTCCCAGGTCGACGGGCACGTGCACCTTCCGCCGACCACTGGCGACAACATATATGTACTGTGGAGACCTCACGCTCCACGTGTTGAGCAATTCGGCGGTACGTCCACCCGGCCTCCCGCATGCCCACTATACGCCCTCGCTGAAAGTCCGTCACCTGCACATACGGTTCACGTCCACGCTGTCGCGGCATGCTACCAGTGTTAAAGACTGCGATGGAGCTCCGTGTGCCACGGCAAACTGGCTGACACTGACGGCGGCGGTGCACAAATGCTGCGCAGCTAGCGCCATTCGACGGCCAACACCGCGGTTCCTGGTGTGTCCGCTGTGCCGTGCGTGTGATCATTGCTTGTACAGCCCTCTCGCAGTGTCCGGAGCAAGTATGGTGGGTCTGACACACCGGCGTCAATGTGTTCTTTTTTCCATTTCCAGGAGTGTATATTGGTTTGAGAGTAAGTGACACAGTGTGCTAGCGCACGTAAATATATTTGAACATTTCTTGCAAATTAAAGAATAAATGTCACAGTTGTTAGCACCTGAAAATTTTATTTCAACTGCCAGTATAAGGCAGTATCCATTTTGAGACTGACTGCCAGAGTTTGTTAGTCCACGACAACACATTTGAACATTTATTTCAACTTAAAAGTATACATTTCACAGTGTGTTATTGGCAGATAAGTACATTAGAGCGGTTAGGACAGGCCGTTTCTATCTGGCTGTAGTTGTCATTGGGTGTTAGCGCTCGCAAATGCATTTGAATGTGTGCCTCCATTTAGAGAATACGTGCTGCTAGCGGTTAGAAGTGGTTAACGCATTTGATAAGCATTGTATGAAGTTGTTACTGCTTCGGTAATAACTGCCCCAGGCTGCAGCGTTCATAAATGGGGTTCCATTTTGGCTTCTTGTCGAAGTATATCATACACCGTTAATGGTCAGGCAATTTGAACGGGGTGTATACATCGCTTTATTTCGTTGAAGGCAACTGTTCCACTGAACTGCTCCCGCTAACATCGTTGCAAGTTCAACACATTCTTTTCAAGAAAGAGTAATTTCTGCTGTGGGCTAGAACCCGTAAATTGCATCTTGAGGAAAGTCTTAATGTTTTAATAATTTAAAGTGTTTAATATTCAGCATATGTTGTTCAACGAAGAGTATTTGCTGCAGTGGGGTAGTCGCCTTAGTTCTTAGCTGATGTTTAAATAATAATAATAATAATAGTTGTTGGGCTAGTACCCATAAGTTTATTTATTATTCAGTATATATTAATTTAACAAAGTAACTGCTGCAGGAGGGTAGTGACCGTAAATTTCACTTTGGGGAGAGTTTTTAAAATAACTGTTGCTCAGTGACAAATTGTTTGTAACTTTGTATGTAAATGAACTGTTGTTCTAGAAGTCCAGTGGCCTTCACTCCGGGACCTTTTGTTCTGTCTTACCAGCTGTAAAGTTCTTCGGTCTTTCCTCCATGCATGTAAAAGTGGTATCAATGGCGATAGGTGGGAACACGTAATGGACTCAGGAGCATTGTCGAGCGTGGTCGTTTCGGTGGTCCAGATACTGCGGTGTGAGGATGGAAACGTTGCATGGGTGTACTGTGATCTCGTAACCTTTGAATATGGTACATTCACCGGTCACGTCATTGTGACATTGTACCCCTTCGCCATGTGCGTCTTTCAGGGATACATTCAGGCCTTACTTCATTTTTGTGGATGACAGTTCGATACCACACCGAACAGCGCAGGTGGAGCTCTTGAATATTCGGCGACTGGACTAACCAGCCAGTTCCTGCGACTTAAATCCCATTGAGTACGTGTGCGATGAGTAGGAGAAATGTATTGCAGCTCGCCCAAATGCACCAACGACTTCCAAGTAGTCCTCAACGGCACTGGATGAGCACTGGAACACCCTACTGCAAGAGCCCCTTATCAACTTCGTGGGCAGCCTTGGAAGCAGGAGCAAGGACTGGCTCCCGTGGTAATCATATATATATATATATATATATATATATATATATATATATATATTGTGGTGTCACCGCCAGACACCACACTTGCTAGGTGGTAGCCTTTAAATCGGCCGCGGTCTGCTAGTATACGTCGGACCCGCGTGTCGCCACTGTCAGTAATTGCAGACCGAGCGCCGCCACACGGCAGGTCTAGAGACACTTCCTAGCACTCGCCCCACTTGTACAGCCGACTTAGCGAGCAATGGTTCACTGACAAATTACGCTCTCATTTGCCGAGACGATAGCTACGTCATTTGCTACGACCTAGCAAGGCGCCATTTATCCTTTGCTATGTATCTTGTGAAGCATGTACCATCAGACCGATGTACACCAATTATGGATTAAAGTTAAGTATTACATCAACTACGTACTTTATTTGCTACTATAAAGTCCCTTAACTGTTCCAGACCTCACGCCAGCCTGCGTGAGCTTTAACGCGTGCCTTTCGGCTTCCTCGCATAGTGACTTGGCTGTCTTCCCAAGTCACAACATATATATTAAGAACCGTGATCGGTCTTCTTTAATGTCCAGTGGACCATCTTCTGTGTAATTATTGTCGTTTCTGCTCGTATCATTACGTATTTCTTTCAGTTACCTTCTGTGTTTTACTGTAGCAGTTCTTTCTGTGTATTGCCGAATTCCATCGAGCTATGTTGCTTGACACTGACATCACACGAAAGTTACTTTCGTCGTTAAGTTTTGGACACCATTGTACACTGATAGCGTTAGCGGTCTCAGTTTCAGACACCTGACATTTTTATTCATATGAGTTACAAACGTCCGGTGAAACGTACAGGATTCTTTGAATCAGTTGTATGTGAAGATCCTCTGAATGACATATTTGCGAAGATGCTCGTAACTGGCAGTACAGTCTAAAAAGCCTGTCAGAAGTCTGTGAAGGTAGAATTCACATGTTCACCCGCATTTAGAACTTGCAAGATATGTATTTCATACAAGCAGTTCTTCCTGTACTAAGACAGATACTTCATGCGATATTTAACTTCTTTTGGAATCACAGCAGTGTTCCATTTTAGGATATGGTCTGTGTTCTCGCGACAGGGAAACTACAGCAATATTGGTCATTAATGATGTGCATGTGGCTCTTTAATCTGCTTAATAACAGGGGTAGTCGGTGCTCTTCTTTCACTACACCACGCTACCTGACGTGATCATATTTTCCCTCTCCGTTTTGACGCTGGAGGTAATCACCAGCTTCTGAAAGCGAGAAGCACCTACTGGCAGCTATATTTCACTTTAATGACCTCTGGTACTTACCTTCATAGTTACGACAGTATTAATTTAAGATCACGTTCAAAAGTGAAGTACGGGAGCCGACGAGTTCCGCGTATGTTTTGTGGTTTACGCTGGCCACGGGCAAACAATGGAAGATTTAATGGTCTGTTTTATAACCCGCCGGCTGCATTCAACTGCGCTTCTATTCTCAACTGCCATCTAAATTGCCGTAAATTCGCTTTTTGTATCTGTTGTATAAAGGAGCTCCTTTTTGAGTCAACATAATCCACTTGTAAAATTGAGCACTAGGGTTGGTAGGGATCCTCTTTTCAGACTAATGATATCCACGGTTAAATTAGAAAAATAATATTCCCTTCAAAATACTACTGGGTACGCCTATAATTAGTTCCACCACATTTCTCGTTAGCTGCGATTTCTAACGTTATTGTGTAAAATTTATTGCACAGTCGTCACAATCATAGCTGTCAGAAATAACGCTTTTTTTGTTTGGGAAATAATATTAAATTTGGAACTCATGCTTTCACCAATTTTAAAGCTTTGTAAAAGCGGTGGTTTCTGTTCGGTAGATGGTGTTGAAACGAAGTACGTTTAGTGAAGGCAGATCAGTTTGGATTACCACACACGGAAATCATTTAGATGGCTGTAGTTGTGCATGTGGGGGAAAACGTATAGGTTGGTGCGCCCGAAACTTCAGGTTGTTGCCTCTGGTTCTAGAAGAATAACGTACAATATATCGGTACACACACATCATCATGCCTGCCAGTATGTTCCAAAACTCTGCGCATAAAAACGGAATTTTTCTGCGTCTCTTATTCGATTTCTGTTGATGACAGAAAGGTAGGATCACGTGTTCTGGAGAACCGGTGGGCTAGGGACAGTCAGTATACAGAAGGCTCATCTTTGTTTCACGGTCCTACAGTACGTGGACAAAATATTTACATTGCACACTTCCTCCATCTTAGGCAAATGGAGCAAATCCGTTGGCTCTTTTTGCATTTGAAGTGATCTACGGTGGACATTAACAGCTTATGAAGGCACCATTAGTTCCTGAGCGGTTCCTTAGAAAACCTGAAAAAGTGTTTCTTTACATTTTTTTCGTACCAAAGCTGAGCCGCGGATTCCAGGATGGTTATGTACAGCAAAAGGTTGAACCTTTTATGATATATTCCTAAGATCCCGATCTCGGACAACCTTAAAAAATTTCTTGATGTTTCTATTAGTTTCAGAGATGTAAAATTCGGTGTGTGACAAAAATGTAGTTTATAAAGTGACGTACCACAGAGAAATATACTATCTCCGTTATTATAATAAGTTCTCTAGTAACCTCATACTGTAGTCCTGAGGTTCACGCAGTTTTTTTTAATTTATTTCATTTTTTAACGTAAAATCCGGTCTCAGACGTAAAATTAGTTTTGCGTTATTTAAATTTCACATAAGTACACCATCAGAGTTTTTCTGACCATTACATAACTTTTCAGGGGAGTGACAAGCCATGTTGCAGCAGGCAAAAGGAATCAACTGAAAAATGCTCCTATCCGAGCACAAAAAGGCCAATGTGTTCATCTTTATTTAAAAGAGTGTGACTGGAAAGTGGAGTACCCTCTACCTCATCTACCTTCATCAACACTTTTAAAAAATTTTCCGAAAGTTTTGGCATGTGAACGAATTCGCGCATTTCTATGATGGCAGAGAATGAGACCGTGGGAGTTGGATAGAAACGGGAAGATAGTAAACAATGATTATGGTATAGAAAGAGCGAAAGAGCGTTAGAGAATGAGGACACAGTGGCTGTGCAACATAGCTGACAGTGACAGAACAGTGCTAGGAAAGAAGTCGGCCGTGCCCTTTCGAAGGAATCCTGGCATTTGCCCGAAGCGATTTAGGGAAATCATGGAAAACGTAAATCAGGACGGCTAGACGCGGGTTTGTAACGTCGTCTTTTCGAATGCGAGTCCATTGTGCTAACCACTGAGCGACTTCACTCGGTAGTGTCAGAGTGAGACAATGACAGTGAGAGGAAACTGTTGTAGTAGGACAGGACGAAGGAGACTTCGCCTATGACACAGAAGACAGTGACAATTAGAGACGCACAAAGAGGTAATGACAATGAGGTGGGCTAAATGAGTGAGTGAGAATGGGCAAGTGCGAGTGGACAGGTATGAGCGACTTAGTGATGGACTAAAGAGTGAGAGAGAGGTACAATTCGGGGATCACGTGAGGGTGGAAGGTGAGTTGCATGTTAAAAGGAGAGCAAAAATTTGGCATGTCAAAGTTTTTGGGAAAAAAAGGTGGTGATAGAGGTAAACTGAGGCATCTGGTACTTCACTTAAACTTCGGAGTCTTTTAAAAAGAGGGGAACGTAATTGCATTTTCCGTGCGCCGATAGGAGCATTTTTGCGTTGGCAAGGCTAACGCAGCACTCAGAGGGTATAGACATAATTATTCCACTGCGCCAGTATGGGTAAGATTTTTAAACGCTAATAAAACTGTTATAACTAATAACTGAAGTTTTAAGGTGGTTAATACTGTGATACAGCAGGAGCACCTTGCAGCTGGTGACGGAAACATGTTTGGTAAGTTAGAATCAATCTAGGTGAACCGTTTCGAGCCTTTTGTTCACCAAAATTAATGTCTGTCCTTTGTGACCCAAGTGTACCATTCTATGGCTTCAAAACCCTACTGCGCAAGTATGGAATCGCTTTTCAGTTTCTGTGAGGATCATGTAGTTCTATCAACACTATTTATCTTAACCGTGAAGGTAGCACCACGCTCTTTGAAAGCGGTATTTTGTATCTCAGTCTCGTTCGAAGACGTCTGCTTGTCTTTTATTTTTTTATTTTATTCTAGATATCCAGCTATTTACTGGTTACATTGTTTTATGTTACAGTTACATAAAATTTGCTGTGGGAATGGAGTAGTTTAGATACGTTTTACTATTTCTTCATTCGTTACACAACACATAAACATATAAACTATCTTATTCTTGTATTGGGGGTTGCTAATAATCGACAAACGTTTTCCAAACGAATAACTTTTTAGGATTTGTCACAAGAATTAAACAATTAGTCAGGCAAGAGGTTAACATTGTATTCAAATAACCAATTACAAAATGTCTGCGTACATTTTCTTCTTCTGTTAGCCGTTTCTGGTACACACTTGCGCAGTAAATAAACTTTTGCTGTTGTGGGTCTGAGTCTTCAGATCTTAGAGTTCAGAAATCAATGTCCGTCTCTTGGAAGAATCTTGTGATGTGAGTGCAGATTTTTGGCTCTCCGGCAAGGTTCGTGACACTGGGGAATTCCTAGTTTGACGACTGCATTATAAAGTTCGGCATGTTGACCGCCGTAGCGGGAAAAGACAAGGCCCTTTATAATCAGAATGCATTTTGCAGCCTTTCTCTGCCACAGGTTAAAAAGCGACTGTAAATTTTCAGGATCTAGGCTACTCTGATGGACACTTTAATTACAGACGGTAGCAAACGTCGATATGTGGAAGACACTTGAGCTCCAGTCACTGGACCTAATAAACTATTTTATTTTTTGTCATTATATTAATTTTTCACGAAATTACAGATCATAAAGTAATACCCTTAAGAACGCATAGCAACTCGTTCTCTGTCATAGGAGACTACAAGAAATACGAAAAAGGGAAAGCGAAACTTAACTACATTGTCCTGCAAAACTGGATATAATATTTTTTCGTGATTTTGACGATCTAATGCGCCAGTTAGGTTTTGGCACGATATCCCTGAAGAGGACATCCAAAAACATCGCCAACAATTCCAAGCTAAATAACTGCTTGCATAAGGGCCATAGGTGGACCAACGCACAATTGACTTGCTCAATTTCTGAAGCTTTTTCTTTTGAATACTCATCCAATTTTTCTGAAACTGTAATAATCTGTTAGTCTGTATACCTACGTCACATCTAGCGATTTCCGCCCTATTCGTGTAATTCCTCTTCTTATTTTATCTTTATTTTTTATTTTTTGGAATTTATTTTCCGAGAAAGTGTTATTCTCCCCACCGTATATGACTTGCTTTGTCACCCCCCCCACTTTTAACGTGCCTCAGAATAATACGATTTTAATTTTAATAATAACAGCATTTATAGAACGTTTTAATACAAGAATGAAATTGTTTTATTACCATAAAATACATGAAGAATTCCAATGTAATAGTAATAACGTGTTACGGCATAAAGTCAAGCACTGGCACACCAGTCGGAAACGATAGAGAGGAGAGGGCTGTGAGAGGTGGCATGAGCCCCCTCTCATATTTCTATCTTACGATTTTCCTCTCTAATTGCATGCAGTGAAAAGTCGCTATTCCTTCATACGCGGACTTCCCACGCAGCGTCTCTCGTCACCCGGGTGGTCCGGTGACAGGCGGGCCCTGCTGATCTGGAAAGCGTTAAGCCGACGGGTGTGAGGAAGTCGAGTGAATGCTTTGCAGATGCCGACATTGTCAAAAGACACGCCCGGAGGGGTCTCAAGTAGCGGCTGGGTTAGAGGTTCCGTTACTTCGCAGAAACTTAGCGAAAACACTTTCTGGCGGGCTACCAGCGAGGCGTGGGAATGACTTGTGTACCCAGGCAGTTGTGGCGGGAAAATTCCCGCGCTTTCTGCAAAATAGTAACTGTGATTGGCTTGCTCAGGGCATAGCTCCGTGACGTAACAAAATCAGCGCAGAAATTGGCGCCAAGAATCTCCATTGGTGGAATGGTAGTGCTCCGGCAAGAGAGTGGAATTTTCCGCCGGTTTTCGAGTTGCTGATTGGAACGTTTAACCACGGCCACTGTCGTGGGGGCGGGAATGTTGTGTGTTCGGCCTGTACGGGTGCTCTAGGTAGTCGGCTCTCGCCTTTCGGTCGAGGACATCGAAGCAACCAGCCATCGCCTCCGGTACGCCAGATCGTGTTCTGGCAGTTAAAAAGACAGTTTGGTAATGTATGTCTGCAGCACCGGCAGATAGGGATTTTCCTAGGTGATAATCAGAGCTCAGCAGAGCGCGCCTGTTCGTCTTTTTCTAACTTTGTTCTGTCTTGAGTAGCAGCAATTAATGTTGGGTTAGCTGTGTGTCTCTCTTAAGATTTGAGTGGCAAGGAATTGGCTCCACATACCACTTCGTCTTAAACCCCACAATCTAGTTTAGGGACAACTTCACCTTCATAGCGTTTGTTTGAGTATCCAATTTGAGCCAATTTGATGTATTATAAATGTTTCATGTGTTTTTGTTTATTATTTTGTGTTTAGTCTTAATAAATCATATTGTTATTTTGGACAGAACTTTCATTCTGTTAATCGGTAGAGCAACCCCATCATTCCTCACTATGTTAATGAAACCTTCGTTTATTTAACTTATTTATCAAATTAAATTATTGCAGGTGCCAAACTCTCTTCTACTCCACTGGCAGGGTTGATTAGAGTCAGTTCGCGTTTTTTTTTTTAATCCTTGTGCAACAGCAAAAGTTGGAATTAGAATAGGGGGGGGGGGGGGGGGGCTTAGAGCATCATTTACATATGTAGATTCTAGAAGAATTGAGTGTTAAATACACTGCTAGCCCCGGCACCTCGCAGCTGTTAGAAGAAGTCAGCTGAGGTCTGCAAATCCATGCTCTCCCGTCATAACCTTCAGCACCTTAGTCAACACCATGTCCTCTCTGTTGCCCAGTGTGGCTTACGACTCTCCTCCTCCGCCGAAGACCAACTCCTTAACCTCGTCTTGTCCACCTTCCTCCAACCTAACTCCCATCGCTCCGCCATTTTTGTTTTCCTCGACCTCCAAAATGCTTACGACCGCCTAAGGCATCCCAGTCTCCTCTTTAAACTCCAAACCTACGCCCTGCCTAACAGTTTTGTCCATCTGGTCGTTTCCTTCCTCTCATGCCGTCCTTCGTATGTCACCCACCATCATATCAACTTCCTTATCTTTTCTCCCACTGCCAGCGTCCCCCAAGGCTCCGTCCTCTCCTCTCTCCTCTATCTCCTGTACACTGCCGATATGCCCAAACCACCCCCACCTGCACACCTTCTCCAATATGCTGATGACACCGCCTTGCTGGCTCTCTATCCTACCCTTCAACGGTTCCAATGCGCCCTCCAAACCCACCTTGACCAGTTTACCACTTGGTGCAATCAGTGGTTCCTTCATATCAACCCCTCGAAGAGCCAGGAAATCATCATAGGCCACATCACCAGCTCCTTCCGTCTCCATGATTTCTACACCATTTATGGTCATCCCATCCAGCTCACCCCCACCCTCAGATACCTTGGCCTCACCCTCGACCGTCATCTCGCCTGGACCCCTCATCTCCTGAGCATCCAGCAAAAGCCCATACCTGTGTTCACTTCCTGAAACTCCCATCTGGCCGGACATGGGGATTGAATCTTTCCGCCATCCTCCACACCTACAAATCACTCACCTATCCTATCCTCTATTACGCCAGCGATGCTTGGATACCCCCCTCCCTCCCCCTGCTTTTAAAAAGCCAACTAATCCTTGAACGCCACATGCTCCACTCTGCCTTCCGTATCCACCTTCCATCCCCCACATGGCTCCTGTATGACCTCATCGCCTTCACCCAACTTCTCTTTTTTCTCCAACATACCTACATCTTTTCCACTGTCCGCAGGCTTGATCCCCCCCAACTCCTGGTGTCCTCCTTCCTCTCCACTCCCGTTGCCGCGCCTCTATCGCTGTATCCCCACTCTTCCACCTCTACACCCTCCATATTCTTCATCAGGGCAATTTCCAGCACCTCCTCCTACTGGATGATGAAGTTCGAACTTTGCCATGACATCTACCCTTCCTTCGAACTGTAGACCGGCCTTGTTGCCCCGTCCCCTCTTCAGGCCTCCTTTCCTTCCTTCCGCCAAGGCGCTTTTTTTCGTTCTTCCCTCCCTGAGTCTCTGCACTCCCTCTTCAGCTGTTTTCCTCTCCCGTCCTTCCACCCCCCCACTCCCCCGCCCCCCCCCCCTACTCGGCCCCTTCGGCGCGCCCCCCACTTTGTCCTCCCTTCTTGACCTCCCTCTAGCACCGCCCCTTTCCCCACTTTCTCCCCTTCTCCTTCGTATCCCTACCCCTATCAGATCCGCCCAGTTTTTTCTTAGTCATCAGTGTGCTGTATCAGTGTTCTGTTCGATTTGGTTCTACAGTCACCTCAGGTGCTGTGGTTCTAATTGTGTGTTTGTATGTAGTTTTGCTGTCTGTGATTGTTCTGTGCTGCGCCTCCCATCATGTGGCTGTTTTAATCATTCCGCAACTTTTATGTGCTGGCTGTAATTCGCCTGGTGTTCTTTTAATCCTTTCAGTGTGCGGTTTTTTGTGTAAAATACTTTTTAGATTTTTATCTTCATTTTTACAGTCACCCCCTTTTTTATGCTGTCTTCCATTATGTTCTTCCTTTTTATATCTATGTTCCACCATGTTTTAAATGCCTTCCTGTTATATAGTTAATGTCTCTCGGCTGAAGAGCAGCACCTGTGCTGATGCCAGCCCGTCACTGATGGGGAATTGAAACACAACAAAGAAGGAAAAGAAAAGTCAGCCAATCGTACGCTGACTGACCTCCATCTAAGACGAGAACGCGACAGCAGCGGGCCCTAGATAAAGAGGACATAAGTGACTCGCCCGACTGGTGGCAGACCACGTAGATAGCAGCGTCTGTGACAGCCACTTCGTTAGGAATCTCTACGTAGGACAGACTTGCGTATGTCTGATGTCTTGCGTATGTCTGATGAAGACTGGTTATATTCTATGTCGCCCTTTGCTTGCGACACATCTGTGTAATATCAAAGTTAAATATTCGTAATTTCCTAGTGGTGATAAAACTTACTAATTCGAGTTTTGACTGTTTGTCTAGCGAACCTAGTATGCAGGATTTCCAGGCACAACATGAAGCTGACAGAAAAAATTACATTCGAAGTCGACACAAAAATTTGAGAAGTATCTGCGTCAATCAATTAACTTAAGAGCTATAATACAACTCTGATATCATATCACACAATATTATGTCTAAGAGTGGTCTCACAGTGGCAGTATTTCACTGAGAATTACGACTGTGAATACTGGAGTGGAAAACCATGGCCAATTAGCGTGTAAATGAAGGCTGTTCTGTTTGTTAAACTGTTTCCGTCTACTTTCGTGGTATCCATTGTTTTTAATTTCTATTTATTTGATACCTTTCCTCTTCTCTGTTGTCTTCCTATAGTTCGGCGACTCAACCAGTGGATTCACGCATCGTGTCGGATTTTTTTTAGAGAATCGACAGGTCAGTGTTACACATTGCTTGTAAGATTTACAACTCCTTGTCATTTTGGAGACACTTGGTTCCCATGCGACTTCGAGCTCTGAGAGTTACCTGTGAAATTTGGAAATGACAATGCGTAAAAGCAGAAATGCGTCTTTTTTGTGTATGTCCTGACTGGATTTCCAGAAAAGCCAGATTCGGCGTCATTTTTAGCCGGACACTTTGTATTAAAAGCCGGAGTACGTATTTTAAATCAAAACAGTAGATTTTGTATTATTCAGTCATTTATTAATAGTCAGTGTCTGCCAAATGAAATTAAAAAAGAAAAGAAAGAAAAGCTGGCTAGGTGCGAGTAGGGCTAGCGGCGCACCAAGCGTTGGTATGTACACAGACAGTTCATTCATTCTGGGAATCGAGCATCTCAACCATTTTTGCTTATAATTGGCATTGATACTGCAAAGATATCGGTCTCATGGTTTCCAATATTTCTGAGAAGGGTTTAGTTTCAATAATATAAATGTTCCACAAAGTCATGCAGTAGGTAGATGACCATTACTACACACATCAAAAAAAGTTTTGCATCACCGTGGTTCCCTAAACTCCTGAAGATAGACGTTGACTGTGGATATTGTATCACATACACAGTCTCTCTTTGAATGTCCAGAGATGTCACTAAACCCGCCCAAAGATGTAAACAACATTGTATGAACAGCGCCTAATAGACAGAGGGAGTCCGACAGCCGATCAGTTCCAGTCATTCCACCAGAAGCAGGTACATGGCTCGTGTTGTCCGTAGTTCGACCATGCCTAGACGGTCGATACCAGGGTTCGATTGCGTCCGCATTGTTACTTTGTGCCAAGAAGGGCTCTCAACAAGGGAAGTGTCCAGGCGTCTCGGAGTGAACCAAAGCGATATTGTTCAGATAGGGAGGAGATACAGAGAGACAGGAACAGCAACGCCACCATGTTGAATAATGCTTTTCGAGCACCAACAGGACGTCGTGTTACGACTCAAATTGTGGGCAGTAGGCTGCATGATGCCCGACGTCCATGGCGAGGTCCATCTTTGCTACCACGACACCATGCAGCGCTGTACAGATGGGCCCAACAACATGCCGAATGGATCCTTCAGGATTGGTATCACGTTCTCTTCTCCGATGAGTGTCACATATGCCTTCAACCAGGCAATCGTCAGAGACGTGTTAGAGGCAACCCGGTCAGGCTGAACGCCTTAGACACACTGTCCAGCGACTGCAGCAAGGTGGAGGTTCCCTGCTGTTTTGGGGTGGCGTTATGTGGGGCCGACGTACGCCGCTGGTGGTCATGGAAGGCGCCGTAACGGCTGTACGGTACGTGAATGCCATCCTCCGACCGATAGTGCAACCATATCGGCAGCATATTGGCGAGGCATTCGTCTTCGTGGACGACAATTCGCGTCCCCATCGTGCACATCTTGTGAATGACTTCCTTCTGGATAACGACATTGCTCGACTAGAGTGGCCAGCAAGTTCTCCAGATATGAACCCTATAGAACATGCCTGGGATATATTGAAAGGGGCTGTTTATGGACGACGTGACCCAGCAACAACTCTGAGGAATCACGACGAATACAGGCATGCATCAATGCAAGAGGACGTGCTATTGGGTATTAAAGGTACCCGTGTGTACAGAAATACGGAGCACCACCTCTGAATATGCAAAACATATTTTGATGTCTGTATTATTATTATTATTATTATTATTATTATTATTATTATTATCATCAGCAGTTCTCCGTTCCCGCTCGTTATGGTAACAGTAACAGTAAAACATCAGGCAAGAAACGACTTAATTGCTGATATGACGACGCGTTTCGGAATTTATCCGTCATCAGATATCTAGAAGCAATTACTGCACGTAGATACGGCGTTTGAAGTTGTATGGGAAACAAACATTTGCAGACTGATCTGCTGCTTTATATCTGGTGATGTATACAGTCCGAAATACGTCAATACAATCAGCCTGCCGGCCGAAGTGGCCGTGCGCTTAAAGGCGCTGCAGTCTGGAACCGCAAGACCGCTACGGTCGCAGGTTCGAATCCTGCCTCGGGCATGGATGTTTGTGATGTCCTTAGGTTAGTTAGGTTTAACTAGTTCTAAGTTCTAGGGGACTAATGACCTCAGCAGTTGAGTCCCATAGTGCTCAGAGCCATTTGAACGATTTTGAACAATCAGCCTAATGTAGAACTATTGATTGTTTTGTTTTCAAAATTGAGGTCGGGAAGCAGATGACAAAAGGAATATTTTTTCGTGTGATATCATTACAAGTTCGGAGTTTTCGGAATTTTTCCTTTACTTGTACTCTGAAACTAACTTTTTGCCAAAGTTCACGATTTTAGGCAACGAGAAGTATCGTATAGGTTCTGTCGATTGACTTTTCGAGTATTAAAATACATGAGATAAATTGCTGCATATTTTGACTGCGTTGATTTAGAAGCTAAGACATGCCTGTAGACATGAATTTCATCTTGGTACGTAAATTCGATCCTGAAGAAGAAAAGGTCGTAACAGACGGATGAACAGACGGAGAGTCTTATGAGAGAGAAAAAGTCGTTTGATGTAAATACAAATTTACAGTTTTCGGATTTTTTTCCATTTGATTCCACTGTGGAACCTTTCTTTTTGCAAAATTTCATGATTCTAGGCCAACGGAAAGTACACTATAGGTTTTGAAGTTCGCGTGTTAAAATATGGATATACATGGCTGTATCTTCCAAGAAGCAAAGGTCGCGGAGCTAGACACAGTGACTGCGGAGACTATGGCTCTTGACTGCTCTGAGTGGCTAAAGCGCCATCAGGAGACGGGTGATTCCGCTGGCTGTTTGCGACTTCTGCCGCGTAGCTCAGTGGAGTAATCCTCCCCGGAAGCTATCGCGGAACGTGCGACTAGCTCGCTACTGCGCCTCAGGCAGACACTTTGAATGACAAAAGACGACTGACCCGCCGCACCCACACCTGCTGCTGCTGCTGCGGCCGCTCGCCTCTGACCCGGAACAGTCGAATAGCCCACGGCCGCAGCGGGGTGGGGGAAGACGCCCGCTCCTATCGGCCCCACGGCGGGCGCTACTCGGTCTGCCATTGTCTGCGCTGAATATGCAGACGGTCGATGCGCGAATGCTGCCGCGAAGAAAGGACCGGGCCGTGCTGTGCTTCCGCGGCGCGCGTGGAACCCCCTGCCCCTGCCCCTGCCCTTCGCTGCTCTGGCACGACCTTGATCGCAGGGCGCGCGCTGTCAAACCTTCCGCAACGGCGCTCCTCGCTTCAGAAGCCGCCAAGGTGAGGTGGTGCGATAGCGTGACACTGGCGGCGTATTCTGATGCGAACACCCAATTCCGTAGTTCAGAAAAGGTCCGAGAAGGGTCCACTAGCCCCCTAACCTATGGTAGCCAGGTGGCCGGCCTTAGCCTGACATGTCCGACTTGTTACATTCGTGTCCAGCCAAACGTATAAAAGGCCGGCCTCTCCGGCTGTTGTTCGGAAAATCGACTGTTCCGTGAGTGGCAACTCACGCGTCAGCCGAACACGAAACGCCGATTAAACCAACTGCGACACGAGATTAAGGCAGTTGTGGAGATCCACCGGAACAGGGAGTGTGCTGACTTGGTCGCCACCCTCATCCCTGATAACGGCAGTGCGAGGCGTGTCGTGCGCGGCTTCCTGAGGCACACAGACGACGCACCCCGCCTCTACTCGTCGACCAGCAACCCAGCAGCGATCCCCACACCAAAGCCACGTTTTCTTCCCCATCCTGTCACTATCTCTAATGACCTCATCAACGATGACACCTTCCACTTCAAACCAATACGTAATTGCATAACATGACGGACTCTATGCAGTTACCACCCATTAGCCAAAGGATACCACATTGGCGGTTAGGATGTTCCGATAATAATCTACCCTACTTAAAATTTTATAATAAAGATGTAATAGTAATTTTTAGCTTGGCGCTTTTACACTTTACTACATACCCCGATCATGGACTGTGCGGCTGGTCCCGGCGGAGGTTCGAGTCCTCCCTCGGGGATGGTTGTGTGTGTGTTTGTCCTTAGGATAATTTACGTTAAGTAGTGTGTAAGCTTAGGGATTGATGACGTTAGCAGTTAAGTCCCATAAGATTTCACTCACATTTTTTTTAACTACATAACGGCTTCCTGGTGTCCTCTGCGGTGTGGCCAAGAGAAAAGCAAACTAACACATAAAGAAAACGATACCACACTTTCATCTTTTATGTAGCGCAAAACCTTCAATCTCTTCACGTCAAGAGATATTTTGCGGTTTTCACGGAGGCTTACAAGGTGAGAACATCGCAGTAGATAGTAAGAAGTGAAATTATGGTAAGAGGATTCCGAGTTAACCTCTCGTCGAATGACTAGGTTATTATAGACAGAAAACAGCCTCAAAATAATCCATGTAGAATCAGGTTGTGGACAACAGGCATTTTAAAGAAGCAATCACTTTCAATAAATTTGGCAAGCCACGGAAACCTACATCTAGACGGATGGAGTGTATATGAATCTTACTCCTCCCGAACTCAGATTGATTGCCATAAACGTATTGAATGGTCAAACGAAGAAATGTACAATTTCGGCCGACGACTCCGTTCAGTCGCTTTCATCACTGGACGATTAGCATGGGAATCAACCGCAGTTGATCTCTCGCAAACATTTCAACACGTAAGTGATTAGTTATTTCTGTGAAAATCAAATTTCTCAGCGTTTCACACTAGATCAGTGGTTATACCACGACGCGAAATCAAATTTTCTACATTTTTTGGTAAAATGATCCACGACGCCAATTGTAAAAATAAGTCTTACTGTTCTTCCAGGTACCATCAAGCAGGAGGAGTAAAAGCCGACGTTGAGATGGTTCAAATGGCTCTAAGCACTATGGGACTTAACATCTGAGGTCATCAGATCCCTAGAACTTACAACTACTTAAACCTAACTAACCTAAGGACATCATACACATCCATGCCCAAGGCAGGATTCGAACCTGCAACCGTAGTGGTCGTGCGGTACCAGACTGAAGCGCCTAGAACTGCTCCGTCACAGCGGCCGGCGACGTTGAGATCTTTAATGACCAAGCTAGGGTTCGGATTGGACTAGGGTAGAGTAGGAATCCGGCCGTTAGTGAGGTTACAGAATCACGAGAAACGTAAGTCATGACGCCATCATGCGGGATTTGCACCCCGTTCCTTGCGAAATAAGAGTTCATTGCCTCTAATAGAGCATCATCTCTCTCGAGCAGGAAAAACAAGGAAAGATATCTCGCCTCTGTAGCGACACAGTCTCACCAATGAAACGCATTTTTGGCCCATTTTCCCACCTCGTATGCCGTATGCAACTGCGTGAATGAGGGCTCAGTAGACCAACTGAAACTATGAAACCTAACAGTGTCACTTCCTGTCTACCTTTACAGAAGACACTGTATACTAACGATTATTGCGTCACAAGCACAGCGGAGTCTTCAGAATCCTGCGCGCGTACTCAAGAGCAGAGAAAAATTCTGTCACTTTTATTATTGACAACATGTTATGCTCACATCAATTCATAAGCCGTACTTGTCTCTTTAAAATAATCTAGAACTGTATGTTGTCCGAAGCATTTAGTAGTAGCAGCTAGTGCCTTGCTAGATACTCCCCAGTTCATGTACTTACTTATATTTGTTCTTCGGCAAGAAATTTGAATGAAGTCTGACAAGCGACTTCCCTTACTCAGTACAAAAAAAAGAAAAAAAAAGCTTTTGAAAGCACAGAAGAGATTAACATCTCGATAATTGGAAACACGGAACATTACGAGATGGAGATACAGGGCGATTCTCTGTCCTGAAAATTACATAACTGGTCGTGTCAGCAAGGTCAGATTAAAGGGGTACCAGGGGAATTGACGGTCGCAACGTCCCCCACCCCCCACCCCTCGCCCGAGAGCTGAAACTAAATTAAAATCAAATGGTAATTTTTATAATCTGCTCCAAAGTTAAGCTCGCTAGAGTCTTGATTAGTGGATTTAGTCGTTTATTTCAGTATCTCCCGAGTCACATTACTCTGTGTGCCCCAGAGAACGTACTACTTGTAAGAGTGACTTGTGCTCCCCCTCCTGTTCCAATTGTGGGCGCCAAATATTAGCAGGGCTTCTTCACGACCTTCCACAGGAGCACGCGCTTGGCGTATTTATTAGTGCATTATCTGCTGTGCCCCCTTTGTTCTCATTGCTGCTATTGTTAGGCTGGTAGCTCAGAATTCAGGAAGAAACCCAAAAGTTTTGGGTGCCTTCAGGCGACACGGCCGAGATGAGCTTCTCCGCAGCGCCCGAGCCTTCACACAGCGCGGCGCGGTTGGCCGCCGTTGAGAACAGTTGCCGCTGTTACTGCGATCAGTTTTTCATGCTACCGCGAGCAGCTCTGTTGTTTCCGACTGCTACTGCTACGCTGACGTCGCGTGCGGACTTTTCCTAGGCGGCGATCCGAGGCTCGGCCAGTCAAATGAGACACCGAGTGACGATATGTGAAAGGCGCTATAGGAAACAAAGTCCCGCCACCGGTAGCTTAGTGTGAAAGGGATGTTTGGCCTGACAGTGTGGAATTTTTCAGTTTTGTGCGACATGAGACGAGTTTCCAGAATACCTTTCTTCTCTAAAAAACACAAAACAGCATGTAAGTGACTATGTGCGTATTATGTTGACCAGTGCTTTTGGTTCCTGTGTTACTTAATTTCGGTATTTATGTTAATAAAGCAATATTATTTAAGTGACAAAGTTTTACACGTTCTCGTCCATAATGGACTGTTTTTGATGCTGGACTGTGAAGTTAAATTAGAAAGTATAGAGAACTTGTATATCAGTCGGTTTACTTGATAAGCACAAAGTATTTTGATGTTCACCAATGATCTTCAGGTCGTAAATTGGTCAAACTAATTGATGAAGCTAAACTACTTCTACTGTATTTACTTTGAGCAGCGAAAAGCGAGCTTTCGTGGATACACGTACTTGCTGATGTAACAGGCCCTCTCGAGTGGTTGAATTTTTCTGAACGTCTACACCCGGAACAGATAGCGAAGTGATTGACAACGAAGCAATTGTTTGATATTTTTAAGTATCAAGACTGCTGAAAACGGTAATTTTTGAAGGTTTTTCCCTTAACTTTCAAAAGGAGGAGCCCTTGGTTTTCATTCTCTTATAGGCAACCGTCCCCATCCATAAAGCTTTATTAATACGCCCCAAGTTTCCGTGCCAGTCTGAACGAATGCGATAACGAACAGAAGACAGTTACACGATTTGAGTCATTGCCTGTGAACGAAACAGAACGTAGTATTGAGCATTACAGAGCTTAATTCCTGGAATTCTTTGCTACCACTGGAGACTTCCACTGCAGCCAGCGTATACAGTGAGTCAACTGAGTATATGTCACGTGAAAGGAAAGGAACATAAAATGCGAACATCCAGTCATATGCAACGAACCTTAGTAAGTCATTTTTATTCATGGACAAAGAAATAAATACATCCATAGCGATAAAAAATTTGACAAAATGGAGAATTTATTCAAGGGCTGCTTCAAAAAGCATTCATCCATTCATTTTTTTTTTTAAATTACAATCTGAAATACGATTTCAGTCACAAAAAAAATTGATATTTAGTGGGGTTTCCCTTAGCAGCTATTATTGCTTGTAGTCGCCTGGGCATCGATTTGACCAAGTTTGCCATCAGAGAGGCTCGAATTCTGTCCCATTCGTCTTGAAGTGCTTCTTTTAGGTCTCTCTGGTAAGAAATGTGTCTTCTCCTGGTGCCATCTTCCAGTAGTTTCCAAAGGTGTTACCGAGCGAGGTGGCGCAGTGGTTAGCACACTGGACTCGCATTCGGGAGGACGACGGTTCAATCCCGTCTCCGGCCATCCTGATTTAGGTTTTCCATGATTTCCCTAAATCGCTTGAGGCAAATGCCGGGATGGTTCCTTTGAAAGGGCACGGCCGATTTCCTTCCCTATCCTTCCCTCAACCGAGCTTGCGCTCCGTCTCTAATGACCTCGTTGTCGACGGGACGTTAAACACTAATATCCTCCTCCTCCTCCTCCTCCTCCAAAGGTGTTCAACAGAGTTAACGTCTGGGCTCTGAGGAGCGGTGTTTAGTTGTTTTGGGGTTTTATACAGGAGCCACTGCCTTATATTTAGAGCCGTATGCTTTCGGTCGTTATCTCGAAAAATGTAATTTTCTTGCAGACCCAATTTTCGGCGCTAGGATTCAAATGGTCCAAATTGCTCTAAGCACTATGGGACTTAACATCTGAGGTCATCAGTCCTCTAGACTTAAAACTACTTAAACCTAACTAACCTAAAGACATCACACACATCCATGACCGAGGCAGGATTCGAACCTGCCACCGGTGCAGCAGCGCGGTTTCGTACTGAAGCGCCTAGAACCGTACGGCCACAACGGCTGGCGCTAGAATTCGGATTGTCCTTTAAAATGTTGATATACATATGGTGATCCATTGTACCTTCTATGAAATTTAATTTTCCAACACCTGCAGCACTCACAGTTTGGAACCGCGCGACCGCTACGGGCGCAGGTTCGAATCCTGCCTCGGGCATGGATGTGTGTGATGTCCTTAGGTTAGTTAAGTTTAAGTAGTTCTAAGTTCTAAGGACTGATGACCTCAGAAGTTAAGTCCCATAGTGCTCAGAGTCTGCAGCACTCATACAGCCCCACACCATCAGGGAGCCACCACTTCGTTTAACTGTTGACACAAGATTGCGTGGCAACATCTCCGCATTCTTCTTACGCCACACCATTCGCCTGCCATCCAACCCGAATACGTCATGTTTGCTCTCGTCGGAAAATATTACTCTATTCCAGAAGTCTTCCTTATTGAATGTATGTTCCATCCCAAAATGAAGACGTTTCTTTCGATTCTTTTCGCTGACCCAAAATTTCTTGCGCGCTACCCGGCCGTGATACCCATACGTTTTGAAGATATTTCTGATTGTGTTGGCACATACCTTCTTTCCCCTAGACAGGAACGCTGATTTTAGGTTTCTCTTTCATTTCCCTCGTGATAAATCGAACGTCTGCATCAGTCAAGGCGTCCGGTACGTGGTAGGTTTCTTAATGATTGTGTTGCGCAAAATCGATCTATTATCAACGACCGTCAATCTAGGTCTACCGACCAGTTTAGCAACGTCGTAAGAAGATTTGCGCTTATTCTGTACGTGCAGAATAAGTTTCCTTTCGATCAGCGTCGTCTCATTACCCTTACGGCCCATGGCGCTAATTGCACTGGATCGGCGTCGTTCAGAACCACAAGAGACGATAGAGTGGGGCCGCGCACGGTTGGCTCTAGTTTGTGCCGTGGGTCAGCGTTATAGTTTAATCTTTGCGCACAGAATTTCAGCATGTTCAGATGGTGGACGAATACTTTATGTACTAGCTCTTGTATTACACTTTCTAGTTTGTTAACCTTGCTATCGATTTGGATATATTTCTTTCCTTGCTTTTCAACAAATATTACTTACCGAGGTACTTCCTACATTACAGGCTAGTTATATTTTGTTTACATGTCTTTTCATGTTACACAGATTTGTTTTCTAAAAGATATGCAGCTGGGAGAATACTTTTTGGACTCACTGTAAGTGGGCACATCAGCCAGCACGCTGACATGTTTCGGTCTCGAATTGTTAAGACATTCTACTTCCGAAGAATCCAATACTTGCTTGGGTAAAGAGTATATACTAACGACCAACTTAAAATATTTGATGCATGTTAACACACGATTACTCGATAGAAACTCACAATAGTAGTTCTATAAATAATCTAGTACAACCTATGTGTTCCACCCGAGTATGTGACATCGCCACCAGGTTTTAGAAATGGTATCTGTATCTCTGTATAGTGCGTTTGTATATATCGATGTATAAGCAAGTTCAAATGGCTCTGAGCACTATGGAACTTAACATCTGAGGTCATTAGTCCCCTGGAACTGAGAACTACTTAAACCTAACTAACCTAAGGTCATCACACACATCCAGGATTCGAACCTGCGACCGTAGCAGGCGCGTAGTTCCGGACTGAAGCGCCTAGAACCGCTCGGTCACACCGGCCGGTTATAAGCAAGTACACACATCAGGTCACTAATAATCTCCTTCAGCAATTGCTCTACATGAGAGTATGTCATATTTCATGCCAGAATCACCTTATCCAAACGGTGCTGTATCGATTAGATACTATTATCACGTTGTACAGAACATTAACGCATACAAAGAAATGAGTGACGCTTGATGTTAACAGCGTACAGTCGAAACGAATGCTATAGTTGTGAGCTGATCACTATTATGAACGTTTTGTCTTTATGAATAAAACCTGAAAATGCTTTTGATTTAGTGATTCACATACAACGATAAACTGTCAATCAACGAATAGATCATATTCTACTACAAAGTCACTTAAGTAATGTAGTAATATAATCCTTTCTTCTGTACATATATAATCTAATCATTACCTATGGCCATCGAAATCAGGCACTTAAAATGTGAAACAGCCCCTGTATTTCAGTAGATCTCACATCAAATGAGTGTGTAGCAGTTCGCTATTTAAAATGTTGTTTGTTGCGTACACAAAACCGTTTCAAAGAGAAAGAGGACAATTTTGAAAATGTCAACAAGCTGATGGCTCGGGTTAGCAGCGGTATGTCGAGAGCCGCTAAAAAATACGAACCTGGAATTTTCGACTGCTCACAGAGCATTAAAACTCTGGGGCACGAGTGTACACGCGAATATAAACCCACACGAAGGTGCTGAACTTTGGCAGAACGTTTATCCGCCTACCATATACAGTACAATAAGATCCCCTACCCCTTATTCCACATTGTAGCGAAAAAAGTTTCAGCTCAGGTATCCTCTTGGATCAAACATATAAACATGGAAAACGTCAGTGTACAGACCATTCCAGAATCGCTAAGGGCGCTATATCAACTTAGTTGGGGTATGTTTTCGTTATTAGACATCGGCTGGTTTTGTGGTAGCAATTGCAGTTATAATTGCTGTTCACATGTTATCATATGCCGTTTCTAGTATACAGAAGCGTTATTTCATGCGACCGATGACCTCAGCAATTTGGTCCCATAGGAACATACCACAAATTTCCAATTTCCTTTCCTTTATTTTATATATATATATCTTCTTTATCCCACAAGAAGTAAACCTAATTCATCTTCACAAATTCAGAATTCATATAATCTTTTTTCATCAACTTCAGTTGAGCAAGTGGTTCTTTTTTCAAGTGATTTCTTCATTTTAAATATTTGTTATTTTCATTATTACTCTACTATATTCCCACACAACTTAAGTTTCAACATCATTACGACTGAAATTTCACTAAATTTTAATTCATAATTACTATTGGTAGTATAAATTGTAATTTTGTACTCTTGGTCATATTCTCCGGAAAAGCCCATTAAAGTATGCTGTAAGGTGTCAGGCAAATCCAACACCTTCCATGAAAACCCTGACATGATAAGCAAATCCAGTAGTACGTCACATAGCTCCGAATAAATCGTGACATTAAATTAACCAAAGTAATACGAGTAACGAGTGAGCAAATGGAATACCACAGACTAACACAAGAATGCCTAAATGCATGTCATAGCTTCCCACCGTGAGACAGACGCAGTTCCGAGGGGAGAAACGAGAACAGAAGCCGAGAGCACAACCGTGTTAAGCTGGAAGGCCCTACGATAAGGGACGGACACCCACGTCGCCAGCTAACCGCTAGGACCACACCAGCCGCAAGTTTTAGCGCGAGACTTTTTCGCGTCTCTGTTACGTCAGGACCACCCCACAGCCCATGTTAAAAGCTAGAGCCCTCCACAAGAACAGTATAGATCTTACGATAACACTAAAAGGACCACACCAGCTGCAAGTTTTAGCGTGAGACTTTTTCGCGTCTTTGTTATGTTGCAAACTTTAAAAACATTGCCCCACCACGAAAAGTATAACGTTTCTCACTGGATAGACGGAATTTTTGTAGGCGGAACTTAAGGTTAACATTGAGACCCTGATTGGTCAGATGAAAACACAGCCAGATAGTTTTTTTAAACCAACTTCGGTAAATTATAGTAAGGAGAAGTTAGGAGGGAGTTGCTTCCGAGACGGCGAGGTGAGCGGAGCTGTGCTGACCGCCGCCCCATGACGAACACCGACAAGGTAATGAACGCACGCGATGCCGCATAACAGCGCATAAAGCTTCACTCAGAACTGCAGAAGTCTCATCTGTTACACCCCCTTTTTGCGTAATACTAGTGTCAATCGTCAATTAAAGCTCATGGTGTTCACATTTGCCACTTGAAGTAAAAATCTGAAACACGATGATTTTTCTGTTATATAGTTATTGAGAAGCCACATCAGCCACTGTAATTTACGACAAGTTAGATAAGTAATTAAAGATAATTGAGGGTCACTGTAGACCATTTTGATAGTTTTCTCTATTGTGAAACTTAATTTAAACTTAGATTATAGATGTGATATGGCATAGGTCATCCTTCGATCCATTGTAGAACTTGGAAACCCATTCAGGGAATATTCGTTCACATTTTTGTTGAACGCAGTTGGTTTTTACCATCCTGTATTAAAACATTTCCTTTTATCAATAGTGCAATTTATAAACAATGTTTTGTGAGTAGAATAACATTTCTAATTTTAAACTTAACTGCTTTTTCGACGTTATTTTACCAGTGGTAGGGAAACACGATACAGAACAAACAGAAACCACGCAGAATGTTGGAAAGTGTTCGTCAGTGGGGACTTATTAAATTATATTCGCTATGGTTTCTCTGCGCCGTACATCGTATTCATTCACTGTTGTTCAATAACGATTCATTATACCCAGTCTGAATTATAAACTTTTGTTTCTCAGTTCCGTTGGCTACAGTTTTCAACAAAGCTGTTGGAAACGTATAACTATTATTATCATTGTTTTCATGTCGGCATTCTCTCACTCTCTGTACATTATTCGTAGTATACATAATATAGGACGTACAGACACTGCATTTGGAACTGAAAATGTTCCAATCGCCATAACGATACATATGCTAGCATTGGGGGAAGGACGTTTTCGTCATACAAATTCGTGTCTTTTGATTAGTTTAGATGCTAGATACACAACGTCTGTGCAAACTAAACACACGAAAGGAGTCCTTTAACTTCTCTCCGTTCATCCCCGAGCACTTTCTACACTTTGCGCGAAGTGAAGCGCGATAAGTTTGTACCTTCCTAAGCTTGTGGCAACTGGATCGTTGGTGCACGAATCTTCCGTTATGACTCTCTTACTGAAATGGTATTATTTATTTTGAACATATGTAGGCGCATCACACCACTTTGATAAAGGAGAAGTCTTGGTCATTTCCTATTTTCACAAGACTTATAATCTGTACTTCCGTATTTTAATGTTTCGAAGCGGATGTTTCTTACATGTACGTTTTATTACCTTTTTGTGGTGACTGTTCTGACTACGTCTGCCTCATACCAATTTGGACATCATGCAATAAATATTCTTAGAATACAGGGTGTCCCTTTCAAATCTCCCACATTTCAAAGGCTCAGGTAAAGAAACTACTTTAAATACGTTAATGAAATTGCAAACTATGATAAAGCTTCGCAGAGAATTTATTCAGTAATCATCAGTTTAGCTCTACATCTGAAGCATTTGTAGCACGAAGACTATCGAGTCTGCATTCAGTTTCTTTTGATGTTCTTTGTAACATGTCCTCTGTGAGTGTTGCAATCGCATTAGTGATACGGCGTCTAATCATGGGAATGTCGTCCACTCTGGTGGCATACTTGAGGTCCTTCACGAATCCTCACAACAAGAAATCCTGCGTGTAATGTCGGGGGAACACGGTGGCCATGCTATGGGACCTCGGCGTCCTATCCAACGACTGGGAAATTTCCGGTAACTTGCGAACAGCCGTTGACCACTGTGGCGGAACTCCATCTTGTTGAAAGATGATGATGTGTTGCAAGTATTGTAGATGAGAATATAGAAACTCTTAAAACATGTCCGTATACTGTAGTATCGTAGCGTATCGACAGTACCGGAGCCGGGGCCTCGAAGATCGATTCCTGCGATTGCTGCGAGCAACTCTTTGAATATCGCCGTCGACCTATGAAGAAGTTGCCTAAGCTGCAGGCATGGGGGTACTAGTCTTATACTTCAAGATTACCTCTAGTTGCTAATTGGTGCCGAATGTTGTATCGAATTGCAAGCGCACTTAGACGCACGCCCGTCTCGGGACTCTGCTCGCAGCTATTTAGCAGCGTCTGCCATAAGTTCTCAGCAGTGTAACATTTCTTCACCCACAAATTGAGTAAAATACATTTATTTAAAGTGGACTTGGGTCAACTAATCTTTTGATTGCTGTTCAGATTCCTACAGCGAATGATCGCTCTGGGCGCCCTCCATCCATTTATCATTAGCAATGAGGACATAACAATTTGCTCCTCAGAACACAGCAGCTGTCGACTCACATCGTAACACACACACTGACCCATTCACTGTGTTTCCTGCAGAGAAGAACGGTCCAACAATCCTGTCATTCAGTTTATGGCTATTAACATGTTCAATTCCAAGGTGCTACTCGAGGTGGGTGTAAAATGAATGTGCGCAACGGAAGATAATAAACGCTAAAATTAAGATTTGGCCCTATCTGATCACCCCCTGAAGCAGATCTTAGGATCTCTTGATTCTATAAATTACAACCTATACATAAATGAAATATGAAGGCAAGTAATACTACTAAGTGATAAAGTTGTTCCTGCTTATATACTGTCGATTAAAAAAAGGCTTTATATTACAAAGTTTACATTTCCTAAGTAAAACTACTAATCAATTGCCCAACTCTGCCTCTTATTATGACTGCGCGATCTAATATCAATAACGCGAAATGACTGACATCATCTACGTACCAAACACTAGAAGACACTACTTTCAAAAATGATCTACGGTGGTGTAAAACCTCAGTGGAAATAAACTAACGT
Source organism: Schistocerca cancellata (assembly GCF_023864275.1). NCBI lineage: Eukaryota > Metazoa > Arthropoda > Insecta > Orthoptera > Acrididae > Schistocerca > Schistocerca cancellata. The sequence goes on along the minus strand of NC_064631.1, from coordinate 95,978,801 downwards.
GATCACTGCTGTTTAGATCTATAGCCCTAATGACCCGGAGCAATTTGTGATACCATCGTATGTACTGCGTCCGGTGCGTCGAAGTGATGGTTCTCGTACTCATCTGCGACGATGGAAGAATTACAGCCACAAATAAAATCTTTCTACATCTACATCCATACTCCGCAAGCCACCTGACAGTGTGTGGCGGAGGGTACCTTGAGTACCTCTATCGGTTCTCCCTTCTATTCCAGTCTCGTATTGTTCGTGGAAAGAAGGATTGTCGGTATGCCTCTGTGTGGGCTCTATTCTCTCTGATTTTATCCTCATGGTCTCTTCGCGAGATATACGTAGGAGGGAGCAATATACTGCTTGACTCTTCGGTGAAGGTATGTTCTCGAAACTTTGACAAAAGCCCGTACCGAGGTACTGAGCGTCTCTCCTGCAGAGTCTTCCACTGGAGTTTATCTATCATCTCCGTAACGCTTTCGCGATTACTAAATGATTCTGTAACGAAGCGCGCTACTCTCCGTTGGATCTTCCCTATATCTTCTATCAACCCTATCTGGTACGGATCCCACACTGCTGAGCAGTATTCAAGCAGTGGGCGAACAAGCGTACTGTAACCTACTTCCTTTGTTTTCGGATTGCATTTCCTTAGGATTGTTCCAATGAATCTCAGTCTGGCATCTGCTTTACCGACGATCAACATTATATGATCATTCCATTTTAAATCATTCCTAATGCGTACTCCCAGATAATTTATGGTATTAACTGCTTCCAGTTGCTGACGTGCTATTTTGTAGCTAAATGATAAAGGATCTTTCTGTGTATTCGCAGCACATTACACTTGTCTACATTGAGATTCAATTGCCATTCCCTGCACCATGCGTCAATTCGCTGCAGATCCTCCTGCATTTCAGTGCAATTTTCCATTGTTACAAACTCTCGATACACCACAGCGTCACCTGCAAAAAGCCGCAGTGAACTTCCGATGTCATCCACCAGGTCATTTATGTATATTGTGAATAGCAAAACTCCCCTGCGGCACACCTGAAATCACTCTTACTTCGGAAGACTTCTCTCCAATGAGAATGACATGCTGCGTCCTGTTATCTAGGAGCTCCTCAATCCAATCACACAATTGGTCTGATAGTCCATATGCTCTTACTTTGTTCATTAAACGACTGTGGGGAACTGTATCGAACGCCTTGCGGAAGTCAAGAAACACGGCATCTACCTGTGAACCCGTGTCTATGGCCCTCTGAGTCTCGTGGACGAATAGCGCGAGCTGGGTTTCACATGACCGTCTTTTTCGAAACCCATGCTGATTTCAAACACTAGGACGGCAGAAGGCGGTCCTCTGGCTAATATACTCTAATACTGTCTTCTCCACTCTGTGTTCTACGGACGAGAAACGCGAACTACCAGCCACAAGGATGGAGTTCAGATAATGTCTCAACATAAGTGTAGGCAGAGGAAGTGCTCTCAATTACTGAACGCTGTCTACTCAACGACGACTTCCAACCCGGAGGTGAAGTCCAGAATCGTATAGGTTCGCAACAGTACAGTGCCTAACTGTTCTAACTATAAACTCTCCTTCAGTCTGGAACCGCGCGAACGCTACGGTCGCAGGTTCGAATCCTGCCTCGGGCATGGATGTATGTGATGTCCTTAGGTTAGTTAGGTTCTAGGGGACTGATGACCTGAGCAGTTAAGTCCCATAGTGCTCAGAGCCATTTGAACCATTTTTTTAAATAAACTCTCCTGAGAGTAAGGACAGCAAGTACGTCTGTACCAACAAAGCTGATACCGAGCGACTGACACACACTGGAGCTCACAACGGATGACCTCGTCTCTCCACCGCTGGCCTCCCAGCAATGCTCGGCTCTCCACCCTCGCAATTCAAAAAACGAATCATATTCCCGAAACCACGGAATATTCTCCCTCTCTACAGATTCTTCCGAACGCCGACCAACCATATTTTAGTCTTTTGTCGTCCAGCGCGGAAAGTTTGCGAGGAAAAACCAGTACTCATACAATGATAAGCTTCTGAGTAAAAGCCCTTGGAAATAACCCAGCCTGCCTGATTTCCAAGGCTCCTCTCAGTTGCGTCCAAGATTTTCGTAGTTTCCGAAGTATAATCCTTCCCGTCTGGCTACTAAACCGGCCGGTGCCACTCTATTGTGCTCCAACGCTCAGGTGTCTCAACGTACAACTTGCTACTTCCTGTGTTTAAGCAGGGCCAACACACCTCCGTGGACCTTCCACCCAGGGCTTGAGTTCGTTCTGCCATTTCATTTCCACTGTCGTTCCAACCTCTACTAGTACGACAATAAAGACACTCCATCACCTTTCATGCAATAAGCGTTAACAATTATTTACAAGGCGTACGTGACAATATCAGTCTCCTTTATGTACTCCTATATTCGATGTACAACCTATCAAATGATACCTAATTGTGTTTGTAGATCACGGCACAGTATGTTGACGGGTGCTTGTAAGGCGGGAAATTATAGCCACCTTACACAATGATAGCATGCAGATGTTACTAGACCCAAATCCGAACATTATATCGATTAACCGTTTCTGTTACATGAAAGGCTGCCTCATCCGAGAATAAACATTTTTCCAGGGACCTGACACTCGCGTCAATATGCTGCAGTGTATCAGTAGCAAATCATTTCATGTACGACTTGATACACAATGGTAAGGTGAGGTAGGCTACTGAGCAGTGTTGCAGCTGTCGTCATAGGAAAGGAGCAGAAATGATTAGCGAACAAGTTAATCACAACAACCAGAAGATTTACTTAACTCGTTTTTCTTCAAAAGAATGAAAAAATTACAAATAATGCAGTAAGTAACAGAGTACAGCTATTACAACAGCAACACGATGGTGGTGGGGCCACGGCTAGGAAGCAACAGCTTAGTTTCATGTAGCGATCTGGCCCTTGAGCGCGACTCGCTCTGAATCGCAGCCACCGGCTGTTCCTACACTGCGGCGGCAGAGTGCGCTCTTGTTACGGAGCCACTGTAGATGTGGCTCAGCGGGTGTGCACGGCTGGGTCCACCAGACCACGCGCGACCGCTGTCTGCGTCAGCCGGAAACCTGCGATTCCGTGCTTCAACGACCGTGGTGTGGTATCGATACTTGATACCACAAATTGTTGTCAACATTGTGTGGCGTTCAGCAAAGGATGTTCCAGAATTTTCACTCTGTAAGCATGCAAACGAAGACTAGAGTCTATTGTCTGATGAAATGTTGCTTGGGATATCTGAAGTTGCCTAGATGCCTGCCACATCGACTTACTTTGGCTTCTGAGATACGCTTATCTGATTACCTCCATTAACTCGCTCGAAACGTTATGAAGTACACTGAGAGAATGTTCCAGAACACTTCCAGTTGGCAGAAACTTACGACAACATTACTTAGTTGTTTTAACATCTGGTTCATCACATCTGTACAGCTTACGATAACTTCGTTTGACAGTAATCGGCGACTTTGTTTCTAGAAACCACACTACTGTTTGTGTCAATTGTTGTGGAGTCGCCTTTTTCACTTCATGTGATCATGCTGCAGTCTGGCGACAACAATCTTTGAGATGTTCTAGCATATGATACAGTCTCATTGCCATATCTACTGTAGCTTTTTTTTATCCTAGCCCTCTGAAATGTGGGAGGTTTGAAGGGGACACCCTGTGTTTGCTAGTCTCATTTGTAACATATGATTCTTGTGTCCTGCAACCACAACATGTACGTTAGCCACATTAAGAGCAGGGCCCCATGTTTCCAGCAAGAGACACGACAAGCACAGCACAGGCAAATACGTGGTCCAAAGGGGTAAAGCACAAAGCACAGCATGCTATGACACAGAACTGCACGTGTACGTGCCATATTCATAATCTCCTCGCAATGCTTAGGAACCATTACGTGTAGCGCATTAGCGCACATCTGTTTCTCACTCTTGATGAATTTCCTATTGCTGCGACAAGTTCGAATCTACTCGACCTTTTCGCCGGCAGCTGAAATATAGTTTACTTCCACGCTAACGGTGAACGTTATGTTTGAGGTTTGTCACAAAAGAAACTAGTGTGATGCTGCGAATTTACGTACTTAAAAGATATTTTCTGTTAGTAGTAATTGCTTTTTCCTTAGCACCCTTTTGGGTTCACACTCCAGTTGTTGAAAACATTTTTGCAAGTGTTAAAAACTGAATATTTAGTGCTGTGCAGCATTGATGCATGTAACGTAGATCAATTTTGACACGTAAGTGTCTACAAAAGCTTCTCGTATGAGCTTAATTTCCTTCATTGAAACTTTATTCGGCGGACCAGTTTCTGGCACTGCAATCTGCGGTTAGAGCATATACAGCCAAAGGGATTAAAATATTAAATCTATGTAGCTTTCTTGAATAGCTATTGTATATTGGTATGGGAAACTATCTACTACAAAGTGATTGGACAGTACATGATACGCCACGCCTGCAGCAAAGTAAACGCCGAGCTCTGAACCACAAGGTGCCACGTTTGCGTGTTTGTAAACACAAAGAACCATTCTACACCATGTACAGCTCTAAGCTGTGCGCATTCTAGTGCAATGACATACGTGGAATACTTACTCATCCATTATGAATGCTGTGTAACACGCAACTGTTTAACTGTTTAAAAATACAGACAATTGCGACCAGTCACATGCGAAATACTTAGTTTCGCCGTTATTCACATCTATTTTCAAATATTCAGAAGTCATGTATTTCTTTTACTAGCAGAATGCAGGGTACTGGGTTGCTGCAGTTTGGGCTGTAATGCAGTTAATATTCCTCTCCAGCTGGTATTTTCACTGCCTGAAAGCCAAAGCATTAAGCACTACTCGCTATAAACAGTGATGTCACCATAAAGACGTCAGCATTCAGCATCTGCTGCACCATTGATGTACATTACAAATTAAGTGGCCAACTCGTGGTTGAAATAGGAGCTTCCAGGAGGATATCAACAACAATGCCGTCCATATCGCTGCAAGCCAGTACCCAGCATCGTGCTACAAACATACGTATACTATGTGATCAAAAGTATCCGAACACCCCCAGAAACATTAGTTTTTTATATTAGGTTCTTTATGCTGACACCTACAGCGAGGTACACCATATCAGTGACCTCAGTAGTCATTAGACATAGTAGGAGAGCAGAATGTGGCGCTCCGCGGAACTCAATGAACTTCGAACGTGGTCAGGTGATCGGGTGTCACTTGTGTCATACATGAGTACGCGAGATTTCCACACTCCTAAACATCCCTAGGTCCACTGTTTCCGATGTGATAGTGAAGTTTAAACGCGAAGGGACGCGTACACCACAAAAGTATACAGGCCGACCTCGTCTGTTGACTGACAGAGACAACTGACAGTTGAAGAGGGCCGTAACGTGTAATAGGCAGACATCTATCCAGACCATCACACAGTAATTCCAAACTGCGTCAGGATCCACTGGGAGTACTATGACAGTTAGGTGGGGGGTGAGAAAACTTATTCATGGTAGAGCCGCTGTTCATAAGCCACACATCAAGCCGGAAAATGCCAAACGACGCCTGGCTTGGTGTAAGGAGCGTAAACATTAGCCAATTGATCAGTGGAAAAACATTGTGTGGAGTGACGAATCACGATACACAATGTGGCGATTCGATGGCAGGGTACGGCGAATGCCCGGTGAACGTCATCTGCCAGCGTGTGTAGCGCCAACAGTAAAATTCGGAGGCGGTTTTGTTATATTGTGGTTGTGTTTTTCATGGAGGGAGCTTGCACCTCCTTGTTGTTTTGCGTGGCACTATAACAACAAAGGCCTACATTGATGTTTTAACCACCTTCTTCCTTTCCACTGTTAAAGAGCAATTCGGGGCTGGCAGTTGCATCTTTCAGCACGATAGAGCACCTGTTCATAATGCACGACATGTGGCGGAGTGGTTACGTGACAATAGGATCCCTGTAATGGACTGGCCTGCACAGAGTCCTGACGTGAATCCTATAGAACACCTCTGGGATGTTTTGGAACGCCGACTTCGTGCCAGGCCTCACGACCGACATCGATACCTCTCCTCAGTACAATACTCCGTGAAGAATGAGCTGCCTTTCCCCAAGAAACCTTCCAGCACCTGCTTGAACGTATGACTGCGAGAATGGAAGCTGTTATCAAGGCTATGGGTATCCAACACCATACTGAATTCCAGGATTGCCGATGGAGGGCGCCACGAACTTGGAAGTCATTTTCAGTCAGGTGTCCGGATACTTCTGATCACATAGTGTATGTAATTCTGAATTGCACGTCTGAAGATGAGCCAGAGAATGTTTCGAAAACTAGTTTATGGAAATAAAATGTTACTTCTAGTGACTAGTCGTAATTACGTGTATTTATAGGGGTTGAGTTGTTTGGGGGAACAGATTAAACTGCGAGGTCATTGGTCTCATGAGGTTAGGGAAGGACGGGGAAGGAAGTCGGCCGTGCCCTTTCAAAGGAACCATCCCGGCATTTGCCTGGAGCGATTTAGGGAAATCACGGAAAACCTAAATCGGGATGGCCGGACGCGGGATTGAACCGTCGTCCTCCCGAATGCGAGTCCAGTGTGCTAACGACTGCGCCACCTCGCTCGGTCATGTTTTTATAAGCACATGAAATATGTTTTAGGCAGCTGCCCAAGGCACAGGTGAATATGAGTGAAAAGTTAGCTACTGTTAACTTGTTATCCAGTGTGCACTGACAGCGCCTCCAAATCGTGTGCTGGTCCTATGCGTGAAGCCACTATGAGCCGTGTTCATGACGATCGTTTACCTACAGTTGATGCTGTATAGCGTGGCGCAGCTGGCAGAGCGTTGCCCCGCATCACAAATTGTATTTACTGGTCGCTTCGGCGCTGAGGTTCGTGTTTACAGTCATGCCAATCTCAGTATTGGCCTGTTATTCACATTAATACCAAATATTGGTGCACGCAGATAGCAGACGTTCTCCTGCAAAAGAGATGAGCGTGTGAGCTTCCGAGAGTGATGGTTTGAAGTAGTCGGTCACAGGAAGTTATTGTCATGTGGACCCTGGAAAAAGGAGGGAAGAGAGAGAGGGAGAGGGAGAGAGAGAGAGGGAGAGGGAGAGAGAGAGAGAGAGAGAGAGAGAGAGAGAGAGAGAGAGAGACAGGGAGAGAGACAGGGTAGAATGGGTTGTGTGTTAGTTGATTGCTAGGGGCGGGATCAGCGATATCATCCACTATAAACATGGTGATAGCCATCACAATATTTGGTTCGCAGATGAGCCTCGTTTACATACCCGCGCTGTGGCAACACGCCTTGGCTGCTGGGACGCCGTGCTGTCGCGTATGCAGTTCAGCTGGGTCAACGCCCACCGCAGGCTGGCGTTGTCGGGTCACCATGCTGACAACTAGGAAATTATAGCTCAAAATTTCAGAGTTCGTGTGAATAACGAAATAACGAAAGGAAGCCTAGGTGGAAGCAGTAAGCGATGTAAGACTTTCGGATGATATTCTCAGCAGAATAATGTCCACTTCGTGATAAGAAAACTAGTAACATGAGTAGAAATATACGAATAAAATCGAAAGAAAGGTAAACGTCGTATGGCATTGTTGGCTAGGATATTGCACGGGGTCGGTTCAGGCCGGAAAAGATGTTCTTTCTCCATGCCCCTCCCCATGCGGATAAAAGAGGTTCAAATGGCTCTAAGCACTATGGGAGTTCACATCTGAGGTCATCAGTCCCCTAGACTTAGAACTACTTAAACCTAACTAACCTAAGCACATCACACACATCCATGCCCGAGGCAAAATTTGAACCTGCGAACGTAGTGGTAGCGCGGTTCCAGACTGAAGCGCCTAGAACCGCTCGGCCACAACGGCCGGCCCCATGCCGATAAGTGAGTGCTATGTCGTATATATTTATAGGTATGGGTGAATGTAATACTCGGAGTGTATAGTGTAAAGTTATGTTTGTGTTGGATGATAATGATGATGATGATGATGATGGTCATCATCATGTTAGAAGGGAGATGATGAAACCCAGTGGCGGCGCATAGTCTACCCTTCTCGAACAGCTCCAAGAGGGTCGGCGAGCTAAAAGTCCCCATCCTACAGACGGATCACAATCAACAGTGTCACATGGCATCACTTCAGGAGACACTGCGAAGAGGTTTGGAAGTTTATCCAGAATATTGGCGCCAAGACTGGCTATTACGAAATTTACACCACCAGTTCTCCTCCCCGTGCCGTCCAAATACTGGCGGAGAAAATTTCGTTCACTGCGAGGATTCGAACCGGCGTACCACCGAAACGAGCGCCACAGCACAGGCGTTTGTTCACAACGTTTGCTGCGGAGGCGTGTATAGAAGTGGAATATCAAGAGCAATATGTCAGTGTAGGGAAGCTAAGTAGATTATTAGCATTCTTGTCTATCTTCGACAGCAAAGAGTTAGCGCTGGACGTGAAAGATAATTCGAATGAGGAGTAAAGTACAGGCGATATACAGGTAGTGGACAAAAATATGGAAACACAAAAAAAAAAACATCATCGTGCCTAATCCGGTGCAGGAAAACCGTTGGCATTCAGAACAGCTTCCAGTGGTCTCGGAATGAATAAATACAGCTCTTTTATGGTTTTCTAGGGAAATATACACCATTCTTCCTGTTAAACAGTGGCAAGTGGAGGTAACAATGATAGAGATTTACAGCGATCATGCACCCATCTCCCTAAAGTGCTGCCTGCCGCTGTGGCCGAGCGGCTCTGTGCGCTCCAGTCTGTAACCGCGCTGCTGCTACGATCGCAGGATCGAATCCTGCCTCGGGCATGGATGTGTGTGATATCCTTGGGTTAGTTAGGTTTAAGTAGTTCTAAGTCTAGGGGACTGATGACCTCAGATGTTAACTCCCATAGTGCTTAGAGCCATTTGAACCATTTTGAACTCAAAAGTACTCCACTAACGCTCAGTAATACTGACATCTGGTGACCGTAACGGCCAGGGGGGAGCTCACAGCACCAGTTCTGGACAATGCGAGCTTTGGGAACAGGGGCTCTGCCGTGTTGAAAACAGCGTCGCCAGTACACAAACGTTTGTACTGTGAGATGGACTTGATCAACCAAAATGCTCACAAAATCCTTGACAGTAATGCGACCTCGCAGAATAACGATGGAGCTCGTGGGATACCAAGACGTGGCTCCATATGCCGTCACCGATCCCCTGCCACGTTTAACTCTCGACATGTAAACTCGGCCAGAAGTTACAAACGGTGTGAAACAAGACTCACCTGACTAAATGACTTTCTTCCATTATCCAGGTTTTACAGTTTCCGGCACCACGTTTTCCTATTACGGTCATTTTCATCACTGATCCGTGGATGTGAAATTCCAGCTCGCCCTGCAGTTCCCCGACTATCGACCTCCTTCATCTTTTTATTTTTATTTATTTATATATTTTTTGTCGACAGTGTTCGCGAGTGCGAGATTCAGCTCTGCAGTGAGCTAGAGGATGATACTTTTCCACTCTTTCTACGTGTGGTATAAATCTTCTATATGTGCCTGTCGGAGCATCATACGCTTTGCCTACCTTGACTGTTCAAGCACCCAACATACGAGCATCAATAGTTTGCCCACTTTCGGGAACATTTAGCTGCAGCATAACGCACTCACATCTACGCAGAACACTGTGATGATCAGGATTGAAACTTGCAATGTATTGAGTGCGTAACACAGACAGGGTCGTGGGCAAGTACAACAGCGTAACAAACAGGCTTGGCTAGCATTTGCGTTTACATTCAAGCAAGCCTTTCTCACCGTGTTCCCATATTTATGTCCAATTCCTGTAATTACTGACGCAAAGGCCCTACTGGAAAGCAACCGAATTTTGTAAGATCCGTTTACAGGAGTAGGAAATATACGAAGTACGGAACGGCGCTGATGGGGTAAACAAAAGCTAATATAAAACTTGTAACATTGTAACAATAATTGTGAGGAGCGTATGAAAAGTTTTAACAACAGAATTTGCGAACAGAGAACAGTGGAAGCGAAAATGTAACTATCAACGAACACAGAGTAGTGGAAAGAATAAAAGAATTATCCTATGAAGCGAGATTACATGTCATAAAAGTTTAGGTAATAGCAATGAGTGGAGACGAAATGCGTTCATCAGAAAGCTGTGAATGGGGAAACTGGAAGTGCATGAAATGTGCTGCTGTACATATAAATTAAGCAGGCAGCTATAATACAAATAAACAAGTACTAGGCAGAATCGGTGACAGAAGTTTATAGAAAATCTCTATTAGAAAATGTGACAAGCTACTACTGCATCTATTAGAGCGTCCAGGAATTAATGCAGAGAGAGTAAGTTTGCAGTGTGTGAAAGAAAAATTTGAGAATTTTATGTGCAGTGGATATGCAGAGGTGAAAATATACGCAAAAAACATGGTGGTGTGGTATACTGCATTCGAATTAGTGTTCAAACAAAGAAAACAAGTGCTGATGAGGAGTGAAGGTGCAATTTCAATTATGAGAAGCATTTCCAGAAGAGTCTTAGCAGCTAGGGGAGAGTTTCACGCTTGCTTTATTAACTGACAAGTGCATTCAAAAGTGCCAACTGCAAAAAATTTATGAAAAGTGAGAAACATTAGCAGATAGAAGCTGAGAGATCGGTCGTGAGCCTTGTCCCGCTAGATCAGTATCTAAGAATATTGCCTACAAAAGATAAGCGGCTAAATTCGTGTCACAATTCAGCACACATTCGACTTTTTGGGGAATTTCAGTTACTTAGGCAGTTATTTAAATGAATGTTACTGTTTGCTGTTGTGACTCAAGACTCTTCCAAGTTTTTGTCTTTACTGTAAGTTGTGTGGTAGTCTAACAAGTTATCTGGATCGAACTCATAACTCCTTCATATTAAAATAACTCATGCATGTTAAAATCGTACGAAAACAAGGTGTAACGCGTACAAGAGCACGTATTTTAATGTGTGATATTTTAATATGTACGCACTTCAGTGTGTTAGCTTTCTTTTTTTTCCTGGGTCGAACAGCCGTCCTGAAAACACGTCACGTAATTTACTATCTGATGTTTTCTCCGTGGTGATAACTGTACCACTAAGTGAAGTATCCATGTCAGTATATACTTACCATTTTGCATCCACTTGTCCACACATCAGCTGACCTTCTGCTCAGCGGTAAATAAGCATTAATGGCTTGCTCATGCCCCGTGTACTTGGAGATAAAATCCAACCTAAAAGCATAAGACGTGTAACAGCAGTGTATATTAGTCGGCATTCGATAAAAATATTGATGTAATTTTGATGATGACAACGTCCTCAGTCACTAATAAAAGATCTATACTCTAACCTGCTACACACTGGTTCCTTATATTACATTAGAATGAGGCTTCTTGTATTAGGCGATTGAGTCAGGTCGATTGTTTCCCGGTCACCAAGTTACCAATGAATCACAAATGTAAAAGCGTAGCAATTGTTTGCACGGAATTGTATTTACGGATGTATTCCTTAGATAGAACACTGTTCTGAATGAACATCGTCTCCAGATACAACGAAATAATATTTGAGAAATGGGCTTTGTGAAGGCTCCACACGAAATATTCACTTGTTGGGAAATCGAAATTTCAAGAGGGTTCTGGCTATCCGTCTGTAATGAGTGCTACATTCAATTACTTGAAAACTTGTCGATTGTATTCAACTCAAACACGAAGATTAAAAACATCAGCTCTAATGATATGAAAGCAAAGATCATGACAAAACGTTTTTCGTTATTTAATAAATAATATCTCTGAGAACTATCAATGTATTCGAAAATCTATAGGCTTCCCCACAGTGTAATACAAAGAATAATCTACGAATGTTACCGATACTTCGTAAACAATATATATATATATATATATATATATATATATATATATATATATATATATATATATTTATTTATTTATTTATTTCATTTATTATTCACTGTAGACAGAGATTGAGAAATTAGAAATCATCTTGTGTATTACATGAAAAATACATATGAGTAATCATGTAAATAAGGAAAACATTGTCTTAGCAGCCTCTCTGAATCTGTAGACCTACATCAATGCCACGTTTTTGAGCTCTGTGAATGTTCCGCTAGGTATTTTTGGCGTTTCGGTCAAAAGACTATGTTTTGAGTAGCACATCCTCGTAGTAAAACAGTTTCAGTAGTAGATTACGAAGTAACGCATTCGCTTTAGTAAAAAGTCTTTCAGTAGTTTTATCTTTAGGACTGGCAGCTATCTAATATCGGAGGCTAATTTCGTCATCAAGTAGAATTTTCAAGGGCTCTCTTCTGCACAAGTAATTACAAAAAACAGCAACCATGGATATCATTAAGTACAGGTGTACTCGGTTTGACGTTGAGTGAACTTCAGTTAATACTCTTCAAGAGTGCATTTTAATTGCTTTTCAGGCTTTACATCCCACTGACGTCGAAAATTCCTCGCCATTGGGGAGAAACGGCGATCAAAGCAAGCTATCGCGGGGGTGGGGGGTAAGCAGTCCGATGAATAGTTCAAAAGCGCTCCAGCATCGCTTCCTGTAATAGAGTTTCTTGCGGTCTCTAAATACAGAAAATGGCTCGTTGCTTTCTAAGGACTGGATAAAATGCAAACAGTTTCACGAATAGCACGCCAAACTGTTTGTTCTCATGTCGAATACTCTTAAACATTGGTACTTCCCTCAGAATTGCGAGCCATCAAAAGAAAATAGTCTTCGTGTTGCTTACACTTTTACCATGAAAGGTTTATTGCGATGTTTTGCTACATTCACGCATCTATCTGAACATAATACTAACTTCCTTATGTGAATGGCTCTGAGCACTATGGGACTTAACATCTGTGGTCATCAGTCCCCGAGACCTTAGAACTACTTAAACCTAACTAACCTAAGGACATCACACACATCCATGCCCGAGGCAGGATTCGAACCTGCGACCGTAGCAGTCCCGCGGTTGCGGACTGCGCGCCTAGAACCACTAGACCACCGCGGCCGGCCCTTATGTGAAGACTACACAGTTGTATTTGTATAGTGTTTTACGACTTGCAGTCCCAGCGTCACTTCGCCTCATATTACTTCTTTGGTATTCCACGATAAACGCAGTAGATTAAATTTGATTTGAATATAGGCTAAAAAAATTCATAGACAAAAATCACTCTAAATATCCTTCTCTACGCGCATCTGGATTGCCGCATTTCACGTAAGCTGCTATACACACCCATGCCCGAGGCAGGATTCGAACCTGTGACCGTACCAGTCCCGCGGTTCCGGACTGCAGCGCCAGAACCGCACGGCCGCCGCGGCCGGCTTCTCGATAATATAAAACATGCTGCTCTTCTTTGAACTTTCTCGACGTACGCCATTAATCATATCTGGTAATGATCCCAAACTGCCGGCCGGAGTGGCCGTGCGGTTCTAGGCGCTACAGTCTGGAGCCGAGCGACCGCTACGGTCGCAGGTTCGAATCCTGCCTCGGGCATGGATGTGTCTGATGCCCATAGGTTAGTTAGGTTAATTAGTTCTAAGTTCTAGGCGACTGATGACCTCAGAAGTTAAGTCGCATAGTGCTTAGAGCCATTTTTGATCCCAAACCACTCAGCAGTACTCCAAAAGTGGACGGACAGGCATAGTGTAGGCAGTCTCCTTAGCAGATCTGTTACATTTTCTAAGTGTTCTGCCAATAAAACGCAATCTTTGGTTTGCTTTCCCCACAACAGCTTCAACGTGTGGTTTTCAATTTTAATTATTCATAATTGTAATAGTTAGGGATTTAGTTAAATTTACGGCCTTTAGATTTGGCTAATTTATCGTGTAATCGAAGTTTAGCGAGTTCCTTTTAGCGCTCATGTGGATAATCTAACATTATCCATTACTCAGGGTCAACTGCCATACAGATGTCTTTTCCAAATCGTTATGTAATTTGTTTTGATCTTCTGATGACTTTACTACTACTAGACGATAAACGACAGCATCATCTGCAACAACCTCAGACGGATGCTGAGATTGTCTCTTAAATCGTTTACATAGATAAGGAACAACAGAGGGTCTATAACTGTACCTTGGGGAACTCCAGAAATCACTTCTGTTTTACTCGATGACTTTCCGTCAATTACTGAGAACTGTGACCTCTCTGACAGGAAATCAGAACCCACTCACATAACTGAGACGATATTCCATAAGCACGAAATTTCAGTACAAGCCGTTCGTGTGGTACAGTGTCAAAAGCCTTTGGAAATCTAGAAATACGGAATCAGTTTGAAATCCCTAATCAGTAGCACTCAACACTTCGTGTGAATAAAGAGCTAGCTGTGTTTCACAAGTACGATGTTTTCTAAATCCGTGTAGACTTATTTATCGTGTAACCAAAGTTTAACGGATATCTTTTAGCACTTATGTGGATGAGATAGACCGTTGTCTTCGAGGTAATTCATGATGTTCGAACAAAATCCTGCTGCATATCGACGTTAATGGTATGGGCCCGTAATTTAGTGAATTACTCCTACTACCTTTCTTGAACTTCTGTGTTTCTTCAACTTCTGTGTTTGTTGGATTTATGATTTGCATTTGTAATTTTTCTCGAGTGTTTCTGATTCCTGTTGTGGCGATATGTACCTCATTCGAATGAGGACTTCGCGTAATAAATGAGCGTTAAGGATATACGTCACGGATATCTTAGAACCCATGACTGTTAAATGAATGTAAATATATAAAACAGCAACCAGTCACTTTTTTGAATAGTTGTTTATTATTTCATGAACCGGTTTTCGAACCTTTCCAGGTTCATCTTCAGATGGTTTTCTGGAAATTACATCACTATTTCTAGCATAATGCTAGCAAGATCTTTGTAACAAGCAGCAGTTGTATAGCACTTGCTCGATGCTGGCGAAGTTTCGCTATCACAGTATAAATGCGTACAGATCGTGTAAAAGTGTGTGAAGTGATGTGTCAACTGGCCATTAAAATGGAAGAGGAGAGATGGACACTAAAAGAAAAAAGCCGCCCATACTGTCCGAAGTCAACACACAGCGTTACACTAGAAGTAGTGATGTAACTTCCAGAAAACCATCTAAATATAAACCTGAAAAGGTTCGAAAACTGGTTCATTGAATAATAAATAACTATTCAAAAAAATGAGAGGTTGCGGTTACATATATTTACATAAGTCAGCGTATTTGCTAGTCCGATCTGCAACCATTTAAAATAAGCTATTTACGAGTAGCTGTGTTAACGGGTGCCTTCCATATCGCCCACTGAGATAAGGAAAAGCCAGTAAAAGACAGCAAAACAAAAAGTCTATTAACAGTCTACGTAACATGACACAGTTGCAAAGGAGCAGACTCCTCAGCCTCTGCACATTGTGATCATCAGAACGTAGCATTTTGGCCAGTGTAGACACGGTGGAGATACCCTTACGGAATGTGTATATCCGGTGGCCACGAGAGGACTTCAATACAAAATGTGACCACAGCAGGGGGTAACCGGCGCATTGCCTGCATAGTACGTACTGGTTATTCCCAAGTAACGATTCGTCACTGAAGTACTGTGGCGAATGTACGCCTCACTCTGCTTACAATTCACCGTGGGAATGCCAACGTCATCGCTCCCATGCTGAGTGACAAAATATTGTGTTTCGGACACTGTTTGTCAGTCTGTCACACATCTGAACATCATCTTAGTGACCGGCATTAGGCACCCTGCATGACTGAGCGACTGTGGAAAACAAACACCAACACTAACATGTGATCGGGACTCTACATACACGGTATAATATTTAGAGCAACAGATTCATGGGGCAGAATTTCGATATCAGTTTGCTGCTTTTTTCAGATAAATCAATATGCCATATTTGAGCAGTATTATGCGCAGTCACATGCAGTGAGTAAATGTGCAATTAATCTCAGCGGAACAGTGGGCACATGGCTTGCGACATTTAGATGTGGGCCTCAGGTGTCGTCCAATGAACATGTGCGTAGATGTCAATTCGCAGCAAGGTCATCACGGTCCTTTGGTAACCACCGTCAATACTTCGTGATGTGGCGTGCAGAGCCTGTGGAGAGATATTTCCGCAGTATATAACCTGGTCATATTAATTTCTAGACCTTTAATAGAATTATACACCACACTAAGAAGATGATAATTTTTCTAAATATGATCGTTTTTGTATTCTGATGTACCTAACCCATGGTATGTGCACGTCACAAGTATGCATCCTGGCATTCCTCAGGCCATGTTGATCATGTCACACAGCAAATGATTCACGTAGAATGAAAGTTTCACTCTACAGCGGAGTGTGCGCTGATATGAAACTTCCTGGCAGGAGAGCTTCTGTGAAGTTTGGAAGGTAGGAGACGAGGTACTGGCGGAATTAAGGCTGTGAGGACGGGGTGTGAGTCGTGCTTGGGTAGCTCAGTTGGTAGAGCACTTGCCCGCGAAAGGCGAAAGTCCCGAGATCGAGTCTTAGCCCGGCACACAGTTTTAAGCCGCCAGGAAGTTTCAAATGATTCACGTGTCACACTGTTCGCCTTGAATATACAGCAATTTTTGGCCTTACTGGCCAGCGGTCTTGGCACAGTGGTAGCACCGGTTCACGTTGGATGAAACAAGTTAAGCGCTGTCTGCCTTGGCTAGCACTTGGACGGGTCACCGTCCGGATGTGCCAGTGCTGTTGGCAAGCGGCGTGCACTCAGCCCTTCTGCAACCAACTGAGGAGCTACTTGATTAAGAAGTAGCGGCACCGGTCACGAAAACTGACAACTGCCGGGAGAGCGGTATGCTGAGCACATGCCCGTCTGTGTCCGCATCCGGTGACGCCTAGGGGGTGAGGATGACACGGCGACCGGTCGGTACCGTTGGACTTTCAAGGCCTGTTCGGAAGGTGTTCGTTTTTTTACGATATTACTGAATGTTTCCATTTGAAAGATATTATCATGTAGTTTTCTACTGATTTGCTGAATTTAAGATGTCACGTAGAATCTGGAATCGAGTGGCAGGTACAGAGCAGGTTCATCAAAAAAACTAACACTTCGGATTGCAAGTATATTTGTTGAGCACACACGAAAGTGCAGACGGAAATGAACTGACTACCACAACTATTACACAATCATAGAACGCTGTAGGAACGTATAGTATTAAGGGGACCACACCGTGGTTCAGGTCGAAAAAATCGATTTTCGGTTTTCATCATATTTCGATAGATTAAGGTTTTATTTAAGTACTCTGAAAAGGATTTTGCTGAAAAAAAATTTTCGAACATTTTTCTACCACGTGTGTTTATGTGCCACGCCAACTTTTCTGTCACCCACTATTCTGCATAAATTTTAGATCTTTATATCCCCTAAGTTGCAAATTAGGGATCTTTTCTTTACTTCCGAGTGTGTTGGGTATCCTTGGAATGCAACGGTCGGTATCCTTTTGTTTCTGCTGTTTGTAAACAACACGCTTTCAAACACGCGTTTAGTTTTGTTCAAGTGTGATAGGGAGTAGTTGTTATACTTACGTTTGCAGTGCTTGTTTACGTGTGTTTTATTGTGTTTATTGAAGATGACGAAACGTGAAGGCATATTCTTCCATAAGTTCTCTACTGATGATAAGCCATGTCATGGTTGTGTCCATCAGGAGAAAATTCGTGGTGCAAATACAATAGGGCTCAGGCAGCTGGAGAATCTTATACTCACCAGCATTCTCTTCCTGCTGCTGTTATTACAGGAATTAAACCTATTTTCAGAGACTTGGCTCATCCTGACCATCTAAGGAAATGTCTGCATGGGCAGACACAGAACCCAACTGAATGATTCAACAGCAAAATTTGGAACCGCCTTCCTAAAACTGTATTTGTAGGCATTCATACAGTGAAACTAGGAGTTCATGATGCTGTTATTACGTTCAATTGTGGTAATATTGGAAAGTGTTGGGTACTGAAAAAGCTGGGAATTAATCCTGGTGAAACTACGATCACTGGGCTGCAACATTGCCATAAAATGAGGATAGCCGATGCACATAGGTCTGCACCTAATATGGCCAAGAAAGCAAGACAAACATCCAGTAAGGTGAAAAAGATGCTGGAATACCTGCTAGAGGCCAAAGAAGGGCCATCATATGCAGCAGAACAATTTTAATTAACTGTGAGTAACAAATTTCAAAAGATTTTCTTTAAAGTCAATTTCCCGCAAACTAAAATTTTCAGTACGTATGCCCCATTAATCAGAAACTATCATAGGTCAATAAATGAAATTTTCAGAGACTCTGCATAACATAATAAGCCACCTCTGGTACTACATTCACAAAAAAATATTTTCTGTTAATAAATTTAAAAAAATATTTCTAAAAAACTATAAAATGGATAAAGTAGATTTTAGTACAGTGACTCCATTAGCATCATGTAACATACAGTAAAAATATTAGGTCCGACATTAAACAGTTTTTTTCAGAAATGGGTCAAATACTTGCGTAGATTAACATGGGTTAGATAGGCAGTGAGTGGTCCCCTTAAACAAACAACTAACTCTCAGAAATGTCCAGAAATCAGAAACTTAAGTCCCTACACAGTATAAATTTACATCCCCGGCTACGTTTTTCTGTCTGTAAGTGAAGGCCAAACTGAGGAACTACTATAGGGATTTTGATACGGTTTTCGCCAACAGATAGATTAAAGAGGGAGATTTGTGTATGTTATTCGTTACCGCTAAGCCAGACAAATATGTTGTTCGGCCGGAGAAAGTGGTGCCGTGTGAAGCTGGGGCTCGTCCCTACTCATGTCTCTTCCGTATGCTACACCCATATTTTTGTCGCCATTGTTTCGCACAAAAAGTAGTTACTAGTTTTATCAGTTTCTTTTCTGAAGTGGTCGAAAGCGATATGTGACTATAATAAGTTACAGTCTTAACTTTGTTTTCGAATGGAAACATCGCGCAACTGACTTCCACTGATTCAAACTTCAAGTATAGAATTTCTCGATGGATCAAACTTTTCCAATCTTGCGATAAATAGAAGAAATACAATGTGTTTTGGTACATTCATTAAATCGAAGTAATTGTCAAGACAGTCCGCACGGAAAACACAGTATAAATTGAAATCAGAACTATCTGACTACTGGTAATTAGACGTGTTTCATGAGTTCTTCAGATAAGTCTTTCATCATTCAGTTCTTACCGTCAATCCTTCATTTTCATTGCAAGGTATTACTTACCGCAGCATATAAATCAGTCGTAAAAATGCCTTCAAAGAAGTACAAGTATTATATTTTTGCGACAAAGAAGTCGGTTATTGAGCCGATCGCGTAAGGACTGAAAAAAAAATTATGTAACGAAACGCTTCGGGATTTATTCATTCACGCTGGCAACAGTTCCAAAGCAGAAAGATAGAAGTCCTGCACAGCAACATAGGTAGGTTGGAAGCAGACCCAACGAGATGAGTTTCCGCCGCTTCAGGAACACTTTTTTAAATGGCTTAGCCTATGCAGAGGACGAAACTAATCTGTCGGAGATCATGTGCTTAAAAAAAGCGTAAGTCACTCGCTGTTAGTTTCAGTTCGCTGCAAACAAGGAATGGCTCACTAGCTTTAAAACAACATTTGACTTCGTTTTCAAGAAAATTTGTGGAGGTGGTGGTAAGTTCCTATGAGACCAAACTGTTGAGGTCATCGGTCCCTAGGCTTACACACTACTTAATCTAACTAATTTAAGTTAAGGACAACACAAACGCCAATGCCCGAGGCAGGACTCGAACCTCCGACGGTACGAGCCGTGCGAACCGTGGCAAGGCGGCTGCCCCGCGCTGCAAAATTTATGGAGGAAATGCGATCGCACAGTTCGTTCAGCAAGCTAAAATGAATTAAATTTAATTTTTCTTTTGTATTCTCGAATATTTGTATGTGCCTTTTGTTTGAAATATTAAAATAATTGGAAACGTCATAAACCTGCTAAAAATAAACTATATACTAAGGTTGTGGCTGCTGGAGGGGGTTTATGAAGCTGAATGAAGAATGAGTGAATCATTACTTAGACTGTCCGTTTTTCTTGTTCCCCTAACAACTCGTGATATTAAATCTCACCTGTAATTCTTTCGCTGCATCAGGCTCCATCACTTCTAGCCCGGTTTCAGTGATTAAGTTATAAACAGACAACAGAGGGATTCCACAGACCAAGGAAACAGGCAGACAGGTCTGGTATGATGTTCCATATATTCAGTCACGGCCACACGTTAAATGAGAGGTAGCCTGTTACACATGAATAATGGTTACCGATCGCCAACAATGTTGACGAAGTGTCAAGACTCGTGTTGCTGCAGGTCAGGACTCAATAATAATTAAACAGTACAAATTGCGGACATAATACTGAACGGCCCAACACCTGCATTGGCAAATGGCTCTGAGCACTATGGGACTTAACAGCTGTGGTCATCAGTCCCCTAGAACTTAGAACTACTTAAACCTAACTAACCTAAGGACATCACACACATCCATGCCCGAGGCAGGATTCGAACCTGCGACCGTAGCAGTCCAACCCCTGCATTAAGAGAGAGTGGTGAGAGATAGTGAAAATACTGAAAGTCTTAAGATTTGACGAGACCAGACCAGGCAGGGATGGTTGAGACGGCTTTTACGGATTTCCGCACCAACCGTTTGGTGTCGACGTTATCTCCGTCACGTCTAAAGCACTGCCGATTAGCACACGGAAACTGATTACTGACCACGCTGTAACGTGACGCGCTATCGATGGCCGCTACAGATGTAATCAACATGCAAATTTGTGCACAATGGTAGCGACTCACTCACGAACGATGGTCACGAACTTGCTCTTACGATGCACTGGCTTAGACTGGGGTGTCGAGAGCGTCTCCCGTCACTTTTATGTCCCAAGACCCGACGGCTCTGTCTACGTCCTCCGGCAGCAAGAGGAGCTCCGTTTGTGGCCAACCTAACAGGTGCAGCTGTTGCGCATTGTTTCCGATCCGTGACGGTAATGCCGGCGTCCTCGCATTTGGGTCAAATGGTTCAAATGGCTCTGAGCACTATGGGACCTAACAGCTGTGGTCATCAGTCCCCTAGAACTTAGAACTACTTAAACCTAACTAACCTAAGGACATCACACACATCCATGCCCGAGGCAGGATTCAAACCTGCGACCGTAGCAGTCGGGCGGTTCCGGACTGCGCGCCTAGAACCGTGAGACCACCGCGGCCGACTATAATTTAATCGGCAATAAATGAACTACACTTGTAAAATACTGAATTGATCCGTCCCATGACTTATAAAAGTCGACTACTAATCTGAAAACGAAGTTAAATGTGTTATCAAAGATATTGCTTAAATTTTACTAGGACAATCTCCTTTTGTCATTGGGCTGAATTAGCCGCTACTTTGTCTCCACCTGCTTTGTGGCTGTGTACGACAATATGTTACTGCTTCAAAATGTGGTCCTTAGTTTCTGCTTTTCTTTGTAAAGAAACACGTATGTTAAGGAAACTACGGTACCATTTTTTAATTTACACTCTTTTTTCCACTTTTCCCCGATTCCACCTAGATCAATCAAACTAGCATTTAATCGAACTCTTCATTATTTGAAGTTTTTGTTAGGTCTCCTGAACTTCGAATTATAGGGAACTCATTGTATATAGGCGACGGGCCCTTTTAATACCTACCACAGTCCCATAAGAATTAAGAAAGCGTTTATTTTTAAGTCTTTTGTTGATGATGTTGAATATACGAGGACTATTCGGAAAGTGAGGAACGATCGGCCGCGAAGTGCGAATCACAGTGAAAATCAAAACCGTCTGATTTGCAAGAATTAGTTACACCTTCCATCCGCTTATTTACCTAGTAGCCTTTCCGACCTAGACATCTGCCGTAGCTTTGTACATACGTCCCATTACCCTCGTCATAGAAGGCAGGCTCTGACAAGCGTGTGCGGCGGACTGCACCTCGTTGTCTGTGCCAAAATTATTGCCTTCATAGCGAGCTGTTCATTTGAGCAGAGATGAAAATCAGAGGGAATCAAGTGTGGGCTATATGGTGGGTGGTCAAACACTTCCCTTCGGAAATGCTGCAAAAGCGTCCTGATTGCCACCGCAGTGTGTGGTCGAGAACTGTCATAGAGAAGGAAATGAATGACAGTTACGGTTTTTAGGAGTGCATGAAATCAGGCGAAATCTGTCGGCAGGCTTCCATACTCGGCGGGAGACACTCTTTTCTAGACATCTTTACGCACTCTCTGTGTGCTCAGAACTGAGAAGAGCAACGTGACTTATTCCTACGGACATGCCAGATACTCTGCCCAACACGTGTGTGGAAAGCTGCCCCGGATTTTCACTGTGGCTTCAATTACGCGAGCGATCGTCTCTTACTTTTCGAATAGCCCTCGTATTATACTGGCAATGCACGAAAGGTTTGTTCGTTTGTTGCTCTTTCTCAGATTTTTAGAAGTTTTGTACTGTTACCGATGTCCACTCCTGATACGTGTTCGGTTTCCTAGCATGTAGTGTGCAAGTGTACAAATCGTTATTGATAGTAAGATCTTCCGAGTCCTTGGGCCGCGTCGAATTCCTCTTAAAACTTTTTCAGTGCTCGACGTTCCGATCGCAGCTGAGGTATCGAAACGTTGATGACTGAAAAAAATTGAACAGAAATTTGACGCAGCCTAAGGACTCAGATCTTATCACCAAAACTAACGACCACCAAAGGTTATACATTTAGGTGCTAAACGTTACTTTAATGTAAACCATCAATGTTTGATGGAAGGCCAGTACAGTGTGTTAACTGTAGGACGGCAGAGTTGTGAGGGGAGTGCGGGGAGAGGAGGAAGTAAGCATTGGATGGCGAGAGCTGAGGAGCCGTTGCGAGGGAGGGGGGGGGGGGGACCAAGGCACGCCTAACAGTTGCAGTGCTGGCACTACAAATTGCGCGTCATGCTTACACGAAAGCAGACGAAAGGCTTGGAAGTAAAACTCGCTTTAAATGTTGTTCGTAAACGAAACTGAAATCGTCATGTACATTAGAATATATATATATATATATATATATATATATATATATATATATATATATATATATATATGAATGTTTGTCTACTACGCGCTCACAAACCATTCATCCGATTGCAATGAAACTTTGGTTAGTTGTTCTCCGAACGCCCGAAAACAGTAATGGACAATCTTTCAACAGTTCGGTCATTGTAGCATGCGTAGCGCAATTGAGTAGGCGCCGGCACGGTAGCTCAGCGTGTTCGGTCAGAGGGCTGCATGCTCTCTGTAATAAAATAAACTCAGTCAAGGAACCAACGATCAATTTGAACGGATGTCTTCTGACGTCTGCCCCGACCAAACGCAACGAACTATATCGAACAAAATGAGTAAAAAAAAAAAAAGTAGGTAAAGGCTTGGCATGCAGCGGTCCCCAGGTTCGATTCCCACTGTTCGCATTTTTTTTTATTTTATTTCATTCCCCACAATGTTAAACTATTAATTATAAAATTTAAATATACTTAAACAGGTCATATGGTATAACGTAACTGTCTATATACAAATGAATGTATGTATGTCCGCCCTTTGTGCGTTCCCAAACCATTCATCCGATTGCGATGAAATTTTGGTGATTTGTTCTCCGTACGCCCACGAAGGTTCCTAGCCGAAAAAAAAAAGAAATAAGACACATTCTTGAGGAGATATGACTTCGTAAACAATGAGATGCCACCGCAGGAAAATACCCAGATTTATGCATCCACTATTTGATGAGGATGATTCTTGGAAAACTGTATGAATCTTCCAATGCTACGCATGCTTTGTCCTGTGTATGTAGCAGCTCTAACTGAAGATTTGTAAATGGGGTGAAGCAATTTTTTCTGCTCCCTTTCCCTTTCGCAGCATTCAATCACACGCAATATAATATAATATAATTTTGCGAGCATCGCTACGAAATACTGGTTTCCTTCTAACCGTAGACCTACCGGTAGGGGCTGTTGGCGACTCCCTAGATGGGCCAGCAACTGCCTCTTCACTGATTTTGATAATGTTTAGCACAACTGCACAATAAAAACACGCAGAACAGTACAGCGCAAAACGCTAACGAAGCAGACGGCAATAGCTACCTTGTACAACACAGTCGGCTATGTAATGTTGGCAGCAGTCGAAACTGCGTGTCTACCGAAGCCTCCCGACGTTTACCGACTTCTACCGATTCAGGACTAGGGAGAGGTCTGCCATCTAAAAGTTTACACCCTGTAGCACTTACTGCCGCGCCTGTTTTAGTACTTTCAAGAGAAATACTTTTGTTACTTTGAAATGTTCCTTGTTGATAATTTTCTGAGTGACCTAAGTGAGGTAGAGGGTGTCCTGAAGGTACGATAACATTGCTGCGGAGCAGACGTCGGAAGCGACGAGCGTAAAAGGCGGCTCGCCAGTGGCAGCGGCGCCTTTTACGAGCGCCGACGCGGCCGCAATTTGGCGTCGGTTTGTAGCTGCGTACACTCTGCGTGACGCAAGTGTGGCTGCTGGCTGCATCCGGATGCGGGGGCGGCGGGGGAGCGACGTCTCTATTTGCGGCGCCCTTCAAGGAGGTCGGAGGCGGGCGGCCGGCGGCTGCAAGCGGGAGCAGCCGCAACTGCTGTGCGGTCCGGGCGTACGAACCGCCACTTCAGCGCTGGCGCCGGTCGCCAAGGACGTCGGTTCTAGGTCTAGTAGGAAAGTATGAGGTGTGGTACATACATGTAAAGTTATTTTAGTAACAGTATTGAACCGTAAAATTACACTACTGGCCATTAAAATTGCTACACCACGAAGATGACGTGTTACAGACGCGAAATTTAACCGACAGGAAGGAGATGCTGTGATATGCAAATGATTAGCTTTTCACAGCATTCACACAAGGTTGGTGCCGGTGGCGACACCTACAACGTGCTGACATGAGGAAAGTTTCCAACCGATTTCTCATACACAAACAGCAGTTGACCGGCGTTGCCTGGTGAAACGTTGTTGTGATGCCTCGTGCAAGGAGGAGCAATGCGTACCATCGCATTTACGACTTTGATAAAGGTCGGATTGTAGCCTATCGCGATTGCGGTTTATCGTATCGCGACATTGCTGCTCGCGTTGGTCGAGATCCAATGACTGTTAGCAGAATATGGAATCTGTGGGTTCAGGAGGGTAATACGGAACGCCGTGCTGGATCCCAACGGCCTCGTATCACTAGCAGTTGAGATGACAGGCATCTTATCCGCATGGCCACGTGTCGATCCCTGAGTCAACAGATGGCGACGTTTGCAAGACAACAACCATCTGCACGAGTAGTTCGACGACGTTTGCAGCAGCATGGACTATCAGCTGGGAGACCATGGCTGCGGTTACCCTTGACGCTGCAACACGGACAGGAGCGCCTGCGATGGTGTACTCAACGACGAACCTGGGTGCACGAAGGCCAAACGTCATTTTTTCGGATGAATCCAGGTTCTGTTTGCATCATCATGATGGTCGCATCCGTGTTTGGTGACATCGCGGTGAACGCTCATTGGAAGCGTGTATTCGTCATCGCCATACTGGCGTATCACCCGGCGTGATGGTATGGGGTGCCATTGGTTACACGTCTCGGTCACCTCTTGTTCGCACTGACGGCACTTTGAACAGTGGACGTAACACTTCAGATGTATTACGACCCGTGGCTCTATCCATCATTAGATCCCTGCGAAACCCTGCATTTCAGCAGGATAATGCACGACCGCATGCTACCAGTCCTGTGCGGACCTTTCTGGATACAGAAAATGTTCTACTGCTGCCCTGGCCAGCACATTCGCCAGATCTCTCACCAATTGAAAACGTCTGGCAAATGGTGGCCGAGCAACTGGCTCGTCACAATACGCCAGTCACTACTCTTGATGAACTGTGGTATCGTGTTGAAAGCTGCATGGGCAGCTGTACATGTACACGGCATCCAAGCTCTGTTTGAGTCAATGCCCAGGCGTATCAAGGCTGTTATTACAGCCAGAGGTGGTTGTTCTGGGTACTGATTTCTCAGGATCGATGCACCCAAATTGCGTGAAAATGTAATCACATGTCAGTTCTAGTATAATATATTTGTCCAACGAATACCCGTTTATCATCTGCATTTCTTCTTGGTGTAGCAATTTTAATGGCCAGATGTGTACTACTGGTTCACCAAAGATTATTTATCTCAATTAATACACAAAATGTATAGTGGAAGTAGGTGCCAAGGAATAACTGGTGATATTACACACAATTTTCAGTAACATTTTTCATTCAAATTTGGTGCAAGACTTTACGATATTTTTTTAAAAGAAACAACAATCATTTACCAAATTAGTCACAATTTACGATAGAAGGAACCTTTAAATTATTAAATTATTATAAAAAAAATTCACGCCAGTAAAAGGCAAGTACAGGCAATCAATTTAACGTATACAACGCTACGCTGTATAATATTTCAAGCTCTGCTAAATTACAGGTGAATTTCACTCCATTGATTAAATGTCGCAGAATCTAACTTGTCTGCAACATATAAAGACAATCCGGCGTACGTTAACAACCTTCATTAATTATAGCCAAATATACATAAACACAAATTTACGTAAGTTACAGCTTCCAGATGAATCGGAATTCGTTATGCAATTGACTAGTTCTTACCACGAGGCAAAAGGAATTTTTCTTATTTCTTAGAGTACCTTTTAGACGTGAATCTAGTAATGCTAGTTATGGCAGGCGAGAGAATGGATCAGGTTTTAGTGCCTTGCATTTTAAACAGTACAATGATTGGTGCCTTAGACTTTCACAGACATGGCAGAGGCTAACAGTCGAATGAACCCGTAGGTAAGCTTGGAGGGGGAAGAAGCAATCGGAACCACAGATTTATTCTGACTCCCCCCCTTTCGTCCTCAAAAGGGGACAAACGGACCACCCTTTCTAATATTACCACCTTGCCGCGGGTGGGCAGACGAGAATGAATGGCGGGGAACCCCCACCCCCCAAAAAAAATTACGGCTGGTATAATTAACAAGAATAGGTAAATTGAATTCAATTAAACTTCATAAAATCTGTTAACGATCAATACTCAACTTCTGGTGCGTTACGACTCCCAGGACTGAACCAACGCAGCACCTCCAAATGCTCTGCCGAGCCGCCCGCTGCCAGCCGTTTCATCGGACGCAGAAGGCAAGCCGATTTTCAGAACCTCCTCGCTGGTCGACAGCTTACGGCGGAACTGCAGATTAGGCCCCTTGCGGACCACTCTCAGGAAGATTCCTTTCGCAATGAGCAGTTAACGCCCCATACCACGGAGCCGCTGCTCGTGTCGCTTACGCTGATGATGATGATGATGTTTTGTTTGTGGGGCGCTCAACAGCGTGGTTATCAGCGCCCGTACAATTACCCAATCGTTGCTCAGTCCAATTTCGCCACTTTCCGGGATGATGATGAAATGATGAGGACAACACAAACACCCAGTCATCTCGAGGTAGGTGAAAATCCCTGACCCCGCCGGGAATCGAACCCGGGACCCCGTGCTCGGGAAGCGAGAACGCTACCGCGAGACCACGAGCGGCGGACGTGTCGCTTACGCTGATGCCGCGGTCTGCCTGCTGTCCGTCTAGCACCGGCAGAGAAGTCGCTTCTTGATGCTCCGACTGCCAACTCTCCACAAGAGCCCATACAGCCACTTCTTAAACCCACGCGAACAGCCCGCTTTTCCCCTTTCCCGCTAGAGGGAGACACCGAAGCCTTCAATTGCGAGAAAGGCGCCACCGCCAGAAAACGGAGAGCGACTGCTTCACGCTACGCGCTAAGGCGCGCTTTTCAAAGCTAACTTTACTACGGCTCAAGTATAGCACACGAAAGCGCCAAAGAGACGACGGAAGAGAATCGTTCAACGTGGCAGAAGTGCAGCCTTTCCGCGATTTGCTGCATATTTCAATGCTGGGCCATCAACAAGTGTCAGCGTGCGAACCGTTCCCCGAAACATCATCGATATGGGCTTTCGGAGCCGAAGGTCCACTCGTGTACTCTTGATGACTGCACGACACAAAGCTTTACGCCTCGCCTGGGCCCGTCAATACCGACACTGGACTGTTGATGACCGGAAACATGTTGCCTGGTCGGATGAGTATCGTTTCAAATTGTATCGAGTAGATGGACGTGTTCGGGTATGAGACCACCTAACGAATCCATGGACCCTGCATGTCAGCTGGGGACTGTTCAAGCTGGTGGAGGCTCTGTAATGGTGTGGGGCGTGTGCAGTTGGAGTCATATGGGACCCCTAATACGCCTAGATACGACTCTGATAGGTGACACACAGGTAAGCATCCTGTCTGATCACCAGAATCGATTCATGTCCGTTGTGCATTCCGACGGACTTGGACAATTCCAGCAGGACAATGCGACACCCCACACGTGCCTCAAGGAACACTCTCCTGAGTTTAAACACTTCCGCTGCAAACCAAACTCTTCAAACAAACATTATTGAGCATATCTGGGATCCCTTGTAAAGTGCTGTTCAGAAGAGATCTCGGCCCCTACGAACTCTTGCGGATTTATGGACAGTCCGGCAGGATTCATGGTGTCTGTTCCCTCCAGCACTTCTTAAGACATTAGTCGAGTCGATGCCACGTCGTGTCGCGGCACTTCTGTGTTGTCACCGGTGCCCTACATGATATTAAGCAGGTGTACCAGTTTCTTTGGCTCTTCAGTGTAGGAGTATAAATATCATTGAAATTGATCAATACCACGGCATAGGAAGGGAGGGGATGGCTTCACTGTGTAAAACTCCTGAGTTGCTAACTGTTGCAAATTTCCATGTGTCCTGTACTTTCTTTTACTGGTGAACATCTGACCTTTCAGAGATTGATTTAAGGGTCAGAACTGACTTACGCGTGTCGTATGGTGAGACATCGTGGCTGCAAAGTTAATGATCCAATACCACCCATCGAAAATTTTTGAATTATGTCTAGGGCCTGTTAGCGTCGAGCTGGAGAAGCACTATTCCATTCGAGAGATTACCCCTGTGCTTGTCGTTGATGGTCTGTTTGAGACTCAGCAACGTGTTGGGCCCCGTTACCTCTTCCGCCCCGTGGTAGTCAGCCGATGAGTAGAGGTTCTTCTTCGTCAAAAAAGAAACTAAGAATCCCGTTTCTGGCTTTCGGTGGGTAGAGGGATTCTCTTGGACAAGGGTAACTGGAATTCCGCCACTCCGTGCTCATTTTTTGGAGGCCGGATCGAAGTGGTGACAGTGCGTTTCGTCACATGCCACAGTCTGAGCATTGAAATCCGTTTCTTGCTCCGCTTGTCTCAAAGATGGAACACGCAGACAGCCGTTCTCGCCGACTTCTGCTCCTCTGAAAGATGTTGGAGCAACTACTATGCACAAACTTCAGCGTAACTAAGTTTCTCCTGGATTATGCGACGTGCAGATGCGACAGTGTCGCGTGTGGTGGCTCGACGATTCGCGCGTATGACCTGCTCCACAGGCGAAATCGTGACACTGGTGGTGGAAACGTGCGCCTGCCAAAGACGTGGCATTTGTCTCACGTTCACATGTCCGCCCGCCAAGCATTGCGGACACCAACGGATTATAGAGACCGTGGGAGACACTGCTACCTGCACACCTGTTTCATCCTGCGATAATTTTGTGAAGCAAGCTCGCTTTCTGCGCCAAGAAATTAGATAAATGCTCTTTGTGCTGATCGGGAGGAATCATCATGCTACGAACTGCGGAAACAACCCTCCAGACACGAGTAAATTGCTGCGAAGCCATTAATTCCGTTTGTGCAATTGCGAGTACCACCACAACAAACACATTCACCCACTGGGAATACATATATCGCTGCTACTGCGGAGTTCTCCTTTGCTATTGAGCACGCATTGGTATATGCTCACTGGAAGTACACTGCTGACCGTATGAAACATTCTCGTTGTCTTCACTTCATATCTGTGTATAATTTGGACCATTCCACGATGTCCTCTATCATGTTGGTCACGATGTGACAGCTGTTGTCATAACCGATTACAGCTCGTAGACGATTTATGATTGTGTAAATAGGCTATGTAAGTAGGCTGTTTATGTTTTCTTTATGTAAGTAGGCTGTTTATGTTTTCTTATTGGCAACGTTACGTAGCGCTCTATATGAAAATCACTGGCTGTGCTGTGTGCAGTCTGTGGCTAGTTTGCATTGTTGTCTGCCATTGTAGTGTTGGGCAGCGGCAGCTGGATGAGAACAGCGCGTAGCGCTGCGCAGTTGGAGGTGAGCCGCCAGCAGTGGTGGATGTGGGGAGAGAAATGGCGGAGGTTTGATATTTGTAAAAATGGATGTCATGAACTGCTGTATATATTATGACTTTTAAACACTATTAAGGTAAATAAAATGTTTGTTCTCTATTATAATCTTTCATTTGCTAACTATGCCTATCAGTAGTTAGTGCCTTCAGTAGTTTGAAACTTTTATTTAGCTGGCAGTAGTGGCGCTCGCTGTATTGCAGTAGTTCGAGTAACGGAGATTTTTGGTGAGGTAAGTGATTTGTGAAAGGTATAGGTTAATGTTAGTCAGGGCCATTCTTTTGTAGGGATTTTTGAAAGTCTGATTGCGTTGCGCTAAAAAAAATATTGTGTGTCAGTTTAAGCACAGTCGTGTATAATTGTTCTAAGGGGACGTTTCAATTGATCGGCGCTCTTCATAGTTACATGTTGCTGCCAGAGACTGTACTAGCGGTGTAAATCCTTTAGTAGGCACGCAAACAATTCGACAGATTTCTATGTCTCCTATTGGCGTCTTGTGCTCGCTTAGACACATTCCTAAGATTATAACCGTTGCCCTAGTGAAAGCTGTGCTCGCACATACTAATTTATACTGTTTCTCTAATAACAGAATCCCAGTATGTAGTAGTTTCGGACATGATTTTAGTTCAATCAGAAATCACTCTGTTTAATGATGTTTGATGAAACAAACAGGGAATCAGTTATTTAAGTTACAGAAGAAATTGAAAAGTGCGAGAATAACTTCAACAAACAGTATTTGTAATCTTAGTTGTGTGTGGAAGCGCGCTCCCGATGCTGAGTAGACACTGAGGCATGCACTGAACTCTTACCGTTTTTGCTGGAGCGCTGGCAGCACTTGTGCAGATACGGGCACAGTCCTTGGCGGAAGACGCCATTATGGCGTGCGGGGATCAGTTCGCAAGCCGTGTATAAGCTATAAATTGTTAACTCAACAGCAGTCATGACATTTGTTGCTCCCAATGGAAGATTTCGTGGAAAACTCAAAATTTAACTGTTTTAACGCGACAAGTCAACTGAGAATATTTTACACAAGGGTGTTGCCTTGAGAAACGTCGATTTCATAACACTGTTACCATTAAAATTTCAAATCAAGAGGACAGCAAGCAGAAAGATAACATGATAAAGTTTATATGTGATTTGGAGCTGTAAAGGTGGAGGTATTTATCACTCACAGCTGCCTACTCTGGCAGCCACAACGGCTCTTACCCGTCAGGGCTGCGAGTCGAACCGAGCTTGTTGGTTGTTGTTTTTGGGGAAGGAGACCAGACAGCGTGGTCATCGGTCTCATCGGATTAGGGAAGGAAGTCGGCCGTGCCCTTTTCAGAGGAACCATCCCGGCATTTGCCTGGAGTGATTTAGGGAAATCACGGAAAACCTAAATCAGGATGGCCGGACGCGGGATTGAACCGTCGTCCTCCCGAATGCGAGAACCGAGCTTGGATGACAGATAAGGGTAGGTTATTGAGTGCCGTATCAGATGTTTGCCAGACGTGATCAGTCGTAGTGGCCGGGCAAGGGTGACATGCCAGTTCTAGGCAATCCATAACCAGAAGTTTTCAGTGGATTAGAGGCGTGGAGAACGTGGTCGCCGGGTCAGTAATTGAACACTCACTGTACCGAAGAAGCTCAGAAAAGCACGGGAAGAAGACAGTCGTGAGTTGTTGACAGATAACGTCAGAGAGTCCACGATTGTAGGGCACATTCTTCGGTCACAACATATCAGAAATGTAATGGCTGCCTTCCAAATTGCGGCTGTGCTGACCAATGGTACTCGTGTTGGGTAGCACCGAATCACCAAGCGAGATGCTGGGTTCTTGTAACTATGACGAATGCAGTCCGGCAACGTTCATTCTCATAACAACCTCTGATCGCTGGTATTTTCAACGTCATCCAGTGTGGAGAACAGGGAATCGTCTGAAAAGTCTACTGTGTCTATGATGTTGAGCGTACGCCGCTTTTCATCAGCTGCCGCGTCGAAGAAAGTTGCAACTTTGGTCTCTGTGCTGACACTGGTGTCTCTAGACGTTGTCTCACTTCCTGTGTGGGTAAAGGATAAGAGGTATTTTGATAAAGTGACACAAATTACGAGTGTACCGTTGGGGACAGTTAAGGAGATCAAAATTAGAACTAGAGAACTGTGTCTGATGCGGTGGCAATCATTAGACATTGGTAGACGTGTTTTCAACCTTTTTCCAAATACCAATGAAAGATTGAGACTGACGACTTACAGGGAGTGGTACACTTTGTACCTGGACA
Organism: Schistocerca cancellata; assembly: GCF_023864275.1. Lineage (NCBI taxonomy): Eukaryota > Metazoa > Arthropoda > Insecta > Orthoptera > Acrididae > Schistocerca > Schistocerca cancellata. Next base: position 95,946,267 of record NC_064631.1, on the reverse strand, counting down.
GAGCACATATCCTGTGTGTCTGCATAGGCTAAGAAGGAGGCCAACACCGGAATCTGAGTGTTGCGCTCCAGTAGCCTGACCGTATGACTTATGACTGCCCAGACTTTGGGCAAGCTCTCTCCGAAGAGAAGCGGCAGTTAGTGACGATTGACACTTGGTATATCATTCTTGCTCCTAATAAATACCCGAATTTTCAGAGGCTGGTCAATAAAGTATCACTACAAAGAAAACAAGTATTCGTGCAAAATTTTCAGAGATAGAAAACAAATATGAGAAAAACATTACCTCTCACGTCAGTTTGATATGTACTGGCGCCAAAAAAGGAAGTCGCTAATAACAAAGGGTGCCATTGTCGGTGGTATGGCACGTCTCTCGCCAGGCCGCCATTGCTGAAATGGGGCTTCGGCCAAAGACAACGGTGGATCGGAGGGCCTGTGGCCTGACATCCGCTGTACGAAACGAATCTCGAATTACCAATTATGACAGGACTGCTTAGGGGACAAGATTGTTAGGAAGGAGAGACTCCACTATGAAAGACAGATAAGAACTATGTCTTGCAAACAGGACAAAGCGAGTCTTTTATTTTCATTTGGTACAGTGTCGGTGAAATTCTGCTTTCGAAGCCAGGGGGAGTACGCATCGAATCTTTATCACGCTAACCACATTTCGGTTTTTTCTGCTTCCCTAAATGATGTATGCGAGAACTGTTGGAGGTGTAATCTTGAAGGACGCGGCGTTTTCGTCTCGTCATTCAGTCCTCCTTAGAAATAAGTTTCGATCAACATTGATGCAATGAAAGGATGACTGCATTTTAGTCATCCTTATCACCGCCATCTAGGTACTGATTGGAAGTGAGCTAGTGCGGTTACTTACTACACATACAGAAAGCACCTGCTGTTGGTCAAAGAAAGTGGAGATGTGACGAAAAAGAGAATGGGAAAACGTAATGTTAAACATGAACACAGAATCCGGCAGTAATTTTAGCTCCCCTCCATTGCTATGCTCGTTCTGTTTTAATCTCTTTACCCTGTTTGATACGGTAAGGCAAACGGTCAAAAAGAAGGGTGGTACGCGTTCGCTGAAGAAAATTCAATAATTAGTTTTCGGGTTACTTCATTTTCTCTTGAATACTGCGGTCACCAGACAGGAAACAATTCAATGAAATGAGAGGCGTTCTTCCGTCCTGCCGTTTACAAATGCGGTGCGGTCAGAATGTACGCCATACGCAATCAATGAAATCAAAACAAATACACTCGCCGCCCACAAAAAATAGAACGGAAAGAGTGGTGGGGAGCTTTTTTTTTAAAATTGGTCGACAGCGGCGGTTAAATCAATCTCGATAAGTGCGGTAATTGGTCAGATGGGTATCAGCGCTGCGTGTGTGTCGGCGACAGACCGCTTTGTCAACCAGCCGGTTCGTCCGCGCGGCCATCATGCGAGCGTCCTGTACAATGACTGGTAGAGCTGTGGGCCACTGGAGCTGGCCAGTGCAACAGAGGGGAACCCCAGCAAGCAGCGGCACGTGCATGGAATTGGAGAGGACGGTCGGCATCGAGTACTGGGTGGCTATAATTAAAGTGCAGCTACTCACGGAGGTCGAGTGTGAAACTCTAATTATCGTACGGCGGTGAAACTTGGTGTACATGCTACTGCATTAATGAACGGATTTACACTGCAAAAAAATTAGTTCCAGTATTGCCTACCAGGTGAAAATCTGGTCCAGTATTGTTTGTTTGACGGTATGACATCCAAGCTGCCGTTTGACAAGCTATAACGTGAGTGGACAGTATGGCTGTAGAGAAGAGAGATCATGCTCAATTAGGGGAACTGTTTTACGTGAATGGCCGTAACCTGCGGAGAGGCCGGGTGTCATTAAATGGTTTAAAGATGATGATAACGAAATTTGAATACACGAAAGAGGAAGGCGTCCTGCTCCGGTGGAAGTTGAAGAGGTTGCTGTTGCTGTAACTGACTTCACAGCACGTGCCCCCGGTGATGGGTAATACTCGTGCTTGCGCAGTCTCACGAGAATTGTCCATCCCATGGTCAATAGTTCTGCGGTATGTATTACACTGCTGCCAGTGCAAGATCCAGACGGTGCAGCAAATGAAACGTCATGACCCGCAGCAGCTCTCAATTTGCTCTTTGGCTCATGAAACGGATTAAAGTTGACGAGTGGGTCCAGACAGTATTGTATGAAGTGACAAGGTACATTTTTCACTACAGAGTGCACTGAAAACAAAGAAATGTCGAATTTGGGATACTGTTAAAGCGCATCCCCATTAAAGCTGTGGGGAGCGGGCGTGAGCCGTGCTTGGGTAGCTCAGTTGGTAGAGCACTTGCCCGCGAAAGGTTCAAATGGCTCTGAGCACTATGGGACTTAACTTCTGAGGTCATCAGTCCCCTAGAACTTAAAACTACTTAAACTTAACTAACCTAAGGACATCACACACATCCATTCCCGAGGCAGGATTCGAACCTGCGAACGTAGCAGTCGCGCGGTTCTATATTGCAGTGCCTAGAACCGCTCGGCCACCCTGGCCGGCCGCCCGCGAAAGGCAAAGGTCCTGAGTTCGAGTCTCGGTCCGGCACACAGTTTTAATCTGCCAGGAAGTTTCACATCAGCGCTCACTACTCTGCAGAGTGAAAATTTCATTCTGCACCAAATGGCTTCGCGTGATTCGACGATGAGTACCATTTTCTTTCATTGAATTTAGCTTTATTATTAGTTCTTTCCCATACCAGTTTCTGGATGAAAGTGGGGCTGAGTTAAGGGCGAATTTTACTGATCATTTATCTATACGGAAGTTCTAATTATTTTTCGATTAATAAAGTCTGAGGTAACGTGGAAGGTCGCCGAAGATACGGTCACCTTTCAAAGTATCATTTTGATTTCCTCAATAAACTTTTTGTGTCAACGAACTCGTTACCCTTCTACATGGTTACACTTTTGAGACTACTGTAGTCGACAACATTTAATAGTCATCTTGTGTAAGGTGTCTGCACTGTACGGATGCAAGAGGTGCCTTGAGATGGTAATTTTTAAACAAACAGTCGAATGGCGTATCCGGCAGATCGTTCCAGGGTGAAGCAGACGAACAAGGCTGCGAGCAACGTGAATAGGCAATCCATACAACCCGACGAATTGCGGTGTCACTGGCCGGCCGATATGACCGAGCGGTTCTAAGCGCCAGTTTCCCAAGTCGGACGGACGCGGCTTTCGCAGACCAACTTGGCTCAAAAAGACCAACTCAGCTCTCACATAGGAACCTGATGTCACAAACAACTTGGCTGTAATCGTACAACTCCGCTGTCTCTGACCAACTGTCTTCCCACCCGGACACACCTCACAGCCGGCACTTCCTCCTAGGCCGATTTCGACCAAAGATGCTCACTGAACAAACAGTAAATCGATAGCAAAATCGAGCATGTGGCGCCAGACAAGACGCAAGCGAAGTAAAATATGGCTCAACTAGTTCATTCTCGAATGAAGCTAGTCAATTTGCTTTCTGCGCCGACTCCAAGGTGTCTATTAGAAAGCTAGCCTGTGGCGCTGTCATTTATTCCTGAAACCATACGAGGTGCTTTGCTTCTACTTGCGCTTCCAGCCTGAGGTTATCTCGGCACTTGGCCGCCACAATTGGGCGCGTTTGCGAAGCCGGCAACTGGGCTGAGAGCAATGTCTCGCGAAGGAGAAGATGCTGCACGCAGCCGTAAACACGGCGCCGGGGGAAGGCTTTTGTACGCCGGCTCCATCGAGTGGAAAGATGTGGACGCCTTCCGTCCGTGCCAAGTGGGGGAGGACTCGGCTCGCGTATCTCAGACGGCGAATATGTGCGCGGTCTAGATTAGCCACGGCCCGACCCGCGAGCAGCCGGCTTAAGCAAATGGCGGCGGCGGTTTTAAATTAGGCGGAAAGACGCAGGGGCGCAGAGAGCTGCGCGCCAAGATAACTGCGACGGCAGCGGCGGGCGGAATATTTAAGAAACTCCACCGCGTCGCTTCTCCAGATAAACACACGCCGCCCTGGCCAGATGCTATCAGCGCGTAATTTGATTCGCGCGGCGTCGCAGGTCGCAGGCCAATGAGGGCGCGTTGAACCTGCGGCGGCAGCGCCTCCTGGTGGGGCAGAAACGTTTCATTCCGCTCCTCAGGAAAAATGTGAAAAAACACAACAGAGAAACTGTTTACATTCTCATTTCATCTACGTGTCCCCCTCACGTGCAAAATAGAGTTGTGGCGGTAGAGCTTCTTGAATCTTTTATTAGGATATACACCAGAGGCATTGCTTACAGTTCCAGTAATAACATTTCTTTCTCGAAATAGCTTTCAGCTTTCACTGTTGGGTACGACTTTGTACACAACGGTAAGGAAAGGCGGACTACAGAGGATAGCTGGACAGGAGCGGAAATGATTACCGAACAAGTTAAAACAGTAAATAGAAGAGTTAGTTAACTTATATTTCTTCTAGCGTCCAAAGACTTGTTACAAATAGTCAGCAAGAAAGAGAATCGAGTTGATACAACAGCAACAACGATGAGACTCATTTAACTGAGGCACGGAAGATGGTGTCGGAGCAGAGAGTAGGCAGCCTCTGTTTATCCTCACGTGGCGAACAGGTTCCCAGTGCGGCTGGGCTGAGTACTTGCCGCCGGCCGTCCTACACGGCAGCGGCAGAGGGCGTTTGCGGTCAGAGCAACTGGAGTTGTGGCTCAGCGGGCACGCACCATTTGGTCCGCCAGACCTCGCGTGACCGCTATAGGCGTATAAAGGAAACTTGCAATTCCGTTGGCAACATTGATGGACATGAGATGGTATCGATACAAGATACCACATTCAATATGACTCTACTACAGGGTGGTCCATTGATAGTGACTGGGCCAAATATCTCACGAAATAAGCATCAAACGAAAAACCTACAAAGAATTAAACTCGTCTAGCTTGAAGGGGTGAACCAGATGGCGCTATCGTTGGCCCGATAGATGGCGCTGCCATAGGTCAAACGGATATCAACTGCGTTTTTTAAATAGGAACCCCCATTTTTTATGACATATTCGTGAAGTACGTAAAGAAATATGAATGTTTTAGTTGGAGCACTTTTTTTGTTTTGTGACAGATAGCACTGTATGTATCTATAAGTACGTGGTATCATGCAACATTCCGCCAGGGCGGACGGTATTTGCTTCGCGATACATTACCCGTGTTAAAATGGATATCGTGTTGATGTATGACTATTGTGGTCAAAATGTCCAACGGTATCCTGGACGACATCATCCAAGTGTCCGGACGTTTTCATCCAAGTTTTCATCCACATGTGAAACGTCAACCATGACCTGCAACAAATGATGATGCCCAAGTAGGTGTTTTAGCTGCTGTCGCGGCTAATCCGCACATCAGTAGCAGACAAATTGCGCGAGAATAGGGATTCTCAAAATCATCGGTGTTGAGAATGCTACATCAACATCGATTGCACCCGTACCATATTTCTATGCACCAGGAATTGCATGGCGACGACTTTGAACGTCGTGTACAGTTCTGATACTGGGCACAATAGAAATTACGGGAGGATGACAGATTTTTTGCACGCGTTCTATTTAGCGACGAAGCGACATTCACCAACAGCGGTAACGTAAAACGGCATAATATGCACTATTGGGCAACGGAAAATCCACGATGGCTGCGACAAGTGGAACATCAGCGACCTTGGCGTGTTAATGTATGATGCGGCATTATGGGAGGAAGGTTTATTGGCCCCCATTTTATCGATGGCAATCTAAATGGTGCAAGGTATGCTGATTTCCTACGTAATGATCTGCCGATGTTACTACAAGATGTTTCACTGTATGACAGAATGGCGATGTACTTCCAACATGTTGGATGTCCGGCACATAGTTCGCGTTCCGTTGAAGCGGTATTGAATAGCATATTTCATGACAGGTGGATTGGTCGTCGAAGCACCATACCACGGCCTGCACGTTCACCGGGCCTGACGACCCCGGATTTCCTTCTGTGGGGAAAATTGAAGGATATTTGCTATCGTGATCCACCGACTACGTCTGACATCATGCATCAGCGCATTGTCAATGCATGCAACATTACGGAAGGCGAACCTACTTTCTGTTGAGAGGAATGTCGTTACATATATTGCCAAATGCATTGAGGTTGACGGACATCGTTTTGAGCACTTCTTGCATTAATGTGGTATTTACAGGTAATCACCCTGTAACAGCACGCGTTCTCAGAAATGATAAGTTCGCAAAGGTACATGTATCACATTGGAACAACCGAAACAAAATGTTCAAACGTACCTACGTTCTGTATTTTAATTTAAAAAACTTGCCTGTTACCAGCTGTTCGTCTAAAATTGTGAGCCATATGTTTGTGATTATTACAGCGCCATCTATCACAAAGCGAAAAAAATGGTCCAACTAAAGCATTCATATTTCTTTACACACTACACGAATATGTAAATAAGAAATGGGGGTTCCTATTTTAAAAAAAGCAGTTGATATCCGTTTGACCTATGCCAGCGCCACCTAGCGGGCCAACCATAGCGCCATCTGGTTTCCCCCTTCAAGCTAGACAAGTTTCGTTCTTTGTAGTTTTTTCGTTTGACGCTTATTTCGTGAGATATTTGACCCGGTCACAATCAATGGAACACCCTGTATACGAGGTGTATGTCGGTGGATTTCGAAATCTACCACCGACGATAGTATTCAATGATAAAAACAAGAATGTTGTTGTATGTGTCAACAAACGAGCAGTTCGTCAAATAATTGACAATGTCTGGTAGCGAGTTGCCACTGAGTTCAAGAAAGTAAGGTTGGTGGTAACATCCCGTAGACGGCGCGGTCATTAGAGACAGAGCAGAAGCTTTTATTAAGAAAGGATACCTCCCGGCATTTGCCTGGAGCGATTTAGAGAAGTCATGAAAGACGTAAATCTGGGTAGCCAGACTGGATTTGAACCGCCATCCTCCCTGAGTGTGAGTCCAGTATGCTAAGAGCTACGCCACCTCACTTGGTGCCACTGACTTATTGTCGTAGTTGTGTAGAAATGTAATTTAACTGTAAATATATTTGGGGACTTTCGTTGGTGCTTGATTGGGAAGATTTTGCTGGTGATTTGAGACGACATCTAACTCCGCAGCCCAAGATGGACACGTGCAGAAGGGTCTGTACATGCGCCTCTCGGATTACCTGACCTCTCTCCTCTAGGGCGTAAAACGTAAAAAGGCCACCTATCGCCAGTCGGTGGACGTCCAGTTGCGGCACCAGCGTGCAAATTCCAGCCTTCATCCGTCGAACAGCAGTCAGCATGGATGTATGAACTAGGCGTCCACTGCAGTAGCCCATATGCAGCAATGTTCGCTGAACGGTCGTTGAGGAGAAGCTTTTGGTAGCCCTATGGTTCATCTGGGCGGTCAGTTGCTCAACAGTTGCATGTCTGTTCGCCCGTACACATCTCCGCAGCTGTCGTTCACCCCCGTCATCTATGGCCTGCGGTGCACCACAGTTACGTCGGCGCCTATTTTGGATAGTGCCATTTGAAGTACGCAGTATGCTTTAGCCACGGCGGCACGCGAACAGTTTACAAACTTAGCTGTATCTGAAGTGCTTCCACGTTTGACCTGAAAGCCAGTGTCCAGGCCCTTCTGGACGTTCGCTATATCGCTCTGTTTCCGCGTCACAACATTTGCATTGTTTGCCCTCCCCACCCCCCCCCCCCCCACCACCCTCCCGATTCGCTCTATATATCCTCCACTGCTAATGCTGCCATCTGCTCTGCTTGTTGCCGTCAAACATACATGGTGGTTGTATTAATGTGACAGAACCGTGTATTTATCTGTACCACAAATATTTTTATTTAACTTGCCGACTGTTGCAAATAGTGATTACTAAATATTACAGCTTTAAACATAGCTGTGTGCAGCAACCGTGAAAATATACACTCCTGGAAATGGAAAAAAGAACACATTGACACCGGAGTGTCAGACCCACCATACTTGCTCCGGACACTGCGAGAGGGCTGTACAAGCAATGATCACACGCACGGCACAGCGGACACACCAGGAACCGCGGTGTTGGCCGTCGAATGGCGCTAGCTGCGCAGCATTTGTGCACCTCCGCCGTCAGTGTCAGCCAGTTTGCCGTGGCATACGGAGCTCCATCGCAGTCTTAAACACTGGTAGCATGCCGCGACAGCGTGGACGTGACACGTATGTGCAGTTGACGGACTTTGAGCGAGGGCGTATAGTGGGCATGAGGGAGGCCGGGTGGACGTACCGCCGAATTGCTCAACACGTGGGGCGTGAGGTCTCCACAGTACATCGATGTTGTCGCCAGTGGTCGGCGGAAGGTGCACGTGCCCGTCGACCTGGGACCGGACCGCAGCGACGCACGGATGCACGCCAAGACCGTAGGATCCTACGCAGTGCCGTAGGTGACCGCACCGCCACTTCCCAGCAAATTAGGGACACTGTTGCTCCTGGGGTATCGGCGAGGACCATTCGCAACCGTCTCCATGAAGCTGGGCTACGGTCCCGCACACCGTTAGGCCGTCCTCCGCTCACGCCCCAACATCGTGCAGCCCGCCTCCAGTGGTGTCGCGACAGGCGTGAATGGAGGGACGAGTGGAGACGTGTCGTCTTCAGCGATGAGAGTCGCTTCTGCCTTGGTGCCAATGATGGTCGTATGCGTGTTTGGCGCCGTGCAGGTGAGCGCCACAATCAGGACTGCATACGACCGAGGCACACAGGGCCAACACCCGGCATCATGGTGTGGGGAGCGATCTCCTACACTGGCCGTACACCACTGGTGATCGTCGAGGGGACACTGAATAGTGCACGGTACATCCAAACCGTCATCGAACCCATCGTTCTACCATTCCTAGACCGGCAAGGGAACTTGCTGTTCCAACAGGACAATGCACGTCCGCATGTATCCCGTGCCACCCAACGTGCTCTAGAAGGTGTAAGTCAACTACCCTGGCCAGCAAGATCTCCGGATCTGTCCCCCATTGAGCATGTTTGGGACTGGATGAAGCGTCGTCTCACGCGGTCTGCACGTCCAGCACGAACGCTGGTCCAACTGAGGCGCCAGGTGGAAATGGCATGGCAAGCCGTTCCACAGGACTACATCCAGCATTTCTACGATCGTCTCCATGGGAGAATAGCAGCCTGCATTGCTGCAAAAGGTGGATATACACTGTACTAGTGCCGACATTGTGCATGCTCTGTTGCCTGTGTCTATGTGCCTGTGGTTCTGTCAGTGTGATCATGTGATGTATCTGACCCCAGGAATGTGTCAATAAAGTTTCCCCTTCCTGGGACAATGAATTCACGGTGTTCTTATTTCAATTTCCAGGAGTGTATTTTTCATAGTAAAGGCAGCCCACTGGTTGCAATGGATTTTATAGTCGAATTGACCCTGGTTTCGACTCCTAAACTAAGGGAGTCTTCATCAGAATTTATATTACATACGTAAGAAGTTGAGCGTAACAGCTCTCGTCATACAATTTTAACAAGAAAAAGGCCACGTCACATAATATAACATCCTGCGTAATAGTTTCACTGTCATTTTTAGTTAAAAATTAAAGATTGCCGCTAAGGGCTGCTTGTGTATACTGCCTTAGCGGCAATCTTTAATTTTTAACTAGAAATAACAGTGAAACTATTACGCAGGATGTTTTATTATGTGACGTGGCCTTTTTCTTGTTAAAATTGTATGACGAGAGCTGTTACGCTCAACTTTTTACGTATGTAATATAAATTCTGATGAAGACTCCCTTAGTTTAGGAGTCGAAACCATGGTCAGTTTGACTATAAAATCCATTGCAACCAGTGGGCTGTCTTTACTACAAAAAAAATATTTTGCGTAACCTTGGCGGATCTGTTAATATTGCTAATTTCTGTTGTATGTGACATTTGCAATGAATTAACTTCCACAAGTTGTTTACGCTATCGTTTGAGCATACATGTACTTCAAAGGAAACTGAGTGTGGTCACGCAACAGTGACTTTCGCCACAGTCGCTTAGGTTGACGTTCTCTCTACGGCCATCAAATTTCGCCTTGTATCGGAAGGTAAGGCTTCTTCTTTCACCGGGAGGTTCTGGAAAATTAAATCTTGAAGACAAAGGGAAAACTGAAGTCTTCGTCGTCCTTAGCTTTCATACTTTCCATTTAGAAAATAAATTAATTAAAAATCCTCTTCTTGACAGTTGTGAAGAAACGTAAGAGAACTGAAACAATTATCTCCTTACTTAACGTAATTATCAAATTGACAACATCGTTCTGCGGAGTGAAATCTGTAAATTTTCCAAGTTCCTTTCTAAACTTTGTCTACTTTTTTAACAACTCAGTTGTTGTTTCAAGAGCTACTGCCTGGGTATATCCTTACGTTGTTTTCCTCAGATAGTATCTAATCATATGCCGCTTTATTATTCCTTCTATTATGGCAGCCTTCGGCTTTAAAAATGTTGGTCTTGAATATTCAAGATAGCCCTTAAGGGTCGAATTTTTGTACCTGAGCACGCGACCAGGCCTGACTCAAAACCTCATTGCCGCTGATGTGTCAGGCTGACCATTCACATTTTGTAGCAGCCAGGCTGTATTACTGAACCCCCTAAGACACTTCCACAGTCCCAGTTGCAGATTGCGAATCTAACGCCTTCCAAGGACAACAGAAGTTTGATTTTCAGTGTTTCATATAGTCATGACCGAATTTAAGAATTCCAAATGCCGTCTTTATATACTGATTGAGAGGTATAACCTCAAGTTAAAGCCGGCCGGTATGGCCGAGCGGCTCTAGGCGCTTCATTCTGGAACCGCGCGACCGCTACGGCCGCAGGTTCGAATCCTGCCTCGGGCATGGATGTGTGTGATGCCCTTAGGTTGGTTAGGTTTGAGTAGTTTTAAGTTCTATGGGACTGATGACCTCAGATGGTAAGTCCCATAGTGCTCAGAGCCATTTGAACGTTACGTTAAAAATTTAGTCCAGTAAATCAAGTATTAAAGTTACGAATTGTATACATGTCTTGAGGCAGTAAAGCTCACAACTTGCAAACGACCCACACTATATTCATCCAGTATTTCAGAATAAGAGCACTTCGAGGTTTCGAACAGACTTTACACATAATTTCAAACCTTTTCGAAACTTTTCCTCAAAGACACCCTCCACAAAATAACAGAAGAGAAACAGTTTATCGCTAATTACATTTTCGTTGTTCATACTAGCATGTAAGTAGGAACTGTGATATTACATGAAATATGCGTGTGTAATTAAGTACTGTATAATTTTTCACTTTTCTTACATATCTGCAATCTTGAAAGATTTAGCAACGTGGATCCTTTGTTAAGGACACGTAGTACCTCGTGTGAAAGTATGTGTCGAATTTTAGCTAACCAAGTGACGATAATGCTTGTTTATTCACGAAACTTCCTGGCAGATTAAAAGTGTGTGCCGGACCTAGACTCGAACTCGGGATCTTTGCCTTTCGCGGGCAAGTGCTCTACCGCAGGAAGGAGACGAGGTACCGGCAGAAGTAAAGTTGTGACGACGGGGCGTGAGTCGTGCTTGGGTAGCTCATACGGTAGAGCACTTGCCCTCTAAAGGCAAAGGTCCCGAATTCGAGTTTCGGTCCGACACACAGTTTTAATCTGCCAAGAAGTTTCATATCAGCGTACACTCCGCTGCAGAGTGAAAATCTCATTCTTGCTTATTCATGTTTATTGGAGTGTAGAGTCACGTGGAAAATTTTCTGAATAATTAATATTGCAGCCGGCCTCGGTGGCCGAGCGGTTCTAGGCGCTTCATTCCGGAACCGCGCGACTGCTACGGTCGCAGGTTCGAATCCTGCCTCGGGCATGGATGTGTGTGATGTCCTTAGGTTAGTTAGGTTTAAGTAGTTGTAAGTTCTATGTGACTGATGACCTCAGAAGTTAAGTTGCATAGTGCTCAGAGCCATTTGAACCATTTGAATTAATACTGCAAACCGATAACCGATAACGTAGCCATGAAATTTTCGCTGCAACAAAGTAAGTAGTTCAACTTGAGTGTGTGTATTTTGAATGTGTAATTTGGAAAGGGTTTTCATATTTCAATGGCTGAATTAGTGTCTGGAGTAGGCAGCAGTACAATAGTGGCAATTAAAGTGAATGATCAAATAGGCGTGGAATTTATGTATGATAATTTTGGTTTTCGGTGGGATAATTTTGAGTAGAGATAGTTACTGAATGGTGACTATCGGAACTGCTGACGGCTCAATCCTTACGTGCATATGTTGGTGCAGTAGTTATGTATGCATGTTGATTAATGGATACAGTTGTGGAATATCCTTTCCTTCCGACCCAAAAGTGGGCATTTGTGGTAATAAGACATACCATTCTGTACGAGACCTTAGTTTTCGTTAAAAAATTTAGATGCGTTAACGATAAATTTAAATACAAAATCAGATGCGTTAAATTTTACATTGTTAATAAGAAAATCAGATGCGTTTAAGTTACATTGTGGAATCTGATGCAAATTTCGTACTGTGTAAAGATCGGATTCGTTAAGATTTGTTTGAAGAAGTGAATCTGTTGTTATTATATGTATCTGAAATGTTTAATGAATAAACCGTTTGTTATATAAAATTCAAATTTGTGTCGGAACATGCTTTCTATAAGAGTAGACAAACCTTTCATTATTTTATTTTATTATCTGTTGAAAAAAGAAATTTTATTTAATGATTTTACCATAAGTTTGAATGTCAATCATTGGGCCTAGCAGAATTGACATAGCTTTCAAGTTAGGGCATTTATGCAAAGGTCCCGCAAATAAATCCGTTGCGCGTAGTGTTAAACTGAAGTAGTAGAGGGATCCTATCAATGCAATAGAACTGCAGTATCAGGGAAGACGTTTCAATTTATTGCTTCTTTACTACTTTATTCTCACCACATTCTGCAGACAGTTTCCAGTATGTACTCGCAAAATTATATCACTGTACGAGGACACCGTCCGCTAGAAAAAATAGCTCTCCGTAAAACCCCGTAAGAGTTCACATGTTTACCGTCAATTATTTAAGGCATTAACGCAGTTGTAAAGTAATTAGGCGTTTGATGCTCTTTTATACTTCAAGGTTCAATTCACTAAAGAATTGTGATTGGAGGTGTGGGAGTGTACTGGTGTAATACAGAGGGAAGAAGGCTGAGTTCGGTAAGTCTTCCTCCGTAGCTCCGTGGTAGGGGTACTGTAGGTCACACGTCCGCCCAGGGGACTGCCCATCTACTGTAATTAAAAAACGGAGTCAAGTTAGGATAGATGGTGCTTGCGAGGTGTCATGCGACATCCGCACAAAGCTGGTGACGAAAAATGACGAAGAAACTGGTAGATGGAAAGAAAAAGAAAAGGATATGTGCTCAGTGTATCTGTCATTCTGAGGAACAGGGTTCAATTGGCGATACTGCCACAGGCTTCGTCTAGACGAGATGTCTGAAAAGGCTCGTTCAGGTGCTACCTGAGAGAGAAGTAGCGGTTTCAAGGTCCGTGGTGCTGTAACGGCTGCGAGAGCAGTGTGCTGTCCCCGTGCCCCTTCATATCTCGTGTGGATGACGCCACTAAAAGAGGATGACACGGCCGTCGGTCGGCATCTAACGCTCCATCTGAGCGGAGAGTACATTCACTAGTCATCCTGCGTTTTACCACTGATCGGGTTTGCTTGTTCCTATTTGTATGAAGGGCAGGCAAATAGAAACCCAACACCTGCCACAACGCGATCATGGAATGGTTCCATTTAAGAGCAATCACTACAGGAGTTCAGACACTGTCGGACGAAAAGACCAATTACCCCTTCGTAGAAAGTGGTTGGCCGCCGTGCGGTCCACAACCGCAACCACTCTAGCACCTACACGTCCGACCGAAACCGACGTCCACGCCTGTTCTTCTTCAGGTCGCCAAAGATATGAAAATTCATGGATGTCGTTTTCAGTGAACGAGGAAGTGGAAGAGGGTTTTCGGTTGTGGATCCGTCAGCTGCCGATCGCGTTTTACGAAACAGGAATTGATCGCTTTCTCTCCCAGTAGCGTGAGTGTCTCAACGCGTGTAGTAATTACTTTTGTCTGTAACTGTTCCATGGTCCAGTTATCGCGAGTGTTCGGTTTTCATTTCACTGCCCCTTATAATATACTATACTTGTAAACTCCACACCACCCCTCCTCTCGCCTATTCACGATTCTCCGATTATATTAAGAATGAAATCCCATCTATAAACAAGTTTCAAACATCTGAAAAGCTGAAACTTCCTGCCAGATTAAAACTGTGTGCCCGACCGAGACTCAAACTCGGGACCTTTGCCTTTCGCGGGCAAGTGCTCTACCAACTGAGCTACCGAAGCACGACTCACGCCCGGTACTCACAGCTTTACTTCTGCCAGTACTTCGGTAGCTCAGTTGGTAGAGCACTTGCCCGCGAAAGGCAAAGGTCCCGAGTTCGAGTCTCGGTCGGGCACACAGTTTTAATCTGCCAGGAAGTTTCATATCAGCGCACACTCCGCTGCAGTGTGAAAATCTCATTCTGGATCTGAAAAGCTAGTTTTTGTCATAAGCTATTTGTCGTGCAATGATGTGATTTTGTAGATTCGTCAGTAGTGTATGTGGACAAAATATGGGGAAAAGGTAGCGAATATTATAAGTCGTAAAGAGATAATAAATTAAAATCTCTTTCCTAATCGCGAAGTCTTATTTTAGGAATAGAGGAAATGTAGTAATTGACAACCTATTTCATTACTTTGTGTGTGCCAGGGTGGGGTGACTCGACAGAAAGTTTCCAAAAGATTTCAGATTAGTGGTAAAATTCGTTGGAAGTCGCTAAGAACTCTGATTCTCAAACATCTGATGAGTACAACGTGGATAATTTGTACGCCATGAGCTCCACTGCATCAATGCATTTATTCAGTTTCTAATTATAATACCTGACTTAATGTGTTAAACCCGTAACGGAATAGTACACCTGGTAATCAGTGATAAATGGCAGCATATAAATTTTCAAATTCCGTCTGTAATTACACGAAATACTGAAAATTATTTTTTATTACCACTGGAAGATTTTAGACGGGCAACCTGAAACTGAAGCAATGTGACCGTTCAAGCAGCATCGTAATATAAATAACCCGCCTCGGTTAGCCGAAGTCGACTCAGAGGTAAGCCTGCTCGAATCTTGGTGCTGAATGAAATTCTCACTGTCAGTATTTGGCCGGCAAAGAGAGAAGGCGTAGAGGCTTAAAGTCCCCGATCACCACTCTTTGCGCCAGTGTCTTGGATAAATTTCCAGACATCTTCGTATTGTGACTGTAGTTAATTACTTTTTGATGTACTATAATGTATAGTTATTTTTACCGTTATTTCATGTCTCTGGCTAGAGAAGCAGTTACGCTCAAATTTAAGGTCACAAGTAATCTCGCAATTCTTGAAAAGTGACCACCAAAGCAGAAGTTAATCAGAAATACAACATTAAACTGTGTACTGCAAAGCTCGGGACGAGAGTACAGTCTGTTCTGTTAAATTTAAGAAGGCTGCTCTGTCAGCAATACTACAAGCAGACTGCGGGAAAAATATGAAATATTAATAACTACCAAAAATTCCCTGTCTGAAAAGTATGTCAATGTTGAAATGTTAAATTGTATTACACGTAAATTATAAATGGTCTACCTGTTGGGCAATAAATAAATGCCGTGCTGCTACTATCTCCAAACTACTGCGGCTGCTTTTCTGTGCTGGTTAAAAAATAAAAATTCGGACTACTAGCAGCGCGCTGGGCAATGTGTGCTTTAAACTACACACACATCCACAAAACTTCTGTACTAATAAATCTCATTACTGCAGTGATCATTGTCATCTGAAGTTCAGCTACTGAGAAACACGGTGAAGCAAAATTACTTATGTGAAACTTGAAATAAAGAGAAAAATGCTGATTGAGGGAAAAACAATAAATTAACTGTATTAACAAAACTTTACATCATTTAGACGAAATATTTTAACATGTGAAATATTACAAATTGGCTTTATATTAATAGTGGAGAAACATGAACAAATTCCCTTTACTTTCTTACAAACGCATATGCTCTCCATCTTTGAAGAAAACTCAGTAAATCACACATTGCTACATTATCATAAATCCTTGATCAAATTAATCACTACACTCGGATGTCTCTGCGAATGCGCTACAAGAGTACCTTTTGAAGTCTTATGAATGAATTTACAAAATCTCTCTCCATAAATAAAAAATATATAAGAAAATTATTGCCTTTTTTAAAAATTAGAATGAACAGTCAAGATCGCAATATTGCTTGTTCGTTTACCGGTTTCAACCCCAGAGAACCGAGGAGCCGCTAGCACCTGACATAGGAAAAATTCTGACGATGGCTTTTGGATAAGCCGAAACCGGTAAATAACCAAATATTATTGGGATCTCGACTGTGCATTCTAACTTAAATACAGCATCAGACGGCTGTTGTCCACAGAATATGTTGTCAAAATTTATGAAAAGTATTGCCGCCACACAAAACGGTCTAAGCGCATCTTACTCCATCACAAGACATTATTGGACTCCTACTCCTCCTGCTCTTCCTCCTCTCTCTCTCTCTCTCTCTCTCTCTCTCTCTCTCTCTCTCGACTTCGACTCCTCCTCCTCCCTCTCCTCCTCCTTCTTCTCTCTCCCCTTCTCTATCTCTCTCTCTCTCTCTCTCTCTCTCTCTCTCTCTCTACCTCTCTCCATCCATCTCTCCCACCCTCCAAGACTGCACTCCAGCACTCCACTCACAAGCAAAGATTCTACTAACAGTCTGTCGCAGCGCAACCTCTTTATCAGAGATGTCCCCCACTATTACTAAGATGCTATTGAAGCTTTTCCACATGACACCCAAAATATTACAAAAATTACAGTTTTGTCTGTAAAACAAACCCCTTCATGTGCTTAATGAAAGACGGCATGTGAGACTGTCACATAGGGACATCAACCCCGGCAGCCTCCTTGGTATTATTAGAGAGTAGAAGGTTATGTGCTGGCACTGAGTTTCATCCCGTTCCTCTCATCATCATACAACGCAAAAGCACGACACTACACTGTACACGCAACCATTAAACTCAGTTTCATTACACAGATACACTACACAGCTCTCGCATTCCTGCAAGGAAAAGGGCAGTTTGTGCGAAGGAAGAGCAGCCTTTCCGCCAGGCTGCCGAGCCCGCTCCGTCGGATATCCCAGCCAACGACGCCGTACGCCAGTTTTATAGTAATACGGTTAACATTCTGACTGTGTGTGCTCGTCTTTGAAGACACTAGTGAGCCTCCAAAAAAGCTTCCAAACTGAGAAACCCAGATGGGCGGATGCTGCGAGCACGGGTGTCGTACAGGCGAGCAGAGCCGCGAGATGCTGCTAATGGGCCGGATGTGGCCCCTCGAGGCACGTTCCGCGCCTGCTACGGCCGGCGTTTATCTGCGCTCGCGGCACCTGCCGCTTGCCGCTTGGAGCCTGCCTCGCCCCTGGCCCCTCGGCTCCGGCGGATATATAGAGATTATTGGAATGGCGGCACGTAAGGCTGAAATATGGAGCAGTGACGTGAGACGCGTGCCAACGGCCGCGCCGTGACGCCACGCCCTGCCCCGCAGCCGAGGCCGGCGATACGCCCCTACCCTGCACCCTGGCCGTTAATACACCCGGAGCGGGTCTGCGACGAGGACGGGGCTATCCTAAATACGGGACTGCACGCCCTCAGGTAGCGCTGTCGAGATATTCCGCCTCCTTCCCCGGGAAGTGGAAATCCCTCAAATACTAAATGGGTCGTAGAGACAAGCTCTTACCATTCGTGGAGGAACTGCTGTTGACTCTCCCTACGATGAATGATAAAGACTTCAGTGTGATTTATAGTTCGCCTGTGTGATCGAGAACCTCTGAGGACTGTGCTGTTGGCTGAGAGCATCTGACACCGTTGCAGGTTCCCTGCACTGTATGTGGACCTTGAGGTACAAGGGCCCCATGATGTTATTGTAACTATGGTGGTGAGGTCTTGCACGAAGTCTACACTAGGAACTTCACCTAGGGCCCATGAATCGGTATGCTACTTTTAGTACCTTCGGGGCATTCAGACTTACAACTAATGTGATAGAATTTCAGGATTGTCACCAGCCTAAGCCGACTCTTAAGACAAGAGAACCGACCGAACTGGAAAATGTTTACAAAAAGTATTTACAATTGTTTCCCCGGTTTTTTTCTTTTTTATCACGTAATTAAAGTGTTCTGGTGATTTTCACCTTCTCTTTTATTACTGCCCTTATGCAATGACTCTTCAAAAGGTATAAAAATTAACAGAGCATTCTTACTGATTTCACAATTGAAATCGGTTACTAACCTAACGATCATGGAAATAATACCCAGGATTGACGGTATACAATATCCAATTAACATTGCTGAATAATGGAGGAAATCAGTTACATTATAAGAAAACCCGGTCACCTGATACTGGAACAAAATCACCTGCTTGTCTTTAATGAGAAGATCGTAACATTTGTGAAATTCAACGGAAGAAAAAGGACAAAAAATGGTTCAAATGGGCCGGCCGGTGTGGCCGAGCGGTTCTAGGCGCTTCAGTCTGGAATCGCGTGACCGCTACGGTCGCAGGTTCGAATCCTGCCTCGGGCATGGATGTGTGTGATGTCCTTAGATTTAAGTAGTTCTACGTTCTAGGGGACTGATAACCTCACATGTTAAGTCCCATAGTGCTCAGAGCCATTTGAATTTTTTTGGTTCAAATGGCTCTGAGCAGTATGGGACCTAACTTCTGAGGTCATCAGTCCCCTAGAACTTAGAACTACTTAAACCTAACTAACCTAAGGACATCAAAGATATCCATGCCCGAGGCAGGATTCGAACCTGCGATCGTAGCGGTCGTGCGGTTCCAGACTGTAGCGCCTAGGACCGCTCGGCCGAAACCAGCCGACAAGGAAAAGGACATGCAGTGGTAAGGAAATGGCCATACACGCCATTACTCAGTCCAGACTCAGGTGATGGACTCAGGCAACAACCGCCACCAGCACTCGCATGCGAAGAACTAATAGTGGCCAGAGAGAGTGCATTTGTATCACAGAGCAGCAGCCGTATAAATAAAATCAATGGGGAATAATCTGGTCGGGCTTGAAGGCCTCCACCTATTCCACACCCACGTGGTTCCCAAATAATAGATGTTTTTAGATTCCGCACTTGCATGGAAACTTCGAGAATTCACGAATAATATCATAACATGTAATTACTTAAGGTAACAATGAAGAAAACTTATTATACAGGAAAGGTTGAGCAGGTGGCTCTCCAGATAACGACGACCGGTACAGTTCGAACAAACAACTCGACTATCAGTTTAGAAATAAAGGGCGTAAATAAATAGGAAAAACGCACCCTTACTTTCACACAAAATGTGGGCAAGTTATTCTAACTTAAACATGATGGAATGTTTCTGTGATGGGTGAATTGCACCACGTTGTTCCACTGGGACAAAGCAGAGTCTGATCAGTGCAAAAATTGCACATTTATCATCAGCTATTACTGCTGCCTCTTAGCACAAAGGGAGACACACAGCTTTTCAGATGAACTGGACTTAAATATTTCAGGCTATTTTACAACGGACAAAACGCATATTTCGGAAGTTCCAAGCAGAGCAACATAGGGTTACGTCTGTACTCACCAGCTGATGACGTCACAGGTCCGAGATTAAGGCAGCAAAGTTAAAGTTCTTATACATTGGGATATAGGAGACTCATTGTTTACATTACTATAATTACGCACTAAACTTGATTTCAATTCGATAAAAAGTTATTCACGTTAATATGTAGTCGAAATAATCGGTACACGCCGATCTTAGTTTTTTAAAATTATAACAGTTATTTTTGGTCAAAACGCGTTATCCCGGACGCGTATACTCGTCTTTCTCCTTCTGCCGGCCAGGGTGGCCAAGCGGTTAAAGGCGCTACAGTCTGAAACCGCGCGACCGCTACGGTCGCAGGTTCGAATCCTGCCTCGGGCATGGATGTGTGTGATGTCCTTAGGTTAGTTAGGTTTAAGTATTTCTAAGTTCTACGGGACTGATGACCTCAGATGTTAAATCCCATAGTGCTCAGAGCCATTTGAACCATTTGAATCTCCTTCTCCACAAAGGTTTCACCGGTTACTACGTGAAAACGGAAACCAGAGAGAGCTTCCCAGCTACAGGAATCTTGTGTTCGTCGTCCTGTTCGCCCCTCAAAGCAGCGAGTGCACAGCTCTCGCTCCAGCAGACGACGTCCAACTCAACTTCCATCGCAAATAGACAGAAAAGACATTCAAACACTCATTTCTTCACGTTCACACACAGAAGAGGGATCAGGAAAAGGAATAGGCATACATGTGGAAATGTGGACCATAATAAATGACGTGATATAATCAAGCACTGATGACATTCGCAAAATACTTGATTTTGTGGTAAGAAAGAACGTTTTTCTGCCGTCTGTCCATCTATTCAAGCCTTCTCGGGCGGTTCATACTGTCAACCACAGTTATACAGTGGGACACATAATTCATAATTGCTTTAGTCAGTAGGAAGTTCTTATGGAAGGGCTCTGTTGAGACGTTTCATTATTTGGGAAGTTTGGGCTACATAATATCACTGCCAATCGCTTTCTCCCTTTTCTCTCATTCATATAAACGAAAACACAGGATCACATTTCAGTTAGATTCACAACACAGACACCCATGACACTTCATAATGTGCCAGAGGACAGCAGCGGCAAACCATGCTCATTGCGAACTCGCCTAGGGCGGCAGTGTGCGATTCCCGCCGTGTTCTCGAGGCTCTTTGTCTCATTGAGGATGCGTCCCTCACTCTCCTATATTGTCGACGCGTGGCAGAACTATCCCGAAATTCGCTTCATTAATACGTCGTGAATTGGTGGTACGTGGCACAGTTCAAGTCCTCCCCTATTTGGTAGTTGGCGCCATTGCGCTCCCATCACGGCAGAGCGTGTTTAGATTGTAAAACAGCCAATCGCAGCATCACGACAAGACGAGGAGCGGCCATGAAATAGTCGAGGGCAGTCTGGTGTGGAAAACGGAAGCATCGACAACTTGGCGCCAGCCCTAGGGGTCGCGACCAGCAATGAGAAGACAAGACTTTGCGTGCACCAGGCCACGGAAGGCGCGCTGTCGTATCTTGTTTACGTCTTGGGGCGCCTGTTCCAGGGAGTTGGTTTGGAGAGCAGTGGTGACTGGTAAGGTATGAAGTGATCGGCTGCTGGCAGCTTGGGAATGTGGCTCTGTGGGTATGGAAGAAAGGACGACGTGTATCAAGAGGAGCCCCAACAGAGACGCGACGAGTCTGCAGAGAGTCGTCAAGGAAGCGAGCAACCGAGATGGAGTCAGCTGTACAGGTGGTGTGGCCGCTCGAGAGGGCAGTAATGGGGCCAGCCTGGAAGAGTGTGGGCCTCAACGAACAGCGACGTGTTATCAGCACGAGCCATCGGTTCCTGCATCTGAAGAAGCAGACAGTGTTCGGGTTCTCGGCTTCAGGGAAGGTCATGCTGCCGAGTCACAAGCAGAGGCGGACTGTGGTGTGTACTGTTGAAAGACGCTGCAGAAGAAATGGCATGCCGGTTGTGCTCAGCGGAAAAATTGCTGTGCGGACGACTGTGTATGGTTGTGTTTCAGCTTCACCTGTGTCAGTTATTCTGCTGTTATGAGGGCAGAGCCACTGCTAAACCAAGTGGTGTTGTTGTTGGAAATAAGTTCCAGTAGGAGAAAATTCTATGAGAACTCGACCCTGAGGGTTGGTCTCAGTTCGAAATTCGCTTTGTACTTCCAACTGATTACCTTTCTGTAATCAATAAATGGCTCCCCTTTTCCACATCTCAAAGTCCAATGGTTATATTCCCAGAAGTAATAACAATGCGTCATTCGGAGTTGTACAGTGGATACCTTCTACACAACTAATACTTTTTAAGAATATAAATTTGCCACAGTACACTGAAAAGGCATAGATTGCTGGTTAGAATTAACATGAACTTTCTCGTGCCCACCACTTTGTCGGCAGTGGCTGCTGGCACATCACAGGACCATACGAAAATTGTCCTAAGAGATAGCCATGACGCTGTGGGTACACAGGCGAAGGGAGCCTGTCCCGTTCCGGCAGCAATACCCGACTGTGGGCAGGCAATCGCCCACCGTACCTACCACTCGTAATGTTCGCTCAGTTGTATCTTTTGTTAGAGCTACCTGCAAGCACTGAAATCTCGGACTGGCTCCTCGACATAGAACACAGCTTTAGCCCGATGGGAAGTTTAGGCATTGAAATTCCAGTAAAAGGAAAAAAATTGTGATGTTTCTAAAACGTAGTAACTGTAAAAATGGAAAAGTGCAGATTTATTAATTTTACCTTTTGGTAACTGTTTTTCCTGCACTACTGAGTTATTTATTTGTAGTGATTACAATGTTGCACGACGAGCTAGTTTCACCGTTTTTGCCTTTGTCAGGCGTAGCTATGCAAACGGTATAATCAGTACACTAATGTTTCTTACGTCTATGTTAGTTTCTATGTGTACGTATGGCACATTTTGCTTACGTCATAGCTGCTATGATGAGGGCATCTCGCAGAGTATTTCTGTCACGTCATTTCTACGCACTTCCGTTTGTGCGATCACGATAACATCGTATATCTCGGCTCTAGCTGCAGCGGTGATATATGTTTGAAATGGAAATTATACGTATTTCGCGCAGAGTCGGTGATTATGTTCAATTTTCAGAGATAGTATTCTGTGGTTTTATAAATGTTCTTTTGTTTTGCGTTTGTCGTGATAATTTACACTTCTTCTTTTACAATGTCAGTATAAGTATCCAGATATTTTTTAATGTTTAAAATCTGTCTGTTCATGCCGGATATCTTCTAGGTATTTTTCTGTATGAGTGTAAATTTCCATTTTCTCCAAAATGTTCATTCTATGTCCTTTAGGTACCTCGTGCAGATTTTCCAGGGCGTTTTCAAAATTTTCTGCCTCATTTTTTCGATTTTAAGATGAAACTAAAATATGGATTGCTTGCTTTCGCTATTTCATGTATGTTCTTTACATCTAATTCTGAAATTCTTACCAGCTGGTCGGATACAAAATTTGTAACAATTGTGGCAAGAAAGTATAGGTGCCTGGATTTGAAAAAGTGAAGATATTATTTTTTGTTCATCATATTTCGGTCCACAAGTTACGTGTACGGAACGCTAATCTTATTTTTGTTTTCTTGGGCAAGTTGTTCGTTTTCTTAAAAAAAAATGGCTCTGAGCACTATGGGACTTAACTACTGTGGTCATCAGTCCCCTAGAACTTAGAACTACTTAAACCTAACTAACCTAAGGACATCACACACATCCATGCCCGAGGCAGGATTCGAACCTGCGACCGTAGCAGTCGCGCGGTTCCGGACTGCGCGCCTAGAACTCGTTTTCTTCGTCATTCGGCATATGTATAATGTTGCAACACTAGTAGGTCTACTTTTTATTTTTTTCTTCTCTCTTTTAGTGTTACTTACTTATGTATGCTAGATGTTTTTTTTTAATTTTTTATATTGTTCGTATAATTTGAGCACCACTTTGCGATTGAAATCGGTTTGTTGTGCTGTTTGTTGTAGTATTTTTTATTTCATTTTGTATCGAATTATTTTCGGAGGTAACTTTGAAATACTGTTAATCATTCATTTGAGATAAACGTATTTACGTGAATTTAAGTGACCAGCATTTTCATCTATGATGATGTCACTAGTTTCTACGTACTTAAAATTGGTGATGTGTTTCTTTGTTGGTTTATTTTAAGTCGAAAAAGTTTACGGACTTTTTTTCTATTTAGTTGTAATCCTAAGAGTAAATGAATCAGTACTGCTGCAGAAACCTGTACCAAAACTAAAATATGTCTTCCTTCGACCTCATGCATGATACGAACACTCTACAAAAGAAATTAATTTTTTTTGTGCACTTCTACAAAATATATTTGATGTCTGTCTTGTGATATACACTTTTTCAGAAAAGTTCCAGGACAGATTTTTTTTTTTAATAGAAAATTGAACTTACCAAGTAGTGATCCTACCTCATATTCGAGTAGCCCCTTGGCTACCTCTCCACAGTTGTCAACATTCTTGCAGGTGTTGAAAGCAAACAGGGAACTTTTCAACTGTGATGCGTGTAAGCTCATTTGGCACAGCTCGTTGGATGTCTGCGATATCTCGATCGAGCTTTCCTTTCAGTCGCCTTTCCACTCGGGGAAACAAGAAAAATTTTGCAAGGTGAGAGGTCGGTGAATATGGAGGATGTGCGATGGCAATAACAGAATGTCTGACAATATACTTGGTAACACATAGAGAAGTAGGGGTCTTGCATTACCATACAGTAAGCACCAGTCCTCAGAATGCCACAAATCAAGGCAGCGACGTTGCTTATCGCAAAAGTTTCTGATACTTAGATGTAAAGAGTTCGGTTCACTGTTTGACCTGGAGGAACACATTCATGATGAAGTAATCCTCTCCTATCAAAGAATGCGATCAGCATTGTCTTTGTTCTCGAAGGTTGTAGTGTGACGTTTTTCGAGGCTGGTGATCCAAGACTTCGCCATTCAGTATTTCGACGCTTCATCTTAGGGCTTACTGGTAGCACCAACTTTCGTCCTCAGTAATAATCTTTGACAGAAATATAGGATCTCGTCTAGCTCTATCCAGTAGTTCAGCAGAAATTTTTCGTCTTTCCTCTTTCTGTTCACCTATTACTGTGTGAAGGACGAATTTTGCATTACGTTTCTGCTCCCTAAATCTTGCGTAAAATCATATAACACCCATCATGATTCAATTAAGTTCTTCTGATATCACACACACAGTTACGAGACGGTCTTCTTGCAATAACTGCCTTGCACGTTCCATGTTTGCATCGGCACGTGGTGTAGACGGGCGACGAGCTCTGGGATTGTCTTGCCTGAAATCTCTGCCTTCACGAAACTTTTTTTGCCATTTGGAAACATGAGTTTTTGAGAGTGCCTCGCCTGCATATGGTTGCTGAATCATTGTCCGCGTTTCATTAGGGGTTATCCCGAGCTTAACGCAAAACTTAATGTTCACTCTTTGCTCACAATCAGCATCCATTGTGTCACCGTAACTAATGCGCCAAGAACTCCAGCAGTGTGTTGCTAAGCACAGCACTGCCACCGAGGGTTAGCGCGGAAACATGGCTAATGTCATTTCAAGCACGCACACATTCCAGGTAACATAGAAACAACGTTTGTTCCTTTCTAGTGTTGCACACTCAGAAACTAAAAAAAAAGGGAATTTCCGAGCAGCAGCATCATGATAAACATAAACTGAACGAATGGGGAGGCATAGTTTGTCGGCGAATTTCAGTGATGAAATCCTCTCGGGTTATCAGCGAGGTCATGGCGTCGTGTTGCTGCAACGTTTCTGCGGGTTCCTCACTTGTTATCTTTAGGCGAATGTCGGGTTCTTGTCAACACCTTTGGCTCACCCGTTGTTTCCTCAGCAGAAGAGGTTGTGATCCAGATGTTATAAAGGAACGATCTAGACGTGAAGCCGACAGTGCGCTTCAAGATCATGAGTCGGAAACAAGTCGAAACGTTTCAACAACGCGATGCCACATCTCGGCTGATAGCCAGAAGAGATTCTATTAATTAACTAAACACTTCTTCTTCACACTATTTCCTCTTTCATGAATAAATGTTATACAGAAACCTACGACAGTTACGCCGCAACAAAATAATTTTATTAATTTTTTTGGTTTGACTAGAACGATTTTGACTTTGGTTTTTTACCTTGGTACGTAGTGATCTACTGACGTGCTAGATGTAAATATTCAGTAAACTCTGAGTTTAGCGTCAGTGTGACTGGAATGAAGGACTTACAATATGAGAGAACGTCGTCGAGCCATTGTTTACACTTGCAAGTAGTTCTCTTAAACCAGTTAAAAACAGTTTCCTCGAATAGGCGTACGGCGATTTACTGTGCAGCGCTTCTCCAACTGTTTCTGTCGCTACTAATTTTATTTTGATGGGAGATCACACGTACTTAACATGATTCTGTTTTATGTGAGACATACAACAGAATCGTGTTAAATAGACTGTAAACAGCGCGCTTTCCCATCTTTACAGTACATAGAACAATCATTGTACGGAACACATAACTTGGTAATTAGCCAATCAGTGTAGTAGGTCAGTGAACCATCTACACTGAAGCGTAATGATCCGAGCCATAATGGAGATTTTCGGCGTAGCTATCGAATCGTTTATGGTTTGAACTAATGTGTGCGTAATTACAAATGAGCAAACTATTGATATAAATTCGACGTCAGCGCAAATAAATCTTTTCGTGTACTCTTGTACGACATGTGAGGCTGGCCCCTAGACAGCCATCGATAAATCACGGAGTATGTTTAGGGATGTGTCCGAGGTGCTAAGGTTCTCTTTTAACAGCAGAAGTAGCGCCAGAACGATTGTTATCAGAGAATTTCACACAAGACACGTATGTTGTTACCCTCGCGGTGACTTAGTTTGGAACTCAATAGGAATTACAATGTCTTGGTAAAGTTTCCAGCAGCGTGCATAAGCAAACACACGGATTCACATGACCTCTCAGAAGGTCTTTGAACACTCGAATATTGAGGAATATGTCTATCAGAAACTTTTTGCAAACAGTCTAAACGTTTTGACTCCAAATTACCCTAAATATTATCCCTTGGTGTGTGGTTGTATGTAACGTCTTATGTCGCTATCGATGCACTAATACCCTGAATTGCTCACGTACTTACACATACCGTAAGGCACCCCTGTAGGTGAAAGTTTTACTTGTTCTTATAGCACAATTGCTATGTTCTCGTGCGTGGTCGAACCTCTGCGGCTTGTTAAATTAGAAGAGGATATTGGTTTCCTTGCCTCCGTGATTTAGCTGATGATCTCTGATTGTCAAAAATTGTACCCGGAGACTGTTTGCTGTTACAGTCCAAGCTAACCAGCAACGACTACCTTCACCATGCGTCGTTGACCACAACAGTTGGCCCACGGACCCGGGGGCGTTACTCGAACTCAGGTAACCACGATAGATGCTTACCACTGTGGCCGTAAGACGACTTTTACCTGCTGGATAAAGCAGCTGGACCGCAACAACTGTCTGCTCTTGGTCAGAGCCTCCGTGTTTTCTAAATATGTGTTGTAATTATCAGTCCTAAACCTTGGCGCAGGTATGACAACCTGCCACGATAAATTATTTACTCAGCTGGTAAACAGTACACTTACACGGCACAGGGTGTTCTATATGGGCTCTGCCTATTTTGTACCTTTCTTAATTTTATTTCTTACTTACTTGCACCTAACGGGAAGAATTCGTTGTTGAAAAGATTTCTCCGAATTTTAGAAGTAGTCCTCCACTACGCTCCATTGCCTACTGCCTGTGTACTTCTCCCATTGCGGCCAATCAAAACCGCCTTCAGTCGCGCATATTTCTTCATACCTGTAGTCGTGTGAACGTCGTAAGAATTCTTTATACGTGAACAAATTCCAAAGTTCGGACGCATACATATCAAACAAGCTATGCTTTCGTCATGAACCACTGATTACACCGTATTCTATGAGTTCGTCCTTTTCAGTGAGAATTTTGAAAAGAAGTGCCCGTAGGACTGAATTCTGTTACCATTTCCTTTGCTTTTAAATGTTTCAAAGTGTGACGTGGCCGGTGCCGCTTGTACGATTCTTTTTTCAAGTAACGTAAACTTCGTTCATAGCTATAAAAGATTCCAGATACTGAAGAAAGATTTTTAATAATTCATAGTATACAAAGAAACAAATGATTCGTCGCATGCTCGTAACCTTTTTATCTGGTGAGCTACTGAGGCAGCCAGGCTTTCTAAAATGGAACGTAATACATTTGTGCAGTATTGAACAGCTCGAAAACAGGGTTGCAGTGAAATAATGATTATTAATTTTCGCAATGAAGTGTCTAATATATATTCTCGGAAATGTTCTCGTTCTGTAGAGGAAAATTCACCTCCAACGAACCATGAAAACTGTATAACGGGAGAGCAAACAGTTAGTTTCAGGGCATTGCTTTAGTGTATATGAAATCCAGCGCGACTACGATGTGGGTATACAAGCACCGGCATGTAGGCAAGGGGGTAGGGTGGCACTCGTGTCTTTACGTAGTGCGTGCGGTAAATGAAGGAATGTGAAGTATGGCGACGTTATTAGTAAATGCGTCAAAACGGCAACAACGTGTGTCGGTGTGTGGGTCTTATGTTGACGAGTTGCACAACGGATTGGTCTGGCAAGTACGCTTTGGCTCCTGCAAGAAGCAATTTCCATCCCACACTACTGCAGAAGTCAGACAGACGCTTCTAACGCACCAAAAACAAATGCCTGAAAAACTTTCTGGAGTCGTCCGCTGTAAGGAAAAGAAACAAAAATATTCTAGTTTCTTACGTAACTAGTGGGATACTTGGGTACTGGAGTATTGATAGTTGGTGTAAGAAAAACATTAAAATAACGGAAAATATTATTTATTTCAAAATTTAAGAAAAATCAAAGAAACAATTATTTATAAACTGATACACAAATTTCCGGGATCTTTTCGGAATAGGAGGTTACCTGTTATGGATAGGAATCCCGTTAATGACATTTATATACAAAGTGTGGAAAAGCTCTTTTATCCCACTAGTTACGTAAGAAACTAGAATATTTTTGTTTCTTTTCCTTACAGCGGACGACTCCAGAAAGTTTTTAGTAAATGCGTCAAAACGGCAACAACCTGTGTCGGTGTGTGGGTCTTATGTTGACGAGTTGCACAGCGGATTAGTATTTACTCGGCAGAATGGCTGAGAGCTGCGCCTACTCAACTTGAATAATTACCTGACTGAATTTTTCCAAGTACGGTCGAGGCTGTCGTGTGAGAAATGTAATGGAGTGACGTGAATGAAGTATGTTATTTCTAATGGAGGAAAGATGGGGCTCGCCTATACTGTAGCACACAATACCGTGAGCTGCGACGACTGCTGCCTGCGTCGCTCGCCGCTGAAAAAAACAAAACTATCTGTATCTTCGCCAAACAAACTCTCACTACGCCTTAATGAAGTCAAGGTCTCCTATCTGCCCCTAGTCTAGCTATTGGCGTGGTACACCGGTCAGATGACCAGTTCACAGCGATGCCACTCAATGTTCACTAGCAGGCGCTAACTAATACTCTGTCTGTGTTCACACCGCACATTAAGTGTCGCGGCCAACACATTGAACAAACGCTTAATCGCGAATGACTGAATATAGAGTATCACTCCAATTCGCTAGCGACAGAGGTGACCTCTCAGTGCAGTACTGAGTAGAGAGTTTGTTCCTTGCTCTCTGCATACACGCACTAGCGCACTCGCTCCCGCTACGTGTTACCGCTACAAGAGTGTCACTGGAACGACTTCCCTCCACGCAAAAAGCGGAAGGATATATCATCCGCTGTCTTTCCCTCACTCCTCTGGCTCATCGCATCAGAAATAGTCCACCAATCAACGTTACTCTTACAAACGGGAGAATGGCTAAGCCGACCAGTCTGGAAATATATAGCATCTGCGTTAGGCGTTTACTGTCCACTTGTGAGAACTCTGAAACTGCGCACTAGGTCCATCAAAAAAATGCGTATGCTGGGGCTCTCCCAAAAAATACAGCGGGTTTTGCTTTTGAGGTGAACACGCAGGCCATTATCCCTTTCTCTCGGGCAAAACTGTTTTGGTCTGTGGGCGGCTGGCCGGCTGGCGCAGCTGCGTGCTAACTCACCCTCCTATGGACTTTCCAATGGGCTGGTTGCCTCTGCCGAACGAAAACTCCTGTGGCTGTCGTGTCTTGAATGTTTGTGTACGCCTGCCTCGACTTTTTAATCTCAGTGCGCACCTGCGATTTATTTATTGGATTTGCATAACAATTAAATGGAAATATGTAAAATTGACTCTACACTATCTTGCTTGGGCTCGATTGAAATGTCTTGATACGCAGAATACGATGGTGATGTCGGAATATATAAGAAATGAAGGTCAGGAGACCATGCCACTTTACATTTTTTTTTTTTTTCTGCTGAATGTCAAACACCAGTAGACATGCCTGCCGCTGTGACCGAGCGGTTCTAAGCCCTTCAGTCCACAACCATGCAGCTGCTACGGTCGCAGGTTCGAATCCTGCCTCGGGCGTGAATGTGTGTGATGTCCTTAGGTAAGTTAGTTTTAAATAGTTCCAAGTCTAGGGGACTGATGACTTCAGGTGTTAAGTCCTATAGTGATAAGGGCCACTTGAACCATTTTTGAACCAGTAGACATCCATCGCAGGATGGAGAACATCTATGGGCAGCATGTCTGTCGAAAATCGGGCCTGACGTGGGATGTTTCTGCTTCATGATAATGCACTTTGCAATATCTCTTTGCAGAATAAATCAAATAGGAGATTGTAGAGTACCTGCCATATATTCCATCTGTCTTCCCATGTGATTATCTCGCCTTTGGCCCCTTAAAGAAGGATCTGAAGGGTCGATGGTTCCTTTTGGATGAGGATGTGCAGCAAGCAATTACGGACTTTATTACGCACCTTGATGTGATGTTGCTCCAAACAAGTATCTTACATTTCGCATGATTGCCTCAGTGCTCAAGGCGATTTGGCTTGACTAGCATACTGATATTGGACTGTACAGTCTTCAAAGAGGAACTATTTGGAGCCATTTATATAACAAGTCCCCATCGTGATGCTTGATTCTTCCATTTGAGTGATTTGTAACTGTTAATAGCAAAAAGTTTGACTGCGAAGATTAATAAGTACTCTATCACTGTAGTACTTTTTCCTGTGATGGTATTAGAAAAAGGTAGACTGCATTCTTCGAATTAAAGAAAAACATGAAAAGTTTATGGAGCAGCTACGTAGTGTTACTTACGAATATTATACATATATTATCGTCCTTTTTAGCTTCATGACTGTTTCGTTGCACTTCAGATTTTTATAATTTACAGTGGTTTCTACGAGTATGACTTATCACGCAACCAGAGGCCTAAGCAACTCAGGGTTGAAGGATAGCGAGTGGAAGCTGCATACCAGATGAAGCTGTATACCAGATCAACTCTCGTTGGTCTGGTCCAAGGGCCTACCTGAGTGTAGGTTTTGGTCGGTTTTCTACACTCGTCTAGACCAGTCTGGGGTACGTTCCCCATTTCGACCTTGGGTGACATTTGACACAATAGGAATACATGCGGAGTATGAAGCTTATACGAATAACAAACAAGTTCCACATGCAGCTTAACTTCCTTGGTATAAACTGACGCCTGTGGCGATATGAACTGCATGCAATTGCAGAATGAAAGTAGTCGTCCACACAGCCCCCCCCCCCCCCCCATTTTCAAACACCTCTCCTCCTGAAACCTTCTACCAAAACAATAGCCTCTCTGGACTAACTATACAGTGACAACTAGGCATAGGGATTGGTACGTGGTGAAGCTGATTCCTTGCACTTCCTTAGTATCACCCATAGTTCTTGGTCGCTTAGAGATCGACCGTTTCCTTTTGTAGTGTGACTAACCCAGCATTTCTCAATCGTCGCGTCACTACAGCTGGTATGCCGCGAATACGAGTCAGGTGCGTCCCGAGACTTAATGTCTTCTAATCTTCCGCAGGTGAAATACATACGATGTAAAAACATTTTTCCAAATTGTTTCTTGGAGTAGTCCAGTTTGCATGTAATCACTCATCACGCTTGATTATACGCACGATAATAAAAAAGATGTATTGTATGTACTTTGTGTTCGTTTCTCTGTTTCTAGGGAAAAATCGCAAGTACAGTTGTTACGAAAGTTAGAAACGTACTTCGGTCCCAAAGGAAAAAAGGTTGACAAACACGGGACTAACCTATGTAAGAAAACAAACAAATAGTGGCTTTTAAACTGAACGAGATGCATCTTATTTAACGAATGGTTCAGACCGATTGCCGATAAATTATTCGGTACTGCTTTCTGTACGATGGCCATAAAAGAAATACTAGTGACAATATTTAGCATTCAACACACAAAGTTTCACATCACTGTAAATTGGGAAACGTGATGAGACGTGTCTCGGACGTGTAAATTGAGCAGTGTATCTCAACAGGCCTCGGAAGTCGCATCGGTACCAACCAACCGCTGAGTCAACTTCACTCAACAGACGTCACTGGATGCGGATACAAAGGGGCATGTGGTCAGCTCCGCGCTCGCCCGGCCGGAGCGATACGTCTCAGTTAAGTAGTCTCTCCATTGAGCCCACAAGGGCTGAGTGCGCCCCGCTTGCCAACAGCACTCGGCAGACCCGGACGGTCACCCATCCAAGTGCTGGACAAGCCCGACAGCACTTAGCTGATCTGATGGGAACGGATGTTACCTCTGCGGTAATACCATGGTGTAAATTCAGCACGTAAAAGAAAAAATTGCTCAGCAATAACAGTGATCATGCTAACGTCGGCTCTAACCTTGACAATGGCTTCAATTCGGCGACTAAGAGTGTCCACAAAATTTTTCAGGTGTGCCCTGTGCAGGTGAAGCCACGCAGTGATGTTTAGGTCATGTAGAGCCACCAAACTGCTGGGATATTGATCGCTACGTTTCACTCGCTTTTACAAATAATCTCTGGTAGGGCATTGAAAACGTGTGATTTTGCAGGACAATCGAGTACCCGACTGAAAATGCCCAATGCATGCCATTCCCTTACTAATAGTCGCTCAGATATTAAACTTCCTGGCAGATTAAAACTGTGTGCCGGACTCTGTCTGAGTTCGAGGAGGAGGAGTAGGAGATTAGTGTTTAACGTCCCGTCGACAGCGAGGTCATTAGAGACGGAGCGCAAGCTCGGGTGGCGGAAGGATGGGGAAGGAATTCGGCCGTGCCCTTTCAAAGGAACCATCCCGGCATTTGACGGAAGCGATTTAGGGAAATCACGGAAAACCTAAATCAGGATGGCCGGAGACGGGATTGAACCGTCGTCCTCCCGAATGCGAGTCCAGTGTGCTAACCACTGCGCCATCTCGCTCGGTGTCTGAGTTCGAGTCTCGGTCCGGCAGACAGTTTTAATCTCCCAGGAAGTTAAATATAAGCCCACACTCCGCTGCAGAGTGAAAATCTCATTGTTGAAATGCGCCTGCATTCGCTGACAGCAGCAGTTCTTGTCGAACTGACACCGGATATTACTGACGAGGCGTGACACTCGCCTCCGGTACCTACTGGTTAGGATCTTCTCGCAATCGCCGTTCTTAGACCGTGATACACCATTTCTTCTAGTCCCGCTGGATTATCGACGTTGATACACCAACGAAAAGAACAACTTCTTTCACAGCGCAGTCACGAATGCGTCCAAATATGATAGCTCTTTTCACCCATTCTGCCCCGTCACCCTGTCTTACTGCGGAGATTCCACACAACCGACTGGTACATCAAACACTGCATCTCTGACACGACTTTACACCAGCGTTAGAGGGTGACGTCACGGTGTGGTACCAGCTCTACATCAACTGCAGCCCTCCAAACCGACGACGCTGGCCTTTCAGGGGGGTGACTAGCATTAGGTCGGTGCGTAAGTTTACAGCGTTTTTGTTTCTCATGCTCCTTTTCCGGCTGCTGTGAGTTTATTTATCGATTTTTTATTTGAACTTTGCTATTGCTATTTGAGTTTACAAATTGTAAAGGAGCTAGTGACTGTAAACGCTAGAAAATTGAGTGCCAAGAGGAGAAATAGGAACATTTCCGACAGATTTTTCTGTTTGAGTTCAATAGAGGGGTGAAAGAAGTGGAGGCAGCCGGAAACATTTAAACCGTACGTTGGCGTAATGTCACTGGACAGAAAATCACAAGGAAACGGTCTTTTCTTTTTTAAGGAGGGCCATTTGACATTAGCGGCTTTAAACGTTCTGTAAGACATTCGGGGTTTGATGAAGATCGTTTAAACGCATTAATCCATAATTATCCACGTCAGTGTGCTCGAAAACTGGCAGATGTGATGAAATACGATCATTCCATGTAATGGGGAAGGTTGGAATATCGAGTGTATAGGCAGCGCGCGCTCTGAGCCAAAATCGCATAAATCAGGGGGAGGCCATATGTGCAGCTCTGTTGCTGGCCATCAACTGCCTCGTAAACAACACCGTCCATTCCTATCCTGTATCGTTACTGGCGACGAGAAATGATGTCTTTATGCTAAAAGATGGAAAAGAAAGTAATTGTTGAGCCCAAAGAAAGCAGTAGCTCCCCGTACAAAGATTTGGGCTCATCCACAAAAAGATAGTGTTGCGCATCTGAAAGAGCAGCGACGGTGTGGTGTACTACGAAACTACTTCCCCGAACTGAACCATCACCGCTGACATTGATTGTCAACAACTGAGACGCCTTGCAGACGCAATGCGAGAGCAGCGACCAGGAAGACCGCGTGAATTGATGCTGCTCCGCGATATAGCCCACCCGTCCGCATTCTACCAGACTGACAAAAAACACTATCCCGGAGTTGGGCTGGGAAGTCATTTCGCACCCACATTATTCACCTGATCTTGTGCCCTCAGATTTACAACTTTTCCGCTGTCTATCGAACAACTTTCAACGGACTTCGTATCCGGGTGAAAATGTGCTCCAAATGCGGCTTTACGAGTTCTTCTCTTGAAAACCACGTGATGTCTACAGTCGCGGAATCGAAAAGTTACCCACTGTTGTAAGACTGTTGTAAACAATAAAGGATAGTGTATTAATGATACCGAGCGATGTGGCGCAGTAGTTAGCACACTGGCCTCACATTCGGGAGGACGATGGTACAACCCCGCATCGAGCCATCCTCATTTAGGTTTCCGTGTTTCCCTAAATCGCTTCAGGCAAAAGCCGGGATGGTTCCTTTGAAAGGGCACGGCCGACTTCCTTTCCCCGTCCTTCCCTAATCCGATGAGACCGATGACCTCGCCGCGATAAGGCGATAACCCTAATGTATTAATGATGACTAAATTCTGTGTTACATATCTTTGTTGTGTCTATTAAGCGTATGGTAAAGCGCTACGAACTTATGCATGAACCTCATATATTATTTGGTGAATTTACGTTTGTTTTATTGCAAATAATTTTCAAGTAACCTTTCAGCGTGCTATAGTCAGCGTTTCGAACAGTTGTTGACAATTATCTTCACAGAGAGAAATACACGGAATGTCCAAGGAGGAATTGTTAGCATTCAGGTATACGACAGGAACTCTCGTTTCAATCACAGAACGTCATATGGGCATATGACTTATTCCGAATGGTTTCGGAGGTAGACTACATTTCATGCCACTTTTGTACGTTTTTCTTGAATAGCTCGAAAACCACGGTTTCTTGCGAATAGGGGTCGCAGTATGAAATTGAACTACGATAAATTTCCATAAATTTCCTACAAAAACAATGCCGGTTCATTTTTATCTAGGACCAACAGTTCGCGCGAAGAAAGGGAGGTAATATTGAAAATCACGCACGGCCCACATGTGTTGTAGCTTAGGTAAAATCAAATGGCTCTAAGCACTATGGTACTTAACATCTGAGGTCATCAGTCCCCTAGACTTAGAACTACTTAAACCTAACTAACCTAAGGACATCACACACATCCATGCCCGAGGCAGGATTCCAACCTGCGATCGTAGCAGACGCGTGGTTTCGGACTGAAGCGCCTTGAACCACTCTGCCACAGCGGCCGACAGCTTAGATAATTTCTTAGGTTAATTTGAGATAGTTTTCAGACATGATAGACCACAAGTGTACTATATCAAATTGTTCATCTTCACTTCCTCTATACTACTGTGGTGCATTGTAAACAATGACAATATACTGTGTAATACAAAAAATTAACAACAACGCATATTAAATGCGTTATATCTCGGAAACCGTTTGTAATAGGGCATATGTCGGTGTGAGGATTTTTTTTTTTCTTTTAATGATCGTTCCTGTCATATTCTTGGCCGCGCGGGATTAGCCGAGCGGTCTGACGTGCTGCAGTCATGGTCTGTGCGGCTGGTCCCGGCCGAGGTTCGAGTCCTCCCTGGGGCATGGGTGTATGTGTTTGTCGTTAGGATAATTTAGGTTAAGTAGTGTGTAAGCTTAGGGACTGACGACCTTAGTAGTTAAGTCCCATAAGATTTCACACACATCTGAACATTTTTTGTCATATTCTTGAACACTGACAGTTCTTCCCGGGACATCCTATATACCTGCTTGATGTAGTTTGCGAATAAAGAGTTCGGACGGGGTGTCCCCCCCAAAATAATTTCCAGAAATCTGATTGAATCGTTGACGTGATATTTCCATTCTGAATGAAATTCGCGGCGTGCCTTTAAAGAACGAATGGGAAGCGGTGTTGGCTCTTGCCCTGGGGCACGCGTCTTCCGCCAGAGTCAGCACCGGCGCTGAGCGGAGATTGCGCTGGCGCCGCCGCATAGCCCGACAATTTGCGGGAAATGGCAGGAAATGCCCGGCCGCCGCCCTATCCGAATAGAAACAAGGCCATCCCGCAGGAGGCAGCTAGCCTGCCGACGCAGCAGCTCCGCCAATCGCCGTGCGAGAGGAGCGGTTGCGGGACAACCTCCCCCGTTTTTATCTGCAGAGTGGAAAGAGTGCAACCGCCCGTGTCTGCACGATTTACAAGTGCTGTCGGAACTCTAGGGATAATTTTTGTTCTGGTGAAGCGACGAAATCAGGACGCTGGCGTCCAGTTCTGTAGATTTCGTCACCGTGAAAAATTATGCTGTACGTCCTTTTTCTGCGTCTCTGTTCCAAGAGATATGTTCGTCCACTGTCGTAAGCAACTGGAGCTATTCTGGATCACGGGGTCCCGAGCTCGATTCCCGGCAGGTTTGGGGATTATCCCTGCCTGCGGACTAGGTGTTTGTGTGGTCCTCATCGTGACAGTGGCTAAATTGGACTGTGTAAAAATTAGACTGCGTAAAAATGTAGACTTTGTACGGGCGCTTATTACAGAGCAGTTCGCCCCACAAACAAAACATCATAACCATCATCGTCAACTGTAGCTACGAATAGCAGAGAAAACAGCGATTTTGATCAAAGTACAGGAGACCGAGAGAAGTTAAATATTTGACAAGATCTTGCACAATAAAGCAAGAAATTGAGAATCCCCACCAATCCGAAAGAAAATTAAAAACTTACCTTATTTACCATTCTCTCTACAATTTATCCGAATATCTGGATTCAGGGACTGGAAACTTCTATTACATACAAGGCTAGTACCAGTGTCTGTTATAATGCAGTATGACAAGTAACAACGCGCTATAAATAGAACACAGTACTTATAGATGTCAGAAAACACTGTTCTCCAAAAATACCACTGTAATGAGGTGTATATTAAGCTACTAAAAGCAGATAAACGGCAGCTTTGTAACAAAACTGATAAGGCTACGATTTTATTTTGAATAACACCTTTCTTTGTAATTTGATCGATTAAATTTAGATGGCATAATTTTAATCAGCACTACAGTTTTCTTTCCCTTTCCTTTTTTATATAAAGTACTGATGAGATTATTTTAGTCATGTGGTAGACTGAGATTAAAAAGTTCCAAATTACAAAACAAAAGCAAGAAAAAAGGAAACAGATTACTCATCATAAGTTTTTCAAAGAAAAATTATGTACCAGAAACTAAACAAAAATTAATACAAATCACAATTTTTACAGCAAATTAATTCGATGTGATATTTCACAGTCTCAGATCAATATCAGCACTAGATAAAGAGTTAACAGTTTCAGCTGCAGATCGCAAGCCGTTACTCCATTTCCCAGGGTATCATCTCCTGGAGCAGTTTTGGGCTATATGCTTCGCTGGTCTGAAATCACATTCACATCTGTTAACGACGCACCGTCTCTATAACGTAGCGTTTTTCTGTCATGGCCGCTAGAATCCTGTATATAACCAAGTCGTACTGGGTATCTCAGATACTGGCGCTGGTACAGTGCGGACTCTGCAGCCGTTACTATGGAAATTTTTGTTAGACTTTCATCTCTCTTTCGTATCTGCCTCCAGGAAAAATGTTTGACTTGCAACCAATTATCTTTCGACATCGGTCGGCAAGTCTGCAGACTTCAGGAGGTATCGTGGGAACGTTCTTGTGTTGCGAGAATAGGAACATCAGCTGGTTCCATTCTGTATTTGTGGCTTGTTCTCTCAAGTCTGACGGAGCGATATCTGGAAGGGCATGGAGCCAAGACGCAGGGGTTTCATTGTTCCAGTTATAATGCACATTGAGTCATTTAGACATTTTTTGCGTGGGTTATCTGATCCTGCACCATGCTGGTGCTCTGTACTACGCAGGTGAGTACGCTAGGGATTGTGCAGCGCTGCCTAGGACACCTGCTTGCGCTCTCCAGGTTGTTGCTGCTAGTTGATATACAGAATGAAGAAATTTCCTTAGGGCTTCTAACACCGAATCGCCTTCTTTTACTATACCTATACTAACATCAAAAAAGTTTTGCATCACCCTTGTTCCCAGAACTCCTGAACATAGACATTGACTATGGATATTGTATCGCACACAAAAATATGGTTCAAATGGCTCTGAGCACTGTGGGACTTAGCATCTGAGATCATCAGTCCCCTAGAACTTGGAACTACTTAAAGCTAACTAACCTAAGGACATCAACACACATCCATGCCCGAGGTAGGACTCGAAACTGCAACCGTAGCGGTCTTGCGGTTCCAGACTGAAGCGCCTAGAACCACCCGGCCACTTCGGCCGGCTATCACACACACACACACACACACACACACACACACAGAGTCTCTTTGACAGTTCAAAGATGTCACTAAACTCGCCCAAAGATGTAAACAATCATGCACGAGCAGCGTCTATTAGACGGACGGGGGTCCGACAGCCGATCAGTTTCAGTCATTCCACCAGGAAGGAGGTACACGGCTCGTGTTGTCTGTAGTTCAACCACGCCTTGGCGGTCAATACGGCGGTCGATCTCGTCCGCATTGTTACTTTGTGCCAGTAAGGGAAGCGTAAAGGCGTCACGGAGTGAACCAAAGCGATGTTGTTCGTACATGGAGGAGATACAGAGAGTCAGGAACTATCGATGACATGCCTCGCTCAGACCGCCCAAGGGCTACTACTGCAGTGGATGACTGCTCGGAGGAACCCACCATGTTGAATAATGCTTTTCGTGCAGCCACAGGACGTCATGTTACGACTCAAGCTGTGCGCAGTAGGTTGCATGACGCGCAACTTCACTCCCCGCGTCCATGGCTAGGTTCATCTTTCCAATCACGACACAATGCAGGGCCCAACAACATGCCGAATGGACCGCTCAGGATTGGCATCAAGTTCTCTTCACCGATGAGTGCCGTATATGCGTTCAACCAGACAATCATCGGAGACGTGTTTGGAGGCAACTCTGTCAGCTGAACGCCGTAGGCACACTGTCCAGCGAGTGCAGCAAGGTGGAAGTTCCCTGCTGTTTTGGGGTGCCATTATGTGGGGTCGACGTACGTCGCTGGTGACCACGGCTGCACGATACGTGAATGCCATCCTCCGAGCGATAGTGCGACTATATCGGTAGCATATTGGCGAGGCATTCGTCTTCATGTACGACAATTCGCGCCCCCATCGTGCACAACTCATGAGTGACTTCCTTTAGGATCACATCGCTCGACTAGAGCGGCCAGCATTTTCTCCAGACCTGAACCCTACCGTACATGTCTGCGATAGATTGAAAAGGGCTGTTTATGGACGACGTGACCCACCAACTATTCTGAGGGATCTACGCCGAATCGCCGTTGAGGAGTGGGACAATCTGGACCAACAGTGTTTTGATAAACTTGTGGATAGTATGCCACGACGAATAGAGGCATGGCATAATGCAAGAGGACGTGCTACTGGGTATTAGAGATACCGGTGTGTACAGCCATCTGCACTACCACCTCTGAAGGTCTCGCTGTGTGGTGGTAGAACATGCAATTTGTGGTTTTCATGAGCAATAAAAATGGCGGAAATGATGTTTATGTTGATCTATATTCCAATTTTCTGTACAGGTTCCGGAACTTTCGGAACCGAGGTGATGCAAAACTTTTTTGATGTGTGTAGTAAAGCACCTGCCGCTACACAATATCCCTCCGATGCCAAGTGGCTAAAAAATGGCTTGAGCATAGATTGTTGTTCTGGTCTTCACTCCGAAAACCTGTTGGATGCAACTCAATATGTTAGTCTACCCTGTGCAAGCCTCTCCATGTTTGCATCACTAGCGCAACCATCCTCCATCTAACCCGCATACTCTATTCAAAGCCTTCATCTCTCTCCACAGTTTTCAGCGTCACACTTCCTTCCGTTACCATACTAACAGTTGTTTTATGCCTCAGGATGTGCCCTATCAAGCGATTCCCTTTTTTCTTTATTCCTCAATTCTATTCTGTACGTCCTCGTCATTCTATCTGCCCATCGAATGCTAAGCGTTCTTCTGTAGCACGACTCTTCGGAAGCTCCTATTTCCTTCTAGGTTGAACTGCGTATCATCCAAGCGGCGTTTCCAGACAAGACGAACCATACAGTACTGCTGCATGCCCTCGGAGAAAAAAAATAACAGCGGCAATCTCCCATTCCTTTCAACCGTTCGCAGTAACAGCACAGCAAGGCCATGTCTACTGATGTTACAAGGCCAGATCAGTCATCTGTACTGTTCTCCTGCAACTACTAGAAAGACTGCTCCCCCTCTTCATCTGCCACTGGTTAGGCTGCCCTCTTTACAGATACCCGTCCATTGCGGTTGCATCTACGGATCTTCCTTCTGTATGGAGTACAGAGTCCAACTCCAGCAGTTCAATGCAGCTTTCAGTGGAAGTGTTCATTTTAACGTAAAACTGAGGGCTTCGGCGTAAGAATTGTAAGTGAACTTTACCGATGTGGTTCAAATGGCTCTGAGCACTATGGGACTTAACTTCTTAGGTCATCAGTGCCCTAGAACTACTTAAACCTAACTAACCTAAGGACATCACACACATCCATGCCCGAGGCAGGAATCGAACCTGCGACCGTAGCGGTGGCGCGGTTCCAGACTGAAGCGCCTAGAACCGCTCGGCCACATCGGCCGGCTTACTGATATGGCAGACCTGTCACCGCATCTAAAGAAATTTGGGATTTGGGTCTTGAATACATTTTGGCTACAACGGTTTCGCTACGTAACCAGAAGATGGGTGTTATGGGGAAATTCGAAAATGACATTTCACTTATGGCTAATTCTCACTGGAAAAATTGTCAAAGAAGTTTGTTGACTTGAGCGGGCTCTGCGTGGAAAAACTTTTGCATTTTTTGTCTAAGTAGTAGACAGTTTTACTGGCAGGCGGTGAAATGGTCTGGTTGTTGATGACCGAAAAATCAGAATGTGGACTAAAGTCGGGATATTTACCAAAGAAAAATCGCCAAACAGCCACAAGTTTTCAGAAGTTGTTTTATTTACACAACCAGTTTCGGCATTCACTAATGTTATCGTCAGGCCAATGCGTGTTAAAAACAACCTACATACATTTAGCACATCCCAAGCTATATCACTAGTTGACATTACAGAAAATGAAGAGTAACAATAAGAGCCCTTAAAACTTACAAAATGCAATGTGTAGTGTTAAGAAGAGTACCTGTGCACACAAAGCACAACAAAGCAGAGTATGTACATAAACTGGTTAGCATATAAATTAACTATTTCGTGATAGTACCAAAGTTATACGAGAACATACCGAACATAACAGAAAATAGAGAAAATAAAAATGCGGACGCACAAAAGAATAAAGTTCATGTAGGTTTTTTGTTTTTTATTATTATAAAAAAAATTCCATAATTCATAGGTAAGCCTCTCGTATTTCTTAGGAAAACTGTAGTCATTCAGATTAAAAACCACGGTTTTACCTGTGAAGTACACAATTGTGTACATATCTATCGCCCAAGTAATGTCGCTACTAATGATATATCAGAATTAGTTGTCACAATATCAAAAAACACAACCATAGGCAAAACCCAACGTCCTACGGATTACTAAGGGAATAACGGTAGGTAAATAACCTAGCCATCATATCAAAAATTTAAAAAAAATGTGTGACGTACAATGCCTTAAACATCAATTAATAGGCGGGTAGGCGGGTAAGTACTAGGGTGGAGCAATTACGGAACCGCAAATACCATATTAGCCCAGGGGGGTCCACTTGGTGATTTTTCTTTGGTAAATATCTGACCGGCTGCTATCTCGTACCTACGAAGGATCAACTGAGAGTGTCTGGGCTAGGATAATCTGTATGGAAACTGGCTCCCTCGAGTACGGCAGCCGCAGACCCTGCTGGGAGGCCGTGCCCCGGTGCCCTGCTGGCCGACACGACACACTCTGGAGCGCCGGGGGGCGTTCAACGCGGCTCCAGCGCTGGACTGCTAAATATAAATGAGCGCAGAGCGCCGCGCCGGGAGGGCGAACCGGCGCACGCACTGCGTGTGCGAGGCACGCACTGCGTGGCGGTGCGTGTCATGCGTGGGTCCGGGGCGATGAGGGCGGGGGGCATCGTGGTGGTCGTGTCGTCCCCCCTCCAAACAAAAAATCGTTCTAGTGAAAGCGCTGAAACTTTACAGCTGTCTATCTCCAAAATGTAGGCTATTTTTCGAGGAATAAAACTGCATGTAAAGTGGAGCGAAAATGGCAAGGAATTCAGCAAACTACAAGCAATGCTTAACACAGGATTTTTTGCTTAGTCAAGCGATTAATCACTTTTGCTTATGGAATTAAAATTCTAACTGGTGTAACTGACTTGGCTTTTGACGTACTTTTGTATCACGTGTACTTTATCTGTATTATTAGATACGGCATAATTTCGGGGGGGGGGGGGGTGTTTAAAAATCAAAGCTGCTTAAGAGTGTTCAAGCTAATGAAGGAAAAAGGTTTCCATAGTCAATGTCGCATGGATAGTTTATCGACAACCTGTTTGAACAGACCTTGCTGTCATCTTCTGGTCTTCAACCATTTTTGTTACGAAACTTGCTCATTGGGGGTTGGAACCTCCTGCCGAGTTCTCACATTAGTGCACGGCATTTAGCACAGTATACAAATGTTTATCAAAAACGAAATATTCACAATTAAAAAGCACCTTGTGCACATAGCTAGGTCCCTGAGTGTAGTGCTCACAGAAGATTCTTAAGTCTTACAATCACAATATATATTGTATAATGCACATTAGCGCATGTGTTTAAGTTAGCTTGACATATTTCATTCATTGATGATCCACCTGACATTGAGAAAACTTGATTTTGTAGTGACCAGCACATTAAATGATGTGCTTGTGAAAT
This sequence comes from Schistocerca cancellata, assembly GCF_023864275.1. Taxonomy (NCBI): domain Eukaryota; kingdom Metazoa; phylum Arthropoda; class Insecta; order Orthoptera; family Acrididae; genus Schistocerca; species Schistocerca cancellata. The sequence continues at coordinate 95,902,899 of NC_064631.1, read as the reverse complement.
GATGCTGAAAAACAGCTCACTTGTTATTGTAAATGTTGAAACGCGTACGTTTCATAGGCAGCGATGGCGAGCCATGACAATCTCTGACCAGAGAGCATGTAGTCAGTTCAGTTGCGAAAGAGTAATAGCGCGCGAGAGTACAGTGCAGTTGCATGTAGGGAGTCGGTAGTTGCAGTTGCGAGTTAGCAGTTGTGTGTGAGGAGTCGGCGGGCGTCGACATGGCTCTATGGTCGGGATTCAGGACGAGGTTTATTGCTAAATAAGGTAATGAAGCAGCATTGCGCTCATCTGATAATGTAATGGATTTTAAGTGTAATTAATTTGTTCAAGAATCGCCCCAATAATAATTTTGTTTTTAAACCAACCATTTTTAACAAAGAATCTTTTTTGAAATAATATTTCCCTTGCATTTCCTTAAAGAAAAGTTTCTCTTAAATTCAAAAAAATATATATTTGCGATGCATTTCCTCCAAGCTATGGCGAAAAATAAGAGCAGATGCAGTTTTACTGAGATAAGAATTTGAGTTTAATCAGGGCCTAAAGATCGACATTACGGTCTATTTGCGTTTTCATTGTCAATGAGATTTCATTCATTTCTTATTAAATTGACTTTCATTTTTTGGGGGGGAGGTTACACTTAGCACGATTACAATTGTCATATCAGATTATTGTCATTATAAGAAAATTTCTCTGGGAGGTTATACTATTGTCTTATATTTCTCTAACATTTTTGCTGGGAGGTTACAATGTATATAGATCCCTAGTGGGAAATTGTGAACGATATATGAGGAAACTGAATTGCTTACTGTGCTATCCGTCGGACAGCTGCAAGCTGACTTCAGTGTAGATATCATAAGGGATTCTGATAGGAAAACTGATTTGAAAACCTAACGTGTATCCTACAATTTGGTCTCAGAAATTAACTCTCCAACATCGGTGGATAAAGACAGTAGGAACCTAATTAATAATGTTTTCTTTGATGAAACTCAAGAAAATTGCTGTTTATCCAGTAACGAATGATCTCTCTGTACATGATGCACAGATGTAGTAAGTAACATAGCGCCTTACAGTGTGGATATTCCTCAGTGGAAATCCGTTAGAATAATTAATGACGCCAGCACAAACGTGTTTAATAATAGTTTACAGGAAGTGACATGGGATGTAATTTATAATGAGCCAAATGCTAACATAAAATTTAATCAATTTCATGATAAATTCATATCAGTGTTTAAAAATAGCTTTCTGTATAAATTAATCAGAAAGGCTACTGAATAGCCATGTAAAAAAACCGTGGATCACTAGAGGTATTAAAGTATCCTGTGAAAGGAAAAGGGATATGTATCTTTTGGTAAGACGTAGTAAGCATCGTGCAGTAGTTACACCCTGCAAAACTACTCAAAATTACTAATAACAGCTATTAAAATATCAAAGAACATGCACATAGTGTTAGAAATCAGTGCTTCTGACAACAGACCTAAGGCTATAAGGAATGTAGTGAAACGAGAGATGGGACAACCAGCCACAGAACAAGACATCACTATTGAACTGAATGGAAGGGCTATAAAAGTTGAATGACAGGCAGATAATGCACTTAATAATCATTTCTTACATATAGTAGAAGGCATAGGGACAAACATCTCAAAAACAAAATCACAGCAGTATGTTGAAAACGTAACATTGTTCAAATTCAGACATATGAATGCGTCACCAATTTTTCCTTCTGAAATTAAGAATATTATACATTCTCTCAAAAAATAAAAACTCATCTGGTTTTGATGGTGTTTCCAGCACAGTGTAAAAAATTATTCCCATGTAATAAGTCCAGTCTAATGTGGAATATGTAAAGCATCACTAACTTAAGCTCAAAGCAGTTTTTCAGAGATACTGAAATATGCCCATTGTTAAACCTCTCTTTAAGAAAGGTGATAATAGGCTTCTCAGTAACTACCGACCTGTTTCATACTGCCATCATTCCCCAAAATTTTTGAGATGATGATGTATTCCAGAACAGCATTTCACCTTAGCAACAATAGTATCCTTAGCAAATCACAGTTTCGGTTTCAGAATGGTTGCTGTACCGAGAATGCCGTTTACACGTCCACTCACCAGATTTTACAAGCATTAAATAATATGCATGTAAAATCTGGCGAGTGGACATGTAAATGGCAGCGTCAGTTAGTATTTTCTGCGGCCTCTGTAAGGTATTTGACTGCGTGAATTAAAGTATTCTTCTAGATAAAATGACGTTTTATGGGACTGCTGACAGACAATCAATAGATGTCATATCCAATCAGAAGCATGCAGAAAGTTGTACTTAGTAAATCAAGCAATGTAGTTCAGGAGCACAGTTATGATTGGGGAGAATTAACGAATGGGATTCTCAAAGGTTCAGCCTTAGATGCACTATTGTTCTTCATATATGTAACCGATATTCCGTCTAGTGTACAACAAGCAGTAGTAGTTCTTCCTCCAGATCACACTAGTATTGTAATCAATCCAAGCATATGTACAGCAACCTAAGAAATAATAAATAAAATTCTTAAAAGTATCACAGACTGATTTTCTGCGCATGGTCTCACCCTCAATTTTAAAAAGACACAACACATTTAGTTCTGCACTTCTAAGGATACTACGCCAATTATAAGTGTAACACATGGTGAGGAAATGATAAATAGTGTGGGAACTTCAAAATTCCGAGATTTCCATATTTACGAGCATTTAAAATGAAAAAAACAAGTTTTGGAACTCCTAAAACAACTTAGTTCAGCCACATTTTCACTTAGATTCAGTGAAACTCTTGGGCAGAGACAAATCAATAAGTGGACATATTTTGCACCTTTCATTCAGTAATGTCCTATGGACAAATGTCCTGGGATAACTCATCTTTAAGCAAGAAAGTCTTCATTGCTCAAAATGAGCTGTAAGAATCATGTGTGGTGCTCAACCACGACAATCCTGTAGACTTCTTTTTAAGGAGTTGTGCATTCTGACTATTTCTTCAAATTATATTTAACCTCTCATGAAATTTAATGTAAATAATCCACTACAGTTCGAAAGGAACAACGAGGTGCGGAATTACAGTACCACATTAAAGCTGTCTTTAGCACTGAAAGGGGTGCACAATTCTAAAATAAAATATTTTTTTATCACTCATCCAGTGATATAAAATGTGTGACAGACAGCAAGGTTGCCCCTTGGCAACTCCATCTATTCCGTAAGATGATTTGTGTTACTGTAATGCGTAAAACGTGGTGGGTAGGAATTACTATCTCACGTCTGTATATTTTCTTTCTTTTTGTAAAATGTACATTAATTTGCGATGTGAACGTATAGTGACTTGTTACACATCATTACGATCCATCATGAAAAATGAACCATGGAACTTGTAACCAACCAACCAACATTGGGCGGCGTATATATTTTTAAAATTTAACAGTCATCTGTGGGCACTACATATACGGGCATAGCCACGTGCAGAAGGTGCCATTGTAATGTAAATGTTTCATTTCTCACAAACTTTTCTATAATGTGCTACATGTTGTTCAACAATATGGCAAGACAAGATGATGACAGCAAAGTCTGTCGGAATCGATTGTGCATGATAAAGAAGTATCTATACGATCCTGGCTACATAGTCTTTTGCCAAGTAAAACAGAGCGCTTCTTCTCATTTCTCAGTATCATAAAATTCTATCATTATTCAAAATATTTGACTTTATGGTAATCTCTTTTATGTTTCAATATGGATTGATCCTTGAACTAAAAAAATCCACAATATTTTGAAGGAAATCATTTTACGCATGCTCATGAATAAAGCATGGATTAATAGATCAGACATACGGTGCTTTGTCACAGGCTTAGGTTGTTTGAAGATAGCCCGTATTAAATGGCTTCGAAGCTTAGCAATAAGATACGCTCAAAGTTCGAGGACTACGAGCTAAAAGCTACAGAAGCAAACTTTGAAGAGTACTTAGAAACCAAATTTTATTACAATGTGGAATATTTTATAAAAGAGGTAATGAAACTTCTTCTATTGTAGTTTTGTGTGTGTGTGTGTGTGTGTGTGTGTGTGTGTGTGTGTGTTTGTGTGTGTGTGTACAGGCATCTCATAAACACCTACAAGCCTCTCTTAAATTCTGACTCAAATGCTTGATCCATACCGACTCCCATTTCTTCTTCTGTCACGTCATCATAGTGTTCTCCTCCTCGTAGAGGCCCTCAGTGTACTCTTCTCACCTATCCGCTCTCTCTCTCTCTCTCTCTCTCCATTTAACAGTAGAATTACCATTGCACTAGTAATGTTGCAGCGGTTGCTTTTAATTTTACCGAAGGTTGTTTTATTTTTCTGTATGCTGAGTCAGTCTTTCGATATCTTCACATTTTCTCTGGAACCATTTCGCCGTGGATTTTCCTGCACGTCTACTTTTCTTTTCATTGCTAAGTGACTTATATTGCTATAACCCTTTTTCCCCTGAATATTTTTGTGCTTCCATCTTTAACTGATCAGCTGCAGTATTTCTTCTGTTACCCAACGTTTCTTGCAGGTACCTTTCTTGTAATATATGTCTCTCTCTTTCCTACTTCAGTGATTTTGGAAAAGTCCAATCTTCTTTAAATGAACTGCCTACTGTTGTATTCGTTATCGCACTATCTACAGCTTTAGAGAATTTCAAACACATTTCATCATTCCTCAGAATTTGTGTATTCCACTTCTTTCCTCACTGATTCTTCCTGTGGACTCACTTATACTGCAGTCTGTTCTTCATCATTACCTAAATGTGACCTGATTGTATATCTGCTTCTGGGTTAGCCTCGCAATCCAATAACTAATTTTGGAATCTCTGCCTGGCAATGATGTCATCTAGTTGGTATCTTCCCGTGTGTCCGCCCTTTCCAAATACTGTAGTAATTTCTGTCGCTAATATCGTAATCCTAAAGGAGACAAATTGAACGGATTTTCGTTCTTCAAAATCCGATTAGTAGTTTCGGAGAGAGCCAGTTCCGCGCACGACGGGGGTACAGAAGCACTGAGGCAGCGGAGTTCGCACCCAGCTTTCGACGATTATGTAACCCATCCGCCCCCCCCCCCCCAGCCCACTCCCCACGGTTCCCCATCCCTCACTCCACCCGCTGCGCCGTGCGACAGGGCACTGGAAAACCGGAAGGCGGCTGGTTGTAACGAAGACGCTCGTTCTACAGGTAACACCTGAAGATAACGCTAAGGTATGCTGTAGAAATATCGTGCTACGAAAACCACTGCAACCAGCTGGCCTCCAGAGAACAGTATAAGCAATTTCGGAATAACGACAGTGTTCAGAACTTACGATTTCTCTGTTTTGAATAGGAATCTCCCGACATCAGACACGGAGTTTCATTAATAATATCTTTGTGACAAGAGTACTTTGTTTCGTGTTGGTAACCCAGTATTCTTCTATGGAACTGTGCAATTTATGTCAGAAATTGTGCCACTGAATGATGTGGCAATGTGGTTTTCTTTCAGACACTTTTGTTTCAGTTTTCTGGTAGTTCGTTTTCGATTTGAGTTTTTACCTAATCTAATAACTTCTTTTCCAATACAGAAGTTAGCTTTAGAGTTAGAGTTTAGTTCTTTCGTAACACCATCATCGCCTAGCTGTAGTTTTATTATACTGTCTATCTTAGTCTCAAAATATGCCCACTTGTGTCACTTGGTCTGGCATGAGCCTTCACTTATAATATTATTAGGGCGCTTAGGCTTCCGGAATGTTCCGAATTTCTATTTACCGCTTTCCTTGGTCAGGCTCAGATCGAAAATGTTGCTACTATTCTCAGTCTTAAGTACAGCGAAAACTTTTTTTTTTCAGTTGCGTGCCATGCATTATTCGTACTATTTATTGCGTGAGATGTTTTATTTGGCTATCATGAAGCACAACATTTGTTTCCGACGCATTGGCACTTATAAATAAGCTTGAAGACATATCACTGTTGTTTTTATCCAGGACACCGAAAAACATACGACCATTACAAGAAAAAGCGAGCGTCCATTTTGAATGATTTTGGGTTAAATTATAATTTGGCTGTTGATATCCGTAGCGAACAAGATACTGCTGTTAAAGTCGGCCAGCCAATCTCTCTCGCAGCCTTATTAATTTTCTTTATTTGGCTTTCGAAGTGACGTTTCTATATTGCCCCGCGCGTTCTGAGGAGGCACTCTTCTCGAAATTAAACTCTTGGCCATCCTCAATGCTGCTGGAGGGACTTGCAAATAGCGGTTTACGAATGAAACATTTTACTGTCAGGCAATACTTGAAATCCGTGGCAGTTTAAAACTACATACCACTTTGAAATTCGAGAGGAACTCCCACCATTTGCAGTCAACGTTCTTCCAATAATTCATCTGATATCGCCCTCTAGACTCACAATTTAGTCCACGCCCCCGCTAGTGTGGACGTAGCTAAAAATTCCACCGGTTTCCTGTGAATTCCGAATAACCAACGCTCTGCGGCTAAGGGTGCATCAGAGGAAATGCCGAAATTTTATGACATTTTAATTGCACAACTGCAACAATAGCTTCCTAGGTTACTGTGCTTTAGGTTGCACAGTTCTATTTGGCTAACAGTGAATTTTATCATTTTTCCACTGATCCATCAGTCCGATGACGCGCTGTTCACGACGTACACTGCTGTGGAGAACTTAACAGCAGACATAATATCCGTTCGGTGAATTACTGTCAAGTAAGATAGCTCGATGAAACTTTGATCATACACACAAAGAGATGCTGCAGTATAATACGGAAGTAAGTATTGCAATGAACAGAAATGATACTTTTATTAAAAGTTAATAATTACACTGAAGTCACTGATTTATTATGGTCCACTGGACATTGCAAGAGACTTCAGTAGGGCGTGTCATCACAAGGCTGATAAGGAATTCTTGTGGTAAGACGTTCCATTCCTGCACCAGCACGGGTGACAACTGCCGGAGGGTCGTTAATCCATGCGGACATACTGGAATACGTTTTTGTGGGGCATCACACACGTGTGTATTGTTATTGTGTGTATTGAACTGGGGACCTAGAAACGAGGCAGAGGCTTTACCCCGCCGTAGCCATCAGTGGTTCACAACCCCACAGCAATCCACCCACCCCACCCCCGGCCCACACCAAACCAAGGGTTATTCTGCGGTTCGGCCCCCAGTGGACCCCCCGGGGAACATCTCATACGAGACGTTTGCGTGGTAGAGTAATTATGGTGTACGCGTACGTGGAGGCAGTGTTTGTGCAGCAATCGCTGACTTAGTGTAACTGAGGCAGATTAAGAAGAACCAACCTGAATTCGCAGAGTCAGATGGAAAACTGCCTTAAGGGGCTCCGGAAAGGCTCAAAATCATGAAAAGTTCAATTTTTACTTTTTTGCGTTTTCTGAATCTATAATATATAATATATAATTTATTCAATTCCGAAGACTACAACTATTTTTAAATTTTTTTTGAAATGTGTTCTACATGGGCGTGACCCACTGTGGCGCTGTTAAACTGCTGTCAAATGGTGTTATTATTAACGTAGGTGTCCATCAGGTACATTTTAGTGATGTGAGATAAAGTATGTGTTGTGGCGAACCTATTTTCAGTGACTTAGCAGCACCTGAACTGTTGAAAAAGTGTATTCACGGAAAAACTCAAAACCCCAATGAAAGTGTAAATAGTGTTATATGGTCGAGAATCCCCAAGACTGTATTTGTTGGAATAGAAACACTTCACTTTGGTGTGTATGATGCTGTTGCGACTTTCAATGATGGCAACATTGTAAGGTGCAAGGTATTTAGAAATATGGGAAAGAAGATAGGTTCTAACATGGTACGAGCGATGCTTGCTTTAGACAAGGAACGCCTTCGGGCTGCAGACAGGGCTGTAAAGAGTCTAGAAATACAAGCAAGAGTAAACAGGAGGAGGAACAAGAGGAAGCTGGAGGAGGAGTTTGCAGAGGACGAAGATAATAAAGTTAATCCAATCTTTGTCGCTCGATTCCCAAAACTTTTATTTTCTCATACTAATTACATGTTTTCTAAGGATCTTCCAAACATATTTGTTTCAAACTTTCAGTAAATGTTACACAGTACCTTCTGCATAATTTAACACAGCCTTTTTCCAAAAAACTGTATATTTTTGAATATATAAATAAAAAATAGCAAAAAAAGTTGTGAATTTTCATTACAATTGAAAAAAAAATCATCTTTAATAACTGAACTAAAATTTTGTAAAATCCCTGTGTTAAGTTGTAGCCCATATTCCAATAAATAATCTGTAAAAAGTTCAACTTCCTACCTCAAATACTTTGTGAGGAAAGATGTAATTTATAAGCGTTATTTTAACATTGCAAGTATAGGGCGTTCCGGAGCCCCTTAAAACCCATCCACAAACTGGCTGGAACACCGGACGTCGACACTAATCAGCCGGGCTGATTCGTGTCGGGGACCGACACGCCTTCCCGCTCGGGAGGCAGCGCGTTAGACGGTGGGCTATCCCACACGTGCTCGATGGTATTTAAGTCGCGGGGAAGGAACAGGGCAGTCCATTCACCGAGCACATAAGGAAGGAGTATTTGTCCGGTAAGTGTACCGTGTCCAAAGATCTGTAGGTCAGTATGTCCAGAGAACATTACACCTTCCCATATAATAACACTAGGACCACCAAACCGATTGTGTTCGACAATACTCCTGAATGCATTACGTGTTCCAACCCATCTCCATATTGGGGGGGGGGGGCGGCCTCCAGTATTGTCGACCATGATTTGGCAGTAATCAGTCGCTCTGGTGGACGGATGAGGACGCCCTACCACAAGAACTACTTAGCAGCGCTGCCTTCTGGCCAGCAGGGGAGCGCATTGCAGAGCACAGCCTATTAAGCACCATCTCCTGCCTTATGTAATGTCCATGGAACCGTCATATATCGCCGTAACTTCAGTATCATTACTGAATTTGAAAAAAAATTGGCAGGCTGGCCGGTGTGGCCGAGCGGTTCTAGGCGCTTCAGTCTGGAACCACGCACCGCTACGGCCGCAGGTTCGAATCCTGCCTCGGTCAGGGATGTGTGTGATGTCCTTCGGTCCGTTAGGTTTAAGTAGTTCTAAGTTCTAGGGGACTGTAGACCTCAGATGTTAAGTCCCATAGTGCTCAAGGCCATTTGAACAATTTTTGAATAAAATTGTCACTGCCTCTCACTGCGTATCTCTTTCAGCTTAAAAGTGGATTACAATAATATTCGATGTAGAGAGAGAGAGAGCAGCTGTTTCGCTCCTGAATGTCGGGTTGTCTTCGCAGAGTGTTGCTCCGCTAGATACGCTATCATGCGTCGTTCGGTTACTAACACCACCAGCCTACCCGCTGGATGTCTTTGCCGAGTGTGCTCTGTATTATTGCTCACGGTAGCCATTAATCCAGCTTACACGTAGCGTTCAAATACAATATGAAAAATGACAGATGAGTAAGATAAATATGGCCTCACACATCGTGTACGAGCACGGCGCACCCACCTCGTCATCACCTACCTCTATGAAATATGAATCAAGCGAATGGAGTTGCCTGCAGTGTCTTCTGTCATCAGCACGATAAGACGTATCTGAGACCTGTTGAAGCTCACAGTGTGTTATCTCAAGAAATCCTCCCTCACACACTGGATGACCCCAAGAGGGCTTCTGTCGAACGGTGGAACAGCCGTGACCACATCGTAGACAGATTGCGAAAGAGCTTCCAAGCGTGTGACAAAATGTGCTGTGAAGTAACACGGTGCTGGTTGATCATCAGAATCGGATTTGTCAGAGACGTTCCTTTAAGTGAATCGTATATTGTACCAGATATTTGTATGTATCGTCGAGGTTTCATAAAGTTATATTACTTGGCAGTTGCACATCATACGAACGTTAACGTCGTCCTTAAATTGTGCACACCAGTGTCTTTCTGTCCTCTGCATAAGATATGTACAGCAGCAAATAAGGTATATGGGAATCTTTAGTACAGAACTGTTATCTCGTTTGAAGGTGGTATGCAGACAGAAGACATTTTATTATAGTTGAACAGCCGTTATATACAACTAAATACGTGGAATTTATACTATTAGCAGATACGTACTTACCGCAAGTAGGCGACAAACTGTTGTCGCCGGCCGCGGTGGTCTCGCGGTTAAGGCGCTCAGTCCGGAACCGCGCGACTCCTACGGTCGCAGGTTCGAATCCTGCCTCGGGCTTGGATGTGTGTGATGTCCTTAGGTTAGTTAGGTTTAAGTAGTTCTAAGTTCTAGGGGACTGATGACCACAGAAGTTAAGTCCCATAGTGCTCAGAGCCATTTGAACCATTAGCCAAACTGTTGTCTTACTCTCCCCTTCTTCGTAGCTACATCGTCGTCTGCTCTAAGATAAGCCTGAGTAACTTCTTGCCCTAGCTGAGCCGTGCTCAGCTGATTAAGTTGGTGAAATAATGATTTTGTTCTAAGCTATCAGAATTCGTCAAATTTCAAATAAATACCCACCATGTTTGTTTTGTCCGTTGATACTGATAGAGAATAAAACATGTTTTCTAATCCTTATTTGCGTGTCATTTCCTACGCCTCACTTACGTACCTTATTATGTGGTCGAACAATACAGAGAATTCCATGTTTACAGTGAGAATTTGTAGATTTCGCCATTCGTGTGTGGTAGTGAATGTGTCTACGGTTGTGAGTGAAACAATATTGCACTTACAGCGGATACTAACTTCACTAGCTACATCGCTATTTCATTTATCGCAGTTCAGTTCTCATTCGCATAACTTTCCTCTAAAACAGACACACACACACACACGCACACACACACACACACACACACACACACACACAAACTTACCCTATTTCATTTCAGTCGCGCAGTAACTCTTTCCCCGTTGATTGTCATAAGCTGCCTAAGGGGCTCTTCCCACTGTTTTTACAGTTTTCTAACTACGGTAATATGACTCTGAATTGTTTTTTACAAAAGGAAATTAAAAAAAAAGAGCGGCCGGAGCGCTTGCATGCATTCCAATTCCCAATTAATTACTTTGGTGTTTGCTTTACCTTTTAGCGTGCACTTCTGTTATTGTTTCGTTCGAAGTACGTCTCTTGCCCTGAGCCAGGCGATACCAGTTATAATTTTAAATAAACTGTAAGTTATTTCAACTTCAAAAAATTTCATAACGGACATTTTCGTTCATTTGCGTGAAAAATTTTGGGAGCTTTCACGTTGTGTCTGGCGGACAACAGAAACTTCTATTTATCACAAAGGATACGAGTAGGGAAACCTCTCACACTACAGTACTGTGTCGAAGTTACTGTGACCATACCGCTTTACAACAGAGATATTACGCTCTATTTTCACGTCATATCTCTCAGACTAACGTCGGTATTCACAATTTTCCGGGATAATATGATTGCCGAAGAGTGTACAGTATCAGCCGTCACTTACGATCCTCTTACTGACGCCTTTTCTTTAGCTCTCAATGATTTTGATCGTGCTGTAAGAATAATTTTTTATTATCTGGCAAATTACGCTCTATTTTTTGTTCAAAAATGAATTAAAAAATTTTCTTTTTAATATCTCAAGCATTTTATAGAAATGGATAGCATTTTTCGTTAAAAAACGGTATCAGACATATGCTGGTGTTAGACTTTTCGTATTTTCCACCGTGATCTACATTCATCGGTACGTGTGTAACTCGTGTCATGCGCAAAAAGAGTCTCTCCACATTATTATTATGCGTCGTGCAAATGATCAGTGGGATATGTAATTAAAGACCTAGCAAGCGACTTTACGAAATACCTAGCGACTTAACGATTTCATGTGTTTTAATCACCGTGACCACAGCCTCTCTATCTGTTACATGGAACACATTATTTGTTCCCGTATTTCACCTGACAGCTTTACACCTTTCTAGACATCTCTTACATCTAAACAAACATCATTAGTGGTTACCGTACTGCTGTGATGAAGAAGTTGACTGGTTGGTGGAAGAGGGAGAGATTATATCTTAAGGTTAACAAATGAGGGAAAGTGAACAAAATTGAAACAGAAAACGATCTCAAGACATGTTGTCCAGTGTAACGAAGATACTGGTTGCCCGTTGAACAGAAAGTAAACAGGGCTCCAAAGAGCTATGAGTACTTGGTCGTCTTCGCTAACGTGAAACACTTATCTTCTACAGAAAAAATGCTCATAGCTGTTAAGGTATACCTTTTATAGCCCATGTTTACTGGACGTTTTTGCTTGGGACTGTCGTTCCTGTCATATCCCTGAATATTGATCATTCCTCCTGGAACATTCTGTGTGTATACAAGGTGGACATTAGTAAAACCGACAAAGTGCAGGGACGGATTCATGACTGGAAATGTAGAAAAAAAAAGTTACTACGTACGGAAATGGACGGTGTGCGTGAAACGACAAGAAATCGTCCTGGAGTACAGTACAGTGTTTCATCGCATCCACCTCACAACAGGTGTCCAAAGTGGCCTCCGTGGGATGCAATGCTATACATGATACACATAATCGTACCTTGGCTTACACCGTGTTGGCGGGCCACTTGCCTGGAGCTTGTACTTAAGTTCGTCTCATATCCTACAGAACCAGGTACTCCAAACCTGGTATACGCACAGTCCGCCACCTTCCTGCGCGTTCGTCTGTCGGAAAGACCCATGATCACATAAAAGCTCAAAAAGGGCTTGAAATGTGTTGTGGTTGGTGTCTGTGAGGGTACTTGTTTTTGTTTACCTGTGTTGCCTGTCGACCGTTTCCATCTGCTTTGCCGTTTTCGCAAACACCATCTCGGCTTGTACCCGACATGAATACCGGACCATTCTGCTGCTTACAGTATGCTCCATAAATCACACAACCTGCAGCACACAAGGAAGACACGGCGCGTGGTTCATATGTGTGTGAATTCCTAAGGGACCACACTGCTGACGTCATCGGTCCATAGACGTACACACTACTTACACTAACTTTAACTTATGATAAGAACAGCACACACATCGAAGCCTGAGGGAGGACTTGAACCTCCAGTGGGAGGGACCGCGCAATCAATGACGTGGCTCCTCAAACCACGCTGCCACTCCGCGCGGTGGTACGTGGTCAGAGGAATTTCGTCAGCGCCCTCTACCATGGCAACGCTGCATTTCCTGACATATGTTCATTGGATCTTTTTCCTCCATTTCCAATCAGGAATCCGTCCGCGCAGTTTGCCAATTTTATTAATGTTCACCCTGTGCAGCTGTGTATGTTGAAATAATAGTGAGCATGTGCGTGGGATACAGAACGTGCTGGAGTTTGTATTGACAAGTAACACTTTAAAAAACATTTATTAACAATAACCATATGTAGAATTTTTCACCTCCTCCAAGAAAAAAATGGTTCAAAAGGCTCTGAGCACTATGGGACTCAACTGCTGAGGTCATTAGTCCCCTAGAACTTATAACTAGTTAAACCTAACTAACCTAAGGACATCACAAACATCCATGCCCGAGGCAGGATTCGAAACTGCGACCGTAGCGGTCTTGCGGTTCGAGACTGCAGCGCCTTTAACCGCACGGCCACTTCGGCCGGCCCTCCTCCAAGAGCCACGCCGCAATAATCAAGGTAGCATAAGGGTTTTGAAGCATATAAATGGCACCTCAAATTCTTTCTTTCTTTCTTTTGCTTGTGCTGTTTTTCCCGCGGATACGCAGGGTCGGCATGTTTAATCAGATGTGGCAATGTTAGTTGAAGGGGTGGCCGGATGCCCTTCCTGCCGCCACCCCGTACCCCCCCCCCCTTACCCCGGGAAGGAATTCGTGTACCACAGCTGTCTGCGACTAGTGCAATCCATGGAATAGTGCGAAAGTGTTCAGATGTGTGCGAGCCGTGTACCTGAGGCGGGACGTGGGGACCAGCCCGTTACTCACCTAGGGCGATGTGGAAAACCGCCTCAAAACCACATCCAAACTGGCCGGCACACCGTCCTTCGTCGTTAATCCGCCGGGCAGATTCGATCGGGGGCCGGCGCGCCACCCGAGTCCAGGAAGCAGCGCGTTAGCGCGCTCGGCTAACCTGGCGGGAAATGACAATTCAAATAATCTTGCTTAAAAAAAGCTAGAGGCGTTTGCCACCCACATGGGATGGATTCAGTACACAGAAATTGAGTCTCGATGACGCACCCATTGTTCTTCAAAATACACTCCTGGAAATGGAAAAAAGAACACATTGACACCGGTGTGTCAGACCCACCATACTTGCTCCGGACACTGCGAGAGGGCTGTACAAGCAATGATCACACGCACGGCACAGCGGACACACCAGGAACCGCGGCGTTGGCCGTCGAATGGCGCTAGCTGCGCAGCATTTGTGCACCGCCGCCGTCAGTGTCAGCCAGTTTGCCGTCGCATACGGAGCTCCATCGCAGTCTTTAACACTGGTAGCATGCCGCGACAGCGTGGACGTGAACCGTATGTGCAGTTGACGGACTTTGAGCGAAGACGTATAGTGGGCATGCGGGAGGCCGGGTGGACGTACCGCCGAATTGCTCAACACGTGGGGCGTGAGGTCTCCACAGTACATCGATGTTGTCGCCAGTGGTCGGCGGAAGGTGCACGTGCCCGTCGACCTGGGACCGGACCGCAGCGACGCACGGATGCACGCCAAGACCGTAGGATCCTACGCAGTGCCGTAGGGGACCGCACCGCCACTTCCCAGGAAATTAGGGACACTGTTGCTCCTGGGGTATCGGCGAGGACCATTCGCAAGCGTCTCCATGAAGCTGGGCTACGGTCCCGCACACCGTTAGGCCGTCTTCCGCTCACGCCCCAACATCGTGCAGCCCGCCTCCAGTGGTGTCGCGACAGGCGTGAATGGAGGGACGAATGGAGACGTGTCGTCTTCAGCGATGAGAGTCGCTTCTGCCTTGGTGCCAATGATGGTCGTATGCGTTTTTGGCGCCGTGCAGGTGAGCGCCACAATCAGGACTGCATACGACTGAGGCACACAGGGCCAACACCTGGCATCATGGTGTGGGGAGCGATCTCCTACACTGGCCGTACACCACTGGTGATCGTCGAGGGGACACTGAATAGTGCACGGTACATCCAAACCGTCATCGAACCCATCGTTCTACCATTCCTAGACCGGCAAGGGAACTTGCTGTTTCAACAGGACAATGCACGTCCGCATGTATCCCGTGCCACCCAACGTGCTCTAGAAGGTGTAAGTCAACTACCCTGGCCAGCAAGATCTCCGGATCTGTCCCCCATTGAGCATGTTTGGGACTGGATGAAGCGTCGTCTCACGCGGTCTGCACGTCCAGCACGAACGCTGGTCCAACTGAGGCGCCAGGTGGAAATGGCATGGCAAGCCGTTCCACAGGACTACATCCAGCATCTCTACGATCGTCTCCATGGGAGAATAGCAGCCTGCATTGCTGCGAAAGGTGGATATACACTGTACTAGTGCCGACATTGTGCATGCTCTGTTGCCTGTGTCTATGTGCCTGTGGTTCTGTCAGTGTGATCATGTGATGTATCTGACCCCAGGAATGTGTCAATAAAGTTTCCCCTTCCTGGGACAATGAATTCACGGTGTTCTTATTTCAATTTCCAGGAGTGTATTACGAGTGTTAGACTTTAGGTCGGTTAGTACCTCCAAGTAGATGCGGCACAAGCCAGCCATTAGCGTTTATTTTCCCCTGGGCAGCAGGACAAGTGTTGAAGTGTGGACACACCGTCCCAAAACAGATACTCTGTACTGATAGGCATAGTTCACTTTGCTCTGCAGTTACGACCGTGCAAAAAACATCAGATAGGACATTATGTGATGTGTTTTCAGGATTGCTGTTCCACGCAGAAAAAAAATAACTAACGCATTGAAATAGGTACATGTTAAGGTTGGAAGTGTCACAATATCTGTACCTTTACTTCTAACATCCTGTACACAGACTGTATCATAATTAATGCCGTAAAGGCATAGAGTGGAAAGCACACGATGAAAAAGTCTGTAAACATAGGTCCGCAAATAACCGTCTGCGGGATAACTGCGACTTTGTACTTGGCAGCCACTACTGACGTGATTCTGGGTAAACATCGCACACCGGTCCGTGATGTATTCTTTATTTGCATTTTCGAGACATGGAGATCAAACGGAATGGATACGATAGGATAGTATGTACCCAGAGTGTCACTAATGTCAGCTGTTTGTAGAGCGTCGTTGTGTTGTACGTGTGTTGGTGGCAACATGGAAAATTACAGCAACGAGGAGTATGCGGATAGGCGTTACATGCATGGTAGGGCTTACCGCATGGAACTGGAGCTGCACGCTTGTACAAAGGAGCATCCTCTTCCCGGAGACACCCAACGAGTGTAAAATTTATAATGACGCATCAACGTGTCTGAGAAAAAGGAGCTTCCCACATGCTGCGGTAGTGGGTAGGTTCAAATGGCTCTGAGCACTATAGGACTTAACTTCTGAGGTCATCAGTCCCCTAGAACTTAGAACTATTTAAACCTAACTAACCTAAGGACAGCACACACATCCATGCCCGAGGCAGGATTCGAACCTGTTACCGTAGCGGTCGCGCGGTTCCAGACTGTAGCGCCTAGAACCGCTCGGCCACTCCGGCCGACAGTGGGTAGGCCTCCACGTATTACACCTGAGGTTGAAGATGTGGCGCTGGAAACAGTCGAACACTCTCGTTGAATCTCGACAAGGAGACTTACTACGCAAATTCCTGGAATGAGCCACGGTAGTGTTGGGAGAATAAGCATCACAATGCAATGTACCCGAACAACCTCTAACGAGTTCAGTGTATTAGTGTCACGGGCTTTGGTCCTAGACTTATGCTGTGTCAGTGGATGTAACAAACTGAAAGCGACCCTACATATGACAGTAAAATTTTATTTACAGATTAAGCTCGACTCACTCGTGGTGATGTGTTTAATTATTACAATTAGCAAATGTGGAGTCATCCAGGCTACAACCTACATGTGTTCCATATCAGCGACGTTTCTTATGAACTTTGTGGTTGGGGGGTATTAAGTAATCGTCTAAACTGAACCGTACACGTTAACAAACAAACTCAATGGACGGAATTACCTTCGGTTTCCACAGCATCTTTTTGCAGTATTGCTTTAGGTTATCCCTTAGAGAAACGCCAGAGGATGCATAATGCAGCACCAGCAGATTTTACTGCTGTGGTGAGACGATATCTAAAGCACCGCTATGGCCAAAGATGGTTTGGGCGAGAGGGACCTAGACATGGCCTCCAAGGTCACCTGGTCTGAACCCGGGTGTCTGGAGCCACCGACTCCTGTTAACAAGGATAAAGATTTGGAGCAGAGACCTGTCAATGCTTGCCGAAAATTTTGAAATGATCCATTCTTTTGACAGCTAGTTACCGCCGTGTCGACCCAACAGTCTCCACATCAATCTGCCCTCCAAAATTCCGTTATAAAGGGCAGCAATAAACTTATTTCCTGCCCCACCCCCACCTCCCCACACACCTTGTATAGCAAGGAAGGTACACAAGGTAGGGTGGGACTAGGAACAAAGATGCCAGGTTTTCTTCGCCGACGAGTGCAAGATTTTTCTATCGCCTGATGGTAGTCGTATAAGAGTGCGGACGCGACCACATACGAATGCGTGTTCCACAGTTTCATTTCAACAGAGGTACTGCGGTCAGTTATGAAACTTCCTGGCAGATTAAAACTGTGTGCCGGAACGAGACTTGAACTCGGGACCTTTGCCTTTCACCGACAAGTGCGGGTAGTTGGAAGTGCACTTGCCCGCGAAAGGCGAAGGTCACGAGTTCGAGTCTCGGTCCGGCGCACAGTTTTAATCTGCCAGGAAGTTTCATTTCAGCGCACACTCCGCTGCAGAGTGAAAATATCAATACGGTCAGTTATGTTTTGGGACGAGTGTCATGAAGAGATGTCGGACGACTATCGTCGCTGGTGAAGATAAATTCGAACTGCACAGAATCGGCACAGAATGCTCCTTGCTATTGTCCAGACCTGTAATCGACATATGAGCAATGAGTTCGCCTTTCAATGACGTCTGCAAAATCCTCTCGTGAACTAAAACTCATTGTTTCTATCTGAGAACAATCACCAGTTAGTAGAGGGTACATTAAAGCTGTACCTTTTAAGCTGAGCTTGCCTTTTCACCTGACACTGAAGGGAAAGACAACCTGTTCTTGGATTAACTTCGCAAAATGACGCGTTTGACATTCTTCTAGGTGTTCAGTTTAGTCCTCTTACTGATGTCATCCCTCGCAGCAGATAACATAGCGCCTCTGGAAAAGTACCGACTTGTGTGACTGTAGATAGACGTGCATGTAGAAAATCTATGGCGTGTTTGGGGTGCCATTACAGTGAATTTATTGATTAACTGTAAAATAATACAAAATTACTCATTTTAACACTGGGAATTCCGCATAGTGATGAAAACTGAGCGTTTTTATTTCTGTTAATTTGCTGCGTGGAGTAATAACAATAAGGAAGCTTTAGTGACTGTTAGACTGCCTCTAGCATTTATTATGTTAAAAATGGATTACAATAATATTTGGTATAGAGATAGAGCAGCTGTTTTGCGCCTGGATGTCGGGTTGTACTCGCCGTCTAGTGTTGCTCCGCTAGATGCGCTATCATGCGTCGTTCGGTTACTAACACTACCAGCCTTCCTGCAACGATATACGGCGCGACCATTCTGGATGTATTTGCCGAGTAGTTCTCTGTGTTATTGCTCACGGTAGCCATTAATCCAGCTTACACGTAGCGTTCAAATACAATATGAAAAATGACAGATGAGTAAGATAAATATGGCCTCACACATCGTGTACGAGCACGGCGCACCCACCTCGTCATCACCTACCTTCATGAAATATGAATCAAGCGAACGGAGTGGCCTGCAGTGTTTTCTGTCATGAGCACGATAAGGCATACTTGAGACCTGTTAAAGCTCACAGTGTGTTATCTCAAGAAATCCCCCCTCACACACCGGATGACCCCAAGAGGGCTTCTGTCGAACGGTGGAACAGCCGTGACCACATCGTAGACAGATTGCCAAAGAGGTTTCAAGCGTGTGACAAAATGTGTTGTGAAGTAACACGGTACTAGTTGATCCCCAGAACAGGATTTGGCAGAGACGTGGATCGAGATTTTCTTTTGTAGCGAAGATGATGCGTTTAATACTCGCCGAAAGATTGCAGTATCCAAACACGGCCTTCTGGCTGGAAACCAGAGAGCTTTTAGACAGACTGACTGTATTTTCCTTATTACGTAGCTTGTTTTCTATAGAAAAAGTTTTCTTAGTTCCATAACATTTATTCTTTCGTACTCTGTTCCTCTTTAATGTAGCCCACATAGATTCTCAGACGTGCAGGTGGTGCAACAATTTTTTGAACTGTTTCTTACAGTTAGTATAGGATTTTACAGCATCGGTTGCTGTTCGTTTTTGTTCATTTACTTTTCTGTCAGCACTGCCTGTTCCAAGGCGCTCTTAGATCATCAGGAGCCTCTATAATATATCATTTTTACACGGTAGACCTCACACATCAGTTCGTGCAACGTCGTCCTGGCAAAAAATGTAGAAAAAGAAACGAGATGGAAACTAGTAACCAAGTAGTCATTTATCAAGGACGACTATTCCACAGAAACTACGTTCTCAGAGGAAATTTTTTTTTTTTTTTAATACAGCTCTGACGGTTCTCATAAAACATTCGATTCAACGCACTGTACATTATTAACAGACAAAAAGCAACATTGATAGGTAGGTTACAAGTTAAAATTTCTTCAGAGCTAATTTTTACCGTCCGAATTCATTAGTCTTGATTACAAAGGCATTCCATACTTGTTGCGTGTACATGAAATTCCTCAGTAACGGCCGACGGTTCATTTCCATAGAATACTTGCAAATATCCCTGAATAACACAAAAATTACATATCCACCCTACATGTTCATATTTTGGCAGGACGCACTAGAATACAAAACCAGCAACGTAGGTGTCACCATAACTATTCATTAGAACTGAGCAGAACTACAAAGCGGCAATGTTGGACTTCTCAGTAATCGACAAACTGCGTTTCGTGTTACCCAGTCAGTTATACGTTCGAAGTCTGTAAAGCTTCTACTTTTCTTTACTAATATATTATTGTTTAGTATTGCACAGAGAGGATCCATAAAAGTAAGTAAATTCATGTCGATTATGTTTAAATAACCAAAGTACATATTGTAATTAAGTAATTTTCATACTGATTACAGGATCTATTTTCCCATGTCCACAGGCATAATTTGTATCTCACTTTACAATACATAAATCGATTAACTGAGAAGGAAGCTGTTCTTGCCATAGTAACTCCAGGAAACTCCCATCAGGATTGCAAATTACTCCTAGGTGTTCCACGTTTGTGGCAGGTTATTCTTTGCTCTGTGGTATTTATATACGATTTTGTGCGAATAAGTCGCACGGAGGAGATCATTTCTCGTTTTCGAAGAAAAAATGGGCCATTACAGTGACAACAAATTTTGGATAAGCATTTTAGTTTTACTCCTGACTTCCGAATTGCTTGTTTGTGTATGGAATATTAATACTGCATGTTATGTACTCTGTAAAAGATAAAGTGTGCAGTTTCTTTTTAATAAGAAACACCATTTATCTCTTACTTCTCCATAGTATATCCGAAGCACGTAATCGTATTTGTTACATATACTACACCTTTTTTGACTGACATTACATTTTACGTGCAAGCATGTTCTCGTCTTGCCAAGTAATTCTAACAATTTTCGTAAATCTTGACTGAAACAAGACAATTTTAAATAGAGAAACTTTGCTAGAGTGGATAGTGATTCAGTCCCTAAGAACTTACCAAACTTGACATGAACTCTATTAAAAAATAGGGCAAAGTAGAAGGTAACTATACTACAAGATATTGTCACCTGAGAAATATCAGGTATACAAGATTTTCAAAAACATAGGTAACGGAGAAAGAGGACGAAAACAATTGTATAAACTGGCTGTGCAGGAACGAATAAATTCATTTGAGTGTGAAACGTTTGTTTCTGACACGGCCTTCAAAGCGCACAGTCATTGTCGGACGTGTAGGGAAAGGAAGGCAAGTGTGATTCCGGCACACATTGTAGCGTCCCTCACGCTAAAGCTGTTCTTCCGAATCCATTCGCCCCGAACGCGGCCGGACCTCCCTGTGTGCCTATTGTTTCCTTCTGAGCGGGCGTTGTACACACGTGTCAAAGCGATATTATCCGCACCACTTCATGTTTGAACGCGCCGGCCTGAAAGCCAAACAGACGCTCGTTTTGCATCCCGCTGGGTTTATACAAGCTGTTCGGTGTTTCTTTAGCATCCATCAGCAAATATTACACATCCATTCGCCAAAATCGCTCGGTAATACTGACTATGAACGACAGGTAGGCATAATGGTTGGAGTTTCCCGTCACTACACTTTTACTTTCCCTTCAACTTTGCAACGTGTCTAGGAAGAGATGAATGTCACCGAGTATTATTTACATTCTCAGAAGATGACTTGTGTACGAAAACATTCTGAAAACCTGATCATTATATGATAACATGTGGGTTGCTGAGTGGTGCACGCACGAACAGTCGCACTCACGAGAAATCTGACAATTCTCGAAACACGCTTTAGGGAAATGGCCTGCTATTGTCAGTCTACGTGATTCGTTGATTTCGGGCAATACAGATCCTGTACGTTTGAAAGACTTCCTGTAATAATGACCATGACATCTTTCGAGTAGAATAATTAGTTCCCTTCCGAAAATGTTGCCTCTTTGTTACTTCGAGTCGTCTATTACGTCTGTTAATCACAATTTTGGTAACGCAACAGGCTACATCTGTGCACTAAATATACTTCATTGGTTGGATTACCGACGGATTGGCTGAATTATGTGATTTCGGAAACGATTTAGTGTATTTCTGAGAATATATGTAAATCTGTAAATGTCAGTTTTTGCAAGGAAATTAGATATAAAATCCTATTACGTGCGCAGAATCCGTTTGTTACGCTTACTTATCAAATTCTTGTAAACCTGAAGTACAAATAGCCGGCCGCTGTGACCGAGCGGCTCTAGGCGCCTCAGTCCGGAACCGCGCTGCTGCTACGGTCGCAAGTTCGAATCGTGCCTCGGGCATGGATGCGTGTGATGTCCTTAGGTTAGTTACGTTTAAGTAGTTCAAAGTCTAGGGGACTGATGTCCTCAGATCTTAAGTCCCATAGTGCTTAGAGCCATTTGAACCATTTTGAGAGCATGCAATGACTCGTGGTGCTACACTACTTTCTTTTTATTTTCGTAGTTTCTAAATGATTCTAGTATGTAAAACCACAATCAAAAGAAGCACAGTTCATTTTACACATTCACGTATGTTATCAATTTGCAAATTTGTGGTAAGATCTTGTGAGACCAAACTGCTGAGGTCATCGTCCCGAAGCTTATGCACTACCCAGTCTAACTTAAACTAACTTGCGCTAAGGACAACCCACACACCCACGCCCGAGGGAGGACTCGAACCTTCGACAGGGGGAGCCGCGCGGGCCGTGACAAGACGCGGCTACCCCGCGCGGCTGTGGATTATATGTCTCATTTTAACTATGCAGGTGGGAGATTACAGTTGTGTGATTTCATGCTGGAAGTGGGGAAATTGGTTCCTGAGCCTGACATACGTCAATTACTCACCCTAAAAATCAAGAAATTAATAATTGAGTGTTATATGAAGTTAGAAACACATTCAGTTTTACCATTAAACAAAACATTTGACAAGCAACGATAGCATTATCCTAGTAAAACCTTGTCACATCTGATAAAAGGTTTTAGGTTAAGATTCTAATAATGGCGTAAATGAAATAATTGCAATTGCATAGTTGTATGATGATTACCGTGATGTTAGCAGAAGAGACATACAGTGTTACAGAAGGGAATATGTTGAGGCTATAGCTGGAGTGGAAAGCAAACTGGTCATTGAATCAGAATGTAAGTGTTCAAAGTGAAACTTGAAGTTATAAAGTTCTATAAAATGGCTTGTCTCGTGGTTGTCGTCGATTTCATCATAGTAAACTGTAGGTGGAGGCTGAATTGATTCCAGAATCAGTCATTAGAGGACACCGACGACTCTCGCCAACAGCTAAGTGCGTATCAGTCCAAAATCTCAGTATCTCGATGCATCTGCTCTGGTGACGTCACAGCGCAATGGAGTCAGTCTGACCGTGGTGGCTCTCAAAGAAGAAGTACCGGTAGTAGAAATAATGCCATACTAAGTGTTCGTTTCAAGGAAAACCTACATTTCCGCATTTTCGCTCTTCTCAAAATTCGGACTGGTTGAGATATTGATCTTCCGAACACTGACCAATAAAAATGTTCCTTAGAAAAGACGGCTCCCTTTCCCTGGGATATTCTTTAGTTTGTTAACCAGCAATGTGCATCCTAGCGTTTAACACTGAAAAAGAGCCTCTCGCTCTCTCTTCGTCTCTCTCTGTGGCTAATGCGGTGGCCCCTTACCAGCAAAGTAGCGTTTGTATCTTCTGGTTTATTCATATCACCCAATGCTGGCAGTTCTTATGTTTCATAAACATTTGGCATTTGTTAAGTCACCGTTCAGTGATGTACACGCTTACAAAGCATCCGAAAACTGCAGGTCTTCATTCCATTTTCGAGAAAGCATCTGAGCACCTGGCGGTTTCCAGAGATAGTATATCCTTCTACATTTTGAGCGCAGTAGTGCCTTCTTTGACTCCGCTAAAACTGGCGCTCATTGTCACTCCACTTCTGAGTTGTAGAAACTGTCTTGGCTGGTGGCTTTGCACCACAGGAGAGCTCACCTGTGTTTCTCTGCAGTGTGTCGGACATCCAACAGCTGCCCTACAAAAAACTGGCCGGTGGCTTGCGAGCCTCCCAACTTTTTCTTGCGGGAACTGATACAAGGTTGGTGGTCTACATGACTCAACGAATCTGTCACTCCCCCAATCTGCTTTCAATCTCCTCCCATTTATACAGGGCATACAATTTCGCAGGGAAGAGTAAATGAAGACTAAGTTACTTTAGTCCGCTACTGACAAGTCCTAGTACTGCTGTATAGGGTGTTCCCGTACGAACAGGACATAGAGAATGCTCCAACGAACAGTTTGAGGTAGGGCACCTGGGGTCAGGTGAGCCAGATTAAGGCGTTATCTTGTTTAATGCTTTGTCTAGCATACTGCTTTCCAGCTTATTTACAACAATAATACGTACAAGCCTACACATACTGTGTTGTTTATTTACATATATATTGTTTATTTCCTGCAGGGAAATGAGGATGACGAGCCCGGTTACCAGGAAGTCATAACGCAGGTTTTGTTTATTTTACGTGTCCATAAGGTGGCTCTGTTGTATCGTGTTTACATTGACCCACAAAAGAACTTGTTGTGAATCAACGACCGATCCCATACATTACTCAGTGCTATTCAGAGACGCACAGTACAATACGACGGCGGTGTACCGGTACAGTATTTCCGGATCACAGGATTGGAGGAGGAGGTCCCATTACACGGCCTGCGAGGTCACCTGATCTGAATCCCCTTGATTATTCCCTTGATATCTAAAGTCACTTGTATATGAGACCCCAGTGGATACGAAGATGGAATTAGTTGCCAGAATCGTAGCTGCCTGCAATGTGATTCGAAACGCACCAGGCATATTTGTCAGGGTGCCTCAGAATCTTGTTCGCCGATGTCGTGCTTGCATTGAGGCTGATGTGCGTCAGTTTTAGCACATTTTGTAAGATACAGTACAAATGATACGTTCATTGTGTCAGTGATTCCTTTTGCAGGTAACTAATTAAATAAAAAAGTTCGCAGTAACGTGATTTTATTCCTATTATCCTTTTAAGCTGGTTTCTCCGACCCGAGATTCCCTTCCTGAAATTGTTCAGTGGAGCATCCTCTATGTCCTGTTACGTTCTTGCGCACTCTTACGGGAACACCCTGTACATCACATTTCTCGGTGTGGAGCCGGCCTGTATGGCCGAGCGGTTCTAGGCGCTTCAGTCTGGAACCGCGCGACCGCTACGGTCGAAGGTTCAATTAGGTTTAAGTAGTTCTAAGTTCTAGGGGACTGATGACCTGAGATGCTAACGAGGGAACCTCCACATCGCACCCTCCCCCCCCCCCCCCCGCAGATTTAGTTATAAGTTGGCACAGTGGATAGGCCTTGAAAAACTGAACGCAGATCTATCGAGAAAACAGGCAGAAGTTGTGTGGAACTATGAAAAAAATAAACAAAATATACAAACTGAGTAGTCCATGCGCAAGATAGGCAATATCAAGGACAATAGGAGTGAAGGAGCGCCCTGGTCCCGTGGTTAGCCTGAGCAGCTGCGGAACGAGAGGTCCTTGGTTCAAGTCTTCCCTGGGGTGGTAAGTTTAACTTTTTATTTTCAGACAATTATTATCTGTCCATCCGTTATGTTTTCATCACTTTTTTGGGAGTGATTATCACATCCACAAGAAAACCCTGAATCGGGCAAGGCAGAAGAATCTTTTTACCCATTCGGCAAGTATACAAGTTAGGTGGGTCGACAACATATTCCTGTCATGTGACGCACATGCCGTCACCAGTGTCGTATAGAATATATCAGACGTGTTTTCCTGTGGAGGAATCGGTTGACCTATGACCTTGCGATCAAATGTTTTCGGTTCCCATTGGAGAGGCACGTCCTTTCGTCTACTAATCGCACGGTTTTGCGGTGCGGTCGCTAAAAACACAGACACTAAACTTATTACAATGAACAGAGACGTCAATGAACGAACGGACAGATCACAACTTTGCGAAAATAAAGAAAGTAAACTTTTCACTCGAGGGAAGACTTGAACCAAGAGACCTCTCATTCCGCAGCTCCTCACGCTAATCACGGGACCACCGCGCTACTGAGCTCAGACTCTCCTTTATGTTGCCTATCTTGCGCATGGACTACTCAGTTTGTATATTTTACTTATTTTTTTCATAGTTTCACACAACATCTTCCTGTTTTCTCGATTGATCTGTGCTCCGTTTTTCAAGGCCTGTCCCTGTGCCAACTTATAACTTAATCTGAGGGGGGTGCGATGGGGAGGTTCCCTTGTAAGTCCCATAGTGCTCAGAGCCATTTGAATCATATTTTCCCGGTGTGGATGAAGTATTCTGATCGAATGGATCTTTGCATCATGGTCTGACATGCGTTAGATTGTTACCGAAGATGATAGTCGTATAACACAGGTAAATAGGCTGCACCTGTAAAGGAGAAATGAATCACCCAGAAGTTTTCGTGAAGATTGTCGTCGGCAAGTCTGCAAATTCGGGTGAAAAACACAGGAAACTTTGTCGAGCAGGTCTGAGTGGCGACTTGCAGAGAGGGCGAGAATATTTCTCACCTGGCGGTCGCGTTCGCGGCAGATTCGCGGCGCCTCTGCTCTTCCTCCGCTGCGGTCCCGGCGGCTGGCGCCACTTTGCGCTCCCGGCCTGTTCGTTATGTATTCGCCGTGTGTTGATCTGAAATTCAGCGCCGCCACTTCTTCGCCGGCAGGAGGCGTCTATTTCTGCAGCCGCCAGGCGCCAGCAGCAGCGGGAACAAAGCGTTCTCATCGCGCCGCTATCGCGCAGCCCCATCTTCCGGCAGGGCCTCACTGCCGGCGCGCCGGAACAATACGCCGCGCGAGCGGCGACGCCGCATGAATTTTGCGAGAATTGTCTCGCGCCAGCCCCCCGAGCTCGCGCCGGAAATACTGTAATTGTGCCGCCTGCGGGATCGAATGAAAACTCTCAACTCTCGCCGTAAGTTCACACCTCTGTGAGCCACTGGCATAGACGTAACGTTCCTTTGGAGACATGAATCGTATGGAGAATCATTTTAACTTAACTGGGTCGCAAACATGTATGCTTTTCTCGCCATTCAAGCTCTGCATTGTAATGTTGGAAACAGAAGCGAATATCTCATGAAGACATGAGGGGTAGCCATAGAGTTTTAATTATCCCCTCGGAAACAATAAAGTTACACAAATAATTTTTTGTTCTTTTGTAGGTACGTGTCTGAATTCTAGGTGCTCACTGAAATCGTGCGACACAATACCGTAGAGGAGACAAAGGAGAATTGGGCATCCTACTACAGTAGCGCTCCTACAGGCTCCTACAGGTACTTCAGTGTGTACCACAAAGGAAACGCACGAAAAATATTTACGTAATTTTTTGAGGCTATAAATAAAACTATGGTAACCCTTCGTACAGTATTCACAAAAAAATGGCTCTGAGCACTATGGGACTTAACTGCTGAGGTCATAAGTCCCCTGGAACTTAGAACTACTTAAATCTAACTAAACTAAGGGCATCACACACATCCATGCCCGAGGCTGGATTCGAGCCTGCCACCGTAGCGGTCGCGCGGTTCCAGACTGTAGCGCCTAGAACCGCTCGGCCATCTTGGCCGGCACAGTATTCACACCATGCATATTTAACTGCTGTATGAATCCTAATACATACGTGCTAGACACGCTAGGAACAGTACTTCGTGTTTATCGATTTTTCAACAGGCTGAGGTGTGGTGCAGAGAAGTTTTTTATTGAATAAAATAACAAAACTGAGAGAGACATCAACACTACAGCTATTGATCTTTTCATAACGTTATGCAGTGCAAATCTTCGAACAATCCTTAAAGAAAATAAAATTTTTATCACTCCGAAGGTTCGCTCGAAAATGGAAGTGCTTCAGTGTGGTTACACTAAACATCATATGCCCCTCGTTTCCTCCAAATTTTGAACTAACTTTCCCAGCCAGTTATAGGAGGGCGTGGAATTTAACTTGTGCTCCGTAGGATGGTGCAACTCAACGTTTTTCACATTGGAAAGTTATTGTAAGACATACAAAGTGGGGTAGGTAACAAACAAATTCTTGGATGGATTAAGGGTCGAACCGTGGACCTTAGAATCTGCTGTCTGGCAGTTTTCCCCTCCATTTTATTTCTTCTGTTGTGACAGCAAATATATTTCAGAAGTATAAAAAGAAATCAAATGAAAATATATCGTACTGTGTGGGCATGCGGAAAAGTAATTCCTTCGAATTTTTAGTGTGAGAACTCTTAAATATGTTTAAACAAAACATATGTTATTATCGTTCTGCGTCTTTATTCTTCATGTCTACATATTTATTTCCCAACATATTCAGCCTGGCAACGAACGTTTTTCTCCCAACGAGAGCCCGTGTTGCAGATACTGGAATGTTTGACTTTGCTGACGGAGCCACAGCCTCACCTCTATTTGTTTCGCATCATCACCATCAAAGTGGAATCCTCGAAGGTGATTTTTAACTATTGGAAAGAGATCAAAATCGGATGTGGCGAAGTCAGAATTGTGTGGAGTATGATCGGTGATAGTGAACCTAAGGATAATTGCAGATGTCGTAGCGCTCGTGTGTGGTCTGGCATTCTCATGCTCAAAGGGTGGGTGTCCATGTGTGGAAGAGCTCTTCGAATTCGAGACTCGATTACACCAAGCGTTTTTCCACGAACCGCTTTGTTAGACGGTACGATTTGGAGCCCTCTAGCGGCAGACGGGTGCAAATATGTAGGCATGGAGAGTACAGATGTGGAATGTTAGTAACGCGTGTTTTATTTAAAACGCTGAAGGGTTTTCACATTAAAATTCGAGGATAAGAAATATGAGAAGAAGAAATTATTTTCAGTATTCACTGCATTAATGCTGCCTCGTAAACATGACCTTGATGCTGAGGAAGCATGTTATCGTGAGCTGCTTGAAACGTAAGAATAAGGCAAATAGTATCGTTGCATCTTGGAAAGTTTGAAGTAATTTCTGAATTATTGAAAACTTGTTGTCAGAAGCGCTGAGAATCACAGAATTTCAGTAAGTGCGCTGTACGGATTATGTCGTTCAATGGACTCTGCATTAGCTGTTTGATAGTAAACAGGCGCTTGATAATGGTAAGATCTAGATGAGCTAAATTCGTCATATTTATTTGACCAGTGATTTCTTGATTTAAGAAACAGAGACTCGGGTGATAAAATATAAATAACGTTAAATTCGTCACGAGGTCACAAAAGTGACAGTTTCTGTATGTCTCTCAAAACCAGGTAGATTTTATGGTTTGTATCTGTCCGTGTCCTTCACCATACGTCCCCCTGCTTTCCTCATAGCGTCTGCGACTCTTTTTCAACCTTAAACGAGCGATCCACACTATGCAATCTTTTCTATCCCTCTAAAATCTTCGTTATTTCTCTTCATTGCGATATGACGAGAAATTGAAACAGAAGTTGTGGAAATTAAATTTTGTTGAAAACAATGAAATCGTTGCTAATTATCACTGATACTGTGGTATCGACGTTCGATACCACACTTGTTAGGGGTTGCAGTTATCGACCGCCGTCCGTATTAGTATAGACGGACCCGCGAATCGCGACCAGCGCTGCTCTGCTGCTTGTATCAACTTTCTAGCGAGCTCTCGTCCACTCTTGCTCGGGACGTCAGGTAGTAAAACAGCATAGCCTTCAGCTGATAGGAAGCAACATCTAACAAGGCAATTAGTAACGTCTGGCCTAAGTGATGCCTCAATAGCTATCTGTTTATAACTACATGTATGCAGCCAAGGAGAATCCTGTACAACCAGTTAACTACAATATATGTTATTCTTTACCAACGACTTCTAATTATTTTAATCGTTCCAGATCCAGACCATGCAGCCAGCACCTTATCGACGTTACTCACAAACCTGCTGTGATTTATATGTTTCTATGTAGCACTGGCCACCAGTCAAAATTGGCGACGACTCGTTCGTCGTCATAACAGATACTATACTAACCGACATGTTTGTTTCTTTTTCAGGTAAATGGAATGGAGCATCTTGGTCAAACTTGGGACTGAGCGTATTCAGGTTAGAGAAAATCAATATAATATTAATACATGCCGACCCGCTGTTGATGCCTTGCGTCCAACACCTATTCATTATTTGTGGTGCCAATAATCAGTCAACGGAGGCTACATCGAAGGCTTCAATAGCGTACTAGTCGGATAATGTATAGAATTCCCTTTACACTGAATTACTTGTTGCTGCACTCCTGTCTCTCGTCAATCAACTCTGCTGCATGGGATGGATATGAGCTGTGTTCTTGGACGTCTTTAAGAGTCTTTTAGGCCCATTATGGGTGGTGATTTGGGGGGGGGGGGGGGGGGCGTGTAGTAACCCGCCAGGGTAGCCGAGCGCTGCTTCCTGGACTCTGGTATGCGCGCCGGCCCCGGATCGAATCCGCCTGGCGGATTGACGACGAGAGCCGGTGTGCCGGCCACCCTGGATGTGGTTTTTCCACATCCCGTTAGGTGAATACCGGGCTGGTCCCCATGTTCTGCCTCAGTTACACAGCTCGCAGACATCTGAACACATTCACACTATTTCATGGATTCCACTAGACACAGACAGTTGGGGTACACTAGTTCCGTCCTGGGGGGTACAGGGTGGCGGCAGGAAGGGCATCCGGCCACCCTTAAAATTAACATGCCTAATCCGATTAACCATGGCCGACTCTGCGTAACCGCGGGACACGGCGCAAGCGATAGAATTGGGGGCGTGTAGTACCAAGACGCAGTTAACGAGAGCTGGGTCAGGAAGAGTCAGAAAATGCCTATTTCCGACAGGCAGTCGAAGTGTACAAGCTTTTCTAAACTGTGGGATCCATGACTTATGTACTGAATCAGACAACCATTTTGATACCAAGGTAATGAACGGAACTACTTATTTGTCTGCGAAGAAGAAAGCTTGCATTTAATTTACGGCCATCTCCCAAAGCAATACCCATTGTTCAATGTCATAGGTATGCTCTTCTGAATTACAAATTCAGAGTTGCACCAGAAGAGGGAAGTATCGTCGAGGAACAGTTGTTGACAGATTGTTGAGGAATATAGTTATAAATATATATTGGGAGCTCCAAGATTTAAGGTCAAATTTCAGCAGATGTTAGTGCTGAACCAAGTACTTTCAGCTTAGAAAATAATGATCTGAAATTATTTTAAATAAAACTTTAAAAGGATTTTAAGTCATTGAAGCGGCAGTCTCAATGCACGCATTACGGTAACATAAAATTTTGTCACATTCTCTCAAATATTCCAGTTGCAATAGGTAACTGGGACCCTACCTGTCAGTTCTGTCCCTGTTCACTTTCTACTGGTCTCTCACATATCGACGACTAGGTGTAACCCAAAATAAAAGATACCTGCAAGACAACGTGAGAGAGGACAGTATATTATTTCTGAAACCAGCACCACGAATTTTGACGCTGAAACACGTGACTCTTTCGTACCACCTGAAATATCCAATGGCGACGATTAATTACCTCAAAATACTCAGTTAAGTATCCACAGAATGTCTGTTATTTGGTTCTGAGCTCCATGTATAGTGTAAAGAACTGATTTCTTGAAAGAGACTATCGGAAATTCCGTTTCGGTTTCCACTGATTGACAGATACCGTTTTTAAATTGTTTCAGAAGCTAACAAAATAAAGCAGTTTCCAAAGGAGATAATAAGATCATTTGGTGAGTTGTTGCGCATAGTGCAGCTGAAGACTGTGACTGAATGCAGGGAAAAAATGAACATAAGTGCAACAGACAATAAGGAAAAAAAAGACGGTCTAATGGAAAAATCCTCAAAACATCAGAAAGTATTCAGATCCAGCTTGGATATGTGCCTTTTCCCTGAAACAGCAACATATCTCTTTTTACCGCGGTTGGTGTGTGGGGAGAAATGTGAACTGCTCTCACTGTAACCCAGGTACGTCACCTCACTCACCACTTTGGAGGTCGCCTCCATCTTCTTTCCTCTTTTTTTTCCTTCCGATGTGTGCAGCCGTTCGTAGTAAGGAAAGCAGCGAATTCAAACGCATTAATTAGTGCATAGCGACATTATTGAGTCGCCAGACTTCTCTGGAAATGGCATTTACTAATCAATAAATGATAGGCAGGATGACATAAACTAAAATCATTTCATCCAAGTATCTTATTTCACCGACCCACGCGGTCGCTTAATCGTATCTAATGGACGCATAATCGTATAGCTACTTAGCAGATACGCATAACTCTTACTTAAAAACTAATGCTGAACCATATTCAGGTGGTTAGACACATTCCTCCTGCAACACTCATGATCCACCGCATATCAACACTGTCTTACCGACAGCTACCTACCATCGCCAAGTGTACCATTAGGGGTACGTCTGCCCTCCCGCCTGGCCCATACTGAAGTGGCCAAGTGAAGCCTCCTCTCTGCACTCGCCTAACTGTGGTACACAGCGAGAGATTCTGGCCGGTGCCCAGCCTAGTTACTGGCGATTGTTTCAATTTCGAGGATGGTGTCTTATGATTCGTACAGAGTGTGGCACATAAACCTTAGAGTTCCCAGCAGAGCAAAGTCTCGTTACGTGAAAGCGTTCCACCTCGGTGGCCGTTAAAAGTCTGCCTTGTCTTTGGGATATGGGATGGGGGCAGCCAGCTGCCAGTGGGAGTGGTCTGTTACGCGAATGGCCGTTTGAATGCCTGCAACCTCACCTCCAACGTGGCGGAGTTTTTCCTCCGTCCGTGCAATTTTATGTCGACCGCTACTCCGAGACTCAAAGTTCGCTGGCTTCTAGATGTCAGTTTATGGCATTACCGTGCGAGTTCTTTCCGCCATCTTGTCGTCTGCTCCTTCTACATTGCTGCATTCTTAATTTAGCTTAACAAGCTGTGTGTTCCGTCTTGGAATGAAGATTATTATAGCGATCGCGATTTTGATGATGGTGATGCAGATACTATATTGAAGCAAGGAAGCATCCTGAATATATGCAATGACAATTGTTTTGTAAAACTTCGTATATTAATTATTTATGCCACATTTTGTCATCCGCCTTTTTGAGACTAAGAAATGCTCATAAATGTTGTGATGGACTGCGCATATGCGTTAGCAAGTGTCGTAGCTTTGTGATCTGCACGTGTGTTTGTCTCAGGAATCAAAACGCAATAAATATATGCTTTGGCTGCACTTCAAAGATATTATTGCAACTTTAGTAAAGTTGTCTCGAAGAACTTGTCAAATCCACGCAGGTGAGGATATCCTTTGTAATATTGTTGTAAAACGTTATTGCCAGCTTTGTTATTGTGGCTACTTCAGCAAGTTTCCGTGGCTTTCGAAAATAAAGTTGATCAAGTCATGCAATGCATATGTTGGTTTTAGAAGTGGTATGAGCAGTATTTATTGAACATCCCTCGTAATACTTTTTACCTCTGTTTTCTCGGGTGCTGTCTATGGTAAGGGAATGATACTTCTTTCATAATTTAGAAAGAACTAACTTGCTTATATAAGTCAGAATTGGAGCAGTGATGAGCCTTAATTGCGTATAACTGTGGTTTTTCGCCTTGGAAGAGAAATGCAGAAAGTTGGCGGAAACGCTTGGCTGATAAAAAATGGCTCAAATGGCTCTGAGCACTATGAGACTTAACATCTACGGTCATCAGTCCCCTAGAACTTAGAACTACTTAAACCCAACTAACCTAAGGACAGCACACAACACCCAGTCATCACGAGGCAGAGAAAATCCCTGGCCCCGCCGGGAATCGAACCCGGGACCCCGGGCGTGGGAAGCGAGAACGCTACCACACGACCACGAGCTGCGGACGCTTGGCTGATACATGACTTCTCACCGACGAAATGAATCATTGCATGGGGGCTTAATTATTTATTTATGCAAATATTTTTGGTTTTTAGTAGCTGACTGTCCGGTTACGCTGTCTCGTAACCGGTTGGCCCTGACTAGTATTTGTACGCAATCTGACTGCATAGACTAACAACAAAGAATGAAGGAAAATTTCCGTTAATACAATTAATTAATTAAGTCCCCAGCATCTATAAAACCTACGAAACCAAAGCACAAGTATAACTGTTCTGTGTGTGAAGTGTGATTCAACGTACGCATCTGGCACGGTTCATCTTCAATAACACAAGAAATTCTAAATATCATTTATACTGAAGTAAATAAAGAAAATAGAAATACTATAATTACGCAAGAAAACCAGAATTACACTCTAATCCAAGAACACAAGCCAGATGCTTTGTTGACTGAACCTGTAATGACGCATTATTCAAGACATAGAAATAATGAGAAAAAAAAGCGAGTTTTGTTACCTTCATATATATTGACGAAAAGCACTCTAATCATTACAATATCTCCATTGGAACAACATCTGCTGTCTATCCCATCAAACAACTGCATAAAACATGGAACAAGCACTCAGTACTACGACATCTCGACAAGCACTCTCTACTACGACCTCTCGACAAGCACTGCACTCCGCTACTTCTCAATAAGCACTGCCAGTGGAGGCGGCGGAACAAAACTCTCTTGCGCGATCTCTGGCGCTGTGGCTCAGTGTAGCCACCTTTCATCATCTTGTCTGAAATATCTCTCGGTGACCGCGGCAGTTCTTGACAGAAGTGGTGCCTCGCAGTTGCAGGTGTCAACGATCTCGAGCCATCACAACGCGCGTGACCTCGATCGTGGCCGTCGCAGACACATTAAGAGCGCCGCCGCCTGGCAAGCGTCACCTGCCCTGCCAACAATGCCGCCTCTATTCCCGGCTGCCGTTGCACGCTCTGCGCCCAGCGTCACCTGGGCAGTGACTGTCACCTTGCCGTCCCGTGTACTTTGTACAGCACCGCCGTCGCTTGCGCTTCTCTCTTGTCCCGTGCTCGTAATCACCTCTTCGTCCACAGTACGTTAATGTACGATTTCATGTTTTCTCTATTCGTTCTGCAACTTATTCGTCATCTCACATGAATTCTCTGTTTTTCATCACTGCCGTACTTACCTGCTTTATTCTTTATTCCTCAATGAAATAGAAGGTCGGCTATAAAATTCGTCTTGTTGGCCGTTTCGCTTCTCTCTGGCCCTTCTACACAGTCCGATTCAGAACGCCGTTAATACTACACTCCTGGAAATTGAAATAAGAACACCGTGAATTCATTGTCCCAGGAAGGGGAAACTTTATTGACACATTCCTGGGGTCAGATACATCACATGATCACACTGACAGAACCACAGGCAACAGAGTATGCACAATGTCGGCACTAGTACAGTGTATATCCACCTTTCGCAGCAATGCAGGCTGCTATTCTCCCATGGAGACGATCGTAGAGATGCTGGATGTAGTCCTGTGGAACGGCTTGCCATGCCATTTCCACCTGGCGCCTCAGTTGGACCAGCGTTCGTGCTGGACGTGCAGACCGCGTGAGACGACGCTTCATCCAGTCCCAAACATGCTCAATGGGGGACAGATCCGGAGATCTTGCTGGCCAGGGTAGTTGACTTACACCTTCTAGAGCACGTTGGGTGGCACGGGATACATGCGGACGTGCATTGTCCTGTTGGAACAGCAAGTTCCCTTGCCGGTCTAGGAATGGTAGAACGATGGGTTCGATGACGGTTTGGATGTACCGTGCACTATTCAGTGTCCCCTCGACGATCACCAGTGGTGTACGGCCAGTGTAGGAGATCGCTCCCCACACCATGATGCCGGGTGTTGGCCCTGTGTGCCTCGGTCGTATGCAGTCCTGATTGTGGCGCTCACCTGCACGGCGCCAAACACGCATACGACCTTCATTGGCACCAAGGCAGAAGCGACTCTCATCGCTGAAGACGACACGTCTCCATTCGTCCCTCCATTCACACCTGTCGCGACACCACTGGAGGCGGGCTGCACGATGTTGGGGCGTGAGCGGAAGACGGCCTAACGGTGTGCGGGACCGTAGCCCAGCTTCATGGAGACGGTTGAGAGTGGTCCTCGCCGATACCCCAGGAGCAACAGTGTCCCTAATTTGCTGGAAAGTGGCGGTGCGGTCCCCTACGGCACTGCGTAGGATCCTACGGTCTTGGCGTGCATCCGTGCGTCGCTGCCGTCCGGTCCCAGGTCGACGGGCACGTGCACCTTCCGCCGACCACTGGCGACAACATCGATGTACTGTGGAGACCTCACGGCCCACGTGTTGAGCAATTCGGTGGTACGTCCACCCGGCCTCCCGCATGCCCACTATACGCCCTCGCTCAAAGTCCGTCAACTGCACATACCGTTCACGTCCACGCTG
The DNA here is from genome assembly GCF_023864275.1 of Schistocerca cancellata. Taxonomy (NCBI): domain Eukaryota; kingdom Metazoa; phylum Arthropoda; class Insecta; order Orthoptera; family Acrididae; genus Schistocerca; species Schistocerca cancellata. Next base: position 95,866,766 of record NC_064631.1, on the reverse strand, counting down.
TCGCGGCATGCTACCAGTGTTAAAGACTGCGATGGAGCTCCGTATGCCACGGCAAACTGGCTGACACTGACGGCGGCGGTGCACAAATGCTGCGCAGCTAGCGCCATTCGACGGCCAACACCGCGGTTCCTGGTGTGTCCGCTGTGCCGTGCGTGTGATCATTGCTTGTACAGCCCTCTCGCAGTGTCCGGAGCAAGTATGGTGGGTCTGACACACCGGTGTCAATGTGTTCTTTTTTCCATTTCCAGGAGTGTAGAACTGGTCATCTTAGTCTTGACCCACTCGACCCACTCGCAAGCTCGTCACCGCAGTGTTTAAAACACGCAGCAAAATAAATAAATAAATAAATGGCTCTGATCACTATGGGACTTCACTTCTTTCTGAGCTCATCAGTCCCCTAGAACTTAGAACTACTTAAACCTAACTAGCCTAAGGACATCACACACATCCATGCCCGAGGCAGGATTCGAACCTGCGACCGTAGCGGTTGAGCGGTTCCAGACTGTAGCGCCTAGAACCGCTCGGCCACCGCGGCCGGCCACGAAGCCAAGTATTGAATCAAGGCAAGAGCGGGCGATAGACAACTGGCACAAAATCCAGAGAGCTATCTACAGGGGGCTTCATTTTCCCTGCAGCTACCGAAGCCTCGCTAGAAGACGCAACTGTACCTCGGCGGATGACCCAGGGAAAGAGGGAGAGGCATAATGACGTAATGACTCCACCCTCGCGCACTCTCAAGTACATTTTGCTAAAATTGTTGCTGATCTTTCATTCGTTAGCTCTCAAGTTTTTCAGACAAATTTTGGAACGTAAAGTTGCATCAAAACCAAGGCTCTAAAATGCCAATGCATTATAGAAAATTGGAGAGCTGTCCTTAACATGGGAAACTGTTTTTAGTTCCTTACGTGAGAGCCTGCCCACGCGAATACGTTTTCGACCTCACTGGCTGCAGAGAACATTCCAGCCAGAAAGATCCACGTTATAGCTACCTACTGTGAAGACAAATCTGACACGGATCATAAATGCACAGGTTTTTAAACGATTTGTCCCTTTCCAAACGGAAGCAGTAGCCCTGAAGGAAACAGTATCCCCATTCTATATGCTCACATAGCCGTAGATGGCATGCTTGTGTTCACAGTGGTGGTGCTGAGTGAAATACTGATAATGGTTCCTGCATGTTTGGATATTTTATAGCGTATAAATGATGACGTCATCCACTGAACATTGTTGCAATTATATTTCTGAAATCCGTTGTAGTACAAGTGAACTTCCTCGCATATTCAGGAGATTGATTTTCAAATGCAAAATTTTTCTGAATTCCAGTTTCTTGCAAATTACGCTAAATCAAAATAATCATCAGTTCCTCATTTATGTGGCCATATTGCCCGTAGTTGCTTTACAATTTCTGTTGTTACAACTACAAGAAAATGCCTGTTTTTTTCCTCTCTCTTCACCAGACCTGGTTCGCTTTATTGAGATATTGGATCATCAGCGGTCTGTAATTAAAGATGTTTACAATTTGTTTAGTTCTTAAGATCGAAAACCAGTTCGGTTCGTTAACAATATGTTGTTTATTTACGGTGATTTCCGTTTGCTCTCTTGCCTACTTCTGGAAATGCCTTCTGCTAGCACATCTTTGGTTTCTTTCTTCACTACACACCGACACTTATAGTCAAATTTTTCGCTGCTCTGCGAAACTATGCATTTCTTGTGTTTTACACTGCACAGTTTTTCGCATACCACTTTTTTCAGTTTATTTTTATAGTTGTAACTGTGTATTGCGTTTCGTAGAGTTGCCAGCGTAAGATTGTCACTAGTTTATCTTTCACTTATACGTTTTAAGTTAATTGTATTATTGTTATTCTGTTTAATTAAGTTGCTGTGTATTTATATGAAGTGCATGAATAATGAAGGGACACTGATGCAGAGTTTTTTCTTTTCTTGTCGGGGAGGGAGAAGCTATGATAAGTGGACATCCACTATGTGATCAAAAGTATCCAGATACCCCCAAAAACATAGGTTTTGAATATTAGCTGCATTGTGCTGCCACCTACTGCAAGGTACTCCATATTAGCGACCTATGTAGTTAATAGACATCGTGAGAGAGCAGAATGGGGCGCTCCGCGGAACTCACGAAATTCGAATGTGATCAGGTGATTGTCACTTGTGTCACACGTCTGTACGCGAGATTTCCACACTCCTAAACATCCCGAGGTCCACCGTTTCCCATGTGATAGTGAAGTGGAAACGTGAATGGACACGTACAGCACAAAAGCGTACAGGCCGACCTCGTCTGTTGACTGGCAGAGACCGCCGACAGTTAAAGAGTGTTGTAATTTGTAATAGGCAGACATCCATCCAGACCACCACACAGGAATTCGAAACTGCATCAGGATGTGAGTTAGGCGGGATGTGAGAAAATTTGGATTTTATGGTAGAGCGGCTGCTCATAAGCCACACATCCCGCCGGTAAATGCCAAAAGACGCCTCGGTTGGTGTAAGGATCGTAAACATTGGATGATTGAACATTTGAAAAATGCTGTCTGGAGTGCGAATCACGGTACACAATGTGGCGATCCGATGGGAGGTTGTGGGTATGCCGAAATCTCGGTGAACGTCATCTGCCAACAGTAAAATTCGGACGTGGTGGTGTTATGGTGTGGTCGTGTTTTTCATGTAGGGGGCTTCCACTCGTTGTTGTTTTGCGTGACACTATTACAGCACAGGCCTACAATAATGTTTAAGCTCCTTGCTTCCCACTATTGAATAGCAATCCGGGGATGGCGACTGCATCTTTTAGCACGATCGAGCACCTGTTCATAATGCACGGCCTGTGGCGGAATGGTTACACGGCGATAACATCCCTGTAATGGACTGGCCTGCACAGTGTCCTGACTTGTATCCTATACAACACATTTGGGATGTTTTGGAACGCCGATTTTGTGCCAGGCCTCGCCGAACGACATCGATACCTCTCCTCAGAGCAAAACTCCGTGAAGAATGGGCTGGCATTCCCGAAGAAACCTTCCAGAACCTGACGGAACGTGTGCCTGTGAGAGTGGACCCTTTCATCAAGGCTATGGGTGGGCCAACAACATACTGAATTCCAGCATTACCGATGGCGGGCGGCACGGACTTCCAAATCATTTTCAGCCAGGTGTCTGGATACTTTTGATCACATAGTGTAAGAGTTTAGTGGAGTGATGGATTGTGAGTTGGAGGATAAATTGAGGAGCAAGAACTGAAATGAAGTTGGGAGTGGGAGGTATGGATGGGAGAGGGTGAAGGATGGAGAAAGCTCTTTTCGTTTTCATGTAGTTTTAGGGCTTCAGGATGTTTTTGTACAAGTCTCTGTTTCTCTATGTCTCTAGCTTGAAGTGGCAACCAAAGTTCTGTAAAGAATACTACCCCGTCCGTCCAGTAGTGAATTTCTGAACAGCTCCTACATACCTATTAGCAAAACAAATGCAGTCACAACTTACCCAATACTACAAACTAGAAAATGATAGGAAGATAAGAAATACCACTCAGCTAATAGAACATATAAGAGACATTAAAATACCTGACACAGAAGCACTGCCTTCCTTTGATGTAGAAAGTATGTACAGTTGCATTCCTGTTATCGAAACCATAAAAATAATTGAAGAAACCGTGAAAACACACAACCAGCTAGCTCATGAACTCGCAGATGAAACAATAAAATTGTTACAGCTAATAACACAACAAAATCGTTTTGAATTCAATCAAGAATACCATATACGAGAAGAAGGGTTTCCCATGAGTTCAGGTATTTCAAGAACATTAGCTAACATTTCATGAATTATATAGAAACGTCTAATTACCGGAAAGAGCTGGCCATTCTAAAACAAACAGCGTAGACAAGTACATGTGTCAAGTTGAAATTAAGACCTGTGATTGCTTGGCAATGTAAAAATGTTAATTTTCTAAGATGTTTTAGTCAAAAAATACGACCACTTATGTAACGTAGTTTGATATTCGCAAACTCACTCAACATAATCCGTCAACTTCGAATCACGAAATTTGGCAAGAGGCAAGGTTTCACTGTACAAGTAAAGGAAAAAAACCGAAATTTGTTAAACAGGATGTGACGTCGCAAGTTATTAGGGGATAACATTTATTGCAGTAAGATACGTAGATGTGGAGCCGGTGGCTGTTAGGATGCTGCAGAAAGCCGCCTCAGCTGTGAATCACAGCGCAGCTGACGCTATGATTGTGGCCGTGCCAAAGGGCTACCTAGTTCCACCGTATATTTATACCCCCTACGAATCTAAATAAATCGTAGTCAATATTAACCAATTGGTTTCAAACCTGGTATACTTCTATTTGCTGTTCATTAGAAGTTCTTTAAAATTACAGCTTCCTAACTATTATAGTTTCGGAGATTGAGAAAATTACCTAAAAACCATGAAACCGACACTTAGAGTGTAAAATTCAGTTAGGAACAATAACCGTTTGTCTTTTGTTAACAGTTGAAATCATTACCAAAGTTCACAGTGTGTAGCATCATTTAATTGGGATTTGTTTATTATATTGTTGTGGGAATAAATGGGAATGTATGAGAGTGTGTATGTGGGACATACGTAAAATTTGATGTTACATTCTGTAAAACATTACGCAGTCTGATCGTGGGAAAGCTGTATTGTACCCACATTGCTGATGACGTATGTCAAGGTGTGATTGCTTTTCTAAGAAGGCAGCCAGAATATCAGTTTGAAGTGTAATCGGTTTCTAAATTAATTTCAAGATTACTTTCTTTCGGTATTCTTATTAAATATTATATTAATATTCGCATTTTAGAATGACGTAAATTACTTTCTGTTTAGTGATTGGCTCAGGCAAGTTTTGCCGCGAGAATGATCCAGAAAGATCATTCTGATTGGTCAGTCAGACTCATCAGCCAATCGCGCCGAAAGTTAGATGTGTCGGGAGGCATCGAGAGAGTCGATCGCCAGCTATCGGACGCCAAAGGTCATGGTAAATGTCACGGTGCTCATTATGTGTAAAATGAAGAAATACTGAGTTATTGCGTTTAGTACGAGTTTTGACTAAAGCTATCGCAGTTACGAACGTTTTGATGAAAGTTTGAAGTTTCTGGATTGTTTTGTTGGAAAGTTACTAGCGTGTGAACTTTCGGCCTTAGTGAAAATTCCGCGTGGCATATTCTGTATTCATTTATGAAGTATTTGGCGAGCACGTCTTTTATGTAAAACCACTGAATGAGACCGAATGTAGAAATTTGGCGAGCACGTCTTTTATGTAAAACCATTGAATGAGACCGAATGTAGAACTCGCAGAAAGTGGTGAATCAGAGACAGAGAGATCGCAAACATGAACGAGTCGGACTTGCATAGATTTCTGGCTGCTTTACGTTTGAAATTTGTTGGTTGACTGGGAACTGAGAATGATAGAATAGTACCTCACTAAATGTGGACTTGATAGCCATAAACGTGTGTTATTAAGCAATAAACATTACTGGTCTTGAAATTTTAGGACGCGTATTTCAGTCAAAAATACACCATATTACCACTCCAAATCTTGATAAATAGGAACTTACGGGAACTGTTTCCACCACCAAAGTTACGCGGACTATGCTGGGTAGGTATTAGGCGACGTTGTCTTCAACGCTGCTTTTTCGCCATCTAGTAAGTGCCTACGACTGCAGAGTGAAGGGACGTCGAGCGGAAGCCGTACTGAGATAGGTGGAGATTTAATGTGAACAGTACGACGATGTTCGAGACAAATATATTTTAACCCGCCACGTCGCAAGTAATTGCGTCATACGAAAATATATTTTTGCTGATAGTACTAGCATTGCATTCATCATACGTCAAAAGCATAACAGAAAAACATTACTGCATTCAAACATAAAATACAAGTTGCATTCATGTTTTAGTAAGTGCAAAACATTTTAGCACGTATTCTGTCCGTGTTTATTTAAACTGAAGTCCACTGCTCATTTCTTTCTGTCTACCTGTGCTTACCACAGGAAGTACTGTAGAGATTTCGATACGGTCTTGGAAATATCTTGCGGTGTCGATATCAGGCAAAGATCCTCGACATTCTTCATCCTCGGGATGGACAAACTGTAACTAAATTTGTGCGGAACACTCAGTGCGTGAGTCATACTCGCACCACACACACACATACACACACACACACACACACACACACACACACACACACACACACACACACCGTCAATAGGGCTTCTTTATTCGAATCTGCTAAACGTGAACATGTTTTAACTGATAATCTACGAAAATTAGGCCTATAAACAGTTTTTGTTTGTTTTGTCATTAGCTTAGATTTAGATTGTGAATTATGCAAACGCGCGGGGTAGCTACGCGGTCAAGGGCGCCTTGCCACGGCTCGCTCGGCTTACCGCGTCAGAGGTTCGAGTCGCCCCTCAGGCGTGTGTGCGCGCGTGTGTGTGTGTGTGTGTGTTTGTGTGTTTGTGTGTGTGTTTTGTCGTTAGCAAAAGATAGTTTAAGTAAGATTAAGTAACGTATAAGCCTACGGACCGATGACCTTAGCAGTTTTGTCCCATATGAACTTAACACAGATTATGCAACATACAGTGTATGTTATCGGGCGCTCGAATCTTGTCATTTGCAACTAAATGACGTTTCATCTAAATGATATTAATGTGAATTGGCTAGATGAGTGAACACACAGCCCTACATCTAAACATCATTTTGTTGTGCGAAGATATTTCTGGATTATGTTTGCGATTAGTTCCATTTAGCTTTAGCAAATCCTTTTTCGTCTGCATTCGGATGAGATTTTGAGAAGCGCACAAGAAACACTACACGTATTTTGTAGAACTTCGTTTGAAAACAACGCTTTTCAACTTTGCCGAAACATAGCGGAATTGTTGTTCTTGTGTGACCATTTTCAATTGCCGTTCACTTGTTTATCACCTCGTGATGTAGAAGAGATGGATTCTCAGAGTTAAGTTTCAGCTTTTCTTCGTACTCATATTATTTTCATTCCATCATAATGGGCCCCTTTCCACTCACCCAGACCAACTCGTTCCGGTCCTCATGGGACTTTCTGCGAGGCAAGTTGTTGAGTCGTTACTTTTCTGATTAATCGTTTCCCTTTTTGGCATATCAAGTTGAGGTGTTCGTGCTTCCTGCAGGCCTCCTTTCACAGTATCGAACCTATTGTTTCAGTTTTAGCCTTCCTGCTAGTTTCGTGCAATTTCAGAATCGTTCTGGCTAATTTGGTTGATTTAATTTTTTTCACATGCTCACAGAAATTCGGTCTGCTATTTTACACGTCCGAATATATTCGGTACATTTTAATTAAAATTGTAGACATGTGGATCATTGAAATCGTGTTGATAGCAATTATACAGGGTGGTCCATTGATGGTGACCGGGCCAAATATCTCACGAAATAAGCGTCAAACGGAAAAACTACAAAGAACGAAACTTGTCTAGCTTGAAGGGGGAAACCAGATGGCGCTATGGTTGCCCGCTAGCTGGCGCTGCCATAGGTCAAACGGATATTAACTGCGTTTTTTTTAATTGTAACCCCCATTTTTATTACATATTTGTGCAGTACGTAAAGAAATATAAATGTTTTAGTTGGACCACTTTTTTCCCTTTGTGATAGATGGCGCTGTAATAGTCACGAACATGTGGCTCACAATTTTAGACGAACAGTTGGTAACAGGTAGGTTTTTTAAATTAAAATGCAGACCGTAGGTACGTTTGAACGTTTTATTTCGGTTGTTCCAATGTGATACATGTACCTTTGTGAACTTATCATTTCTGAAAACGCGTGCTGTTACAGCGTGATTACCTGTAAATACCACATTAATGCAACAAGTGCTCAAAATGATGTCCGTCAACCTCAATGCATTTGGCAATACATGTAACGACATTCCTCTCAACAGCGAGTAGTTCGCCTTCCGTAATGTTCGCACATGCATTGACAATGCGCTGACGCATGTTGTCAGGCGTTGTCGGTGGATTACGATAGCAATTATCCTTCAACTTTCCCCACAGAAGGAAATCTCGGGACGTCAGATCCGGTGAACGTGCGGTCCATGGTATGGTGCTTCGACGACCAGTCCACCTGTCATGAAATACGCCATTCAATACCGCTTCAACCGCACGCGAGCTATGTCCCGCACATTCATCATGTTGGAAGTACATCGCCATTCTGTCATGCGGTGAAACATCTTGCAGTAACATCGGCAGAACATTACGTAGGAAATCAGCGTACATTGAACCATTTAGTTTGCCATCGACAAAATTGCGGCCAATTATCATTCCTTCGATAATGCCGCATCACACATTAACCCGCCAAGGTCTCTGATGTTCCACTTGTCGCAGCCATCGTAGATTTCCCGTTGCCCAATAGTGCATATTATGCCGGTTTACGTTACTGCTGTTGGTGAATGACGCTTCGTCGCTAAATAGAACGCGTGCAAAAATCTGTCATCGTCCCGTAATTTCTCTTGTGCCCAGTGTCAGAACAGTGCACGGCGTTCAAAGTCGTCACCATGCAATTCCTGGTGCATAGAAATATGGTACGGGTGCAATCGATGTTGATGTAGCATTCTCAACACCGACGTTTTTGAGATTCTCGATTCTCGCGCAATTTGTCTGCTACTGATGTGCGGATTAGCCACGACAGCAGTTAAAACACATACTTGGACATCATCAGCTGTTGCAGGTCGTGGTTGACGTTTCACATGTGGCTAAACACTTCCTGTTTGTTTAAATAATGTAACTATCCGACGGACGGAGCGGACACTTGGATGATGTCGTCCAGGATACCGAGCAGCCTACATAGCACACACCCGTTGGGCATTTTGATCACAATAGCCATACATCAACACGATATCGACCTTTTCCACAATAGGTAAACGGTCCATTTTAATACGGGTAATTTAGCAAGAAGCAAGTACCGTCCGCATTCGGATGTTACGCGCCAGCACGTACTTATACCTTTTGTGACTATTACAGCGCCACCTATCACAAAGCGCAAAAAGTTGTGCAACCTAAACATTCATATTTCTTTACATACTGTACTAATATGTAATAAAAATGGGGGTTCCTATTTTAAAAAAAAACGCAGTTGATATCCGTTTGACCTATGGCAGCGCCATCCAGCGGACCATCCATAGCGCCATCTGGTTTCCGCCTTCAAGCTAGACGAGTTTCGTTCTTTGTAGTTTTTTCGTTTGATGCTTATTTCGTGGGATATTTGGCCCGGTCACTATCAATGTATTTTGTGTGTGTGTGTGTGGAGGGGGGTGGGGGGGGTGATGCGGAGGGAACGGGTGAGCAGTGGGGGTGGGGGTAGGGAGTTGGGGGGGGGGGGGATGAGGGATAACGTAACCAAACGTTACGCCCTGAACCCAAAGCTGAAACCTCTCCGTCATCCCTACTCCTTGTCTGACGCTACCTTAACCAGCCGTCGGCCGCTTCTGGACAGATAGACTCGAAGCAGTCCGGCATCTCGTGTAAATATCGCTGGCGCGGAGTTACCGGTACGCGCTGTAGTCACGTGACGCAGACGTGGACGCGATGCTGTTTTATTTACGAACGGTCCGTGGCTGTGACTTCCGCCGCCCCCTCCCCCCCCCCCCCCCCCCCCACCCAACGCTGCATGAATCGCGAGGGCCGACCGCCGACCGCCGACCGCAGCAGCCCGCCTTCCGTTTGTGCGTCGCACGGTCGCGCACGTGACCTGGGTGCACGGTGGCCGCCGACAAATGCCGGGCGCTGCGTATCAGCTACGCCTGCAGGCGGTGACGTAATTTTACATCAGCTCTTCTGTTTACACATCACACGCCAATGTACTGCGGCATCGCAGTGTCCACTAAGCCTCTGACATATGTGGCATAGAGCAGGCAGAGCTCTGAGGTTCAACAAATGGGAGAAACACGAGTATTAGTAAAGCAAAGAAAATGTCAAAAAGTCCTTAGCGTTTTAACTGGTTGCAACATACACTCCTGGAAATTGAAATAAGAACACCGTGAAATCATTGTCCCAGGAAGGGGAAACTTTATTGACACATTCCTGGGGTCAGATACATAACATGATCACACTGACAGAACCACAGGCACATAGACACAGGCAACAGAGCATGCACAATGTCGGCACTAGTACAGTGTATCTCCACCTTTCGCAGCAATGCAGGCTGCTATTCTCCCATGGAGACGATCGTAGAGATGCTGGATGTAGTCCTGTGGAACGGCTTGCCATGCCATTTCCACCTGGCGCCTCAGTTGGACCAGCGTTCGTGCTGGACGTGCAGACCGCGTGAGACGACGCTTCATCCAGTCCCAAACATGCTCAATGGGGGACAGATCCAGAGATCTTGCTGGCCAGGGTAGTTGACTTACACCTTCTAGAGCACGTTGGGTGGCACGGGATACATGCGGACGTGCATTGTCCTGTTGGAACAGCAAGTTCCCTTGCCGGTCTAGGAATGGTAGAACGATGGGTTCGATGACGGTTTGGATGTACCGTGCACTATTCAGTGTCCCCTCGACGATCACCAGTGGTGTACGGCCAGTGTAGGAGATCGCTCCCCACACCATGATGCCGGGTGTTGGCCCTGTGTGCCTCGGTCGTATGCAGTCCTGATTGTGGCGCTCACCTGCACGGCGCCAAACACGCATACGACCATCATTGGCACCAAGGCAGAAGCGACTCTCATCGCTGAAGACGACACGTCTCCATTCGTCCCTCCATTCACGCCTGTCGCGACACCACTGGAGGCGGGCTGCACGATGTTGGGGCGTGAGCGGAAGACGGCCTAACGGTGTGCGGGACCGTAGCCCAGCTTCATGGAGACGGTTGCGAATGGTCCTCGCCGATACCCCAGGAGCAACAGTGTCCCTAATTTGCTGGGAAGTGGCCGTGCGGTCCCCTACGGCACTGCGTAGGATCCTACGGTCTTGGCGTGCATCCGTGCGTCGCTGCGGTCCGGTCCCAGGTCGACGGGCACGTGCACCTTCCGCCGACCACTGGCGACAACATCGATGTACTGTGGAGACCTCACGCCCCACGTGTTGAGCAATTCGGCGGTACGTCCACCCGGCCTCCCGCATGCCCACTATACGCCCTCGCTCAAAGTCCGTCAACTGCACATACGGTTCACGTCCACGCTGTCGCGGCATGCTACCAGTGTTAAAGACTGCGATGGAGCTCCGTATGCCACGGCAAACTGGCTGACACTGACGGCGGCGGTGTACAAATGCTGCGCAGCTAGCGCCATTCGACGGCCAACACCGCGGTTCCTGGTGTGTCCTCTGTGCCGTGCGTGTGATCATTGGTTGTACAGCCCTCTCGCAGTGTCCGGAGCAAGTATGGTGGGTCTGACACACCGGTGTCAATGTGTTCTTTTTTCCATTTCCAGGAGTGTAGATGTGCCCTGCACCTTACAGTGGTTTTTATGCTCCCACAGTGGAAGTAAGTTATGTAGTCGCTATGCTTTGGCGCCCTGCACTGGAAGCTGAAATGAGAGGGCTGTTCATAAAATAACCTCTGACCGGCTATTAAAATGATAGTATAGGGGATACGTTTTTTTGTATACAAACTGTAATTACATCTTGACATGACTTCACAACATAGTCGCCACTGATATTTTAGACATGTGCCGTAGCGTGGCACTGCCTTCTTTACACATTCGTCGAAGAACGGAGCCTCCTGGTGCTTCAAGCAGCTGTTCGTTGTGCTCATTGTTAGTCGTGTATTGATGAGTAGCTACTCAGGCTTTTATCTTCGGAAAAAGATGAATGTCGCTTGGGGCCGAGTCCGGACTACTGGGAGGAAATCTAAAAATCTGCCAGCCAAGTTTTTTTTCCATTAGCAGTATGAGGTCGCGCATTGTCGGAAAATGGTATGATTCTGTCGATAACCATACTGCGCCGTTTGTTTTGGATTGTACTTCGGGGTTCAAAATGGCTCTGAGCACTATGCGACTTAACTTCTGAGGTCATCAGTCGCCTAGAACTTACAACTAATTAAACCTAACTAACCTAAGGACATCACACGCATCCATGCCCGAGGCAGGATTTGAACCTGCGACCGTAGCGGTCGCTCGGCTCCAGACTGTAGCGCCTAGAACCGCTCGGCCACCCCGGCTGGGACTTCGGGGTTTCTTAAAGTGTTCACCAGCCTGGAGGTGATCGGCCACTGTTCCTAAATGGCTTGTGGCCGGAACATACTCAGCTACCATACAATTTCGTGATTTCCTATGATGGCAGGAGTTTTCCGAAAACCATTGCAAGAAAAAAATAATAATTTACTAAAAAGTAAACAGAACCTCGCAGGGGCTCCTTTAGTGGGAGCAGGAAATGGCCAGTGTCTACATTTCGCACAGTATTACATTATTTCGTGGAGGTCTGGAGCTCAGTGAAATCGAATGTTGAACCGCGAGTCCACGAGTAAAGTGGAAGTTGTCTGCCCTCTTCGGATGAGCTGGTATTTCCGTAGAATAATTCTCGCGGCACAGAAAGTTGACAGATCCCGGAACTGCGTTCTCGTGTAGACAAGTGTTGGTAATAAGCGTGTCTGTAGACGCTCTGTAGATATTGGCCTCAAATTAGGTTGTGTAGCCAAGTAATTATTTAGATGGCGCTATTAAATGAACGAGATGGACTCACTGAGGTTTCCGTTTAAGTCAGTAAATTGTTTTCGTTTCTGTGGAAATTTGAGAGTGGTGTTTTTAATGTAACTCTTCCTCTGTTGATTTAGAATAATATTCCTGATCTGTTGTTGTAAAATTTATTAGCGGCTGCAGGTGTATGAACTATTAGCGATGTTGTGCATACTTCCGTCCAGCGGTCGGGTCTCAGGATCCTTCTGGACGTAGTTCGAAAGCTAAAGGGCTTTAATTACTGAGAATGGAGTGGTGAGTTTAACCCTTTCTCACAGGTAAAAGTGGGCCTTGCGACACTTATTTAGACTGATTTGTAGCAGTGCAGAGAATTGATCTGATCTCCTCAATAATCTTTTCTGAAAAAACTGTGGAGCAATCGCTCTGTGTGTGGGATTGCACGTTTACCCTATAGACTCAGCTACATCTCACTTGTCAGGGAAAGAGAAGAGTGTAGTTATGGGATGAGAGGATCCCTAGGCTCGTCGTAATATGCTGAACACTTGTCACACAGGCCAGACGAAAGACACACACACACGAGGAGTTTACAACGCGATTACATCTGAAAGAAGATGGAAAGAAGTCAACAGCACGGCAGACACGGTGACACCTAGGACACGGCAAACAATCAACAAGACAGTTACATCACATGAAGTTGGCGAAACTGACCAAAAAAAAAAAAAAAAAACAATACAGACGATGATGACAACAACTTCATTGACTTTCACTTGGTACACTACTGGCCATTAAAATTGCTACACCACGAAGGTGACGTGCTACAGATGCGAAATTTAAACGAGAGGAAGAAGGTGCTGTGATATGCAAATGATTAGCTGCTCAGAGCATTCACACAAGGTTGGCGCCGGTGGCGACACCTACAACGTGCTGACATGAGGGAAGTTTCCAGCCGATTTCACATACACAAACAGCACTTGACCGGCGTTGCCTGGTGAAACGTTGTTGTGATGGCTCGTGTAAGGAGGAGAAATGCGTAACATCACGTTTCCGACTTTGATAAAGGTCGGATTGTAGCCTATCGCGATTGCGGTTTATCGTGTCGCGACATTGCTGCTCGCGGTTGTCGAGATCCAATGACTGTAAGCAAAATATGGAATCGGTGGCTTCAGGAGGGTAATACGGAACGCCGTGCCGGATCCCAACGGCCTCGTATCACTAGCAGTCGAGATGACAGGCATCTTATCCGCATGGCTGTAACGGATCGTGCAGCCACGTCTCGATCCCTGAGTCAACAGATGGGGACGTTTGTAAGACAACAACCATCTGCACGAACAGTTCGGCGACGTTTGCAGCAGCATGGACTACCAGCTCGGAGACCATAGCTGCGGTTACGCTTGACGCTGCATCGCAGACAGGAGCGCCTGCGATGGTGTACTCGACGACGAACCTGGGTGCACAAATGGGAAAACGACATTTTTTCGGATGAATCCAGGTTCTGTTTACAGCATCATGATGGTCGCATCCGTGTTTCGCGACATCGCGGTGAACGCACATTGGAAGCGTGTGTTCGTCATCGCCATACTGGCGTATCACCCGACGTGATGGTATGGAGTGCCATTGGTTACACGTCTCGGTCACCTCTTGTTCGCATTGAGGGCACTTTGAACAGTGGACGTTACGTTTCAGACATGTTACAACCCGTGGCTATACCCTTCATTCTATCCCTGCGAAACCCTACATTTCAGCAGGATAATGCACGACCGCATGTTGCAGGTCCTGTACGGGCCTTTCTGGATACAGGAAATGTTCAACTGCTGCCCTGGCCAGCACATTCTCCAGATCTCTCACCGATTGAAAACGTCTGGTCAATGGTGGCCGAGCAACTGGCTCGTCACAATACGCCAGTCACTACTCTTGATGAACTGTGGTATCGTGTTGAAGCTGCATGGGCAGCTGCACCTGTACACGTTATCCAAGCTCTGCTTGACTCAATGCGCAGGCGTATCAAGGCCGTTATTACGGCCAGAGGTGGTTGTTCTGAGTACTGATTTCTCAGGATCTATACACCCAAATTGCGTGAAAATGTAATCACATGTCAGTTCTGGTATAATATACTTGTCCAATGAATACCCGTTTTTCATCTGCATTTCTTCTTGGTGTAGCAATTTTAATGGCCAGTAGTGTATCTCACAGCGTCTGATATCATGATGTCTAGCCACGCTAATACGAGTTGAGTAAAGTGCAGGTAGATGGGAACTGTATCTGGCTCCTGATGGCCATCAGAGTTAGTAATTTTTGAACTGGGAACATTAGTAGAGAAATATCTTATTGTTTCCTATTCGCATGACATACGTGAAGGAATTTGTGGCTGCTCTGCTTAAAGCAGGCCTCGCACAACACTTTGGGCACGACGACACTTTAACACATTCCTCCTCAGTAGTTTGTGGTGCAGACTAATGTTGACCCAACGTGGCTGCAAGACAGCAGTCGCAGCGCAAGATTAACCCTTCAGTTCTTCTTCTTCTTCTTTCGATTTCGGCCATCTTTGGACCACGTTCAACAATTCACTTGCCCGGCTTTTTGATCTTTTTTTCTCTCTTCCCAATATTTCCTCATCATTTTCGAGTGGTTCCTCCTCCGCTCTTCCGACCATTTCCTGTTATTATTCTTTAGTTTCGTTTCTTCTGGAAAACACTTAATTTCGTTCACTATTTGTCTAAACTTTTCCCTGTCCCTGATTGACTCACGGGTGACATTAAAATAGGCCAAATCCTTTTTCACCATCTGTATCCATTTATTGTTGGTTTTTTCGTTCCTGTTACTATGTTCAAACACTTTTCTTGTTAGTCTGTTTCCATCCATCCTCGACAGGTGACCATAAAACGTTAGTCTGCGTTTACGCATTGCCTCATTCACTTTCTCAATAGTTTTGTATATTTCCTTATTACTCTTTAGCTTGTACTCTTCCCCAATCTTTCTCGGTCCTAATATTTTTCTCAAAATTTTCCTTTCTTTCTTTTCCATGTTTTCTATTTCCCCCTTTTTGTTAAGAGTTAGGCACTCCGATGCATACAGGCATTCTGGTCTAATGACAGTTTTATAATGTCTTAATTTAGCTTGAATCGAAATGTTTTTTTTGTTATATATGTCTTTGGTTTTTTGAAAAGCAAATTCCATTTTCCTTGCTCTCGCCTGGTTTGCACTCTTGTCTAAACCATTCACTTGAATTATTTCACCTAAATACTTAAATTTTTCTACTCTCTTAATATTGCCGTATTTAGTAATAAGATTTTTCTTGTTATTTCTATGATTAGACATATACACGGTTTTTTCAAATGAAATCTGCAGTCCAGCTCTGGCCGAAACTTCTTGTAGTTTCTCCAAGTAGTTCTGAGCTATTTCTTCGTTTTCTGTAATTATTGCCAGATCGTCTGCAAAAGCTAAACAGTCCACTTCTATTTTTTCTTTTTTTGTTCCAATTCTGATGTCATTCTTGGTGCCTTTGAGTTCTTCTTTCCATATTCTCAATATCTTTTCCAGTACGCAGTTGAAGAGGATTGGGGATAAACCATCACCTTGTCTAACACCTGTTTTAATTTCGAACTTCCTTGAAATTTCACCCATAAATTTAACTTTGGCCTTACTGTTTGTTAGCGTCTGTTTGATAATTTGAATTGTTTTCTTATCGACCCCAAATTCTTCCAATACTTTCAGTAATGTTTCTCTATCTACCGAGTCGTATGCTTTTTTGAAATCTACAAATACTATTGCAAATCTCTGGCCTCTTGAGATTCTGTAACGAATTAGTGTTTTCAGGTTAAATATTTGTTCAACACAGGATCTACCTTGTCTAAAACCTGCTTGATATTCACCTATTTTTTTATCCAGAACTGGCTCCACGATTTGAAGTAATTTCCTTGACAAAATTTTGTATCCTACTGGTAGTAGCGAGATCCCTCTATAATTATTAACATTCATCTTATCCCCCTTTTTGTGTAGTGGGTGTATCAGGGCACACTGCCAGTCTTCAGGAATTCTTTCTTCGTCCCAGATCTTCTTAAACATATGTTCCAAAACTTGTGGGAGGTTGGTATCCATTATTTTTAGGATTTCTGGTACTATGGAGTCTTCACCTGGGGCTTTATTGTTTTTTAGACTGTGTATTATGTGTTTTATTTCTTCAGCGTCTGGAGGTTTTGACTCGGTATTAGTATTTCGGTGGTTTTCAAAACTCATTTTATCTTTGGGTGGTTCACAATTTAGTAGATTCTCGAAATATTTTGCTAGTATTTCACAATTAGTCTTGTTTGTCAAACCTAGCTTGTTCTCTTCATCTTTAAAACATAAATTTGGGGATTGGTATTTGGTTAGCTGTTTTCTAAAAGTTTTGTAGAAATCTCTAGAATTGTTTCTTTTAAAGTCTTCCTCAATCTGTTCTAGGTTATCCTGAAATTGTCTTCTTTTTTTATTACGGAAAAGCTTAGCTGTTTCTCTTCTCTGGATTTTAAAATTGTCAAGATCTTGAGGATCTTTTGTGGAGTTCCATTTCTGCCACAATTTCTGTCTCTTCTCCAGGTTCTCATCACATTCATTGTCCCACCATGGATGTCTTCTTACTCTTTTCACGAGACAATTTTCTTTTGCTATTTCCACTATTTCGTTTTTGATCTCCTCCCATCCCGCTTCCTTATTTATTGTGGATATGCCATCGCTATCTTTGTGCAATGCTCTTTGAAACCGTTGTTTAATTTCTTCATTTTTTAAAGTTTCTGTGTTATATTTTGGAATTTTGTAAAAGGTTTTCTTCTCTTTTCGAAATGGGAGTGGTCTGAATTTAATCGTAGTCAAATAGTGGTCTGAATCAACATCAAGGCTTTTCAGCACTTTAGTGTTTTGAATTTCTTCTTGACAATGAAGTGAGATAGCCACATGGTCAATTTGGAATTCTCCGAGAAGTGGATTTGGTGATCTCCATGTTTTAGTTTTTCGGCTCAGCTTTTTGAAATGTGTTGTCATTATTTTCAAGTTGAAATGCCTACATACCTCTATAAGCCTTTCTCCATTTTTTGAAGTTCTTTTGTGACCTGGGAAGAGGCCTACTGTTCCATGGTATTTTTTTCTCCCTTCCTATTTGTGCGTTAAAATCGCCTACTAACATTTTTATGTTCTTCTTTGAGCATCTATCCAGTTCCATTTCAAGTATCTCCCAAAATTCTTCAACTTTCTCCGGGTTATTTTTGTTATCCTGGTTTATGGGTGCATGGCAGTTGATTATAGAGTATCCTTTGTTTTTACATTTAATCTCAAGAATGGATAGTCTCTCAGAACTCGAGTAGAAGTTAGTAACTGAATCTAAAATTGAGTGATGTACCAGAAATGCTGTTCCCAGGTATGGCATTTGTTTCATTAAGATTTTACCTGGTTTTCCTTTAAATAAACGATAGTTTTCAAAATCTAAAGCAGTTTCATCTAAAAACCTTGTTTCTTGCAATGCACATATTAAAATTTCTTTCTGGTTCAGCTTTTCAATCAATGATTTCAATTTTCCTACTTTAATTAGAGAGTTTACATTTAGAGTTGCAAACATAGTTGCTTTCTTAAATTTCAGTGTTGAGGGCTGCATACATGTTGGTTGGGGTCCTCCAAAATCCTTTGACCCCTTTGCATTGTTTCTACGAACAACGGAGGATTTGCCATTCGGTCTACCTCTTGGAGTAGTGTCTATCTTTGACGACGTTCCCATCATGCTTTGCAGTAATTGTTGGATAATAAATTGGGGGATCGGGTTGCCCCGAATCCGAAATTAAAACCAAGGTAGTAAGCCCTGGAGTTAGCTCTTCCGCTCTCTCTGCCGTTGGGAAATTGTTCCTCTTCCGCCATTGAGACCGTTGGCTGGGTTTCACCTAGTAACCCTAGGCAGGGGCCCTATGACAGGGTGCTACCATCTGGAGCCGGACGGACCCTGGTTTTTTTTACGAGGTTGTTACTCCTTCAGTTCAATGTTGTAGTCTATTATTTTTTTGTTTTACCTGCCACCGGTGCGATATCAGAAGAAGGGAAATTCCGAGAGCAGTATTTTAAAATCCTCTGGGGGCACCGAACTTCAGCACTTATGAGCATTACTCTAATTGTCTTGTAACTATGGTGCAAAGATATATTCTAAAATTAGAGAGAGATACTAAAGTTATTACTACATCATAGCTCATCTGCAACTTGCCCAAACCGTTTCGTCGGAGGCAGTAGCTGTTTTAAAAGCATTTACTCCAAACAAATTCCACAACAATGAACGTTTAACGCTGCGTTACCGTAATTACCCTGAATTTCAATCACTAACGTAATTATTTGGGCTGAACTGCAAGTGTAAAACAATTTTAAACGGACAAATAGCTCCGGGCGAAGAGCATGAAGTTATCTGCACAGTACAAAATGTCGAAGCTCATATTTATTTCAGCTGTATGTCCACGCACAGGGGCTTCAACCTTACTTTTTACATCACGTCTTTCTCCCATTAACTGCATTCATTTTTTATCTCTGTCACGCGTTAAAACAGATAAAAACGGTATTAAGATGAAGGAATCCTGACACCTTGGAAGCAAAATACCGCTTGTCTCATGAAGCAAGGAAGATGTAGCAAGCAGACTAGAACAGTCAATGCTGTCATTACTCGATATAAACAGACTACAAGTATCAATGAAAGGCCTTCAGTTCAGGGAGAATTTTGTTAATGTACGCTGGAGCACAGCATTGTATAGGAGTGAACAGTGGAAGTCGGAAAGCTACAAAAGAAAGCATTAGTGATGTTGTGATACAGATGCATGCTGAAAATTAAGTAAATTGATAAGATGTCACGTGGTTCTCCATAGACTCACCGGTGAAGGGATTATATGAAAAATAATGAGTGCAAGAAATGACAAGATTGCGCAAGATTACGAGATTTTTTGAATCATCAAGGAAAATGGTGCACAGCAACAGAAGGAGCCGTAGAGGGCAATAATTGAAAGTGAGGGGAACAGAGATCACAGTATACGAAACAAAATATTGAGGACGTTATTTTTAGGTGCTCCTCTAAGAGGAGAAGATTGGAACAGGAGAGGAATTCCTGATAGGTCGCATTAATCCAATCAGAAGACTGGAAAAGAAAGAAGAAAATTATTTCACAGTCACTACATACGAAGATGAAAACAATCGATATGAAATGAGCAGTGAACCACGCATGAATGACTGCCAACATCACTGAGTACTGAACATATTAGGAACAAGTGGAATGACAAGCTTTTCAAAATGTTTAAGAATTACTTTACAGTTTCTTTGGAGCAGTTCTACGTTCCGAAAAACTGGAATACAGTTGTAAACACACTGTACAGAGCAACATCCAACATACTCTGTCTCTTGCGGTGATAGCGGGGAAGCGTTTATGATCCCTACAGCGAATAACCGCATAGAGTTCGCAGAACGTCTATTATACTGAGAGCCGGACGTTGTGGTCGAGCGGTTCTAGGCGCTACAGTCCGGTACCGCGCGACCGCTACGGTTGCAGGTTCGAATCCTGCCTCGGGCATGCATGTGTGTGATGTCCTTAGGTTAGTTAGGTTTAAGTAGTTCTGAGTTCTAGGGAACTGATGACCACAGTAGTTAAGTCCCATAATGCTCAGAGCCATTTGAACCATTTTTTATACTGAGAACCGCCATTATTATCGCAGAAGACGACAGCTGCCCAAAGTAAATTAAATTAATCTGTATTAGTGAGATACACAACACAACCTTCACCCCCGCGGGCATTAATTTCGTAGTAAATCATTTATCCACCGTTGCGGTTTCTAGCACAGATTTACGAATTTGTTCTCGTCTGCGGAATTCAAGTACATGATAAAAGCGCTTACTCTCAAGCACTCGCCGTGGAAAAACAGTCCCATCCTCATTTGGACGTTCACCCATGAAAGGCATCCGGAAAGACAGACAATCTGCAGAGAGAAGAAATAATTTGAGTTTGAAATAATTATTCATGTTTATTCACTGGATACTTTTATAGGCTCCATAGACGTAAAATTATCATGTTCCATCAGACCAGTTGTCAATCGCCACAGCACATGGGTATCAACACGCCAGTGTGGTTTGTACAATAAATGACAGACCGCAATAAATCTATTTTATACATTGAGATTTTTCGTTGTGTACGGTAAATCAGTGCTGAAAGGCACCGAAAAATTATGTGCCACTTTTGACGTCAGTATTTACAGAAATCGCTAATTTTGTGTAATTCACTAATAGCTAGTTCTAAGAACATCGAACTAATTAATACATAAAATAACCACATTATAAAGATTTCATGGAGCTGCTTAGTCTAAACGTTAGTTGGAAAATGCACCAATCGTTTCAGTAGTGAAATAAGCAAAATGGGGTGATATATTTGTAAACGCGGTACTTCGTGCGGTGACGGCAAATGACTTGGAGCCAATGTGGGGGTACTTCCTGTTTATGTGAACGTCGCATGTGCCTCTTCCAACATCCGCCTGTTGTAGGTTTCAGTAGGCGTTGCTATAGCAAAATCTTTGACATTAATTGTTAAGTAAATCGCTAGCCAACCAAAACACAGAAGAGTATTCCTCGTCTTATTTTCTACAGGTAAAAAGTCCCCCTGTTCATGCAGCGTGGAATGTCTAGTTTCCTGTTCTTCAGAATAATCATCATCAGTCTTTCAGTAGGTTGGCCGATCTGCATCTGGATCTATTAGGAATTCTTTAAAGAGAAAGGCTCCTGCATTATGTGTTCATATGGTTCAAATGGCTCTGAGCACTATGGGACTTAACATCTGAGGTCATCAGCCCCTAGAACTTAGAACTACTTAAACCTAACTAACTTAAGGACTTCACACACATCCATGCCCGAGGCAGGATTCGAAACTGCGACCGTAGCAGTCGCGCGGTTCCAGACTGAAGCGCCTAGAACCGCTCGACCATCGGGGCCGGTAATTTTATTCAGCTCATTTGAGTCAGATTTCTATCCCTTGAGAATGAGAACAATCATAATAACTGGAGCGAAATTAAGAGACTACTTTCATTTGACGTAACTTATGTATTGAGAACTTACAGAAATTTTGTGAAAGACATTTTCAGTAGCACCGTAATCTTCGATTAAACAATACTTTATCCTGCTGGTACTAGCTCTATTACAGCTCTAACTTCTAGCAGGCCTTGTATGTAATTATGTACACGTGGTTTGTGGCATTTTTAGCAGTAAAGTCTGCCTGATTACGGCATATCGAAACTAGTCCCAGCATAATAAACTATTATTTAATATCAAATGTAGGTGTTAAAAAAGAAGTCTTTTATGCTACATGCTCTATATGTGTAACACAGTTTATACAAATTGCATCACGAGAAAGGCTGTAATCATCCTTTTCAGAAGGTCTTAAAGTGACAAGAAGCATAAGGATGAATAGAAATTACAGAATATTACCACTGTTGGTGAATAAGATTGAAATAGCAAAGACACCGAATCTACGCAGGAAGGTAAGAGGAAGACTTTGGTTTCACGTGTTATTGACAATGAGTTCCTTAGCGATGAAGCTCGGGTTGGCTATGATCTTCCTAAGGAACCGTCCTGGAATTCACCTTAAGTGATTCAGGGAAATTACGGAAAACCTTTTATGGATGGCTGGAGAGGTATCTGAAATGCCATCCTTCTAATGGACTGCATCTACACGGCGAAGACGCGTGAGTATCACTTCGTTCTCACCACCGACTTTTCATATGGCTCAGGACTTTGCTGACGGTTCCCTCTCTCGGCTGGTCCCGGCGGAGGTTCGAGTCCTCTCTCGGGCATGGGTGTGTGTGTGTGTGTGTGTGTTTGTCCGTAGGATAATTTAGGTTAAGTAGTGTGTGAGCTTAGGGACTGTTAAACTGCTTAGCAGTTAAGTCCCATAAGATTTCACACACATTTTCTTGTTCCTTCTCTACCCTTAACGCGAAGGAGCGCTCGCCGAGTGAGGTACAGCACGCACTTCGAGCTACTGCGTGCCTAAGAAACGTGGGCAGCTAGAGCTTTAGTGTTGAGTTAAAGAAGTACTACCAGCCTGCGGTTTCGCAATCTTCTCTCCTACTCGGAAAAAGTAAAACAGTAAGACCGAGTGACGTGATCACAATGAAGTTTTTCTCCACCGATCAGGAACATGACACTACATCAATGACTAGCATTATAGACTTGTACTTCAAGTGCGACTGTAGCACCAGTATGTGCTGCAGTCAGAACTGTAGAAGTCGTGGCATGGAGTCAAATAGTGCCTGCTGGGTAATACTCTGCCACGCTGTTTCTAGGCACGTCCACAAAGCATTTACTGTGGATGCAGAAGGACCTGAACGAGCTAGTTGCCGACAATCCACGTCACACACACGTTCGAGGGGTGACATGTCAGGCGAACGGGTAGTCCAGGGAAGCACTGATACCCGTCGTTCTTCGGATAAGGCTTGCATATTCCCCGCCACATGCGACCGGACGTTGTTCTGCTGAAATATGGCATGTGGAACTATCTTTAAGAGGGGCAGTACCTCGGTCGCAAAACTTCCATTATGTAGCAGTAGCTTTATAGATTGCCCTCAAGATATAGGAGGCGAGACCGCGTGTTACAGACAATGGCGTCCCAGACCATCACACTTGGTGTTCGTTCGCTATGCCGCTCAACAATGCAGGCTGCCCGATTGCGTTCACCACGTCAGAATCGAAAGCGTATGCCGCCATCGTTGTTGGACAGGTTGAAGCAGGGCTCCTCCGAAAACACTACATTTTGCCACTTAGGACACCGGTGTTGCCGTGCACTTGTCCATTCCAGTCTGGGAGTTGGTCGGCAGTGGTCAGTGGATGCCGACGAAATGCCATGCGTGCCACCAGTCCAGTCTTCAGAAGACAGCGGCGATCCGTCGACGCAAACATGTCCACACCCGTTACAGCACTTCAACGTCACTCCAACACTGTGGACCAAGCTCTTTTGTCCTTAAAAAAAATGGTTCAAATGGCTCTGAGCACTATGGGACTTAACATCTGAGGTCATCAGTCCCCTAGACTTAGAACTACTTAAACCTAACTAACCTAAGGACATCACACACATCCATGCCCGATGCAGGATTCGAACCTGCGACCGTAGCGATCGTGCGGTTCCAGACTGAAGCGTCTAGAACCGCTTGGCCACTCCGGACGGCTTGTCCTTTAAAGTTGGCAAGATGGCGGTCATCTCGTGCTGTGGTCACATTGTGTCGTATAGTACCCTGTTAGCGCTGTGGTACGGGTCTCTTCTCTCCAGTGGTTTCACACTGTTGAAGCAGCGTGCCTTGTACAGGTGGCCGTGTCACGGAACGACAGACCTGCCTCCCAGAGTCCACTCATTCATCATCATTCTGAAACGTCCACTAAGAAAAATTCATGAATGACTGTGCTGATAAACCTCTTACATTATTTGATTTTCAAACAGCTGAGCAGAACTGAACGTACTCAGACATTTCGCTCTTTACCTATTCTGATCAACGCTAAACTGTCACACAATATTCTTAGCGCAACGCAATCTGACTTTCAAAAATCCCTACAAAAGAATTTCGCTGACTAACAATAACCTATACCTTTCATGAATCACTTACCTCACAAAAATGTTCGTTACTCAAACTACTGCAATACAGCGTGCGCCAATACTGCCAGCTAAATAAAAGATTCTAACTACTGAAGGCGCTAACTACTGATAGGCATAGTTAGCAAATGAAAGATTTTGATAGAGAACAAACAATGTATTTACCTTAATAGTGTTCAAAAGTCATAATATATATATATCAGTTCATGACATCCAGTCTTACAAATTTCGTTTTTCTGACGGATACACGTCCGTCTACTCTCAAAACTCTGCCATCTCTCTTCCCACATGCACTGCTGCTGCCGGCTCACCTCCAACTGCGCAACGCTACGCGCTGGCTGTTAACAGCCAACTGCCCAACACTACAATAGCGACTATTTCAACAATGCCCACCACCCACACTCTGCACACAGCACAGCCAGTGATTTTCATACAGAGCACTAGGTGACGTTACCAACGTAAAAACGTAAACAGCCTACTTACAATTCGAACGCGCACATTCCGATATTCCACACTGTGATGTCGGAGAGGCAAAGTGGCACTTGGTTACACGTCTCCACGTCGTATGACGGTCCCGCACCGACTGAGCGTTGTGTAATACAGTCTGCCTGACCGGTCACACAAGAAGGCAGCTGTTGGGCCCACGTACACGCCATCTCTCTGCCACGTCCTCTTGTCGTGACGTGTTGCAGACCACTGCTTCTGTGTGCCTCACTTTTTACAAACAGTATAAGCAAGCGGGCAGTACTGAGAGAGCACCAAGTGGCCATAAATGCCCATCACGTGGCAACGTCGTTAGGCGATGTAATGTCGGTCCGATCACCTTCGTTAACGTTCACCGTTCTATGCGAAGTTTCTTCACCGTCTCTCGCACCACAGCAGAATGAAGGTCACACAGTTCGGCCGTATCCAGTCTTCCAGTGTCTTACGATTGCGCCAACTTAGTACTTAAAGGTCCGTCAACTGATGTAAAGGCCGGCGTTCGGTGGTATGAGTGGTTGTAGTGGTAGTGGTATTTAGAGAACCGAGAACGTCATGGAGTGGTGGACGGCCTCCCAGTAGGAGGAAGGCGTAGCGGCTATTTCTCCGCCTGCCGTCACCCAGTGTGGCGCGCCGGCCCAATTCATCCGCGACCGGCCCGCAACAGCTCGGTGTGGTGTGGTGTGGCGGGGCGCAGAGCCAGTGAGCGAATCGCTCGAAATTTCGGCCGTCATTCGGCTGGTTGCCAAAGCGGCAGCGGGGCCGAAATCGTAACCGAGCCGGGACGCCTCAGCTTTCGTCCCGAGGAGCAACTCCGCCTCATGAGCCCTACACTACCTAGAGATGAGGAGCTGCGGGTGAAGTGTACGGCGCATAACTTCGTACAACAAAAGAGTATCGCTACGTGAATAGAACCGCTGTAGGCAGAGGTTTGCTAGGAACAGACACTGGTGAAACTGGTCCGATATTGGACAGCATGTAAACTTCAGGTAGGTTCTGGTCGACCAAATTTGATCAGCATAACGGAGGATCGCCGTACAGTGCATCAGGTCTGTAAACCCGACAATTCTGGTCGACCAAATTTGATCAGCATAACGGAGGATCGCCGTACAGTGCATCAGGTCTGTAAACCCGCCACATCGGCGCCACCCGTGAACAGTGGACATCCTGCAACGTTATGTGTCATTCGCAATCAGGGGTTGGAGATTAGCAGCAACCAGACTGGGGAATTACTGTCTCATGCCTAGGCTGTCTTTAACGCAATAAGACTCCAGATATTTCCGAAAGATTTATAATGCAGTATTAAGTGGGTGCAGTAAATACGTCGCACATCAGATTAAAACTTCCCCTCTTTGTAATCTGATCGATGTGCCATCGGACCACATAAGTGTACAATGTACGATTCAAGTTGTTCTTTAAGGGTGTTTGCTAATGATTTTGTTTCCACTTTCGTATGTAAGTACTCTGTAGTATTCCTATCTTATTTGTGTAATAACCAGAAATATTAGGTGAGGCAAAATCTGGACTGGGAGTATCTACTCACAAGAGAACCTCCCCATCGCACCCTCCTCAGATTTAGTTATAAGTTGGCACAATGGATAGGCCTTGAAAAACAGAACACAGGTCAATCGAGTAAACAGGAAGAAGTTGGGTTCAAGTCTTCCAATCAGTGAAAATTTTATTTTCGCAAAATTATGATCTGTCCGTTCGTTCATTGACGTTCATTGACGTCCCTATTCACCGTAATAAGTTAAGTGTCTGTGTTTTGCGACGGCACCGCAAAACCGTGCGATTAGTAGACGAAAGGACGTGCCTCTCCAATGGGAACCGGAAACATTTGATCGCAAGGTCATAGATCAACCGATTCCTCCACAGGAAAATACGTCTGATATATTCTATACGACACTGGTGACGGCATGTGCGTCACGTGACAGGAATATGTTGTCGACCCACCTAACTTGTACACTTGGCAAATGGGTAAAAAGATTCTTCTACCTTGCCCGATTTAGGTTTTCTTGTGGATGTGATAATCACTCCCAAAAAAGTGATGAAAACATAAGAGTTTGTCACATAAACTGCAACAAATGAATGCAACAGTTTCACAGTCGCACAGTTTTCCCTGTGCTCTGTTAAAACATATGTTTTTAACGTTTTCAAATTTTTCAGTGTGTAGACAGTCAAATCCTGCATATGTCCAAGCAAATCTGAACATGTCCAGGAATTTTGGAGAGCAAAGTTGATTGTATAAAAAATTAAACTTCTCACTCGAGTGAAGATTTGAACCAAGGACCTCTCGCGCCGCAGCTGCTCACGCTAACCACATGACCACGGCGCTCCTAAGCCCACTGTACTCTCGATGTTGCTTATGTTGGCATCGACTACTCAGTTTGTATATTTTTCGTAGTTCCACACAACTTCTTCTTGTTTTCTCGATTGATCTGTGTTCAGTTTTTCAAGGCCTATCCACTGTGCCAACTTATAACTAAATCTGAAGGGGGTGCGATGGGGAGGTTCCCTTGTCAGTAGTTAGATACTGCCCTTTATCATTTAATATATGTATATGCAAGACCGGTACCCCTTGTTGATTTATGAGGATCCTTTCTGCGTTATCTCTTGACTACAATTTTTCTTTGCTTATGTGAACATATGAAAAGCGCTTCCGCTGAGTCCACAATGAGTCAGGAAATAAATCGACCAATGAAATCGAAGCTCTTCACCGGGATCTTACTGACGAGCAAATGTAACCCAAATAGGCTGAAGTCGTAATGCTGACACTAACCTTTAGCTTCTAGCCATAAGGTAATAATTACTATTGATATCCACGGTTGTATTACCACATATCCACATCCGTCCAATCTTCTGTCAATGGATTACAACACAGTATTCACAGTGTGTATGAAGCTGCTGAAAACACTCATTCATGCCATTTTACTGACGTCATCCACTACCTAAAGTATCAGTCGGCATGTAAAGCCGACACCTGTCCGATATGATGGTCACCGTTGCCTGCTCTACTGTGGATTTAACTGGTAGCTGCCTGTTTCATTGTCGTCATGAAGATCTTTCAGCAAAGACTGATTTCGGTTACAGGGGCTTATGCAAACTCAACAAGTTTCCGTTCCTGCATCCTGTTACTTTTCATTTTCTTTTTCTGTAGGTGTGTAGGTGTCAACAACCTTCACTAGTCAACAACACCGTTGCGCTTCATGGTCATTTCCAAATCTGATTTGGTTGAGAACTTGTTACGTGAATGAGCTGCAGAGGGTTACGCAGGGTTATTTGTAAGTACCTCCAGGGTTTCAGAACACGACTCCGCAAAAACTCCAGGATGGGCAAAATAACGCTGGCCCGGAAAGTATATCATGCGGCTTCAGATATGCAACAAAACGTAGCATCATTCTCATCCAGCTCGGATGGTGTAAATTTTGTTACCTACCTTCAGGGGCATGAACTACAGAATTAAGGTATCACTTTTTTGAAACCGCTTAATTGTCCCCCACGTATATCATGCGGCTTCAGATATGCAACAAAACGTAGCATCATTCTCATCCAGCTCGGATGGTGTAAATTTTGTTACCTACCTTCAGGGGCATGAACTACAGAATTAAGGTATCACTTTTTTGAAACCGCTTAATTGTCCCCCACGTATATCATGCGGCTTCAGATATGCAACAAAACGTAGCATCATTCTCATCCAGCTCGGATGGTGTAAATTTTGTTACCTACCTTCAGGGGCATGAACTACAGAATTAAGGTATCACTTTTTTGAAACCGCTTAATTGTCCCCCACTCGGACATGCACGTTGAAAATTGGCTTAAAGGTGCATACAACCTTTTACTGTAACGGTACAAAAGCATGGAGCTCTACGACGTCATCCTCAGACTCGAAGACGCTTCAAACAGCAAGATGTCGACACATGCAAAAAATAAATAAATAAATAAATAAAATAAAAATAAAAAAAAAATAAAATAAAAAAATCAGAGCTCACAAGTTAATGTGACGTGTAAAATGGGTTATGATATCACATAGACACCAAATTTCACCACAATTCTGCCCAACGCCACCGCGGACGTGTCACATCATGGGAAGATCGTTACAGAACTTTTTTTCCACATTTCACCCCTTCTTTTGACGCCTCTGCAATGTAGTCAAATCGCGACGCTCAGAGTTGAAATCACGCACGTTTCTTGTTGGTGGCCAGGGAAAACATTTCAAACACATCGCTATTCAATACCGACACGAAAAAGCCTAAGGGATAGCATAAAGGGTGTCAGTTTCTTTGTTTGGACGTTGTTCCTTACATTTCGCGATCGGAAATGACAATTCGCAATGCGATGAGCAAAAGGACGACGATCTTGACAATCTTTTGCGCTTTTGACACATCCTGGATGATTCAACCTATTTCTACGAACATCACGGTGTTGCACCCCAATTGAGCGTGATCTCACCGCTTGGGAGAGAAGCAAGACGGTAATTTTTTCTCTGGTATACAGTGTGGAACCACTGGGGGTCGTTCAAAACAATTCGACGAAATTTCAGGGTGGTTCGAAGCAGCAAAGTATCCTTATTTTTCTTCAGTGCTCCTATTTCACATCCTCCCGTGGTGTGATCAAAGGAGGATGAGACATCGACAAACGGTTGAATAAAATGGGAAAGGGTCCCACTAAGACTTCTAGGTTCAGAAAAACTCTCGGTGACACGTCCACATTCACGATTTTTAAAATGTCTCTTACAGAGAAAACGTGCGACATAGTTCTAGGCATCTGTAGAGAGGCAATTGGCCTCGAAGATGTGTTACGTGGTTGCCTACATGCAGGTGCCTTGAGTTACGTCGCAGGTTTTCCCTGTAAATGCACATTGTTTAAAATTCCTTTGGCGCGTATCACAGAAATATTCTGGTCACCATGTTCTGCCTCAGTTTTAACAGCGGATAGTTCCGACTGGACCAGTACAGCCTACATCTGATTGATTGACGCCTTCGTGATTGTGGCGTCAAGAAGGACATCAACCACATAATTTTTGGCTCCCCACTGCAATACCAATTTATTGCGGTGTTTAGTGTTTCGTAGACCACAACTGTCCACCAGAATGAAAACATTACTTCCAACAAATGATGTGTCATTATACAAATATATAATAAATATTATGATTTAATTATTATGTTCAGAATCTAAATATTCTGTCAAATGTTTCTAATGTGAACCATGTTTGTGTGTAGGTGTTGCATTGAGTATGTCTTGTATCCAATAAAACAAGTGTTACATAATTTGTAGAACGACATGTACTGAAAGCGGACTGACTGGATCAAGTCTGAAGGCCACAAATAAATAAAAATAAATGATATACTTAATAGTACTCTTCTTTTTGCTTTTTACACTATCAGATTTGTAATATGTTCTGTTTAGATTTAACTGTTTGCCGGACTGAGACCCGAACTCGGGACCTTTGCCTTTGGAAGATAGGAGACGAAGCTATGAGGACGGGTCGTGAGTCGTGCTTGGGTAGCTTAGATGGTAGAGCACTTTCCCGCGAAAGGCAAAGGTCCCGAGTTCGAGTCTCGGTCCGGCACACAGTTTTAATCTGCCAAGAAGTTTCATATCAGCGTACGCTCCGCTGCAGAGTGAAAAATCACATTCAGTTTAGGCTATGTATTTACAATTTTTTAAAATTTTTCTTCCCACAAAATATCCAAGATGGCCAATGTATTGCCAAAACCGGTAAAACTTGATGCCGTAGTGTTAGTACTATTGCGTCTAAAATAAATAAGAGTTTATAACGAATTTAGTGTAGGGCAGGCGACCATGTTGGTAGATTCTAATAGTAGCCATTACTGACACTTTCACGATAGCTGTATTATTGTCAGGTTGATACTGCGCTTAATCGACAGTGGCTCTGAGCACTATGGGACTTAACTTCTAAGGTCATCAGTCCCCTAGAACTTAGAACTACTTAAACCTAACTAACCTAAGGACATCACACACATCCATGCCCGAGGCAGGATTCGAACCTGCGACCGTAGCGGCCACGCAGTTCCAGACTGTAGCTTAATCGACAGTACTTTCCAGACAAAGAAGAGAGATTTTGATTATATGGTTTGTCTTCTTTGTTTCAGTTACCATTAATTTTATGAGAATATTGTAGTTCCTTTTTAATTTATTCAATTTCCATACTCACTTCCAACAGGATGGTGCAGGTTTTATTGTCCCAGTGCGATACATCAGTATGTCACTGTATGAGCATCTTTCGTACGTTGGGATAACACAGGATGCGCGTCCCAGCCTGTAGAGAAGGCAAACCAGACGCCTAAATATTCTCCAACTTCGTGAAATAAAGGAGTTCTCAATAGGTGTAAATTCCCTGCAAATCCAATATTAGCTCCCGGGCTGGGTGCGAAAAAAAGAAGGGACGCAGATCGCGAGATTTTTCTCAGCGTGCGGGCTCTGAAAAGGGTTTATTAGTCTGCTATAGCGGACCCCACCTGTACCGTCGAAAATTGAGGGGCAATCCCCGCTTTGCGAGCGTAGCACGGACCCACCAGCACTGCCTCCCCACCAACCGGGTTGCTACTCATTAAAAAAAGGAAAAAGATGACGTAGCTGTCTAGAGGCAGAACACCACA
The DNA here is from genome assembly GCF_023864275.1 of Schistocerca cancellata. Taxonomy (NCBI): domain Eukaryota; kingdom Metazoa; phylum Arthropoda; class Insecta; order Orthoptera; family Acrididae; genus Schistocerca; species Schistocerca cancellata. The sequence goes on along the minus strand of NC_064631.1, from coordinate 95,835,450 downwards.
CAAGCTTTCGTGGTTGAGAACATCCAGTCGCATGTAGAAATGTGCAAAAATTGTGGAATGAGTCTGTTACAATATTTGAATTATACGGGGTGTTCGGAAATTACCGTACAGTCTTGTGGTACTTCTAGATGGGAGTGAGTAAAAAATATTTGAAATTGCAAGTCGTGTCCGGAAATATAGAGTTTCCACACCATAGCCGTTTGAAAACATGTTTACTAGGTAGGCATGCAACAGGCTACTCATGACGGGAGGTTCTTACGTCGGATCGGCTGATGGAATTTTACCCTGTCCTACCTCTCATTCACGTGTCTGTGACTTTTAGAGCAACTCGGTTGAGCATACGTTTGTACAATACACCGACACGATCCTTCTGAATAGCAAAGCTCATCCAATGAAAGAGCTGCTCGTCGCTTTTAACGAGACAGTTCTCCACAACGTCCGATTCCATCGCATACCCTTTTCGCCACAGTTACACAACGGCTTCGAGAAAGGGTACCTTGACCGTCAGCAGGCGTGACTGTGGTGCTCTAAAAAGAAGCCGCACACCCGAATTGGAAGAGGCCGTACCGCATCAGGTTGAAGAGAACACCTCAACGAGTGCACGAGCAATTTATTTGGCTATTAATGAGTTGAATTGTAAAAAAGTGATGTACTGGGTCACTAATCAGTTACTCCTAAAAATGGTCATTTTGCCAAATATCTTCAAATGACTGTAGCACGGAAATGATACATTTTTGTACATAGGTTCCAGTTCAAAAATCTACTCACTCCCCTCTACAGCTCCTGGAAGTTTGTAACAGGAATTTCAGAACACTCTGTATACGTTGCCAAGCGTCATTGTTCAATGGTGGTCACTGATATGTGTATTATGATGACATTCATACGACCCACAATTTTTCAGACGATTTATTGGTTTCGATAAATCATTCGAGAATATAAAGTGTTGTAAGATGTTTGAAATAACATAATGGGTTCAACCAATCGAAAAAATCGGGATTATAAGTATGAACGACAACTAAGAGTGAACACTGAAACTGAAGAATCAAGAGAGATGTGCTCGAAATAAATCTGCATAATGCCAGGATATACACTTGTCTCCTCTTTTCTTCGAGTTGTATATAGCAGAAGAAAGTGAGATTGAACCTGAGGATGAAATTACGGCAATGGTCAGATTCGCTGATATTGCTATCCTCAGTAAGACTGAGGATTAATTGTAACAGCTGTTGGCTGGAATGAACTGTATAATGAGCACATAATATGGATTGAGAGTAAATCAAAGGGAGACCAGAGTATTCAGAAGTAGCATAAATGAGATTACAGATCAATTTAATATAAAAATTATAGGCCCACGAAGTTTAGGGAATGCAAAAATACTGCGACTTTGAAAACAAAACTAAAGAAGAAGAATACATGAAGTAGAGTAACACAGACAGAGTATATTCGTCAGTAAATATAGTCTGCAAGTATCATAGCCCTTAAATTGAGACAACAATTCCTGAGGACGTAAGTCTGGAAGCGGATCGTTCTCTGTGCAAAAAGCAGAAGAGATTCTAGAACTCTGAAATGAAGTGCTACATGATTTAAAAATACACTGGTATCCAAACATAAAGCAACAAACGGAAATTTTGCTACTGAACGATATACACAGGTGACAGTAAAATAGAAACAATGTAAAGAACACGGAACTTAAACAACTGAAACATCCATAGCGGTAGACAAAAGTGTTCTTCGTTTTTTCCAACTTAACGGATTAGCAGACAAGTTCTGACAACTGACTAATGTGCTCAGTATGGGCTGTGACCACCTCTAGAAGAAATACAGGAATGAAAACGGGGGGGCATACTGTGAATGATGTCAACAATCTCATGTTGAGGCAATCACTACAATTCCTACTGCAGAGCCTTGTATCCCAGACATGCTCTGTTGGATTCAAATCGGGACAGCGAGCAGGCCACGCCATGGGTGCAATATCTCCCGCTTGCAACAAAACTTCAGCCACCTGTGCTCTATGAATCGTCCGTCAGTACGAAGTCTAGGCCCGCAGCACCTAGCAACCACCTCACATGATGTCCCAAGATCACGTCACGATACTTGACAGCAGTTAAACATTGCCGATTCACCCGTAAAATTTCTTGAGGAGTGTTCGTGTCAACATAATCCCTGCCCACACAGTGATGGATACTCCTCAATATCCGTCTCTTTGCACAGTGTTTGAGTCCCGAAATCGAGCTCCACGTTCCCTCCAGTTGCGAATCCGTCGAGACTCGTTCTCCAAGCAAATCGGATATGTGAAAAGAACATTTTTCCACTGTTCGACCGTCCTGGTAGCATGCTGGTGATTCCACTCTGGATGTTTCCTTCCACGAAGACACCTCAGAGGTACACTTACAGCAGGTCTCTGACAATATAGGCCACTCTGCCGAAGCCTTCTGTACACCGTTTGCCTCGACGTAACATGTCCAGTGGATACCGCGGGGTCAGATGCCAGTTACTGGGCAGTACTAAGGCGGTACCGTCGTGCCCTTACAACCAAATAATGGTTGACAAACGATCGGCCTTGCCCTGGTCTTTGGGTAACAGTTTCTGTCTCTATAAACCGTCCCCACATTCTAGAAACAACAGACAATTCACATTAAGCCTTCGGGCCACATCAGTTTGCGACTGGCCTGATTCCTTTCTCCCCATGGCTCTCCACCGCGCAGAGTCTGGTAGGCGTCTTCTCTGTTCCATACTGCACCGTCTGTGACTGTGCGCACAGCAATTGTGGATGAGGCAATACCCGGGAAACACTACCCCGTTTAATAGATGCCCTGACGTCATCGTTGGCTTGGTTGTCCGTTGACCGAAATGCCATCATCCGTTTGCCCTTTATGTTTCTTCATTTACATCATACACGGCGATGCACCTGACAGTGTGTGGCAGAGAGTACAAGTGAACCCCCTTTTCATATTCCATCTACGAATGGCGTGTGGAAGAATGATTGTCTGTAAGCCTCTAAAAAAGGTTCAAATGGCTCTAAGTACTATGGGACTTAACTTCTGAGGTCATCAGTCTCCTAGAGCTTAGAACTACTTAAAGCTAACTAACCTAAGTACATCACACACATCCATGCCCGAGCCAGGATTCGAACCTGCGACCGTAGCGGTCGCCCGGTTCCAGACTGTAGCGCCTAGAACCGCTCGGCCACTTCGGCCGGCTGTAAGCTTCTATATTAGTTCTAATTTCTCGAATTTTCTCATCGTAGTCATTTCGTGAGTTGTATATGGGAGGAAGTAATAGGTTGTCCCACTCATTCCGCGAAGTGCTCACACAAAATTTCAGTACTAAACCTTTCTGTGGTGCACACCACCCCTCTCGTAACGTCTGCCACTGTAAAGCGCAAGTGCCGACTCAACATATCCGTGATGAAACATGCCGTTGCTTCTTGGATCTTTTCTGTCTCTTCTATCAGTCCTACCTGGTAAGGATCACAAATTGATGAATAATACTCAAGAATCTGTCAACCAAGCAACTTGTAAGCAACTGCCTTGGTGGATCGGTTACATATGCTTAAGATTCTTCGTCTGAATCAGTCTGGCATCTGCTTGCCCTGCTATTTATGTTGTCGTTCCGCTTAAGATCACTCTGGATAGATACTCAAATGGTTCAAATGGCTCTGAGCACTATGGGACTGATATCATAAGTTCCCTTGAACTACTCAAACCTAACTAACCTAAGGACATCACACACTCCCATGCCCGAGGCAGGATGCGAACATGCGACAGTAGCGGTCGCGCGGTTCCAGACTGAAGCGCCTAGAACCGCTTGGCCACAACGGCCGGCGATAGATACTCCTAGATGTGTTATTATAGATATTATTTCCACCAATTCGTCATCAATAGTGTAGATGTGTAGCAGTTGATTTCTTTTCCTATTTCTTTTCCTATGCATGCGGCGTTTGTTACTTTATTTACGTCTAGGGTCAACCGCAAAAAAAAAAAAAAAAAAAAAAAAAAATGCAAATGGCTCTGAGCACTATGGGACTTAACAGCTGTGGTCATCAGTCCCTTAGAACTACTTAAACCTAACTAACCTAAGGAAATCACACACATCCATGCCCGAGGCAGGATTCGAACCTGCGACCGTAGCAGTCGCGCGGTTCCGGACTGCGCGCCTAGAACCGCGAGACCACCGCGGCCGGCAGGGTCAACTGCCAGAGCTTGCACAATTCATTATTGTCGTCTTAGCTCATTCTCCAAATCGATACTGTCTTCTGGCGTTACCACTTTCTTACACACAACTGCATCATCTGCGAGTTATCCTAAAGATCTTCTGACGGTTTCTACTAGATCATTTACAAGCATTGTAAACAGCAACGGTCCTATTTCACTTCCTTTTAATACTCCGGAAATTATCTTTACATCTGTCGATTTTGTTCCGTTAAGAGTGACGTGGTGAGTTTTGCCTGCAAGGAGTCTTCAATCCAGTAGCAAATCTGGTCCGAAACTCGGTAAGATTGCTTTTTTCACTTAACGGCAAAGCGAGACGATCTTAAACGCCGTCTGAAGTCAAGGAACAAAACATGGAACCGCATTGTACGTATACTAGTCCAATATCCTATACATGTTCAAACTGGGATATTTGAAGTTGGTTATTACACCAATTCTGAATGTGCAAAATCAGTGCCAGGTGTCTGGTGTTGTCGTAAGCAGGGCGTAACTGCCGTATCCTTGGAATTCTTGAGAGTATGCATAACTGAAACTGTGCTTCGCTATTTGCGTCTCGGGGATGGTTCAAATGGTTCAAATGGCTCTGAGCACTATGGGACTTAACATCTATGGTCATCAGTCCCCTAGAACTTATAACTACTTAAACCTAACTAACCTAAGGACAGCACACAACACCCAGTCATCAGGAGGCAGAGAAAATCCCTGACCCCGCTGGGAATCGAACCCGGGAACCCGGGCGTGAGACGCCTCGGGGAGCTTTCCTGTCCAGTGGTAGCTGAGGTACTGGATTATTAGCCTACAGATAGCTAAATTTTCTGTCGCTGAAAATGTTTTTACCGGATCACGACAGTCGCGGGATCTTGTGACCCCAGACTGCTTTCCTGAGCGGTTATAGCGTAGTGTTGGAGAAAGTCGCGGGTTACGGCCAGTGCTGGCCGGTAGGAGCGCGTTATGGTTATCCAATATGTCAGGTGGACGGGCAGCGGAGAGCTCGCTGTCCGGAGAGATTGAGTCCCGGTAAAATATGGCGCCCATCCCGGCAGGGTAGCGCAAGAGCACGGCGAGCCACGCCGCGCCGCTCTGTTTACGCCGAGCCGAGCTGAGAGGGGGATTCCCCACAATCAGCCGCTGATGGGACTCCCTCTCACCTCCTTATCCCCGGCTGTTTTCCTACACCGGAGGCAATTTTTCACTCTGGTGGACGGCACACCTGGGAAAGGGGGAGACACCCGCAGCAATTTAGCCGGGAAGCATTTCTCAGCTCCCAGCGACAAAACAGGTTTGCCGATCAGCGAGACGCCAATAACGCAGACAATTTCGTGTGGATATCTTGTTTATTCTCACATTACGATAACAGGAGCGCGTCGCGGCTCATATTTCGCAGAAGAATGGTAGACTGCGGTCGTGAAACCCAAACAGTATCTTGGCTAGATTGTACTTGTAATCCACTGTCTTTATAGTTATCCACCGCGGTAGCCGAGATCACCGTGCGGTGGCGCTACTCACTGAGGAAGCTGGTTAGAATATTGGTGCTTTGGTGCTAGAAGCAATTTTCACCGCCAGTATTTGGTCGGAAAGCGGAGCAAGCATGAGCAGACGGGTGGCGTACCGTTCCAGATCGCAAGACTTCGAGCAAATGTTTGGGCATGTGACACTGCTGCTGACAACATTAAACCCGATGTTTCGTTAGGTAGTATTCTAGAGCAGTAGCCTATTAGGCGGCGTTTGGTTTCACTGCCTGCACAAGAACTTACCACAGTCTTCCCCGCGACACAGGTAAACTGTTGATACTTCATGACAGTTTACTGGAAGCCAATACCGTGCACTTGGCTCGGTCTCAAATAGTGCAGTTCATAAGTTCACGGCTTGTAGAAAATAAAGTAACGCTAAATCACAGTAAGACTCAGTTTTTACACTTTCTAACACACAATTCAACAAAACCTGGCGTTTTAATTTCACAGAATGACCATATGATTAGTGAAACTGAACAGTTTAAATTTCTAGCTGTTCAGATATATATTAAACCGTCGCCGAAATCCCACGTTCAGGATCTCGTTCAAAGACTTAATGCTGCCATTTCTACTATTCGAACGGTATCTGAAGTAAGTGATCGTTCGACACGAAAAGTAGTCTACTTTTCTTGTTTTCATTCGCTTATGTCGTATGGTATTATATTTTGGGGCAACTGCTCCCATTCTAAGAGGATATTTTTGGCTCAGAAACGGGCGGTTCGGGCAATAAGTGGTGTAAGTACGCGAACCTGTTGTCGACCCCTCTTTACGAGTCTGGATATTTTGACATTGGCCTCTCAATATATATTGCTTACTGTCATTTCTTGTTAACAATATTAGCTTATTCAAAAGAATAAGCAGCTTTCACTCAGTTAATACGCGGCAGAAATCAAACCTTCATTTGGATCGGACTTCCTTAATTCTTGTGCAGAAAGGTGTGCAGTATACTGCTGCATCCATATTCAATACGCTACCACAATAATTCAAAAACCTTACCAGTAATACACACGCTTTCAAATCGAAACTGTCCTCATGGGTCACTCCTTCTATTCTGTCGAGGACTTCCTTGAAAAATTAAGCTGTTTCTTGTTGTATTGTTGATTGCGTTTACTTAAACTTATAGTTTGACTTTTTTGGGTTCATAAACATTTCGTTTTGATCAGTTATTACTTTTATGTTGTAATTTCATGTACTGACACTTTACATGACCTTGGAGATTTGCTCCTCAATTTGACCCTACGGAACTTGACGTTTAAATAAAAAAAAACCTATGTATCATCTTCCCCAGGAAATACAACGTAGAATTTCCGCATCAGTCCCCAAAGACTCACATCATGACCTCTTAAATCAGCTGATTCAACAATTTTTCAAAATTAATCTTGAAACTGCCGTAACTTGTGCGGCCTTAACATATCTCCAAATTCATCCCTAGACTTGACTGAGCGCTTAATTCATTACTATCACCGAAAGCAGTAGAGAGTTGTTCCATATCTGGAGCTAAATGACCAATTATGGCACAAGTATATAGCATATATGTGGAGACTTACAGTGGGTATCAATTGTTTTCTGATAAAGAAGAACATTTTAACATCTAATATAAAGTAACGTGTCTGGAAGTCCTTTCTGAAAGCGATTTTCTGGAGTGTATCCTTGTAAGGAAGTGAAACGTGGACGATAAAACAGTACAGGCAAGAAGAAATGATTCAAACGACTCTAAGAACTATGGGAATTAACATCTGAGGTCATCAGCCCCCTAGACTTAGAACTACTTAAACCTAACTAACCTAAGGACATCACACACATCCATGTCCGAGGCAGGATTCGAACCTGCGACCGTAGCGGTTCCAGACTGAAGCGCCTAGAACCGCTCGGCCACAAAGTCGGCAGGCAAGAAGAGAACACAACTATTTGAAATGTGATGCTACAGTCGAATGTTAAAGATTAGACAGGAACATCTAATAATAAATGAGGATTTTCTGACTCGCGTCGGAGAGATAATAAGTTTATACCATAAAGTGACTAGAAGGAAGGATCTGTTAGAAGGATGTCTTGAGGTTAAGGAGGGAGGTGTTGGATTAGAAACTACATATGTGGACTAATGTTTGACAACAGCAAGCAGGAGTCCTGAGACTGGTTTGATGCAGCTCTCCATGCTACTCTATCCTGTGCAAGCTTCTTCATCTCCCAGTACTTACTGCAACCTACGTCCTTCTGAATCTGCTTAGTGTATTCATCTCTTGGTCTCCCTCTATGATTTTTACCCTCCACACTGCCCTCCAATGCTAAATTTGTGATCCCTTGATGCCTCAGAACATGTCCTACCAACCGGTCCCTTCTTCTCGTAAAGTTGTGCCACAAACTCCTCTTCTCCCCAATTCTATTCAATACCTCCTCATTAGTTATTTGATCTACCCATCTAATCTTCAGCATTCTTCTGTAGCACCACATTCCGAAAGCTTCTATTCTCTTCTTGTCCAAACTATTTATCGTCCATGTTTCACTTCCGTACATGGCTATACTCCATACAAATACTTTCAGAAACGACTTCCTGACACTTAAGTTTATACTCGATGTTAACAAATTTCTCTTCTTCAGAAACGCTTTCCTTGCCATTGCCAGTCTACATTTTATATCCTCTCTACTTCGACGATCATCAGTTATTTTGCTCCCCAAATAGCAAAACTCCTTTACTAGTTTAAGTGTCTCATTTCCTAATCTAATTCCCTCAGCATCACCCGACTTAATTCGACTGCATACCATTATCCTTTTGTTGATGTTCATCTTATATCCTCCTTTCAAGACACTGTCCATTCCATTCAACTGCTCTTTCAAGTCCTTTGCTGTCTCTGACAGAATTACAATGTCATCGGCGAACCTCAATGTTTTTATTTCTTCTCCATGGATTTTAATACATACTTTAATTTTTCTTTTGTCTCCTTTACTGCTTGCTCAATATACAGATTGAATAACATTGGGGAGAGGCTACAACCCTGTCTCACTCCCTTCCCCACCGCTGCTTCCCTTTCATGTCCCTAGACTCTTATAACTGCCATCTGGTTTCTGTACAAGTTGTAAATAGCCTTTCGCTCCCTGTATTTTACCCCTGCCACCTTTAGAATTTGAAAGAGAGTATTCCAGTCAACATTGTCAAAAACTTTCTCTAAGTCTACAAATGCTAGAAACGTAGGTTTGCCTTTCCTTACTCTTTCTTCTAAGATAAGTCGTAGGGTCAGTATTGCCTCACGTGTTCCACTATTTCTACGGAATCCAAACTGATCTTCCCCAAGGTTGGCTTCTACTAGTTTTTTCATTCGTCTGTAAAGAATTCGCGTTAGTATTCTGCAGCTGTGGCTTATTAAACTGATTGTTCGGTAATTTTCACATCTGTCAACACCTGCTTTCTTTGGGATTGGAATTATTATATTCTTCTTGAAGTCTGAGGGTATTTCGCCTGTCACACACATCGTGCTCACCAGATGGTAGAGTTTTGTCAAGACTGGCTCTCCCAAGGCCGTCAGTAGTTCTAATGGAATGTTGTCTACTCCCGGGGCCTTGTTTCGACTCAGGTCTTTCAGTGCTCTGTCAAACTCATCACGCAGTATTGGATCTTCCATTTCGTCTTCATCTACATTCTCTTCCATTTCCAGAATATTGTCCTCAAATAGGTCGCCCTTGTATAGACCCTCTATATGCTCCTTCCACCTGTCTGCTTTCCCTTCTTTGCTTCGAACTGGATTTCCATCTGAGCTCCTGGGATTTTCATAGAAGTGGTTCTCTTTTCTCCAAAGGTCTCTTTAATTTTACTGTAGGCAGTGCCTATCTTACCTCTAGTGAGATAAGCCTCTACATCCTTACATTTGTCCTCTAGCCATCCCTGCTTAGCCATTTTGCGCTTCCTGTCGATGTCATTTTTGAGACGTTTGTATTCCTTTTTGCCTGCTTCATTTACTGCATTTTTATATTTTCTCCTTTCATCAATTAAATTCAATATTTCTTCTGTTACCCAATTATTTCTATTAGCCCTCGTCTTTTTACCTACTTGGTTCTCTGCTGCCTTCACTACTTCATCCCTCAGAGCTACCCATTCTTCTTCTACTGTATTTCTTTCCCCCATTTGTGACAAGTGTTCCCTTATCCTCTCCCTGAAACTCTGTACAACCTCTGGTTTAATCAGTTTGTCCAGATCCCATCTCCTTAAATTCCCACCTTTTTTCAGTTTCTTCAGTTTTAATCTACAGCTCATAACCAATAGATTGTGGTCAGAGTCCACATCTGCCCCTAGAAATGTCGTACAATTTAATACCTGGTTCCTAAATCTCTGTCTTACAATTGTATAATCTATCTGATACCTTCTAGTATCTCCAGGATTCTTCCATGTGTACAACCTGCTTTTGTGATTCTTGAACCAAGTGTTAGCTATGATTAAGTTATACTCTGTGCAAAATTCTACCACACGGCTTCCTCTTTCATTTCTTTCGCCCAATCCATATTCACCTACTATGTTTCCTTCTCTCCCTTTTCCTACTCTCGAATTCCAGTCAACTATGACAATTCAGGTAGTGAAGGGAGACGAAAATTTAATAAGTTCTTGTATCTCATCATACATTTCATCAATTTCTTCATCATCTCCAAAGCTAGTTGGCATATAAACTTGTACTATTGCAGCAGGTGTGGGCTTCGTGTCTATCTTGGACACAATAATGCGTTCACAATACTGTTTGTAGTAGCTTACCCGCACTCCTATTTTTTATTCATTATTAAACCTACTCCTGCATTACCCCTATTTGATTTTGTATTTATAACCCTGTATTCACCTGACCAAAAGTCTTGTTCCTCCTGCCACCGAACTTCACTAATTCCACTATATCTAACTTTAACCTATCCATTTCCCTCTTCAAATTTTCTAACCTACCTGCCCGATTAAGGGATCTGACATTCCACTCTCCGATCCGTAGAACGCCAGTTTTCTTTCTCCTGGTAACGACGTCCTCTTGAGTAGTCCCCGCCCGGAGATCCGAATGGGGGACTATTTTACCTCCGGAATATTTTACCCAAGAGGACGCCATCATTTAACCATACAGGAAAGCTGCATGCCCTCGGGAAAAATTACGGCTGTAGTTTCCCCTTGCTTTCAGCCGTTCGCAGTACCAGCACAGCAAGGCTGTTTTGGTTAGTGTTACAAGGCCAGATCAGTCAATCATCCAGACTGTTGCCCCTGCAATTACTGAAAAGGCTGCTGCCCCTCTTCAGGAACCACGTGTTTGTCTGGCCTCTCAACAGATACCCCTCCGTTGTGGTTGCACCTACGGTACGGCCATCTGTATCGCTGAGGCATGCAAGCCTCCCCACCAACGGCAAGGTCCATGGTTCATGGGGGGGATGTAGGTGACAGTAGTAAAGCGTGGATGAAGAGTCTTCCACGCTGTACACGAGTGAGCAGAGTACATAAAATCAGTTTTCAGGCTGAGTAACACAAGAATAAATACATTAACATTCAGTGTAAGCAGTCCACTCAAACATGAGAAACTCTAAGCCGTCTATACCACAAAAACCGTATATCAAACACTGAAATCAAAGGGTGGAAATGCAAAATCGAGCCGGCCTCCGCTAGAACCGGAGTTCTCAGAATGCCACGAAACTGATGAAGCAATAATGTTTTAATTAATTTATTAATAGTTCAGTAACATGACAAACCTAGGGAGTTAAAGTTAAAAGAATAACTGGGAAAAAGCATTTTCCAAAACAGCGCCTTGTTGCTTACAAATTAGTGTATGACATGTGTTCGGCATAAGCCCATCACCGTGAATCTGAAAAAGGTCGTAATAAAAAAATCTTACATGGTTATAATCATTGTAGTCACGTCTGACAATAAAAAGGAAGAATGAAAGACACGCGCCGGCCGTTGGTGGCCGAGCGGTTCTAGGCGCTTCAGTCTGGAACTGCGCGACTGCTACGGTCGCAGGTTCTAATCCTGCCTCGGGCATGGATATTTGTGATGTCCTTATGTTAGTTAGGTTTAAGTAGTTCTAAGTTCTAGGGGACTCATGACCTGAGATGTTAAGTCCCATAGTGCTCAGAGCCATTTGAACCATTTTTTGAAAGACACGCATAACACACGGATACTAATCACGTCCAAGTTTGCATCACGTGTACAGCCTGGCAATTGTCGGCGTTGCTTTGTACAGGAAGAAAACGGGAACAGTATACACTATCAGGAATAAAAAGAAAAAACAGCTTACGACAGTTGACCATCTTACATGTGGTTATAAAATATATAGTTCTCTATGAAAAGTGTGTCGCAAATAGCGAAGTAAAACCTACAGCTTATGCTAGCTACAGTAGAAGACCATTACTGTTTCGAACCAACACACACCGCAGAGCACCAGAACCCGTGGGCCTATGAGCTTGCTCTCTGTAACACACAAAGTATTCACTAAAGTTACAGCAAAACCCATAGGAAGAAACACAAGTCTTTAAATAGCCAATAGAACTTGAAGACTTTGGCAGTGGTTGGTTGCTTGATTTTGGGGAGGGGACCAAACATCGAGGTCAGCAGTCACAACGAATGAGGGTAGGATGTGGAAGGAAGCTGGCCGTGTCCTATCAAAGGAACCATCCCAGCATTTGCTTGAAGCGATTTAGGGAGATTACGGAAAACCTAAATGAGTATGGACGGATGCGTGTTTGAACCATCGTCCTCCTGAATGGGTGTCCAGTGTACTAATCACTAGGCCACCTCTCTTGGCTGGAAGTGAACATAGCACAGTAGAGAGAAACAGTTCCGTGAAATCAAGTACAGAACGAAGTACGAAATAGATTATCAGAAATATTGTGAGCCAGTTTCAGCAGAACGAATATTGGCAGATCTTGAGGGAATAGGCTTATGCCAGAACACCACAGAATAGGAGTGTATGTTACATGCTACAGCGTCCATTAAGCGTGATTGGGTAGAAAAAAATTCAAAACTGAAAGAAAATGACAGGTAAGAAAATTCCATGTGAACAAAGCTTCATAGTCCTGGAGGATGTTTTCATAATCTTGAACTTTGAAAACGGAATTTGTGTTTATCGGAAATAAGTGAGCCACCTTTGCTTTTTTACGTTGTACAAGTACTGATTGCCTCTAGTGTAATTAAGCTTCTAATTTAATAGTTCATACTCGAATAAAGGTTTTAAAATGAGTTTTGAGACAAAAACGATGTGTAATCATCAAATCAGAAATAAAATTGCACAAATCAAAAATCAACTCTTAGAACCATTTGATGAGTTTTGTATTTAGTGCTTCTGAAAACGACGACTTGAAGGGTAGCAAATGAGATACACATTACAGTAAAATGGCCTGGATGTGTGTTTAGTAAAGTAAATAGATCCTTCAAAAGCAAATCTAAGGTATATTTGAAACAGAATCATTGTGTACTGACAGACAAAACAATCAGTTTAGAACTGAAGGGCCGGCCGTTGTGGCTAAGCGGTTCTAGGCGCTTCAGTTTCGAACCGCGCAACCCCTACGGTCGCAGGTTCGAATCCTGCCTCGTGCATGGATGTGTGTGATGTCCTTAGGTTAGTTAGGTTTAAGTAGTTCTAAGTTCTAGGGGACTGATGACGTCAGATGTTAAGTCTCATGGTACTCAGAACCATTTGAACCAGTTGAGGCACAAGAGCACCGACTTCCTGCTCAGCAAGAGGACTGGAGTGGATGACGCATTATAACTACGGTACCAATGCCGTGTAGGTGTGACACATGGCCAGGCAAATGGGTTATAGATGAGGCGAAGGAGTTGTTTGCTGAATGCTAAATTCCATGAGATTGTTTTTACTAATTTTCTTATACATTTTACCTGTTGTGAATTGGCAAGAGCCAATTCACAGAGTTTGGAGGAAGCCGAAAGTCACGCGATTAAGATCACGCAGGCTGGCGTGAGGTCTGGAACAGGTCAGGGAATTAATAGTAGCAAATAAAGTACGTAGTTGATATAATACTTAACTTTAATCCACAATTGGTGTACATCGCTCTTGACGGTACATGTTATAATCTCAATATCAAATGCTATCGCGCCTTGCTAGGTCGTAGCAAATGACGTAGCTGAAGGCTATGCTAACTATCGTCTCGGCAAATGAGAGCGTAGTTGTCAGTGATCCATCTCTGGCTAAGTCGGCTGTACAACTGGGGCGAGTGCTAGGAAGTCTCTCTAGACCTGCCGTGTGGCGGCGCTCGCTCTGCCGTCACTGACAGTGGCGACACGCGGGTCCGTCGTATACTAGCGGACCGCGGCCGGTTTAAAAGCTACCACCTAGCAAGTGTGGTGTCTGGCGGTGACACCACATTACCTATACACCAACATTCATGAGCCGAAGTACGGTTATAGCGAACAGCAATATTTCTCTAATGGAACTTATGCACACAAATCCTTGTTATTTTTTTTTCTTTCGTTAATATTTAGAATCTGTTCACAGAATGATAAGCTGAAAACGGTACAGACTTTTAAAGCAGTAGTACAAGAAGTAGCGGAACAAACAATGGTAGCAGTTACTTCTGTAAAATATCTGGGAGTATGCGTGCGGAACGATTTGAAGTGGAATGATCATATAAAATTAACTGTTGGTAAGGCCGGTACCAGGTTGAGATTCATTGGGAGAGTTCTTAGAAAATGTAGTCCATCAACAAAGGAGGTGGCTTACAAAACACTCGTTATACCTATACTTGAGTATTGCTCATCAGTGTGGGATCCGTACGAGATCGGGTTGACGGAGGAGATAGAGAAGATCCAAAGAAGAGCGGCGCGTTTCGTCACAGGGTTATTTGGTAACCGTGATAGCGTTACGGAGATGTTTAGCAAACTCAAGTGGCAGACTCTGTAAGAGAGGCGCTCTGCATCGCGGTGTAGCTTGCTCGCCAGGTTTCGAGAGTGTGCGTTTCTGGATGAGGTGTCGAATATATTGCTTCCCTCTACTTATACACGGAGGCTTTCAGACAGTCGTTCTTCCCGCGAACCGTACGCGACTGGAACAGAAAAGGGAGGTAATGACAGTGGCACGTGAAGTGCCCTCCGCCACACACCGTTGGGTGGCTTGCGGAGTATAAATGTAGATGTAGATGAAACAGACGCAAGAATGTCAGGAGAAGCTATCTTAAGGAAGGTGAAATGAGACGCTGATACAGTCATAAGTATGCAACATAGTGGCTTGCGAGTCTGGCTGCAGCCTGAAGCCGCGTGGGGGTGTAAATGAAGCGACGCATAGCGTTGACGATTTACGGCGGGCAGTCAACAGCCCCGCTGCCATTGCTGTGACGTTGGCAGTGCGCGGCGGACGGCCGACGCTACCGAAATAGCGAACTCGAGCAGTGAATAACTTTGGAATTGTGCGCCACATGCTGGGAACAGGCAGTCTGGATCTGCGGCGGAACAAGACGTTTGTTTCTTCTGCCGCAATATATCAAGTGGGCGCAGACAATCGCCGAGGCGAAAGAGTATAATCCCAGACGCCGCCGTTGCCGCCGGCAGCTGGAGGACCGCTTTTGTTCGCGGTCGCTACGCTGCGGCGTGGCGTATAAATTTCTCCGGAGCCACCATTATTGGCCATTCGATTTTGAATTTGGCCTATCTGTCTCCCTCCTCACGAAAGCCGTAGGCCTACCGATGAAAGCGTACTTGTCGGAAAATATACATTAATTTTATTTAATGGGTCAGATAGAAAGACAGATTGCAAAGCATTTCAAGGGCTGATTTATACTTGTGGGGCCCTTATTTTCTGTCGACATTTTCTGCCGTGAAGTGAAATACAATATGCGAACAGTCGGCGAGCAGTGTCTACAGAACAGTGAAAATAGTACCATTTTTAAGACGCCGTTATTTATACAGGGCTGTTACTAGCTTAAAGTATGCGTTCATCGGTAATTTACAGAACTGAAGTTTCGTCTACTGTCACCAGGAAGCAGAATATTATTCGTTTATTAAGAATTAGTTTGAAAAGGTTGAACTGAAATTTGTGTTATACCAGACTTCATTCTGAGGAACATCCTACATGATCTAAATTGAATTCGTAGTTTTCTAATTCATAGGCTAGATTCCAAAACCAAAAAAAAATTATGCAGACACGTCTTCTACACGACTCACCAACTAATATGGCATGTGAGTGATTTATGATGTAAGTATCCGTCAGCAGCTCCTAAACATTACTTTGCAGGTGGTGAGTGATTTACAGAAAAGAAGCGTGAACATAGGACTAGATCTCAGAAAGAAATATTAAATTAATGTAATGATCATGTAAGTAAAGTACATGTAGATTATAAAAGGGGATTTATGTACACAGGGGGAGTCACTAACTATTGCCCCCAAGAATAACTCCGAAACTATGGTAGGAGCTGAAAAGTTTGTGGGACAAGAGTTGCGTGGGACAACGGGCGCCACAATATGACGTTGGTTTTTTGTTGCTATGTGGGGTCGCTTCAGAGATATGTAGCTCAACTTTCTATTTTTAAATGGAATGCTGTAGTTTGGTACTTATTTTATTATAGCGGATATCGAGACGAAACCAATGGTGTGTAACAGTAAGATTTTCAAACGTCAACGAACGTTACAAATGTGGCATGAACGTCTATTTACAGGTGCTCGACGTGATGACCATAGGTATCAATGCAGTGCTGCAATCGTCTTATCATGGACTGAGTGGTATTCCACATCACTTCGGCACTTATCGAAATACATGCTCTGACAATTCTCTCTCGCATATCTTCAGGTGTAGTTGAAACGTGTTTATAAACAATGTCTTTTACCAATCCATACAAGAAAAAGTCCAGAGGCATCAAATTTGGCGAACGAGCCGACCACGACACATCACCTCCGCGTCCAATCCTACGATCTGGGAATTGCCGGCTTGTGTGACCGAGCGATTCTAGACGCTTGAGTCAGGTTCGAATCCTGCCTCGGGCATACATGTGTGTGATGTCCTTAGGTTAGTTAGGTTTAAATATATCTAAGTTCTAGGGGACTGGTGACCTCAGATGTTTAGTCCCGTAGTGCTCAGAGCCATTTTTTGATCTGGGAATTGTTTCTGCAACTAATTTCTAGGCATCAGCGAAAAATGTGCCGGACACCCATAGTGCTGATACCACTTTCTGTTCCTTGTTTCTAAGTGTATTTCTTCCAATAACAGACCCAATGTTTCTTGTAGGAATGTGGTGTACTTGCTACCATTAAGATTTCCTTCGCTGAAACAGGGGCCTATAATTCTGTCTTCAGAATCCCGCACCATACATTCACTGACCACGGTTTTAGGTGTGCAATTTTCTGCAGCCAACATAGATATTCAGTTGCCCAATAATGCATGTTATGCAAATTAACATTTCCATCGTTTGTGAATGTAGACGCGTCAGTAAATAAAAATGAGGCGCTTTTTCACGGTCCTTGCGACTTCCCCCGTCAGAGGTTCGACTCTCCTGTGGGGCATATATGTATGTGTGTGTGTGTGTGTGTGTGTGTGTGTGTGTGTGTGTATTTTCTCGATAGCATAAGTTAGTTTAAGTAGTGTGTAGGCTTAGGAAGCGATGACCTCAGCAGTTTGGTCCCATAAGACCTTACCACAAATTTCCAAATTAATAAATGTGTCATCCCTCTGAATCTGAAGTTGAGCCCATCGGCAGAATTCAATGCGACGCATACAATCCGTATCAGTTAATTCTTGTTGGAGACTAATACGGTAAGGATGGTATTTATGGCGATGCAGAACACGAATAACACTACTGTGACTCATGCCAGAATCCCTTGCGATTTGACACGAACTAACACAAAGGTCTCGAATCACTGTGGCAAGAGTACCAATTTCAGTTTCTTCGTTAGTAACTTTCCTTTGCCGGATATGCGTTAAATATCCAGTTGTTCTCAATTTACCATACACATATATAAAAGTAAGACGTGCAGGGTGAGTACGTTGAGGATATTTTTCAGCGTATAAGTCTCTAGCTCTCACTCAAGCCGTTTGGTGTTGACGAGCAGTTCTAGGCGCTTCAGTCTGGAACCGCTCGACCGCTACGGTCGCAGATTCGAATCCTGCTACGGGCATGGATGTGTGTGATGTCCTTAGGTTAGTTAGGTTTAAGTAGTTCTAAGTTCTAGGAGACTGATGACCACAGATGTTCCGTCCCATAGTGCTCAGAGCCATTTGAACCTTTTTTTTGCGATTATTTACTATTTGCACGATATACGAGAGAGAATTGTCAGAGCATGAGCTTCGATAAGTGCCGAAGTGATAAGGAATACCATTCAATCAATAATAAAAAGATTGCAACACTGCATTGATACCAATGGCCATCACTTCGAACACCTTCTGGACATTCATGCCACCTTTTTGACCTTCGTTGACCTTCAAAGACCTTACTGTTACACATCATTGGATTCCCCTCGATAGTCGCTATCAGAAAATAAAGTACTAAACTATAGCATTCCATTTAAAAAAGCAAAGTTGACCCTTATTCTCTGACACGACCTCACCTAGCAACAAAACACCAACGTCAAATTACGGCTTCCGTTGTGCCATGCAACATTTGTCCCGCAAACTATTCAGCTACTATCATTTCTAGGTGGCAACAGTTAGTTACTTGCCCTATATATGTATATCTTCCACATCTCATCCTAAACAACTGGATGGATTTCAACCATAGTGGGTACACACACAACTTGCTGTCTGGGAAGGACCACGTTGCTTACAAACGGTGGGAGTGGAGGTGAATAAGGAGAGTAGCTGACGACGTGCAAATAGCGGGAATAATCCCTCTATTATTCGAGAATGAGAACACGTAGTGATTTGCAAACCGCTTTACACATAATTTAAAACCTGTACGAGACTTTTTCTTGTTGACAGCCCCCCACAAAATCATGGAAGGAAAAAAGTTTATCGGTTGCCACATTTTCACTCTTCAGGCAGAGAAACTGCCACATGAGACAATACCTTTTGACTTATTACTTATTTACCACTACCTCTATTTTCAGTTCATTTTTCAGGCTGTATTCACATGTACCACTGAAAGTACTTCCAAAAATATATCAATATACGATACATGCTTCAGGAAATGTGATGTCACAAACACTGAGATACGTGAATAACTGCTGCATCATGCTTTACGTATTAATTTATAACTCTTTTATTACTATTTCTATTCGTAACACATTTCGCAAATATCATCTACATATAACACTGAATGTAACTGCAAAATTATATCGCTGTATGACTCATAATTCAGGAGATATGACGTCATAAACATTGATCTCCCTGGAAACGAAATTACATGGCAAAATCCGCTAGAAATACAGATGAAATATGTATACAAATGTGTGTGAAATATGTTTAATGCACGTGAAATTTGCGTTTGTGGGCAAAGCCACAGGTAAAAAGTTCCTCGTAAACTCCAGGATCAATTTCAGTCAAACTTGGTACACATCAATTGCTATCTGGAAAGAAATACTGTGGGGCTAAGTGTGTTTGCGTAAGCTGTCACCAGCACAGTGGTCGGCAAAGATGTAGCGGGAAGGTCGATAGTACGCGCTGGATCAAGTGCGCCTATCACGAGAGAGCCCAGAGGCAAACCGACAAGCAACACGCCGCCAACACCCTCTCGACAGCAGGTATTTAGGCCGCCGCCGCTGAGCAGAGGGGCTCACTAACTCAGTTACCGACTCACTCAGGCTACGACAGTGCACAGCGACTAGATTAGTCTAATAGCAAGAGTACTGACATTGTCTGCAAGAGGATTATTACAGATGACCTTACACCACAAAACTGAACACAAATTAAGATAAGTAATTACTTCCAGTTCGTGTAAATAGAGAACTGTGTTAATACACGTGTGCATTTATGTCTGTAGAACGAGAATAGTCGCCACCCTTGACAATATCCTCTCCCTTACAGTACAAGACACTACAGTGGCGGCGAGGACACTACAGTAAGAACAAGCAACATCTTATAGTAATGAGAGTGATAACATGAAGAGATTGGGAAGGAAGAGTCGACCGACAGAAAGAGAAGGGGAGGGAGGACTCACACGTAGGGAAGAGGAGTAGCACGTCTGATAGGTGGGTGGGGGGGACAGAAAGGAGAGGAGAGGAATAGAAGGAAGAGGAGAAGAGGAGGAGACGGACAGAGAGAGGGGAGAGGAGGAAATGGACAGAGAGAAGGAAGAGGAAGGAATAGACAGAGAGAGAGAGGGGGGGGGAGGAGGTTGAGATGGACTTGAAGGGGTGGAGAAAATGGACAGAGGGACAAGGGGTAGGTGGACAAAGAAAGGAAAGATGAGGAGATAGACAGACAAAGGGCGAGGAGGGCATAGACAAACGGAGGAAAGAGGAGGTGGACAGAGAGAGGGGAAGAAGGAGATGAACTAATCGAAGATTCAAACAAATACATTCCAGGCAATGCAGGGTATTCAGCTAGTCAACATTTATTTACTGTAACTTTGCACTATAATGGTACCGGCTACTTACAGCTCATGAAACTTTGCCAGTGTGTGTTAAGGCATTTCACGTACTTCGAAACGTCATTATTAGTGAGAAACAAGTGAGGCGTAGCGCCGCATAACGATCCTGCCTTGGAGGCGGTTAAGTGGGAGATGTGTCTCAGAGCTGGAGAGTGACAGATGGTGACGCGAGACTGGACGCGCACGTAGTTTATGTATCAGCCGATAGAGGACAATATTGGATAGGGGGACTGTGATTTTAGTTTCGATTGTGCCGACTAGAATGCACTAAAGTAATAGACTGTTTTTCGTAAACTATTCTAATATTTTCATAAAGTGTTATTATGTCTTTTTGTGTATGTAAAATGTTATAAATGTGTGTTAGCAGTATGAATGATGCGTGAGTGTAGTTTAAGGTTAATATGAAGATGATTGTTTAACGAGTTGTGTAGTAGGATTTAGTGTGGGAATATTTCGAAGAAGTATGGATATGGACAAAGGGGATTTTTGTAGAATAATTTTGTAAAGTAAGTTTATGGTAAAGGGAAAGTTAATTCAGGTATAAATAAAAATAGTAAATAACTTTATGCATAAGCAAAACTTCAGCATAATAGATAATTACGTCTGTAAAAAGTGCAATCGTTAGTTTTACTATTTTGCAATTGGTTGTTGATGAAAAGCGCGGACTGACGCGGTTGAATGTTTTTTTGCTAATGGCTGTTGAATAAACTGACCAATGGTAAAGCAGTATTCTTCACGAGCCTTTCTCTGCTGGTAGAGAAGACAGAGTATTCTAGAGAAGTGTGGAAGCCTAGACATGAAATAGATCGGACGTGTGCAGTAGCAGTTCCGATGAAAATGATAAGTTGCCGGATCTAGCAGTGTTTCATGCATCAAAAGTGTTGTAACGTGACGGCATAATTATTCCGACGTGTGTGTAGAAATTTTTAAGTGAATTTTGTGGCGAAAAAGACACATATTCCGCGTGGCGTATTGAGCTGGTCCGTGGCTAAAAACTGTGACTGCATTTGGTACCGACAGACTTAATATTTGGGGAGCATTATCGATCTAAAACAATTAGTATTTTTGTAGCCATTACGTTTTCGGGGAATGCAACACCATAAACTTGCTAACGTGAGTGAAAGAGATTGTGAGTGACTGTGTTCAGACTAGTACGGGCTTGCCAGTGATACTTGTTCAGCAAAGGTTCAGAATATATTAATTGAGGACAAAATTTCCAAACTTTCATTTCGTGTTTCTCCCAAAACGTAGATTAGTGACTTAACTTCCAGCCTGGTTCACGTCGAAGTACAGTAGGTTTCACTCGGCTTTCCTACTGATGATCAGCTGACACAATGTTCACAGGCAGGTGCAGGTTCGTCGTAAAGGGACGGAAAGAACCGCTCCGCCGCACAAGTTGTGTGAAAAATACACTCCTGGAAATGGAAAAAAGAACACATTGACACCGGTGTGTCAGACCCACCATACTTGCTCCGGACACTGCGAGAGAGCTATACAAGCAATGATCACACGCACGGCACAGCGGACACACCAGGAACCGCGGTGTTGGCCGTCGAATGGCGCTAGCTGCGCAGCATTTGTGCACCGCCGCCGTCAGTGTCAGCCAGTTTGCCGTGGTATACGGAGCTCCATCGCAGTCTTTAACACTGGTAGCATGCCGCGACAGCGTGGACGTGAACCGTATGTGCAGTTGACGGACTTTGAGCGAGGGCGTATAGTGGGCATGCGGGAGGCCGGGTGGACGTACCGCCGAATTGCTCAACACGTGGGGCGTGAGGTCTCCACAGTACATCGATGTTGTCGCCAGTGGTCGGCGGAAGGTGCACGTGCCCGTCGACCTGGGACCGGACCGCAGCGACGCACGGATGCACGCCAAGACCGTAGGATCCTACGCAGTGCCGTAGGGGACCGCACCGCCACTTCCCAGCAAATTAGGGACACTGTTGCTCCTGGGGTATCGGCGAGGACCATTCGCAACCGTCTCCATGAAGCTGGGCTACGGTCCCACACACCGTTAGGCCGTCTTCCGCTCACGCCCCAACATCGTGCAGCCCGCCTCCAGTGGTGTCGCGACAGGCGTGAATGGAGGGACGAATGGAGACGTGTCGTCTTCAGCGATGAGAGTCGCTTCTGCCTTGGTGCCAATGATGGTCGTATGCGTGTTTGGCGCCGTGCAGGTGAGCGCCACAATCAGGACTGCATACGACCGAGGCACACAGGGCCAACATCGTGCATCATGGTGTGGGGAGCGATCTCCTACACTGGCCGTACACCACTGGTGATCGTCGAGGGGACACTGAATAGTGCACGGTACATCCAAACCGTCATCGAACCCATCGTTCTACCATT
Source organism: Schistocerca cancellata (assembly GCF_023864275.1). Lineage (NCBI taxonomy): Eukaryota > Metazoa > Arthropoda > Insecta > Orthoptera > Acrididae > Schistocerca > Schistocerca cancellata. Next base: position 95,812,916 of record NC_064631.1, on the reverse strand, counting down.
CCTAGACCGGCAAGGGAACTTGCTGTTCCAACAGGACAATGCACGTCCGCATGTATCCCGTGCCACCCAACGTGCTCTAGAAGGTGTAAGTCAACTACCCTGGCCAGCAAGATCTCCGGATCTGTCCCCCATTGAGCATGTTTGGGACTGGATGAAGCGTCGTCTCACGCGGTCTGCACGTCCAGCACAAACGCTGGTCCAACTGAGGCGCCAGGTGGAAATGGCATGGCAAGCCGTTCCACAGGACTACATCCAGCATCTCTACGATCGTCTCCATGGGAGAATAGCAGCCTGCATTGCTGCGAAAGGTGGATATACACTGTACTAGTGCCGACATTGTGCATGCTCTGTTGCCTGTGTCTATGTGCCTGTGGTTCTGTCAGTGTGATCATGTGATGTATCTGACCCCAGGAATGTGTCAATAAAGTTTCCCCTTCCTGGGACAATGAATTCACGGTGTTCTTATTTCAATTTCCAGGAGTGTATGTTCTTCCTACTGCAGAACGAAGTCTACCCGTAACGTCGCTCTCGAACTGCTTATCCCACCACGGTTTTAGGCGATTGCTATGTCGAGTAAGCTCAGGAAACCTGGAAGCTCTTGTCGCTCTGTGTTGGAGGTGAAAAAGCCGGAGTCCCTCACCTATTCATTGAAAGAACGTAAACGGCATCGAGCTGCGTAACGATGGTAGTCCCATGTTTAGTTAGGTTCCATACTCATATCAACGACAACGTAGAAACAACAGCGCAAAACATTACGGTAGTTCAGTCTATTGAAGAACCTAAACTTAGATAATGTAGCAATGGACAGCGGCATGTGTGAAACTGTATTTGAATACAGTTTCTTTAGGTTGCAACGTCAGTGTGCTACATCTATGTATCTTCTCTCGGTTACGATCGTTACCCAGGCCAACAATAATCTCTGTTATGCTCGATAACTGGTTATTGCGTCAATTACGTCACTGCTTGTCAGTACCAGCTACGTTCTACGTATCGCAACCGAAGGCGTTGTGTAAACCTGTGTAATGGAAGGATTTGGCATTGAGGTGAGATAGAGCTACCTTCTTGCTGAAACTCTGACGATCAGAGAAGTGTGTTTCTCTAAGGGCACTAACGATGATGTTTCGTAAATACACTTTTTTTTTAGTGTGATACGTAATTTTCCTGTCGTGTGGCTTTCAATTTAGTAGGAATTGGGTTCTGGTTGCTAATACGTTAGCATTGTTACAGAGTGATACGTTCTGTCGCAATTATTTTCATCGTAGCTTTCGGAGTTTCATTAGTTCAGTAAACCTGACTACGGGAGTTGTGAATTCAAAACATTCCGCACCAGGTGTTCTTAGTTACTGAGAAAGTATTTTTCGTAAGTTAGTCGTTGATCAGTAGGTTGTTCTACGTTCACAAGATTAAGCGATTTGACTCTGACGTAAGCATATTCGCTTTGACGAAACTTACTTTCGTGGTCGACACTCGACTGTAAGAGAAACAAAATGAAAGTTACTAGTTTACTCTCAAAATGAATTCTGTATGTTTCACATGGATTTTTTGTTTTATTTATGCGCCGAGATCTGCAGTGGCCGACAGAAAAACGCCAAATTCATTGTTTGAAAATTTGCAGCTTTTTGTGATGTGAAAAACCTGTTTAAAGCTTCCACTTCCTTGTGTAGTTGTTGTGGATTCGTAACATAACATTTCAACTTCCGTTTTTGGTAGACATCGTTGAAACCGCAAACTAAAATCCAAATAAGGAATACGTTTAATCGTTTGATCTGTTCTTTTCTTGTTTCCATTATTGGTTACTTACAACGTCTTTGTGTGGTTTTATTTATTTCTGGACGTGCCCATGTAGCCATCTCAACAACAGTAATCGCCATACAGACGTAAGGCAACACAACACCTAGCCCCCGAGCGGATTACGACGTCTTCATAATTAGACAAACATTTTTGTTGTCCTACGGGCCATAAGATGGTGCTGATGGCGATGCTAATATGTTCTGTCCATAACACGGACACAGTCCTATGCATAAGTATTATTTTACGAAGTAACTCTTAAAGTGAAGGGCCCATGGTCTGTGTTCAGCTAGAATTACCAAGAAAGCTGTGGTTTCACGGAGTCACAATGATGAAGCGCCACCTGAATACAGTTAAAACATATATGTCACTGTAGTCATCTCCACTAAATTAAAGCCACAGACTCCACAGTGTACAATGAATAATAATGAAGAGAAGCTGATACAAGCTTGCACTAAATGCCGAACACAGCAGATAAAATTATACCACAAGCTGAACTAGCTGAAGGGTCCATTACGTATGTCGATCACTGTGCTGTTCTCGTAAATACGAATGATACAAGAATCTGTCATACCGTAGGAATCTATCTAAAAGACTCCGACATCAATAATTTTTTTCAGTGTAGTTATTGCAGTGTGTAGCTAGAGCCAAATACTGCTGACCACGCCTTCATGCGACGTCCAGTGTCAACGGAAAGCTATGATTTGTGAAGCGAAATTTTAAGATCTCATTCGATAAAGCGATCCCAAATTGGCCTAGTAAATATTCGCTTCATAGATATGTATTAAAATCGTCAGTATAACAGGAAGAATAATCACTACTGACTGCTACGACCATGCAGCAGCGCTGCTCAGTCTCTTCTGAAGTACTGGTTATTCTTCCTATTATACTGATCGTGTTAATAGTCATGGAAAAAATGAATATCGCACTAGACGAATTTGGGACCGCCCTATCAAACGGTCACTTAAAATTCCTTTCCTCTGAGCTTTGCGCTCTTAATTGCTGCAACTGAAGGATACAGTGGTCCCTGTAATAATCGTAATATTAAATTTTTTACTGGTTTTCACGCTTAGAAGACTTTACACTGTTGATATTCTGATTCTTATATTTGCAATTTATGAATTACCAGCTGTACGCTATTACTCAGTCAACTGTAGTCTTCAATTCCAACAGCAGAGCGCAGCTATGCCAACATTGTCTGCACCTCTCCGCCCCTCTTCAGTCGACAAATTACTTCGTTACATATTCACGAAAGTATGGTTGTTTACAGAAATTACTTTGACATGTAATTTAATTTCCTGGTATTTTACTGTCCCTCTTGTATTTATTTTTATGGAGATCATCTGACGATGATTTGGTAATAAACAGGAACCACTTACGATGCCACATGTATGATCTGAGACGGATGGTATACAATGAAGAAATAAGGTGCAAAACGGTCACCGCGTTCCCAAAGGGCAGTGTGCCTGTCATTTCCTCTAGACAACTCCTCCTACACAGAGACGAATGTCTGGTTAAACGCTGGTAGCATGAACAGTACAGTAGAATAAACATACTTGCTTTGTTGTTAAATCTGTGTTGCTATTGTTACCGTGAGTTATATGTTCAGTTTCATTAAATTTAAGCCACTGTGCCACTTCATACTTCGTAAACAGCCAACATGAGTCGTACGCACACAAGCAAATGATCGATGTATACGTAGACGGTAAACTGACTCGTCGGATATTACGTAGACAAAAATTCTGAGAATCATTTATGGGAAATTGATTATGAACAGTGTCAAGAAATGTGTACAGTTAAACAGTGGCGATTTGCTTTATTCAGAATTAAATGTATTGTCGTACCCCCTTTGTATGTATGAAATTTGAAAGATAATAATTACATTTGGTAGTAATCAATGAATTCTAGAGGGTTGAGCTACATTAACGCTTCCTCTTGAAACTGACCATATGACCATGGGAATGATAGGGCGGGGAATTACAAAAAATTATGCTCAATATGCACACTAACGTTACCAAGCACTGTTACTGAATGTACTGAAGTGAAAAGAACAGAAAAATGTTAATGACCCCATTACGAACGTTAATATAGGTATACGTGACCAATAGCGAAAGGCACACATAACTAGACCACGCGTTACCTCCGTATAAACCACACAAATCTACTCGTATACATTAATCACGTACGAGTACATGCGTCCAAGCTGTTTGCGTTGATAAAGTGTTCTCGAGCTTCCAGCCGCCTAAAGTTGTTAAAAAGCAAAGAACTTTCTGTCAGGTGCTACTGGGCCATTCTAATGTGCAGACTGTCTAGTGACTGCTGCTGCCGTCATGTTCATGAGAACATACTGTGGGCACTGCATTACACTCGACGAGACATTATTACTAAAATGACATATGGCCTCTGAGAGAGCATTATAAATGCGATAGAGATACAGAAATTATTAAAAGCAGCCTCGATAAAGGCAGCGATCCGCATCCAAGCACAGCTTGGGACTAACTGTACGTGGCGCTGGACTGGCCAGCATTGACGTAACAGGCGGAAACACGGCTATGTAACAACAACAGCCACCTCTTGGCAATGGTTCTGGAGCACTCGGCCAAAGGCTCTTGAGTTTTGCTGGAAGCTAAAGAATATTTTATTAATACATTAACAATGATTACAAAAGGACCGAGTAAACTCGTGGAAAGATGATGTAACGCATTGTAAATAAAGTCCCAAGATTGTGCATATGGGCAATACCAAGCGTTTGGTTATCAGTCGGCTGCTAAACAAATTACGATTAAAGTACAGGACAAGCGGTTGCCAATTAATTCCAAATTCACAACAATCATTGAGCCAAACTGTTTGTGCCTTTAGTTTCACTCGATAATTAACGCAAGTTGTTATGGAAGGTACTGGACAAGCGAATTATCCACTAGTCCCGCTATATAAGCTCACATAATTGTGAGGCGGCTTCAGTATTTGGTGATTGAAATTTCGTGCGCTATAAAATGCAAAGTATCACTCTCCAGTTCAACGAGAAGTAGCCTGGAGGCCACTGGCAACATGTGCAGTGATTATAAAAGTTTTCATTACTAATTCCGCTATTCACAGGGCTGCACATACGACACGCTCTAGGACATCACCTTTCTCCAAATGTCAACCTGCGAAACGGTCAGCGGAAACCGAGGTCTAAGTGCTCGACTTACAGATAAACAGAAGGTAGCCGCACGTTTCAAATCAGTTACCAAAGGCAAACTAACTCTACACAGATCATTTTTGAGAAAAGCAAAGATGTTTTTCACCTCTACAGCTACATGTGTACGCTTATCCTGCTACTGAGACTAACGTGTTTTGCAGAGGGTTCATATAACAAGTTTCAGACCATTTTTCTACCGTTCTGGTGTCGAATAACACGGGGGAAAATGAATACTTTAGTCCTTCTGTGCAAACTATGATTTCTCCTATTCCATTATGATGGTCATGTAGGCGGGAGTCAACAACAATTTTTGGCATTCGGAGGAGAAATTTGTTGATTGAAATTTCGTTAAAAGATCTCGCCACAACGAAAACCGCCTTTGTTTTAATGATTGCGATCTCAGCTAATTTATCACACGACTAACACTCACTACGTCCTCATGTCTCCATTATGCAAAACTAATTGCTGCTCAACTTTTTTGATTTCCTTCGCCAGTTTTATCTGGTAAAGATTCCACAACGCACGGCAATCAAACGTAGTCTTTAGTCCACCTTCCCCAGAAAATATTCTGTGGCATGGCTCCAATTTCATTTGTTTGTAATTGTAGTTCAAATGTTTCAAATGGCTCTGAGCACTATGGGACTTAACGTCTGAGGTCATCAATCTCCTAGAACGTAGAACTACTTAAACCTAACTAACCTAAGGACAACACACAAATCCATGCCCGAGGCAGTATACGAACCTGTGACCGTAGCGGTCGCGCGGTTCGACTGTATCGCCTAGAACCGCTCGAACACTCCGGCCAGCAGTAATTGTAGTCCCTTGGTATTTAGCTGTATTTGAAACCCGTAAATATGCGTTCTGTGTATCCAAAATGTAATGGAATCTGTTTGGTACTAATAAAGGACACCTAACACTTTTTATTGTTTGGTGCCAATTGCCTTTTTTCGCACAATACAGATATGGTCTTTAAATCATTTTGCAATTCGGTTTGATCTTCTGGTGATTTTAGTACACGGAAGCGACATCATCATCTGAAAATAATCTAAGATGGCTGCTCAGATTGTCTCATCAATCTTTAACACAGATTGAGAGCAGGTGAAGGCCTGTAACACTTCGTTAAGGAACCTCAAATATAACTTCGGTTTCAGTAGATGACTTCCTATCAGCTACTATGAGCTGTGACTTTTCCGAAAGTAAATCACGAATTCAGTCACACAACTGAGACGTTACTGCATAGACACGCAATTTGATTAGAAGCTGCTCGTGAGGAACGGTGTCGAAAGCATTCTTAGAATCAGGAAATGTGGAATCAACTTGAGCTCCTCTCCCTATAGAACTCATTACTTCGTGTGAACAAAGAATCTCCGCACATTTATGTATTTATTTATATCTCTGCACATCAGTAAGTCAGCATGACTTGTAGAGAGTGGCGGTAAGGTGCAGACACACTGCACCCCTTCACACTTGGGTCGTGGCTCCGCAGGCCGTTGGATTCTTTCCGTCGAGCGGCGCAGGCGATGCCAGAAACAGCACACCGCTCAGTGGCGGACAGGTCCATGAATACTTAAGGAGCGCCAGCTGAGAGAGAGTGCGTATCCCGGTGGCCGTAGCAGCCGGCTGTGCTCGCCGGGAATTTTTAATTTCCCCGCTGTCGCCCGTAGTTCGCCCTTTTGCCTGCATAGGACTCGGTTCATCCATTAGTTAGATGCACTCTCCCTATTCCTAGCCTCCTTAACTGACATTTATGTTACAAACATAGACATAGCCTTACACTAATCAGGGGTGCTGTTATCTCAGTGATGGTTTTCCCTTATGATAGACTTTCAAGAAAATTTGACTTGTGCTCTATTTATTCTCACCTATCGTATATTCTTAATGCTTTTACGAGCGACGTTCAATACGTAATGCAACACATTTTTTTACTAGCCAGTTTCGGTTGAAAAAAATGCGAAATTTGTTGTGGGACATCGTGGAATGTTCCTGCTTCAAACTCTGTAGTTTTATGGGGTTCCGTTAAGTGACTGTGCTGTACGTAGCCTTCAAACTGGCGTCGTAACCGAGGTGCGTTCCGAGCAGAGAGCAGTCAGAGTTTCTTTTGGCCCAAAACCACAGCATCGCAGGTATTCACAGACGCTTGCAGAATGTCTACAGAGACCTGGCAGTGAACAAAAGCACGGTGAGTCGTTGCGCGAGGCGTCTGTCATCAGCGCAACAACCTGTCCGATCCCCGCCGTGCCGATCGGCCGCACACACATGTAACTCTTTTAATATTGGAACGTGCGGACACTCTCATTCGAGGTGCTCGATGTATCACAAACACCTAGCTGCACAACTGGGCGCCTCTGCTGATATTGCTGACAGTCATGCAACAGTTGGGATATTGAAAAGTGTGCGCCCGGTATGTTCCTTCCCGCCTAGCAGAAGAAAAAATTCAAAGCCGCACCCTCCACCTGTAAAGGCATGACGACATTCTTCTTGGACTCTGAAGGTGTTATTCTGTTCTCCCTCATGGTGCAACGGATCAACTCTGAAGTGTATTCTGCTACCCTCGTGAAATTACAGAAACTACTTCAGCGTGTTCGTCGCGACAAAAATGCAAACGAACTTACCGTCTCCATGACAACGTAAGACTTCATATAAGAGGGTTTGGTTGTTTGGGGAAGGAGACCAGACAGCAAGGTCATCGGTCTCATCGGATTAGAGAAGGACGGGAAAGGAAGCCGGCCGTGCCCTTTCAAAGGAACCATCCCGGCATTTGCCTGCAGCGATTTAGGGAACTCACGGAAAACCTAAATGCGGATGGTCGGACGCGGGATTATACCGTCGTCCTCCCGAATGCGACTCCAGTGTGCTAGCCACTGCGCCACCTCGCTCGGTCCTCATATACACTCCTGGAAATGGAAAAAAGAACACATTGACACCGGTGTGTCAGACCCACCATACTTGCTCCGGACACTGCGAGAGGGCTGTACAAGCAATGATCACACGCACGGCACAGCGGACACACCAGGAACCGCGGTGTTGGCCGTCGAATGGCGCTAGCTGCGCAGCATTTGTGCACCGCCGCCGTCAGTGTCAGCCAGTTTGCCGTGGCATACGGAGCTCCATCGCAGTCTTTAACAATGGTAGCATGCCGCGACAGCGTGGGCGTGAACCGTATGTGCAGTTGACGGACTTTGAGCGAGGGCGTATAGTGGGCATGCGGGAGGCCGGGTGGACGTACCGCCGAATTGCTCAACACGTGGGACGTGAGGTCTCCACAGTACATCGATGTTGTCGCCAGTGGTCGGCGGAAGGTGCACGTGCCCGTCGACCTAGGACCGGACCGCAGCGACGCACGGATGCACGCCAAGACCGTAGGATCCTACGCAGTGCCGTAGGGGACCGCACCGCCACTTCCCAGCAAATTACGGACACTGTTGCTCCTGGGGTATCGGCGAGGACCATTCGCAACCGTCTCCATGAAGCTGGGCTACGGTCCCGCACACCGTTAGGCCGTCTTCCGCTCACGCCCCAACATCGTGCAGCCCGCCTCCAGTGGTGTCGCGACAGGCGTGAATGGAGGGACGAATGGAGACGTGTCGTCTTCAGCGATGAGAGTCGCTTCTGCCTTGGTGCCAATGATGGTCGTATGCGTGTTTGGCGCCGTGCAGGTGAGCGCCACAATCAGGACTGCATACGACCTAGGCACACAGGGCCAACACCCGGCATCATGGTGTGGGGAGCGATCTCCTACACTGGCCGTACACCACTGGTGATCGTCGAGGGGACACTGAATAGTGCACGGTACATCGAAACCGTCATCGAAGCCATCGTTCTACCATTCCTAGACCGGCAAGGGAACTTGCTGTTCCAACAGGACAATGCACGTCCGCATGTATCCCGTGCCACCCAACGTGCTCTAGAAGGTGTAAGTCAACTACCCTGGCCAGCAAGATTTCCGGATCTGTCCCCCATTGAGCATGTTTGGGACTGGATGAAGCGTCGTCTCACGCGGTCTGCACGTCCAGCACGAACGCTGGTCCAACTGAGGCGCCAGGTGGAAATGGCATGGCAAGCCGTTCCACAGGACTACATCCAGCATCTCTACGATCGTCTCCATGGGAGAATAGCAGCCTGCATTGCTGCGAAAGGTGGATATACACTGTACTAGTGCCGACATTGTGCATGCTCTGTTGCCTGTGTCTATGTGCCTGTGGTTCTGTCAGTGTGATCATGTGATGTATCTGACCCCAGGAATGTGTCAATAAAGTTTCCCCTTCCTGGGACAATGAATTCACGGTGTTCTTATTTCAATTTCCAGGAGTGTATATAACAATATCAAAAGAGTTAACTGTAGAAGAAAATATATGATTTAACTGGTAGATGGGCTCCATTTTCAGTATACAGAGACGTATCTGCATTCATGAAGTGAAACTAAAAATGTCGTTAGTATTTCGTAAGTATTTGAGTGAAATTATACTTATTGCATGATTGCGACACTGAAACTAAAAGAAGCTACCTCTGGCGGATTGCGACACTGAAACTAAAAGAAGCTACCTGGCGCCCTCATTTGCTGCCAGGCACAATAGCATTAATCCGTCATATGATTTTAAATAAAAGTAAGTAAACAAATAACAAAGTACAAACTCTTGATAAGAAGACGAATTTTCTTTGTGTTAATCGAAACACACTACATACAGTAGTCAAATGATAATGTAGGAAATAAATTTAACATTGCAAACGTGATTCGTGAAGATCTTACAGACTTAGTACCAAAAGTAAGATATGTGAATGAATGAGTGAAATCATATAATTGTACACTAATCTAGTGTAAGACTACTTCTTTCTAACGATTTCCTGGAGAAAGTAACCCGAATTTGGGACGGAAAAGAGGAACAGCGGTTTACACAGACCACAAATATCATCTGAAACATCCTGAAGATTGAAACTGTTTATTAGATCGAACTTGGGACCTTTGTCTTCCGAGGGCAAGTGCTCTTACCCGAAAACTGTTAACGTTCCAATTAGCGCATATTCCGTTGCGGAGTTAAAATTAATTATGGAATCAATGACATTTCTGATAATGAAGAAAAGCGTTGAAATCAATATCTAAAAACGTGTCAAACACAACAATAAAATTAATGTCGTGGAACTGGTAGATGATAGATAATATTCTAGAAACTTTTCGGTAAAAATACGGGAGTCAAAAACTGTCAGAAAGTTGTTAATAAAACGAGATATTTGAATAATTAGGCCGTGTATTCATGAGAATAATTCAGAAAATTCCGGTACACAGGGAAATATTTTTAATACACGCAATTAATGTGAGTTACAGCTCAGATATTTACGACGAAACGGGTTTCCGACACTACAAGGTATTGCTGAACAGTGATTAAATAAATTGCAATTCGAGAAAGACAACAATACAAATAGAGAAATTATGAAGTGTACTAAAAGATATAAAATATGTAGGACGTATTACGAATATAGTGATTAGTATTTTAATACGTTAGCTGAAGGAAAGAAAAAAGTTACGTAAACTAATCAACTAATATTGTCGTACGACGAAGTAGTCAAGATAATCTGAAAGGATATTATATAACATTAGAGAGGGGAATAAAAAACTATAGTTTTTAGCAAGAGCAGAACAAACATTTAGAGTTTTACAATAGCCCCTTCAAAGAGAAGAGACATAATGGATCGGTGATGAAGTACTGGACACAAAAGAACTGCGAAAGATAGGGAACTGAAATTTGTAAATTCTCTGCACAAGATTATTATGTGGAAATGACAAACTGAATTCACATAGATTTGTTGTGCCAGGTGGTTATAATTACAATACAGCTATTCACAGAGATCCAGTGGTTGCTGTAATTTCACATGGCAGCGAAACTTAGTAGATATGCTAATGCATTAATGCAGAACGGATTTACGCTGGAAAAAAGTTAGTTCCTATTTGGACACCAGGTGCGAATCTGGTATTCTGCAGCATCTCATCGACGTCTCCGATGCTCATACTCAAGAAATTGTGTAAACGGCGATAAACAATAAAATCAACATTGTGCCTAGCTTACTTGTTTGACATCTTTTTCTTTCGTCCCGTTCGTAATCCATTACACATGGAAACATTTCCATACATCTTTCTTGGATTCATAGCGCCAGATTAGCACCTGGAGCCCAAAATTGGAACTAATTTTTTCCAGCGCAAATCAGTTCCACGTTAACGCATTATAGTATTTAACATGTTTCTCTGTCACACGACAACTACAGCCCATGTTGGACCTCTGTGAGTAGCTGCATTTTAATTAAAATCACCCAGAGTTAGTATTATGACTTACACTGTTGACACTGCAAAATCAAAATGTAAAAAAAAGGAATAAATTTAGGTTTCTGATGTGTACTTTTCTTTATTCCGTTATCAGTGAGTTACATTGTCATCATAAACCAACAGACGTTGTCTAATAGGGAATAAGGTGTTGGTGATGTGTTCTGTCCATGAGGCAGTCCATCAATGCAAAGTGAGTAGTCTCCAAATTTCTTGGTTATCCGTCATCCTTTTCATAGTTGTGGGGCACACTTACCTTAATATCGTCAGTTATCTGGTATCTTCTTAGCCCCCTGGTTCTGTTTCTAGTCATTGTTCCTTGTGGTGAAGCCTTTAAGCAGTCTCTTCTCGGCCCGTATCCGAGCCAGTTTCGTTTCTTTCTCTTCACTTTCTCCGTATTCGCCTTTCCTCGTTCACTACGTGCAACACAAAGGGGTGAATAATTACGCATCATCCGCCTTCTCAGACTAGGTCATTAACACACGCCACTGTTTTGTGGGGTAGCGATGAAGAAACTAATTTCTGTCAGAGTGTGGCCAGGTGAGGAGGCTATAAGTAATGGTTTCTTGTTGAAGATCAGCACTGAGCCGTGATAAAAATTGCTGTTTTGAAGAGCGCGCCGCAGCGCGATGTGTGAAGCAGTCGCCCTACGTTTCTGGCGGTGGCGCCGCTGTGGCAGTCGCAGTTTTGGTGTCTCCCTCTTGTGGGAAAGGGGAAAGGTTGCCTGTTCACGTGCGTTTAAGGGGCGCTGGGAGCTCGCCAGTTTGGTCAGTCAGGGTGAGTCTGGGGTCTGTCTCTCGTCCGAATTTGTGGCGCAGTGAGAGAACTCAATGAGTGGTGGCACGGTCGGGGGCTTAGTTCCTGCATCTGAGTCTGCGCGTTAGGCCGCCAGTCTGCTCGAGTTGGTCAGGCAACGGTCATTGGCGGTTGGATCGATCGGTTGGTCGGTCGTGCACTGAGACACAAGATGACTTGTCCGCCTTGAGCGTCGGCGCATGTCACCACGTGAGTCCAGTGGGCGCGCCGTATAGCGAGAGGTAGTGTCTTTGCGGCCTACACGAGAGCAACAGGAGTCAACCCACGACATCGCTCTGGCCGGTGCGAGCTGCGACACCATGAGACGGGAGATCGGCGCGCCTTCCTGCGTCCGTTGAAGCGGCTGGCAGCGGACGGTTTGGGAGAGCGTTTGGGGGTGCTGCGCCAGGTCTTCGCCAGAAATCGCAGTTTATTAGAAGTTACTGTGGATATGTTGTTTCATTTACTTGTTAAATTCTACTTGTTTTCTTGGTGAGGTCACCAGCCTCTTTGATTTGGGGTCGTCCCACCATTCTTCTCCGTTTGCCCAACCGCGGGTAGGTGGTTATTTATGAATAGGGTGGTCCGTTTTTCCCTTGTGGAGTAGGGGCGGGTTAGAGCAATCTGCGGTTCGGGTTGTTCGGTAATCTCCCTATCAATCTGCCGTACGTTAACAGCTGCCTCTGTCATGTTTGTCGGATTCGGTGTGTTAACGAATTTATTGCTTGAATTGTAACGGCCTAATTCCTGAAATATGTTTTTATCTTGCCTATCATTAGAGCGGCGGTGTATGTGTACTGTAGAGCATGTTTGGCCAATCTTGTATAATTTTATGTAAGATTGCATTACATGGGCTTTTATTTAAATGAACATTTTAGTGTATAAAGTTGCCACCCTTCCACCGTAAGACTTTTCTTAGAAGTTAAAATCAAGTTGCACCTTCGGTGGCAAGTTAATCTTTTAATTTTAGTGTTTTGTACCATTTCTATCCCTCCTACGGGGTGCATAGTTTGTGTGCTTGTGTGAATTGTTAAAACTTTTACTTTAAGGTAATCTGGTGTGTTGCAGATCTGCACCTCTGTAGTCTTTCACAGGTTGTTGTGAGCGGTCGTGACTACGGCCGTGTCAAAAGGGAGCGGCAAGGTTCTCAGCCCGAAAGCTCATACACTCAGAAATTTGTTTCTTTCTGCCTCTGAATAAATTTTAACTTGATATTTAGAGGATGCTTTCTGCTTATAATTTTAAATGTTTCTAAAAAAAAACTTTTAGGAATAAAATTTCCATTTGTTAAAGGCAATTTCATTTTGATTTCATCAGTTACTCCCTGGCAACTACTTCCACTCTCACATAGTGTGATTAAATGTGTTAATGTTCTTGATGAATCGCTAGTAAATAAAGTAAAATCTTAAGAAAAGTTTCGAAAGTAAATTGACGGTTCAAGCATCTTGTGTGTCATTGGGTTACATAAAACAGGTAGGTTTAGCAGAGTGAGATGTGTCAACTGAGGGGATGTGAGCATATAGAACAGTATAAGTTTTGATTCCCGTCTTTGCTTTCTGCGGGGATATAAAGTTTGAGAGCTCCATTTTTTTTTTTTTTTTTTTTTTTGCCCATTCTCATTCATCAGTCTTACCAACGTCATAAACACAAAGTCCACACTCACTGTGTTCTCTCACATGTCACATGTTTACTTCTCCTCCTGTTCCATTCGCGGAAGGTACGAGGGAAGAAAGACTCTTCGTAAGCTTGTATTTAAGCAAGAATCTTATGTTAACAGTGCGCTTGTCTGTGATGGTAAGACGCCTTTCTTGTGAAGTCTCCAGCTGCTGCTTTATTGAACAGCGCCGTAACGCAATCACGGCGACTAAACAAACTCGTGATGAATCGTATAGCTTTTCTTAGAAGCTTCTCTACTTCTTCCGTTTATCCAACATGGTGAGCGACGAAGTATACCTGCGAATTGTTAGGACAAGATGAAGGCGGGAGGTCTATTTCTTGGAGTTGTAACACTTCCTCTAAATTTGTCTGATCTTACCTTCCCCACCAAGCTTAGCTTTAAGCGGTCATTCCACCTTAAATCACTCCGTGCAGATGCTCATGAAAATTTGTCGCTTCTGACTCATTCTAGTGACACATCGCGGAATTTTTTGCAATTTTATTTTCTCCGAAACTGTGTGAAACTGTGTGTAAGACTTTCCTGAAGCCAACAAACAAGACGTTAATCGTTGTTCTCAGCTTACTGGCTCTCGTGAGCGTACAGCAAAAGTTTACTTTCGCAGTTTCGCACGTCCACATTTTTTCCGGACATTTTTTACTTTCTCTTACGAGCAATTCGGTCTTCAGTAAAGCTATCAAAGGTACCATAAATAATTTTTTCATAATTCTACTGCAAAATTAGTCTGAATTGCACATCTGCTGTATGACCTTATTTTCATCACGACATACGTGGTCCAGTTACAATAATGTGACAATCACCTATGTCCGAGGTCAACGTGCAATAACCATTCATAGACGGCAGGTGGCAGCACTGACAATGGAGGGTATATAAAGTGCGTCGAGGCGACGCGGAAAATGGTGCATTCGTTGTCGCAATGCGAAAAATGAGCGATTTATCTGACGTGCAAAAGGACATGACCATCGGCGTTCGGGTCAAGGGTGAAAGCATTTCCGAAACAGCTAAGTTTGTAAACTGCTCGTGTGCCGCTATGGTTAAAGTACACCGTGCATGGCAAAATGGTGCCATCCAAAACCGGCAGATGTGGCGCATCACAGATGATAGATCTTAGGGGTGAACGACAGCTGTGGAGATATTTACGGGCAAATAGACGTACACCTGCTGAGCACTTGGCAGCCTAGAAGAACCAAGGGGCTACTAACATTGTCTCCTCAATGACTGTTCAGCGAACGTGGTTGCATATGGGCCTCCGTCACAATCGTCTGGTCCATGCACCCCTGATGAATGCTACTGATCGGCGAAGAAAGATGGATTCTGCACGACAGTAACACAAATGGAACTCCAGTGAGTCGGAACAGGTGGCTTTTCCTGTCCCCTTTATGCCCCTTTTATGCCCCATTGGAGAGACGGCAGTTGGCTTGTACGGCTTGAAACGTCTGTGGTATGTTTTCGTGGCTTCCCCCTGGGTTATGTCGTCTTTCTGGAAGGAACAGTGGTTCAACAAAAGTATGCATCTATTCTTGGGGACCATATCGACCTTTTCAGTCAGTTCGTATATCCGCGCCACGATGGCATCTCCCAACAGGACAAGGCAACGTCTCACACAGCTCGCAGCGAACGAGCATTGTTCGAAGAGCACCGGGATCAGTTTACCGTACTACCCAAGCTACCAAACTCTCCGGATTTAAAGCCAGTCGAGCATATGTGGGATCACCTGGATCGGGCTGTTCGCTCCACAGTTCCTCATCCGACGAACCTACCGCAGCTGCCACGGCAACGGAGTCGGCGTGGCTCCACATCCCTGTCGGTACCTTCCAGAACCGCAATGACACTCTTCCTGCAAGACTCACAGCGGTCACCTCTGCAAAATACCCCCTTAAATTGTTCGCAGATAATGCTGTAATTTACCGTCTAGTAAGATCATCAGACGATCAATTCCAATTACAAAATGATATGTATGGTGCGAAAAGTGGCAATTAGCACTAAACAAAGAAAAGTGCGAGGTCATCAACATGGGTACTGAAAGAAATCCGATAAATATTGCGTATACGATAAATCGCACAAATCTAAGGGCTGTCAATTCGACTAAACATCCAGGAATTACAATTACGACCAACTTAAATTGGAAAGACCACATAGATTATATTGTGCGGAAGGCGAAACAAAGACTGAGCTTTATTGGCAAAACACTTAGAAGATGCGACAAACCCACTAAAGAGACAGCCTACACAACACTTGTCCGTCCTCTGCTGGAATATTGCTGCGCGGTATGGGATCCTTACCAGGTAGGATTGACGGAGGACATCGAAAAAGTGCAAAGAATGGCAGTTCGTTTCGTGTTACCGCGCAATAGGGGTGAGAGTGTCACTGATATGATACGCGAGTTGGGGTGGCAGCCATTGAAACAAAGGCGGTTTTCTTTGCTGAAAGATCTATTTACGAAATTTCAATCACCAACTTTCTCTTCCGAATGCGAAAATATTTTGTTGACACCCACTTACGTAGGGAGAAATGATCATCATAATAAAATAAGATAAATCAGAGCTCGAACGGAAAGATTTGTGTGTTCCTTTTTCCCACGCGCTATTCGGGAATGGAATGGTAGAGATGTAGTATGAAAATGGTTCGATGAACCCTCTGCCAGGTACATAAGTGTGAATTGCAGAGTAATCATGTAGATGTAGATGAAGAATACGGTTAGTCAGGCTTTTGACAGGTGGTCTGTTTATTATGACTGGAGAGTGTGTAATCCACATGGGTACTCATTAAGACTCATTAAGACGTTTGATCTTACGTTAGAAGTTTTTACGCAGTAAATGTTAAACTAATTAGAAAATGTGTTATATATCCTTAGGAAGCGTAAGTCACTGCATGCAAATTACTCACACTTTGTTATTCCAGGATTTGAGAATGAGAACAGTTAGCGACTTCTACAAACTTTACACATAACTTTAAACTTTCACCAAACTTTTTCTCACTGACACCCGTCACACAAAAATAAAAGAGAGAAATGTTCATCATATACTACATTTTGACAGTATTCACATCCACTACTGCATGTAGCCGTAAAACTGTATCGTTCTAAGACACAGTTCAGCAGTTATAACCTCGTAAACTTTTAGATGCCTGAAAACTGGCCTTTCTTGAAGCATAGCGCAGATTACCAAGACCATACTCTTTCAGTGTTTGATACTGGGTTCACTTAGCTATTTAAAAAAAAAAAAACTACAACCCCTTAAAAGGGGAATAAATTTTTAATTGGAAGAAAAAACAACAAAAAAACAGATGTTGTAGGCAATAACGCAGTGTTTTACAGTGCATAAAGTCATATCTATAGTATGTTAAACGTGTAAGGTATAATTAGGTATTTCGCATATTTGCGGCAACAGGCATTTCAGAAAATTAACGCTTAAAACACTTCATTCAGTGAAAGCTGTTTATTTGATATTTTTCTGATACGGTGACAGGGTTTAAATAATTAAAAATAAAAAGAGGATACAAGATAGCCTTATTCGTGAAAGTCAGGAAAATAGTTTACTTTCTTGTGTACGCACAGATGAGCGTTGCATTTATAACACTGGAATACTTCTTATACTACAAAATTTGGTCTTTTACATCTTTACCTTGTGACAATAACCTGAGAACAGTAATCTACTGCATCAGTTCGGCGAGACTTACCAGGAATCGGTTTTATATGACTCTGTTGCTGCTGCTTGTGTACTCGCTGAAGGCCTTTTCCCTACTTGCTGAATTCAAATTGTAGTAGATTATTTTGTTCATTACGGTGAATTTTGACAGTCCCTTCCTGCAGGTGGTACACCAGCTTTGAAATTTCCCTTTGTATTTCGTGGAGTACATAACCTCGGAGATCCGTCACTAATAAAATAAAATCTTCAGACTATTAGTAGTTCATTGGAACTTCCATATCGCAATAAAAGTGGTATGTAGCAGACGAAACTGCTTTGAGACCAAATCTTCAAATGCGTTATGAGAAACAGCTAATAAATTATTGCATGTATGAGTAAATATACGTAAGTATTCTGGTGCTACAAATTAACGGAAATATTTGATTTCACTTCATTTTATTCCATCAGTTGCGTGCGCCCACAAAGGAACACAAAAACTTAATGACGCGTGTTTTAGACAAACAGTAGTTTCGAATTCACTTGCACGTATAAAGTGTTTGTTACATAGTAATGTAATCGCGTCACAGATACTACAGGAAAAGCATGTAATTCTCAAAACTGAAGATACCTCTGTATCTAGCTGTAATTGTCCAAACAGTGACGGTAACGTCATGTATGGGAGTGGTGAACAAAGGCACGAAGATCAAGTTGCTCTAGAAGTACAGTCAAGAGACGGAAGCAGCGGTCACAGGCGTTGCTAGCTTTGTACAGTATCTACGCCTACAGTCACAGACACTCAAAAGCAATTAACCTTTCACTTATTAGCTTCACTCTGGTACGATGCGAATTCGCGACCCGCGGCATTAGGGGTGAGCTGTGCCAATTTACTGTAAGCTTTTGACTCACCTTTCATTACATTACTCTACACGGATTACTTACTTACTACCGGTAATCACAAACGAGACAAAATTACTTAATGCAAAGCGGAAACGATTAAATAGAAGCACAGAATTAATCAGAAAAGAACTACAGAAACAAACGCCCAGTGTACTTAAACAGACCACCCAGAGAAAGCGAACTTTCAATTTAAAAATTTATTAAGGCAAACATTTACAAAATTAATTAAAAATAAAAACTCGCTGAATGTAATATTGTAATAATTTAATTCCCCAAGTGATTCTAGTTGTGGAAGCAACCAACTACAAGCCAGCACTGACCGTCTGAGATCAACTATACATATCAGTTTACAACGTTATGGACAGGAATTTATGAAACACACATTAAATAAAACAATTACCAAATATGAACTATTTCAATAAACCAATGAATTAGTACAAAACGCACTTTGAAAGAAAGCCCACCAGAATTTGGGTCTACATGGGACTTCTAACCAACAATGCATAATTGACTTCACTTAAGTGTAATAAAACACATAGATTGCCCAAACGTGCAGAGATTAGAACGAGCTAAAAAAGTTATCTATAAGATAAAAGAAACTTCAAACCATGCCGGTGATTACAGCAATTAAAATTAACGGCTCAGATCTAAAATTTTAAATACATATTCCCTTAGCCACTTCGTTCCCAAAGAAATTAAAAGGAGGTACACTTGTGAATGAGTCAGAATATCCGTTAAAGTAGTAACAGACAAAAGTAGTTACAAGTAGCTTGCCACTGCTACCTTACAATTTCAAAGAAGAATAAATTTTTTTCAGAACCAGGAACGTTGCATAAGCAGCACAAGAAGGTGACAACATTATACAGCAACGTGTTTCTAACACCTGATTACAATTAAAGAGTAATACTGATGACGTCAGTCGAGAGCACCACTTTCAATCAGTTACCTCACGGTGAAGTCGGGAAAGCATTCGCTTGTAAACTGATCGATGCTCGCCGTTTTCAAAATGTAGCGCTAGAGAGCCTCCACGAATACGTCGCATGATCCAGTTATCCATCTAACTGTGTGTACCCGACAAACGTGAAGACAGAGTTCAGCAGACACCACCACGCCAACTCGATTCACAAAACTACTCCTACGTTGGATCGTGAACACCATCACACGCCACAGCTATACCTGCTGGCCCCCCTCTTAAGGGGCTCCGGAAAGGCTCAAAATCATGAAAAGTTCAATTTTTACTTTTTTGCGTTTTCTGAATCTGCAGACTATTACCTTTTAATAGATATATAATTTATTCAATTCCGAAGACTACAACTATTTTTAAATTTTTTTTGAATTGTGTTCTACATGGGCGTGACCCTCTGTGGTGCTGTTAAACTGCTGTCAAATGGTGTTATTATTAACGTCCGTGTTCATCAGGTACATTTTAGTGATGTGAGATAAAGTATGTGTTGTGGCTAACCTGTGATGGTTCAATATATATCGCTGGTGTGATTGTCGGTTGTTTCAAACTCAAAACTCAAAACCCCAATGAAAGTGTAAATAGTGTTATATGGTCGAGAATCCCCAAGACTGTATTTGTTGGAATAGAAACACTTCACTTTGGTGTGTATGATGCTGTTGCGACTTTCAATTATGGCAACATTGTAAGGTGCAAGGTATTTAGAAATATGGGAATGAAGATAGGTTCTAACATGGTACGAGCGATGCTCGCTTTAGACAAGGAACGCCTTCGGCCTGCAGACAGGGCTGTAAAGAGTCTAGAAATACAAGCTAGAGTAAACAGGAGGAGGAAGAAGAGGAAGCTGGAGGAGGAGTTTGCAGAGGATGAAGATAATCCATCCTATGGACCTGGAATGCACTAAAAAGTTAATCCAATCTTTGTCGCTCGATTCCCAAAACTTTTATTTTCTCATACTAATTACATGTTTTCTAAGGATCTTCCAAACATATTTGTTTCAAACTTTCAGTAAATGTTACACAGTACCTTCTGCATAATTTAACACAGCCTTTTTCCAAAAAACTGTATATTTTTGAATATATACATAAAAAATTGCAAAAAAATGTTGTGAATTTTCATTACAATTTAAAAAAATCATCTTTAATAACTGAACTAAAATTTTGTAAAATCCCTGTGTTAAGTTGTAGCCCATATTCCAATAAATAATCTGTAAAAAGTTCAACTTCCTACCTCAAATACTTTGTGAGGAAAGATGTAATTTATAAGCGTTATTTTAACATTGCAAGTATAGGGCGTTCCGGAGCCCCTTAAGTTCAGTGCGGCAACATATACACAGCACACCGCGTTCTAATACAGGCACTATACCACAGCGGGAGTGATGCAACTTCATCCACGCAAAACGAAAGCATTCAAAACCGGCTAACACTTCAGCGAAGGCACAAAGCAGATCGCGCCGACAGACGCTACCTGAGACGATCCGAATACCAACGTTAATTACCGGTGGATGGCGGTTATCGCTGAACCGACCGCTCTTCGGTTATATCCGCGCAAATTTAACCTGACTGTTAAAACCGCTTAAAATAACCGGTTTCTGAAATAACATTACAAAAATCATCAGTCTTTTCCTGTTGTTGACGATCCATGGACGTGCAGCGCAGAACATACCCCTTAGTGACAGTATGTAATAAAATCCAGATCATTGCTATATCAGCAATGTCGCTTTTATTACGTAAGTCTCCTTTGATTCTAATTTTTTTAACATTCTGCTCAAAAGGAAAGTTGTATTCGCGGATAATACCACTATTTTGGCATCACTAGTAGTCAGTGCTAAAGTGCGAAAACTGAGGATGGAGAACTCAGATTTTCGAGTTGACGTGTCCGTTTTCAAGGGCTAGAAGCAGATAAAGACGTATCATGCAGACACAGACAGCAGGTCAGTTACTTGTATACTAGGGATGAGTTGTTAAATTTTTAATTTATTACTGTTACCACAGTTTGCTCCCACTTTTATTATTTCTTAGGAATGACAGACGTATTTCTAATCATTTAAAGGTAATGGAGCATTTTGCTATGTCACTTTGTAAAAATATTTCCAGACATCGGTCAGCACCATTCTGTAATACAGCAAATGTCCGGCGACGATGACGAGAAACTACCGTAGAAACCAGGTGGGGGCAAGCCTTGGACGGTGTACGGACGCTCAGATCTTAAGCCATGACACGGCAACAGGGACGTTATTGTGTCGGCAGTTCTCTACCAGTTCTTAAGGCATGTGTTTGCTGCTCGTTTCTGTCGGTATTGTTGTTAAAATAGGATTGATCGCTTTTCCCACATTCTGTAATAACGCAATTGCCGGCCTGCGTGGCCGAGCGGTTCTAGGCGCTTCAGTCTGGAACCGCGCGACCGCTACGGTGCAGGTTCGAATCCTGCCTCGGGTATGGATGTGTGATGTCCTTAGGTTAGTTAGGTTTGAGTAGTTCTAGGTTCTAGGGGACTGATGACCTCAGATGTTAAGTCCCATAGTGCTCAGAGCCATTTGAACCATTTTTAATAATGCAATTCCAAACAAATGCAAATTTTGTGAATAAAAATAACTCTATTTTAAAAAGTTTTATTTAAAGTAAATAATTTGTCACTGCTTCTATAACTAATCGATTTTTTGTATTTATTTACTCGGTTATTGGTGAAAAATAAAAAGCAACTGTTATAAACGAGACCAACCTAATACCGAAAAATACTGGTCATTCAGAACTAAAATACCGGTTTCGCTTTTTCCCAGACCAATAGACACCTAGCGAACAGCGCTTTCATACATACATGAGTTGGAGAAAAATCGTTGGGCTCCACTGAGGACTGGCTTAAAGCGGTCAAACATGGTCATTAATTTGTAGGTGAATTATCCGAAACTAGTAAAACCTACATAAAAGTAATTACGGTTTTAAGTCTTCAACCGTAAAGGTTATACATGCGTGACGACAAACATTTAACACATTCAGTAATTTGTAAAGAAATCCGGCGTCGGAAGCGGTTTTTTGCATGGGAGTTCGATTCTTTGAAGACTCGGGAGGGTCAGTGGGATGGAGAGTTAGAGGTATGTAATGAGAACGATATACAACTGTACGTCATACGTATGTGAACAAAACGTTTCCAGTAGGTTCTAGAGCGTTACCAGAGTGGTCGCCGTTCCTCAAGCGCGGCGGATTTTCGTACCTGAAACCCTCGTATGTCGGAGATGTCGTCCAGGTTGCCAGCGCGCCTGCCCCTGGCTGCCCCCGTGCGCTGCGGGTGGCCTGCATTCCGGCGCGCGCCTCGCCCACCGCTTTCTCTTCGCTCCTCCCTGGGCCCCGCTGGAGAAGCCAGCCCGACCCAGCCCGGTCCGCTTCTTTTGTGCCGGAGCTTCTTTTGTTCGCCAGCCCGCAGCTCCGGGCGGCCCCTTGCGCCGAAATTGATGGAGGATTGTGAACTAATATATCACCCCGGCAGCGCCCTCCGCCGCTATTAATTACTGCGCCCTATCGCGTCTGCGGAAACACACATCCGCGAGCGCCCGCAGCGGTCACCGCAGGAGGAATTGTTGCGCGCTCCTCGTGGGACGAGGGCGTGTCGACTCGGCCAGCACTGCTCCAAGTCTTCTTTGTACCGATGGAAAAAGTCTGAAAGGACCTTCTAAACACCTTACAGCTCTACAGTGAATTAGCAAGAGAGCAATGTACAACTACCAGATTCGTCTAATAGCTTCAGAGGAATCATCCACACTTTTTGGAGCTCAATAAATGTATAATAATTCCAAGAAACCTCTGTAGTATTAACAGGCACTTACTTACAAATTGTCTGAGATGAATCTGCTAGAGCAGCGGTCGTCAAATTCTTAAGTCAAGAACCAGTATTGACCTTGTGAGATGACACGTCAAGCCGATATTATTATAAATTGGCAACTTACATAAATTAGTATCTTCTGAGCCCCCAATGGGTTAGTTATACTAAGGACTCAATAAGTTGGCTGCCCACCCCCAAGTACCAATCCTTAAATGTCGCGTGTACCATTCTCTGTTTAAAATCGTTACCACTCTCAGCTACGCCAAATAACATTGTAACTGCCTGACGAAGTGTTGTTGTGGATGAGTAGATGAAATGTGTGTGTGAAATCTTACGGGACTTAACTGCTACGGTTACACCCTACTTAAACTAAATTATCCTAAGGACGAACATACACACCCATGCCCGAGTGAGGACTCGAACCTCCGCCGGGATCACCAGCATAGTCCATGACCGCAGTGCCTTAGACCGCTCGGCTAATCCCGCGCGGCTCTGAGTGGATGATTAATTGCTTAGTTGCATTTATGTTCAAAATCATTATGCTAATTAGATATGATCAAAAAATTTTACGAAATATGTAGAATGTCATTTTTCTTCTATTCATTGCATTGTATTAAAACAGCCTCATTTTTATTTCACTGCCGGCCGGTGTGGCCGAGCGGTTCTAGGCGCTTCAGTCTGGAACCGCGCGACCGCTACGGTCATGGATGTGTATGATGTCCTTAGGTTAGTTAGCTTTAAGTACTTCTATGTTCTAGGGGGCTGATGACCTCAGCTGTTAAGTCCCATAGTGCTCAGAGCCATTTGTACCATTTTTTTTAATTTCACCGTGTGTGTTGCTGCAGAAGTTAGCACAATGAATGCTCATTGGGATGTACGGGATTTTAAATCCGCTTCCAGTCATCCAGATTTAGTTTCCTGGGATTTCCCTAAATCGCTCCAGAAAAATGCCGGGATGGCTACTATAAAAAGGCACGGGCGACTTCATTCCCCATTTTTGAAACAGTCCGAGCATGTGCTTGGTCCCTACTGACTACGATGTCGACGGGGCATTCAATCCTAATGTTCCTTCCTTAATGTAGTTTCATATTGCTTCCTACAAATATGACCGCATTTGAAGATGGCTGCCTTTGCAATGTACTATAAGAAATCTACTTTACTTCCTTTTCAAATTTATGAGATAGCAGCTGGCCAATACGAGTCCCGCACGCCAGCGAGGTGGTAGTACTTGAAAGCAAACAACAAAGCATTCTCCCTCTTACATCCTCCAGCCACGCAGTGCCCACATAACTTACTCTTCTGCCCGTGAGGTAAGGGGCCAAATTTCCTCAGTTTACAGCCGGATTCACCAGCAGGAATTAAAATTAAGCACATCTTCAATTACTGTCCCTGTAAATATTTTTCTCCATATACATGTTCCGCAAGTCACCGTATCGTACATGGAGAGGGTACCTGGTACAATTTCTGTCCATTTCCTTCTTGTTCCAGTCGCTAATAGAGCAAGGGAAAACAATTTCCTATACTTCTCCGTACGAGCCCTAATTTCTCTTATCTTCGTATTTCGTGTACCCTACTTTGGTAGCAGTAGAAACGCTCTGCATTCAGCTTCAAATACATGTTCTCTAAATTTTCCCAATAGCGTTCGCGAAAAAAACGTTGTCCTCCCTCCAGGGACTCCCATTTTCCTTCACGATCTCCGTAGTAGTCCTGTATTCATCGAACAGGTAACTAATCTAGTAGCCCGCCTCTAAATTGCTTCAACATATTCATTCAATCACAGCTTGCGCGGATCCCAAATACTGTAACAGAACTCAACAATGGGTCGCACTAGTGCTCTGTACGCAATCTCCTTTATAAATAAGTTAAAACTCATCGATAAAGTCGAAGTCGACCATTTGTGTTTTGTTTGTTACTGGGCAGAAATGCTACACTCTTAAAAAGCTCTTGATGATAATTTTGGATTCGGCTGTCAGTTGCTAGATGCGCATTATTAAAAAAAGGTGGACTGCACGAATACCTTATTCGGATGTGTTTTATAGGATACGATATCTTACTTTAAGAAATACCCTCCACCAACGAGTACAGACGTAGATTGTGAACGTCCAACTATTTATTAACAAGGAGCCCGCGCCTGCTCGTCAGCACCGATTTCGTTCAAATGTATGGTATTTGCGGACAATGGCCTGAAATGAAAGTGACAGAAGGAGAACTCCAGATGGCAAAGAGTTTTAGAAAGCAGTGCTTCTCGGAGCAGTCGGGCGACGCACGATCCATTAACGTTAGCATAGTCTCCATGGAGACCTTGGCGCAATGGAAAGAGAACGGAACGGCAGTTCGTGGATCGTGGTGTAGAAACCTGTGGGAACATCTTTATTTTTTTACTTTATACGTTAAGTACAGCGCAAATAAACCGAAATAACGCTCCATATATTCTAGTTATTACTATTTTCACGAGAGGCATGGTAAGGCAAAGGATATTGTGGGACTTTTCATAAGTTTCTAGGAAGGGTTTGTAAGCCCTAAACGAGAACTTCGTACATAAAATTAATTTCTTTTCGTGTTTTACATCTGATGGTTTACAAGTGCGGGTGTGATATTATAAAGGCAGGGGAATTAACTGACCGCACCTAGTTGCCGAAAGCTTCACGAAGAAAATGAAACTAACGCAATACGAAATCCTGTACGCTTTAATTATAATCCCTTCTTGGAAAATTATTTGCAGATTTTTCGTGGGTGTAAGTACACTTCATTCTTGGAAATTATTTGCAATGAAAAATGTTATTTGCCTTTCCTTTTCAAGTCTTTTATGAAGATATTAATAAACAGAATGTATGGAGCATTTATTCGGTTTATATGAGGTTTAAGAACGGTAAAAACTGAAAATAGAGAAAGTAGTTTTGCATTGGAGCTCGACCCTACGACACTCGGACACCGTTCAGTGCTCTTTCCACTGGTCCAGTCGCTGCGTGGAGACTATGATAACATAAATATTTTATGTCTCCCGACCAGCGCCATAATCACTATTATGGCTAATCGCTTGGCCGTCTGGAGCTCTCCACCTCTGTCTATCTCATTTCTATCCAAGCGCAGCATCCACTATGTGGTCTTGTCCCCTTTTCGGCGATTGCGCATACACATGAGAAGCTCCGTCATCCACCATATTGAGTTGGGATCCACGCATTCGGCTGTTTTACTCAGTAACATATCACGTTTTAGTGGTGTTTTATTTTTACGGACGGCGGATGTTGCGTATCGATTTCCGAGCTTTTTAGCGCTAATGTTTTATTGTAAAAATTGCTCTGAGCACTATGCGACTTAACTTCTGAGGTCATCAGTCGCCTAGAACTTAGAACTAATTAAACCTAACTAACCTAAGGACAGCACACACATCCATGCCCGAGGCAGGATTCGAACCTGCGACCGTAGCGGTCACGCGGTTTCAGACTGAAGCGCCTTTAACCGCACGGCCATACCGTCGGCTGTTTTATTGTATGTTACCCAGATGATGTAGCTCTATGTGCCATGAAACAAGTAATCATCTAAAAATAGAGGAGTAAATAAAGCTGAAGCTCTTTATTAGCACCCAAGGAAACAAAAACTGTCCGGAAAATCTTTGTAATTGATCCGTGTTACTGAACAAGTGAACTGCCCATCAAAAACAATGCAGGAAACAACGATTTCTGCTGAAACGTCGGCTGCTGTTACACATCGCCACATGCGCATATCCGACATTCTCTGTCCCGAGTATTTCACAGTGTCATTACGTTTGAGTTGGGAGAGGAACATGTGTGCTTAGCGACCAGCTGAGTGCGATACTAAAAAGTGCTCGCGATGAAACTGCACGCGTTGTTTTGGAGTGTTCTGTGAGGCAGAATTCGCAGAAAACATTGGCAGTACTGCTTACACGAGAGTTTGAGACTAGAAGTGTTTTGGCAAAGCCTCCACCATCTGTGGCAATGCAAAACTTAGAGGAAAAAGGCCGCCATTTCCTGTGTCTTCTGTGATGTTCATTAACATGCCTCAGTCCCTTGTCACTCTTTCTTGAAAGTGATTTCCGGGCCTGTTTTATACTGCCCACCGTGTATAAGCGTCCGTCGTAGGTCATACATCAGCGGGTGAACTTCGTAAACATTTTCGTAGTGCCCGAGAGTAGGTCATTTATAACAGTCCGCCGGCAAATGTTTACACTGTCGTCCGCTTTGCAGTTACATCGTGTGTAGATGAGATATATTCTGGTACTGGACAACACAACTGAAGGTAGCGTGTATTTCGTTGTTCTCTGTATTGGCGAATTTACAGAACCAGAGCAGATGAAACATTACAGGCCGTAAGGGCATAAGTGACTGCCACGGCGTAAAAATATTGGCAGCATTCTCTCTCCGGTAATGAGAAAAATGTTGCTGTCGTTCTCACCATCACCAGCTGGTGAAAAACATGCTTATTATCTACTGCTTGGCGCCGGCCGGTGTGGCCGTGCGGTTCTAGGCGCTTCAGTCTGGAACCGCGTGACCGCTACGGTCGCAGGTTCGAATCCTGCCTCGGGCATGGGTGTGTGTGATGTCCTTAGGTTAGTTAGGTAAAAGTAGTTCTAAGTACTAGGGGACTGATGACCACAGATGTTTAAGTCCCATAGTTCTCAGAGCTATTTGAACCATTCTACTGCTTGGCACACAAAATTACAATCAGAACTCAACAGGTTGAGGAATACATCAGCCGCTCATAGCAATAGTCACTAAATTACGCCCCATGTGCTGAAGAGATCAAATTCTCGAAATAATTTGTACAAATACCTTCAGATCAACTGCAGTATCCATAGTATTTAAAGCGAGAACGCTGCTGCTACAAGGGATAATTTATGATATTTTCCCATTGGCTCGTGCAATCCGTATATCTAATAAGAAAGCTATGCAAGATCAGTGGAATCGTTAACGAAAATATAAATTTAGTAATATCGAAAGGTGATGCGATTCCGAAAGATCGTTCGGAAACAAGTTTTCCGGTATTTCCCCGAATCTTTATAGGCGAATGCTGCCATGGTTCCATTAAAAACGGCACGTTAGACTCGCTTCTTCTTTCTTTCATAACCAAGATCGTTCTCCGAAGCTTTTTCCTCGTTTTCCTTACCTCTTAGAAAAAAGATATTTGAATTCAGAAAACAGTATAATTATTTCCCAAGGAATAAATAAACATACGACTAAATACTTGCTATTTCTGACAGTTTACGCAACACTCACGCGATTTTTGACGAAAAATCATGCACAACATAGAAATAGTTGCTTATCTGCACTGTTCAAATGTGATTTTCTGTACTTTCATACAAAACATTAAAATCTTACCTATGAAAATGTATACAGTCTTAGTCTCTTCGCTGTCACCACCAGTATTCGTGAGAAAGTGTTGTTCAGTAACCATTGCCGTAAAAACTAGGTAAATTTTCATAAGTCATCTGTTTCCCCAAAAAATCTCCAATCAAACGTATATAATTCTGTATTTGTGGATTTCACCAAATGTCATGTTCTGTACCTTTTGTCTGCGTGATTATGAACCACAACTGAAAAGTTCTTCAATCCTATAAATATCTGATAATTTACTATTAGTTTGTCGAAAATCACTTACATTTAATTGTGCCCAGGACAGACGGTATGCCTGGATGTTGGAAACTGTTTTGTAACTTCTCTGATAGATTAAAACTGTTTGCTGGACCAATACTCGGACCCAGAACTTGCACTGCCCTTCAAAAGCAATTGAACTATTGAACTATCGAGGTGCGAATTTTACTGGGTTCTGCAGCCCCAGTTCAGACGGTATCCCCTCCGACTTCTTTCCTGTCTTCCTCGGGTGCGATTTCTGCTAGGTGTATAAGAGAAACTCTGTGAAGTGCAGAATGTGGAAGAAGCGTTTCTGGTGGAAACAGAGCCGTGAGAGCGGGCCGAGAAACACATTTGGGAAGGAGAGGTTTCGGGTTCGAGATCCGATCCTTCACACAGTATTAATTTTCCAAGAAGTTTCAAAACAAACATGTTTTTGAAGGAACCATCCCTCATTAGCATTAAGCAATTTAGGGGTACTATAGAATGTCTGCGTGGAAAACTGAATGTTAGTAGACTTGAAATTTCGTCTATTGTATGTGACCTACTATGGCCCTTCTCTCGATGAAAGTTTTGACGATGATCTCCCCGCAGGATATGGCCGTTGAGTTTAGTGACACCTTTGGATATATTCAAGAGGTGTAAGTTATGTATCGACATCGGGGTTTACACTCCCTTTTTCCTTTGAACACCAACAGCAGAAACGTTATATTACAATCCACACGGTCCATGATTCACTTCCAGTAAAGAATCACACTTAAAGCAGAACACTCAAGATCCGAAAGGAAAAGCGTCCACTGGATGCAAATGAGGAAGCCTTTCCTATTCAAATGATTGAACATCTAGGGCGTACTCCTGCCATTAATGACATGCATCACCATTTATCGCATTAGGTGTTCCAAATTACTTTTGTGAGAAACGAAGTTTATGGGAGTGAACAAGAAAAACCATTTTGACGCTTTCTGACAGCGTAGTAATTTTATATTTCTTCTTTTGCAGGTAATACCAACCTCCACCAGAAATAATATCGGAAAACTCCAAGAACTTGTTCCAGCACACAGTAAGCACTAGCTTAAAAAAAAAGTACATCGTTTTTGAATATATTAGTGATTAGCTATGGAGCACTTTTCTGCTCTCTAGGTTATTCCTACTAATTGTAACCAGCTTCCTATCACTTTTGTAGCTAGTAACAGGCTGATGGGTTTTGCAGTCCGATACTCAAACATAATACAAATTGCAAGACTGGTAATGTGTACTCTTCAGCCAAGTATTGGAAATGCGGAGCGCAATGTGTGCATAGCGGTCACACTGCATTGCTGACATGCAGGGAAGTTTGATGTGAATATGTTTTGTAGGTAGTGGTCCGTCCATTTAGTTCTTGTGCTACCTGATTCACCTTATTTCTGCTTCTCCTCTGTTGTTACCTTTTTCGTATCGGTGCTTGTAAAAGTACGAATGAATTAATACGTAACGCAAAATTCAGATTTCATGTATAGCCGGCCCTCAGTAACATTGCACAACACTAATGTACTACAGTATTGTTCTCCCTAGGCTATTCAGTAATATTGTGCACTAATAATGTGATTCGAAATGTTGGATGATAGAGACTCTGCTGCTGTGATAATTTGTCTACTTTTTTGCAAGCAGAAAAAGAAAGTGGATTGAAATTTGGTTCGAGGAGCGTCAAAGATATCTCACGAAAACTTACTGAGACTGAACGAAAAAAAGAGTATCATAATCAACATTTGATGCTTCATTGAAAAAACGTCTTCCCATAGACTGGCGTCCCCACAGGTAGGCACTTGCCAACTTCACCCCCCATAATTGCAAAATGGTTCAAATGGCTCTGAGCACTATGGGACTTAACTTCTGAGGTCATCAGTCCCCTAGAACTTAGAACTACTTAAACCTAACTAACCTAAGGATATCACACACATCCATGTCCAAGACAGGATTCGAACCTGTGACCGTAGCGGTCGCGCGGTTCCAGACTGTAGCGCCTAGAACCGCTCGGCCACCCCTGCCGGCCTATAATTGCAAACGGACGATCGTATGCTCATGATCAAAAACCCAAATAATACATTGTGAGACACACTTCCAGCAAGTCAGCACTTACCTATTACGCCACGATACCTTGCTACCAGCAAGTGTTTCTAAGACTTGAGATTTACAAGTGCAGTTTGAACTTACATTGCCGGCCGGAGTGGCCGAGCGGTTCTAGGCTCAACAGTCTGGAACTGCGCGACCGCTACGGTCGGAGGTTCGAATCCTGCCTCGGGAGTGGATGTGTGTGATGTCCTTAGGTTAGTTAGGTTTAAGTAGTTCTAAGTTCTAGGGGATTGATGACCTCAGAAGTTAAGTCCCACTGTGCTCAGAGCCATTTGAACCATTTTTTTGACCTTACATTATTTGAGACGTAGTTACGGAATCGTATCGTGCAGTAATACATGCATTAAAGGCTTACGCTCGGATAAGCAATGTGTACATGAAGATAAATATCTATATATACTTTTATTCGTAACTTTCCATTAATTAATTTCTTAAAAAGATCTTCCTTCGTGGCTGTTCCCTGCAATTTTGTGAGCAACAGATCATACTATTCATCACGCGTAATTAACACTTCTGTTTTTTCTCCTTGTCTCCCCTAATATCTCATCAATTCTGGCAATGATTAATACGTTTCGGTGCACTCTAATGCTCATGCTCTTTCATCTTTTTCGGAACTGAGTTGAGAGACTCTCAATGACACTGTCAACAGACGCACAATGTTTCCAGGAAGCGCAATATCTTTCCCAATTCTTCAAGTTCTCAATATTATTGCACAGTCTCTTAATCTCACTCATGGATGGTCAATGTTACTGCACATTCCGGAATACCGTAAATAGGAGGCCTACAGGCCTCGTAAAAGACGAACAATCGTGTTCGACAGGTAGACGTGAGATCGGAGTTTACCATTTGGTGAATGAAGCAGTGGTGGCAGATTATGTTGTGCTAATGTTCTACAGCATATTGTAAATATCGTACTAAAATATGTTACAATATTTAAAGCGAGAACGCTGCTGCTACAAGGGATAATTTATGATATTTTCCCATTGGTTCGTGCAATCCGTATATCTAATAAGAAAGCTATGCAAGATCAGTGGATTCGTTAACGAAAATATAAATTTAGTAATATCGAAAGGTGATGCGATTCCGGAAGATCGTTCGGAAATAAGTTTTCCGGTATTTCCCCGAATCTTTATAGGCGAATGCTGCCATGGTTCCATTAAAAAGGGCACGTTAGACTTGCTTCTTTTTTCTTCCATATCCAAGATCGTACTCCGAAGCTTTTTCTTCGTCTTCCTTCCCTCTTAGTAAAAGGATATTTGAATTCAGAAAACAGTATAATTATTTCCCAAGGAATAAATAAACATATGACTAAATACTTGCTATTTCTGACAGTTTACGCAACACTCACGCGATTTTTGACGAAAAATCATGCACAACATGGAAATAGTTGCTTATCTGCACTGTCCAAATGTGATTTTCTGTACTTTCAAACAAAACATTAAAATCTTACCTATGAAAATGTATACAGTCTTAGTCTCTTCGCTGTCACCACCAGTATTCGTGAGAAAGTGTTGTTCAGTAACCATTGCCGTAACAACTAGGTAAATTTTCATATATCATCAGTTTCCCCAAAAAATCTCCAATCAAACGTATATAATTCTGTATTTGTGGATTTCACCAAATGTCATGTTCTGTACCTTTTGTCTGCGTGATTAACGAACCACAACTGAAAAGTTCTTCAATCCTATAAATATCTGTTAATTTGCTATTAGTTTGCCGAAAATGACTTACATTTAATTGTGGCCAGGACAGACGACATGCCTGGATGTTGGAAACTGTTTTGTAACTTCTCTGATAGATTAAAACTGTTTGCTGGACCGATACTCGAACCCAGAACTTGCACTGCCTTTAAAAAGCAATTTTCTTACCTATTGAAATATCTAGGTGCGAATTTTACTGGGTTCTGCAGCCCCAGTTCAGACGGTATCCCCTCCGACTTCTTTCCTGTCTTCCTCGGGTGCGAGTTCTGCAAGGTGTCAAAGGTTGAAATGATAAACAGGCGCGCTACGATCAACTCGCAGAAGGGACACAGCTGTCTCCTTTCGACTGTGGAAGCTCAGATGTAATCCCTTCTGGCACTATGAGTGCTCAGTTGCTCACAGCACCAGGACAGTAATTTTGTTTGAAGGTGCGCGTGACGAACTACGCTGGCGTAGAGTGTGAAGGATTTCTCAACAGCAGTCCGGGGAATGGCACGTGTGGTCAAGGGCACTATTTGTCAATTCATCTAGGATTCGATACCCGCTACTATATTCACGGCTTTCCATTTTATTTTATTCCTCGAAATGTTAAATTATGCATTATAAAATGTAAATACGTGTAAACAGCTCAATTTCTATAGGTAAAATTAAACATGTGTACTTAATTTAATTACGAGTATTACCCTTGAAAGTCAAAAGGGTGCAGATGGTAAAAAAGGGAGTATACGAGGAAATTTAGTATGAAAGCGTTTTCTGTAGGTAATCTGTAGATGCTATGCTAAAGAGGCCTTTTCAAATCGATCTTTGGTGGAGAAAGTTTGACTTAAAGAGTTAAGTAGATCTACTTCAAGTATAAATCTATTAGCAGGAGGGCACGGTAGTAGGCTCACTTTGGCTCAAACTATGTGAGTAGAAGCAGGTAGATGTCCCTTTCAGGTCCCTACAATATTTCGCCTGAGTGGGCCATATGACAAGGTAAGGTGTTCTCTAAAGATTTCCACGTACAGTAGGAGGACCTTGTGAGCAGCGGTTCATGTAATGGCACGGTAGCCCAATGATAAAGTGAACAGGCAGGCAAAAACCAGCCTGGCATTTGCCTGGAGCGATTTAGGGAAATATAGGATCCAAATGGTCGGACACAGGACTGAACCGCTATCCTCTTGAATGCGAGTCCGGTGAGCTGACCATTGCGCCACTTCCCACGCTGCTCCAAACGCTAGTGGAATGGGAAGAAGCCTTCATAACTGGTATATTGTGAAGTAGCCATCTGCCATGCACTACGCAGCAGTTTCCAGATATAAACGTAGATGCAGAAATAAAGAATTCCCTACGGAAGTAATCACGTTAAAAGAAATCCTGGAGGTAAGAAGTCAGCTCCTGTGAGGAGTCGGCGCAAAATCTGGAACAGGAATTACGAGGCAGGCGCGTAATTCACGCTCATTCGTGCTCTGAGACTGCCATCTGTATGCCGCGCTCCACTTTGTCCGAGTTTCCATAACTTGTGATTGCCGTCGCGGGTAATACGGTAAGAATGCGGTCTGCGCGCTAGGCCGGCAGTTAGAATAGGAATGCGGGCCCAGCCCCCGCCCGGGCGCTGCCCTGCTGCGTACACGCGCGCGCTCATCCCGGGCCTGCACGGGCGCCACTCTATATAATCAACCGGCAGTGCGCGCGCCCTGAATTTGTAAGTCTGCTGCGGCACAGCGCAGGGCACCGGGCGCGGAATTATATTTTAGTGCGCGACCACTTTGCGAGATGGCGCCGTAAAATACTCGAATTCGGCGCTGGCGGCAACACAATGGCTGGCCACGCTGCGGCGCTGCCCGTTTCCGCTTCCGACCGCCGCGCAGTCCTTGAACGCTGTCCAGCGGTTCAACTCCGACCAAAAATTTATGGTTTGTCCCGCTGCCGGTTGAGGGCCCTCCGTTCCGCTGCATCGCTATTGGCTGCCGGGGCAATTTATGCCAAGTGTTGCATTTTCCATCCGCACGCATCGCTAATTGCCCGCAGAGTTGCAGCGTTTTTTTTTTTTTGAGCGGGTCGTGTCCGCCTACGAAATAGTGCGTCATAGCTCTGTCCGCCTCTGTGACACACAGTAGTACGGTATGATTCTATCAAGTCTAACAATACCACCACTTTCAAAGTAGGTTAGAAATCAGATTAATAATGTTGCTCACGCAGCATATGTTTGCTTTATCGGGCAACAAAAAAGTGGTTCAAATGGCTCTGAGCATTATGGGAGTCAACTACTAAGGTCATCAGTCCCCTAGAACTTAGAACTACTTAAACCTAACTAACCTAAGGACATCACACACATCCATGCCCGAGGCAGGATCCAAACCTGCGACCGTAGCGGTTGCGCGGTTCCAGACTGGAGCGCCTAGGACCGCTCGGCCACTTCGGCCGGCTATCGGCAACAACAAAGTTATTGATTGTGGATGGTATCGTCAGAATGGAAATAATGAAGTCATTGTAAAAAAGTCATTAATTTTGGCACTTATCTTGAATGGATTCCAACGTAGATTTCGTCGAAGTTGTTATGGCTCATCTTGTTGATTCTAGGGTGATTCCACTTTGACTGCTAGAAGGTTCAGATCTGTACTTTAGCAATATTTGAAGACCTAACAAATGCGTTTTTCAGGAAATTCTTAATGATCAAACAATCCCAGATCAGAACAATGGTATGGTAGAAGTAATTTTTGACTTGGTGTTCACGATCCACATTTTTATTAAACTTCTTGTAAATTCACATTTACTTCTCCTTAATTGTCACATCATCACGAAAGTTTTGTATCAATTTTCATATATTTAATTTCCACTTAATCAAACACGAGACTTGACTGTTCTTTTACAAAGCGAAATAACAACTTAACTTCTGCAAAGTGAAACAAAGACTGCTCTGTGCGCATTCGCGCCAAAACGGTCACAAGTAAGTCAAAGACTATGACAGTCTCACAGAAATGAATACACACAAGAACCATATGACTGAAATGTATCGATACATCGGAGTACCTATACATTAATAAAACCAAATGTGAATATTGTCACAAATATGTCTGTTACTTCGCAGAAAAGTAGTATGATATTACTGGTATCGAGAACTGGGGTTGGAGTGCCGTAATGCTCACGTAAATAAAGAACCATTACACAAGGCATACCTTGTTCTGCTTCTGCCAGAAAAGCAATAATTTTACAATACAAAGCTTCCACACAGAAAAACAGTAATTTAATTTAAAGGAACTTCAGAAAATGTTTGGATGACTTTTAACAAAAACTTCTTACTGAGCAAGAGATCAATAAGTAAGACTACACTTCACATGAACCAATTAGTAACACTTTTAACAATTTACAGTGGGACGAACGAATAATGACGATACCCAAAATTTATTTACAAAAGATAACATGCTCCAAAGGGTGAAATTATACTGATAATAATTCTATCGTAGAAGCAACAATATGATTGGAATAAAGGGCAGAAACCTGATCCAGAAAGACAAATAATTTTGAGCAATACATGATAATCGCTGTTAGCGGGGACAAGATATGCATACACTTCGTGAATACCATGAGCGAAATTCTTGATGCCCACCAACATTTTTAGGAAAGCGTTAACATACGAACTTATCTCGTTAAAAACTATAAAAATACAACAGTAGAAAAATACACGAGTCTCAACACACAACGTGGAGGTATGTTAACACACAAAACTAAAACCCCTTTTCTGTAACATTGACTTTAGTGACCACTTGGAGAGCACAAACTATTAAAGCAAATTGAGTCATAGACTCTCAGGGGTAACACAAAAGAAATACAATGTATCTTGTATCAGAATTCCGTGTCGGAGTGGCCTCTGTTAACATCGTAGCTGTTAGTCCCAATTACTCACTGAGCCCGACCGCTCGACGACCACTACTCAACAGTGTACCGCTAGGCCGCTGCGTGAAAACAAGTATCATGAGCCCCAGCCACGCTCGAACACTCTCGCCCATGCATAGCAGTACAAGTCTCACTAGCAATCAAGTTTAACATAGACGACTGGAGTACAGAGCATACATTAGTGAATACTGAAATACGGGGACATCAACTGCGTGAACACAGAACCACCTGTAAGTGCGCTGATACAATTTCAACTGAGTGTACAAAATAGAAATTAGAAACCCACACGGGGGCTACGGCAAAATCAAGTGAACAATCCAGCTAAATTAAATCTTAAAACGCTCAGGTACATCAAAACTACATCAAAACTCGCATAAAACTAGTTCACAAAATACACAATTTAGTGCTGCCTTAGAGTCAATTCTTATCCAGTGCAGAGGTAATGCCCAAAACTCCCCAGAAAATGTCTAGCGGAATAACAAGGTTGTCGAATACGATCTCTGCTCGTCAGTACATGGTGCTGCGTTAAGGGATTTACAAGAGTCCGCGTCTGACAGCGTAAATTCTCCATTTGACAGTTAAATGGCCCAAGTCCACATAGCAACAGCGGTCAACGGATCCCAAGAGCCTAGGCTCCCCAGGTAGACCACAACAAACGGCAAGTCCTGCCGGTGCCGGCCAAATCGACGAACACATAGCGAGGTACGTTCTAGGCCAG
Organism: Schistocerca cancellata; assembly: GCF_023864275.1. NCBI lineage: Eukaryota > Metazoa > Arthropoda > Insecta > Orthoptera > Acrididae > Schistocerca > Schistocerca cancellata. The sequence continues at coordinate 95,775,876 of NC_064631.1, read as the reverse complement.
GGCTGGCCAAATGCTGCACAGTGTGCAGACGTGCGAAAGTGCTGCACATGTGCGCACGTGTGCGACAGCGACATCTGTTATTAGACATGTGTCGTAAATGAACGGCGGCGGCTCCACTTCCCTGTTTATGTGGTACAAGCAAGAGCGCAACATACCCAGTCTCGTTTACCCCTGGTAACCGTAACCTTAACAGAGAAGTACTGAGAAATGGCAGGTACTGTGAAAAAGCGAAGCACGGGATATCTATGTTCTCAGTCGTTTAAAAATGACTGGGAATTGCAATTCTTTTTTGTAGCCGTTGGCGAAAACTCAGTGTTTGCTGTTCCGCCGAATAATAGGCGGCCAGCGTAAGTTTCCAATTGAAAGACCCTACAATACATATCACAAAGACGAGTGTAGTGTACTCAACAGTGAAGAACGGCCAGCAAAATTAAATGTCCTTAAGAAAATGGATGAGACACATCAACTCGATTATCATTTCTCATGACCAGTGATGAACGTGTTTGGATTTATTCCTTTCATAATTAAAAATTATTATTTACTAACTGTGCATTATTGCCTCATTCTGCTCCATGTTACATTATTATGAGGAAAGTTGGTCATTAAACCGATTGTTCCAATGTATATTTACATTTGGGTTTTTTTTTTAAATGTGTGAAGGGCTACGCTTAGCTGAAGTCGATAAAACGTAACATTCATCTAATTGTCGATTATTATGCAGATTTCAGACGGAACTGATGAAAGATATAGCAATAATGGTATCGAAATTACAGGTGATCATCGAGCGGTCCACGGTTATCATTCTGTTCAGAGGTCACTGAGACAGAAATTATGTGGGTGTAACTGAGGGCACCAAGAATTAGTTATAGGAAACCTTGCATTAGTTTAATGTTATTTGAAATCATGAATAAGGTTCGTTGGAAGTCGCTAAGTACTCTCTTTCTTAAATACTAGATCAAAAACATTACGCGTATTTACGTGCCGTCAGTCGAGCTGCCTTAGTAAAAACCCACAGTTGTTGACTGTATTACTTATATTACTGGGTTAAACTGTTAACATAAAAGTAGACGTCTCAATGAGTAGACTGTGACAGTATTTTAAATGTTTAATACGCGAAATACCTTCCCATGGTTGGCTTGCAAGCTGTGGAAAGAGCACTAAATGCGCCGGTACAGAGTATCCCAGCAAGTGGATAAAGCGACATCTGTGCGTAGAAACAAGCACTACATGAACGCTGACGGCTGCGGCGTGCACGCTGTGACCCGGAAGTTGCACATGTGCAGGAGCACCGCACGCGTGCAGCATTTCTGGCCAGCCCTGTTCTATTGCTCCTACTGCCCTCACCTCTCCTGCGACCCCTTTTCTTTCCAACAGAGCACGCCGCCTCCCGATCGATTCGCAACCGACGAACAAAGATAAAAACTGAAAGCAAGGATGGATATCCGGAGAGCCTCCACTGCTCAGTCTCCAGTGCGCTGCTCCCGATTCATCGTCGAGGCAGTTGATTCTTAACAAACGTTCTTACAGGGTGTTTCAAAAATGACCGGTATATTTGAAACGGCAATAAAAACTAAACGAGCAGTGATAGAAATACACCGTTTGTTGCAATATGCTTGGGACAACAGTACATTTTCAGGCGGACAAACTTTCGAAATTACAGTAGTTACAATTTTCAACAACAGATGGCGCTGCAACTGATGTGAAAGATATAGAAGACAACGCAGTCTGTGGGTGCGCCATTCTGTACGTCGTCTTTCTGCTGTAAGCGTGTGCTGTTCACAACGTGCAAGTGTGCTGTAGACAACATGGTTTATTCCTTAGAACAGAGGATTTTTCTGGTGTTGGAATTCCACCGCCTAGAACACAGTGTTGTTGCAACAAGACGAAGTTTTCAACGGAGGTTTAATGTAACCAAAGGACCGAAAAGCGATACAATAAAGGATCTGTTTGAAAAATTTCAACGGACTGGGAACGTGACGGATGAACGTGTTGGAAAGGTAGGGCGACCGCGTACGGCAACCACAGAGGGCAACACGCAGCTAGTGCAGCAGGTGATCCGACAGCGGCCTCGGGTTTCCGTTCGCCGTGTTGCAGCTGCGGTCCAAATGACGCCAACGTCCACGTATCGTCTCATGCGCCAGAGTTTACACCTCTATCCATACAAAATTCAAACGCGGCAACCCCTCAGCGCCGCTACCATTGCTGCACGAGAGACATTCGCTAACGATATAGTGCACAGGATTGATGACGGCGATATGCATGTGGGCAGCATTTGGTTTACTGACGACGCATATTTTTACCTGGACGGCTTCGTCAATAAACAGAACTGGCGCATATGGGGAACCGAAAAGCCCCATGTTGCAGTCCCATCGTCCCTGCATTCTCAAAAACTACTGGACTGGGCCGCCATTTCTTCCAAAGGAATCATTGGTCCATTTTTCAGATCCGAAACGATTACTGCATCACGCTATCTGGACATTCTTCGTGAATTTGTGGCGGTACAAACTGCCTTAGACGACACTGCGAACACCTCGTGGTTTATGCAAGATGGTGCCCGGCCACGTCGCACGGCCGACGTCTTTAATTTCCTGAATGAATATTTCGATGATCGTGTGATTGCTTTGGGCTATCCGAAACATACAGGAGGCGGCGTGGATTGGCCTCCCTATTCGCCAGACATGAACCCCTGTGACTTCTTTCTGTGGGGACACTTGAAAGACCAGGTGTACCGCCAGAATCCAGAAACAATTGAACACCTGAAGCAGTACATCTCATCTGCATGTGAAGCCATTCCGCCAGACACGTTGTCAAAGGTTTCGGGTAATTTCATTCAGAGACTACGCCATATTATTGCTACGCATGGTGGATATGTGGAAAATATCGTACTATAGAGTTACCCAGACCGCAGCGCCATCTGTTGTTGGAAATTGTAACTACTGTAATTTCGAAAGTTTGTCTGCCTGAAAATGTACTGTTGTCCCAAGCATATTGCAACAAACGGTGTATTTCTATCGCTGCTCGTTTAGTTTTTATTGCCGTTTCAAATATACCGGTCATTTTTGAAACACCCTCTAAATTCAAGTGTCAGTGCGATGTAGCTCAGTCGTGGTGAAAAGTGACATTTGGCTCTTAGCACTATGGGACTTAACTTCTGAGGTCATCAGTCCCGTAGAACTTAGAACTACTTAAAACTAACTAACCTAAGGACATTACACACATCCATGCCCGGGGCAATATTCGAACCTGCGACCGTAGCGGTCGCGCAGTTGCAGACTGTAGCGCCTAGAACCGCTGGGTCACTCCGGCCGGCCAAGAGTGAGATATCCTTCTCGTAAATGTGAGAAAACGATGTCTAACACTCCCAGGGATGTCACTGGCCCCTGTAATAAGCTATACGTAAATATCTGAGTGGCATAAAGTAAACATTTAGTTTCCATGCTAAGTTTTCACGTCACGTTTCTGACTTGATTCGTGCGCGAGGTACTGTGTAGTGGAGTCGGACGAATCTTTTTGGAACAGGCTGTAGTACGTGAACATCTGCCCGTACGTGGAAGCTAAGTGTTGCGAATTGCCCGTTGGCGCGCGTGCCAGCGATGCGTGCCAGACCGGCGGGCGCCGGCCTCACGAGTCCGCCGCGTTGCGCTGGGCCGTGTCCCACTTGGCGCAGCCGCGGCTTCGCGCGCTAAGAATAGGCGTGGCCGCGCGTCCGGAAGTTCGCGGCAGGTGGGTGGTCGACGGCCGGCTGGGCGCCAAGTCGTCGCTGCCTGCAGCGCCGGCGGTTACCGTCTGCCGCAGGTACCAGTCCAACTCACTGTGCAGACACTGTGTGACCGCGCAGTAATACCCACTCACTGATAAGCCGTGTAGGCAAAAAACCGGAATTGTTTATAAAAGCTACAAAAAATAGTTCAGATGGCTCTGAGCACTACGGGACTTTACAGCTGAGGTCATCAGTCCCCTAGAACTTAGAATTACTTAAAAACTAGTATAAGGACTGTGGTGTCACCGCCAGACACCACACTTGCTAGGTGGTAGCTTCAAATCGGCCGCGGTCCATTAGTACATGTCGGACCCGCGTGTCGCCACTGTCAGTAATTGCAGACCGAGCGCCACCACACGGCAGGTCTAGAGAGACGTACTAGCACCCGCCCCAGTTGTACGACGACTTTGCTAGCGACTACACTGACGAAGCCTTTCTCTCATTTGCCGAGAGATAGTTAGAATAGCCTTCAGCTAAGTCCATGGCTACGACCTAGCAAGGCGCCATTAACCATTTCTAGAGAGAGTCTCACTTGTATCATCAAGAATGCTGTATACAAATGATGGATTAAAGTTAAGTATTCCAGCAGCTACGTACTTTTCTTGATAGCATTCAATACGTATCCTGTTTCAGACCTAAAGCCAGACAGCGTGAGTTGACGCGTGCATTTCGGCTTCCTCGCCTTGTGTCTAGACTGTCTTGTCTAGACACAACAAGGACATCACACATATCCATGCCCGAGACAGGATTCGAACCTGCGACCGTAGCGGTCGCGTGGTTTCAGACCGTAGCGCCTAGAACCGCTCAGCCACTCCGGCCGGCTAAAAGTTACACTACCGGTCATTAAAATTGCTACACCACGAAGATGACGTGCTACAGTCGCGAAATTTAACAGACGGGAAGAAGATGTTGTGATATGCAAATGATTTGCTTTTCAGAGCATTCACATAAGGTTGGCGCCGGTGGCGACACCTACAACGTGCTGACATGAGGAAAGTTTCCAACCAATTTCCATTACAAAAGCAGGAGTTGATCGGTGTAGCCTGGTGAAACGTTGTTGTGATGCCTCGTGTAAGGAGGAGAAATGCGTAACATCACGTTTCCGCGATTGCGGTTTATCGTATCGCGACATTGCTGCTCGCGTTAGTCGAGATCAAATGGTTCAAATGGCTCTGAGCACTCTGCGACGTAACTTCTGAGGTCATCTGTCGCCTAGAACTTAGAACTACTTAAACCTAACTAACCTAAGGACATCACACACATCCATGCCCGAGGCAGGATTCGAACCTGCGACCGTAGCGGTCGCTCTGTTCCAAACTGTAGCGCCTAGAACCGCACGGCCACTCCGGCAGGCCACTACGGTACGCATTTCACTTAGGTCATTGATAAACTGTGTTATTATTAGTAGTTCGGTAACTGCCCTGCTATAAGCTCATTTTTTATTCAAGAAGTTCGGTCCCTCATAAGCTCAAGTTTGATCGTGGATTATCAAAACTGCACACCAACACCACTGGCATGCCATATTCCTTCCCTTTTTCCAACTGTAATGCGTGCACCCAACATATTCGTCGCTGGTGAACATTTGCTTGTTGATGAAGGTGACATAGCTGGCGGCATTCGTTAGTCCGACAGCCCCGCGCCTCCTGACAGCGCAGCTTTCGGTCCGTGGCGCGCACAGACGTAACGCCACTTGTGCGCGCACTTCACCTGACTGGCCAACAAGTGGTGCAAAGTAGCGCGGGCGCCGGCCGGAATGCGGCGTCCCCACAGGTGCGCGGCGCGGGCACTGGAGCGTGCTTCCCCGTCCGCCGCGCCGCCGCAGGGGTGGCCACGCCGCAGCGCCCATTGTGGCCGCGTAGGTAAGCCCCGCCGTCCGCTGCTTCCAGCAGAGTCAACTGCCACGTACCACTGCGCTCTTGTCCTGCGACGCCTGGACAATCCCTATGCACTTCTGTCCGCTCCTCCTGATGTGGTGCACAGTTGTAAGCTCGAGTAAAAGAGAAAACAAACGTCATGTCCACATTCCGTGGCGGCGGCTTGACAGGAAAACATGAAGGTACTGTACTTCAAAAACCGAACTTGCAGCCAGACAGGTAAAAATCAACAGGATGATCGTTCGGATGTCAGTGACAAACCCGGACACCGGGCATCCAGCAAACCACGGGACGAAAGATTCTACGAAACTAGAGATAAAAAAGTCGTAGTGCTGTGAGTCGACACTTAAGAGAAAGCATTAACAATATTGTCTCAGAATTTTTTATGTGAAAATACGCACAGCTCTATTAAATACGAGGGGCTTTCAATAATTGATCAACAAATTTGTTTTCTCGTCCAATTTCGTTTGAAAAAAAAAGTGGTATTTGTTGCGGGATTTCGTGGACTATTTCCGCCTGTCTCTACAAAAAATGGTTCAAATGGCTCTGAACACTATGGGACTTAACATCTTAGGTCATCAGTCCCCTAGAACTTAGAACTACTTAAACCTAACTAACCTAAGGACATCACACACAACCAGCCCGAGGCAGGATTCGAACCTGCGACCGTAGCGGTCACGCGGTTCCAGACTGAGGCGCCTAGAACCGCACGGGCAACCTGGCCGGCCCTGTCTCTACAGTTTCATGAAGTCCGACAGGTGGTGGCGCTTTTCGTGGCCTTCAAAATGGTCTTTTAACAGAGGTGCGTTACAAATAGAGCGCTGTCATTCAGTTTCTTTTGACGGGAAACCAGAGCATCGAAGATATTCATAGGCGTTTGCACATTGTCTACGGAGACCTGTGGCTGAACAAAAGCACGTTGAGTCGTTGTGCGAGGTGTCGGTCAGCGTCGCAACAAGCTCGCGCAAAATCTGTCCCTGAAGGAAGTCATTCACAAGATGTGCACGATGGGGGCGCGAATTGTCATCCATGAAGACGAATACCTTGCCAGTATGCTGCCGATATGGTTGCACTGTCGGTCGGAGGATGGCGTTCACGTATCGTACAACCAATACGGCGCTTTCCATGATCACCAGAGGCGTACTTGGGCCCCACATAATGCCACCCAAAAACAGCAGGGAACCTCTACTTTGTTGCACTCCCTGGACAGTGTGCGTAAGGCGTTCAGACTGACAGTGTTGCTTCAAAACGCGTCTCCCACGATTGCCTGGTTGAACGCATATGCGACAATCATCGGTGAAGAGAACGTGATGCCAATCCTGAGCGGTCCATTCAGCATGTTTCTGGACCCATCTGTACCGCTCTGCATTGTGTCGTTGTAGGAAAGATGGACCTCACCATGGACGTCTGGAGTGAAGTTGCGCATCGTGCAGCCTATTGCACACAGTTTGAGTCGTAAAACGACATCCTGTGGCCGCACGAAAAGCATTATTCAACGTGGTGGTGTTGCTGTCAGTGTTCTTCCGAGCCATAATCAGTAAACAGCGGTCATCCACTGCAGCAGTAGTCCTTGAGCGGCCAGAGCGAGGCATGTTCTTGCCTCTCTGTATCTCCTCCATGTCCGAACAACAGCGCTTTTGTTCTCTTCGAGACGCCTGGATCCTTCTCTTGTTGAGGGGCGTTCCTGGCACAAAGTAACAATGCGGACACGAACGAACAGCGGTATTGACCGTTTAGGCATGGTTGAACTATAGACAAGACGAGCCGTGTACCTCCTTCCTGGTGGAATGAGTGGAGCTGATCGGCTCTCGGACTCGCTCCGTTTAATAGAAACTGCTTTTGTGTGGTTGTTTACATTTTTGAGCGGGTTTAGTGAGATCTCTGACCAGTCAAAGGGACTGTGCCTGTGATACAATATCCACAGTCAACGTCTATCTTCAGGAGTTTTGGGTAAGGGGTTGATAAAAAAAATTTTGATGTGTGTATATCCACGTCAGATTTGGACTGTGCGTTGACAGAATGAAATATACGATTTTTAATATTTTAGCATCCTCTCGTTCTGCTTCGAAAGCCGTCAGTTTTGAGTCGTCTAAGAGCAAGTGAGGAAGTACATTGAACTATACCACTTTCTGTTGTTCGTCGGCGGTTGCCTTCGGCTTGCTCGCCGACCTCGGGAATCTCCGTTGATGTCCGTGGGTGCTCGAAATCCCGGCCGTTTCCCATTGCGTGCCTGTGTGTGCGACCGAGACCAACGTGAGCGTGAGAAAAATTCACGTAGCTGTGAATTCGCCAGTCATACAAATTCAGATATGAGTTTTACGAATAGGTATTTGAACAATAAGGCTTTTGTAGATCACCATTGAATAGTTAGTCTTTCAGTTCCTTTGTACTAATTTAATTGCGAAGAAGTACTTTGCCGTGTTTCTCGCTGTGTTATGCTCCAAGGCTGCAATGGCGATTGTGTCAACAGCGTCCTGTTTGAAATATGATGTGTCGTTGCCACCGTAGTTTATACAAAAGGTCACTCAAAAACTTGCACACTAATAAATGGAACTGATACAGGAATAGAAATACATATTTGGAGTAGGAACATATGGTACTGGAAGTTATACTGAGCCGATGAAAGTTCTCAAATGTTAAGAACAACAAAGATACTCAATCCATACGCACGCTAACTTCAACAAAAACAATTTATTTTTTCTATGTACGTACAGTTGGCTGCCACTAGATGGAGCTCGTGCACCCTTCTCTCTGCAGCTACGTGACGTACCTAATGCCACAAGTCCCAGGCGTTTCATCGAAAGAGAAGTCCAGTTGCGTTGTCTCCTCTCATCTCAAACCTCTAGATTTTTTTAACTGTGGAGGCATATCAAACGTCTCGTATCTGTGACACTATTTCCAGAAGGGAAAAAAAAAAAGTTCTCATCAGGATACATGCACCGCCCGCAGTTCCCGATATACTATGTAAAGCGCGCCAGAATTTCCTACGAAGACTTTCGTCTGTATTGCATGTGATGGTAGCTATTTTGAACACCTGCAATGTTTAAAACTTTTGAGTAAACAGTACATTAGTTTTGCCGACCTTAAAGCAAAACGAGAATAATGGAATGTAGTCGAATTAAGTCGGGTGGTGCTGAGGGAATTAGATTAGGAAATGACACACTTAAAGTAGTGAAGGAGTTTTGCTATTTCGGGAGCAAAATAACTAATTATGGTCGAAGTAGAGAGGATATAAAATGTAGACTGGCAATGGCAAGGAAAGCGTTTCTGAAGAGGAGAAATTTGTTAACATCGAGTATAGATTTAAGTGTCAGGAAGTTGTTTCTGAAAGTATTTGTATGGAGTGCAGCCATGTATGGAAGTGAAACATGGACGGTAAATAGTTTGGACAAGAAGAGAATAGAAGCTTTCGAAATGTGGTGCTACAGAAGAATGCTGAAGATTAGATGGGTAGATCACATAACTAATCAGGAGGTATTGAATAGAATTGCGGAGAAGAGGAGCTTGTGGCACAACTTGACTAGAAGAAGGGATCGGTTGGTAGGACATGTTCTGTGGCATCAAGGGATCACAAATTTAGCATTGGAGGGCAGCGTGGAGGGTAAAAATCGTAGAGGGAGACCAAGAGATGAATGGACTAAGCAGATTTAGAAGGATGTAGGTTGCAGTAGTTACTGGGGGATGAAGAAGCTTGCACAGGATAGAGTAGCATGGAGAGCTGCATCAAACCAGTCTCACGACTGAAGACCACAACAACAACAAGAAGGTGGGTGTGTATTGATTACTTCCAAGATCATAAGTTCCTGTATCAAAGTTGGTGTATTTCGACTCCTGTATCAGCTCGTTCAGTTTGTCCGCAAACTTTTGACTCAGAGAGTGTCGCACAGTGACACTCCATGGCACGGAATGCTGACATATGTCGGCAGTGGAATAATTTCCGGAAGGAGTAAGACCTTGAAACTTACAGAATTTTTGATACAACGGTAATTTCTAGCCGAATTTGGAATAATCACTAAAAAGTGAGGCGGAAACTCAAATTTCGTTTGCAACCATGACATTTAGCAAGTATAACTTGCTCTCACATTCTGCGAAAATAAGTTCACTGATAATTGAATTTTCAAACTTAAGAATCCTGGAAATCTTGCGATGAAAGGAAGTTGGACCCTTGATATTCTGAAATTCGGGAAAAATGCACTTATGTATTTTTTTTTCTTAATTACAAGTGATCCAAATAGTGTACACGAAACTATTGTTTTATTTAGTTGTTCTGACATAATTAACGCTGAAAATTTATATCCACCATCAAATTTGCATTTCAGTGGTGGCTATGGCAGAAAAAAGTTCTGACAATTATTGTAGAGTAGTTCGAGCTTCAGGAAAAATGGACCGTGGCTACGCTACACATCTTCACTACAAAAATGTTTTCAAAGAAGTACCTTATACGGACAGCATATCCAAACTTTTACTTAGTTACCAACTCCCTACCTTCTTCCCTAACTCGATCCTCTAATGTTAGATTCAGATAAGAGGCGTTGCACACAGTGGTATGTAAGGAGAACGTTTGTTATGGTTTCAGCTATGGTAGCACTTAAATCAATAACATGACTTGCCTACGTCTCATCACTGTCTTACAGCTCTCACCACAGCATCTGAGTGTGGAACCTATTAGTCGCGTAGTCCCTCCTGCATAATCCCCAAGACACGGAAGCCTGGATGTGCTGAATCAGGACGTTGCGAATGATGTGGTCTTGTAGCGATCCTACCAGATAGTTTAAACTGAGGGGCATCAAAAGTAACTACATCCTGTCTATTACAGAAAACTGTACACACAACTGTTCTTGTAGGTGGCTGCGTCTTGAATTACTTCAGTAGAGTTTGATTTCTCGTCTCCATCGACAGTCTTTTCAGTTCCGCCTCATACTGACGACACCACATGTCATCTCCGGTGACGATGGTGTTCAGAAAATTGTCGCCTCCAGTCTCGTATTGGCTCGACAGGTGCCAAAAATACCTCTTCGAAGATTATTTTGATGTACTGAAAGCAACTACCGGATCCATTTCGCAGGTACGTTTGGAAAATCAAAGTTATGTAGCATTTTGTTTACAACATTACAACCGAGAACCAGCTGTCCACTCAATTTTGTTTTCGTGGATCAAATATTCAGATGTGTGTGAAATCTTATGGGACTTAACTGCTAAGGTCATCAGTCCCTAAGCTTACACACTACTTATCTTAAATTATCCTAAGGACAAACACACACACCCATGCCCGAGGGAGGACTCTAACCTCCGCCGGGACCAGCCGCACAGTCCATGACTGCAGCGCCTTTGGACCGCTCAGCCAATCCAGCGCGGCGTTTTCGTAGTCTGACGACCATCACGGACGAGCTGATCGAGACGGTGGCCGTTATGAGGAATCGCAACTGAGTAGCACTGACCGGGTGATGGCTTGCCCTGCACATGCTTCTCACCACTGCTGAGACGCAGTACCCACTGCCTCATATCACTCACATATACTATATCCCTATGAACCTCTAGCAACTGTCCAATGATATCAGTTTGCGCGTTTTATTTATCAGTCAGGAGTTCAGTGACACATCTCTGTTTTATACACATCTCCGTTTCAGGCGCCATTGTCGAACGTTTCCCTGCTGCTGCTCTTCGTGGATTATTTATTGAATAGCCAAGGTGGTCTTGCAGGTAGGACACTAGGCCTTGGTCCATTTAGATCCCTGTTCCAGTCCCACGTAGGAGCGGGGATTTCGTCGTACCGTTCCGTCCATTACGGCCCGAGGTCCACTCAAGCTACTGCCAGAATGAGTACCGGGTACCTTTCCTAGTGGTAAAAGTCGGTCGGGGTGATAGGCCCTCCACCCAGTCCCTGATTGTGTCGCGACGAACTGCTGCACACTACTTGCAGTTGAGCGAGAACCCCGATCACATGTTGAGTGCTGCTGACTTTACCTTTTGTCTTTTATTTATATATTTATTTATTTATCCTGACAATATCAGGCCCATCCGTATCACCTAACGCAGCGGTGGAATATTTTACATAATGTTCACGCAACAACACAGATCTTACAAATGACTTAAATCTAATACGAGATACAACACTGAAATAGCGGAAATCAGAGACGGCTACAAAATATAAAAAAAGGAAAGAAAAGAAAAAACAGTTTGCAGAAGTTAATGAATAAATGGTTCAAATAGCTCTGAGCACTATGGGACTTAACATCTGTGGTCATCAGTCCCCTAGAACTTAGAACTACTTAAACCTAACTAACCTAAGGACATCACACACATCCATGCCCGAGGCAGGATTCGAACCTGCGACCGTAGCAGTCACGCGGTAATGAATAAATGAGCGACGAAGTTACATTACAGTCAAGTAAATTTAAACTCATGGCACCAGCAGCAGTGATTGCTAGAAGTGAAACAGGGGGTGGAGAGAGAGAGAGAGAGAGAGAGAGAGAGAGAGAGAGAGAGATAGAGAGAGAGAGGGGGGGGGGGGAGAAACATGATATGAATCACACATCACGAAAACAAGGAAAAAATGGTGTGACTGACTGAAAAACGAAAATAAAAGGAACCATAACTGCGAGAAGACGGAGGCATTTGTTTGATAGATACAGACAGGCAATATTTGTTGATCATAATATTAAATGAAACAGGGCACTGAATTATCTACAAAGTTCCAGAGACGAGCAACAGCAACCGTGAAGGAATTCACAGGTGTTATGTTTTTGGATTTGTCTTAGGATACTTGAAAAGTGATATCTTGTATTCAGAATTTTATGCGATGAATGGTACTTCATTGCTATTGTGTGATACTAGAGTACATGCACAGCAGGGATGCGATGAATTTGACGTAGTGTGTGCTTGTTACGTAACCTTACCGCAACCTTCTTAACTGCGTCTATGAGTCCCTGAAGCGGTCAAAAGTAACGGCGAAGCTTAACAAGTTTATTGACAACGAATTACGTCTGGTTCGTTGGTAAGAACAAAAGGCACAAAATACAGCGCCGCTAGGTACTGGTGCAGAAGTTTGACAGAGCTGCTATCTAAAATCGCCTCACTGTTCGTAATATGTAGTAACACCATTAGGAGCTTCGTAGAAAAATACACTTACAGAGAAATAATTCACCACCGGAGAATACCATCCTGATTAACTCCAACACAAGCGCAGAAAAGTCTATCTTTAATACAGTCTGAAGTCCACAGAGGAAGCAACGATGAAAGGGGCGTCGGTCCCTGAGATGGGCTTAGGAGAGCGACGGTGATATGAGTAGCACCTGCCCGGGGGCCAGTACAGATTCTCGAAGCCGGAAGAACTGGACGATTAAGCGTGTGCGACATCCTTTATATCTGCAGGCGGCGGAATACTGTTGATACAATTCTGTTGTCACGTTTTGTGGTGACACAAATAGGTCCATCGGAAGTGGCGGCCTCTACCAGCGCTGGTATCGAGGCATGGTGTCGGTCGTGACTGCGACATGGGGAGATCGCAATGCTGAGGCGTGCAGGGGCACGCGTGCCCTATGTGCCCGAGTGGTTGCCGCTTCCTTTTGCGTAGATCCCCATATAGCATGGCTGTTGCAGATGTAACACACGCAACCATTCATGGTGAGCTCTAACCGTCTCGATTTTTCATTACTAGTTCCGCATACAACTGCTTCACAAGAATGGAGGTTTAGTAGAATGAGTGATTGGACTTCACATCCTATGGAAATTTTTTCCGAAATTTCTGGACGACAAATTGCTAAATTTGTCTAGCACCATTCTGAGCCCGACGTTGTTCCGGTTCCTCTCTACAAACCACGCAGTTGGCCTGGAACTGACTGCGTCCCTCGGGGATCCTGTCATTAACTCAGGTAGACTCAAGTTTCCCCGAAGACGAGTCGACTGCGCCCGATTAGAGACATGTAGAACGCACTCGGCGGGGGGATTTCGCTTCCGAGCGCCCCGCCTGTTTCCGGAAGGCGGCGAGCGCGGCTGATGGATTCTGGCCAGGGGGGCGTGGCCAGCGCCAGGTGATTTACTCCGCTGGCAGGGAGCGCGCGTCGCGGCAGGTAGTTGACCGCATGCCAGGAGGGTGTACGGCGTCCGCCGTGTAGCCGCAGTCCTCAGGGTCCCCAGCTGCAGCTGCGCCCCGTCTCTCGTGGCGCTCCGGTCGAATATTTACCGCTCGAGGCGGCGAATAATTGAGTCAACTGGCCGGGGCGCCTGAATAAACAGCCACAAGCCGCCGGGCATTGACAGCCCGTCACACAGCGTCAGGTATGGCTGCTAGAGGCAAAAATCCCTCGGGAAATATTTAGGCGCTGAACGTGAGCGCTAATTTGGAGACGAAATGTGCGAATATAATCCAAAATAGACCTGCTAGTGTAACTGATTTTCCTTCAGTGTAGTTGATGTGTGTCAATGTGTAAGTAGGCTATTTAGGTTTTCATGCTGGTAACGTCACGTAGCGCTCTGTATGAAAATCACTGTCTGTGCTGTATGCAGTCTGTGGCTGGTTGGCATTGATGGAATATTAGCTATTGTAGTGTTGGGCAGTTGGATGTGAACAGCGCGTAGCGTTGCGCAGTTGGAGGTGAGCCGCCAGCAGTGGTGGATGTGGGGAGAGAGATGGCGGAGTTTAGAGAGCGGACGATCCGGACGTGTGTCCATCAGAAACAGTAAGTTTGTAAGACATGGTAAATACATCGTTTGTTCTCTATCAAAATCTTTCATTTGTTGACTATGCCTATCAGTAGTTAGTGCCTTCAGTAGTTAGAACCCTTTATTTAGCTGGCAGTATTGGCGCTCGCTGTATTGCAGTAGTTCGAGTAACGAAGATTTTTCTGGGGTAAGTGATTCATGAAAGGTATAGGTTATTGTTAGTCACGGCCATTCTTTTGTAGGGATTATTGAAAGTCAGAGTGCGTTGCACTAAAAATATTGTGTCAGTTTAGTGATAATCAGAATAATTAAAGAGAGAAATGTCTGAGTACGTTCAGTTCTGCTCAGCTGTTTGAAAATCAAATAACGTAAGGGGTTAACCAGAACAGTAATTCATTAATTTTTCTAAGGAGAGGTTTCAAATGGTACAGGAATGGTAATTCGACATCTAAATATTTCTGAAGACGTTCCCTGATAAGATCAGTACTATAGAAGTGGAAGTCTCAGACATAAGTGAAACTGTAGGGTGAAGGCCGAAGATGAGGAAAGTATTCCACGAGGTTAGCAGAAATTGATATTGCTGGACAACAGTTGCTCATAGCACTTGATCGAAATGATGACATCACTCTCAACGCATTCATTGTGACATAAACCACTGAAAGAACTGATTCTAAGTTCAAAGTCATTGGGCCCAAATGGTTGGATACGATTCTCTCAGAGGTGTTATTTATACAGTGTATTTATACAGTGATCTCCAGGATATAAACATGTACATGAATGTATAAACACCTGAAGATGGGCGCAAGTCCGAAACCGGTCGTGTGACTAATAAATAATCTTTTATTGTGACTGGCAGCAGAAATTTTTCAACACCTTATAAAGGAACAATCACGTAGATCAACAGCATCCACTGTGGACAAAATTCATTTAATGTTAAAATGCATCAAAGCTGGCCAATTTGAGCCGCTGCCCCACTTCCTGCAGTCTAATCGTGGTTATTTTTCCATATTTGTGGCCACGATGGAACAGAAATAGCAATTTGTTGTAATCTCTGTTACGTAAATTTTAATTGTTATGTTCAAACCAGCTCTCTGATGTAGATATTAGCTTTTCCTCCTTTAAGGTAACACTTGTGAACGTCATATCTACGCTTACTTCCTAATCTACATGACTACTCTGCATTCATACTTAAGTGCCTGGCAGAAAGTTCATTGAACCACCTTCGGATTGTTTCTCTACTATTCCTCTCGGGAACAGCGTGCGGAACGACGAATACTCAAATCTTTCCGTGCGAGCTCTGATTTCTCTTACTTTTTACGAGCATCATTTCTTCCTAAGTAGGTAGGCGCCAGCAACAGATTTTCACAGTGGGAGGAGAACATACGATCTGGAAATTTCGTATAAAGATCTCGTCGCAACGAAGAACGCCTTTCGTTAAAAGATTGCCATTCCAACTCGCCTGTCGTATCCGTGACCTTGTCTCCCCAGCCTTTAACTTTTTCGATGTCCACCGTTAGTCCTATCCGGTAAGGATTCCACAGCGTGCAGCACTATTTCATCAGATGTCGATCAAGCGTAGTGTAGGCTGTCTATTAAAAAGACTCGTTGCATCTTTCAAATGTTCAGCCAATAAAAGGCAGCCTTTGGTTCGCCTTACCCATTATGCTTTCTATGTGATCGTTCCAGTTTAAGTTGTTCGTAATGGCAATCCCTAGGTATGTAGTTGAGTTCACAGCCAGTAGATTTGTGTGATTGATCATGTAATGAAATTTTAATGAATTCCTTTCAGTACTCGTGTGAATTACCTCAGACTTTACATTATATGGAATCAATTTCCAGTTTTTGGCAGCACACAGATATCTTGTCTAAATTATTTTGAAACTGGTTTTGATCTTCTTATGACTTTACTTGTTGGTGAGCGACAGCATCAACTGCAAACAAAGTAAGAGGGATGCCCAGGTTGTATCCTAAATCGTTTATATGGATTAAGAACAGCAGAGAGCATATAACACATCTTTAGGGAACCCCAGACATCACTTCTCTTTTACTCGATGACTTTCCGTCAGTTACCACGAACTGTCACATTTCTGACATCAAATCACGAATCCAGCTGCACAGCTGATAATACGGTAGTCCATAGAACGCAATTTGTTCGCAAGCCGTTTGCGAGGAACGGTGTCAAAAGCCTTGTGGTAATCCATAAATAATCAATCTGAGATCCCCTGTCGATAGCAAACATTACTTCATGTGAATAAAGAGTTAGTTCCGTTTCAGGCGAACGATATCTTCTGTGTCACGACTGTGCGTCGACAAATATTTTTCTTCGAGGTGTACTGTTAATTCTACGGTTGTAGTAATGAGAAGTTCGTTTTGTTTTTGTTCTGTTGTCCTGTAAATTATTTTCGCTTAGTACAATGGAACTCAAATTCGTTTACGTTTATTGTATTTGGTCTCTCACTTTTATGAAGCTACTTTTATGAAGAAGTTGTGTGATGTACCTGGAATCAAATATCATGGTTAGTGAAACACAATCACTTACGTTGTGGATGAAACTGAATATTTGTCAAAAATAGAGCGTTTTCCATTTGCCGATAGTTGCTCAAACATTAATAGGGACTTTAGCCATGATGTCGCAGGATGCAAGAGAGGGAGAGAGAGAGAGAGAAAGAGAGAGAGAGAGAGAGAGAGAGAGAGAGAGAGAGAGATCGCTCCTCAAAACGTGTCGTCACTGTGTTCACATAAGAGTGCATTTCGTTTGGAGGCAGGCGGGTGTGTATTGCTGAATATTCTCCCACACGATGCGACAGCAACTACTCATATTGTACGGCGCGAACAACTGGTGGCTGGGAGCTGTAGACAGCACTCACGTAACAATCGACAGTGTACGAATGGATTAAGGCCTAATAAAAGACGTTTAGGGATTCGGATTATTGAACAATAATATGTAAACAAAAAGGAAATGTCGGGTTGGCTGGCTTGCTCAATGCAATAAACAGGTGATTTAAGGTTGAATAACAAGTACACTATTTTTGTTCTACTGATTTTCGTTTATTTCAATCTAGTTGTCGGCTTATTAGGCCATCTTCAAGAAACAATTGACTAGCATCTGAACGGTAACCTTACATTATAAGCAAAAATATACTCCACTTGAACAGTGTGTTGTGCATCAAACTTTTTTCTTAACGTTGCAGCTACAATTTTCACACTGGGCAATGTTAAGTATAATAAATAACTGAACTACACATTATTACAAGTTAAATGGTTATAATGGTAAATTTTGTGAGGTCTTGAAATTGACTGAGAAACTGTTAAACTGAACACTTCATTTAGTTGTGCAACAAATATGTTTTTTGACATTGTAAAATAAACTTTAGGCGATGGACAATACTACACATTATAACCATTTAACATGTAATATTGTGTAGTTCAATTATTTATTGTAATTAACGTTGTCCATTGTGTGAACTGTGTGGCAACGGTAAGAAACAATTTTTATGTAAAACACGCTATGCAAACTGAGTGTATTTTTCCCTATAATGATTGCTCATATAAGAATTAGTGTACCTTTCAAACGCTGGTCAGTTATTTCTTGAAGATGGCCTAATAAGCTGATAACTAGTTTGAAGTAAACAAAAATCAGTACAACAGAAAAAAATGTACTTGTTAATCAACTTCGTATATGGAATTTCTCTATCAAGAAGTAACGGAAGAATCAATAAATAAAATAGTTGAAATATTTGTATTTACAATCCAGTAAATATTCAGTCCATTGATAGTGACCGGGCCAAATATCTCACGAAACAAGCATCAAACGAAAAAACTACAAAGAACGAAACTCGTCTAGCTTGAAGGCGGAAACCAGATGGTGCTATGGTTGACCCGCTAGATGGTGCTGCCATAGGTCAAACGGATATCAACTGCGTTTTTTTTTAATAGGAACCACCATTTTTAATTACATATGCGTGTAGTACGTAAAGAAATAGGAATGTTTTAGTTGGACCACGTATTTCGCTTTGTGATAGATGGCGTTGTAATAGTCTCGAACGTTTAAGTATGTGGTATCACGTAACATTCCGCCAGTGAGGACGGTATTTCCTTTGTGATACCTTACCCGTGTTAAAATTGACCGTTTACCAATTGCGAAAAAGGTCGATATTGTGCTGACATTTGGCTATTATGATCAAAATGCCCAACGGGCGTGTGCTATGTATGCTGCTCGGTATCCTGGATGACATCATCCAAGTGTCCAGACCGTTCGCCGGATAGTTACGTTACGTTATTTAAGGAAACAGGAAGTGTTCAGCCACATGTGAAACGTCAACCACGACCTGTATCAAATGATGATGCCCAAGTAGGTGTTTTAGCTGCTGTGACGGCTAATCCGCACATCAGTGGCAGACAAATTGTGTGAGAATCGGGAATATCAAAAACGTCGATGTTGAGAATGCTACATCAACATCGATTGCGCCCGTACCATATTTCTATGCACCAGGAATTGCATGGCGACGACTTTGAACGTCGTATACAGTTCTGCCACTGGCCACAAGAGAAATTACGGGACAATGACAGATTTTTTGCACGCGTTCTATTTAGCGACGAAGCGTCATTCACCAATAGTGGTAACGTAAACCGGCATAATTTGCACTATTGGGCAACGGAAAATCTACGTTGGTGCGACAAGCGGAACATCAGCAACCTTGGCGGGTTAATGTTTGGTGCGGCGTTATGGGAGGAAGGATAATTGGCCCCCATTTCATCGATGGCAATCCAAATGGTGCAGTGTATGCTGATTTCCTACGTAATGTTCTACCGATGTTACTACAAGATGTTTCACCGCATGACAGAATGCCGATGTACTTCCAACATGATGGATGTTTGGCACATAGTTCGTGTGCGGTTGTTTACAGGTAATCACGCTGTAACAACATGCGTTCTCAGAAATGATAAGTTCACAAAGGTACATGTATCACATTGGAACAACCGAAATAAAATGTTTAAACGTACCTACGTTCTGTATTTTAATTTAAAAAACCTACCTGTTACCTACTGTTCGTCTAAAATTATGAGCCATACGTTTGTGACTATTACAGCGCCATATGTCACAAAGCGAAAAAAGTGGTCCAACTAATTCATTCATATTTCTTTACGTACTACACGAATATGTAATAAAAATGGGTGTTCCTATTTAAAAAAAGGCAGTTGATATCCGTTTGACCTATAACAGCGCCATCTAGCGGGCCAACCATAGCGCCATCTGGTTTCCCCCTTCAAGCTAAACAAGTTTCGTTCTTTGTAGTTATTTCGTTTGACGCTTATTTCGTGAGATATTTGTCCCGGTCACTATCAATGGACCAACGTATATATACAGTTATTGAAACAGTAGGTCTGAAACAGTACACTTCGACCTTTGAAGGAAAAACAAAGGAAAAGTAAGAAATATCTGAAACCAGTATAATTGAACGATGAGATAAACGTTAAAAGTCTATGGGCAGCACAGCCCCAAAAATGTATCCACGGATAATTGCAAGTAGATGAAGCACAGGCTACTTGGACTCTAGGGTTATCACACTGGGTTCGTAACAGAGGCTACAGTGATATTAATAATAGCATTCAACTGTTGTTCTTCGGTACTTAAAACTTATTTGAGTTGTAGACATCAGTTACAGTACTTTCCATATTTCGTGCCCCTAAAACAACCACCGTTCTTGCCACAGTTATTCCCATTGTGTTCACGTTAGTGTGTGTGTGTGTGTGTGTGTGTGTTTTAGTGTCAGTTCTAGGTGACCCGGAACGCCAGTAGCTCGGGTGCACTGTGAACAATGCCCCTTCATTGTACGCGGCGCCACATACATTTGAAACAGACTGAGCATAAACAAGTTAGAAATGAAAGATCAACACTGCGACACAGTCGCTGTTTGCTCCTGCCTCGTCGCTTCGCTTCCGTCCCACAGATCGGCTCGCGTTCTGCGAAGTCCTCCCGTTTCTGTCACCACACTGGCGGAGTAGACTTTCTGCTGTGCCGGTGGAGCGTTTCCTACAAGACAGTAACAGTAAGGATCGAATACTTACGTGGTATTCACTCTGTCATGCGGGATTACGCCCGAAAACACTCAGATACATCGTCCAAGTCGCATCTCAGAAAATAAACTTAGGATTCACATGTGACCATAATATCTCTCAGAAGGCGCCAGTTCCGTGGAAGGAAGGACGAAAAATGAGGATTTAACGTCCCGTGACGACATAGTTGCGATCGGTAGGGAAAGGAGTACGCTGCATCTAAATCTGGTTGGCTGGACGGGGTTTTGAACCGGTGTCTCCGGAATGCGAATGCATTGTCATAACACTCGCTGCATAGCGTCCTGGGCTGAACGGCGCAGAGGATATTTAACTGTGTCATCACCAGAAAGTACCACTAGTTAAAGGATACTTGTTATTTATAAAAGCCACATACATTCTGCTATAAACACATTAGCACCTGTTGCAGGTACCCTCAGTGCTAAAAAATTACAAAAGTAAACGGACTAGTGAACAGAACGATCTATTCTGACTAAGGATATCATTACTGACAGCACCCAGTCCCGATACACTACTGGCGCTTTGCACGTGAAGTTGAACAATGGGAGCATCTTTCAGGTAGACACCGTCGACAGTTAACGATAGAGCTGAGATATCCACTAGCTACGACCCAGGATGCTGTCTTTGGTGTCCAAAATATACAGTGTGTTTCAGTACGAATGGTAAATATCTTATCAGGTGGTAGGATGGAATAGTTCGAATAAAACACTGCATATAAAATTAGTCCAGTTTTTATTGGTCACAGAGAGAGAGATTTTCATTTCACATGTTGGTACTCCGTTGCTATGGCTTTACTTATCGATTCTTTTATTTTTATATACAGGGTGGTCCATTGATAGTGACCTGTTCGTCTAAAACTGTGAGACATATGTTTGTGACTATCACAGCGCCATCTATCACAAAGCGAAAAAAGTGGTCCAACTAAAACATTCATATTTATTTACGTACTACACGAATAAGTAATAAGAAATGGGGGTTCCTATTTAAAAAAACGCAGTTGATATCCGTTTGACCTATGGCAGCGCCATCTAGCGGGCCAACCATAGCACCATCTAGTTTCCCCCTTCAAGCTAGACAAGTTTCGTTCTTTGTAGTTTTTTCGTTTGAAGCTTATTTCGTGGTATATTTGGCCCGGTCACGATCAGCGGACCACCCTCTATAGTGTTTATTTTTCATCTGTGATTGAGATTGTAGTTTATTGGAGAATTCAACTGTATAGCTTAAGCATGCTGCACGAGTTTACAAATGCTGAGTGTGCCGATATGGTATTCGTGTACGGCTCTTCTAATGGAAACGCTTCCGCTGCATGTGGAGAATATGGTGCACCATTCCTAAGAGCAGAGTACGAGATTCAGCAGTCAAACTGCATTGGAACGTGCGCATGAACAGAGATGTAGATCAATAAAAAGACTTTTTCGTCTGGTAGAACGTAGTCCTTGAACAAGCGCAAGCACAATTACTATACGTTTCTGTGCTACGCAACCGAGAATATGGTTGACGTTGCGTGCATGCGGCTTATATCCATATAATTTATAACGTATTTCAGCACCTTCGGGCAGGAGACGAAATAGGACGAGCTGAATTTTGTCTCCCACTAATAACAAATCATCGATCAATCCAATGAATACTGGTTGCCGACGAAGCTATTCCCCTCCGTGACGCTATCTATAACAGTGGGCTATCCGAAGAAAACCCGTATGGTTTTGTGCAGACATATTGTTAAGCGCACTTTCCCGTAAATTGGTGGTGTGCTGTGACAGTCAACCAGTGTCAAGACGGAAATTCTCTCTATGTCCCTATATGGTACTCCCGCAGCTCCTTCTTGATATACGCCACCTGTTGGTATACGCTCCGTGCGCGCGTTTGCGATGGAATGGGTTGCTTTCTGCCTATTGAGCTGTTTAAGTACAATACGATATTAAGCCTTACTTCATTCGTGTCAGTTTCGTGCTACACATGTAAGTAGGCTGTTTATGTTTTCTTATTGGCAACGTTACGTAGCGCTCTGTATGAAAATCACTGGCTGTGCTGTGTGCAGCCTGTGGCTAGTTTGCATTGTTGTCTGCCATTGTAGTGTTGGGCAGCGGCAGCTGGATGTGAACAGCGCGTAGCGTTGCGCAGTTAGAGGTGAGCCGCCAGCAGTGGTGGATGTGTGGAAGGAAATGGCGGAGTTTTGAAATTATATATATTATGACTTTTGATGATATTAAGGTAAATACATTGTTTGTTCTCTATTAAAATCTTTCATTTGCTAACTATCCCTATCAGTAGTTAGTGCCTTCCGTAGTTTGAATCTTTTATTTAGCTGGCAGTAGTGGCGCTCGCTGTATTGCAGTAGTTCGAGTAACGAAGATTTTTGGTGTAAGTGATTTGTGAAAGGTATAGGTTAATGTTAGTCAGGGCCATTCTTTTGTAGGGATTTTTGAAAGACAGATTGCGTTGCGCTAAAAATATTGTATGCCAGTTTAAGCACAGTCGTGTACAATTGTTCAAAGGGGGCGTTTCAGATGCTCCTGCAGCGTTTTCGATGGGAAGTGTTCGATCACCCGTAACAGAGCCCGTCATTGACTCTCCCTCAGTTTCATCTCTGCTCACATGAACAACAAGCTATGAAGACAACGTTCTGGCAGTAAGCTAGAGACCAGCGTAGAGAATTGGCAGGAAGTACAGGCGGCTTGCTACTACGAAATTGGTTCAACACTACGAAAAACGTCTGAGTCGGAGCGGCGACTAAGTGAAGAAGTAGCTGGAAGGTGTAGCTAACTGCTAAAAATAAAACATTGTTCATTTTCTCGGTGGTGTACATTTTCCGACCGATCGGACCATACTTTCCGAATAGGCTTCGTATATTTTTTCAGTTCAGTTGCGTTTTCTTGCCTTACATAAGTTTTTGTCTGTTACTTTGTACAGATGGCACCTGATGATGCAGGTAAAGTGATGCAAGACCGGTCGTGCTTATAAATAAAGTACTTACGACTGAAGCTGTTGTATCTACAAAACCGTTTATAAGTATTTCGTCACATATAAGGAGACATAGCCAGAGTCCCGGTGACTGTATTGACAACACGATTAGTGACAGCAGTTTCTGGATCGAAACCAGTTACAGTAAGAGCAACTTCATGCAAGTTACGTGCTTCGAAATAAGGATTCTTACAGTCCATTCTCCTTTCAGACTCATTCAGACCAACAACCCTTAACACTTGTCAACGTTAAAATTTTGTTTAGTTTTAAGATAATGCCTAAATGTTGCACGCTTGAGCCGTCTCACAATACGCCATTTAATATACTGTGTCTTAGAAACATGCAACGGAAGCATACTATGTTTATGATAAACAGCAGATAATGACCTTTGAATCGAATCACAGTGTTCTGACTGGAAATTACCTGTAATAGCACATTCTCTGTTCAATTTACTAGCAGCAGTAATACTCACAGATTTCCCGCAGCAGAGCGAAAGTCCTCTACCAGTATATTTCAGTTGTGAAATTTATCTGATATTCGAGTGTAATACTTTCTTTTACTCCTAGCATGATCTACTAGTAATTAATTCGAAATGGATGGGAGCTACAGTCTCACTCAGCCGCTGTCGCTCCCAAGTGTTTCATTTTTAGCTGCCTGAGTTGCGCAACGTATTGGCACATTGCTGTACCAGTTCACCCAGCTATACAGGGTGTATCATAAATAATGGCGTAAACGCATACAGTTCAAAGTACACGATACTAGAAGCAAAAATGTCTGAGTAAACATAGGGTCGAAAATGCATACCTTAAGAGCTACGAGCAATTTGTCATCTTCGATACTATGAAGCAGATCTCTTCTACTGCACGTTCTTTGCTTTCCATATTTTGGTAACTGGTGGTGTGGACCAAAACAAGAAAAAAATGCCCAGTAAAAATGTGCTCTAAAATGCATTCCTTGCGAGCTATGAGCACTTGTTCATCTTTTGCTGCTTTGAAACACAACTCTTCTAATGATGAAGTGCTCGTAACTTTTAAGGTATGCGTTTTAGAGCACATTTTTACTGGGCATTTTTTTCTTGTTTTGGTCCACACCACCAGTTACCAAAATATGGAAAGCCAAGAACGTGCAGTAGAAGAGATTTGTTTCACAGTATCGAAGATGAAAAATTGCTCGTAGCTCCTAAGGCATGCATTTTCGACCCTATGTTTACTGAGACTTTTTTGCTTCTAGTATCGTGTACTTTCAACTGTATGTGTTTACGCTATTGATTATGATACGCCCTGTATAATATTCAGTTGTCAAGATACTGCCCAATAATAATGTTCATCGCTTTTATCGTTCGCGTCCCACTATATATATATATATATATATATAAAATTATTGCGAACGTGGAGACGGATTACAATATGAATCGTTGATACGGCCAAAACAATTCTTGAAGGGCAATGTGTTTCTCGTGGTTGTCGGTTTGATTTTCCGTTGAAAATTATTCTCATTGTCACGTTTCGGCCAATCGAACATCACCGGTAACGCAGGCTGAAATTAAATTAGGAGGCCATATAGTACACATAGAATCCTCTTAATGGAATCAGGAGTCCAAATCGACCGTACATACACTACAACTGTGACTTTGCCTCTCTTAGTTGTATACTACGTGATGTAATACACCGGTTTGTAACCATATGTGACGAAATGCTCATATAATCTATGGAGTCCATGGGCCCTCCTTTAACACTAAACATTGAAGAAAGATGGAATAAGAAAATATACCTACGCAGCACGGGCACAGCACCATCATCACTTAGTGACGGTGACAGTGTAAAAGACAAAGATCAGATATCATTTGCATGCATCAGTTAGTGGAAACTGACATAAAAACTGCAAGGAATATTGTGAGAAAGAAATGCTGTTTTCCAACATCTGTGCCCACATTATTAGCAGCCACGGCTATTTCAATGTATAAAGAACTTCACTGACTCGTAACAGAAGGAGGGATATGAGATAACTGGTGCAGAATAAAATATTTTCGTAATCTCATTATCTTATTTGAAGTTGTATTTGCATTTCTTTTATGTTATCAATAGTACAGTTGTTTTCCATTTCAGTCTAACAGTGATTTGGTGCAGTCTCACACGCTACTCAGTCCTATGCAAGTCTCTTTACAGTCTCTCTCAAATCTACTCATCTAACGTTGAAAAAAAATTCTGTAGCACCATAGCACCACATTTCAAAACTTTCTGCCTTCTTCTTATTATTGGAACTGTTTTCTTACACCCATGTAAGGCTGCACTGCAGACCGATATCTTCAGAAAATACTTGTCATTACTTATCATTATATTCGATGTCAACAAATCTCTCTTTTTCAGACCCGTTTTTTACAACTATTTCAAGTATGAAATTTATATGTTCACTATTTCGGCCATTGTAATTTACTTGGCTCTTCAAATCGCAAAAAAGTCGCCTACTAATTTTAGTATCTCATTTCCTAGTCTAATTCCATGAGCATTGCCCCATTTGATTCGACTAAATTCCATTAATCATGCTGACGTTCATCCTGTAACCTCTTTTAAAGCCTCCATCGATCTCGTCCACAGCTCTTACAAGTCCTTTGATGCCTCTAACAGAACTACATAATTGCCGGACGTCAAAGGTTTACATTCTTCTCCCCGAAATTTCTCCCATTTGAAGTTTATTGTAGATTTACAATGAGATGACGAAACTCGTAGGATAGCGATATAACGTATACAGATGGCTGTAGTACGGCGTACACTAGTTATAAAAGGACGGTGCATTGACAGATCTGTCATTTTTACTCAAGCGACTCATGCGGAAAGGATTCCGACCAGATTATGGCAGCATGACGGGAATTAAGAAATGGTTCAAATGGTTCTGAGCACTATGGGACTTAACATCTATGGTCATCAGTCCCCTAGAACTTAGAACTACTTAAACCTAACTAACCTAAGTTCATCACACAACACCCAGTCATCACGAGGCAGAGAAAATCCCTGACCCCGCCGGGAATCGAACCCGGGAACCCGGGCGTGGGAAGCGAGAACGCTACCGCACGACCACGAGCTGCGGACGAATTAAGAAAGTTTGAACGCAGAATGGTAGCTGGAGCTAGACGCACGGGACATTCAATTTCGGAAATCGTTAGGAAATCCAGTGTTACGAGGGTGCCACGAGTACCACATTTCAGGCATTATCTTTCACCACGGACAACGCAGTGTCCAACGACCATCACTTAACGACCAAGAGCAGCGGCGTTTCTGTACAGTCGTCAGGCCAACAGACAAGCGACAATGTGTGAAATAACTGGAGAAATCAATGTGAGACGTACGACGAAAGTATATGTTTGGACAGTGCGGCGAAATTTGGCGTTAACTGGCTATGGAAGCAGATGACCGATGCGAGAGCCTTTGTTTAAAGGCTGCGTTTCTTCTGAGCTCGTGACCATATTGGTTGGATCCTATACTACTGGAGAAACGTGGCCGGATCAGTTGAATACCGATTTCAGTTGGTAGGAGCTGGTAGTAGGCTTGGAATGTGGTGCGGACCCCAAGTTTTCAAAGAAGCACTGTGGCCGGAATAGCTGAATCCCGACTTCAGTTGGTAGGAGCTGGTAGTAGCTTTGGAGTGTGGTGCGGACCCCAAGTTATCAACGAAGCACTGTGCAAGCTGGTGGTGGCTCTGTAATGGTGTAGGCTTTGTTTACATGGTACGTGCTGGGTCTCTGGCCCACCTGAGATAATTATGCTCGGCTACTTGGAGAAAAGTTGCAGCAATTTTGAACTTCGTGCTCCCAAACAACGATGAAATTTTTGTGGATGTCAGTGACCTGTGTCACTGGGCCAAGACTCCACGATTGATATGGAGAAGATTCTGGACCATTCGAGCAAGTGAGTTGGTCACAAAGATCTTCCGACATGAATCCCATTGAACATTTAGGGGACATAACTGAGAGATCAGTTGGTGCCCAAAATCTTGCATTGCCGCCACTTTCAAAATTACGGACGAATATGGAGGTAGCTTGGGTGCATAAATACAATTCGCAATAAGATGAATGTCATAAGCCCTAAACTTCTTGACACATTTAAGCTCTAGCAGGGGTAACAGTTTACGGTCCTGGTGGGGTTGGGAGCGGCGCGCATCTGCAGCCAGCCCGGCTGGCCGGGCTGTGGCGTGTTTGCGCGCGTGCTGCCCGGCCATAAATCTCGGCCTGGGCATTGATTGGACGGCGGCGCGGCGCGGCTGCTTGACATTCCTATTAGGGGCGCACACCACCTACCCTGCCTCATCCCCCAGCCCCTTCCCCTTAGGCCGACGGCGCCGACTGTGATGGCGACGCCATGGCGGATTACGGCCAGACCGGGAAGGCTAGGCCACGCTGAGCTGGCTGCCGCCTCCTGCTTCCAATTTATGGTCAAAAACACTGGCCGCTATCTGGGCAGGTATTCCGGTGTCCAGATAACATAGCGTCCGCGAATCCATGACTTCTCTTCCACCAAATCCTAATTTTTGCCCGCCGCCTCCTTCTTCTTTTCGCCTGTTTCTTCCACTAGGCTCAACCAGAAATACACGGTCAAGTCACATTAACCTGACCACCGCCTATGCTCACGTCAACGTTCATTAACCGGAGAGCAGGTGACCGCACTGGCAGTGATGGGTATGTAAAGTGTGGCTGAGGGACGCGGAAAGCATTGACGCAATGCGGAGACTGAACGACTTATCTGATGTGCAGAAGGGCTTGATCATTGGTGTTTCGGCTAAGGGTGGAATCATTTCCGAAGCGGTTAAGTCTGTAAACTGCTCACGTGGTTGAAGTATAACGTGCATGGAAAAATGGCGCTGTCCAGTACTGGAGCCGCAGCATGAGACAGGGCTGAACGACGGTTGTGGAAATGTGTACGGACGATTAGACGTGCAACTGTTAAATAAGTGACCGCCCAGACGAACCAAGGGCTACCAACTGTGTCTCCTCAACTGGACGTCCACTGCGTGTGGCAGCTGGAGTTTTCATATGAATAACGTTTTTATGCTTCATCAGAGCGTGACGTCACAAAGCAAACACACTGTAAAGATCCGCAGAACGGTTCAAGGGCTCATGCTGGAGGAAGGAGCATTATGGTCTGGGGGATGTTTTCATGGCATTTCCTGGTTGATCTCGTTATCCTAGAAGATTAACACAAGTATGCATCTATTGATGGGGACCACCTCTACGTGCAGTTTGTTTCCCCTAGGCACAAGCTACCAGCAGTACAATACGACATGATACGCAGCTCGCAGTGTACTAGAATGAGTTTACTATACTTCCCTCACCACCCAACTCCCCGGTTTAAAACCAGGCCGAGAATCTATGGGCCCACCTGAATCGCCCTGTTCACACCATGAATACTCATCTGGGAAACCTAGAGCAGCTTGCCACGGCACTGGAGTCAGTCCTTGTCGGTACCTTCCATAACCTCGTTGACTCTCTTCCTGCACGTCTCGCAGCTATCCGCAAAAGGTAATTATTCAGGTTTCTGACAAGTGATCACATTAATGTGAGTGAACGGTGTAGATGTTAGTGAGTAATATACACTGCTGGCCTGTGCAATTGCAACACTACGAAGGCGGCGTGGTACATTCGTCATACTGTCATGAGGTGTACTACATGCTCGGATATGCAAGTGATTAGCAGCCGTATAAAATATATAGGAGTAACGTTTATATTGTATAGATGCTATATCATAATTCCTGCTACAAGCCTGTAGAGGTTGTTTCAGGGACTCAATGTAATTGATAAGGAACCCATGTCCGTACCATCTGGATATACCGAGAGGGTGGCGCAGTGGTTCGCACACTGGACTCGCATTCTGGAGGACGAATCTTCCAATCCGCGCCGGTCATTCTGATTTAGATTTTCCTTTCCCTAAATCGCTGCCGGCCGAAGTGGCCGTGCGGTTAAAGGCGCTGCAGTCTGGAACCGCAAGATCGCTACGCTCGCAGGTTCGAATCCTGCCTCGGGCGTGGATGTTTGTGATGTCCTTAGGTTGGTTAGGTTTAACTAGTTCTAAGTTCTAGGGGACTAATGACCTCAGAAGTTGAATCCCATAGTGCTCAGAACCAACCCTAAATCGCTCCTAGCAAAAGGTCACGGCAGATCGACTCCCCCATCCTTGCAACAATCTGAGCTTGCGCTCGACCTCTAAAGACCACATTGTCGGCGGGACATTAGATTCCAGGCTTTCTTCCTTCCGTCTAGATACAAAGATCGGATCACTTCAGACCACCCGCATCACGGTGCGCACGCCGCACTGGGATAGCGATATGCACGTATAAAGATGGCTGTAGTACGGCGTACACTAGTTATAAAAGGGCGGTGCATTGCTGACCAGTGTGCTTCACAGGAGCCAGTGGCATGGGCAACGTTTCTCGTACTCGACATCGGTTACCGTCTACGTGACGTATGACGTCCATATCAGAGGCGAACGTGCGGCGCGTTCGTTGAACATCAGAGTCAGCCTACATAAGTGCAAACGTATCACTTTCTCACAGTTCTTGTGACTGGTGAGTGAAAATGGTATGCAAAGTTATAATTACAACAGGACTGAAGACGCGTCCCACTTCTCAGTTTGAAGAGGGAGATTTGAAAGTGATCCGATATTCCAACTTATTTTATATCCAAACGGTGCATTTCCAGACGTGTATATCCAAGAGCCCTCTACTCCCCACGGAAACCTCTAATACTGTAAATCCCTGTATAAGACAAGATCACGCGACAGGTTTCTCACTCATAAATCGCGTTTGAATGTTGGTTGTCTCTGAGAAGGTAGAATTATGTGTCGTGTAGGAAGGAAAACGTCTCCCGGCAATTTTGAAATTCCTCAGCAAAACGGCTTAACGTGGCTCCGGTGTATCATTCGGTGATATTGCTGCTCCCATTATTCGTGCGATCCCGACTGCCCTGCGAATATGAGCCGGCTGGTGTGGCCAAGCGGATTTTGGCGCTACAGTCTGGAACCGCGCGACCGCTACGTCGCAGGTTCGAATCCTGTCTCGAGCATGGATGTGTGTGATGTCCTTAGGTTAGTTAAGTTTAAGTACTAAGTTCTAGGGGACTGATGACCTCTGAAGTTAAGTCCCATATTGCTCAGAACCATTTGAACTATTTTTACGAATGTGAAATCGATGGGTTCAGGCGGGCCTTATCACCATCCAGAATGTCAACGGACTCGCGCATTAGCACCAGAGAGGACAGGAGTATCGTTTGCTCACCAGCGTACGAACCACGATTCAGGCAATGGGCACGTTTGCAGCAATACAAGTGTTCACACAGACCGTGGTACGCCCCCATTGTTGTACCAGCAGAGGGGAGTGTGCTAACAGTGATATGACCAACTCCTACACTGAACACAGCAGACGGACCACGTTTTCTTTCCAGACGACACGAGATTTTGTGTACAAAATCGCAATGGACGTGTCCATGTGTGTAGGCAGCGACAAGTACGAGCTTCGGCCCACCTCATTCGTCATCATTATATGGACCCAATACCTTGTGTGATGGCACTGGTTTCTCAAATGGTACAATTGGCTCTGAGCACTATGGGTCTTAACACCTGAGGTCATCAGTCCTCTAGAATTTAGAACTGCTTAAACCTAACTAACCTAAGAACATCACACACATCCATACCCGAGGCAGGATTCGAACCTGCGTCCGTAGCGGTCGCGCAGTTCCAGACTGAAGCGTCTAGAACCGCTCGGCCACAACGGCCGGCAGGGTTCTCAACACGGTCGCTTTCGGTTTACATATTCGTGAACCTGGACAGCGGGGGCTAAATTTCCGACATTTTGTCGCCGGTGGCTATCACATATTTTCCTATTAAAAGTAGCATAACTTCCTTTGTCGCTATAGGATGATTATACTGAACTCGGGTTGATGTCATGGATACCAGATTTGTCTTATTTGAACGCAGCTTAATACATTTGGAATGCTATCGGGTGCCAGCTTCGCTACTTTAAACCACCGACTGGTAATTAACGGGAATTGTGTGATCCGTGCGTAGACTGCCAATGCCACATGCATCCGGAAACCTGCCAAGTACTTGACGAATTCAAGGCATCTAGAATCGCTGTTGTATTGCATTTCTTAGGACGACTATTAATCAGATTGTCATGATTTTTGGGTCATGAATATATAGTGTCACCGCACCAGAACTCGATAAGAGAATTGGTGTTTGCGGGTAACAGAGAGAGCAGGAAATTCTACGCCACCTTTTATCCAACATTAATAAAGGTTGAATTCACAAGCACGATGCAGTACGTCATCGCCAGCTCAACACAAGCCTCGTCAGAAACTGCAGAGTCGTTTCCATCCGATGTAACGTACTCGGGAAGATAGTTCCGAAGTTCCACCCTGCAGAGCGGAAATTACCCTTCAGCGCCCTCCGCGGCTGGCGTTCTCCGATGTGACGGAGTGACAGGTGGCGACCCGGCCAGGAGTCTCTGCTAAGGAGGCCCACCGCCAGTCGACTGTTCACAGGTCAGCGGTGTTGAGAGAGAGTCGCTCAGGAGAAAGTGGTCTTGTCGTCAGTCCGATGGGTACGAGTATTCTAGCACTCGCTGTTAGTGGCCAAAGAAAGAAAAAACTTCGTTTCATAAACCCAAACGCCCTTTCCTTGCCGCGACATTGTATTTATTGACACTGCAGATGCGTTTCGCCGTTTTCATTAAAAGCATCTTCAGTGGTTTTTTTCCTAGAATAATGTAGTTTTGTTTTTACACATCATAATTATGGATTCGATATAGTTCTCACCATAATTAAGGAGAAGTTAAAGTGTTTAGGATCTATAAATATCACATGTAAAATTCGATTCTTCTTATCCTTGACGACTTTGTGATTCTGTCTGTGTGTATGTTTGTTTCTTAAGCTGGTCTCTTTATCACAGTTTTAGCTCTGGTTCGAAAATTTTCTGATAATTTTTCGTTCCTGTTCCTCTCTTCCTTTGTGCGCAATTTTGTCTGTCTCTTTTTTCGCACTGTATACTGTACTTCTGGAAGTATGGTTGTCTTGTATTAATTCTGCACAAATAGATATGGATTTTTTTGTTGTAGCCCTTTTGCAGTTTTATGAAGCGTTTTTTATTGGCCTCTTCATCAGTCCCTGATGTTTGAAAGTTTCTCCTAAGTATCTCAAATGAAAGCCTTGTCAGGAGAATCTCCCACTCTAGAGCGTTTTATGAAACAATAAACCAATTTTTCGTGCGATTTTCTGCAGTTTTATACGGTATGTTTGGTTTCCTGTTGCTCTCAAGAATTTCGAGACTGTCCGCAAATGTTGTGGCTTCCCGGCTGAATCATATTTCCGTTCATAAGCCAATTTCGAGTCTTTCAACTTCTTTTTCCCATGCCAAGATGATGATGATGATGATGATTGGTGTTTTAGGGCGCACAACAGCGAGGTTATCAGCGCCCGCCCATGCCAAGATATTTTTTCAAGTGTGATGTTAAAAACTAAATTGTGAGACAGTCATCCTGCTCCACTCCTGTTTTGCCATCAAATGATTCACTATTTCTGTACCGAATTTACTTTTGAGTTTGTGTTAGGCAGTTTTCCTGGAAGGATGTCGCCTGCCGTTCGGTCGATGACAAACTCTTCAAGTCTTCTCGCGTGTCAAAGAGTATCTGTGGAGTCAGAAAACTTCAAGTACATAAAATTGATCATCGTATTTCTGACGATTCGCATGTTAAGTATCGTCAGATTAGAGATCTGTTCTTTCCAGGGATGATCATTGGGTAAACTTGCCTGGACCTCTCGTATTCGGGGTCAGCTGCTGTTTAGTCTGTTTGAGGCGACTTTCCGGAGAGTATTGTGTGACTGACTGGAGATCGATTCATCCGTAATGATGTGTGTCTGTTTATACTCGCTGTGGGTGGTTGAGGGCATATCCCCATTCAGAGGTAATTCATTCAGATTTCTGTTGCAGCAGTTCCGTCTTCTTCCATGGCTCTGTTGTTTCTCAGTAATTCAATAACACCTGGTATTTTCTTGATGACTGATGGTTCTGAATCGGGAGTAAGCGTGGTCTTTTCGAACATTTTCTCCCTGGGGAATTTCGCTGTTGGGAAGTTCGTTGAAATAGTGCGCAAGTATCTGGCGGTTATTTTTGGCAACTGTATCATTAAAGAACTTTATTTTGTGCACACATTGCAGCATAAATTGTAAAAAGTATGAATGGTTAGATACAAGAGTGGATGCCACAGTGTTATCCTTACGAGGTAAAAGCATGCATAAATAAATAAACAAGTAAATATTTCTGATGAACATTTCTCTTATCGCTGTTATTGAGACTGACCACTTCCGGCACCCACACTAGCTCGCGGAGGCGACGTCGAGACTGGTCCTGGATATTGTGTGGAATATGTAAACTCGTTACGCGGTAAAGGTGTTTCGCTGTTGTCTTGTATGAAACTCATCCTTCCATTTAACAGCAGTTTCTTCTTCAGTACTGTGTGCGAAATACCTCTCCTCAGAAAAATGTGTATTTTGAATTTAAATTGCGACCAGTCAGAATTTTTTTGCGTATTAAATGTTGGTTAAGGCAAACGGTTGTTTTCCAATTACAGCTAATAGCTGTTCTCTTCGAAAATACAAAATACCGTTTCGGTTGCTGTGGTGGACTGGAGACACTATAAAAAAATAAACTGAATCGCAATTCGAGCGCTTACGGATACGTACAAATTTTCCGCAACGATAACTTTTAAAGAAATGAAATTGATACCCGATATTGATTAGTAAATTCATCCGACGCCACAAAACCCGTTCTCCATGAAAATTAATTCTGCGACATTCGCACGCGAGCCGTCCGCGTTCCGGTCTGACAGACCATTTATACTTCGGCCGGTACGCGGAAGAGAACCGCTTTCAGAAACAATAAGCGGCCGAGATGAATGTGTAATGGCTGTAATTACGGCTGATGACGGCCGCGGCATAAACACAGGCGGTGTTTTGCAAGATTAATTGTCTTGGTATGCTGTTCCAGTTGTCAGGCCTCAAATATTGACTGCTCTGTCTGTGGAACAGCCTTCTAAACTTCAGCGGTTAGCTCTGTAGTTTGGGTTTCAGTAAGCGCTATTAAAGGCGCAGAAATGAACTATTCCGCGGACACTTTTTTGCGTCCAACAAACATAAATAGCGAAGTCTAATTTTTCCAGGACACCACACTGTTAGTATTGTATTACGATAATAGGTACTTCTTGTTTGTTGAAAGTGATTGTTAGCATACTGACTAGTCCAAAGCCCTCGACTCATCGATGAATCCTTCTCCGTCTTAACGAGCGAAATGGCAAAGTGTTCGACATTGGACACGCGTTCCCAAGGACGGCGGTTCAAATCTCCATACTTCCATTCAGATTTATATTTGCCGTGGTTTCATCGCTTAAGGCAAATGCTGGCAAGATGACTTTCAAAATGGCACGACAGATTCCCTACCACAACCTGATCTTCTCTGTCCATGGGTTTCTAATTAGTTCCGAGTTTCTGTGCTCCTGCTGATTTTACGCCGTCTCAGCAGCTGCAGTTCTGGAGAGTTTCATTCATTACAGTGTTACTATCCTCAATAGTTTCCTGTGATTAGGAATAACGACGCACTTTAATATGCAAACAAAGAGGAAAATGGCTCTGGTGTTATCTCCTACGAAAAGTAAATTTCCAACATGCATCCACTGTTGCATTTTTTTCGGAATTTTGTGTTCAGTTCTTGAGAGTTTATTTTAGCGTACGGTAGTAATCAGAGCCACAACAAGTAGATGGCGGGCCACACGGCTTTTTAGTAAACAAACTAAGAGATGTAGTTCAGTATAATGTGAGATTAGGAGTGCAAGAATGACCTTCGGTTTCTTTGTATAGTCACGACAGATTTCTGGGCTGCCAGTCCCATTCTCACGAGAGAAACTACCCATCGCAGCCCCCTTAAATGTGCTGGTAAGATGGCCTAGTGGATAACTCGTCAAAAACTGAACACAGATCAAGCATGAAAACAGTAATAAGGTATACTGAACTGTAAAAAAGCAGCAAAACAAAAAAAAAGTGACCGGGCCAACCTTACCAAATGCAATGCCGAGAGAAATTGACAGTTGCGACGTCGTGGTTAAGTGGTATGGCGTTGAGTTTTGAACACTCCTCATCCGGTTTACTATCCTTCATTTCATATGTTTTTATTTTCTTTACAACATTACGAACTGTCCATCCGGTCAGTGAAATGTTTGTTCTCTTTCTGCAGGCTTGGCAGTTATCATACCATACACGGGTCATAGAGTGAGTCGTGTGGTAAGTTTATATTACCGTGGCAAGTCAATATGATGAATAGTGATAGCAGAGGAGATACCACACAGACATCTTACATAAATGAAAACAAATAAACGGGTGTGAACTATGTTAAAACAAAGAAATTCAACAGTCAAAACTTCGAAAACGGAACACAAGTTCAAAAACGCTAAAAACATACGTTAACAGAGCACAGGGAAGCTGTGTGATTGTGAAACTGTTGCGTTCATTTGTTGCAGCTTATGTGACAAATTATTACGTTTTCATCATTCCCTTGGGAGTGATCACGCATCATACGAACACCTAAATCTGGCAAGGAGTCATATCTCATTTACAAAATTAAGTGCGCCGGTAAGAGATTCCTATCCTATGACACATGGACTGTCACTAATGCCATGTATGACACACGAGACGCGTTTTACGGTGGAGGATTCGGTTGACATGTCACTTTGTCATCAAAAGTTAGCGGTTCCCATTGGAAAGACACTTCGTTACGCCTGCTAATAGAGTAGTTGTGTAAAATCAACTGTCATTATAGGTCCCTACCTCACACCTCGCTGTTGCAGACGGACGTCACACCACGACTCAGACAAAAATTTGAATACAGTGAACAGCGTGAAAAAAAAAAAGACGCTTGACAGTCCATAACCATTACCACTTAACCACGACGCCGCTGCACTTTTAGGCTGCTCTATATTGTAAAATGGTTCAAATGGCTCTGAGCACTATGCGACTTAAAGTCTGAGGTCATCAGTCGCCTAGAAGTTAGATCTAATTAAACCTAACTAACCTAAGGACATCACAGACATCCATGCCCGAGGCAGGATTCGAACCTCCAGACTGTATCGCCTAGAACCGCACGGCCACTCCGGCCGGCTCTATATTGCACTTTTTGTCCTTGGACCGTTCACTGTTTCTATTTTGCTTTTTTTTTCACAGCTCAGTACACCACCTTCCTGTTTTCATACTTGATCTGCGTTCAGCTTTTGACGAGCTGTCCTTTGGGCGCGTTTACCACTAAATCTGAGGGGGGTGCGAAGGGGAGTTTCCCTTCTTAGATGCACCTAGTGTATACAGGGTGTCCCAATAAAACACCACAAACTTTGAGGACAGGCTCCTTGCACCAACTTGTGAAAAAAGTCTAGTAAACAAGAGCTTTAAACCTTAAGAGATATGGGCATTTGTTTATTTTCGATACTATGTGTACAAATGTGTGTGAATTCTTATGGGACTTAACTGCTAAGGTCATCAGTCCCTAAGCTTACACACTACTTTACCTAAATTATCCTAAGGACAAACACACACACCCATGCCCGAGGGAGTTTCCGAACCTCCGCCGGGACCAGCCGCACAGTCCATGGCCGCAGCGCCCCAGACCGCACGGCTAATCCCGCGCGGCCGATACTATGAAACATATCTTTTCTACTGCAGGCTCTTTGCTTTTCATATTTTGGGATGAGGTAGTATGGACCAAAATAATAAAAAATGTATATTAAAAATGAGATGTAAAACGCCTACCTTAAGAGCCATATGAGCACTTGTTCAACAGAAGGGATGTGTTTCACACTATTTAATATGAACAAATGCTCATAGCTGTTATGGTATGCATTTTAGAGCCCATGTTTACCAGACACTTATCACTTATTTCTGCACAAAAAGCTTGTCCCTAAGGCTTGTCTGTGTTCTTATGGCAAACCCTGTATGCTTCTAATCGACATGAGTGAGGTTTTCCCTAGAATCACACATTCTTGTCATCACCTCCCAGCAGTAGTATGCAACACTACACAGGGTGTCCCTCCCACGCGTCGTCAGGCTGATTTTCCCTTATGTTTAGGCAGATATTATCAATTTCGTTTTTGCAGCGTGTAGCCGCAGTCAGCGCAACAGAATACTGCACATCGCGTCTTTCATACGACCCCTAGTCTCGATGGAAAGCGTAGGTTTGTTTCCCATTACAAACAAAATGTTTTTTTTTTTAAGCGAAATTGCATGTGCCCATTTGACAGAGCGGTCCGAAATCAGGGCATACGACATTCGTTTTATCAATATATGTATTAGCGGGGCCTTGAGGCCGTGTGGTTCTAGGCGCTTCAATCCGGAACCGCGCTGCTGCTACAGTCGCAGTTTCGAATACTGCCTTGGGCATGGATGTGTGTGTGGTGTCCTTAGGTTAGTTAGGTTTAAGTAGTTCTAAGTCTAGGGGACTGACGACCTCAGATGTTAAGTCCCATAGTGCTTAGAGCAATTTGAACCATTTTTTGATAAAATAAATGTCGTAGTAGACCAAATTCCGCTTTAAAAATAATTTCATTTGCAGCGGAAAACAAACCGGTGCCATCCGTCGACACTAGGTGTCGTATGAAAAACGTGATGAGTAGTATTTGCTAGGGCTGGCTAAACCTACAGAATGCAAACACGAAATTGCAAGAGAAAATTCGTCTGACGATTCTGACGATGGACACGCGGTATACTGTTGCACACTACTGCCGGACGGTAACGACAGCAAACTATGATTCTAGGAAAAATATACCTCACATCGATTGGCTGTATTACACCTGGTATATCTGAGGATAGTAGTTCCGAAATCGATCGTGACTCCATTCGGGGTTTTATGTAATATCAAATTAACAGATATGTACATAAATACATGATCAACATTGGTGAAATATGGAAATAAAAATGTAATGAACCTACACTACATGTGAAACCCAAAATTTTATTTCACTTTTGCTGGAAAATGTAAGTTCAGAGGTACGCTAGTCAAATACCTATGTTAATTCGTAATAATTTCCCATCTGCTACAAAGTACTGAAGTAAAAGTGTCTCCTGTTCAAGCAGTTAAATCACAACAGAACAGGAAGTAGAAGGTATTTCTCCGCAATATGGTGAGCGGTAGTGATGTTCAGTCCCAATGGGGCACTGTTGGGGCCACTGCTGTTTCTTATTGATATAAATGATATGCCTTCTAGTATTACAGGTGATTCAAAAATATTTCTGTTTGCTGATGACACCAGCTTGGTAGTGAAGGATCTTGTGTGTAATACTGAAACAGTATCAAATAATGTAGTTCATGAAATAAGTTCGTGGCTTGTGGAAAATAATTCGATGCTAAATCACAGTAAGACTCAGTTTTTACAGTTTCTAACTCACAAATCAACAAAAACCGATATTTTGATCAGCCAAAATTGGCATATTATAAGCGAGACGGAACAGTTCAAGTTCCTGGGCGTTCGGATACATAGTAAGCTGTTGTGGAAAGCCCATGTTCAGGATCTTGTTCAGAAACTAAATGCTGCTTTATTTACCATTAGAACAGTATCTGAAATAAGTGACAGTTCAACACGAAAAGTAGTCTACTTCGCATATTTTCATACGCTTATGTCGTATGGTATTATTTTTTGGGGTAATTCTTCTGATTCAAAAAGGGTATTTTTGACTCAAAAACGGGCTGTTCGAGCTATATATGGTGTAAGTTCGAGAACCTCTTGTCGACCCCTATTCAATAGTCTGGGAATTCTGACATTGCCCTCACAGTATATATTTTCTTAAATGTCGTTTGTTGTTAGCAATATTAGCTTATTCCCAAGAGTTAGCAGCTTTCACTCAGTTAATACTAGGCAGAACTCAAATCTGCATGTGGAATGCACTTCCTTGATTCTTGTCCACAAAGGAGTGCAGTATTCTGCTGCATCCATTTTCAATAAGCTACCACAAGAACTCAAAAATCTTAGGAGTAGCCCAAACACTTTTAAATCTAAACTGAAGAGTATCCTCAAGGCTCACTCCTTCTGTTCTGTCGAGGAGCTCCTGGAAGAGCTGCAAAATTAAGCAAATTCCAGTGTTATATTGTTGATTTCCTTTATTTAAACTTACGACTTGTCGCCTGAATATGTTTCTTATATTTCATTTTATCTGTTTCTACTATCGTGCTATAATTTCATGTATTGACTCGTTCCATAACCATGGAGACTTCTCCTTAATTTGGTACCACGGAACAATAAATAAATAAATAAAATGGAACTGCATGCGCAGTCAATTGTAATATACTTTCCCAAATGTTCTGTTGCCATGCACTGCGTTCTGTCTGAAACATGTTTTTTTAAATAGAGAAAGATCGCTCAGCTTCGCAAGAAGTCAAGATAGCATATTTGTTCAGAGATATCGTGCTAGGAATAATATCCTTAAGGGTTCTACAAGTTCACCATTAAATAAGCGACACAAAATAACAGGATTTGAATATCCACCGTCTTCATTACGCACAGATTGCAGTTCACTGGAAACTTCACATCCACTTCACGTTGTACAGCACTGACCTTCAAACTGCGGCTTCCATTATTGCCACAGCACACAGCATCTTGGAGTGGCATACTTGATGTTTCCAGTTTCTTGATACTGTCGAGAAGCCAGCTGAAGTGACATGCATGTTATGCATCTGAACTGGGCACTAAGATTGTTGAAAAGAATTCTCTCACAGACACTGCAGCACCGGAAGGAAAGTTCTCCATCACTGACTTCACAACTTCGAAGTGCTTAGAGTACAAAATGACAGCCTCATTCCGTGTTGCCCACCTTGTTATCACTGGCTCCGGAGGCAGAGGTACCTCATGCAGCTACTTCATTTAGCCTCGTACACGATAACGACATTTCAAGAAAACCTCCTTCGT
Organism: Schistocerca cancellata; assembly: GCF_023864275.1. NCBI lineage: Eukaryota > Metazoa > Arthropoda > Insecta > Orthoptera > Acrididae > Schistocerca > Schistocerca cancellata. Next base: position 95,735,574 of record NC_064631.1, on the reverse strand, counting down.
TGATGATATCAGTGTATTTACTTCTGGGAATTAAACAATGGAAACTTCAGGTGGGAGTATCAACAGCGTAGGAAAATATTGATTGATACTTACCGTAAACATGGCACGTTAAGTTGCAGATAGACAAACTCAAGACACTTAACGAAGCTTCCGGCCACAGCCCTCATCAGAAAAAGCGAAACACACTCCATTCGTACACACAAGAAAACGCACCTCACGCACACATGTCGGTCAACTCCGGCAGCTCGGCTCAAACTGTACAAAAATTCCGCAATAATATTAAAATATGTGTAATTATGTAGTACAGGTGAAATATGGTGTTTACCTCAAATACGTAGAAATGCGTAATTTAAAAATTTGTAATTAGCTTCCTTCCATTGTAGTCAGCCGACAGTTTAATTTTTATTATAAATATAAACAAAGGAACAGAGTATGTAATTACAGAAAATCCGGGACCTAATCAGGATACACCGCAGAGAAACTGACGATCATTCTTGCAGTCAGAGCTTTTATTCCTAATCTCAACTTATCACACGACTGCGTCCCCGCTTTCCATGACGATGAAAAGTCTGAATTCAATATAGTTCATGAGTTACTTTTTTTTTTTCAATTGAGCGCTGGGCGATGCTGTGGCGAAAGCTCCAATGTAAATAAATTTTGCTGCTTTTCAAAATGGCATCTCCACTAGCATAAAATGTAGTATATGCTCGCACGATGGTTTCGGCACAACACGACACTTAAAAGTTGGCAAATCCTGAATATGAAAACAAACCAACAAATATCTTAAAATAAGATACCAGGAGCTACACGCAGAATAATTTTAACTCGTTGTAAGTAAAATGTATCTCGAGACAGACCTACGAAATTTGAAAGACGGGAGGAGTGCTTTGAGTCACAGTGCTCAGGGTACATTTGCGAAATAGTAGAAGTTGTTACAGGGGCCGGCCGTTGTGGCCGAGCGGTTCTAGGCGCTTCAGTTCGGAATCACGCGACCGCTACGGTCGCAGGTTCGTATCCTGCCTGGGGCATGGATGTGTGTGATGTCCTTAGGTTAGTTAGGTTTAAGTAGTTCTAAGTTCTAGGGGACTGATGACCTCAGATGTTAAGTCCCATAGTGCTCAGAGCCATTTGAACCATTTTTTTTGTTACAGGGGGAGGGGGGGGGATAATGAGTGACAGAGTCCGCTCGGGGTCTGGGTGTTGTGTTGTTCTCATCTTTCATGATTGACACGCAAGTCACCCAACGTGGCATCAACTGGAAACAATTGCAACTCGGCAACCGAACTCCTGAATATCAATACCATTTGATCATTTCACTTCATTTCATGTCCAAGCCCTGTAGGTAAATTCAAGGAATTATAATAACACGAGAATGAAAGGAATACACCTTAAAGGTGGCGCAGTGGTTAGCACACTGAACTCGCATTCGGGAGGACGACGGTTCAATCCCGCGTCCGGTCATCCTGATTCAGGTTTTCCGTGATTTCCCTAAATCGCTCGAGGCAAATGCCGGGATGGTTCCTTTGAAAGGGCACGGCCGACTTCCTTCCCTAATCCGGTGAGACCGTTGACCTCGTAGTTTGGTCTCTTCCCCCAAACAACCCAACCCAACCAACCCAACACCTTAAAACAGTTCATGTAATGTGCAGCAGATGACACTCGAGGTACACCAAGCACGATATGCGTAGTTTTTAGCGATAGCCAATGATGAACTGCTCTTTGTAGTAGCTGTCCTTCACGTCTGACTATGATCAGAATCGTTAAGCAATTGAAAGGATATTTTAGCATATTTTTTCTGTATTCAGACAGTGTGGTTCTTTACAAAAAAAAAAAATCTTAATGAATATTTTGAGGATGGCTGTCTTAAGTTTTCGATTCCTTGAATTTAAAGTGCAGCGTTATTGCCTGCGCGATGTATTCGCGAGGCACAGCTATTATGAAGAGACCCCTACCTGCTGAAGACGGCCGGGCCCTCCAGTGGGCACATTTTTAGCGGAATTCGCGGCGCTCCAGCCGGCAGGTGGGTGGGTAGCCCGACGCCCCGGCGGCTCCGCGCGTCGCTTTTAAACTTTAACGCTGGTGGAGCCGGCAGCCGGCGGCCGGCGTCTTCTTTCACTGAGGCATTCACGCAAACGGCGCTCGCCTCGCCTCACCTCCCCTGGCCTGGTCGAAACAAGCTCTCTGCCGCCGCGATCTGCGTCTGAACGGCGGGACGAGTGGACGGCCGACCGCAGTGGCAAAGAACTCGCGCCGTCTCGGCGGCTGAACAGACCTCTCTCTCTCAGCACTGACGAGGTAGTAAAGCCGACTAAAAAGCAGAAAAGAAGAAGAAAAAGGAGGAGGAGAAGGGGATAAGGAGGAGAAGGAAAAGGCAAAGGGAAAGGGGAAGAAGAAGAAGAAGCAGTACAAGAGAAAAGAGAAAGGGAACAAGAAAGAGTGGAATACTGTTGGTCCTTTGTATATCGTTAAAAAGTTAAAAGGGTGTACAATCGCAGTTGCAAGGTACGTATTTAACGGCTTCCAAAAGCAACAAAGATCTGAATTTCAGTATTTCACTTGATTCCTAACCCAATTTAAAAATCTATAAAACTGTAATAATCTACACCATTACACATGTATAGTTTCACGTTAAAGTTGTAACAAGTTAAGTCAAGTACTTCAGTTGGAGCCTATTTGTATGTCATGAGGCAGCGAAACTCAGGTTGCGCAAATTATTCTGGTTATATTCATCCAGTATTTGAGAATGGGAGCACCTGGCGACTTCTTACAATTTTTACAAATAATTTCAAACCTGAAACATGGTTGGTTCAGATGGCTCTGAGCACTATGGGACTTAACTTCTGAGGTCATCAGTCACCTAGAACGTAGAACTACTTAAACCTAACTCATAACCTACGGACATCACACACATCCATGCCCGAGGCAGGATTCAAACCTGCGACCGTAGCGGTCGCGCGGTTCCAGACTGTAGCGCCTAGAACCGCTCGGCCACACTGGCCGGCACGTGAAACTTCCTAGCGGTTTAAAACTGTGTGCCGGACCGAGACTCGTACTCGGGACCTTTGCCTTTCGCGGGCAAGTGCTCTACCAACAGAGCTACCCAAGCACGACTCACGTCCCGTCCTTCACAGCTTTAATTCCGCCAGTACCTCGTCTCCTCCACTTTTAATCTGCCAGGAAGTTTCATATCAGCGCACACTCCGCTGTAGAGTGAAAATTCCACTCTAAATTTCAAACCTATTCGAAACATTTTCTCGCTAACATCCACCACTATATTTTCCCTTTCAGTGCAGTGAAACTTCAGCACGACGCATGACGGTTTAATTTGTTACTTCTTTACTACTAACTGTAGTCACAACTGATTCTATAGACAGTATCCGCGTATACCGCTGAATGTAACTACAAAATTATATCATTCTGCGACACGGTTCATCAGATACTAAGTCACAAATAATGGGCTGCATGAAGGGCTAGTCTTTGGGTCTTCAAACATAATAGTTTTACAATAAATTAATTACACTCGAATCCAGGCGAACCCGTTGAGCACAATGATAGCTGAATATGGAAACGGAGAAAAGAACAGCAGTCAGTCACCACATCCATCGTTTTATTGCAGCAGATCTAGATTTCAACAATTACATGGTCAGTTTCAGTGCAAGTAACAACAGGTGACATTATTACAAAGCGTCGCATAGTAAACGTAAAGACAGGGGTTCCGCAAGGTAGCATATTAGGGCTTCGTCTGTCCACAACACGTTAGACAACCAATCGTTATCTTCTCCCATTTTTTTAAGGGTCCCACACTACAAATGCTCTCCGTGTCATAAAATCGGTGGCTAACAGTTCAAGATGACGCTGGAATTCGTACGGATAGCATTGGAGGGTACACTTTGATGCTCTCCAGACAGCAGCTCAAAAATGGTTCAAATGGCTCTGAGCACTATGGGACTTAACTTCTGAGGTCATCAGTCCCCTAGAACTCAGAACTACTTAAACCTAACTAACCTAAGGACATCACACACACATCCATGCCCGAGGCAGGATTCGAACGTGCGAACGTCGCGGTCGCGCGGTTCCACATTGTACCGCTTACAACCACTCGGCCACTCCGGCCGGCCCAGACAGCAGCACCTGGAATGCCCGGGCGACATGCGACTTCACGAGCGCTGGCTTCACCATGCAGTGATGAACCCACAAAGGTCGTCAGGTTTTGCATCACCCACGTTCCCACAACTCTTGAAGATAGACGTTGACTGTGGATATTGTATCACAGACACAGACACTTTGACTTAAGAGATGGCCGGCCGGTGTGGCCGTGTGGTTCTAGGCGCTTCAGTATGGAACCGTGAGACTGGTTCGAATCCTGCCCCGGGAATGGATGTGTGTGATGTCCTTAGGTTAGTTAGGTTTAAGTAGTTATAAGTTCTAGGGGACTGACGACCTCAGATGTTGAGTCCCATAGTGCTCAGAGCCATTTGAATTTTTTGTTAAGAGATGTCACTAAACACGCCCAAAGATATAAACAACCATGCATGAACCGCGCCTATTAGGCGGAGGGAGTCCGACAGTTTATCGGTTCCAGTCATTCAGTCATTCCACCTGGAAGGAGGTAATGGCTCATGTAGCCTGTAATTCAACCATGCCTAGACGGTCAATACCGCGGTTCGATCTCGTTACTTCGTGCCAGGAAGGGCTCTCAACAAAGGAAGTGTCCAGGCGTCTCGGAACCAAAGTGATGATGTTCGGACATGGAGGAGATAGAGGGACAGGAACTGTCGATGACATGCCTAGCTCAGGCCGCCCAAGGGCTACTACTGCAGTGGATGACCGCTACCTACGGATTATGGCTCGGAGGAAACCTGACAGTAACGCCACCATTTTGGATAATGCTTTTCGTTTAGCCACAGGACGTCGAGTTACAACTCAAACTGTGCGCAGTAGGCTGCATGATGCGCAACTTCACTCCCGATGTCCACGGCGATGACCATCTTTGCAACCACGACACCATGCAGCGCGGTGCAGATTGGCCGAACAACATGCCAAATGGACCGCTCGGGATTGGCATCACGTTCTCTTCACCGACGAGTGTCGCATATGCTCTCAACCAGGCAATCGTTGGAGACTTGTTTTGAGGCTTCCCGGTCAGGTGAATGCCGTAGACACACTGTCCAGCGAGTGCAGCAAGGTGGAGTTTCCCTGGTGTTTTGGGGTGGCATTATGTGGGGCCAACGTACGCTGGTAGTGGTAATGAAAGGCGCCGTAATGGCTGTAAGATACGTGAATGCCATCCTCCGACAGATAGTGCAACAATATCGGCAGCATACTGGCGAGGAATTCGTCTTCATGGACGACAATTCTCGCCCCCACAGTGCACATCTCATGGTCGACTTCCTTCAGGGTCACGACATCCCTCGACTAGAGTGGCCAACATGTTCTCCACACATGAACCCTACCGAACATGCCTGGGATAGATTAAAAAGAACCGTTTATGGGCGACGTGGCCCACCAACCACCCGGAGGGATCAACGGCGAATCGCCGTTAAGGTGTGGGAGAATCTGTGCCAACAGTGCTTTGAGGAACTTGTGGATAGGAGGCCACGACGAATACAGGCATCATCAATGCAAGATGACGTGCTACTGGATATCAGAGGTACCGGTGTGTACAGCAACCTGCACCCCCCCCCCCCCTCCCCCTCTGAAGGTATGGTGGTACAACATTCAATGTGTGATTTTCATGAGCAATGAAAAGGGCGGAAATGATGTTTATGTTGGTCTCTATTCCAATTTTCTGTACAGGTTCCGGAACTCTCGGAACAGAGGTGATGGAAAACTGGAGTAGTTTTATTTTTTCCGCCCTGTCAGAACCAGAGGTGCCTCTTCTGCTGGCTTCATTTTCACAGTGCGATCTCGGAGTGTATTACACATCGAGAGGACATAAACACGGTAAGAGTTGGTATAACACAGCACGTGTCGCCTGTAATATTCCCAGAGAGCAGTGGGAGCACCTAGTGTCCTCCGGATACGCTGTCCCGGCATGGCTGCGCTCCATCGCCATTATCACATTACGTCACTGAAGAAAAAAGAGGCCGTGATGCATGGACGTATGCAGCGGTGGGCGGCAAATTCGATTCCGGCGCGCGGGCTAGAGCGGCATTAGGTAATTACGCCTTGTCACGGGCCAGCCGATCTGACAATCAATTACGTGCCACGGCGAACCTCTGTAGCGTCACAACACGTTACCGCGACTGGCAGCCGTCACAATAAGGCGAGATTTCGCCAGCTTAGGCCGGCGCGCCGAATCAGTTTTGCCCATTCAGCCGCCGCTCCACAGACCGCATGCGCATCGGATGTGTTACCGGGAAATGAATCTCCGCAGGCCGCTAATGTCTCCGGCGTTGTTCACACGAAGATAATGCGCGCCGCGTAGCACGTGTCGGGACCAATGAAAAGCAGACGTTCGGGAACCAAATTTTCGATAAGTGGTGCAACTGTTCGCTTAAAAGGTTTATGCGTATTCAGCGTGTTTCACAATTTCTATTACAGGTTTCTAAGGTTGTAGACGGAACTCAGCAGGTAAGGGTTTAATAAGGAACCCGTGACGGGAAATGTACCATTTGGATGAAAATATACTCCGAGACAAATGAAAGACGCACCACGAAAGGATTATCCGAATGAGACGGAAATCGGTTGATGTGATGTTCATGTACAAACAAATGATTATAATTTCGGAAAAAAATGGACAATTTGTTGAGGAGGAAGAGATTCACAAATTGAGCAAGTCAGTAACGCGTTGGTCCACCTCTGGCCCTTAAGCAAGCAGTTATTCGGTCAGCTTGGCATTAATTGACAGAGTTAATGGATTTTTCGATGCAATAATTTACCAACGGCTTTGTTTGTATTGCAGAAATTTATTTTATGAACTTCTATGTGCTACCAGTTTCGGCATTACTTTGATGCCATCTTCAGGCCCCACACGTCATAGTCGTAAAATCGCTATACACGGAAGGAGCCATATAACTAGATCGTTATGCAACAGTTCGTGGTGGCCAGGCGATACAGACTGTTTCCATTAGCCACATTGGTTAGAAAATCGGTGGTGGTGTTGGTGGTGGCATGCATGTTTGTGTGTAGTGATTGTATTCTATTAGTCAGTAGTGATTCCACATTAGCTGATGGCCGCCCTCCCCTCACTTCTTTCGCCATTGCCATCTGTTGCCCCCCCCTTCCCTATTTTATCAACATCTTTAGCACATAACTAAACTGCAGAATGAAAGAGTTTTATTGAAAAGCTTTTATTTTTAAAAAGGATGAAAGGTGAATGATATTTATTTTGTGTGTGTAAGGGTGGAGGGGGGGGGGGGGGGCTGGTGTTAGAACGGATGACGAATGAATCCGTGGTGCACCGCAGTTGCTCCCCACAAAGCCTTCCTCAGGTAATAAAGCTAGCATTACTCCTCTCCATTCCAGCAATTACTTGATCTGCAACACTGCATCCCCTATTTAAAATCAACCAGGTTAAAAGTGTGCACAATACTTATTGTTCATAAATCACTTCATTGCTGCACTCCTTGCTTCCGAACTGTCAGAAATTTGAAGACTTCAAGCTGTTAATGCTTGCTGTCTGACCACAACTACTAATAGTAAAAGTAATAATAATAATAATAACAAACCCCGTGGAGGCCCGGGAAAAGAATAGGCCTTTGGTATGTTCTGCCAGTCGTAAAAGGCGACGAAAAGAACAAACCACTAATAGGGCTAACCCCCCCATTTAATGTGATTAGTTGGTTCAGGACAGAACTAAAGAAGCTTCGCACAAGCGCCGTCATGGTCGGGGACGACGTTTGAACCCTATGCCCGCCCACAATGGTAACGACACTGCTAGCCAACTGGAAAATGATTTAAATCCAAATAGAGGTGTTTTGCAGGATATGCTTCCTGCAGCCACCCTAGAAGGAAAACAAAGACAGAGGATGAGATGGTCAGGTGAAGTTAATCAACACCTCATGTTCTGTTATTACCAAGCAACAAACCTAGGAACCAACACAACTGGATACAGATCACAAGTATACACAACATTTGTTATCAGATACCCAGAATTAAAATATTTAACAGAACAACGACTAGCTGATCAGATCCGTGTAATAATCAAAAATAACGGGATACCCCAGTCAGAATTAGAAAACATCAAACAACAAGTACAACAAATACTGGAACAAAATAATGTGCAATCAGAAGAAGAAGAAAATACAGTAATGGACTCAAACATCCCAGAGCAAACAAACAAAGAACAACATGCATCAATTAAACAATCAGAGGAAAACGAAATCTTAAGACAGCCACCAGAACAAGCACAAGTAGAACTCGAAGTAACACACATGTTAGATATAGAAGAGAAATTTCAGCTGACATATATAGAATACAAAGACACAAATACAGACATTAGACCATTCTTGCACAGACCGCCAAATAACCCACAAGTCGAAACAATAATAAAAGTTATCAAAACAATCATACACAACAAAATAAATGAAAACACAACTATGGAAGAGTTACAACTACTGGTTTATATAGGAGCACTCACTACACTAAATATACACACTAAGCAGAGATCAGAACCAACCAACACACAGAAGAAACCCACAAAACCGGCATGGCAACACAGGCTACAGGTCAGAATAGAAAAACTGGGAAAAGACATCGGACAGCTAACACAATTTATAAGGAATGGAATGTCTGAGAAAAACCTAAAAAGGTTAAGTAAAATCTCACAAGAAGCGATAGAGCAATTAGATGAAAAGAAGCAGAAATTACAAGTACTGGCCAAACGACTTAGAAGATACAAAAAAAGTGAAAACAGAAGGAAACAAAACCAAACATTCAACACAAACCAAAAGAAATTTTACCAGACAATAGATAAAACACACATTAAAATAGACAATCCACCAAACATAACAGACATGGAACACTTCTGGAGCAACATATGGTCAAACCCGGTACAATATAATAGGCATGCACGGTGGATACAAGCAGAAACAGATACATACAAAAAGGTGCCACAAATGCCTGAAGTGATAATTTTGCAACATGAAGTCACCCAAGCAATTAATTCTACTCACAATTGGAAAGCCCCTGGAAAAGATAAAATAGCAAATTTCTGGCTAAAGAAGTTCACCTCAACACATTCACATCTAACTAAATTATTTAACAGTTACATTGCAGACCCACACACATTCCCTGATACACTTACACATGGAATAACTTATCTGAAACCTAAAGATCAAGCAGATACAGCAAACCCAGCTAAATATCGCCCCATAACATGCCTACCAACAATATACAAAATATTAACTTTAGTTATTACACAGAAATTAATGACACATACAACTCAGCACAAAATTATAAATGAAGAACAAAAAGGCTGTTGCAAAGGAGCACGAGGATGTAAAGAGCAACTGATAATAGATGCAGAGGTGACATATCAAGCTAAAACTAAACAAAGGTCGTTACACTACACATACATTGATTACCAAAAAGCTTTTGACAGTGTACCCCACTCATGGTTACTACAAATATTGGAAATATACAAAGTAGATCCTACATTGATACCGTTCCTAAACATAGTAATGAAAAACTGGAAAACCACACTTAATATCCAAACAAATTCAAATAATATCACATCACAGCCAATACAGATTAAGCGTGGAATATACCAAGGAGACTCATTAAGTCCTTTCTGATTCTGCCTTGGTCAGAACCCACTATCCAACATGCTAAATAATATAAATTATGGATACAATATTACTGTAACATACCCACACAAAATCAGATATTTGCTATACATGGATGATCTAAAACTACTGGCAGCAACAAATCAACAACTCAACCAATTACTAAAGATAACAGAAATATTCAGCAATGATATAAATATGGCTTTTGGAACAGACAAATGTAAGAAAAATAGCATAGTCAAGGGAAAACACACTAAACAGGAAGATTACATATTGGATAACCACAGCGACTGCATAGAAGCGAAGGAAAAAACAGATGCCTATAAATATGTAGGATACAGACAGAAAATAGGAATAGATAATACAAATATTAAAGAAGAACTAAAAGAAAAATATAGACAAAGACTAACAAAAATACTGAAAACAGAATTGACAGCAAGAAACAAGACAAAAGCTATAAATACTTATGCTATACCAATATTTACCTACTCATTTGGAGTAGTGAAATGGAGTAACACAGACCTAGAAGCACTCAATACACTTACACGATCACAATGCCACAAATATGGAATATATCACATACATTCAGCAACTGAAAGATTCACATTAAGCAGAAAGGAAGGAGGGAGGGGATTTATCGACATAAAAAACCTACATTATGGACAGATAGACAATTTAAGAAAATTCTTTCTAGAACGAGCAGAAACTAGCAAAATACACAAAGCAATCACTCATATAAATACATCGGCTAGACCACTGAAATTTCATAACCACTTCTACAACCCTTTAGATCACATAACATCAACAGATACGAAGAAAGTAAATTGGAAAAAGAAAACACTATATGGCAAGCACCCGTATCATCTAACACAGCCACACATCGATCAAGACGCATCCAATACATGGCTAAGTAAAGGCAATATATACAGTGAGACGGGAGGATTCATGATTGCAATACAGGATCAAACAATAAACACCAGATATTACAGCAAGCATATTATTAAAGATCCCAATACCACAACAGATAAATGCAGACTTTGCAAACAACAAATAGAAACAGTAGATCACATCAAAAGCGGGTGTACAATACTAGCAAATACAGAATACCCCAGAAGACATGACAATGTAGCAAAAATAATACATCAACAGCTTGCCTTACAACATAAACTTATAAAACAACATGTTCCCACATACAAGTATGCACCACAAAATGTACTGGAGAATGATGAATACAAAATATACTGGAACAGAACCATTATAAAAGATAAAACAACACCACATAACAAACCTGACATCATACTCACCAATAAAAAGAAGAAATTAACACAACTAATCGAAATATCCATACCCAATACAACAAATATACAGAAGAAAACAGGAGAAAAAATTGAAAAATACATTCAACTGGCTGAGGAAGTCAAGGACATGTGGCATCAGGATAAAGTTAACATTATACCAATTATACTATTAACTACAGGAGTCATACCACACAATATCCACCAGTACATCAACACAATACAGCTACATCCAAACTTATATATACAACTACAGAAATCCGTAATTATTAATACGTTTTCAATTACCCGAAAGTTCCTAAATGCAATATAACATATACCGTACAGTTAAAAGGAAGTCACGCTTGATCAAGGTCCGCGTCACTTTCCATTTTTGACCAGACATAACGTCTGAGAAAGAAGGAAAGAATAATAATAATAATGTGTACAGCACTATAGTAGGCCTTACATATTTACTACTCTGTCGTGCTCTCAATTAATTCATTTATCTATTTTAAAGCGAGTAATGAAATAAATCCTGTACTGTTGCAGGTACTGTCTACAACGTGGAGAATACATTTTATTGACATATTCAGCATTTTTACATATATACCTCACTTTTATCAACAGCTCTATACAGGACAAACCACAACACATGAGTGTAGTGGGTGGACTATGTGAGGAACTTGTAATCTCCACAACATTAATGCTACTAATTGAGAAAAAGTGATTATTGAGTCTTACAAAATTGTGATAATACTTACGATCTTACGAAAATAATTTTGTTTTCGTGACTGAAACAGAATCGAATCATTTAGTTATTACGCCTCAGAAAATTTCATTTTAACCCTTGAGGGGCTAGTTATCCCCAGCTTGGGAACTATTGTGTTAGTGAGAAATTAATTTTATCATACTCATTCCATGTATATGATAATATTGAGTCGTTGACGAACAACGTGTAGGAAGGCGGTGTTGTGTACGACTTTGAACACAAGGGTAAGGAGAAGTAGGCTACTGAGTTCCGCGGCAACTGTATCATACGTTCAAATGGCTCTGAGCACTATGGGACTTAAGATCTGAGGTCATCAGTCCCCTAGAATTTAGAACTACTTAAACCTAACTAACCTAAGGGCATGGCACATATCCATGCCCGAGGCAGGATTCGAACGTGTGACCGTAGTACCAGCGCGGTTCCGGACTGAAAAAAAAAATGTTCAAATGTGTGTGAAATCTGACGGGACTTAACTGCTAAGGTCATCAGTCCCTAAGCTTACACACCCATGTGCGAGGGAGGACTCGAACCTCCGCCAGCACCAGTCGCACTGCAGCGCCTAATACCGCTCGGCTTCCGGAGTGAAGTGCCTTGAACCGGTCGGTCACAGAGGCCGACGTATCATAGGAAAGCTGAACACTAGCAGATACGATTAGCAAACAGATTGACACATTACACAGAAGATTTACTCAACTTGTATTTTTGTAAGTGTACAAAGACTCATGCCGAATAACGCAGCAAGAACAGAGTACAGCTCTCACAGTGTCAAGAAAGAAGAGGCTCTCTGAATTAAGCGCGAACGATTGTGTAACAGGAAAGGGGACCCAAGGGCGGGTGGGTTGAGTGGCTCATGATGAGGGTCCTATATCGTGGCGGTAGTGTATTCATAGTCCAGAACTGCTGGATGGTGGCTCAGCAGGCGCGCACCATTGGGTCTGCAGATTCCGCGCGCCCGCGTCTAACGGGAACTTGCAATGCTGTTGCCAACATGGCGACGCGTGTGTGGTGGTATCAATATATGATACTGTAGACGGAAATCTACTTTATTCGAGGTGCTGCGGCGGTGCGGTTCTTTCCGTCCCTTCACGACGGACGTGCACCTACCTGTGAAAACTGTCTCAGCAGATCATCAGTAAGAAATCCGAGTGAAACCTACTGTACTTCGACGTGAACCAGGCTGCAATTAAAGTCACTAATCTACGTTTTGGAAGAAACACGAAATGAAAGTTTGGAAATTTTGTCCTCAATTAATATATTCTGAACCTTTGCTGAACAAGTATCACTGCCAAGCCCGTACTAGTCTCAACACAATCACTCACAATCTCTTTCACTCACGTTAGGAAGTTTATGGTGTTGCAGTTCCCGAAAATGAAACAGCGGCAAAAATACTGAATGTTTTTTATTGAGAATGCTCGCCAAATATTAAGTCTGTCGGTCACAGCTTTTAGCCACCAACCTGCTCAATACGCCACGCGGAATATATGTCTTTTCTCGTCACAAAATTCACTTAAAAATTCCGAAATTTCTACACACACGTCGGAATAATTATGCCGTCACTTTACAACACTTTTGATGCATGAAACACTGCTAGATCCAGCAACTTATCATTTTCATCGGAACTACTACTACACACGTCCGATCTGTTTCATGGCAAGGCTTCGACTCTCCTCTAGAATACCCTAAGTTTTCTCTACCAGCAGATAAAGGCGTGCGAAGAATATTGCTTTACCATTGGTCTGTTTACTTAACAGCCAATGGAAAAACAACATTCTCCCGCGTCAGTCTGCACTTTTCATCCATAACCAATCGCAAAACAGTAAACCTCATGACTGCACTTTTTACCGACGTAATATGCTTAAGTTTTGCTTATGCATAAAGTTATTTACTATTGTTATCTATACCTGAATTAACTTCCCTTTACCATAAACTTACTTTACAAAATTATTCTACAAAAATTCCCTTTGTTCATATCCATACTTCTTCGAAATGTTCCCACACTAAATCCTACTACATAGCTCGTTTAACAATTATCTTCATATTAACATTAATCTATACTCACGCATCATTCATACTGCCAAAACACATTTATAACATTTTACATACACAAAAAGACATAAAAAACTTTATCTAGATACTAGAACAGTTTATGAAAAACATTCTATTACTTTAGTGCACTCTATTGGGCACAATCGAAACTAAATCAGTCCCCTATCCAATACCGTCCTCTATCGGCAGATACATAAACTACGTGCGCGTCTAGTCTCGCTTCACCATCTGTCATTCTCCAGCTCTGAGACACATCTCGCACTTACCCGCCTCCAAGGCAGGATCGTTATACGGCGCTACGCCTCAGTGTCTCTGAATAACGGAGACTCTGCGCACTGATTGAATGCGTGTAAGACGGAAGCAAAATACATAAAACAAAGCAAAGGCGGTGCAGCTGTTCCAAAGCGGATGCAGCAGCCACCGATTGGCAGCTGGCGTACAGCGGTACCCACGTAATTACGTGGCGCTCCCTGCGTATGCTCCCAGCTGAAAAGTTGTGAAACTAATGCGCCGCTCTATCTGCGGGGCATCGCAGTAGCAAGTGGCCGCGCTCCCCATTTGTAGACACGGGGAAGCCGCGGCCGCGTGTTCCCGCGTAGCTGACGTTAATTAAGCCAGCGCAGCGCGCGGGATTACCCGTGCATCGGCGCTGCAGCTGCACTCGCGGCCGGCGGCCAGCATTCAGGGCAGCCCCGCCGGAGGTCGCTAATGCCGGCGGATTATTCCGCGCGGGCGGCTGCCGATCCGCCGATTGCCCGGCGCGCGTGTTCGCACGGCAGGAATTTTTGCTGCGTACCTATCCGCCGAGCAGGGGCGTAGTTGGAGGGGTCTCCATCAAAACGGCCTTTGTTTACGGGCAGGGCAGGCTGTTCCCTTCCGGTCCCTCCTCCCAGAGGCCGGCTTCAGCGAACTTGCCCCGGTCACTCAGTGACGCCACGAGACGGGAAACTACAAATCGCATCTCCTTTTACCGACTACATCGGAGCGAGGCACTGTGGTTCAAATGGCTCTGAGCACTATGTGACTTAACTTCTCAGGTCATCAGTCCCCTAGAACTTAGAATTAATTAAACCTAACTAACCTAAGCACACATCCATGCTCGAGGCAGGATTCGAACCTGCGACCGTAGCGGTCGCGCGGTTCCAGACTGTAGCGCCTAGAACCGATCGGCCAACCCGGCCGGCGCGAGGCACTGTACACGAACTACACTGGTGTCCAAAACTAAAGCAACAAACGGAAATTTAGCAAGGTTGCATTTACACTACTGGCCATTAAAACAACTATACCAAGAAGAAATGCAGATGTTAAACGGGTATTCATTGGACAAATATAATATACTAGAACTGACATGTGATTACATTTTCACGCAATTTGGGTACATAAATCCTGAGAAATCAGTACCCAGAACAACCACCTCTGGCCGTAATAACGGCCTTGATACGCCTGGCCATTGAGTCAAACAGAGCTTGGATGGCGTGTACAGGTACAGCTGCCCAAGCAGTTTCAACACGATACCATACATCAAGAGTAGTGACTGGCGTATTGTGACGAGCCGGTTGCTTGGCCACCATTGACCAGACGTTTCTAATTGGTGAGAATGTGCTGGCCAGGGCAGCAGCTGAACATTTTTTGTATCCAGAAAGGCCCGTACAGGACCTGCATTATCCTGCTGAAATGTAGGGTTTCGCAGGGATCGAATGAAGGGTAGAGCCACGGGTCGCAACACATCTGAAATGTAACGTCGACTGTTAAAAGTGCCGTCAGTGTGAACAAGAGGTGATCGAGACGTGTAACCAATGGCACCCCATACCATCACGCCGGGTGATACGCCAGTATGGCGATGACGAATACACGCTTCCAATGTGCGTTCACCGCGATATCGCCAAAAAGAATGCGACCATCATGATGATGTAAACAGAACCTAGATTCATCCGAAAAAATGACGTTTTGCCATTCTTGCACCCAGGTTCGTCGTTGAGTACACTATCGCAGGTGCTCCTGTCTGTGATACAGCGTCGAGGGTAACCCCAGCCATGGTCTCCGAGCTGATAGTCCATGCTGTTTCAAATGTCGTCGAACTGTACGTGCAGATGGTTATTGTCTTGCAAACGTCTCCATCTGTTGACTCGGGGATCGAGACGTGGCTGCACGATCCGTTAGAGCCATGCGAATAAGATGCTTGTCATCTCGACTGCTAGTGGTACGAGGGCGTTGGGATCCAGCACGGCGTTCTGTATTACCCTCCTGAACCCACCGATTCCCTATTCGGCTAACAGTCATTGGATCTCGATCAACGAGAGCAGAAATATCGCGATACGATAAACAGAAATCGCGATAGGGTACAATCCTACCTTTATCAAAGTCGGAAACGTGATGGTGTGCATTTCTCCTTCTTACACGAGGCATCACAACAACGTTTCACTAGGCAACGCCGGTCAACTGTTGTTTGTGAATGAGAAATCGGTTGGAAGCTTTCCTCATGTCAGCACGTTGTAGGTGTCGCCACAGGTGCCAACCTTGTGTGAATGCTCTGGAAAGCTAATCATCTGCATATCTCAGCATCTTCTTCCTGTCGGTTAAATTTCGCATCTGTAGCACGTCATCTTCGTGGTGTAGCAATTTTGATGGCCAGTAGTGTATTTTGCCTCGAAACACTATATACAGGTGATAGTAAAGTAGGAACAATGTATAGAATACAGACCATGAACAGCTGCAACAACCACAACGGTAGACAAAAATGTTCTGCTTTCTTAACGGGTTTACATAGACATTCGGATAACTCGTTAATGCGCTCAGTATGGGATGTATCCACCACTGGCAGCAACACTGGCAGGACGACGACAGGGCATCCTGTCAATGATGTCATCAGTCTCTTGTTGAGGTAATAAGGCCCATTCTTCTTGCAGCGCTGCTCACAAGTCTTGCAGAGTGGTTGGTGGCTACTGACGTGATGCAACCCGTCTCCCTAGTGCATACCACACATGCTCTAAGGGATTGAAATCGCGAGAGCGAAGACGCCAAGCCAGGAGTACAGTATCTTCCGTTTCCAAGGAAACATCAATCACCTGTGCTCTTTGAGGTCGAGCACTGTCATCATTGAGTACGAAGTCTGAGCCCACAGCACCTCGCAAGAACCGTACCTGCTTATCAGCATTTCATTCGCGCAGGGAGTGTCGAAAGCACGATTGCTTACACGCCTCCGTGAGAGCTGTAATCAGCGTAATACTGTCCTTGAGATACATGTGAAAGCGACGAAAGCATATTCATTGATTCCTCACTTAAAAATTGTGGTGTCACCGCCAGACACCACACTTGCTAGGTGGTAGCTTAAATCGGCCGCGGTCCATTAGTACATGTCGGACCCGCGTGTCGCCGCCATCAGTACTTGCAGACCTAGCGCCACCACATGGCAGGTCTAGAAAGACGGACTAGCACTCGCCCCAGTTGTACGGACGACATTGCTAGCGACTAGACGTACGAAGCCTTCCTCTCATTTGCCGAGAGACAGTTAGAATAGCCTTCAGCTAAGTCCATAGCTACGACCTAGCAAGGCGCAGTTAATCACATCTGGAGAGAGTCTTACTTGTATTCATCATAAATGAAGTATACCACAAGGATAATAAAGTTAAGTAAACCGACATTACGTTATTTTCTTTATAGCATTTATGAAGTATCCTGTTCCAGAACTCACGCCAGCCGGCGTGTGTGTACGCGTGCCTATCGGTAACCTCACCCTGTGTCTAGACTGTCTTGTATAGACACAACAAAAATCGTTCTTCAAACTTCTGTAACGACGCCTTCGCGGGACACTTGGCGTACATCTTCAGGCTTCTGCCTCTTTTAAGTTTTGTAGCATTCGTGTGACGCTTTCGCATGAGTAAAAATCATACGATCATTTGTGCCGCACTTTTTTTTATGCATTCAACGTTCCCTATTAGTTCTGTGTGGTATATGTCCCACACCATTGAGCAATGTGTGTTCTGGGACAAGTCTTCTTCGTCATTTTCATTTACCAATATTTCATCAATTGACACACGCCTGCCACCAGGAAACGAGCATATGGGCGCATTCCGTTTTATATCATCAAAGATTGATATAGCAAAGTCTGAGTCCAGTTGTAAATGATTTTGTTGTTATAGGAATGCGCACTTTCTTTTCCTTTTCTTTCTCTCTTTCTGAAGTACACAGTTTCACTTTTATGACCTTCTAAAACATTTGTCAATCTTCGCATTATACAATATTTGAGTGAATATTAGAGCAGCTTTATTTTCAGTCAGTGCATTAAACATAAACGCAACGTCAGTGAAAAGACCGAAGTTACTATTGTTATTATCTGTCAGGTCATAATATATAGCATGAACAACAAAGGTCCCAATGCAATTCCCTCGGAAAAGCCAGAAGCTACTTCTGCATATCTCATTGCGTCTCCATCCGACATTCTGCAGTGAGGTTCCGTAATGCTGTTACAGTCTTTTAAGGATGATGGAGAAGGCTAAATGTATGAATTCCATACGAGCTAAGATTGTACGGTAGGCAGCTTGAAAAGAATTTCCAGTAAACATGGAGTCCAAAGTACATAGCTTAAGAGCTATCAGCACTTTACGTTTTCGATACTGCTAAACACACCTCAAACACTGCAAGCTCTATGGTTTCCATATTTTTTGAGGCAGTAGTACGGATCAACACAAAAAAAAATTTCTTTGAACATGCGCTCTAAAATTCATACCTTACGAGGTATTGGTACGTGTTCAGTAGAAGAAATGTGTTCCACAGTTGCGGAATATGAAGAAGTAGTAATATCTCCTAAGACATGCACTTTAGAGTTTTTGTTTATTAAACATTTTTTTCTTGTTTTGGTCCACATTACCACTTCTGAAAATGGCCTACTCCACAATCTTCGTAGCAACATTACTAATACATACATACCTTTGTCAGAGTATAGGAACGATTTTCGCCTACCACTTTCGATTCGGTCGTTTGTGGATAAGAGTCGCTTGCCTCAAGCTGATACATGTACCGTTCTCCATCACTGCTGGAAGTCTGTGACGTCATCACGAAGTCACTGTGTATGCTGCTCTGTCTGTACCCATAAATCCCGATCCAGCCACCAATTTCGCTCGATGCCTTATAAGATCTTCTGTTAATAAGTGTTGGCGTTGTAGTGAGCCAAAGGCTCTCCAGAAGTCAAAAAATTAAGCATCCACTCTAGCGCCTTGATCCATGACTTTCAATATGGCATGCAAGAAAAGCTCGAGTTGGTTTTTTTTTCTGGTCTCTGAAACTACTCGTGTTTTAATTAGTGAGGCAGTAAACTAAGTGATCGATCCTGAGCACTTTAACATTCAGCTTTTGTGCCTTACACTCAGGAGCCTTTACATCAGCCAGTGGAAACGAAATGAAGTACCCTTCAAAATATGTGTAGGTCGCACGAAGGCGGGTCTCGTGAGAGGCGGTTCGAACGCGTGTGTTCCGCCTTGGCCCACGGGCGGCACCTACGAATTTGACAGGAGGTAAGCGGATCAACAAGTGTTCGGCGAGCAGGTCCCTTTTCAGTAACAAGCTACCCGCTTCAACAGTTTTCCTTTTCCGCCACCGCTCGCTTTCCTTTTTACTCCACGCGGGGGGCCTTTCTTATTTCGTCCGCTCTAATAACGCAGCCGCCGCGCCCGCATTCTCAGGAATCTGCGCCTAATGATCGACGAACGCACGTCTCGCGGAGCGGAATCGGCGCCCTTATATTTCGCCATTCACTGAATTCGAAATTTCTCTCCCTCTCGTGCGGCCCCGGCGAGCGTTCTTTCAGTATAATGTAGGTTATTATCATCAGCCGCATAACACATGTTCCTCTTTGGGGCACGTTACAGCGCTCGAAATTTCCAATTCAATTTGCGGGCGCGCGAGCGCGCTGCTGGAAATGTGCAGGGCTGTGCAGCAGAGGGCCGGTGGGCGTGGCGTGGCGGGGCGGCCGGCCGCGTGGTCCGCTGCCCTCGCCGCCGCAATTTCCGCCAATCACAGCGCCGGCTACTCGACACTGCGCGTCCGCCTCGAATGCTGATCACGTCCGCCTTAAGGGCAGCAATACGAAATACAGTGTCTTTCCAGCTGACTTGTCGAATTCCTACAAGGCGCTTCTGGACAAAGTTCGGTAAATAAATCGATATCTGCAGTGCTGGACATTAAAATTACAACGCCAGAAAGGATATAAAAAACGATGTTTCTCTTACTGTGCGCAGGTAATGCAGTACAGGGTGGCGCAAAATTGATATTATGAAGTATCTGTCTACTTTCATTTGAAGGTATGCTGTAAATGATTCTCCTTGTGATATGGTTAGGTAAAGCTCTGAAAATTCTATACCTCAATCACCAACGTCTCACGAGGAGAACACAGCAAGTGCCATAACCTGATCTCTACAGATTTCACACCGCGCTAGGTGGCGCACTGGTTAGCACACTGGACTCCCATTCAGGAGAACGAAGGTTTAAACTCGCGCCCCGCCATCCAAATTTAGGTTTTCCGTGATTTCCCAAGATAGCTCCTAACAAATGCCGGAATGGTTCCATTCATAGGGTACATGTGTCTCGGCTTATTCGTAGATACTAGACCGTTTCCGAAAAAACGATGGTCAATGCTTTAGATGTAACGTAGATGCCATTTGACAACGGCCTTGCTCCAGTGACAACACCGGTTCCCGTTAGATCACTTTAGTGCGCTGTACGTCCCTGGTTACTGAGTGGTCCACGGTAGCTCAGCGTGTTCGGTCAGAGGGTTAGCAGCCCTCTGTAATAAAAAAACTGAGTTAATCGATTAACAAAGAACTTAAACGGATACCTTACGGCGTCCGCATCGAGCAGATGCAACGAAAAAAAAAAAAAAAAGGGAAGTGGTCAACGCGACGGAATGTCATGCCCAACGGCCCGGGTTCGATTCCCGGCTGGGTCGGAAATTTTCTCCGCTGAGAGACTGGGTGTTGTGGTGTCACCGCCAGACACCACACTTGCTAGGTGGTAGCCTTTAAATCGGCCGCGGTCCGTTAGTATACGTCGGACCCGCGTGTCGCCACTATCAGTGATTGCAGATCGAGCGCCGCCACACGGCACGTCTAGAGAGACTTCCTAGCACTCGCCCCAGTTGTTCAACCGACTTTGTTAGCGATGGTTCACTGACAAATTACGCTCTCATTTGCCGAGACGATAGTTAGCATAGCCTTCAGCTACGTCATTTGCTACGACCTAGCAAGGCGCCATTACCAGTTACTACTGTTGGTGTAAAACATGTACCGTCAAGAGCGATGTTCACCAATTATGGATTAAAGTTAAGTATTCCAGCAGCTACGTACGTTTTTTGCTAGTCTCATTTCCTTGACCTGTTCCAGACCTCACGCCAGTTTGCGTGAGCTAAAACGCGTGCCTTTCGGCTTCCTCTCATAGTGGGTTGGCTGTCTTGCCAATCCACAACAGGTGTTGTGATGTGTTTATCATTGTCATTTCATCCCCATCGAGACGCAAGTCGCCGGTGTGGCGTCAGCTCGAAAGACTTGCACCAGGCGAACGATCTACCCGACGGAGGCCCTAGCCACATGACATTTCCATTTTTTA
This sequence comes from Schistocerca cancellata, assembly GCF_023864275.1. Classification (NCBI taxonomy): domain Eukaryota; kingdom Metazoa; phylum Arthropoda; class Insecta; order Orthoptera; family Acrididae; genus Schistocerca; species Schistocerca cancellata. Next base: position 95,714,158 of record NC_064631.1, on the reverse strand, counting down.
CTTCAGTACGCTGTCGGGCTGGGCTAGCCCTTGGATGGGTGACCATTCTATCTGCCTAGCGCTGGTGGCGAACTGGATGCACTCAGCCCTTGTGAGGCAAACTGAGGAGCTACTTGTTGAGAAGTAGCCGCTATGGTCTCGTAAACTGACATACGGCCGGGAGAGCTGTATGCTGACCAGATGCCCCTCCATCTCCGCACCCAGTAACGCCTGTGGGCTGAGGATGACACGGCGGCCGGGCGGTACCGTTGGGACTTCCCAGGCCTGTTTGGACTGAGTTTTGTTTTTGGATGCCATTTAATGCGCCCTAAGTGCAATCTACGTGGTTGCACAGTGGCTAGCGTCAGAGATTTTCACTTTCTCGCCCCGTGTTCGAACCTTATAGGTCCGATCTCAACCTGAGTGACTACTTCTAATGGATTTATGTGAAGGACAGAGCTTTGAAAAATGCACCTGCAACATTCCAAGATATTGGTAGTCCAGTTCCCAGCGAGATTCATGCAGTCTAAAACAATAATATTGAGCAAGTCAACACGGGATTCAGATGAAGTTTTTACACACTCATCGCTGCTGAAGGAAACCACTTTGAAAGCTTTCTATATTAAATTTCAGGTTGTCTGCTATAGCGTAAATGTGATAACAAGAATCTGTGATGTAGACAAAAACTGTACAACACCAGTTTTCAGGCACCCTGTATGAGGAAAACTTGTCTAAATTTAGCTATATACTCAATTTTAAATATTGTAGACAATGTTGATACCTCTGGCAACTGCAGTGGCTCTAATGGCAACTGCAGTGGCTCTAACGGCTGGGCGTTGAGGCGGACTGATTTTGGATGGTGCGTAATGACTAGCGACTGGAGGCATCCCAGTCTCTCAGCATTCGATGCCGGGATGTTTTGAGTGAATCACAAACATCAAGAACGTGCTGCACAAGGTAAGAGCGAAAGCATCAGGGACGTGGGGTCTTGTGTTATCTTGTTGAACGGTAAGATCACAGACACCTCGAATATACAGCATAGTTCACGGCGTGAACTAGTCAGAGTTATAACAACCGTTGTCCAGATTATCAGAGGCGACCTTATTGTATAGCCAACGGCGCCCCATATCACCATACCAGGTGGTTGTCGGTATGACTGTGGTGAATCTAAACTTGAAACTTTTGTTGTCTTCAGCGCCTTCATATATGTATACGAATTATCATGATGCTGTGTAATGAAACCGTTCTCGTCTGAATAGACGAAGTGACGCATCGTTCGACACACAACTTTCAGTGCGCCTGTCTCTGCTGCCGCCTCAAGGGAAGCGCAAGAATGGTCGCTTTGATGGCAGTAAGGGTGGCCTCTCGCGCTGCCCGTATGGATATTTTTTTTTTACTACAAAGAAGTCCATTTCCTGACCTAAGGAACATGACACGGCTTTACCTTCGTGCTCGGCCGTTTGTCCTGCATGTCTGTGTTGTCTCAGACGTTAGAGAGGTGCGGGACTTGAAATCCTGCATAGCGTTGAGTATGACCCTGGACCCATCGATTTCATATTTCCTTAAAATCCGTGAGACCCAGAACAACGCGCTCAGCATATCGAGGAACGTTGAGACGCACTGTTATGTATCAGGCTGGTAAGGAAACAGGCGAGTAAAATTATCTAAGTTCGAACAGCCAGCATTACTCAGTCACGCAGAAGTATCAACAATCACCAGCTTGGAAGCGTAAACATTACTCAGAGTAAACAACGTTACTCGGTCAGGAAAACAATCACATTGGCACTCGTGTGTGCGGCTGCGAGCAAGCTCAGCAGGAAATGGTCAGAGGACCACAGACTGAACTTCCTTCGTTACTCTCGTAGCGTCATGTAAGGTACACTAGATAGGACGCAAGATCATCTATCAGGAGTTTGATTAAGCAGTATAGACCCTGTAACAGATTTGTTAAGTATATGTAGCGGATCTGAGGAACTGAAGACTGCTGACAAATCCAGAAGAGCAGAACCGATTCGGTCATTATGAGTGACGTCGTAGAGTACAGAATCTCCTCACTGACATAAAAGCCCCCCCCCCCCCCCCCCCCACATACACACACAACAGCGTAGAGGTCTCTATCGGTGGGGTCGACGGCGTTCATGTGATTCACATTCGATTCTCTGGTTATGGTATGGCAACATCTTGCGTGTGGGATTGTTCTGGTGTTCGTGTTTCACTTGCTGCCTAAAGATATCAGCGTAAACAGAAGTTCAACGTCCCGTAGCCGTGTATATGAAGGCTATCATCCAGTACCGAAGTCAGCGCAGCAGCGAGCACTGATGGGTAGTCCAGGAGTATACCAATACTTCTGCGACCCAGGACAGAAGATGCTCCAGTGCCACACGAGTCTGACTGCCTACCGTATCGGCGGGCGAAGTTCAGCATTCAGCACATCACAGCATCCGCCAGCGCGGCCCACCGAGGGATCATCGCGGTCACTGACTTGGGAGGTACTGAGTACTCCCGAAACTGCACGTGAATCAGACGAACACGTGGGGGTCACCCTCATCTCCAAACAGTGCTACCGATGGGGCGCGCCCACCTCGCCAGCGGGCGGCAAACAAGCCGCATCAGGGTGCCATCGCTTCGAGCTGATGTGGCGCTCTCTACAGCCATGAGTCCGCTATTGGACTCTGCGAATTCCTAGGATGAGATTTTCACTCTGCAGCAGAGTGTGCGCTGATATGAAACTTCCTATCGGATTAAAACTGTTTGCCGGACCGAGACTCGAACTCAGGACCTTTGCCTTTCGCGGGCAAACGCTCCACCAACTGAGCTACCCACGCACGACTCACGCCCTGTCCTCAGCTTTACTTCTGCCAGTACCTCGTCTCCTACCTTCCAGATTACGTAGCCACCAGCCGTTACAAAAGTTCTAGCAAGACTTGAATTCTGAGTAGTAAGTGGAATGATCTTGAATACTGTTCTATTGCACCGAACGACACCTCACAGGTCCGCGGTCTGCATTCTGACGAAACAGTGTGCCCAGTCCGGCAGTGGGTGACTCCTACAGCAGTCTTGATAGTCTAAGGTTCTGACGCTGTTCTGCTAGAGGTTTTTACTTTTTATGCGACGCTTAACACGACACCTTAGCAAACAATTAAGATGCGATTTCTGAATGAATAATTGGCTGCGAAATCATAGCTTTTTAAAAGTGGCAACTATTTCGTGAACAAATGCTGAAAGACGTTAAACAGAATAGGACACTGGTTAACACGATGTAGAGAAGTAAGTTAAATGAATTGAACAGTGGATTCCGCATGTCAGTTCCATGAAAAATATCTTAGAAGGTAAAAACTGGAGCAAAAAAATCGAGAGCCCGGACCAGAAAATCCGTATTAAAAAGCCGTGGAAGGAGCTGCAGTAACTACATCTACATCTACATCTACATCCATACTCCGCAAACCAACTGACGGTGTGTGGCGGAGGGTACCTTGAATAGCACTATCGGTTATCCCTTCTATTCCAGTCTCGTATTGTTCGTGGAAAGAAGGATTGTCGGTATGTCTCTGTATGGGCTCTAATCTCTCTGATTTTATTCTCATGACCTCTTCGCGAGATATACCTAGGAGGGAGCAATATACTGCGTGACTCCTCGGTGAAGGTATGTTCTCGAAACTTCAACAAAAGCCCGTACCGAGCTAGTGAGCGTCTCTCCTGCAGAGTCTTCCACTGGAGTTTATCTATCATCTCCGTAACGCTTTCGTGATTACTAAATGATCCTGTAACGAAGCGCGCTGCTCTCCGTTGGATCTTCTCTATCTCATCTATCAACCCTATCTGGTACGGATCCCACACTGCTGAGCAGTATTCAAGCAGTAGGCGAACAATCGTACTGTAACCTATTTCCTTTGTTTTCGGACTGCATTTCCTTAGGATTCTTCCAATGAATCTCTCATATGCTTTACCGACGATCAACTTTATATGATCATTCCATTTTAAATCACTGCTAATGCGTGCTCCCAGATAATCTATGGAATTAACTGCTTCCAGTTGCTGACCTGTTATATTGTAGCTAATTGATAAGGGGTCTTTCTTTCTATGTATTGGCAGCACATTACACTTGTCTACATTGGGATTCAATTGCCGTTCCCTGCACCATGCGTCACTTCGCTGCAGATCCTCCTGCATTTCAGTACAATTTTCCATTGTTACAACCTCTCGATATACCACAGCATCATTCGCGAAAACCCTCCCCTCAGTGAACTTCTGATGTCATCCACAAGGTCATTTATGTATATTGTGAATAGCAACGGTCCTACGACACTCCCCTGCGGCACACCTGAAATCACTCTTACTTCGGAAGACTTCTCTCCATTGAGAATGACATGCTGCGTTCTGTTACCTAGGAACTCTTCAATCCAATCACACAATTGGTCTGATAGTCCACGTGCTCTTACTTTGTTCATTAAACGACTGTGGGGAACTGTATCGAACGCCTTGCGAAACTCAAGAAACACGACATCTACCTGGAAAGCTGTGTCTATGGCCCTCTGAGTCTCGTGGACGAATAGCGCGAGCTGGGTTTCACACGATCGTCGTTTTCGAAACCCATGATGATTCCTGCGGAGTAGATTTCTAGTCTCCAGAAAAGTCATTATACTCGGACATAATACGTGTTCCAAAATTCTACAACTGATCGACGTTAGTTCTGCACATCTGTTCGACGTCCCTTCTTGAAAACTGGGATGAGCTGTGCCCTTTTCCAATCCTTTGAAACGCTACGCTCTTCTAGAGACCTAAGGTACACCGCTGCAAGAAGGGGGGCAAGTTCCTTCGCTTAGTCTGTGTAAAATCCCATCAGGTCCAGCGGCCTTTCCTCTTTTGAGTGGTGTTAATCGTTTCTCTATCCCTCTGTCGTCTATTTCGATATCTACCAATTTGTCAGCTGTGCGACAATCTAGAGAAGGAACTACAGTGCAGTCTTCCTCTGTGAAACAGCTTTGGAAAAATACATTTAGTATTTCGGCCTTTAGTCTGTCATCCGCTGTTTCAATACAATTTTGTTCACAGAGTGTCTGGACATTTTGTTTTGATCCACCTACCGCTTTGACGTAAGACCAAAATTTCTTAGGATTTTCTGACAAGTCACTACACAGAACTTTACTTTCGAATTAATTGAACACTACAGCTAAATGGGACAGATAAGGATGGCTCAATCAACCTCGTGCTGCCTTCAGTGTCTGAAGATGATGATGACTATTTATGGAGGCCGAGTGGCGCGACTGAGGCGTCGGAGAGCCGCCTATTGAAACCGGAAGCTGGATGCTGGCGGTGATTGCACAAGAGCGGCCGGCGCGGTTCCCGGGCTGCCAGGCTAGGGTGTCGCGTGTCGGGTTTCGGGTGATCGGGTTGCGTGCGGAGCGGCCAGACACTTGGCCGAGCGTGTGGCTGTGGCGACAGCGGTCCCGTGGGGCTGGGCCCCGAGCGACACACCGCTGGTTCAGTTCCGGCCGGAAAGGGGCCAAGTATTCTATTGTGAGGCACACGCGCGGACCCAGTACAATAGTGTGTATGACTGTTTACTGGAAAGCGTCTTAAATGGTTAATAACGTCATTTTATAGTTCTAACATGATTTTTCTCTTGAGTTTCAGTAGTCTTTTATAAGAAACGGCAATAAAATTCAAATAATTTGAAAAGTCGCTAAAACGCCTCTTTCGAACCATGTGTTGCCTGTGACGTCACTGCCTAGCTCGCTGCTGCTGCTTTCATAATACTATTTCACAGCGATGTCTTACAAATGGTGTGTAGCACCATATTGTACAAATATGTCTATAAAACTCCTGAAAAGATGTTTTTGAGCTTTCCACAGCGCGAGAAGTTGCTTAAAATGTGGTTGCACTGTATGGGCAAATTGCCACCACGTCGATGCATAAGTTAACTAACTTATTAAAAATGTGTTGCACTGTGAATGTACCGCTGAGAAATTCATTCCCACTGTTACAAAGAAGGAAAGTGTACTACAACGAAATTAAACTCTTAGTGAAAAGTGTCGTCTTACCCAACTTTACGTAATTCATTCGGTAACTCGTGTGTTAGACCGGTAGACCGTCTATAGAACGCTGGTTCGAATCAAACCTGAAAGAATACTTTAACTTATTAACATAAGAATATGTTTCTCGTCGTTGTGGTAAAGTCTTGTAAGTCGGATTTGACTTATATATGAGAGGAGTGTCGAGTGGTTTTACAAGTAAGCGTGTGTTTTGTATTACGAAAATCAGGACTAAGATTTGCCAAGAATAATTTTATTGCGCTTTGGGTCGTAAGTCGGCAACGGCCTTGCCGCAATGGATACACCGGTTCCCGTGAAGTTAAGCGCTGTTGGGCGTGGTCCACACTTGGATGGGTGACAATCCAGGCCGCCATGCGCTGTTGCCATTATTCGGGGTGCACTCAGCCTCGTGCTGCCAATTGAGGAGCTACTCGACCGAATAGTAGCGGCTTCGGCCAAGATTACCATCACAACGACCGGGAGAGCGGTGTGCTGACCCCACGCCCCTCCTATCCGCGGCCGGCCGCGGTGGCCGTGCGGTTCTAGGCGCTCCAGTCCGGAGCCGCGCTGTTGCTACGGTCGCAGGTTCGAATCCTGCCTCAGGCATGGGTGTATGTGATGTCCTTAGGTTAGTTAGGTTTAAGTAGTTCTAAGTTCTAGGGGACTGATGACCACAGCTTTTGAGTCCCATAGTGCTCAGAGCCATTTGAACCTCCTATCCGCATCCTCCACTGAGGATGACACGGTGGTCGGATGGCCCCGGTAGGCCACTCGTGCCCTGAAGACAGGGTGCTTTTTTTTGGGTCGTAACTCACGATTGATTGTCCACAATCTAGTTACAATATACAGACATATTTCGAAAAGTTCTACAATTCCTCAGTTCCGAGCGAGTTTAACGATGTTGCAGGAAGCAGGGTCCCTCGTTGCACATACCGCCGCTCTAAGTGGTTGGGGCATAAACCTTTCAGCTTTCACAAGATTTCCACTACCAGCGTTCACGAGATTCTTTTCTATTGTTACTTAAAAGCTATAATTGTGTTTTCCACCTCTAAATAGTTAAACTGTTTGCAGCAAAGTGAGTAAAGATCTTGTAACTTCGGCAGACACACGTATAACACACCTATATCTTCATCTTACTCCTAGTCTTTGACGTCACCAGAGCTCCAGCCAATAACAGAGCGTTTTCAATCCGTTCCAGATCTTGATATTTCATGATTTTTAAGCCTAATTATACAAAATGACATATATGGGCCGTAAATGCTATTGGAATGTTATAATCAATCAGAAATAACAACAATCCGAACCATATTTATGATGTAGGAAAATAGCTTATTGTTGTCTTCTCACCTGCGGGGCTATCTTCTTTCAGTTGTGGTAACGGCCGGTATTATCGACAGACTTCGTTCGGAAAGGCAACCTTCGTTCTCACGTACTATACCACCCAACAGTAATAAAAATAATGATTTCTTCTGTCCAATCAGCCTTGTGTGTGGCTTAATATGACGCACACTTCGGCAACTTGCATGTCCCTGGGCGCCGCTGTCTCACGGGACATTAAACGACCGTGGAGGAGAAGCTGGTGACGTCACAACAAATAATTACACCGTCCAGTACTCTGTGGAGCGTGAGATTAATATCCTGACATGTCAGACTTTTACCTCGTGGAGGAGGTCGATGTCAACAAGATGCGACATCGTTTTTTACCACACAAGTAGTACTGAGGATGCGCCATATCTTTTTAAGTTAACGACGTATTTGGTAGATTTTCTTTGTCGTAGACACGTGTAGATATGTTTCAAGGCACCAGCAAATTAAGGATCTCTCGAAAACGCATCATTTTAGCTACCCTTTTTTTTGTAATAAAGTGGCATAAAACATATCCGTTGATAAAGGTTTCCTGTATTTGATGTTTCAGTATTATAAGTTGCGTGCTATGAAAGTATGCCGCTTCGATGCTACGACACAATCTCTCAAAAACGTGTCTTTTTGATGTAATATGTCATAGTTAAATATCAGAGAATAACAGCTGTGGATACACTCTTTAGGCCACCGAGCGAGGTGGCGCAGTGGTTAGCACACTGGAAACGCATTCGGGAGGACGACGGTTCAATCCCGCGTCCAGCCATCGTGATTTAGTTTTTCCGTGATTTCCCTAAATCGCTCCAGGCAAATGCCCGGATGGTTCCTTTGAAAGGGCACGGCCGACTTCCTTCCCTAATCCGATGAGACCGATGACCTCGCTGTTTGGTCTCTTCCCCCAAACAACCCAACCCAATCCCACTCTTTAGCCGGCCGGGGCGGCCGAGCGTTTCTAGGCGCTACAGTCTGGAACCGCGCGACCGCTACGGTCGCAGGTTCGAATCCTGCCTCGGGCATGGATGTGTGTGATGTCCTTAGATTAGTTAGGTTTAAGTAGTTCTAAGTTCTAGGCGACTGATGGCCACAGCAGTTAAGTCCCATAGTGCTCAGAGCCATATCATGTACGGACTGCTGTCACATTGAAATCGTAGCTCAGTTGATAGCGTCGTGTGCTGTGAAGCGAAAGGCGAGCTATTAGAGTCAAATTTCTTCACCTTTTTTTTATAAAATATTCTGGACTTTGTTATTAATTTCATATAAGTATTACCTGCAGTAGTCGATGTTATTTATTATAAATTATGTACCTTCTGTAGTTCTTGTTGCAAAAGACTGAAATGTTATGTCATGTCTGTTTCAGAAAGTAAACACAAGTCACATACTAGAGGCGTTTGCTATTATAAAGCTGTGTCTAAAATGTTCATACTGACTTCTTAGTTTTATGGAGTGCCTCATGTTTGTATGTTGTCAGTGAACACCTTTTCAAATGATGGTGAGCAGCTCGGAAAAGTAACATCTTCCATTCCAATGAAATTGCGAAACGAATCTCAATCTTGAAATCTGTGTAATAAATAACGATTCTTTAGCACCCTGGTAGTCAATGCAACATCGAGAAAAAGAAAATAATGGATGCGCTAACTGACATTAGACAATGTAACTATATTCAATTTAAAACCGAAAATGGGATTAAGATTCAACTGCGTTAACGAATAACTTCTACTAGTATGTACAACTGATCGTTATACAGCATTATTCGCTGTTCAAGCCCTCAACAAATCCAGAATTTTCATCACGATTTCCTACTCTTTCCTACGACAATCGCTAACAGAGTTAACGTAGCTATTTTACGCTCGTCCATTTTCATAAAGAAACTTAGAGAAACGGTCATTTTACAAACCAGATGCTGCAGATTGCCGCCAGAGAGGGCTGTGATCGCAAGTCACTGTGAGGAGTCAGTTCTGTGAGGTGTAGCTGGTCGTTTCGGAGCGTGCAGCAACGACAAGAGGACGGCATAGTGTACCTCAGTAATCCAACCGTAGATAGGGTACTTACAGTTTAATGTGGAACACGAACCATGCGTCGCTCCTCGCCACTATTTACATAGTGTAGAGATGAAGCGTAGATTAAAGGCAGACAAAATTTTCGTAGTCCGATCGGTATTAGCCACTCGCGCTGAAACCTTTTTTCCTTGTGTCATTAGTATTTTAACTGGACTGATGTGGATCACCACGACGTCTTTTCCTGTGCCAAATTCTTCATTTCCCGGGTGAAACAACCCTTTCACCGTGCGTCCTCAATTATTTGTTGGATGTATTGTTGTTTCTCTCTCTCCCTACAGTTTCGGCCCTCTGCAGCTGCCTCTGATACCGTGGAAGTTATTCCCTGAAGTCTTAACACGTGCCTTAGATTCTGCGGACAACCTCCAGAGTTCTTATATTATTAGTCAACCTAACTTTCAACATCGTTCTACAGCAGAACGCCTTAAATATTTCGCATCTCTTGTTTCCTGGTTACCCCACAGTCACTCTCATACTGTGTTGTGGTTCAAATGCACGCTCTCAAAAATTTCTTCCCCAGATTAAGGCCTGTGTTTGAGTCTACAATGCTTCTTTTGGCCAGGAATATCCTCCTTGCCAAATAAAAAAAAAAATGGTTCAAATGGCTCTGAGCATTATGGGACTTAACAGCTGAGGTCATCAGTCCCCTAGAACTTAGAACTACTTAAACCTAACTAACCTAAGGACATCACACACATCCATGCCCGAGGCAGAATTCGAACCTGCGACCGTAGCGGTCGCGCGGTTCCAGACTGTAGCGCCTAGAACCGCTCGGCCACCCCGGCCGGCACCTCTTTGCCAGTGCCAACATGCTTTTATGTTCTCCTTGCTTCGCCCGACGTGTTTTATTTTGCTTCAGAGGTAGCAGAATTTCTTCACTGTGTTTACTTCGTGGCACCTTATTCTGATGTTACATTTATCGCTTATCTCCCTTCTGGTACTCCTCGTCACTTTCGTCTTTCTTCCATATACTTTCGGTCCATATTCCGTTCTGAATAGACTGTTCATTTCATTCATCAGTTCTTCCTCTCTTTCACTGATGATAGCAAAGACATCAGCGAATTCTGTCATTGATAACGTTTCACCCTGAATTTTAATTCCACTTCTGAATATATCGTTTATTTCTGTCATTGCTTCTTCGATACAACACTGAAGAGATGAGGGAAAATACTGCGTCACATTTTTAATCCAAGCATTTCGTTCTTGGTCTTTCATTCTTAGTGTTCTTCCTTCTTTCTAGTACATGCTGTGCAGGTTGGCAAGAAACTGTCTGGAAAGCTTGAAAGAGTGTTTCAGGATAGCTTGTGCTGAGAAATAACTATTAAAAAACATGCAATACTTTGCGCCGTTACCGAGTTGATTAACATTGAAGTAGCCACTATTTTGCAGAAATAACGGTTTAAGATTCACTTTAAAATCAAACTCATCCTGTATTTATCTATTACGAGACGACTAGAAGCCATTTTGAAGGTTTTCGGCCGGCCGCGGTGGCTGAGCGGTTCTAGGCGCTTCAGTCCGTAACCGCGCGACTGCTACGGTCGCAGGTTCAAATCCTGCCTCGGGTATGGATGTGTGTGCTGTCTTCAGGTTAGTTCGGTTTAAGTAGTTCTAAGTTCTAGGGGACTGATGACCTCAGATGTTAAGTCCCATAGTGCTCAGAGACATTTGAACCATATGAAGGTTTTCCTACACCGTATTAAGGATGGTAATATGTCGTGTTTGTGGTGATTCCATAGTTTTGTCCACCCGTCTATATTCTTCTTCTGTTACCCCACGTCCTTTCCTCTACATGTACATCACAATCATTTAATGATATGTTGAATTCAAGTACAGCATTTGATTCGTGACAATACGTACAATACATCACGTAATAAAACCTTATAGTGAATAATCCTTGGACAGTCCGGAGGCAGAGGTGACAAACCTTCACGACATTTCTCATTGCACAACCTGCTAAAGCCATGATACCTTCCATTTGCAGTTTTTATACCATAATAGTTTACATAACAATTTTGACTAAATTTTCATTAATATCTCCAGTGCAACGTGATAAGTACAATCACCACTAGAATTGACACAGGCTCCCTCCCAACCACCACAACTCAAAAAAATCATCTTTTCGAACTGAACGTTTCTTCAATGCCAGCGTCATCTAAGAACGGTGCAATCCGTTGTACCTCACATACAGTGTACACCAAAATAATGTGGACACCTGTACTTACTTGGGAATGGTTTTTAGTAAGGAGTTTGATACCAATTTTCCCGTAATGCAGCTGCGATTCCTCTTCGAGTACTGGCGTATAATTAATATCTCCAGTGGAATGTTATCTTCAATCAGAACGTCTTCTAGAATCCTCCCGTAGAGACGAGGGAGGCGGAAATCTGCTCAGGAGTCTGCGCTCCAATACCGCCCACATTGATTCGATCATGTTTAAGTCCGTGGTCTGTGCTGGGCAGGGAAGACGCTGCAGTTCAGTTGCATGCTCCTCATACGACGATTGCACTCTCCTAGCTGTGTGAATGGGTGCATTATCGTCCTGAAAAATGGCATGATGGTTGGGAACAACCTTTGAATCATGGTGTGCACCTGATCACCTAAAATGTTCACAGAATCGTTGGCTGTAAAACGGCTTGTGAGAGTAACAATGGAACCAGCAGAATAGACCAGCAGAATACCATGACCATCACACTTCCACCTCCAGGCTTAACCATTGGAATCAAGCAATCAGGATTGCAGGCTTCTATCGGCGTTCTCCGGACGTAAACCCGACCCGATGTTGGAAAATACGAAAACGCTGACTGTTTCCACTGATCAGTCGTCCATGATTTATGCTCCTGGCACCACGTTTTACGCTTCTTTGCGTTGGTTGTCGTTTTTAATGGTTTCAATATAGGAGCTCGTCCATGAATATCCGCTGTATGGAGTTCTCGACGGACAGTGTCGATAGATACGGGGTTTCGAAGACGGATATTGAGTTATGGATTCACTTTAGCCGCCGTAGTTCTGTGTTGTTTTGACACAGTTCGTGTTAGCGTACGACGATCTCTGTCATTTAGTTTTGATTTCCGCCCACTGTTACGTTTAGACGATGATGTCATTGAATGTTTTGTGTAGGCTGTCCCGATTGTTGAAATCGGACCCTCACAATGTGCTCGCGTTGGAACGCTGTTAGGTCTTTCTTTGCACGTCGACTTTGGCCTCTGAATGCAAATACGAAGTATGCACTACTCGCAAACAACCTGCACTGATGCCAAGTCCCTACTGAACAGTCCAGTGCTACACGTCCCTCACCTGCGTTGTTAACTGTCAAACACAACCATCCCATTACTACCACTGTTCCCAATATTTTTCCTATCCCCTGTACATTGTTCCTTATAGGTTAAAAATATATCTGAGTCCACGTGAAGTGTTCTGATGAATACGGCTTCAAGAGCCGATTTAAATTACTTGTTTAGAAAGCATTATAAACTTTCTTAACGGATCAGGCTTGATTATGTAGATTGTGTCAATCTCATTACACTGTTCTCCATTCACTCTGTGGTAATATACGTTGTTCGTATTTCCCTTCTTTATGAATGTGTTCAGCGATTACTGTTGTGTAACCAGTGTGAGTGTGTACGTGTTGTATGTTTGCCGTACACATATTCAGATAACAGATTATTATTCATGTCTGTCTGTCATTATTCTGTCAATTTCAATCCGACTGCCAGTTTAAAACTCATCCAGCACATCCGATGTTATAACACGTACCTCAATTCGAGTACAATTACTGGTTCAGTAATACGAGGAAACCATGGAACCCGTCCGCACTCGAAAAATTAGCAACACATTTTTAGTATTTAACTGAATTAATGAGGTGTGATTCTGGTGTGATAAGCAGCTTGTATAACGTGTGCTTTTTTCTTTGTTTTAGGTGAGACGAGAATGCGAATCCTCATTCTAAAGCTGCCATCTGTATATAAGTCATGAAAACATCCAGCCGTTAACACATACTCTAAAAATGTAAGTAGAAATGCAATTGGCGGGCAGTCTACTTGTCTTATAATATCTGATACTTACTCTCTTTGAAACTGCGTTCGTGAAAGAAAGTTTTCTAGCAGGATAGCTTGAGTATCGTATCACTTCAGTTTCCAAAACTAATTATTTTAACAATTTAAAAATTCATTTATTTATGTTCTTATTATTCTCTCTTCTTCGCCCAGCAGATGTGTTCCATATGTCTGTCTGAATCGTCTTACTACATCGCTTTTTGTCTGTTACGGTTACTTACGATCGTTTATCGCCAGGAAAACCGATGTTACTCTGTATACTCAATGTATACCCCGCTCTTTCATAAAGTGATGACTGGATAATTTTCTATATGACTCCAACTTCATTTGTGCGCGCTTCAGAAAATTACTCGTATAACGGCACTTGTGACGTTGTCGCAGAGGAACGAACACTGGACTGTCACGTCTCTGAAAAACAGCGACACGCCGGGGAAGGGCCTCGAAATCAACTTCTAGACGACACGAGTGCCTTTTAAATCACGCATGGTTCTCCACAGTGTAAGCACACAGATCACCTTGGTTGGGGGCGGTGTTCCCTCTCTTTCGTTGTAGCCTCTCTTTCATCGCTGGTTGTCTCTGATCTGCTAGAGCGGCCAAAAGGCATTCTTTCAATTAACAGTTTTGAGGCTGTCGAGTCCAGGACGGCAGTGTGGAAGCCGGCTGCGTGATCGCATAAAAGACATGAAAGCGGATCTAACAAGTTAGTTAACTGCACCGTCGATCTGGCCACAGATGGGCTGATTTGTGGACATAAATATGGAAAAACCACAATCACAACATGTTACGTTGTATAATATGGCGTTAGAAAGTTTCACTCCTCTCTCACTGGCAAATGACCTACGTGAGAACAATTTTAATCGGAGAGTAATATCACCTCGAACACTGTTACGTTCGCTGACAAATTCAAGTTCTCACATTATGATGGAGTGCCGTTACAGTATGCATTAATGAGCACAGAAAATCATACATGGTTGTGTCATGTCGATGGTCAAAGGAGTCGATTACAGAGTGATGCGGCACCTTGGAGATGAAATCATATGTCCACACTGTTTCGCAGGTACTCTGACAGGTGTGATGTATCGAGCTCTTACCTTCGGCGGTTTAGTTGCTCTTGTAAATGTCAGTCTGGAGAGTAGGGACAGTGAGCGGAAACAGCATGATGGTCACCCAGCTCATTCTGCTCGTGATGTTGTACAAGAACTAAACGACAGATCTCCTGGCACATGGTTATAACGCCGTAGTCCTGAGGATTGTGGTCGTCCGATTACACAAAACCCCAGATGATTTAGACGAAACGGCGTATGAAAGTGATTACTTCTAATGAGTGGAACGAATATTACAAACGTCAGTGGTTTCTCATGCCTTAGGATGATAGTCACCTGTCGGTCAACATCACATACATAGATAGAGTAGCAGGGAAAACTACAAATTCATCACAGCCGTGCCTCAAACCGTCTATGTTAAACACGCTTGTCTGGTTGTTCAAATCAAATGGCTCTGAGCACTATGGGACTTAACATCTGAGGTCATCAGTCCCTAGATCTCATAACTACTTAAACCTAACTAACCTATGGATATCACACACATCCAGCCCCGACGCAGGATTCGAACCTGCGACCGTAGCAGCAGCGTGGTTCCGGACTGAAGCGCCTAGAACCGCTCGGCCACAGAGGCCGGCTGTACGGGCTTCGTCTAGCTAACTAAAAACGGGTTTTCGCTCCTATCATCTTTCTCTAAAGCAACGATGACCTTGGATGTTGAGAGGAGTTCTGAGATACGTTTCCGTCCGACGGCCATATTTATTTATTTTCTGCTAGTTTCCGCTCATGACATCCAGTGTTGACTCGCCGAGCGCACCTGAGGACAAGTGTTAGTGATCTTCCTTGAATATGACGGAACAGGGTGAATGTAATGAAATTCGCGCACTACCAACGTGAAGTGTTCCTGAATCGTGTCAGGAGAAATATGGGAGGGTTCTGTCAACAAAACTTCCAACTGTCTCTCTTCTGTCTCTGTCCATATGACATAGCTCTTTGACTATGATGTCAGAATTATTGACGGAATGCGTAACCTATTTTATAGGAACACTGTAATAGCGTGATACTTCTTAAAACAGACCTACATAGGTGCACCGCTTGTGGGAGAACCGTTTGGTTACCTAAGAGTACAACTTCATAGTTGGTCTTTCACGGCTAACCTTTCGTGTGACTAAATAACTACCACTGAACAAATGGAGCTCTAGTCGCTTTAGCGACAGATTGAACTGTCTTCACTTAAAACTTCCGGGCTGATAGGCCGTGGTCGAAGTATAAAACTCTTCCCTGACGTTTCGTCTCCGACTGCGGGAGACATCCTCGGAGGTCCAGCGCTGTACCTCCGAGGATGTCTCCCGCAGTCGGAGACGAAACGTCAGGGAAGAGTTTTATACTTCGACCACGGCCTATCAGCCCGGAAGTTTTAAGTGAAGACAATACCGGCCGTGAAAGCTTACATTGTAAGATTGAACTATATTTAAAATGTAATATGAGCCGTACTTAACACAAGGTGAAGTATCCTTTGCGACATCTGTATAAAGCATTACTTATCCTGGCGTCATTAGCTTTCTCTGTTCCTGTATCAACGAATAATAGTTATTTTAACGAATGTAATCGTCTCCGACTTTTTAACCGGAAATTCACACATGCTTAGTTTCCTCGAATGCATCAATAGCTGTCTAAAGTCCATTCACCGAGAGCTGTGACGAAACATAAACAGTGCCACGTGAGCGACTACGCTCGTTTCCAGAGAAAGCATTCGGTGTGCACGTGATACGTAGGGGTGTGGAAAATCCTTGGCGCACGCTTTGCAGCTGGCAGCTGGCGGCGTTCGGCTGGCTGCCGAGCTGTCACAGCGGACCGTGAGAAACCTGGGCAACAATGTACGAAATAAATTTAACAATAATGTTAAACTGAGTTCATTCTGTCGAAGCAGATTTATTGTCATTCAGGTAGCTAACAAAACGCTCCATTAAAACACAATTAATTGTTAATTGTAATAACAATAGCAGTAATAATAATGAGAAAGGACGAAACAAGGTTCACTCTGTCGAACTTGAACTGTTTTCATTGAGGTTTATAACAAACAGCTCCTCTCTCTCTCTGCTATAATGCAGTCTAATTTCCACATTTGAGTTTCCACTTTTTCTACGACATGGAGGACGCACTGCTTCTTCTAGCAGCACTTTAACTTCCGGCATTTTGTATGTTTTGTTTTTCGCTGCAACATAGCCTTTGATTCTGCCCCACACTAATTCGATGGTGTTTAATTCACAGTGGTACGGGGAATTATGAGAACAGTTTTTCCTGCATTCTTCGCCATTTCATCTATTGCGTATTCGTTGTGCGCTGTTCTGTGATTTTTAACTATATAAAGTTCTTTCTTCAACATACCGTCTTCGAAATCGATGTTCTTAGATTTTAGCCACTCTAATATTTCGTGCTTATTGGAATTCGCATTGGAAACTTTTTCGTTTCTCCGAGAATGGTACGGCGCGTTATCAAGAACAATAACTGCATTTTCCTGAAGCCGAGGAAGAACATCCTGAAACCACTTCTCGAAGGTTTCGGCGCACATCTCCTCATGATAATCTCCACTTTTCTTGGATTCGAAAGTCCACAAACATCCTTAAACGAACCCTGCTTTGCTGCCAATGTGTGCGATAATCAGGCGTTTCCCTTTACCTGATGGGCCCTTACTTCCGGTGGATAACCCGGACTGAAACGCTCGTGTTGAGGAATTTATAGTGTCATCTACCCAGACGTAACTTCGGGTATGTCCTGCGTTCACCCACGTCTCGTCCAAATAGTAAATGGGTCTGCCTTAATCTCTCAACCGTTTAATGGTTCGAAGATAACGCCGCCTCCATAAAAAGGTGTCATCCGGACATATTTGAAATTCATTTCTCTCAATAACTTATAAAATGTAGTTCTCCGAAAATTGCACAGATCTGCATCTTCGTTCACTACTGTAAGCACTTTGTCAATTGATGGCAATTCGTTACGGAAAAAAAAAAATCGTGTACTTTCCTTAGTATCGCATTTCTATCGAAGTCATCAACATTTTCAGAAAGTTTGTCGTAATTTTCCTTTCTTGGTAGACTTCAAAGAGTGTGTGGCCTTGTACTCACTTATCACACGATACGTCCAACACCTGTAGCTGCAGCTGTTTTCGAAACAATGTCACTCATCTACTGCTCTGGATGTAAAAGTTCCGTTTTATACATATTAAGCACCATGTGCTTCTCAGAAGAACTTAATGATTTCTTTTTTGCTCGCTTCTTTGGACTCAAAACTGACACGTCGACCTCGCTCGCTGAATCCGTGGATGACATAATGAGGACAGCCGTATGTGATGCTAATGAAGTAAGTGAATTTATAAAATAAGAAACCATGCGATGCTATTGGATGCGCACATAAACAGTGAATGCTCAGCGTGACTACAAACACATATACTTATTCTAATAATCAACAACTAGTCTTTCAAGCGTCTTTACAGATGAACTTAAGATATCCTGAAATCGCCGCTGTACAACACCCACTGACGAGCTCACACCTGCAACTGAGGCGGCCACACTGACTGAGCGCCGCGTCTGCGAACCGCACAATGTATCGTTCATAAAGGACAAACGGTTGCACCCATCTCATTCGAACAAACTACAAAATTAAATTCAAACCTTTCTGAAACTTTTCTCGCTTACACCCCCACAAAAGAATTTAAAGGGAAAAAGTTTGCCGCTTACTATATTTCGGATGATGATTTGGTAAAAGTTCTACATCAGACGTGAGATTTTAGTTCATTACTTCACTATTACTGACTCTATTGGGCAGAAAATTTGCAGACGTCATCAACATATAGTACTGAAGGCAATTATAAAATTATTTTGCTGTGCGACACACAGTTTAGGAGATATGGCGTGATAAATATAGAGTAACGCGAAAAAACAACTTTTCCTGAAAGATTAAATATTTCTCTTTCTGAGTGACAATAAATTTTAATGTAATGTAAATAAAGGTGTCGGAAGGTAGTTCTCGGATCATTTTATCATGTTCAGGTGCCAAATTATAGAAAACACTACTTTCATTTTTTTATTTCTGACGCCCCTGCCTTGTACGCCCCTCGACGGCAGCGCTGTGGTCACGCGCCTTGCCGTGTTTACAGTACGTCTCTTGTTACGGTGAATGGAGTATAGATACAAGACCGCTGCAGCAGTCAACAGCTGTAATGGAACTGTGAATGTTGGCGGTCCCATCACCAGTTAAAAAAAAAATAGGAGAGGTCACAATGTACAGTAAATAAAGAGAGGCAGCGGCTAAAAAGCGCGTTATTTATTCCGCGCAAAATAAATTACATCGTCTAAAGCGGCAACATGCTGTCGGTTTGCACAAAACGAATCATGGCTGCAAAATAGGCCACCGTACAATTACACGTTCGCAAACCACAGCGGAGATTACTAAGTGACCCGGATACAAAACTAATGGGTTACACACACATTCTTTATGTGTGCATTCATTAATTGTAAAAATATTCTTTGCGGACCAAAGTAATTGCTTGTCAAAACGGCTGTTAATTAGGTGAAATACTGCTTCACTCCTATCGTGTTGTGTAGTTGGTTCAAAGAAAGCCTGCAGCAGTGCAGATTCCATATGATGTCATTGAAGTCAAAGTTAACCAGAAAGAAAGAGACAGAGGGGATGGACCGACACTGTTCACAGACATAGAATCAACGATGACTATGCTATAATTGTAGCATCTATATGTACATCTGCGTGGCTGCTATGCAAATCACTCGTAAGCGCCTGACAGAGGGTTCATCGAACCAGCTTTACGCTAATTCTCTGTTATTCCACTCTTGGACAGCAGGTGTGAAACGTTATCAGATGCATGTTTCAGGGCTAGCTCAGACTTCCCTTATTTTATTATGACGGTCGTTTCTCCCTGTGCAGGTCGTGATGAGTAAACTATTTTCGCATTCGGAGGAGAAAGTTGGTCACTGAAATTTCGTGAGACGATCCCGCCGCAACGAAAAACGCGTTTGTTTCAGTGATGTCCACCCCAAATACTGTATCATGCCCATGACACACTCTCACCTGTTTCGTATTAGTACTAAACATGCTGCTCTTCTTTGAATTTTCTCGATGTACTCCGTTAACACTATCTGGTAACTAAACCACACAGCGCAGCGGTACTGCAAAAGAGGATGGACAAGCGTACTGTAGGCAATTTCATTAGCAGTTCTGTTGTATCTTCTAAGTGTTCTGCCGCTAACACGCATTCTTTGGTTCGCCTTCCCCACAATATTTTCTGTGTGTTCCTTCTAATTTAAGTTGTTCGTAATTGTAATTCCTCGGTATTTAACTGAATTTACGGTCTTCAGATTTGTGAAATATATCGCGTAACCGAAGTTTAATGGATTTCTTTTAGCATTCATGTAGACAGCCTCATACTTTTCATCATTTAAGGTCAATTACAATTTTTGCACCATATAGATATGTACATCGTTTTGCAGTTGGTTTTGATCTTCTGATGACTTTGCCAGACGATAAACGACAGCATCACCTCCAAACACCGTTAAAAATGTGCTCAGATTGTCTCCTAAATCGTTAATGTAGGTAAGGAGCAGCAGAGGGCCTATATCACTTCCTTGGTGAACGCCAGAAATAACTTCTGTTTTACTCGATGGCTTCCGTCACTTTCTAAGAACTGTGACCCTCTGACAGGAAATGAAAAATCCAGTCGCACAACTGAGACGACATTCCAGAAGAACGAAATTTGATTACAAATCGCTTGTGAGTTGCGGTGTCAAAAGTCTTCTGGAAATCTAGAATCAATTTGAAATGCCGTGTCGATAGCACTCAACACTTCGTCTGAGTAAAGAGCTAGTTGTGTTTCACATGAACGATGTTTCCCAAATCCTTGTTGACTATGCGTCAACAGACCGTTCTGTTCGAGGTAATTCATAGTTCGAACACAATATAAGTTCCATAATCCTTCTGCATACCGACGTTAATGATACTGGACTGTAATTCAGTGGATAACTCCTATTGTCTTTCGTGAATACTGCTGTTACCTGTGCAGCTTTCCAGTCTTTGAGTACGGATTTTTTGTCGAGCGAGCGGTTGTGTATGATTGTTAAGTATGGAGCTATCGCATCAGCATACCCTGAAAGGAACCTAACAGGTATACAATCTGGACCGGAAGACGTACTTTTATTAAATGAATTAAGTGGCTTCACTGCTCCGAGGCTATCTATTTCTAAATTATTCATGTTGGCAGTTGATCTTGATTCGTCTTTTTTCGTGTAGGAACTGAATTGGAAAAATTTCGCAATGTAGAAAGGAAGTTTGCACAAAATCTACCGAAGCAGTAACTGCATAAAAATTAGACCGACACACGAGGACGAAGTTTTCCCCTTCAAAAATACTGTGAAACATTTCTCTCTATTTAAAAAAGAAATCTCTGACAGTATGATTTTGAGCGCTTCGCCCTTCAAAAACGAAGTGACATCACAGAAGAAGAAACTTAAGCTGTCTGAATATGGTACAACAGTTGAAGTGTAAAATGAACACATACAGTATAAACATGTTGATATGTGGCGTCAGCGGAAAGGGCTTTCTTACAAGAAATCATTATTACTGTGAGACGTATCCTCAAGTAACGGAAGAACTTCGTTTAGTAATGGAGCTAGAGAGCGTAAGTATATGAAAAATAAATTCTACGGTACATAGAAAAGGATTTAAGGATTTTTATTCTTCGGAGACGAGGTAACTAGTTCAGAATAGAAAGTAATGGAAGACAGACAAAATCCGTGAAATATCGCAGATAAGAAATAAACGTAATTCGTGATTCCGCAATGTGTCCTATATTGTCGTCCTACTCTACGTCATAGCGGTAGGCCCGTATGAAATGTCTGTGCATCAGAATAGAAAAGGGAGTGGTGCGTCCTCCGTGTAAAGAGCTATATACTCTGTATTAAACGACAGTCTTCTGTAGCTCTCTTAAGTCAACAAGTAGCTTAACAATGCAACTTTTCCGTAGCAAAAAACTCATAGATGCGTAAATCCAAGAAACTTAAATTTTTATCAGTCATTTCCAAGAAGCCGCATTTTTACCGTTTCTGACTGCAATACAGTGCGCTGTTTCGAAATCAACACCACTGATTACCGCTCTCCAAATGCAACCTGAGCGAAACTGCAAACATCAAGTTATTAACATATAAAAGGTCATTGTGTCCATTATTTCGCTTTCATGAGAGCTGATTGTTGTTTTTGAAGTCCCAGTAGTAATTACATATGTGAACTGAAACTGACGCACAATAGTTCTTTTCACAAATAAACTCTATTTGTCATAGTATTGATCGGCGTCCGATTTAGCGATGTGGCTACAACAGATTCCGCGTATTGCTGTTTAGATAGGTAATTATAAGCTAACGGCAGTACAATGTGCATAAAACGCACGTGTACCTTAATAACCATTTTCATGCAAGGCAGCATCTCTCGTTAATGTTGTTTATAGCATTGCAGAAAAAGCAGCTGGAAAACCTAACGTACTTGAAACTTCATCAGATTAAAACTATTGCTTCGTGTCTGCAATCTTCAGCTGCTAACATAATTGCCCGCGAAAGGGAAGATTCCAGCTTCTATTCCAGATACGGCACACCGTTTTAATCTGCTAGAGTGAAAGATTCATTTTGGACCTTCTAAAACGACCAGCTAGCAAAAGCTTGAAAATAAGTCAGCATTGTAATTCCAGGGAAAAATCATTTTTTTAGCAATGATACAGATATATCTAATGGCAGCCATGGTAGAATGGAATGTTTTATTACTCAACATTCTTGCAGCATAAGCAGTCCAGGGGCAGCAATAATACATTCTAAGAATTCTCTCAGGCCACGGTTTGTCATTTTTACTGCTGAAACAAGGGTATTTTGATAAACTGTCAATTTATTTCATAGACTTTGATTTAAACACTTGGAAAATTAACCATTGTTTCACAGCCAAAATTAGCAAAATCAGAAATACTAATTTTCAGTCACAGGAGCTTTCGACTATTACAACTCTGAAGTCTGAGTTAAATATGACTTATCCCTTTAACGACAGGTAACCAGCTTCATGTACCACAGAAAGCTAACTGCGTAACATATATGCCATTCTGAGGCGATCCCCAGTTGAAAGATACTGTTACATCAGAGACGCATCCTTAAATATTTAGACCGAAATGTTCTCTGTGTTTTTCGATAGGGTCGACAAAATTCTGTATTCATCCAAAGATCTGTGCTTTGGAAGAAGTATCACTTTAATCACTTTTACTTCAACTGGTCGAAATAAATATCAGGATTATTAACATTCAGGAGAGCATAAATTATTGCATAAACAGCATGTCGAGTGTTCTCATGTAAATCAAGCAGGACAAGCATGCAGTACGAGAGAGTGCTAAAAAGTAAAGCCATCGATTTTATTACGTGAAAACTCTTAAGATTGTTAAATAAAACAAACTTTATTAAAATTATATATCTTTGCTCTTGATGCCTACATATTTGTTTCTCAAAGCAGTCACCCTAATGACGAAAATATTTCTCCCAGAAAAAGACAAATTTGGTGATACCGTCACTATAGATTGTTTGACTTTGTTAACCGACCCACAATTTCAACTCCGCTTACATCGCTCCATCACTATCAAGGTGAAGTTCTCGGCAGATGAAAATCGGATGGTGCGTGGAGGATGGTCGATGACAGTGAAGCCAAGGATTCGGATTGTTGCAGATGGCACAGAGCTCGTATGTGGTCCGGCATTGCCTTGCTTTAAAAGAGGGCGCCCCATGTGTGGACGAACTTCTTGCCTTCGAAACACGATTGCACCAACGTAGTTACTTTACCCACCGCCATGTTACACGGTACAATTCGGAGTCCTCTAGCGGCAGAGGGTTACAAATATGTGGACACGAAGAATAAAGATGTGGAATCCTAGTAATTTTTGTTTATAATTAAAAAAACTTTTAGACATTTCACGTAAAAGACTCGGAGGCATTACTTTTCAGCACGCCCTCGTACAATACGTCGGTACTCGAAGTAGTATCTCAGTAATGTAGAAAGACGCTAGACAGATACGGGAGACATGAAATACACTCCTGGAAATGGAAAAAAGAACACATTGACACCGGTGTGTCAGACCCACCATACTTGCTCCGGACACTGCGAGAGGGCTGTACAAGCAATGATCACACGCACGGCACAGCGGACACACCAGGAACAGCGGTATTGGCCGTCGAATGGCGCTAGCTGCGCAGCATTTGTGCACCGCCGCCGTCAGTGTCAGCCACTTTGCCGTGGCTTACGGAGCTCCATTGCAGTCTTTAACACTGGTAGCATGCCGCGACAGCGTGGACGTGAACCGTATGTGCAGTTGACGGACTTTGAGCGAGGGCGTATAGTGGGCATGCGGGAGGCCGGGTAGACGTACCGCCGAATTGCTCAACACGTGGGGCGTGAGGTCTCCACAGTACATCGATGTTGTCGCCAGTGGTCGGCGGAAGGTTCACGTGCCCGTCGACCTGGGACCAGACCGCAGCGACGCACGGCTGCACGCCAAGACCGTAGGATCCTACGCAGTGCCGTAGGGGACCGCACCGCCACTTCCCAGCAAATTAGGGACACTGTTGCTCCTGGGGTATCGGCGAGGACCATTCGCAACCGTCTCCATGAAGCTGGGCTACGGTCCCGCACACCGTTAGGCCGTCTTCCGCTCACGCCCCAACATCGTGCAGCCCGCCTCCAGTGGTGTCGCGACAGGCGTGAATGGAGGGACGAATGGAGACGTGTCGTCTTCAGCGATGAGAGTCGCTTCTGCCTTGGTGCCAATGATGGTCGTATGCGTGTTTGGCGCCGTGCAGGTGAGCGCCACAATCAGGACTGCATACGACCGAGGCACACAGGGCCAACACCCGGCATCATGGTGTGGGGAGCGATCTCCTACACACCACTGGTGATCGTCGAGGGGACACTGAATAGTGCACGGTACATCCAAACCGTCATCGAACCCATCGTTCTACCATTCCTAGACCGGCAAGGGAACTTGCTGTTCCAACAGGACAATGCACGTCCGCATGTATCCCGTGCCACCCAACGTGCTCTAGAAGGTGTAAGTCAACTACCCTGGCCAGCAAGATCTCCGGATCTGTCCCCCATTGAGCATGTTTGGGACTGGATGAAGCGTCGTCTCACGCGGTCTGCACGTCCAGCACGAACGCTGGTCCAACTGAGGCGCCAGGTTGAAATGGCATGGCAAGCCGTTCCACAGGACTACATCCAGCATCTCTACGATCGTCTCCATGGGAGAATAGCAGCCTGCATTGCTGCGAAAGGTGGATATACACTGTACTAGTGCCGACATTGTGCATGCTCTGTTGCCTGTGTCTATGTGCCTGTGGTTCTGTCAGTGTGATCATGTGATGTATCTGACCCCAGGAATGTGTCAATAAAGTTTCCCCTTCCTGGGACAATGAATTCACGGTGTTCTTATTTCAATTTCCAGGAGTGTATATGACCCACTACTCGCTGTTTTCTCCTCTTTTCTGGAAACAAAGTGCTACACAGTGAAATGAATTCATACCTTAGTAAGCCACACAAAAACGTGAGTCACCTAAGGGAGGCATCACAGAAGTACCGTGTAAAACCACCAGTAGCCTAATTCGGGGTTGTCTTCAGCCCACCGGTTCCTTCAGATACGCCATATCGAGTAGGAGTTCATGAGTGGATCACGCAGAGCTTCCAAAGAGCGAGAGTATTGAATGGCATGTATCACCCACTGTTCTCAAAAATCTCAGACGCTTTCTAGGGTATTATGATCAAGACTAGTGTGC
The DNA here is from genome assembly GCF_023864275.1 of Schistocerca cancellata. Taxonomy (NCBI): domain Eukaryota; kingdom Metazoa; phylum Arthropoda; class Insecta; order Orthoptera; family Acrididae; genus Schistocerca; species Schistocerca cancellata. The sequence goes on along the minus strand of NC_064631.1, from coordinate 95,688,791 downwards.
ACAGCATACTCAACATGAGGGCACAGAAGCAGGGGCAGTACTTCGTCTCCGAGAATGATAATGATATAACAATCTTGGCTCATGTTAAGGATAACGTGAGAGAATGGACTCAAGTCATGGAACAAAATGCACTCCCAAAAACGTGACAGAACCATCTCCGGTCTTGATTGCATACCGTGGATTGAACGTCTCATTGTGCCGTCCTTGTGCTCTTCGCCTTGAGTCTTTTGAACAGATATAAAACCGCGTGTTTCGACAATGAATGGAGCGCCCCTCGCAGCGTGTAGCACTGTTTAAGAATAGTAGTTGTAAGACGATCCTAGCCAACACGTTTTCAATGGCAGTCAGTTCCATACCCAAATGCAACTACACTATAGCTCCAAAGAAACTAGTACAACAATGCGTATTCGCGTAGAGAGATATGTAAACAGGTAGACTACTGCGCTATGGTCGGTAATGCAGTAAGTGTCTGGCGCAGTAGTTAGATCGCTTACTGGTGCTACATTGACAGTTTATCAAGATTTGAGTGAGTTTTAACGTGGTGTTATAGCCGGCGCACGAGCATCTCCCAGCTAGCGATGAAGTGGGGATTTTCCCGTACGACCATTTCATGCGTTTACCGTGAACATCAGGAATCTCCGACATCGCTGCGGCCGGAAAAGGTCCTGTAAGAACGGGACCAACGGCAACGGAAGAGAATAGTTCAACGTGACGGAAGTGAAACCCTTACTCAAATTTCTGCAGATTTCAGTGCTGGGCCATCAATAAGCGCCAGCATGTGAATCATTCAACGAAACATCATCCATATCGGCTTTTGAAACCGAAGGCCCACTCGTGTACCTTTGATGACAGCACGACACAAAGCTTTACGCCTCGCCTGGGCCCTTCAACATCGACTCTGGACTGTTGATGACTGGAAACATGTTGCCTGGTCAGAGGAGTCTCATTTCAAATTGTATCGAGAGGATGGACGTGTACGTGTATGGAGATAACCTCATGAATCTAAAGGCCCTGCATGTCAGCAGGGGACTGTTCAAGGTGGAGGAGGCTCTGTAATGGTGTGGGGCGCGTGCAGTTAGAGTGATATGGGACCTCTGATACGTCTAAATACCAGTCTAACAGGTGACACGTAAGTAAGTATCCTGTCTGATCACCTGCATCCATTCATGTCCATTGTGCATTTCGACGTGACACGCCACACTTCCAGAATTGCTTCTGAGTGGCTCCAGGAACGCTCTTCTGAGTTTAAACACTTCCGCTGCCCACCAAACGCCCCAGGTATGAACATTATTGAGCATATCTGGGATGCCTAGCAACTTGCTGTTCAGAAGAGAACTCCACCTCCTTATACTCTTACGGGTTTATGGAGAGCTCTGCAGGTTTCATGGTGTCAGTTCCCTCCAGCACTACTTGAGACATTATTCGAGACCATACCACGTCGTGTTGCTTCGCTTCTGCTTGTTCGCGGGGTCCTACACGATATTAGGCAAGTAACGAGTTTTGGCTCTTCAGTGTAGACTATATGGTTCCAGAGACCTTTCAAGGTCTCGTTGACGGACGCGTAGAGCCGGGTACCTCGCAAAAGACCTCCGAAATTCCAATTACTTTACAGGTAACAGGTACACAGGGGCAGTGTTACGTGTCGAACTTTTGTGGATGCAATGCCTCTTGAGATGGCTTGAGATTAGGAGATGAACTGAAAGTATGTTTGCAGTGGTTAAATTGGCTGTCAGTTTCCTAGATCCCCTGATGAGCTGGCGGTGTTAAACCTCACCTGTGGTTCTGACGTCCCAACCGAGGCTGGCATCAGGCTGCATCGCGTCTAACTGAAGTTTCACCATTCAATTGAAAATAAAAAGAGACAACTGGCGAAAACCACAGACCAAGGAAAAACAAATGGATCGGGCAAAATGTTCTATCCATGTAGTCTCAAAAGAAAACATTAAAAGAGGGTTTGCCTGTTACAAATGAATAACAATTACTGCACACAAATTAAGCAAAGAAACTGGTCAGAACCAGTCTTGCTGCAGGTCAAAACACAAGAACAATTAAACGGGAATCAATTACGGACATTGTGTTGCGTGGCCTAACCTCTGAATTAAGAGACACTGCGCCAAGAAATACATGAGTGTTAATAGTCATGACAACTGTGGAGACTGGCCCGGGCAGGTGCGGTTTATATTGCTACTCGGGAAACATGATGCGATCATCGCTTCGAGTGTTCGGCGCATGCGCTATGGCATTGCGTCCGTATTATTACCCACTAGCACGTGGAAAATGATTACTGACCGTTCTGTACTGCGTCCTGCGATCAATGGCTGCTCTTGATGTGACAAGCATACTCACCCATGCACAATGGCGGCCGCTCACTCACTGACGATGGTCACGAAACTGCTCCAACTAAGAATTGATTTCTGATGGGATGTCGATGACGTCTCTTGTCACTTCTGTGTGCAAAGGCCCAACGACAGTGTATACCTTCGCCAGCAAGAAGAGGAGCCACGTGACCAAACTGACAGGTGCGCCTCTTGAGAATTTGTTGCGGCCCGTGAAGGCCGTGCCTGCGGCCCTGTTGAGTGACCCGAATAATGGGTCGTCTGCGAAAGCTGTGGGCGGGGTGTGCCCTCTGCCGCTGGTAAAGAAGGAGTAAAATTCACGTTAACGGCTACCTTGGCCTTCCAGAAATACGCCCTGTAGTATACAGCCTATAATAATTAAACCAGGTGTCTGAAAATTATAACCTCTTCACGAGCCAGGAGTCCTAGGCAAGCCTACGGAGGTCCCTAACTGACGGGGAAAATTAATCTGATTAACTGGCATTTAATTGAATCGACTTCTGGGCCATTAGGCCGTGTCCTATAGCAATCCACTCATAGTTCAAAGGCAGATCTGAAGCTGTAATCAAAAGTGTTAGTTAAGTTGTATTTTTGCACTTTCCTTTTGTCAGAGGGATGGACCAGCCGCTACCGTCCTTCCAAGTGCTTTGTGGCTAGGTAAAATGACATAGCAGTGCCACACATTCTAACACAAAATACAGTAACTCTACAGCTAATAGCTACGCAGCAAGGATGCTACATTTTGAACACCGTTATACAAAAAGGGGTCCAAAACTTAAACGAATGGTAGCTACATACTTCATAGAGGGTGTGAATTATTGAACTATGTGTAAATAACTTCAATTAGTTACAAACTACGGCGTGCACACGCTTTATTCAACATTTAAACGTCACTACAGATATTCAGATGTAGGTATGACATGTTCGATATGCCTGCCGTCATTGGCGATGATTTCGTGCACACGAACACCGAAATGCTGCATGACCCGCTGAAGTTCGGATTTTCGATGCTGTCGATGACCTCCTGAATGGCTGTTTTCAGCTCAGTAATGGTTTTACTGTACAGCTTAATGTAGCCCCACAAAAAGGAGCGGCTGTGCTCATGTCAGTGGCCTCTTTAGATTAGGTTACATTTACTTTCATTCCAATTGATCCGTAGTGAGGAAGTCCTCCAGGATGTAGAACATGTCAGAAAACAATAACACATGACAAATATTTACAACTGAAACAAATAAGCTAATGTACCTTCCACAGGTCCCAAGTGGAATGATCGTCATTTTTTTAATGAACAGTATATGAAAGAATCATTTTAAAAACACCAACGCACTGAATTTACAATAAAAAAGTTATTTTATTATTTTTAAGGTAATAAACATTTAATAGAACTACTACAATATTTATTTACAATGAACACATTAGTGCACTGAAATGGTGCAGAAGTTACATTGTACTTACGCACACACACACACACACACACACACACACACACACACACACACACACACAATTCAGTTGGTTCTCCTGAGAAATCCTTATGAAGATTATTCTTATTTCTAGTATTGATTCCATGGATTGAGCTGTTGGCTTGAAATAGTGATATATTTTTAATGACAAATTTCATTAAGGAATAAATATACTGGGAACCCTAAACAGGGTTCTGCAGGATGTCCTTGAGTTAACACCACATATAACTCTTACTGCACGTTTTTGTGCCCGGAAAACTTTAGCTTGGTTTGATGAACTACCCCAAAAAATAATCCCATATGACATTACGGAATGAAAGTAAGCATAGTATGCCAGCTTCTTCATTTTTATATCCCCCATGTTTGACACAATTCGCATTGTAAATAGGGATTTGTTAAGACGCGTCAGCAGTTCTGTGGCGTGCTCCTCCCAGTTGAATTTATTATCAAGCTGTAATCCCAAGAATTTAACACTGTCCACTTCTTCTGCTCGTCATCGTATGTTAGGCATATACTCGTAGGACACACCTTACAAGTTTTGAACTGCGTGTAGCGTGTTTTTTCAAAGTTTAGTGACAAAAAATTGGCTAGGAACCAGTGATTAATGTCCACAAACATTTTATTAGCCGATCGTTCTAAGACTACACTTGATTTGCTGTTTATTGCAATGTTTGTATCATCGGCAAACAAAACGAACTTGGCATCTGGTAATGTTGTTTATGAAAGGTCATTGATATACACAAGAAAAAGTCAGGGCCCTAAAATGGAACTTTGTGGGATCCCACATGTAATTGGTTTCCAGTCGGATGATCCCTGATAGCTTAATACATGTCTCTTTCCTAATATCACTCTTTGTTCCCTGGGTATTCCAGAGCCAGAATATGGTCAACAAAGTGCTCTTCCAGCACATCAAACATCCTCCTGCTTCGATGGGGTCCAAGGCTGTTTCGCATGGACCACGTCTTGTCGTAATCACGCTCACTTCGAATACTGACGATGAAATCACCTTCCAAAACCTTCGCGTACCGTTCGGGAGTCACTGCGCCATCATGGAATATCGCACCGAGTATTCTGTGATTGGACATTGTACACCACACAGTCACCCGTTGAGGGTGAGAGAAATTCGGATTCTCAGTCCCTCAAACGCGCCAATTTTGCTTGTTTGCGAACTCACCCAAATGAAAGTGGGCCCATCGCTAAATTCCCATCATGCCCCGCGCCAACCGTTCAGAAGTTATGACGATTTATTTCTATATTGTTCAATAATTGTCACCCTTATATGCAGTGATTCTAGCCCCGCATCCTCTAGGTCTAGGGGCTCTGACAAATGCATTTCCAGACGTTCCCGAGTTTCACCACCAGGTACCAGTGACTGCCTAACAGCTACCCCGGGCCCGACGCCACTTTAAACACGGAAGACATAACCGGGCGTGGCTGCGCCTCCACTTGTCGGTGAATGGCCGTATCAACGCCCGCCGCTCAGTACAGACGGGCGCAACGAAAGAGGCGCCCCGCGTCAGGGTTTAAGGGGTTGGCTGCAGCGGTCGTGACTCGCCTGGCGAATTCTCCGATTCCTCGTCCGCGTGTACGGTGCGTGAATGGCCGCTGACTGCGTCGGCGTCTTTGTGCGGGGCGTCGGCATGAATAATGCATCTCCCCTGGCTGCGCATTAGCCTCGTCTCGCCTTTGTATTTCCTGCGTGTTATCTTTATGAGATGGGTTGGCGTGACTGGCGATTAAACTCACTGCTCTCGCCAACACGGTGTGCTTAGCCTCGTTACGCGGTGTTTCCACGACTGACTCCGACAATGCCCTCTCGAGCTGTTTTCCTTTTCCCTTCACTTGCCTACATTTACTTTCCTTCCCATCTGAGAGGGCCTATACAAGCTTCGTAGTGCAGTGCAGTACCTATGCAGTCCACCGTTGCTTCCAGTCGATTGTCTTGTATGGGTATGGTTTCTAAATACACTCCTGCAAATGGAAAAAAGAACACATTGACACCGGTGTGTCAGACCCACCATACTTGCTCCGGACACTGCGAGAGGGCTGTACAAGCAATGATCACACGCACGGCACAGCGGACACACCAGGAACCGCGGTGTTGGCCGTCGAATGGCGCTAGCTGCGCAGCATTTGTGCACCGCCGCCGTCAGTGTCAGCCAGTTTGCCGTGGCATACGGAGCTCCATCGCAGTCTTTAACACTGGTAGCATGCCGCGACAGCGTGGACGTGAACCGTATGTGCAGTTGACGGACTTTGAGCGAGGGCGTATAGTGGGCATGCGGATGGCCGGGTGGACGTACCGCCGAATTGCTCAACACGTGGGGCGTGAGGTCTCCACAGTACATCGATGTTGTCGCCAGTGGTCGGCGGAAGGTGCACGTGCCCGTCGACCTGGGACCGGACCGCAGCGACGCACGGATGCACGCCAAGACCGTAGGATCCTTCGCAGTGCCGTAGGGGACCGCACCGCCACTTCCCAGCAAATTAGGGACACTGTTGCTCCTGGGGTATCGGCGAGGACCATTCGCAACCGTCTCCATGAAGCTGGGCTACGGTCCCGCACACCGTCAGGCCGTCTTCCGCTCACGCCCCAACATCGTGCAGCCCGCCTCCAGTGGTGTCGCGACAGGCGTGAATGGAGGGACGAATGGAGACGTGTCGTTTTCAGCGATGAGAGTCGCTTCTGCCTTGGTGCCAATGATGGTCGTATGCGTGTTTGGCGCCGTGCAGGTGAGCGGCACAATCAGGACTGCATACGACCGAGGCACACAGGGCCAACACCCGGCATCATGGTGTGGGGAGCGATCTCCTACACTGGCCGTACACCACTGGTGATCGTCGAGGGGACACTGAATAGTGCAAACCGTCATCGAACCCATCGTTCTACCATTCCTAGACCGCCAAGGGAACTTGCTGTTCCAACAGGACAATGCACGTCCGCATGTATCCCGTGCCACCCAACGTGCTCTAGAAGGTGTAAGTCAACTACCCTGGCCAGCAAGATCTCCGGATCTGTCCCCCATTGAGCATGTTTGGGACTGGATGAAGCGTCGTCTCACGCGGTCTGCACGTCCAGCACGAACGCTGGTCCAACTGAGGCGCCAGGTGGAAATGGCATGGCAAGCCGTTCCACAGGACTACATCCAGCATCTCTACGATCGTCTCCATGGGAGAATAGCAGCCTGCATTGCTGCGAAAGGTGGATATACACTGTACTAGTGCCGACATTGTACATGCTCTGTTGCCTGTGTCTATGTGCCTGTGGTTCTGTCAGTGTGATCATGTGATGTATCTGACCCCAGGAATGTGTCAATAAAGTTTTCCCTTCCTGGGACAATGAATTCACGGTGTTCTTATTTCAATTTCCAGGAGTGTAGTATGACCTCAAGCTTTCGACTGTTATAACCACCACCTTCATCAGGTTGAGTGGCCGAGCGGTTCTAGGCGCTACAGTCTGGAACAGCGGCCGCTACGGTCGCAGGTTCGAATCCTGCCTCGGGCATGGATGTGTGTGACGTCCTTAGATTAGTTAGTAGTTCTAAGTTCTAGGGACTGATGACCTCAGCAGCTAAGTCCCTTAGCGCTCAGAACCATTTTTGAACCTTCATCAGGAGCAATTGACTGTCTTGGTTGCTACTGCGGTGGCCATACACTGCCCATGTACAGCTTCTGATTGGTTGGAAATTACGCAACGACGTACCATGAACGAGCATGCATTTTGGTCACAAACTGTTACTCACACAGGTATCGACGGAAAACGCAAAACTTTAAATTTCGGTGGCGGATGGATGATGGTGTAATGCTGCAGCGCAACTTCACAGTGAAGCTGGTGAGGATAATAAACAGGGGACATAATACTAGGGCATAAAATCTTTGCGAATTTCATCCCGTGTACCCAATTGGGCAGTAACTATGCCTCGCAGACAGGCACGTGAACAATATACGCAATTGGGCAGAAAGAATACTGTTGGAGTAAGCGGGGAATCACCGAGCGTTTGAACAGGAGCGATGCCACTATTCGACGATTTTGGCAGGAATGGTTGAACCGTGACCGAAAACAGTGTCAAGATGGAAGCACTGGACGTCGATAGAGCGTGACCGGGAAATCATCACCCCCCGGATTCATCTTTATCATCGATTCATCGTGCAACGGGTGTTTCAGTGACCTCAAGGACTGTTAATATGAGGCTCACAGAAAGAGAGGCTGAACTAACTGTGCCTCTTGCGGCGACTGCCATTGATCCCTGTATACCGACAAGCTCGTTTGCAGTGGTGTTGGGCACACCCGGCCTGGAATCTCATAGACAAGAGTACAGTTGTCTTCAGCGATTACTCTTGCTTGGAACTGAACCCTGATGACCAGGTGAGACGTGTCTGGAGACGTTCTGGACAGCGGTAGGATACCAGCCTGACAGCTTCCCACCATACAGTCCAGCAACCAGGAATAATGGTCTACAGTGTCATTTCGTTTCATGGGGGGATCCGTCGAGTTGTCATCCGCGGTACCCCTACAAAACAGCGGTACATCGACAGTATTCTACGCTCCGTTTTGTTCCTTTTTATGGCAAGCCATACTGCGCTTACATTTCAGCAAGGTAATTCTCGCACGCAAATGGCGAGAGTTTCTACTGCTTTGTGCTAGCCAAAGCCTACCTTGGCCAGTGAGGTCGCCAGATCTTTCCCCAATTGAGAGCGTTTGGAGCGTCACGAGCAGGACTTTCCAATCAACCCGAGATTTCGACGATCTAAGATGTCATTTGGACAGAATTTGACACGGTATCCCTCAGGAACATGTCCAACAGCGCTATCAGTCAACGCAAAGACTAGTAGTAGCTGTGTGCTTAACGGCAAGAGGTGGACCGAGACGTTATTGACTTGCTCAATTCGAGAAGTCCTGTCTCATGAATGACATCCAATTTTTTCTGAAATTCTAATTATTTGTTTGTCTGTAGGTTTACATCAAATCTACTCATTTCCCCACCCATTTGGATAATTCCTACGTGCATCGTCATTTCTTTGTCTTAGAGGGCAGCAATGGTCTTACAAACTAATTTAGTTTCGTGACCGAAACACAATCAGACCCCTTTGTTTTTACATCTCAGAGAATTTAATTTTACCGTTCACGGGGTAATTATCCCGAAGGTTGGAAACCCTTGCTATAGAGGAGTGTGTACTTATGTACTATAGAGGAGTGTGTACTTATGTTAGGAGCAGTCAGATGGAAAAGAGACAGATGGTAAAAAAAGTCAATAAGCTTGCTGTGGTGTCACCGCCAGACACCACACTTGCTAGGTGGTAGCTTTAAATCGGCCGCTGTCCATTAGTACATGTCGGACCCGCGTCTCGCCACTGTCAGTAATTGCAGACCGAGCGCCACCACACGGCAGGTCTAGAGAGACGTACTAGGACTCGCCCCAGTTGTACGACAACTTTGCTAGCGACTACACTGACGAAGCCTTTCTCTCATTTGCCGAGAGACAGTTAGAATAGCCTTCAGCTAAGTCCATGGCTACGACCTAGCAAGGCGCCATTAACCTTACAGTGCTTGTATTTAAAGAGTCTCACTTGTATCATCAAGAACGCTGTATACAAATGATGGATTAAAGTTAAGTATTCCAGCAGCTACGTACTTTTCTTTATAGCATTCATTACGTATCCTGTTCCAGGCCTCACGCCAGTCTGCGTTAGATTATAGCGTGCATTTCGGCCTCCTCTAACTACAAGGTATTGGCACATCTGCCAACACATCAGTTGGAGTCACGAACAATGGCGGTAGAGTTTAGGCTTGTTCTGAGCACCTACGCCACGCACACACCGACAGCCAATGAGCGTTCAGTGGTGTACTGGACGCTCTCCTGTGAATGCCGTAGCTAGTGGGAGCATTAAACGTGATAGTAGCGAGTTGTTTAGTGGTTCAAATGGTTCAGATGGCTCTAAGCACTATAGGACTTAACATCTGCGGTCATCAGTCCACTGGACTTAGAACTACGTAAACCTTACTAACCTAAGGACATTACACACATCCATGCCTGAGGCAGGATTCGAACCTGAGACCGTAGCAGCCGCGTGGTTCCGGACTGAAGCACCTAGAACCGCTCGGCCACAGCAGCCGGCCGAGTTGTTTAGTGAATTTCACTTTCATTTGTTGCAAGTTGTCATTGCTGACGGTGGTGGTAAGTGATAAATTCTGCATAAGCAAGTGCGGGACATAATTTGCATGGTGTAGCCCACTCTTCCTACTAGCGGAGAGCACGCGCATGCGCGTACCGCAACAGTCGCTTGGAATCGTCAACATTGCCATTCCTGTCCGTGCCTCGACGTGCGCGAACCGCCATCGTTCGTGAATCAGATTATAGGTCGTTATAGACTGTGCACAAGCTCGGATTGGGGAAGGATACGGCAAGAAACAGGCTGGAACAGCTTTTCATTTCAGAACATTCTCGGCACTTACCTTGAGGGATATTGGGAACTATCGAAAATGTTAGTCTGGAAGGCTGGTCAGTAATTTTAACCGCCATCGTCTAGAATATAACTTCTATCTCTTGGCACTGCTCTTCCTCGCTCACTGGAAGAGTATGTCCTAGCCTGTGGTTGAGGCATTTGGACGTTCAGGCGTTGAGTACCGGTGCTGACTACACTCCTGGAAATTGAAATAAGAACACCGTGAATTCATTGTCCCAGGAAGGGGAAACTTTATTGACACATTCCTGGGGTCAGATACATCACATGATCACACTGACAGAACCACAGGCACATAGACACAGGCAACAGAGCATGCACAATGCCGGCACTAGTACAGTGTATATCTACCTTTCGCAGCAATGCAGGCTGCTATTCTCCCATGGAGAAGATCGTAGAGATGCTGGATGTAGTCCTGTGGAACGGCTTGCCATGCCATTTCCACCTGGCGCCTCAGTTGGACCAGCGTTCGTGCTGGACGTGCAGACCGCGTGAGACGACGCTTCATCCAGTCCCAAACATGATCAATGGGGGACAGATCCGGAGATCTTGCTGGCCAGGGTAGTTGACTTACACCATCTAGAGTACATTGGGTGGCACGGGATACATGCGGAAGTGCATTGTCCTGTTGGAACAGCAAGTTCCCTTGCCGGTCTAGGAATGGTAGAACGATGGGTTCGATGACGGTTTGGATGTACCGTGCACTATTCAGTGTCCCCTCGACGATCACCAGTGGTGTACGGCCAGTGTAGGAGATCGCTCCCCACACCATGATGCCGGGTGTATGCAGTCGTATGCAGTCCTGATTGTGGCGCTCACCTGCACGGCGCCAAACACGCATACGACCATCATTGGCACCAAGGCAGAAGCGACTCTCATCGCTGAAGACGACACGTCTCCATTCGTCCCTCCATTCACACCTGTCGCGACACCACTGGAGGCGGGCTGCACGATGTTGGGGCGTGAGCGGAAGACGGCCTAACGGTGTGCGGGACCGTAGCCCAGCTTCATGGAGACGTTTGCGAATGGTCCTCGCCGATACCCCAGGAGCAACAGTGTCCCTAATTTGCTGGGAAGTGGCGGTGCGGTCCCCTACGGCACTGCGTAGGATCCTACGGTCTTGGCGTGCATCCGTGCGTCGCTGCGGTCCGGTCCCAGGTCGACGGGCACGTGCACCTTCCGCCGACCACTGGCGACAACATCGATGTACTGTGGAGACCTCACGCCCCACGTGTTGAGCAATTCGGCGGTACGTCCACCCGGCCTCCCGCATGCCCACTATACGCCCTCGCTCAAAGTCCGTCAACTGCACATACGGTTCACGTCCACGCTGTCGCGGCATGCTACCAGTGTTAAAGACTGCGATGGAGCTCCGTATGCCACGGCAAACTGGCTGACACTGACGGCGGCGGTGCACAAATGCTGCGCAGGTAGCGCCATTCGACGTCCAACACCGCGGTTCCTGGTGTGTCCGCTGTGCCGTGCGTGTGATCATTGCTTGTACAGCCCTCTCGCAGTGTCCGGAGCAAGTATTGTGGGTCTGACACACCGGTGTCAATGTGTTCTTTTTTCCATTTCCAGGAGTGTACCTTCTCATTTTGTCTCCCGTCTACGTCGTCTTCACCAAGGAGCGCTCCTTGTAGTGGAAGAAAGGTTCCATCGTAATTTTTTCTGCCAGCAAGAATAGTAGAGATAGTTGTGTAGCATTCATCATGATGAGACTTTCAGCCAGTGTCATACGTCAAGGAGTAAGGGAATGTGACACAGTTGGTAGTGATTCGTCCCTTAAATGGGAACGTTAAGCTCAGCGACCCCCTTGGTGCCATCAGAGACGATCTTGTTACGTGCACAGCATTTATCGGCAAAGCACAAAGGCGCAAGCGATACGCAGTAGTCAAGACAAAACCTGTTCCAGCAGAGCCGTCAATGAGCAGATCAATACACTGCCTAAGAAAGACCCATAAAGTTCAGGTTAGTTCTGAGTTGTCACAAGCATTAAGTGTTCCGTCCAAAGAGCGGTCCAGGTCACCACACAGATCAGCTAATTAGACCAGATGGGACGCCGGCGATTAGGAGATGACTGCAGATTCCACGCTACCAATGTTTGATATTCTGTACGTTAACATTTACACTGTACAAAACAGTATGAAGTGCATGATAGGCCCCATACGGTACTGGAGGTTTTTATGAATAACTCTGCTTTAGGGCTTCTCCCATGTCCACTCAAATATGGAGCGCAGAAAGGACAATCACAAAAATACCGCTGTGCAAGCTGTAATCATTCTGATCTAGTTTTCGCGGCCCCTGTGTGAGAGAAATGAAGGGAAGTGTTGTATATTCTCAGATTTCTCGCTTTATACAATTTCTGAGAACTTTGTAAGTAGGCTTTCGTGGAATGGCTGGCGTCTAGTTTTAAACGTGTGCCAACATTGAGGTTTTTCATCAGTTCCCTGGCACACTCCCGTGATTCGGACAAAACTGTGCCTTTTCGTCCTTCCCTTCCTTATATACTTCAGACATCACTTGATACACCCGTCTGGCAAATACTTATGGCAAATATCCTAGCATGCATCGCACGAGCAATTTGTAAAAATAGACTTAATGCATTTTCTCAACATCATACTAAGTGAACGTAAGTCTGCCTTCTCTTTTACGACTGAGCCTCTGTGACCATTCCATTTCACAATCCTTCAAATTATCACACCGCTAAGTCTTATTGATTCCAGTTATGTTCGAGAAACTTCAAATCTTTGAACCATTTAAAAAATTTTGTCAACATCTTAATGACTGAATAAACTCTTTTCCCGTCTCGAGCCCCGTCACTTCGAATAAAACACTCGAGGCTTCGACAACAGTCTTTGCTGTCATCATCACGCGCAAAAAGCACCGACTGTGATTTTTAATCTTGATGACAATGGTAGGGGAAGCTGTCGTCACATAGAGCATTTTATTCGATGTGAGAAGAAAACCGAGAAGATTTTACTCAGGCAAAGCGAAAGACTCCGACGACACATGTGACTGAATATTTGTGCAGTTTCTGTTGGGTAGTGCTCCATTACATAAACGCTTTATTTACTAAACAGCTGGCATTACTAATAATATTGTCTGTCGGGTCATGAATGTACAACGCCCAGGGCACGCGCCAAGTAATTTCTACAGTTACTGCCGATGACCCTCCATCCGAGAACATGCTGCACCCTCTATGGCAAGAAAGCCTACTCCATACTACAAATTTCGTTTGGTACTTACTGCAATTTTACTTTCGTTACTAAGCTTTTGTGTGGCACTGGGTCAAACGTGTTCGGATGTCACGAAACACTGCATTTACCTCAATGCCCTGATCCGTAGTAATCGTGACGTTATGTGAGAAAATCGCGAATTTGGTTTGACACCACTCATGCCAAAATATGATATACCGGGTGATCAAAAAGTCAACATAAATTTGAAAACTGAATAAATCACGGAATAATGTAGATACGGAGGTACAAATTGACACACATGCTTGGAATGACATAGGGTTTTATTAGTACCAAAAAAATACAAAAGTTCAAAAAATGTCCGACAGATGGCGCTTCATCTATCAGAATAGCAATAATTAGCATAACTAAGTAAGACAAAGCAAAGATGATGTTTTTTACAGGAAATGCTCAATATGTTCACCATCATTCCTCAGCAATAGCTGTAGTCCAGGAATAATGTTGTGAACAGCACTGTAAAGCATGTCCGGAGTTACGGTGAGGCATTGGCGTCGGATGTTGTCTTTCAGCATCCCTAGAGATGTCGGTCGATCACGATACACTGGGTCCGCCGCTCGTGGTCTCGCGGTAGCGTTCTCGCTTCCCGAGCACGGGGTCCCGGGTTCGATTCCCGGCGGGGTCAGGGATTTTCACCTGCCTCGAGATGACTGGGTGTTTGTGTTGTCCTCATCATTTCATCATCATCCAGGAAAGTGGCGCAATTGGACTGAGCAAAGATTGGGTCATTGTACGGGCGCTGATAACCACGCTGTTGAGCGCCCCACAAACCAAACGTCATCATCATCATCACGATACACTGGTGACTTCAGGTAACCCCAAAGCCAATAATCGCACAGACTGAGGTCTGGGGACCTGGGAGGCCAAGCATGACAAAAGTGGCGGCTGAGCACACGATCATCACCAAACTACTCGTGCAAGAGATCTTTCACGTGTCTAGCAATATGGGGTGGTTCTAATAAAACCCGTGTGTCAGTTTTTACCTCTCTATCTACATTATTCCGTGGTTTATTAGGTTTTCGAATTTATACTGACTTTTGATCACCCGGTACAATTGTACTGATATGAGTGGATTAAAATACAGTCCGGGCTCGTTAGAAAAAGAGAATTCTTGGCATTGTCGTGTTGCTTGGTCTCGGCAGCGTGTAAGTAAATTTTTGTACTAAATTCTCGTTTAAACCGTTGATAACAATTTTGACGTATGATATTCTTCTGTTTATTTATTGTTTTTTTTTCTGAGGTGGAAAGCGGTTCATATGGTTCAAATGGCTCTGAGCACTATGGGACTCAACTTCTGAGGTCATCAGTCCCCTAGAACTTAGAACTACTTAAACCTAAGGACATCACACACATCCATGCCCGGGGCAGGATTCGAACCTGCGACCGTAGCGGCCACGCGGTTCCAGACTGAAGCGCCTAGAACCGCTCGGCCACATCGGCCGGCCCCAGTGCTAGACCAATAGATGATGGTGAAAGTGAATCCAGTAAAGACCCGACTATCTCGGAGAGCACAGATACTCTTGTGCAGCGCAGTCAAAGGGGACTTCGTGGAACCGCGCACAGTGCTATCCCATAGTACTTAATTAGCTTCCTCAAACAAGCAATTAAACTGATGAAACAGTGAATTAGGACATCTTTGTGTGTGCGACACCACTTTATATATGAAAGTTTTGTCGCCATGAAACTACTAGCATAGACAGAAGGCAACACGTAAATTTTCACCAGGAAAAATACAAAATAATACCTCAGGCATCGCGTATTAAACAATTTATGCCGCTCTTAGCCTGTCAAAATTAAATACGCAGCAAGCAAGTACGTGATGACGCGTTGAAGTCTGTTATTAACAGTGACATGGGATTTATATTTCGCGTGAACCGCATGAAAATGCTTCAAAAGAATAAACATCAGGCGGCTTTTGTTACTCAAAGTTCGGCAAGCGCTGCGGCAGTTAGTAATAACAGCTTTAGAGTAGGCTGTTCTCGAGAATTTGCGGTGAGTGGCCTCGTCCAAGGCTCGTCACAGAAGCTTGTGTCCGTGTGGCGCGTAGTGAGAGACAGCTTACCGGGTATTCCGTGGAGCAGCCGTGCCCCCCTTTCCACTTTTCCGACGCCCACACAGATATTCTCACGCAAGGCTGTACCGCAACTCTACCGCAGGTTGGGAAATTACGGGCTGCAGTGGAGTGAAAAGAATCCACTGACCTCAGACTACAGACACGGTCCTGGCTCCTTTGTTTACTGCTGTATTGTTCCTATGGGCTAAACTTCCTCATATTAATGTTCTACTCGTGGTCATTCTCATATTATTGCCCGTTATGCCCGACATTCTCATTTATGATTGTATTTCTTGCTCTGTTTTCGACATTAGTGGAAGTGTAAAGTGGGCTCACATTGAATTTTATGCCGCGCTGAGTGGACGCGCTGTTCGAGGCGCCATGTCACGGATATATTAGACCTTCTGGTGACAAACAGACCCGAACTATTTGAAAAAGTTAACGCAGAACAGGGAATCAGCGATCATAAAGCGGTTACGGCATCGATGATTTCAGCCGTAAATAGGAATATTAAAAAGGGTAGGAAAATTTTTGTTTAGAAAAAGTGACAAAAAGCAGATTTCAGAGTACCTGTTGGCTCAACACAAAAGTTTTGTCTCAAGTACAGATAGTGTTGAGGATCAGTGGGCAAAGTTCAAAACCGTCGTACATAATGCGTTAGATGAGTATGTGCCAAGCAAGATCGTAAGAGATGGAAAAGAGCCACCGTGGTACAACAACCGAGTTAGAAAACTGCTGCGGAAGCAAAGGGAACTTCACAGCAAACATAAACATAGCCAAAGCCTTGCAGACAAACAAAAATTACGCGAAGCGAAATGTAGTGTGAGGAGGGCTATGCGAGAGGCGTTCAATAAATTCGAAAGTAAAGTTCTATGTACTGACTTGGCAGAAAATCCTAAGAAATTTTGGTCTTATGTCAAAGCGGTAGGTGGATCAAAACAAAATGTCCAGACACTCTGTGACCAAAATGGTACTGAAACAGAGGATGACAGACTAAAGGCCGAAATACTAAATGTCTTTTTCCAAAGTTGTTTCACAGAGGAAGATTGCACTGTAGTTCCTTCTCTAGATTGTCGCACAGATGACAAAATGGTAGATATCGAAATAGACGACAGAGCGATAGAGAAACAATTAAAATCGCTCAAAAGAGGAAAGGCCTCTGGACCTGATGGGATACCAGTTCAATTTTACACAGAGTACGCGAAGGAACTTGCCCCCCCTTCTTGCAGCGGTGTACCGTAGGTCTCTAGAAGAGCGTAGCGTTCCAAAGGATTGGAAAAGGGCACAGGTCATCCCCGTTTTCAAGAAGGGACGTCGAACAGATGTGCAGAACTATAGACCTATACCTCTAACGTCGATCAGTTGTAGAATTTTGGAACACGTATTGTGTTCGAGTATAATGACTTTTCTGGAGACTAGAAATCTACTATGTAGGAATCAGCATGGGTTTCGAAAAAGACGGTCATGTGAAACCCAGCTCGCGCTATTCGTCCACGAGACTCAGAGGGCCATAGACACGGGTTCACAGGTAGATGCCGTGTTTCTTGACTTCCGCAAGGCTTTCGATACAGTTCCCCACAGTCGTTTAATGAACAAAGTAAGAGCATATGGACTATCAGACCAATTGTGTGATTGGATTGAGGAGTTCCTAGGTAACAGGACGCAGCATGTCATTCTCAATGGAGAGAAGTCTTCCGAAGTAAGAGTGATTTCAGAAGTGCCGCAGGGGAGTGTCGTAGGACCGTTGCTATTCACAATATACATAAATGACCTGGTGGATGACATCGGAAGTTCACTGAGGCTTTTTGCAGATGATGCTGTGGTGTATCGAGAGGTTGTAACAAAGGAAAATTGTACTGAAATGCAGGAGGATCTGCAGCGAATTGACGCATGGTGCAGGGAATGGCAATTGAATCTCAATGTAGACAAGTGTAATGTGCTGCGAATACACAGAAAGATAGATCCTTTATCATTTAGCTACAAAATAGCAGGTCAGCAACTGGAAGCAGTTAATACCATAAATTATCTGGGAGTGTTTTAAAATGGAATGATCATATAATGTTGATCGTCGGTAAAGCAGATGCCAGACTGAGATTCATTGGAAGAATCCTAAGGAAATGCAATCCGAAAACAAAGGAAGTAGGTTACAGTACGCTTGTTCGCCCACTGCTTGAATACTGCTCAGCAGTGTGGGATCCGTACCAGATAGGGTTGATAGAAGATATAGAGAAGATCCAACGGAGAGCAGCGCGCTTCGTTACAGGATATTTAGTAATCGCGAAAGCGTTACGGAGATGATAGATAAACTCCAGTGGAAGACTCTGCAGGAGAGACGCTCAGTAGCTCGGTACGGGCTTTTGTCAAAGTTTCAAGAACATACCTTCACCGAAGAGTCAACCAGTATATTTCTCCCTCCTACGTATATCTCGCGAAGAGACCATGAGGATAAAATCAGAGAGATTAGAGCCCACACAGGGGCATACCGACAATCCTTCTTTCCACGAACAATACGAGACTGGAATAGGAGAACCGATAGAGGTACTCAAGGTACCCTCTGCCACACACCGTCAGGTGGCTTGTTGTTGTTGTTCTTAGCACAAATTAGTTTAAGAAGTGTGTAAGAACATGGACCGATCATCTCAGCAGTTGGGTCCCTTAGGAATTCACATATATATATATATATATTGTCTGACATGAATTTTGGGGAATTTCCATAAGCGAGCATGGAAGACAGCTTAAAACTACATAAAGGCCGGTGTGTAGCAGACTGACGTTCACTGTTTGCTATGAGAGCAAGTGCTGTTATCTCACTGTACCGAACTGGTGAGAGAGTCCTTTTTGAGGTGGCTCATTCTATACTCCGACCTGTTATGAAGTGTCAAGTGTACTTTTGCGTCCTGTGGATGGCTGTATCAGTATTCGAACAACGTATTGTTGTTATATAAACATGTGCGAGTAAATAGCATCAGGTGAGAATTCCAATAAACTAGAAATAAGGCAGAAGAGAACACATGTTTTACATCCGTTCAGTAAGCTGAATTCCAACCTTTGGTCAGATAAAATTAAGAAAACGGGAGAAAAAGGTTATACGAATCTGGAATAGAAAGCATTTGTTAATGTGGATCGGGATTCGGGGAATTAAAAAAACAAGACAGAAGAGGACATGATTCCGTGCGGATGGATTGTTTAGAAGAAGTACTAGAGCTTCAAGGCGGGAGAAGATCCCAGATAAAGAAATCAGGAAAGAAATCTCCAACGTACATCACCGAGGAAGCGGATGAACGGAGTTTGTGTCTTAATATTAGGAGACGAACGATGGCCGAAAACATCACTTTGTTGGAAACCTCCGTAGAAGAGGAAAAGAAGAAAAGGAAAAAAATCGAGTGAAGGAGGATATATGCCACGAAGGAATTTGAAGGAAGGTACGTATATGCGCAGTCAAATGAAATGGACACACATACAGAAAAGTAAGTAGACTTTTTATTATTCCAAAAGTAATATCTATTAATACATTTTCCTGCCGTGAGACAAGACACTCAATGCCTCCATGAAATGCTTCCGGTTGCCAACGCAACCACGATTGTACCCAGGCGTGCACCTCCTCGTTTGAAGCGAATCTACGGCCAAGGCATGTCCTCCTTCAGGGATTGAAAAATACATAAATCTAACTGGAGGGATCGAGGCTGTATGTAGTCGAAACAACCGTGGCAACACGTGAGCCCGCTGCAGAAGTTTTGCTGGCCACTTTGGGTAGGCATTCTGCTTGTCTCGCAGTGTTCTTGCGGGAACACCTCCTGGCGTGCTGCAACTTGTAAAATCCGACATTCGGACTAGCGTCCTGCTGGCTTCACGCCACCGGCTCCCTGAGCAAAATTCCACACGAAACCCTGTCCGCAAAAAAATATGTGCACTTAATGCAATCAGTACATTCTGAGTTCGAGAGTCGGTCTGGCACACAGTTTTGATCTGCTAGGAAGTTACATATCAGCGCTCACTCCGCTGCAGAGTGAAAATCTCATTCTGGAAACAACCGTGACTGTGGCTAAGCCGTCTCCGCAATATCCTTTCTTTCAGAAGTGCTAGTTCTGCAAGGTTCGCAGGAAAGCTTTTGTAAATTTGGAAGGTAGGAGACGAGGTACTGGCAGAAGTAAAGCTGTGAGAAGGGGGCGTGAGTCGTGCTAGGGTAGCTCATATGGTAAAACACTTGCCCGCGAAAGGCAAAGGTCCCGATTTCGAAATGGTTCAAATGGCTCTGAGCACTATGGGACTTAACATCTGTGGTCATCAGTCCCCTAGAACTTAGAACTACTTAAACCTAACTAACCTAAGGACATCACACACATCCATACCAGAGGCAGGATTCGAACCTGCGACCGTAGCGGTCACGCGGTTCCAGACTGAAGCGCCTAGAACCGCACTGCCACACCGACCGGCCCCGATTCCGAGTCTCGGTCCGGCACACGGTTTTGATCTGCCAGGAAGTTTCATATCAGCGCACACTCCGCTGCAGAGTGAAAATCCCATTCCAGTACATTCTCAATGCTCATCCCTTAGCCACCTCTGTTTGCATAGCGCGACGAACCGCAAATTTGTTCACATTAATGCTGCTCCTTGTCATTACTGACCTAATTAATTATTCAAAATTGCAAAGTGGCGATTGATGTCGCCTTTACAATCCCAGTGCAGGCCCATATAAGTTGCCGCTTTGCAAGCTTATTGACTTTTTTTACCATCTGTCTCTTTTCCATCTGACTGCTCCTAACATAAGTACCGAGAGGCTTGGATACGAAGCTGCAGGAGACAGCCTAAAATTCTGTAAACAACTTGCAAAAAAATTGCTGTTTGTGTTGTTGTGAGTTAAAGGAAGGGGTGCTTGCACACAGCCTACACCTCTCGAACAGGACAGGGGAAACAGCCGAGCTTAGCGTTCCCACCTTATGGACGGAACACTGCCAACAGCGTCACTTGCCTCTGGGGCGAAGTTTGGAATTTAGCATAGGAGTGCTGGCGATCAGGATCTTTACAGCGTCACTTCTCCTCCTCGCGTCGGCCAAATAATGCAACCGAAGATTTCCTTCACACACAGCATTCGAAAGAGCTACATCGAGCTCTAGCGTCACTGCTAGGTTGTGTGTTAGCAATACTGTTTTCCGATGTGGGTAGTTCTAACCTGTGTCTGCTAAAAATGTTACAGTGTTGGAAGCCGGTGTCAGTAGTGAAATGTGTAGACTAGCGCACTAAAAACACAAGCACCACCCAGATCCCGAGTTGACGATTGCGGTACCCGTCACTTCTCTCGACTGCTTCGCGTGTTCTAATTGCATTGTCAGAATACGAGCGACTCGCGTATACCCTCATTACGGCTCGAACTGCACTGTGTGCAGAGCGCTCAGGGCCCTTGCGAACAACGGCCGCGCGCGGGACCACGGCGCCGAGACACGTCGTCGCGGGAGGAACAAATTTCGCGAGAGGAATTAAATGAGTGGCGTCTCGTAAGACGAGCTGCGCGCCCGCGGTCCGCCTAATTGTGATGAATGGCGCGCGGTGCACCCAAGTTCTGCGGACAGAAACAAAGGTTCGCGGCGTAACAAGGCCGTCTACAGCCAGCGGAGGGCCGGGTAGGGCACAGGGCTCAGGGCACGGCACAGGGCGAGGCCGTGATGAATGGATTCCTGGAGGACCCTGCGAGTCTCGTTACTGCTCGTCACCGCGACCGCGCTGCCATCTGCCGGGAAGCCGGGAAGCGCGCCTCGTAATTAAAACCCGCTGTTCCCCCTCTCCCGGCATTATTTCATACCAGCCGCGAGTGACACCTGCCAGCTAACGATGACAAATACCCTGGCAATGACAGTCTTTATAATTCATTCCCGTGTACCGGTACTGGCAGTTACCTTCATACACGTACAGATGTCGCTTCACCTATTTACGTGGTTCTTTGACGACACCGCTGTGGTTTTGTTTAAGCACGCTTCGACGTCGTCGTGTTTTTCCCATGGCAGAGTATATTTTAATCAGGCGCATGACGTAGCGATTGGAAGCCAATGGCTCCAGTTGCAGCCAACTTCTTTGTGAAGTACTTCGAGAACATCGCTTTGGAAAAGGTCTCCTACAAAACCTAGTTGCTTTCGTTGTTATGTATACAGCATATTCGCTCTCTGGCCTCATGGACAAGAAAAGCTTGGAGAATTTTAGGTCTAGAGACGGATGGTGCCTTGCCTTACCGGAATCTCACCCACTCCGACTGGTATCTGCACGCTGCCAGTTACCACCATCCGTCGCAGAAGCGTTCTGTTCTAAAGGCCTTATTGCATCGAGCGGAAGTCGCTTTAGACGCTGAAAACCTAACGAAGAAACTTTTACCACTTATGGAAACTTTTCAAGAAAAAAGTCTACAATGACCGACAGGTTTCAAAAAATGGTTCATATGGCTCTGAGTACTATGGGACTTAATATCTGAGGTCATCAGTCCCCTAGCACTTAGAACTACTTAAACCTAACCAACCTAAGGACATCACACACATCCATGCCAGAGGCAGGATTCGAACCCGCGACCGTAGCGGTCGCGCGTTTCCAGACTGTGGTGCCTAGAACCTCTCGGCCACACCCACCGGCCGACGGGTTTCCCAAGTCATCTCTCCTAAGACACTAAGCAGATGACCCTGGAGGAGTATACGAAAAAATTTGCATTACTGTTATTTTGTGACTCTGTGATCGCAAAAAGATTAGGCGGCTCCTAAAGAGTCATAAAATCGATTCGTTCTTCAGGCCGTCAGCATAATTTCGTTTTCTCTTGAGGACTGTGAAAGATTATGTAAGTCTCAGAACGTCCTTGGTATATAAAACACCATCTGCGAGTGGACAGTTTTATCTCGGGCCAATTTACTGTACTATATATAGTTCAGCGCCTTGTAGAACACAGGAGGTGTTTAGACCACTTGAGGAATCAGCTGTAGCTAAACATGCTGTGGAAATAGTTTCATTTGACACGTGTTATCAGTCGGACAAACCGTGAGTAGAACAGCGTCATAAAAGGAGCGATCGAGATAAAAGCTTGTGACATTATTCTCAGGAAAGACGGCGGGGTGCTGCTAAGCATAGTCATACAGATTCAGCATCAGTTCTACAGAATAGCCAACTTTCGTAGTGGTTAAGTAGGCAAAGAGGTCTGCGCTACTTATGAGAAATCCACCTGCGTTAGGTTGGTGGCAAAAATGGCATCTTTGGGTTTTCCGGGCCTCGCGGAGCGCGGAAGAGGCTGGAGAAGAAAAAGGGAGGCAGTCTGCCGCCGGTACGGGAAGCGTCCACAGCTGTGCTCCAGTCGAAGAAGGCTGAGTTAGACCGACCGCGTGCCGCGTTATTACTTGGCGAGAGGAGAGCTGTTAGCTTTTGGTCTCGCATTTCAACTCTGAAAGATTTTGTCGCAGCAAGGAATGCAAAACTTTGGCAGATTTTTCTTTTAGTAAATTTCTATATCAGACATGGATCCGCCGCAAGAGCGCCACACAAAGGTGTCGATAAGAAGTGAGATCTCGCTTCTGTATGAATGTCTGTTTGACTTCTGCTGTGCCCGTATAAGCTTTTATTTTTCTAGATATTAATAGTTTTGCCTTCTCGTAAATTTTCCTTGCTTTATGTACCTTTCATCTGTGGGGAGCCGACCACGTGGTTGAACATTAGAGTTTGTTGGGCTACCGTCATCACTAACAGTCCGATCTCATGTTAACTGTTCATGATTGTGTGATGTGATATTATTGTAACTTGGCCACGATACCTAGAAATTGCGTCTCCACAAACTACGTGGGCACGCGGGTGTACTGCGAAACGTGTACCGTTTCACGAGTTATTGCGATCAATTATCAGGCAACAGCAGTTGTACGAAAGATTCACACCAATGATTTTAGGTGTAGATTACAACGGTGAAAGCATCGATGCTTTTCTTTAATGTTTTAGGAATTAATATTATCAGGAATTGTGTACATGCCTCACATCCATATCTTAGGAATAAATCATTTTACCCACAATTTTCTCTCGTATTCTTAGGTTACGTTTTTGCACCTAAGCCACTCACCTCATAGATTTCTCGATAGCACATCCAACGCTTTTCCTTACGCACAAGTCCAGTGATTAGTTTTCCATTTTATTTTAAAACAAATGCTTTAGATTAAGTCTTATTTTCAGTTGTGTTGCTGGGAGCTGATCTTATGCACAGTGTTCATACATTTTCTATTTATTTTAGATGTTTGCTTCTCGTGAACAGTGCACGGGCAATACTATTAATTACACCGCATCCCCTATGAGCGACATCACAACGTATGCATTTTTATGAATTTTTGGTCTGTGATCAAATTAATTTATTTTCCGACTCGGACAAACCTTTGATTAGTTGTATTGTTAGTCAGTAGCGACCCTAATCTTAACGTAATAACCCGTAGAAACAGGTTAGTTACTAAGAACATTCTGCACAATTCGATCGAATTATTTGGCCACCCACATAGCTCGATATGAATCCTAAAAAAAAGTTTCAAATGGCTCTGAGCACTATGGGACTTAACATCTGAGGTCACAAGTCCCCTATAACTTAGAACTACTTAAATCTAACTAACCTAAGGACATTACACACATCTGTGCCCGAGGCAGGATTCGAACCTGCGACCGTAGCAGTCGCGCGGGTCCGGACTGAAGATATGAATCCAATCGAATATTTATGGGACATAATCGAGAGATCGCTTGGTACGCAAAATCGTGCACCGGCAACATTTTTGCATTACTTTTGAATGCATTACGGGAACAGCAGTGATCAATGTCTTGTAAATAATTACTATTAAAAACAGTCTTGATCACGATTTATTTAACAAGGTGACCGGTTTCGACCACTACGGTGGTCATCTTCAGACCATTGAGTAGGAACCCCTTTCTGTTGGAGATTCTCCAACAGAAAGGGGTTCCTACTCAGTGGTCTGAAGATGACCACCGTAGTTGTCGAAACCGGCCACCTTGTTAAATAAATCGTGATCAAGACTGTTTTTAATAGTAATTAACATTTTTGCAGCTATGGAAGGCTGTAGAGGCAGCGTGGCTTAATAACTCTGCAGGGGACTTCCAAGGACTTGTTGAGCCATGTGGAGGTGCTGCACTAAGCGGATAAAAGGAGGTCCGACAAGTTACTATGAGGTATTCCATGAATTTCGTCACCTCAACGTATTTCATACGCTTTATCATATGGTAACCCAATTTATATAATTCGATCTAGGTGTGGGAGATACGAGTTGGGTTACCTATCTCAACATGCATGAAATATGTTCTGAGACATTTTTATTTTGCCCACCCGGCACATTTGTGGACAATTATGACAGAACGGTGGGTTGGAATGAACGTTTCATCGACTGGGCTTAGAGCACTTGGCGCTGATGACGCTCGCAGCGTCCTGACGCACCGCCGCTGACGCTTCTGTTTCCCGCCAATGTCGCGCGGTCGGAGCGAGCGAGCGTGCGTGCGTGCGTCGGATTAAGCGCGACTCGTTGATTACAAGTCACAGATGCTCATTACGTTTTCCGCATGGCGGGAGTTTGGACAGCGGCCGTATAAAGCATATGTGCCGCTGACCCGGTTGCGCAATTAATATCGCGCAGTGCAGCTCCGCGCCGCGCCGGCGGCAGTGGGCGCCATTACCATTCATCAGGGGCGCACAATCGTCATCGGGGCGCGATGAACCGGCGGTAGGGGCGGCGGCGGCGGCTGACAGATGGCGGTCGCCCAGCCACAAGTGGACCACCGCAGAGCCGAGCCGGCCGCATCACCTGCCGTAGTCACCTGCTGGCGAAGCGATGCCTCTGCTCTCTCTCTGTCTCTGTCCTTAGTACGGGATGCTGCTGAGGTCGTGGCGTTCTAACGCCCTATCAGATATTTGTGAAACCTTCAAAGTCTTTGCTGATATAAGCAATGAGCCAAAACATTTTTACCACTGACCACCGCTAGAATGGATGCCGCCTGGCGGCGTTGAAGACACGTGACGAGGTAACAGAAGTATGTATGTGGAGCAGACACGGACGGGGAATCACCCTACCGAAGATATAGGCAGGAAACGTGAAATACATTGAGATAAACGACCCTGACAGAGGGCAGATTATAATTACGCAGAGCCCCTTAAAGTGTATCTCGAAAAAGGTGAAGCTTGTCGAATTTCACGTGGAGTTTGGAGGCTTGTTTGCTTTGTAAAGTAGGATAAGTGGTGATTGCGGCATCTCTGCCGCAAGAGCACAATGCTGGTGGTCGCACAAGTGTTTGGGAACACATCGTTCATTGTACAATGTGGAAGATGGAACTCCACAGCAGACCACCTGTACGAGCTTAATTATGACGAGAATGGGCACGGGACCATTGGTATTCGATCTTCAGCTCTTCGGTTGATTCACATTTTTGCTACACTGTGTCTGTGGACGTCTCCACAAACGAGGTGAACGGCGGCTTGTAACATATATCGCGCCGCGGACGCAGGCTGAAGAGAACAGTATTATGGTGTGGGAGACATTCTCCTGTGGTTTCATGGGACCTGTGATAGTAACTGAAAACAGACTGACAGCTTTGAACCATCTGCATCCCTTCATGCTCGATTTCTTCCCCGATGTCGATGTCATAACATGGCGTGGTCTCCTGACCTCAATTTCTTACATATTCCGTCCTCACAATCGTATTTTGCACATCAAGACGCCTCATTCGAACCCAAACTCGATAAGGTAGAGTCGATTTTGTATGAATTCATGTAAGCGATATGCAAGGCTAATAAGTAAATCACAAGAGCGAACGGAGGTTGAAAAGTAGAGGCTGGCATACACAACATGACGGCCACAGAAATTTTCGGGGTGAGACAACACACCTACTTCGGCCAGAGTGAAGCGATAACAACCCCTGTGTTTGACTTAAAAGCAAATTCCGCTATGCTGTGTGGGAGCGCCCAGAAGACGCATTTTTTCACGGACCGACTGCGTAGTTGTGGAGTTGTCACAGCAGGACAGTATACGCTTAACGGAGATGCCTCCCGTTTAAAAGAGCAATGCTGATTGGCAGAATATTTCTGACGCAAAGAACCAGAGGAGTGAGGCCGGCCGCGGTGGCCGTGCGGTTCTGGCGCTGCAGTCCGGAACCGCGGGACTGCTACGGTCGCAGGTTCGAATCCTGCCTCGGGCATGGGTGTGTGTGATGTCCTTAGGTTAGTTAGGTTTAAGTAGTTCTAAGTTCTAGGGGACTTATGACCTAAGATGTTGAGTCCCATAGTGCTCAGAGCCATTTGAACCATTTTTTTTAGAGGAGTGAGGGAAGACAGCGAATGATATACCCTTGCAATTTTTCCGTTCCGTTGTCGCTCTTGGAGTGGGAACATTTAACGAAAGCGAGTGCGCTCGTGTGTGTACGCAAAGACTGAGGAACAAAGTCTCTCCTCAGTACTTCACTGGGAGAGCACCTCTGTCGTTACTGAATCGGAGTGATTATATTGAGTCACTCTCGATGAAGCATTGTTCACTGTTCTGGCCGCCACACTTAATGTGCGGTGTGAACATGGACAGAGTACTAGTTAAATGCCTGTGAGCAAATATTGAGTGGCATCACAGTGGACTGGTTATCTGACCAGTGTACCACACCAATAGTTAGACTAGGGGTGGATAGGAGTCCTTGACTTTATCAAGGCGTAGGGAGGTTTGATTGGCGAAGATCAATCCAGATAGAAAGAGATAGTTGTGTTATTTGTCAGCAGCAAGTGACGCAGGCAGCAGTCGTCACAGCTTACGGTATTGTGTGCTACAGTGTATGCGAGCCCCATCTGTTCTCCATAACAGTACACTCCATTACATTTCTAACATGACAGCCTTGACTGTACCTAGAAAAGTTATTCATGTTGTGTAGGCATGGCGCTCAGCCATTCTGCCGAGTAAATAACATTCTTAAAGAAAAGGGAGAAAAGAACCTTTCCATACTTTGTAAAATAATAACATACCTATCCATAAGACGCAATCTACTGTTCTGAAAAGAACCCGGAAATTTATGAATTTATGAGAAAAAGTTTCACTTCATTTCTCAGAATTTTGTTGCAATAAAAAATATTTTTCGTTCGTTTGATGTTTTTCTTACACTAACTAGCAAATACTCCAGTGCCCAAGTATTCCACTAGTTACGTAAGAATATAGAATATTTTTGTGTCTTTTTCTTACAGCGGACGACTCCAGAAGATATTTGTTGCTGAATGTTTTTCAAGCAGTTCTTGGTGGTACATTAGTAACATCTGTCTGACTTTTGTAGTAGTGTGAGGTGGAAATTGTTTCTTGCATGAGTCAAAGGATACTTGTTGGATCAATCCATTGTGCAACTTGACAAAATAAAACCCACACACTCACAATGTTTCAGCAGTATCACTGTCTCGGAAACAAACTCGCGCTACAGTAGTCTGAGGAGCATTGTACTAAACTCACGTTTATATCTCGGTGACCAAATTCGCCTTGTTGAAATTTTATGGAACCCACCTGGGCCGCTTTTGGGCGCCATCCCTTCTTACGTAAATCAGCGGCCCATTGTTTACCCAAATTGTATGACGTTTGCATAGACATGTAGAGCCACATACCTCCACAAACCTACCAACCAACTATCGGAACCCTGATACACAGAATCAGTGGTGTATGTCGTTCCAAAGACGGATAAACAAACTATTGCGCAAGTGGACATAATGTTCTACCTCATCTGTGCAAATACAGCTACTGACTTTTTGTCTTGATCGCGACAGTCCTCCTTACGACCTGTTAAAACTTCCGTTTCCCCTGCTGATCGGGGCTTCCGTGGTGCTGCGTGAAGTCACCCTGGCCGCCGTGAACAGAATCGGGGCACACTTACCGACGTGTGGAGCGCGAAACAAACCAAGCGACGCAATGCTCCGCAGATTAATCGGAAGCGTTTATTACTGGACCTGGATTATTCCCCTTGTTGGTGCTCATGTACGGGCGAGTACTGAAGAGTAGTGTCTTCTAATTTCTTAATGTGAAAGCTCTCGAAGAATTTTACCCGTTTCGCTACTTCTGACGTGCTTTCTGCATTACGTGCAGCGGCGTCTTTTGTTATGTCTCTGCTGCTCGCCAGATGTTGGGACATGCGCTAGATGATGATGATGATGATGATGATCGGTTTGTGGGGCGCTCAACTGCATGGTTATCAGCGCCCGTACAATTTCCCAACCTTTGCTCAGTCCAATTTCGCCACTTTCCTGGATGATGATGAAATGATGAGGACAACACAAACACCCAGTCAACTCGAGGCAGGTGAAAATCCCTGACCCCGCCGGGAATCGAACCCGGGACCCCGTGCTTGGGAAGCGAGAACGCTACCGCGAGACCACGAGCGGCGGACACATGCGCTAGAGATGGGTCGTTCGCGAACTAACGGGTCCAAAGGAACGGTTCACCAAGATGAACGGAACGAGCGAGGAACGAAGTCTAAGGAACGGGCTTTCATATTTCACTTCGGGCGGGGATTTCTACTTATAGTTCCCGGGAACGAGAAACGGTCGGTCTCGTTCCCGCAACGGCACGTCGGCCGGTCTCGTTCCAACATCGGTCCCGTTCCCGACTGTCTTGGTCTCGGCTGGCCGGACTCGTCCTTCTTTTTCACATCTTACAGTATGTCTTTACTCGATAAGGAAATGAATTTCTTTTCGTAGTATGCTGTAGTTACTGAGCTGCATCAAATGGCGCGAAATTTTAAAGATTTTTCGTGGCATTAAGGCAGGAAATATTTGAGTCCCAAGGAAAAGGGCCCTTATTTAAGAAATCTGTCAACCATCTTGCCGTAGTGATAACACTGGTTTCCATCACATCACCGAAGTTAAGCTCTGGCCTGCATGGCTAACGCTTGGATGGGTGATCGTCTGAGTCTTCCAAGCGCTGTTGGCAAATGGGGTGCACTCAGCCCTTGTGAGACCAATTGAAGAGCTACTTGACAAGTGGCGGATCCGGTCTCCAAAACTGATAGCGGTGGACAGAGCGGAATCCTGACCACATGCCCCTCCATATCCACATCCACTGACATCTATCGCCTGAGGATGATACGGCGATCGGTGGGTACAGTTGAGCCTTCCGAGGCCTGTTAGGACGGAGTTTAGAGTATTTAAGAAATCTGAATCCATGCTTAACTTCAACACGTTCCATCTCTTGACTGAAATGAACTCATCACTCCGCTGCAGAGTGAAAAATTTCATTCTGGAATATGATAGCTATGAATCGCACGCAAATGCAATGATGAACAACACGTAGTGACATGACGCTACTTCTGGGACACGGTGATGTCAATTCCTCAGCTTCAATTTAAAAAAAAAATCTTAAGTTTGTTCTTCACGCAAAAGGAAGCTCCTGTTAGCTGTCAGGACAGCACAGAGGAACATGTGGCAACTAATCCAGATGCTACGGTCGCAGGTTCGAATCCTGCCTCGTGCATGGATGTGTGTGATGTCCTTAGGTTAGTTAGGTTTAAGTAGTTCTAAGTTCTAGGGGACTGATGACCACAGATGTTGTCCCATAGTGCTCAGAGCCATTTGATTTTTATTTTATTCAGAGAGTACAAATAACTTGCTGTAAAGACAGCTGACAGAAGATGCTTGTACAGATAGCAAGCCATGGTGACTGGGTTGGGATACACGGCAAAAGATGCTATAAAAACAACTGCTGCAAAACACATGCACTACTAAGAAGTTCCGTGGTCAGGAACTATCCGCCATTACCCAATCTTACTCTTCGTATCAAATTTCCATTATTGAAAATTTTTCACTGCCATAAATATAACAACCTATCACCAACTTAAAGGTTCGCCGATGACATTGTAATTCTGTCAGAGACAAAAAAGGACTTGGAAGAGCAGTTGAACGGAATGGATAGTGTCTTGAAAGGAGGATATAAGATGAACGAACAACAACAAAAGCAAAACAAGGATAATGGAATGTAGTCGAATTAAGTCGGGTGATGCTGAGGGAATTAGATTAGGAAATGAGACACTTAAAGTACTAAAGGAGTTCTGCTATTTTGGGAGCAAAATAACTGATGATTGTCGAAGTAGAGAGGATATAAAATGTAGACTGGCAATGGCAAGGAAAGCATTTCTGAAGAAGAGAAATTTGTTAACATCGAGTATAGGTTTAAGTGTCAGGAAGTCGATTCTGAAAGTATTTGTATGTAGTGTAGCCATGTATGGAAGTGAAACATGGACGATAAATAGTTCGGACAAGAAGAGAATAGGAGCTTTCGAAATGTGGTGCTACAGAAGAATGCTAAAGACTAGATGGGTAGATCACATAAATAATCAGGAGGTACTGAATAGAATTGCGGAGAAGAGAAGTTTGTGGCACAACTTGACTAGAAGAAGGGACCGGTTGGTAGGACATGTTCTGAGGCATCAAGGGATCACCAGTTTAGTATTGGAGGGCAGCGTGGAGGGTAAAAATCGTAGAGGGATATCAAGAGATGAATACACTAAGCAGATTGAGAAGGATGTAGGTTGCAGTAGGTACTGGGAGATGAAGAAGCTTGCACAGGATAGAGTAGCATGGAGAGCTGCATCAAACCAGTCTCAGGACTGAAGACCACAACAACAGCAACATCACGAAGTCAGGCGCCGCCTACAAAGATACGTTAACAACGCTATGTAGTTTTGGAAGAGATGAGCACTGACTGATCAGAGTAAGATCCAACAATTTTTAGAAGATAATGCAGACTCTTATGCTGTAAGTTACTTTTAATGTCAACCAGATTTCGCTTTTTTATTAATTCTGCTATCAAAATTTTTGTGATGAGGACACAAAATAGTGTATCGAGAGAGAGAGAGAGAGAGAGAGAGTGAGAGAGTAAAAGTATAAGCAATACAAGAAATGAAAAAATCTGACACATAGCATGTCCTGTATCATTATGATGTTTCCACTTTCTTATTCGTATCAGGAATGATGGAAGGATAGAATGACAGCCTAAAAGCATTACTGTAGTTCTGAATGTCTCACTTGTTCCATCTCTCTCTCTCTCTCTCTCTCTCTCTCTGACACACACACACACACACACACACACACACACACACACACACACGATATATTGCAAACAGGCTCATTTAATGCCATACCACTGGACCCATTTAACTCCAGCAAGAGTTGAGCGCTACAATCTCAGACATGCGAATTCCATTGTTAGAATGGATTCGTATCTAATTACGCCATCTGTTACCTCCAACTGGGAGAGGATAAAGTTCTACCTCCCATATTTGCTCCTGGAATTACACCGATCACTAGCACATGCTAGGCTTCCTGCTGGCGTCAGATAACTCCGTTATGTTGACGGGTCTCCCAAATACTTGCTGTAGCGACCGCGGAACTCCCATTAACGTAGCACTTTAAATGTGTCCACATCTTCTGGAGGAAAGGTTCCTTAGCAGCGACCACAGTCGTGTGACTGCGTGGGCCCGACCATTGCTTGTGAACTTGTACTTCTGCATTCTTCGTCTCCCTCCTCCCTATGCTGCACTGGTAACGTTTGCTGTGGTAGTGAACCCAAGCGAGACGACCTAGGACATGGGCGGGTGGGGTCCTACTGGTTGATTCTAAAGCGTAAATTTACATCGGGCTACACTACCAATAAGAAATGAGCAATGAACGTCATCAGGATTCAGGAACGCTACCAACACCACTGGATGCTAGAGGTTCTATGCACAAAAACTTGGTCCATATCTCAAGAAGTATATGTTTGATGCTTTCTTTATGCCACAACTATCTCCTGTTACACTCTTTTAAATACTTTTACATCTACTTTTTATTATCTCTTCAGTCGGCTGCGGTAAGCTACCAGTGGCTGTGGTGCTGCTATTCAGCAATGGCTAAAAATATAAAAGACAAGCCCAGGTGTTCTGTATAAAACAATACTGATTAAATGAATGATCGGTATTCGTTACATTGGTTTGGTATGTTATATGCAAATTGTGATGGTGATGGCTCCTTGCCGGCCGGAGTGGCCGTGCGGTTCTAGGCGCTCCAGTCTGGAACCGAGCGACCGCTACGGTCGCAGGTTAGAATCCTGCCTCGGGCATGGATGTGTGTGATGTCCTTAGGTTAGTTAGGTTTAATTAGATCTAAGTTCTAGGCGACTGATGACGTCAGAAGTTAAGTCGTATAGTGCTCAGAGCCATTTGACCCATTTGATGGCTCCTAGGTAGGTTAATGTTACGCTAATCGAGATTATATTATGGAATAGCTGTTGGCTATCTACGTCGGAGAGAACTAATGGCTTGGATGCAGGTATCAGTAAACTGGTAAGATTGCTGCTAGAGAGGGAGAAGGTGTGTTACAGCATTCATTTGGAGCGGAAGACATACGGTGGATTATGGCTCATGTGAAGCGTAGGGTCTAGCGGATGATTTCATAGCATGGACGGTGGTGGGTGGAAAAGTGTGTGGAATGTTTCTTGTTGAAGAGGAGGTGGAGAGGCAGCAGGCTACGGTTCTTGAAATTGGAAGATACCATAGAGTTCTGGGACTAGACTTTACGAGCAGTGTAGGACAAGGGGAAATGTGAAATGTTCATGGAGGTGTGACATGTTTTTAAGTCAGTACAGGTTATGGATGAGTAGGAAGTAGTCTGATTTGGAAAGCAATGAAGTGAGTTATTTATCATTTCCCATGATTGTATTATCGATAAGTTTCGGAATTGGGATTAAAATCGAAGGTCAAAGTACATCAGTGATCATTTCGACTATGATTTTACTGTTCTCTGTGTAGGCGAGAAAGAATTACAAGATCTGTGGAATGGAATGAACAGATTACTGTCACAGAGTATGGACAGAAGGCAATCCAAAGAAAGACAAAGGTACTGGGACCGGAAGAAATGAGATTAGCAATAAACTTAGTTCTGTTATATTGGAAACAAAATTGCGCATGACGGACGAAGCTACGGCGACGCAAGAAACGAACAAGAGCAGGTAAAACGAATGATGAATCATCAAACGTAGATGTTTATATGATGTACAGAAAGAACTGACAGGGGAACCTCCCCATCGCACCCCCCTCAGATTTAGTTATAAGTTGGCACAGTAGATAGGCCTTGAAAAACTGAACATAGATCAATCGAGAAAACAGAAGTTGTGTGGAACTATGAAAAAAATAAGCAAAATATACAAACTGAGTAGTCCATGCGCAACATAGGCAACATCAAGGATAGTGTGAGCTCAGGAACGCCGTGGTCCCGTGGTTAGCGTGAGCATCTGCGGAACGAGAGGTCCTTTGTTCAAGTCTTTCCTGGAGTGAACAGTGTACTTTTTTATTTTCGCAAAGTTATGATCTACCCGTTCGTTCATTGACGTCTCTGTTCACTGTAATAAGTTTAGTGTCTGTGTTTTGCGATCGCACCGCAAAACCGTGCGATTAGTAGACGAAAGGACGTGCCTCTCCAATGGGAACCGAAAACATATGATCGCAAGGTCATAGGTCGACCGATTCCTCCACAGGAAAACACGTCTGATATATTCTATACGACACTGGTGACGGCATGTGCGTCACATGACAGGAATACGTTGTCGACCCACCTAACTTGTACACTTGGCGAATGGTAAAAAGATTCTTCTACCTCGCCCGATTTAGGTTTTCTTGTGGATGTGATATTCACTCTTAAAATAGTGATGAAAACATGAGAGTTTGTCACATAAACAGCAACAAATGAATGCAACAGTTTCACAGTCGCACAGTTTTCCCTGTTCTCTGTCAAACATGTGTTTTTAACGTTTTCAAATTTTTCCGTGTGTAGACCGTCAAATCCTACGTATGTCCAAGCAAATCTGAACATGTCCTGGAATTTTGGAGAGCGAAGTCGATTATGTGTGAGTGCCTGAACTTTGATAATTGACACACGATCACGTAAACAATACTGCTCTGTGTACGTGTGCAGCTTCGCAAAATAATTGTCTGAAAATAAGATATTAAAGTTTTCACTCGTGGGAAGACTCGAATCAAGGACCTCTCGTTCCGCAGCTGCTCACGGTAACCACGGGACCACGGCACTCTCCTTGATGTTGCCTATCTTGCGCATGGACTATTCAGTTTACATCTACATTCTGCATCTACATTTATACACCGCAAGCCACCCAACGGTGTGTGGCGGAGGGCACTTTACGTGCCACTGTCATTACCTCCCTTTGCTGTTCCAATCGCGTATGGTTCCCGGGAAGAACGACTGTCTGAAAGCCTCCGTGCGCGCTCTAATCTCTCTAATTTTACATTCGTGATCTCCT
The DNA here is from genome assembly GCF_023864275.1 of Schistocerca cancellata. Taxonomy (NCBI): domain Eukaryota; kingdom Metazoa; phylum Arthropoda; class Insecta; order Orthoptera; family Acrididae; genus Schistocerca; species Schistocerca cancellata. The sequence goes on along the minus strand of NC_064631.1, from coordinate 95,653,940 downwards.
CGGGAGGTATAAGTAGGGGGAAGCAATATATTCGATACCTCATCCAGAAACGCACCCTCTCGAAACCTGGCGAGCAAGCTACACCGCGATGCAGAGCGCCTCTCTAGCAGAGTCTGCCACTTGAGTTTGTTAAACATCTCCATAACGCTATCACGGTTACCAAATAACCCTGTGACGAAACGCGCCGCTCTTCTTTGGATCTTCTCTATCTCCTCCGTCAACCCGATCTGGTAGGGATCCCACACTGATGCGCAATACTCAAGTATAGGTCGAACGAGTGTTTTGTAAGCCACCTCCTTTGTTGATGGACTACATTTTCTAAGGACTCTCCCAATGAATCTCAACCTGGTACCCGCCTTACCAACAATTAATTTTATATGATCATTCCACTTCAAATCGTTCCGCACGCATACTCCCAGATATTTTACAGAAGTAACTGCTACCAGTGTTTGTTCTGCTACCATATAATTATACAATAAAGGATCCTTCTTTCTATGTATTCGCAATACATTACATTTGTCTATGTTAAGGGTCAGTTGCCACTCCCTGCACCAAGTGCCTATCCGCTGCAGATCTTCCTGCATTTCGCTACAATTTTCTAATGCTGCAACTTCTCTGTATATTACAGCATCATCCGCGAAAAGTTTGTATATTTTGCTTATTTTTTAAATAGTTCCACACAACTTCTTCCTGTTTTCTCGAGTGATCTGTGTTCAGTTTTTCAAGGCCTATCCATTGTGCAAACTTATAACTAAATCTGAGGGGGGTGCGATGGGGAGGTTCCCTTGTGAGAATATATGCCTGGAGTACAGCTCTGTGGGGAAACAGACGAAGTCGGCCTGTGCGCTGTTGTGTCCCTTCACGTTTTGATTTCAGTATCACATCGGAAACAGTGGACCTAGGGATGTTTAGGAGTGCGGAAATCTCGCGTACAGACGTATGACACAATTGACACCCAATCACCTGACCACGTTCGAAGACCGTGAATTCCGCGGAGCGTTCCATTCTGCTCTCTCACGATGTCTAATGACTAATGAGGTAGCTGATACGAAGTACCTGGCAGTAGGTGGCAGCACAATGCACCTAATATGAAAAACGTATGCTTTTGGAGGTGTCCGGATACTTTTGATCACATAATTCTAAATATTCTTTTGGAACTTCGAAGTTCTTAAGACCTTTTCTTTGCTTTAGCTTCCCGTGCTTTTACTGAACAATTCGCTATTGTATGGTTATAAGTACTAGGAGCGACAGAGTGACGCACTGACTGGGAGTCGCACGAAATAAAATGAAACCTCAGGTGGAACTGCGGACACGAGGCCTCCGTCAGCACTCTGGCTCGCCGCTCGTGTACACAGGGCGAACACAGGCTGTTCGCGGGATGAACAGGCGCCCGTTGTGTAGCTCCCATCGATTAGGTTTCGTACTCGCGTCGACGGCCAGATAGTGCGTGCTAGCCGCTGTGTGTGCCTCGCGTTCTGGGTTGGGGTGGGGGGGGGAGGCAACAGTACTAACTCACCGGCGCGTTCGCCCGGCGTCGACGGACAATAATTCTGGCTCTCGTGTTGTTCCGCTTCCCAGCAGCGAGCGCTCGCAGACACGCTAGGCGTCGTCAGCTGCTGCGATTTATTACGACAGGCCTTTATGGCTGCAGAATCGATTACGTCGCATTCTCAGGGAATTCTGTATGAAAGGTTCACGTGAGAAAACAGCGGAAGCTTAGACACGACGGCGCACAAGTTCCTACTCTAACACGGTTGCAAATTACCGATCATGCGAGTCGTTCCACAATTATTCTTTTCCGTTGTTGACATGAAGCGAATCTGCTTGTTATTGACATCTACAAAGTTCTCATATAGATGATTGTGAGGAGTATCGTTTCCTATACTCAACAGAACACGAAAGTACCTTTCTAGCTAGAGATCAAGGATGTAGTAGGTCTCAGAAACGAAAGAGATGTCAGACACTTATTACTGTGTTCGATGCAGTCTTTCATCGGCAAAATGATCAACCCATGAGGAGTATTATTTCTTTCATCCTCCGATCGGTCGCGAAATTAAAACCACAGTGAAAATCCGACGAAGTTTTGGGCGGCGTTGGCCAGTGTCTCTAGAATGCCCGTCGTTCGTGTCACGTCGCACTTTTCAGTTCTGAATACACAGGGTGCACGTGGAGACGCTTAGAACAATAAAGTCTTCCGCCAAGTGTGAAGTTCCTGCTGAGTGGTACAGACTGATTTCATGCTGCCCACATAAAATAATCGTCAAGATTAAAACTTTCTAAAGCCCAGATCGAAAAAAACATTTATTTCCAAACGACTGGTTTTGATATTTATTTCCAAACGACTGGTTTCGACAGACTTTGCTGTCATCTTCAGGTCTTCAAAATGTTTTGTTATAAAATGTGTTCATTGCGAAAAGGACCTGACGCCACGTTGTCGCGTAGATAAAATGTAGCACGTTATACGAAGATTTGTCATAATTAAAACATATAAAATCGGGAAGCACCTTGTGCAGATGGCCATATCCATATACACTCCTGGAAATGGAACAAAGAACACATTGACACCGGTGTGTCAGACCCACCATACTTGCTCCGGACACTGCGATAGGGCTGTACAAGCAATGATCACACGCACGGCACAGCGGACACACCAGGAACCGCGGTGTTGGCCGTCGAATGGCACTAGCTGCGCAGCATTTGTGCACCGCCGCCGTCAGTGTCAGCCAGTTTGCCGTGGCATACGGAGCTCCATCGCAGTCTTTAACACTGGTAGCATGCCGCGACAGCGTGGACGTGAACCGTATGTGCAGTTGACGGACTTTGAGCGAGGGCGTATAGTGGGCATGCGGGAGGCCGGGTGGACGTACCGCCGAATTGCTCAACACGTGGGGCGTGAGGTCTCCACAGTACATCGATGTTGTCGCCAGTGGTCGGCGGAAGGTGCACGTGCCCGTCGACCTGGGACCGGACCGCAGCGACGCACGGATGCACGCCAAGACCGTAGGATCCTACGCAGTGCCGTAGGGGACCGCACCGCCACTTCCCAGCAAATTAGGGACACTGTTGCTCCTGGGGTATCGGCGAGGACCATTCGCAACCGTCTCCATGAAGCTGGGCTACGGTCCCGCACACTGTTAGGCCGTCTTCCGCTCACGCCCCAACATCGTGCAGCCCGCCTCCAGTGGTGTCGCGACAGGCGTGAATGGAGGGACGAATGGAGACGTGTCGTCTTCAGCGATGAGAGTCGCTTCTGCCTTGGTGCCAATGATGGTCGTATGCGTGTTTGGCGCCGTGCAGGTGAGCGCCACAATCAGGACTGCATACGACCGAGGCACACAGGGCCAACACCCGGCATCATGGTGTGGGGAGCGATCTCCTACACTGGCCGTACACCACTGGTGATCGTCGAGGAGACACTGAATAATGCACGGTACATCCAAACCGTCATCGAACCCATCGTTCTACCATTCCTAGACCGGCAAGGGAACTTGCTGTTCCAACAGGACAATGCACGTCCGCATGTATCCCGTGCCACCCAACGTGCTCTAGAAGGTGTAAGTCAACTACCCTGGCCAGCAAGATCTCCGGATATGTCCCCCATTGAGCATGTTTGGGACTGGATGAAGCGTCGTCTCACGCGGTCTGCACGTCCAGCACGAACGCTGGTCCAACTGAGGCGCCAGGTGGAAATGGCAAGGCAAGCCATTCCACAGGACTACATCCAGCATCTCTACGATCGTCTCCATGGGAGAATAGCAGCCTGCATTGCTGCGAAAGGTGGATATACACTGTACTAGTGCCGACATTGTGCATGCTCTGTTGCCTGTGTCTATGTGCCTGTGGTTCTGTCAGTGTGATCATGTGATGTATCTGACCCCAGGAATGTGTCAATAAAGTTTCGCCTTCCTGGGACAATGAATTCACGGTGTTCTTATTTCAATTTCCAGGAGTGTATGTAGTGCTCAACAGATGATTGACACGAAATAAGACCCAGTACACAATAAATTGCATAGTAGCACATATGTTTACGTCAGCTGGACACTTTCTAATGGTTGAAGATCGACGGACGGCGTTTGAGGTACAACACCCTGTAACTCTATCTGCCAAGCCTTCTTCATGACAATGCTCCCGCCGGCCGCGGTGGTCTAGCGGTTCTGGCGCTGCAGTCCGGAACCGCGGGACTGCTACGGTCGCAGGTTCGAATCCTGCCTCGGGCATGGGTGTGTGTGATGTCCTTAGGTTAGTTAGGTTTAAGTAGTTCTAAGTTCTAGGGGACTTATGACCTAAGATGTTGAGTCCCATAGTGCTCAGAGCCATTTGAACCATTTGACAATGCTCCACTGCACACTGCAGCAGCAACGACGACGCTCCTGCTTCGTTTTCGATGGGAAGTGCTTGATCACCCACCGCACAGCCGAGACGTGGCTCGCTTTGAATTTCATCTCTTCCCTCATATAAGCCGCTGGCTATGAGAACAGCACTTCGGCACACACAGTGAGCTGGGAACCAACATAGGGAATTGATGCAATCCACAGGCGGCTGTCTGTTGTGGCGAGGTTATTGGAAAGTTGATACCACGCTACGACAACTGCTGAAGTCCAAGCGGCGACTGTGTAGGGTAGTAGCTGGAACGTGTAACCATATGTTGAAAATAACATGTTTTTGATTTTTTCTGTGGTTTCCATTTCTCGACCGATCGGAGGTTGAAAAAAAAAAAGTACCCCTCGAATATGAAATATTGACATGGAAGTATTAAGTTCCAGAAACGAACTGTCTGTATCACAGCATTGTATAGAAAATATGTACTAGCTGTCAAGAGGCCGGCGAAGAAAGGAACGTCAGCATTTTGAACGTTGTTCTACGAAGAATCCTCAGAATTATGTGCACACACAGGCACAAATTGAAAAGGAATTGGAGAGAATGAGTGGTAAAATAATTCTGTTAGAAGCCCTTGTTAGATGACAGGACAGCACAGAGGATCATGCGGCAACTAAAACAAGATAAATGCTTAGTCGGGTCTGGAGAGAGAGAGGGGGGGTGGGGTGGGGGTGAGTGTCACGCAACTATTGGAATGTTTAGAAGAATATTACCAAAAAGGTTGGGAACAAGTACTATGTAAGAACCAAAATATCTCGATGAGGTCGAAGGAGACGTAATAAAATTAGTTCCTGATAGAATACATTTCACAATTTTTTGTTGATTTTGGTTGATATCTCCTGAGCAAGAGTGTGTTCCTGTAATAGAGAGTGAAAGCATTGTAGCTGTTATTAATGGACTGAAAGAAGAGTACGTTGCTGTGTTACATTTTACAGCAGCGACAAATTTTTTCATGCTGCGAAGATGTCTGCATTTTTTGGGGGGGAGTGCAGTGGAGCAGGGTTGGTCAAAAACTACAAGTCTTCTCTGTGTGATACTTGTGTGCCTGAATTTTCGACGACAGAAAGCGATTTGCCGTATTCTCTTCGACTGTGTGTGTGTGTGTGTGTGTGTGTGTGTGTGTACACTAATGTAGTAGCGCGAGTGGCCCACGTGACAGACTGTTAAAATCCATCATACATGCATTCTCCGATTATGAATCGTGGCAATTAAGTAATGGACCCGATTGTGTACCACAAGCATTTCGTCATTAATGCAATGTTGTCTGATAACGGATTATCGCTCATGATAAATTACACCTTCGTGCAAAATCGAAACTATTCGTCCGGCAGTGTGTGCCATGTTTTTCAATCGATCGACCGAGATAATGGTCATTCACGCAATGCTTCGTTACACGTTTTACAGACATTATAACTGTTTCGGCACCAACAAAGCTTAGCGAAATCAGTTCTCGATTGGAATTAGCTGTTCGACATGGCAGAAAACATGGAGTTAAATTTGTTGAACTAATTTCTATGATTGTCCTGTCCGATACAAACGAATGACACTATTCGTGTCGCAACCAAGTATTTCTGAAGAACTCTACTTGCCTTACTAAATGACTTCGTTTTGTGATTTTCTTATATTTTATAAGACACAGTCATATGAGTATTTTAATGCGCCTTAAATCAAAAAAATTACAAATTTGTGTGAAATCTTATGGGACTTAACTGCTAAGGTCATAAGTTCCTAAGATTTCACACTACTTAACCTAAATTATTCTAAGGACTAACACACGCACCCATGCCCGAGGGAGGACTCGAACCTCCGCCGGGACCAGCCACACAGTCCATGACGGTAGCGCCCTAGACCGCTCGGCTAATCCCGCGCGGCGCGCCTTAATTGATTCCGCCCTGCAAGTGGTCATTTTCAGGCTAAAGGCACATGGTGAAAGCGGTGATGTAACGTCCACCACAAAGTTTTCAACATCTACATAAAAATAATCTCGAACATTTGACTAAGTTCACGAATTAGTCTTCTCGTCTTACAGTAATGATTCTCGTTCAGGAAAGAGTACGCTATATTTTAAGAAATTAAGGGAGAGTCAGTTTGCAGACAGTGACTTACGAATTATTTAAAAAACATTATTAATAATATCTTCTGTTGCTGTTCCTTTAAGCGAGTAACGTAACATTTGTTTGATCGGCAAATCGTGCCAAATCTACAAAGTGCAAAGACGTAGAAACACGCATCATACAAGGGGTATTCAAAAGAGAACGAGCCAGAGGCTTTAAAATAGAAACCGCTGGAGGGGTCCTAATGCCATTGCCTACGGAAGAAGATGTGGACCCTAAAGGAGCCCTGAGACCACAGATTCGTCGCTAGAGGGACATGGGCGCACATTCACGAGTCGAAAGAACGAATACGTGCAAGCGTTGACCGTTCACTTCGCTCAATAGTGCTGAGAACAGAGGAATGGAGCCTCCAAAATAAGAGATAATTCGCCGGTCTCCAATAATGAGGGCATTCACCTGCTGGACAATGGTATCGGTAATCCGGTGTGGAACGAGCGAGGTGGTGCAGTGGTTAGCACACTGGACTCCCATTCGGGAGGTTGACGGTTCAAACCCACGTCTGGACATCCTAATTTAGGTTTTCCACAATTTTCCAAAATTGTTCAGGCAAATGCCGGGATGATTCCTTTTAAAAGGCACGGCCGACTTCCTTCCCCAACCTTCCATAATCCGACGGGACCTATGACCTCGCAGTTTGGTCCTCTCCCGCGAATCAACCACCCACCCTACCAACCGACCAACCAATGTGGTGTGGCGCTCGAGATCCTGCGTCATCGATCAGTGACATCCGTCTTTCAATCGACATGCAGTGCTCCCCATACACTTACGCCATTCTCCAATGAATTTCCACTCTAAGGAAACGCACTTTACCTATTTTCTCTTCTTTTGAAGCATCCATTTCTCTGTTTTCAGCACGATTCAGTACAGTGGACGGTCGACATGTGCACCTGAGTGCACACCTGGCGGTGAATTTCAGCGCTCTTGCAGGGACAACACATTTTTTTGCAGGCAATGGCATCACCGTTCCTTCAGCTGTTTTCATTTTGCGGGCTCCGGTTCCTGTCTTTTTGAATGTCCTTGTACATCATAACAGAGTGAGAGGAAAGATATGGCTACTTACATGAAGATTAACACTGGTTCATTAATTCTGTTCTGTCTATGTGTATACTGGATACGTTTCGTTTTATTCAGTTAAAATGTCGTGATAGATGTTTTAGTTTCTGCATCTTGTAGACGACACGGTTTATCTGGATGCGCATTTCATAAATGTCTTTGCCACTTTCTTTTCCGATCGTAATCCTGCTACTTTGAATATGTAGTGTCTTGTCAATTACGACTACATGCTGTGTACAGTCTGAAAAATACAGGGTGGTCGGAAATTCCCGATACAAACTTCTAGGACTTGTAGAGTGGAATGAGTACATCGTATTTTGAACAGGAACCCATGTCTGGAAACGTCATCCAACGAGACTACACAACATCAAAGTTATAGGCGCGGGCGTCTGTAAATGTACGTATACACAGGGTGATTCCGTGATTATGTTACAGACTTTCTGGGATGATGGAGAACGACAAATGTATTAATTTGAAGTAAGGATCCCTTTACCGGAAACGAACGAGTCGAAAGTTATAAACGAAAACCGTTGTGATACCTCTGACAGTTGAATACATGTACCGGTTTTTGTGTTGGGAAGAGTGTAGGGCTGGTAACTTTCAGTGGTGGTAGTGTGGACAAAAACGAGAAAACATGTCCAATAAACGTGGGCTTTAAATTGCATACCTGAGGAGCTATGACCATTCGTTCATCTTCGCTAATGTGAAACACATCTCCTCTACTGAGCAAGTGTTCGTAGCTGAAAGTTACCAACCAAGAGATGAAAGTCAGGGGCTGCCGATTACAGGCTGCATTGTGAGTAATCAAATACTTCCCATTGAAAACGGTGCAGGTGCAACTGAATTGCCCCTGCAGGGTGCAGTTGAGAACTGTCATGAAGAAGAACGAAACGCATGACAGTCAAGTTATGTGGACTGCATGACATCAGGCGAAATCTCTCACCAGGTCCTCATACTTGGCGGAAGACACTGTAAGCGATGTGATGCGATCGACGGGCATACTAGAGCCTCTGTCCAACACACCTGTGCAAAGCTTCATCGGATTTTTACTGTGATTTCGATTTCGCGACAGATCGCACGTTACTTTCCTAACAGCCCTCGTAATTCATTCATTGGCAACTGTATCAGTCAATTTATTGATCACAAACGTATCACTGATACTTCACTCAACCAAAAATATATTTAAAGTTCTTGTATTTTTCATTTTAATGTTTAAAACGGAATAACGTAATTATTCTTTATTTGGTTTTAGTTCGCAGCTTTTATTAATAAATCTTGTGAAATGAATCTGGACTGAGCTGTACAGCTATTCTTTAAGGTATCCCTGTGTTGTAATTCTGAACAATGCAAGTGGTGTAATTACGAATACGCTATCCGAAAAAATGAGTCGCCCAAACTCGAGCTGTGTAACTTTTAATTAACTTTGCCAAACTGTTTATAAAACATTCTATTGTGCAGTACAGTGAAGTGCTACAAGGCGTGATGCCACAATCCGTGACTTGCATTTTCAATGGACGAAGTTAATAGATTGAAAATGCTACATAAATTATCAGCCACACTTGGAAAGGATAAATCACCCAAATGTTTCTATAAAAACGCCCTGTGATTCTACGTAAGCAATCTGATTAAACAAACTTTCAAACACTAAATGATACACCCGCAAATTTAACACTGCGCTGTGAGGAATGAAACTGTCAGCATAAGAAATGGAATCTAAAAAGAACCTTACCTATCCTGAACCTGACAATAATTTTAAAAAGAAATGCTTAACAGTGAATGACCTCACTGAATCCTGACCGTAATGTAACTGGCCCTAATACATTTCATACAGCTTACCTGTGGCGACAGAAACTTAGTACTGCTCGAAGTGATAAACACACGCTATGCAGCGCAGCGGCAAGCAAACTAAATAAAAGAAAAGCATAGCGCAAGTGGACTGCTAGGACGTGCAATTGTTCTAAATAGATCGTGCCTAAGTTTTGTCCACTGCGTTCCTCAGACAACAATGAGGCAACACACATGATCAGAAAATACGCAGTTCTTTCTTGAGAAGACGGTGGTGAAATTGGATCTTGCGAAAATGACTGAAGAAAAACTATCCTTTAAAAAACTCTACTGCAAAAATTTGAAACTCATTCTCTGAGTATTACAACCATCTCTGCAAAATTTATTTCTTCCGAAAAATTTCAATATACCAAGTGTCTAATTACCGAAATGATGGAGTGCTCGGCATGTGAATAGATAACTTTACTTACTCTTCTCTGAACAATGAAACCAAGTGACCCAAACCAATAAAGACAAATTCCACTAAATCCTGCCATTATTCACACACATCATAATTACATGCGGGAAAGTAATGCAGCGACGTGGACATTTTCAATTCCAAAATTACTCTTTATAAAATCATATTTCGGAATTATGTCTTTCCTTTATCTCTGTGTTCTGCAAGTCAGTTCAGTCCGCTCAGTAGTACGGCCTCTCTCACTAGCTTCTGTTAGAATGCTTACTGTAACGATAGTACTGTTGACGACCAAAGATCACAGAGCTTGTACTCTGAACTCCTGTGACGTAACATAGTGGCCATCTAAAACTACTGTTTGAAAAATGTTTAGAATACAAATATGAAATATGACACATCCAGCGAAAATATAAAGCTCACGTCATTTTTATTGAACAAAAAAATTAAACAGCAATCATTAGCAGTACAAAGACTCTATGTTGCCAACCTTTCAAGAAAACTGCCTAACCGCATTTATAAGGAACTTTGCATCTTATTCAGAATAACACAGGTACTGCAGTACCATATTTATAAGCATTTTAATTAAACCATTTTAGATATGTAATCGAACATCATGCTCTCCAGTATATCTCCATATAGCATTACAAATTAAACTTCTGCCGAAAATTACGGAGTTCATTTCTCATATTTGAACATGAAGCAGACAATGTACTTTATGTAAATATGAGGAGGCTAAATAAATATGATTCGGAAGAACCTTTTATATTACTTTTAGAATGAAATTTTCACTCTACAGCGGAGTGTGCGCTGGTATGAAACTTCCTGGCAGATTAAAACTGTGTGCCGGACCGAGACTCGAACTCGGGACCTTTGCCTTTCGCGGGCAAGTGCTCTACCAACTGAGTTACCGAAGTATGACTCACGCGCCGTCCTCACAGCTTTACTTCTGCCAGTACCTCGTCTCCTACCTCCCAAACTTTACAGAAGCTCTCCTGCGAAAGGCATCTACGTCCTACGTCCATCTACGTCCATACTCCGCAAGCCACCTGACGGTGTGTGGTGGAGGGTACCTTCAGTACCTCTATCGGTTCTCCCTTCTATTCCAGTCTCGTATTGTTCGTGGAAAGAAGGATTGTCGGTATGCCTCTGTGTGGGCTCTAGGTCCAGAGTTCGAGTCTCGGTCCGGCACACAGTTTTAATCTGCCAGGAAGTTTTATATTATTGTTTATAGTTTTTACTCAGTTAACTGACACTTCAAATATGTTTTTTTAAAATATGCTAATTAATAACTGAAAGCGAAACCTACCCGAAAGTGTAGTATACATTTATAATCAGAAAAACCCACCGAATTTAGACCCTCTCTTAGATACATTTTGGCAGTGTAGAATAAAGTTTTAACAATTTCTCCAATTTAGAACACAAACGAAAAACGTTATTAAGGTACTTATGACTGTAATGTTACAGGTGTCGCTCTGCTATGAGTGATGTTCTGGAGCGCTGAATTATGGTCTTGTCTGAAATGCCTCCTCGACAGGACTCCGATTAGAGCGGCTGCTGGATTATCTGATAGCGGGAGGTCGTGTAGCACTTGCTGTAGACAAGGGGGAGCCGTAATCTCGTCCGAAGTCCGCAAGACGGAGACGCAACTTTTCTCCCCCTCCCCTCCCCCCCCCCCCCCCCCCCCCCCAACGCAGCCGGCGGGCCCTGCGGGAGTCGGCAGGCTTCAAATCTCCTTTCAGCAAGCCAGCAGCGCCACAGTTGTGATGCGGTAGACAATTACATTAGAGGCCGCACGCCCCGGGACACCCTCCGCGAAATAATGGAGGCGGCCGGCGGGCGCGGGTCAACTTGGCCGGAGTTTGTAATCCGTCAACTCAAGTTGGCGGCGGCTCACTGCGGCGCGGGGGCGGCGGGGGCGGCGGGGGCGGCGGGGGCGGCGGCTTACGAGAAGTTGCGGCGCAGCCAGACCTTTCTTCGCCAGCCGGGATAATCCTGCAGCGCCGCTATGGGGGAGCGCGCAGCGCGGAGCAGAGGACCAGCCACCTGGCGGCCCGCGCACACAGCAAGTGGTGGCTGCCTCCACTGCAGCTGGTCGCTCCCGTAGCTACTGCACCGACCTGACTTTCACAGCTCACCCCTGCCCCACAAATATTTATTTATTTTATTGCCCGGATATGCCCTTCTTCCAATTTTCAGTCGATTTCCTCCTTCCTCCTCTTTCTCTGTCCGTCATCTCCACCACTCACACAAAGGTGATGGATGACGAAGGACAATCCAATGAAGTTCTAGGGTGCGCAGACTTATGTGAGGCCTTACATAATCATGGAGAAGCAGAAGGTCTTATGAATTTTTGTGGTAGGACAGATGTATGCGAACGGCCTGCGCGCAGGAGCTCAGACAGGTTTGCGCGATCTTGTAGAAATGATGGCAGACGCGTCGCCCAGCGACTCCCAGTGCATTTGTTCACTGTCATGTCTCCATAGACTTTGTTAGAGTGCCTGTGAATATCTACGATGCTCATGTTTTCCACCAAAATAAACTCAATGACAGCTCACTGCTTGGGACGCACAGCCGTTACAGACGTCATTTTGAACGCTACGTATAGGACAGCCACCTATCGAAACTTAATGAAACGGAAACGGGCCAAGTAAGAAACAAACCGTCGTGTGTGTCTGCCTTTGAACAAACTACTCTCAAAAACTACGAGACGTTTCTTTCTTTTACCTCAAACTAGCCCTTTGCCCGAGGCTTTCCTGCGAACCCATATGACACACACACACACACACACACACGCACATATATATATATATATATATATATATATATATATATATATATATATATATATATATATATACACACACTCCTGGAAATTGAAATAAGAACACCGTGAATTCATTGTCCCAGGAAGGGGAAACTTTATTGACACATTCCTGGGGTCAGACACATCACATGATCACACTGACAGAACCACAGGCACATAGACACAGGCAACAGAGCATGCACAATGTCGGCACTAGTACGGTGTATATCCACCTTTCGCAGCAATGCAGGCTGCTATTCTCCCATGGAGACGATCGTAGAGATGCTGGATGTAGTCCTGTGGAACGGCTTGCCATGCCATTTCCACCTGGCGCCTCAGTTGGACCAGCGTTCGCGTGCTGGACGTGCAGACCGCGTGAGACGACGCTTCATCCAGTCCCAAACATGCTCAATGGGGGACAGATCCGGAGATCTTGCTGGCCAGGGTAGTTGACTTACATCTTCTAGAGCACGTTGGGTGGCACGGGATACATGCGGACGTGCATTGTCCTGTTGGAACAGCAAGTTCCCTTGCCGGTCTAGGAATGGTAGAACGATGGGTTCGATGACGGTTTGGATGTACCGTGCACTATTCAGTGTCCCCTCGACGATCACCAGTGGTGTACGGCCAGTGTAGGAGATCGCTCCCCACACCATGATGCCGGGTGTTGGCCCCTGTGTGCCTCGGTCGTATGCAGTCCTGATTGTGGCGCTCACCTGCACGGCGCCAAACACGCATACGACCATCATTGGCACCAAGGCAAAAGCGACTCTCATCGCTGAAGACGACACGTCTCCATTCGTCCCTCCATTCACGCCTGTCGCGACACCACTGGAGGCGGGCTGCACGATGTTGGGGCGTGAGCGGAAGACGGCCTAACGGTGTGCGGGACCGTAGCCCAGCTTCATGGAGACGGTTGCGAATGGTCCTCGCCGATACCCCAGGAGCAACAGTGTCCCTAATTTGGTGGGAAGTGGCGGTGCGGTCCCCTACGGCACTGCGTAGGATCCTACGGTCTTGGCGTGCATCCGTGCGTCGCTGCGGTCCGGTCCCAGGTCGACGGGCACGTGCACCTTCCGCCGACCACTGGCGACAACATCGATGTACTGTGGAGACCTCACGCCCCACGTGTTGAGCAATTCGGCGGTACGTCCGCCCGGCCTCCCGCATGCCCACTATACGCCCTCGCTCAAAGTCCGTCAACTGCACATACGGTTCACGTCCACGCTGTCGCGGCATGCTACCAGTGTTAAAGACTGCGATGGAGCTCCGTATGCCACGGCAAACTGGCTGACACTGATCGGCGGCGGTGCACAAATGCTGCGCAGCTAGCGCCATTCGACGGCCAACACCGCGGTTCCTGGTGTGTCCGCTGTGCCGTGCGTGTGATCATTGCTTGTACAGCCCTCTCGCAGTGTCCGGAGCAAGTATGGTGGGTCTGACACACCGGTGTCAATGTGTTCTTTTTTCCAAAACTCTGCCGATGACACTGTAATTCTGTTAGACACAGCAAAGGATTTGCAAGAGCAGCTGAACGGAATGTTCAGTGTCTTGAAAGGAGGGTATAAGATGAACATCAACAAAAGCAAAACGAGGATAATGGAATGTAGTCGAATTAAGTCGGGTGATCCTCAGGGAATCAGATTAGGAAATGATACACTTAAAGTAGTAAAGGAATTTTGCTATTTGGGGAGCAAAATAACTGATGATGGTCGAAGTAGAGAGGTATAAAGAGGTATAAAATGTAGACTGGCAGTGGCAAGGAAAACGTTTGTGAAGAAGAGAAATTTGTTAACATCGAGTATAGACTTAAGTGTCAGGAAGTCGTTTCTGAAAGTATTTGTATGGAGTGTAGCCATGTATGGAAGTGAAGCATGGACGATAAATAGTTTAGACAAGAAGAGAATAAAAGCGTTCGAAATGTGGTGCTACAGAAGAATGCTGAAGATTAGATGGGTAGATCACATAACTAATGCGGAGGTATTGAATAGAATTGGGGAGAAGAGGAGCTTGTGGCACAACTTGACTAGAAGAAGGGATCGGTTGGTAAGACATGTTCTGAGACATCGAGGGATCACCAATGTAGTATTGGAGGACAGCATGGAGGGTAAAAATCGTAGAGGGAGACCAAGAGATGAATATACTAAGCAGATTCAGAAGGATGTAGGCTGCAGTAGGTAATGGAGAGCTGCATCAAACCAGTCTCAGGACTGAAGACCACAACAATATATATATATATATATATATATATATATATATATATATATATATATATATATATATATATATACACGTGTGTGTCATACGGGTTCGCAGGAAAGCCTCGGGCAAAAGGCTATAGTTTGAAGTAAAATGTTTGTACGCACGTAAGTCGCGACAGTACTCTTGAGCAAGTGCCACCAGCCACTGTGAAGAGATTTAAGTCGAAGACGAAGACGGGAAGGCCGAGGCGCGGCAATATAACGGGGCGGCGACTCGACAGACGTCGGCCGATTTATGCAACCTGAAGCGGCAGTCGTCTTTTCTGGAGAAACATTTCATCTTTCCGGCAAGTTTGCTTTATGTCTCAACTTGAGTCTGGCAGCGGTTCTGCTTTTCTTTTCTACGAACTTTTATACGTCGCATACATAATACAATACAGTGTTTTATTACTTGAGAGAACATTAAAACCCAAGTTCTGCGCCTCCGAGGGGTGCTCGTATTCGCCCCGCACCTCGAGGATGGCTGCGGATCCGCGCCGACGTATTGTCTGTGAGCGCTTCCAACCGCCTCTCCACTGCTGTCCCTCACATTCAATTTTGCGGAAATGCTGCTCCAACTTGCTAAGGCGGACCTCCAGAACCACGGAACGAAATTAAAGAAAAATGAAGCCTGTCGTATCTCTGCAAGACCATTCTCTCCTTACAGCCAGCAATTTACTTCTCTATTCGTTGTACGGCCTTGTATGTCGGATTGTACGCTCTGCACCACTGTCACTTCTTCTTCTTTCTGTTTCATCCGCAGATGAAACGCAGAAAGAAACTTTCTGTACCAAGAATTCGACTAGATCCACCTTCGTGACTGTACCAAGAATTCCACTAGATCCACCTTCGTGACCAATTCGTGAGAAGTAATTTGTAGGGAGTTACCTTTTTCTTAATGTGCCTTCATAAGCGTTCCCGGGGAAATTACTAGCGATAGTCTTCTCGGGCTTGCAGCCGGAATTTGACACAATATTTCGAGGGTCCAGCTGCCCGCCATCTTTTTTTTGAGGCTCTGGTGTTTCTGCGTCTCGTCGAAGTGATGTTACTCTACAGTTGGGAGCCATTATACGGAGTGCCGTATGAGTGTTAGCCACGCATGCCATATGACTGTTCGCGTGCCTGGGTTTTTCAACGGAACACTAAACGCACAACGATACTGTAGTGATACTCTGTAGCCATTCATAGGAGAACTAGTGTTAAGTGAAATACTGAATGGTTATTTTCAACAAGATGGTGCAACCGCGCATACAGCTCACGTTTCAATGTCACTGCTTGCTGGTGTTTTTGGTGATCGCATAATTTCACAGGTACTTTGGCCTCCACGATCGTCTGACCTAACACCACCTGACTTTTTCCTCTGGAGTGCAGTGAAAGCAACTGTCTATAAAAACCGTCCAAAATCCATTGATCAATTGAAAACTGCAATAACCATTTTCACTGATTCTGTTACAGAAGAAATGTGTTTGGAAACATGATTAGACGAACTGAATTGTGTATTCATCAACAGGGGGAACACTTTCAAAATTTAATGTGAAAATTTGTAAGTAAAAATTAATATTCAATAAATTAATAACTTGTATTTCACAGAGTTTCATTTCGGTACATTCACTGCGGCATATGGCACGCGCGGCTAACAATCATACGGCACTGCGTAGACACCCACATGATATGACGGGTGTAAGTGCAGACATTTCTGTTTGTGACTGAGGACAGTGAACTGACCAACTTTACATCAGTATTTACGTTATTACACGTCGTATGGTTTTAAGTTGGTTAGTACCTCCAAGAATATTTGGCAAGAGCAAGCCATTAATGTCTGCCCTTTGGGTAGCCGGTCAGGTTTCGAAGTCGAAACGAGTGAACGCAAAACGGCTAGTCTACACTGACAGACGTAGTCCACTGTATTACAGTACGACCGTGCAGAAAACATCACACCGTAAAGCTTGTGGCGTGTTACGGCAAGAAGAAAGGAATAAAAGTGAGATAGTGTTAATACTTTCATCCTTCTTTACCTACTCTGCATTACTGCAGATGACGTGTCTCTGAGCACATTTGTACTGTACATGCAGTACACGTGAGGTGCCTACTTGTTTCCAGTGCCTTGGGTGGAATACATAAGTTCTTGTACACTTCACCAACCTGCTGTCTTCATCATGATGATGTCCCCAGCGCAGAAAACAGCACGCAGGTCGTGGATTCTTTTTCTTGAGGCTGAAATTTACTTCGCAAGGAACTGCTGCTACGAATAAACTATAACTCATTTGGGATGCCACTCGCGTTTTTATTGATATAGACACGAGAAACTATTCTTGATCACAACGTATTGAACATATCTTTACACAGTCATTATATCTGGCTAAAATAACATGAAATACATCCTGCCACAGACAACATGTTTGTCTGCTGGAACCGTCAGAACTGGAGAATAAAATTACATGAAACAAATACTGCTACAACAGACAACATGTCTGTCTACTGGAACGGTCAGAACTGGAGAGCCGGACTACCCGGGACACAAGCCAGCAAGGCGTGACCCGAACGCCATCGAAGTGCATCGGCAGTAATATCGTCGGTCTTTTGTTTTAGTTATACTTTGATTTTAATAATTTTGAAATGACTGATTGATAGCTGGCTGTTGAGAGATGTTTATTTTAAAAAAAATGAAGTAATTTGGATGACAGGTTCAATTACTAGTAGCAACTACAGTTTAACGTTTTGGCGCCCTACCGCCGAACACAGCAGCCAATCACAGAGCAGATTCATCATGCAGGCGGTCTTTCTCACGGGAATGGTACCGAAACTAACATCTGTCACCGGTACCTCATCCCACATTGCGTCATCTCTATGCTTCTTGCATCTCCACTGCCCTGGGAGTAGCTTCCTGGAGCCTAATATGATGGCTGAATAAGCCAGAAATATTACAGTGTTTGCGTGAAGACTGTTCCACGTCGAGAAAAAGAAACAATACACTAAGTGTACATGTTAAGGTACCACACATAATATTCTCTGCACTTATACCCGTTACACCCGTATAGACCAGCAGAGTAGGCCTACTCTGCGCATGCGACAGTCTTCTCGGATTTGCAGTCGGAAGTTGACACAATATTTCGAGGGTCCAGCTGCGCGCCATCTTCTGTTGAGACTCTGGTGTTTCTGCTTCTCGTCGAAGTGATGTTACTCTGGAGATGGGGACCATTATACATGATATGACGGGTATAAGTGCAGACATTTCTGTTCGTGACTGAGGACAATGAACTGACCAACATTACATCAGTATTTACCTCATTTGCCGCGAATGATCTCCACACTGCAAACAATAGTAGCAGCACTTCTGGTGGTTAGGTCAAACGAAGACGACGTACCATCAAAATCTGCTACAGTCTGAGAACGTCACGGCGCAGTTTACGTTAGGGCTGGGTTCCACAGCTTGCTCGCAGGGTAGGCCTTGTCGCAATTAATAGTATTATTAGCGAACCTGCATTCGTACGATTGCAGTTAGTGTCGGTCGTAACAGGCTATCGCGAACACCAACAGACGAAATTTGTGACAAGAAAAAGCAGTTCTCAATAACAAATATGAAAACTGTGCACAGCTTTTTCGCCATCTGTACACTGCATCTTTTATTCGACTGACCTTCAGGATAAAGGTTTCTTTTGAAGGAATTGGTGAGAATCAAATTGCATAAACTTATCCGTGACACACAGATTTATAGGTACGTTATATAATGGTGTAATCTTACTTTTTCGTAAAATATTTGAATGAACTTTCTATCGTCGACGACGGTCACAGAACACAGATGAAACACTAGTTTTGTGAAACTTCTCACGGTCAGAATGTTTCCAGTGACCACAACCAATATTGTGTCTTTTAAATTCCAGTGTTTCACGCTGGCATGAAAAGACACATCTACATTTTATTTTTACTTGACGCTCCAAGTCAGAAGAGACAAAATGTGTACAGAAATGCAGAGGTACTCATCTTGTAAGTATAAATGTTGTATTAAATGTAGCACTTAGATATGTTATTTTTCAGGAACTTACGGCTGTTGCTAACGGCTCCATGTTTCGAGGGCGTAACGCATGTTCTAATTACTAACAAGATTGCTTCCAGCCGTCCGCGGTGGTCTAGCGGTTCTGGCGCTGCAGTCCGGAACCGCGGGACTGCTACGGTCGCAGGTTCGAATCCTGCCTCGGGCATGGGTGTGTGTGTGATGTCCTTAGGTTAGTTAGGTTTAAGTAGTTCTAAGTTCTAGGGGACTTATGACCTAAGATGTTGAGTCCCATAGTGCTCAGAGCCATTTGAACCATTTGAACCATTGCTTCCAGCAGGACGTAGGCTGATGGTAATCGTTAAAATATTAACTGAGTATGAACGGCAGACAGTTTTACAGCAGATGAATTTATATAGATTCATTAGCTAAATAGAGATCAGTCATTGTTACCGAATGTTCATTCGAAAACTGTACATGATCATAAGGTAATACTTTCAAAAGTGCCGCAGTATTGCTACCTAAGTCACTTAAAACCTGTCCATAACCTAAGTTCAAAGTATATTATATCCAAAATTTAAATCTAACGTAATCATATTTCTCTACCACTAACACTTATTCAACTGTGGCATCTGGATTTCAAAGGTTCTATGATGAATACCGAGGTATTTACGACCAGATTATTAAGGTGACGGTTCTGTCATATCACCTCTCCTTTCTTCTTTTTATTTTTCCTTCTGAGTTATCAAACAATCTATTTATATTCCATTTTCACGAAAATGTTATTTTGCCTACACTTATAATAGCTCTCTAAAACCGTCGTGTATGTCTGAACAAACTAATCTCCAAAAGTACCAGACGAATTTTCATGTTTTCGCAAATAGTAGAGCGTAGTTTGGGACACCACATAGGTATTAGTTCATCAAAATCGGATCACGAAAAAAAAATCTTTGCAGATAATTTAAAACCTTTATGAAACTTTTTCTCGCTAACACGCACCACAACGATGAAAGGAAAAAAAAATTTATCGCTTGCTATATTTGTGCTGTCCATTTTCGCATCAGGCGTGACATTGTAATTTATCTCTTGTTCAATACTAACTGTATTCGCGACACATTTTGCAGATAGCATACACATATACCTCCGAATGTACCAGCAAAAGTATATAGTTGTGTAACACACGGTTTAGGATATATGACGTCATTAACTACCACATCGTGCATGGCGTCTAAACTTATTATTATTAACCCGTTGCACCGTTTTCTGTGAGATCTGTAAGGAGATAGTTTGAACTGTGAGGAAGGACACAGGATACTTTATGAAATACGTAGTACAAAGTACTTATTGATTTGAAGAAATTGGGAGAATTAGGTTGAAACATTTACTCTTCGACTTCTAACTTAATATTTGTGAAAATGCTCTTATTGGTTGATATGTGCTACGTGTCATAATTCAAAGTAATGAATACAATGTTTATTCAAGTTTCAGTGTGTTTAATCCACACTTCTATACTATTCAATAGCACGGCACGTAGTTCCACAATCCTGCCCATGCCTTTCGGTATTCTGGGATGGAGAGTGGGATGCACGTCACAAGCTATGCTTACACAAATAGGCGGACACGCCAGGGCAGCTGACGTTACTGCACGAACAACAGCTCCCATATTAAGCATAGTAACAATATCACGTGTCTGCCGGGATGTAAGCATAGCGCGTCATGTGATATGATGCTCTAGCGCATCTGCGGGTAACAGCTCGCTTTAAATAAGTTCAAATGGCTCTAAGCACTATGGGACATCTAAGGTCATCAGTCCCCTAGACTTAGAACTACTTAAACCTAACTAACCTAAGAACGTCACACACATCCATGCCCAAGGCAGGATTCGAACCTGATACCGCAGCAGCACCGCGGTTCCGGAATGAAGCACCTAGAACCGCTCGGCCACAATGGCCGGCTTTATGTAAGTCATAAGCTACTTCAACCAAAAGGAAGGAAAAAGAGCAAGAGCATAAAAATGACCCGCCCCTGTGTGGTGGATGGGAGTAATAGTGTGCGTGGGTGCAGGGACTGCTGGAGTTCAGCTTTTGCTCCTCCAGGATCGGCGGACTATTCGAAGAGATCAGAAACGATACACAATGAGAAGTTAGGCGGCAGGTCTTATACCGAACGCCGAGTGGAAAAGAAAGTACTCCTAGAATGTGAAGATACGAGATGTGACTCGATACGTCGTTATTCATAGTCCTGTTTTGATGGTCGTGGATGATATCTGAAAGATACCTGCTCGTGTAGCGTAACGCGCAGCGTACTAACTTGCGAGACCGGGAAGTGGTCCAGAGCCGTACCGGACACGCGGGGCGAACTGACGACGATAACTGGTGCACTGGCTAGCCTCTGCGTGGTTTCCAGGCGTTTTCCTACGCACGTTCACACAAGTGCAGGGCTGTCCCCCACTTTCCACAGTCTGTAACCGCGCGACGCTACGGTCGCAGGTTCGAATCCTGCCTCGCGCATGGATGTGTGTGATGTCCTTAGATTCGTTAGGTTTAAGTAGTTCTAAGTTCTAGGGGACTGATGACCTCAGAAGTTGAGTCCCATAGTGCTCAGAGCCATTTGAACCATTTGAACCGCTTTCACCTAAGAAAAAAAAAACAATATATAGAGAAGTTACGACGACACAGAAAAAAATTTAACACATGTCGCAGACATGTACCGCATACGGGTTCACTGCCTTAGGTAACTGACGTCTACGAGGACAGGAAAGGCATGCGGCCGTAGGGTTTAATAAAATATAAAATTAAATTGACAAATCTTAACTACAGCACAGCCTGTATATGACGGGATTATCGCCAACGAAAGATAAAGTAGTAGTGTGATCGGTGAAAAGAGGTAACGTCAGATATTTGCCTGAAACTGCTGTGCAAGACAACCTAATATTACATTTACGTTGCGTGGTGTTCCACACCATCATCCACCAGGCTTCAGCGCGAATTTAATCCATCTGTCGCTAGCTAGCGGTACGAGCGTCACGTTTTACGAGCGGGTCTGTCGGCAGCTGCTCGGCGTAATACTCTGGTATGACTGCGTCTAAACTATGCGAGGTTACGGCGCCTTTCTGGCTGAGCAACGGGCCACGTCCCGTCTCATACACAGTGGAGCACAGTTAAGATTTTAGTGTCCCGCTAACGTTGGCGTCATTAGCGACAGAGCGCCAACTCAGTTGGATTACGGGTGCAGGAAGGAGTGGGATGAGGAGGAGCTCTTGTAGGAAGCGATGCGGAATTTATGTGATATCGACGTTTGAAACCCTCCTAAAACTTACGAAAGAGTAGCACCCTGTAATTTGTTTTTCTTCAAATTCCGCTCTATTCTAACGTCACCAGCAATTCCACCAGCCATTTCTGTACAGAATCGAACCTCCATGTGTAAAACAGTTTCAAGCGTCTGGTGACAATTTAGCATGCTAAATATTTCAGGGACAGAATGTGAAATCTTAATGGATAAACTCGCAAAATCTGAATTATTAGTCAGGGTAATTTGTGTCCTATTTTAAGATAGGGTAATTTCTCATGCAGTTCAATGCCTAGGACGTCATACCTCCTGAACTGTGTGTCGTACTGATACAATTTTGCAGATATATTCAGTGGTATATGTGGATACTCTCTGATGCGCTACGAAGTGTGTTAGTAATAAAGACATGATAAACCAAAAGTCATGCATCATGAGGAAGTTTTACTGTATGAGTAACGCAAATGTGGCAGTGTAAATATTTTTCCTTTCATTATTTTGTGTGTGTGTGTGTGTGTGTGTGTGTGTTTGTGTGTGTTTGTGTGTGTATTTGTGTGTACGCGCTTGCCTGCGTTTGGAAAAGGGGGTCGGCGGGGGGCTGCAAACGACGGGGACGGGAAGTGTTGGAAAGTTTTAAGTTCCGTGTTACACTTTTTGGAAGTAGCTAAGGCCTCCCATTCTGACGGCACGGATATAATCAGGGAAGTCTGCGCGCCTTGAGTTACGCTCCCTGAAGACATGTACACAGTTTCTAACTTCAATACAGATATCTGACTTACTGTCTTACATATTTAACATAAGATTATAGTTCTCGATAAGTATATATGACAAAAATTTAAATTTGGTCAATATTTGTATGAAATATTGGAAATTAAATTGTTTCTCTCGGAAACCTTTAGGTCGGCAGCCGGCAAGTGGGATCGACCGACCGTTTTAGCTATTTTCGTACGTAATATAGTAGATATTAAGCTATCAGTCATGAAGTGGTATGCTGTCTTCTGGTTAGAGTTGGTGCCTCTGGCTCGTACAGTCATGAGTTCTGAGACTTTCTTTTATGGCGACTGGGTTTTTGTGTTGTTATCATTTCATCTCACCTTTGCCGACGCGCAAGTCGCCAAAGCCGAAATCGAGCGAGGTGGCGCAGCGGTTAGCACACTGGACTCACATTCGGGAGGACGACGGTTCATTCCCGTCTCCGGCCATCCTGATTTGGGTTTTCCGTGATTTCCCTAAATCGCTTCAGGCAAATGCCGGTATGGTTCCTTTGAAAAAGGGCACGGCCGATTTCCTTCTCCATCCTTCCCTCACCCGAGCTTGCGCTCCGTCTCTAATGACCTCGTTGTCGACGGGACGTTAAACACTAATCTCCTCCTCTTCCTCCGCCAAAGCCGGCACCAAATAGAAATACTTGCAACTGGCATCTAAACAACACCGGGCGGAGTCCCCCAGCCAGTAATAACATACGATCATTTCATTTGATTTTCAGTGAATGAGTTCTGAACGATTACCGTAAGCAAATTTCTACATCTACATCTACATCTATACTCCGCGAGCCACCTTACGGTGTGTGGCGGAGGGTACTTATTGTACCACTATCTGATCCCCCCTTCCCTGTTCCATTCACGAATTGTGCGTGGGAAGAACGACTGCTTGTAAGTCTCCGTATTTGCTCTAATTTCTCGGATCTTTTCGTTGTGATCATTACGCGAGATATATGTGGGCGGTAGTAATATGTTGCCCATCTCTTCCCGGAATGTGCTCTCTCGTAATTTCGATAATAAACCTCTCCGTATTGCGTAACGCCTTTCTTGAAGTGTCCGCCACTGGAGCTTGTTCAGCATCTCCGTAACGCTCTCGCGCTGACTAAATGTCCCCATGACGAATCGCGCTGCTTTTCGCTGGATCATGTCTATCTCTTCTATTAATCCAACCAACGTCCACATTTGGCGCTTGTCATATTCTCTCACACTGGTTGGATCTTCTCTTGGTGACAAGTGGAAGGTAAACGTTACATATTTGTCAATAATGTTAAGTTACTTGAGGTTAGCTTTGAGTCTGCCGTTAAACCTAAGAGGGCTGTTCGGTTATTAAGGTCCTATCGGTCGCGAAATTGGAACCACAGTGAAAATAAAAACTGTTTTATTTACAAAAGTTAACTACACTTTCCAGGTACTGCTCGAGATAGTCGCCACTCTGACTGAAGACATATGTCGTAGCGTGGTTCCAACCTTCCAATATCCATGCATACAAGGCAACCGCTTACGCTTTCCGGAAATTCTCTACCCTGTCCTGCAGCTGGTTGTCTGGACCAAAAGATTTTCTTCACAGCCAGTGCTGCATGTGAGCAGAGATGAATATCAGAGAGAGCCAAGTCCGGGCTGTATGGTGATCAAACACTTCCCATGCAAAATGCTGCAGGGGCGTTCTCATTTCCCCTGCAGTGTGAGACTGAGAACTGTAATGAAGAAGGAATTGCATGACAGTTACGTTATATGGGCTTGGATGAAATCAGGCTAAATATCTCGGCAGACACTCATATTTTGCAGTAGACACTATTTTATAGGCATCTTAAAGTTCTCACTGTTCTGTCACCACTGAAAAGAGCGACTCGACGCGATCGATGGACGTACGAGAGACACTGCCCAACACATTTGTGCAAAGCGCAATCGAATTTTCCGTGTGGTTTCCATTTCGCCACTGTGGTTTCCATTTCGGACGTTAATAAACAAATAACCATCGTATTTTCATGGTCTCTGGCAAGGCAGCTGTCCTTGATAGGTCAGAGTGGATCACGTGACTGGTATTGGGCTTCCATTGCTGGTGGTTCTCCTTCAGAACGCTCATATTCGTGCGTTTATCCTGCCCCAGAAAATTTCGACTTTGTTATGGGGCATGTTTGATACATTCAACAAATCATTTCGATGTGCAGACGATTTCATACCCAAAATAAGAATAAGATTTCAGACTGGCGATTATTCTTTTTGTTGGTTCTAGGTGCTTCATTCTGGAACCGCGCGACCGCTACGGTTGCAGATTCGAATCCTGCCTCGGTCATGGATGTCTCCTTAGGTTAGTTAAGTTTAAGTAGTTCTAAGTTCTAGGGGACTGATGACCTCAGATGTTAAGTTTCATAGTGCTCAGAGCCATTTGAACCATTCTTTTTGTTAGGACTAGAGTTAGTAAGGTTTTCGAACAATAAGAATATAAATAAGAATAATGTCTATGGTATAGGGCGAAAATATTCAATTTAACTGAATATAACTACCTGTCCATAACACAGGAATTACGTACCTATTAGTTTACAGATTTTTTGTATTTACATTTCAAAGAACCCCAGCTGAGGATTTTACATGCACATATACCGATACCATCCTTCCCTACAGCCATTAAAATAAATTAAAGAAAGCAGGCTCTTGAATTCCATCAACTGCGTTTTTGCGTCAACCAGGGTGGGTGCGGGAGCGCCTGGTGGCTCTACATGAAGATCAAAGACCCTGCATGTTCTTTGAAATGACCACCCAGAAGACCGGAACATTGCTGCAGGATCCGGGAACAGAAAGGACACCCAACATTCCCCGGGGATGGCTGCCGAATACTGAGCACCCAGTACTCCCTCAGAAAATCATAGAATAAAGACAATTAGGGTAATGTCCGGCACTGTAGCTGAGTGGACAGCACGCCGCCTTGTCATTCCCGGGCCTAGGTTCGAATCCCAGAGACTGGGTGTTTGTGTCGTCTTCATCATCATCATTTTATCCTCATGGACGCGCAAGTCGCCAAAGTGGCGCCACCTCAAAAGACTTACACCAGGCGACCGGGTGTACCGACCGGGAGGCCCTCGCCACACGACATTTCATTTCATATCAAGTAGGGTAATACACAATGGAGGAACTTGAATTTATCTGTGCATGTAGAATGTTCATAAAGCTTGCCGGAACCAGCTGGGTGACGTCTTCGACAGCTGTCAATATTTCGACAGGTGCGTCTGTGCCTATAAGATGACAGGGTATATACCTGCCGAAATACCGGAATTTGTCGAAGACATCACCCAGCTGCTAGACTCAATACTTACACCACGCTTTACCTTAGAAGGTAGACTAAAAAAAAAAAAGCAAGCATATATTCAGCATTTTTAAACTTACGAAAATATTGACTGGAGCACACCTCACAAACTAAGAAAGCAGGAGGAGTAAAATTTAGAAGTTGTAAGACTTGTTATAACTTTTTCAGAAATCAGACAGCTGTTACATGAGTCAATGGACACGAAAGGGAAGCCGTAGTTAATAACTTGTGGTAATTTCCTGCTGAGGTCATCGGCCCCTAGGCTTACGCACTACTTAATCTAACTTAAACTAACTTACGCAAGGGCAACACACACACACACACACACACACACACACACACACACACACACACACACACACGTCTGAAGGAGGACTCGAATCTCCGACGTGGTGGGAGGGGGAGGGGGGAGCCGCGCTAACCGTGGCAAGGCACTCCAGACCACGTGGCTACCCAATGTGGCAAAAGCCGTAGTTCACAACAGAGTGAGACAAGAATGCAGCCTATCCCCGATGATACTGAACGTGTGCGTTGAACGATTAGTAAAAGAAACCGCGGAGAAATGTTGAAAATAATTAAATTTCATTCAAAAGAAATAAGAGCTTTAAGGTTCTGCATTGGCACTGCAATTGCATTAGACGTTGCAAAGGGCTTGGAAGGAATGAATAGTGCCTTTTAAAGATCTTAGAACAGGAATATCAGGTAAAATAAAGCAAGGATGATGCCTTGTAGTCGAATTAAATCAGGCAATTCTGAGGGAATTAGATAAGAAAATGAGACACTCAAAGTAGTAGACCCAGCTAGCAGTATTGTCTCTACTCGTGACTGTGACAGGACAGTATTCTACTCCCTGCCTATTGATTTCGTCGCAATTACTTCTCTCCTTTTCGATTATTGAAGTTCAGAAAGTAGAATAGATGGTGATGGCACTATTTGTTTATTATAACCCTTAACGAAGTATGTTACTGAATTATAGTTACAAAATTATCCCACAATATCCGAATGAAACTTCAATTTTCATTACTGCATCAGTGGTGGGCAACACTTCCAGCTTGTGAATTACCGCTCAGTATTACTATGTCAGTAGCTCTACGCCCGTGCGTCCCAACGGAAGTTAAAGGCGTTTGCATACCGTCGCTTTTAAGGATTCCATACCTCAATCGATAAAAACGGAATCTTACAGGGTCACTTTGAAACCTACCGAAAGAAGCAAAGCAGTTTCGTAAAGTTTTTAACACACAGAGCAAAATCAATAGAGTCGTGCATCTTTGCCAAGTAAATTAGATGTTAATTTGGACTCTTAAAGATAAGACTGTGTGGTTTAATTCTGTCAATGACGTAAACTTCCG
Source organism: Schistocerca cancellata (assembly GCF_023864275.1). NCBI lineage: Eukaryota > Metazoa > Arthropoda > Insecta > Orthoptera > Acrididae > Schistocerca > Schistocerca cancellata. The sequence goes on along the minus strand of NC_064631.1, from coordinate 95,626,427 downwards.
AAAATACTTCTGTCACTGAGGTAAAATAAAAAAAAAATACTAACAGCGCCATCTATTAGTCCTTCCGTGTACTACGCTGTCACTAAATTAAACATCCGAGCAACTAAGCTGGCCAGACTCATTAAATTATGGTATCTTTCTTTTCTCGTGATCGAATTTTGATGAAATAAAGCCTTTACGTTGCCCCAAGCTAACCTGAAGTTATCTTTGCGAACCCCATGAATATTCGTCTAGTAGTTTTGGAGATTAGCGCGTTCAAACAGACAGAAACTACCGCTTTAGATAAATTTTAAATTACTATATCTTTTTCCCTGTTCCGATTTCTATTAAATAATGCCTCTACGTTTGTCAAAGCTATGCTCGAGTTGCTTGTGATAACCCTATGTAAATTCGTGGAGTAGTTTTGGAGTTTTCCGTGTTCAAATAGACAAATAGGCACGATAATTCTATAGTTTCATTATTAGTACAGATTTCGCTGGGCACGAGATTGTAAAATTCAGTACAGAACTGTTACTATTCGACTGTTTCCATCTACCGACGTTTTGCTGGCGCTCGCATCTGTAGGTGCCTGTCTAACGACTAGTACGCTGGAACGCGTTCGAACGGGAATAGCCGAGGGGTCTGGGGCGCTGCAGCCATGGACTGTGCAGCTGGTCCCGGCGGAGTTTCGAGTCCTCTCTCTGGCATGGGTGTGTGTGTTTGCCCTTAGGATAATTTAGGTTAAGTAGTGTGTAGGCTTATGGACTGATGACCTTAGCAGTTGACTCGCATACGATTTCACACACATTTGAACACTTTGTTTTTGAACGCGTTCCAAAATAAGCAACCGGAAAACTGACAGCTTAGCTCAGAGATGCTCAACCAGACGCTGTCGTACCTCACAGTACTCGAACTTGTTCTCTCTTCGATCGACACTCAACAACGCTGGTCCCAGAACATGTAGCGCACAAGTGTTGCCTGCATCTCCTCGTGGACGCTGTGCGATGGACGCAGAGGTCCCCTGGATCGGACGTCTGTAGGAACGGCAGGACGGATCCCGTAATACGGCTGATGTCAGCTACCAGCAGGTGACGTCACGCGCCGGCGCCGCCCCTGGCTATTTCTGAGACCTGCGAAATGGTCCCAGCCGAAGCGGCAGCGGCAGCGGCCGGTATCTGGTGTTGGTTCAGCCGCCGCCTCCCATCTTTCCTTCCTCCGCCCCCACCGCCGACTGCCCGGATAGTGCGTGCAGCCGCCGTGTGCCGGCGCAGCGCGTCTATCTGCGAGAACACCCCAAAACGCTGTCCTGTCAGTCGCCTGTCACACACAACCAGGCCTCGTTCCCAAGATTATCTCCCATCCCGTACTTAAGCTCACTTCGTAGCCCGCGTTTCTCATCTTGCTGCATTCCCCTTAAACACTTTTCGACAGCGCAGGGGGGCTGACAATCAGTCTTATTTACCTTGATCAAAAAAATGTTTACCATTTAACGTTACTTCTTCTAGTGTTTAAAGCGAATATTAAGCACCACATTATATAAGTGTAATGCGATAAACAGTGCTTCACAATTTTACATATACAGGGTGGTCCATTGGTAGTGACAGGGCCAAATATCTCACGAAATAAGCATCAAACGAAAAAACTACAAAGAACGAAACTCGTCTAGCTTGAAGGGGCAAACCAGATGACGCTATGGTTGGCCCGCTAGGTGGCGCTGCCACAGGTCAAACGGATATCAACTGCGTTTTCCAAATTAGGAACCCCTATTTTTTATTACGTATTCGTGTAGTACGTAAAGGAATATGAATGTTTTAGTTGCACCACTTTTTTCGCATCGTGATAGATGGCGCTGTAATAGTCAGAAAAGTATAAGTACGTGGTAGCACGTAACATTCCGCAATTGCGGACGGTATTTGCTTAGTGATACATTACCCGTGTTAAAATGGACCGTTTACTAATTGCGGAAAAAGGTCGATATCGTTTTGATGTATGGCTATTGTGATCAAAATGCCCAACGGACGTGTGCTATGTATGCTGCTCGGTATCCTGGACGACATCATCCAAGTGTCCAGACCGTTCGCCGCATAGTTACGTTATTTAAGGAAACAGGAAGTGTTCAGTGTTCAACCACATGTGAAGCGTCAGCCACGACTTGCAACAAATGATGACGCCCAAGTAGGTGTTTTAGCTGCTGTCGCGGCTAATCCGCACATCAGTAGCAGACAAATTGCGCGAGAATCGGGAATCTCAAGAACGTCGGTGTTGAGAATGCTACATCAACATCGATTGCACCCGTACCATATTTCTATGAAACAGAAATTGAATGGCGACGACTTTGAACGTCGTGTACAGTTCTGCCACTGGGCATAAGAGAAATTACGGGACGATACAGAGTTTTTGCACTCATTCTATTTAGCGACGAAGCGTCATTCACCAACAGCGGTAACGTAAACCTGCATAATATGCACTATTGGGCAACGGAAAATCCCCGATGGCTGCGACAACTGGAACATCAGCGACCTTGGCGCGTTAATGTATGGTGCGGCATTTTGGGAGAAAGGATAATTGGGCCCCATATTTTCGATGGCAATCTAAATGGTGCAACGTATGCTGATTTCTTACGCAATGTTCTACTGATGTTGCTACAAAATGTTTCACTGCATGACACAATGCCGACGTACTTCCAACATGATGGATGTTCGGCACATAGCTCGCGTGCGGTTGAAGCGGTATTGAATAGCATATTTCATGACAGGTGGATTGGTCGTCGAAGCACCATACCATGGCCCGCACGTTCACCGGATCTGACGTCCGAGGATTTCTTTCTGTGGGGAAAGTTGAAGGATATTTGGTATTGTGATCCACCGACAACGCCAGACAACATGCGTCACTGCACTGTCAATGCATGTGCAAACATTACGGAAGGCGAACTACTCGCTGTTGAGAGGAATGTCGTTACACGTATTGCCAAATGCATTGTGGTTGACGGACATCATTTTGAGCATTTATTGCATTAATGGGGTATTTACAGGTAATCACGTTGTAACATCATGCGTCCTTAGAAATGATAAGTTCACAAAGGTACATGTATCACATTGGAACAACCGAAATAAAATGTTCAAACGTACCTACGTTCTGTATTTAAATTTAAAAAACCTACATGTTACCAACTGTTAGTCTAAAATTCGCACAATCAGCTTAACAGCTCATGCATCGAAGCTGCTTACAAGAATAATATACAGAAGAATGGAAAAGAAAATTGAGAATGCGCTAGGTGACGACCAGTTTGGCTTTAGGAAAAGTAAACGGACGAGAGAGGCAATTCTGACGTTACGGCTAATAATGGAAGCAAGGCTAAAGAAAAATCAAGACACTTTCATAGTGTTTGTCGACCTGGAAAAAGCGTTCGACAATATAAAGTGGTGCAAGCTGTTCGAGATTCTGAAAAAAGTAGGGGTAAGCTATAGGGAGAGACGGGTCATATACAATAGGTACAACGACCAAGAGGGAATAATAAGAGTGGACGATCAAGAACGAAGTTCTCGTATTAAGAAGGGTGTAAGACAAGGCTGTAGCCTTTCGCCCCTACGCTTCAATCTGTACATCGAGGAAGCAATGATGGAAATAAAAGAAAGGTTCAGGAGTGGAATTAAAATACATGGTGAAAGGATATCAATGATACGATTCGCTGATGACATTGCTATCCTGAGTGAAAGTGAAGAAGAATTAAATGATCTGCTGAACGGAATGAACAGTCTAATGAGTACACGGTATGGTTTGAGAGTAAATCGGAGAAAGGCGAAGGTAATGAGAAGTAGTAGAAATGAGAACAGAGAGAAACTTAACATCAGGATTGATGGTCACGAAGTCAATAAAGTTAAGGAAGTCTGCTACCTAGGCAGTAAAATTACCAATGACGGACGGAGCAAGGAGGACATCAAAAGCAGACTCGCTATGGCAAAAAAGGCATTTCTGGCCAAGAGAAGTCTACTAATATCAAATACCGGCCTTAATTTGAGGAAGAAATTTCTGAGGATGTACGTCTGGAGTACAGCATTGTATGGTAGGGAAACATGGACTGTGGGAAAACCGGAACAGAAGAGAATCAAAGCGTTTGAGATGTGGTGCTATAGACGAATGTTGAAAATTAGGTGGATTGATAAGGTAAGGAATGAGGAGGTTCTACGCAGAATCGGAGAGGAAAGGAAAATGTGGAAAACACTGATAAGGAGAAGGGACAGGATGATAGGACATCTGCTAAGACATGAGGGAATAACTTCCATGGTACTAGAGGGAGCTGTAGAGGGCAAAAACTGTAGAGGAAGACAGAGATTGGAATACGTCAAGCAAATAATTGAGGACGTAGGTTGCAAGTGCTACTCTGAGATGAAGAGGTTAAGAGGTTAGCACAGGAAAGGAATTCGTGGCGGGCCGCATCAAACCAGTCAGTAGACTGATGACCAAAAAAAAGTCTAAAATTGTGAACCGTATGTTTGTGACTATTACAGCGCTAGCTATCACAAAGCCAAAAAAGTGGCAAATAATGCCGTTCGTGATGCATTTTTCCCCTCCTTAGAGTCTGTTATCAAGATGGGTTGTTCACGCATATTTTCTGGTATGGCATAAAGGACCAGAGGACTCAGATTACTCGTCAAAGAGTAACAGTGTAGTTAAGGTTTACTTGGATTGTTGTCCAAATTACCTTTGTTTTTGCGAAAATAGCTTCATAACAGCAAAAAAGTGTGTAATGTGCAATCACCGAAACGTACAGCACAAAGCGCAAAGTAAGGCAAGGACGGTCAGATTCAAAAGCACTGTAATGTGTTTTCCTTCAGTGTGGGGACAGTTAAGCATGTCGTCTTTGTGCCGCTCTTCTATTGCATTGAACGAAACCAGATAGAATGTGCGTACCACCTAATTCTTCGTCAGTAAACATACTCATCGTATTTTGTGCTACTGTTAGTGTACAACTAACACTGAGCAAAAACAAACCCGAGACAAAATCCAACAGTACTGAATGCCAGTTTAAGGGCGGCGAACAAGATGTGCATTACTGACGTCAACATCATGTACTGCGAGTGAATGGGACAAGTTTGTTTCAAAACAAGACACACATTGTACATCCTCGACATTGGTACTAATGTGCAGATGATTTCAGTGCAATACTTCACTCTGTAAATAGGCACTGCAGCCCGCGGGTAAACAAAATACTCAGAAAAAATATCCCTGTACAACACGCAAAATTTTGTCCTTCGGTTAGGATTCGGTTGTACACTCTGTATCGCCCTCACATACTAGAATACCTACCGATGGCTCTAATACTGGAAATAGAATAAGTACTGCATTTATTGTGCCTCTAGAGAAACATGCCAAATGTCAGATTTTTATCGGGAACTTGACAATTTTGACACTAAACACAGCTTCAGATTACTGATAGTACGAAGAGAGATTTGTGATCGGATCACATGTGGTCAGCATGTCGCGAGACCCACCAGCCGTTACTGGCAGTAGATGAAACCTGATGACGACGCTGCCTCTTTATTCAAGCAACTCATCGTTTAGCCTTACTAAGCTGAGGGGGATCACATCCAGATCACCGTATCCGTGAAAAAATCTGAGGAGGTGCCAGAAACCGAACCAGGTCTTTCTGCACCGAAGGCAGAAATGCTGACCATGCGACTACAGAGACAGGGCACTAACAGCTCCCACTTAAATTTATGCGCTTACTTAGTATTGAACGTATCGTGCTACAGTAGCAAACGATTCGAGCAAAGTTTATAGACAAAAAAAAAACACAACACAACAAATTCTGTAGTACAGTTGGAGAGGTTCGGTCTCTTCCCGTGAACTTCCAGTTCTTCCAACTGAGTGAGTACATTACGGATTACTTTACTTAACTTTCTCAAGCACCCACTGATAGGATAATAAACGTACATTGAATAACTACGAGATCATTATTTCGCAATACAGGAACCAACTATTTATAAAGGAGCAATCCGTATAGGATCATTACAGATACTAGCGAATATATGATACATATTTTGTTTGAAATAACTACTGTTAAGTTTAAATAAACACAAATAATGTATCAGGGATTAAGTTCCATGTTGTGTCTCATCATAAAGTAACAATGACAGTTTTGAAAATACTGCAATTTCTCATTGAAGTATGTCGCTTTACAAGGTTGTTCCACCTGTTAGCTGCCAATGTAGAACAATATGGCAACATTATATGTTCAGATTCGTGTTACAGATCCACAGTAAACTGACGCAGCCACTTCAGAGCACTTTCCTGCATAGCCCCTGGTCAGTAGGTGATGGGTCCTTATCCCATGTTACGAAAGCTGATAGGTACCGTTCACAAGGAAAGATTTCTGTGGCACCACATAATACGTGGTAAAATTTTCTACATTTTCGTCATGCGAAATTGAAGATAAGTGTGAAACCGATTGTGACATAATTGAAAAGTAAATAGTCTACCAGCCAAGGTGCATCTTCCCTCTTGCACTGTATTGAATCTTCCAATAAACATCAATAAATGTCTTACAAAACACCTTGCACGTGAAATAAAAATTTAATGTTCTCACGTAGCTCGGATACATCACTGAACTCCATCACATTCGAAAATGCCGACTCACGTTAAAGTGACATATCTTTTCTTCTCTTCCATCCCTAAAACTCTACGCCAGAGACATGTAATTGGGATACTCTGTCGTAATTCGCTGCCAACGTCGTTTACGTTAGGGTCTCTGACGTTACGAGTCAGGGAGTTCTGCGGTTCTTTGCCTTGCTGGCGTTAACTCAGTTACCAAATCACAAATAAGCTGAGTGTGCATCAGACGAACAAATTCGATAGAGATTTATTGGTGTTCTCGTCTATCATGCCTGACCTGAACGCGAAAGAAAGAGAGGAAAAGAAAACGGTTATCCGCTATTTCCTAACGTAGAGAAACTCGTTGCCTTACAACGAACATTTGCTTCTATATAGGTTGGTGGTATGTTATCCACGCTCCGATTCTTGAAGAATTTTATTTTCGAGGGATACGGTGATATATGTGCGTACCTACATCAGTAGTTTGACTGATTGGACTACCTTCAATTTTTTCCCCACTTTTTGTTCATTCCTTTTGTTCCAACGTATCTGCTATGCCCAGAATCACCATCGCAGCCCATGCATCAGTTTGTCTATTTTTGCGTGCAGTTTCTCTCTTTCACTACCGCTTTTGTCAATATAAATATACTTGACAATCTTGTAAGTTATTTCCCTCCTTTAAGTATGAAAGTCCTCTGTTTCTGTCACCTTCATTCCGTATCTTAGCCTACAATAAAATCTCAAAAACAGAAAAAAACACGCAGGCGTAAAAGAAACAGTGATATTTTTCATTCAGATGATAACTTGTTCGGTATAGTGTTACAGTTTATCTCTTAACGGCACATTTTTTCCAAATAAATTGCACACAACTTCATAGCCTTTCTCGTAGGTCACATCCAGTAAATAAATAAATAAATTATATATTGATTTTCATTTCTGAGCCTCCGTAACCACCGCTGCCATCGGTGTCTAACGGCCCCGGTTCGATTCCCGTTACCTTCTCAGTTTTTTTTCTGAAGAGTGGAGGGTGATACACTCAACCTCTCGTGAGATGAAATAAGGAGCTCCTTGAATAAAGAAGCAGTCGCATTATGACGAGTCGTCTGCTGGCAATAATTGCTGGACAGATTGGTGGCATGTCGATGGCGTGTCCCACGGCGATAGATCACTCCTCGTGTACCCTTGTAGGCAGTAAATGATCTGTCGGCTTTAGGCCTAATCCGTGAATGGTGAGAAAAATTTTGATGATAAACATACCCTTTCTCAAACTTTTCGTTAATATGATCATCAAATGAATAATACTCGACTCTCAATTAGAAAAAGTTTGGACTTCGTGTAGTAATGACTTGAGTAAAAAAACTGGGTGCAGTTCATATTGAACGAAAAGTTATTATAAATACAGGGTATACATAAAGTCCGAGAACACATTCAATTATTTATTGCACAAGAACTAACCATTGTATAGACGTCATACATATTGCGTTTTGAACAGAATCTCTGAAAGCCTTTTTTTACAAACATTCGATATGCAAACCATGAGTGACCCGGAAGACGCCAATACGGTAATCGAATTCCTGCCATATCCGTCCCAGCATCGCAATCGTCGACTGTGGCGGTCGCTTCCCGTATACTCTCCCGGAGCTCTGCTACGTCACGTGGTAGAGGCGGCACATACATCAGATCTTTAATGTGTCCCCACAGAAAAAAGTCACACGGAATGAGGTCTGGTGATAGGGGAGGCCATTTCATGAAACAGCTGTTCCCTTCTGGAGCACGGCACCTGCACTCGCCATGTTTGCGACTAGCGCCGACTATCGGCAGATTACCAAACTACTCTGTGGCGGTATACATGAAAAAAGCTTTCAGGGTTTCTCTACAAAATGACATATGTATGATATCTGTACAACGTTTGATTCTTGTGCAATAAATAATTGAAAGTGTTTCCAGATTTTATGTAATCGAAATCCAAGCTCTAGGTTTTACGGTTTGCGAGGATGAAAATACTAAACTGTATAACGACAGAGCCATTACTTGTGGCTCCAGTATCATGATTACTCTTCAGCTTGACGCAGTGGGGTCCGGATGTTGGCCGGCCGGTGTGGCCGAGCGGTTCTCGGCGCTACAGTCTGGAACCGTGCGACCGGTACGGTCGCAGGTTCGAATCCTACCTCGGGCATGGATGTGTGTGATGTCCTTAGGTTAGTTAGGTTTACGTAGTTCTAAGTTCTAGGGGACTGATGACCTCAGAAGTTAAGTTCCATAGTGCTCAGAGCCATTTGAACCATTTGAACCGGATGCTGATTCTGTCAAAGGATGCACAAAAATCAACAACCGATCACGGTAGTCGATTGCTACAGTATTTGCCCATTGAGTGCGCGCCTGGCAGACCTTAAGCGAACACACGTACATACTGTAACGGCACAGAGCAAGTAGGCAGGGCGCCATCCTTGCTTTGTATATTGTCCAAAATTGCTTTAAACACGATCTACTACGGCAGTATACATAGTTCTGTACACAATCTACTGCTACGATTATTACGCAAATTTAAGAATTAGTACATTTTTAGGTTATCTTTTCTTCTATGGTCACATTTGCTCACATGTGAATTATTTGAAAATACTCTTCATCAAGAAGAAATAATAATACGTTTACTATTCTGTTCCTTAGCATATGTGCAACTATTGTGAGCCGCGCGGGGTAGCCGCGCTGTCTAGGGCGTCTACTCACAGTCCACGCGGCTCTCCCTGTGGGAGGTTCGAATCCTCCCTCGAGCATTGGTGTGAGTGTCGTCCTTAGGGTAAGTTAGTTTAAGTTAGATTAAGTAGTGTGTAAGCTTAGGGACCCATGTCCTCAGCAGTTTGGTGCCGTAACACCTTACCACAAATTTCCAATTTTCCAACTATTGTGAAGGGAAAATCACACTATTGCACAGGAACGGATCGGAGACTGCAGAAAACAACGTATGAAGCTTTAGATGCTCTTGCGTACAGCTTATTTACGGTAAACCAATAGTCCCCGCGTTTCCACTTTCGCCAAGAGTTCCTCCTCCCTCGCCTCGGCAGAAAGAGAATTAAAACACTCAAGTATATAGACTTCAACATCTACATCCATAGCCTTGAAACCAGTGTGTAGAGGCACTTTCCAATGTATCGCGTATCATGGTTTCTTCCTATTCCAACTAAGAATGGAGAGTGGGATGAATTACTGCTTAAATGCTTCGGTAACTACTGTCTCGAATGTAATCTTATCTTCGTGGTACTCGCGGCTGCGATTCGTTGTGCGCTTCAGTGTATTTCTAGATTTTTCTCCAAATGCTACTGGGTTCTTGAAATTTTGTAACTAGGCTTTCGAGGAACACTACGCTACCTTTTGGCAGACTCGTTGAAACCATTATCAGTGTATTTAATATCCCGCAGGTAGCATACGCCGTCATCAGAAGAAAATCAGCTTCGTCTTTCCAGATGTACTAATTTCTTTTATTTTTTTTTTCCGGCAGTGTATTTCTGAAGGACCTCACAATTTTGCTGGCTGACGTTTGGGGTCACCAATGTTTTCTCCGGGGTTGTTAGATTATTACTGTCCCTCTTACGACAGTTATACCGTAATTTTCAGGTTCGAGTAGTACCGCATGTCTGCGACGCAGTGCCTGCCTCAGAGCGTGTGCGGCGCAATTCCGCGTTTCAGATAAACGAAACCAGTCCTCCCGCGGCGGAATGTTGCGTTTTCGATTCCTGCGTCGCACCCGTCCAACCGGCCCTTCCCCTTTTATCGGAAGATGGCCAATTTTTCAACAATTGGAATTCGATCAAGTGCGTAATAACGTCTCGGGGCGCCCCCACGCGAGCGGATTTCCTCCGGGCTGGGCCGCTGGTCGGCAGGGACAATGGCTGCCGCGTCCTTACGCACTTCTGGGTGCTCGGCGCGGCCTTTCGCCGCCCACGCACACGCCCCCGCGCACGTCGCAGCCGTGTTTAGTGGGCGCGGGATTTCTCAAATGGCGCGTCGCCCACCTTCCGTGAAAGGGGGCCGTCGGCAGTTTCCGCGTGGCAGAAATAAAGGCGGAAGAATAATTTTGAAACATGAATAGCGGCCCGTCGTGATAAAATTCGATTATCTTGCGGCTGATGGCGCGAATGATTTATCGTTTAATCGCTTAATCTTTTCATCGCCGTATCCTTTTGAAAAAGGCGGCGAACGTGGCTCGGAGATTTATTGCTTCCATTGGAGGAGCGTCTGGCGACCACGTGTCGTTCGCAGGCGTTCGGCGGAATAGCGAAAGGGCGGGGGAGGGTGCAGATGGAGGGGGGGGGGCGAAAGGTAAAGGAAGGGGGGGTGGGGAGGGGAGTGAGAGGAACTGCCACAGCGTCCAAAATTACCGCCCACCGTCGTTAAGCGCCCCCAGGCCACGGCTGTAAAACTCACCGTTAGTCAGAATCGATTGTGGGGAAGAATGACCATAAATTTGCGTATCTCTGTTTCCTTTTTATCCCTCGAAAGAAATAAATCCGTGGGGCAGCGTTGGCAAAAAGCATTATCTGTCATCTGCTCAACCGTCGCCATGTACAGCGAACAGTAACGAGCGACGAACCTTGGACGGGAAACAGATTACCCGAGAACTGAGAAATACATTATATATATTTACTAGCAGTTGCGTTAAAGCCGGCCGCGGTTGCCGAGCGGTTCTAGGAGCTACAGTCCAGAACCAGGCGACTGCTACGGTCGCAGGTTCGAATCCTGCCTCGGGCATGGATGTGTGTGATGTGCTTAGGGTAGTTAGGTTTAAGTAGTTCTGAGTTCTAGGGGACTGATGACCTCATATGTTAAGTCCCATAGTGCTCAGAGCCATTTGAACCATTTGAAGATGTCCGTAGACTACTTCTTGAACAACGCGATCCCTCCGTACATGAGTTTAAGTCTACTGGGCCGTATTTCGATTGAACTTGAGGCTGGATTCTTCCAACACATCGCTCAGGGAGCCTGGACATGGCGCAGTGAAACGCCGAAAAAGTACATTTGAAACATAGATGGCTGAAAGTGAAGATGTTTTGATATTACATGACATAACAGGATCTATTTTCGATAATAAGAGGTTCTCTATCAGCAACATGTCCACCCCTGGCAGCTGAGTGGTCAGCGTGATGGAATGTCATACCTAACGGCCCTGGTTCGATTCCCGGCTGGGTCGGAGATTTTCTCTGCTGAGGGACTGGGTGTTGTTTTGTCATCATCATCATTTCATCCCCATCGACGCAAATGTCGCCGAATGCTCTTTCGAAAAGAGATCTTTTATTTGAGTATTGTTGTGTTATTATTTCACAGTGAAGTTCAAATGGCTCTTAGCACTATAGGACTTGACATCTGAGGTCATCAGTCCCCTAGAACGTAGAACTACGTAAACCTAACTAACCTAAGGACATCACACACATCCGTCCGCCGCTCGTGGTCTCGCGGTAGCGTTCTCGCTTCCCGAGCCCGGGGTCCCGGGTTCGATTCCCGGCGGGGTCAGGGATTTTCACCTGCCTCGAGATGACTGGGTGTTTGTGTTGTCCTCATCATTTCATCATCATCCCGGAAAGTGGCGAAATTGGATTGAGCACAGATTGGGTAATTGTACGGGCGCTGATAACCACGCAGTTGAGCGCCCCACAAACCAAACATCATCATCATCATCACACACATCCATGCCCGAGGCAGGATTCGAGCCTGCGACCGTAGCAGTCGCGCGGTTCCGGACTGAAACACCTATAAGCACTCCGTAACAGCGGCCGACCACAGTGAAGTACTTCTTTTATATCCGTAAGGTTTGTCACTCCATTCCCTGATTACCTTAAAGCTAAGCCCATTCACGGGCACTGATATGCTGCTGTTGTTAAGCTGGTTGTGAACAGTTTATTTTGTCGATACTTACGGTTGTCAGGTGGAATGTGTAGCACACTACAGTGGTTCTGCACTCATCACATCAGTGCTGAACAGTGGCAAGAAACCAGACAGCTGCCTTTACGGGTCTGGTATCGCGTATCGATAACTCCATACCGGTATCATAAAGTTGGCAACATAACGGCAAGTTTTCGTCAGACGGCGATAAAGGTTGACCGGGACCTGGTGGACCCAATGGTGCACGCCTGCTGACCGCCCTCTAAGCACTAAACTAAACCCCGTCGGAACAGGTTTGTGGCCGAGTGGTACTGACCGACCACCTATTGGCGTCACTGAATGAGGATATTGAGGGTCATGTGGTCAGCACACCGCTCTCCCGGTCTTTGTCAGTTTTCGTGACCGGAGCTGCCACTTCTCAATCAAGTAACTCCTCAATTTGCCTCACGTGGACAGAGCGCACCCCGCTTGCCAACAGCGCTCGGCAGATCGGACGGTCACCCATCCAAAGCCAAAATCGGTTAATTCCGGTGATACGACGGGAACCAGAATTACCTCTGCGGCAAGGCCATTGGCATGAGCGCCACAATATAGGATGACCGGCGGCAGACACACAGCCAGTCGCGCTAGGAATCTCTTCACTACATGACGCTATTCAGACGCCGCCTGGTCCTGCCTCCGACACTGTCGTTCGTGCTTTAGTTCAGAGGGCCCCATCCTTGTTGCCACGGTATGGGTGGGACTGTACTTCTTGCTGCATTATTTGTGATGAGTCTGCGTACGCATGGAGATAGCTACCAGTTAAGTCAAGCTTGGGTTTACTGCATTTTCTCGTTCGCTCATTATTTCTGCTCCTGTACAGAATTCCTACGGCGAAAGCGGCTGCATCACTCTTCAGTGCACCATCTTACCGGTGTGTATGAAAGAGTACACAACAGTGGGCATCGCCCCGCCTGCTTATGCACTACCGGCCATTGAAATTGCTACACCACGAAGATGACGTGCTACAGACGCGAAATTTACCCGACACGAAGAAGATGCTGTGATATGCAAATGATTAGCTTTTCAGAGCATTCACACAAGGTTGGCGCCGGTGGCGACACCTACAACGTGCTGACAAGAGGGAAGTTTCCAACCGATTTCTCATACACAAACAGCAGTTGACGGACGTCGCCTGGTGAAACGTTGTTGTGATGCCTCGTGTAAGGAAGAGAAATGCGTACCATCACGTTTCCGACTTTGATAAAGGTCGGATTGTAGCCTATCGCGATTGCGGTTTATCGTATCGCGACATTGCTGCTCGCGTTGGTCGAGATCCAATGACTGTTAGCAGATTATGGAATCGGTGGGTTCAGGAGGGTAACACGGAACGCCGTGCTGGATCCCAACGGCCCCGTATCACTAGCAGTCGAGATGACAGGCATCTTATCCGCGTTGCTGTAACGGATCGTGCAGCCACGTCTCGATCACTGAGTCAACAGATGGGGACGTTTGCAAGACAACAACCATCTGCACGAACAGTTCGACGACGTTTGTAGCAGATGGTATATCAGCTCAGAGACCATGGCTGCGTTTACCCTTGTACTCAACGACGAACCTGGGTGCACGAATGGCAAAACGTCATTTCTTTAATGAATCCAGGTTCTGTTTACAGCATCATGATGGTCACATCCGTGTTTGGCGACATCGCGGTGAACGCACATTGTAAGCGTGTGTTCGTCATCGCCATACTGGCGTATCACCCGGCGTGATGGTAGGGCGTGCCACTTGTTACACGTCTCGGTCACCTGTTGTTCGCATCGACGGCACTTTGAACAGCAGACGTTACATTTCAGATGTTATACGACCCGTGGCTCTACCCTTCTTTCGATCCCTGTGAAACCCTACATTTCAGCAGGATAATGCACGACCGCATGTTGCAGGTTCTGTACGGGCCTTTCTGGATCCAGAAAATGTTCGACTGCTGCCCTGGCCAGCACATTCTCCAGATCCCTCACCAATTGAAAACGTCTGGTCAATGGTGGCCGAGCAACTGGCTCGTCACTATACGCCAGTTACTACTCTTGATGAACTGTGGTATCGTGTTGAAGCTGCGTGGGCTACTGTACCTGTACACGCCATCCAAGCTCTGTTTGACTCAATTCCCAGTCGTATCAAGGCCGTTGTTACGGCCAGAGGAGGTTGTTCTGGGTACTGATTTCTCAGGATCTATGCACCCAAATTGCGTGAAGATGTAATCACATGTCAGTTCTAGTATAATATATGTGTCCAATGAGTACCCGTTTATCATCTGCATTTCTTCTTGGTGTAGCAATATTAATGGCCAGTAGTGTAGGATGACCGGCGGCAGACACACAGCCACTCGCGCTAGGAATCTCTTCACTGCATGCCGGCCGGTGTGGCCGAGCGGTTCTAAGCGTTTCATTCTGGAACCGCGCGACCGCTACGGTCGCAGGTTCGAATCCTGCATCGGGCTTGGATGTGTGTGGTGTCCGTAGGTTATTTAGGTTTAAGTAGTTCTAAGTTCTAGGGGACCGATGACCTCAGGTGTTAAGTCCCATAGTGCTCAGAGCCAAAAAAATCTTCACTGCATGGCGCTGCGCGTACGCCGCCTGGTTCTGTCTCTGACACTATCTTTCGTGCTTTAGTTCAGAGGGCCTCATCCTTGTTGCTACGGTATGAAAGGGACTGTACTTCTTGCTGCATTATTTGTAATGAGTCTGCGTAAGCTTGGAGATAGCTACCAGTTAAGCAAAGCTTTTGTTTACTGCATTTTCTCCTTCGCTCATCAATTCTGCTCCTGTCCAGATTTGCTACGACGGAGTCGGCTGCATCACTCTTTAGTGTTTAACCTTGCCGGTGTGCATGAAATACAGGGTGATTCAAAAAGAATACCACAACTTTAAAAATGTGTATTTAATGAAAGAAACATAATATAACCTTCTGCAATACATCATTACAAAGAGTATTTAAAAAGGTTTTTTTTCTCTCAAAAACACGTTCAGAGATGTTCAATATGGCCCCCTCCAGACACTCGAGCAATATCAACCCGATACTCCAACTCGTTCCACACTCTCTGTAGCATATCAGGGGTAACAGTTTGGATAGCTGCTGTTATTTCTCGTTTCAAATCATCAATGGTGGCTGGGAGAGGTGGCCGAAACACCATATCCTTAACATACCCCCGTAAGAAAAAATCGCATGGGTAAGATCAGGGCTTCTTGGAGGCCAGTGATGAAGTGCTCTGTCACGGGCTGCCTGGCGGCCGATCCATCGACTCGGGTTGTTGACGTTCAGATAGTTACGGACAGATAAGTGCCAATGTGGTGGCGCTCCATCCTGCTGAAATATGAATTGTTGTGCTTCTTGTTCGAGCTGAGGGAAGAGCCAATTCTCTAACATCTCCAGATACTGTAGTCCAGTTACAGTAGCACCTTCGAAGAAAAAGGGACCAAAAACTTTATTGGCTGAAATGGCACAGAAAACTTTCACCTTAGGTGAGTCACGTTCATACTGAGTTGTTTCCCGCGGATTCTCAGTGCCCCATATACAGACATTGTGACGGTTGACTTTCCCGTTAGTGTGGAAAGTTGCTTCATCACTAAACACAATCTTTGAAACGAAAGATTCATCTGTTTCCATTTGAGCAAGGATAAAATCACAGAAATCGATTCTTTTAATCTTATCAGCTGCAGACAGTGCTTGAACCAATTTCAGACGATAAGGTTTCATAACTAACCGTTTTCGTAGGACTCTCCATACAGTTGATTGTGGAATTTGCAGCTCTCTGCTAGCTCTGCGAGTCGATTTTCCTGGGCTGCGAACAAATGCTTGCTGGATGCGTGCTACATTTTCATCACTCGTTCTCGGCCGTCCAGAACTTTTCCCTTTGCACAAACACCAATTCTCTGTAAACTGTTTATACCAACGTTTAATACACCACCTATCAGGAGGTTTAACACCATACTTCGTTCGAAATGCACGCTGAACAACTGTCGTCGATTCACTTCTGCCGTACTCAATAACACAAAAAGCCTAGTCAACAGCGCCCCAAGCGAACAAATGTACAACTAAATGAAACTTTATAGCTCCCTTAATTCGCCGACAGATAATGCTTAGCTCTGCCTTTTGTCGTTGCAGAGTTTTAAATTCCTAAAGTTGTGGTATTCTTTTTGAATCACCCTGTAGCACATTAAAGTGGGCATCGCGATGATTCTACAGCCCCGCTCGCCCCGCCTGCTGAGGGACGGAAGAGAGGCGGCTCCTCCGCGGCGCACCGCGCAGCAGACGAGGCGGAGTGCAAACACGTGGCGGCGTGTCGGCGGCGGCCGTGCGGCGGCTGCAACATTGATGCGCGCGGACGCCGCTTCCTGCGGCTACTGGCCGCTGGCCGCTGGCTACTGGCTGCCGGCTACTGGCGTTGCATTATTGACGGCGGGAACTGTCGGCCGCCTGCTATTGGCAGCGATGCACCGCCCAAGACATCCGTCTGCCCACCGGCCCACCGCCCGCGACATGTCAGGCCAGCCGGGCGGCCGCTCAGCCTGCGGTTACAACAGGGGGCGACGGGGCCGAGCGAAAGGTGTAGACTGCGCCAGGTGATGCCCTGACAGTGTCGTATGCCGGTGGCGACGTGCTTGCACTCTCCTGAATACGCAGAAGATGTTACCTGTCTGGCAGCTCCGTCTCGTCGCGGACGTTGATATGCCTCAGTGTTAACATCAAGGGCTTCGAACATACACGGTTCATACCTGATTGTCGAATGTCTGGCGATGGTGAGAGGTAACGATCCCTTGTAATCACGACAGGAATATTGGTAGAAGGTCCGAAAGTAGAAAGAAGAGCTCTTGCACGGAATTCTGGAACCAGTTTAGCGGATACAGACGAATAGAAAAATTGGTAGAAGCCAACCTCGGGGAAGATCAGTTTGGATTCCGTAGAAATGTTGGAACACGTGAGGCAACACTGACCCTACGACTTATCTCAGAAGCTATATTAAGAAAAGGAAAATCTATGTTTCCAGCATTTGTAGACTTAGCGTTTGACAATGTTGACTGGAATACTCTCTTTCAAATTCTGAAGGTGGCAGGGGTAAAATACAGGGAGCGAAAGGCTGTTTACAATTTGTACAGAAACCAGATGGCAGTTATAAGAGTCGAGGGACATGAAAGGGAATCAGTGGTTGGGAAGGGAGTGAGGCAGGGTTGTAGCCTATCCCCGATGTTATTCAATCCGTATATTGAGCAAGCAGTGAAGGAAACAAAAGAAAAATTCGGAGTAGGTATTAAAATCCATGGAGAAGAAATAAAAACTTTGAGGTTCGCCGATGACATTGTAATTCTGTCAGAGACAGCAATGGACTTGGAAGAGCAGTTGAATGGAATGGATAGTGTCTTGAAGGGAGGATATAAGATGAACATCAACATAAGCAAAACGAGGATAATGGAATGTAGTCGAATTAAGTCGGGTGATGCTGAGGGTATTAGATTAGGAAATGAGACACTTCAAGTAGTAAAGGAGTTTTGCTATTTGGGGAGCAAAATAACTGATGATGGTCGAAGTAGAGAGGATATAAAATGTAGACTGGCAATGGCAAGGAAAGCGTTTCTGAAGAAGAGAAATTTGTTAACATCGAGTATAGATTTAAATGTCAGGAAGTCGTTTCTGAAAGTATTTGTATGGAGTGTATCCATGTATGGAAGTGAAACGTGGACGATAAATAGTTTAGACAAGAACAGAATAGGAGCTTTCGAAATGTGGTGCTAAAGAAGAATGCTGAAGATTAGATGGGTAGATCACATAACTAATGAGGAGGTATTGAATAGAATTGGGGAGAAGAAGAGCTTGTAGCATAACTTGACTAGAAGAAGGGATCGGTTGATAGGGCATATTCTGAGCCATTAAGGGATCCCCAGTTTAGTATTGGAGAGCAGCGTGGAGGGTAAAAATCCTAGGGAGAGACCAAGAGATGAATACACTAAACAGATTAAGAAGGATGTAGGTTGCAGTAGGTACTGGGAGATGAAGAACCTTGCACACGATAGAGTACAATGGAGAACTGCGTCAAACCAATCTCTTGACTGAAGACCACAACAACAACAACGACAACAATTACACGTGTGATTCAGAAGTAACTGTACACATTTCGTGGGTGTAACGTACGCACCAAAATAACAGTAACACTTTCCTGAAATTGCTTTATACCCGAGTTATGATGTATAATATCATTTGTCTGGGCCGATGCAAGCTTCTGCCGTATCGTGCTCGCCTGCATATCGACTAATGTTGGTTCGTACACCCCTCTACACTATCACGAAATGTCTTTGTCTCACTGAGTCTTGTGTGACCCATTGTACTCTATGGCGCTGTTCTAGTTTAGTGGCATCAGACATACTGTGTACATTCATTCTGACGCTGGTTCATAGACTGCACTCGTTGTGTACGGTACGGTGGCGTACTCAAACGGTTGATGCGTGGACGTGCATCTTCTTTATCGTGTGACATAAGGCAATGCACGAGCAGCAAGACGACGGTATATGAAAATGTTTCCAAGCAGAACAGTACCAAACCATCAGACTTTCACAGCTGTGTACAGGCTTTTAAGGAAATACGGCTTTATTGGAGCGCCATGGTTCGATCGGCCTCAACTGGATGGAGTGGGTGTTGGAAACGTCCTGGAAATTTTAGATGAAGATCCGGCCACACGTAGCCGCCGTATAAGTGTCATAGGAATTCCTCAATCAACTGTTCGGCATCTGTTTCGAAGAGAGCAGTTCCACACGTTTAAACAGCAGAAGGTACAGGACCTAACAATCGTAGACTACCGTAGACGTCAGAATTTCTGTTAGTGGTTACTCGAGCGTCATGCCGCTGATCTACTGTTCAGTCTCCGGATACTGTTTAGCCGGCCGGTGTGGCCGAGCGGTTCTAGGCGCTTCAGTCTGGAACCGCGCGACCGCTACGGTCGCAGGTTCGAAACCTGCCTCGGGTTTGGATGTGTGTGATGTCCTTAGGTTAGTTAGGTTTAAGTAGTTCTAAGTTCTAGGGGTCTGATGACCTCAGCTGTTAAGTCCCATAGTGCTTAGAGCCATTTGAACCATTTTTGATACTGTTTACAGACGAGAGCGTCTTTACCCGTGCGGGTATCGTGAATGCTCATAACATCCACGTGTGGGCGTATGAAAATCCTCGCGTAACTACCGTACAAAAATATCCTCATCTGTTTACAATGAACATTTGGTGTGGTATTGAGGACAGTCAGTTACTTGGACCGCACGTTATTCCGTAGCGCCGACTGCCGGAGTCTGTCCGCAGTTTTTTTGAATATGAATTGGGCGGTCTGCTTCATGACGTCCTACTCACTACATGAACGAACGTGTGGTTTATACACGACGATGCCCCTCCACATTTCAGTCGCTAGGCAAGAGAGTATCTCAGTGTTGCTTATCCCGATAAGTGGATAGGTCGTGCAGGACCAGCTGATTGGCTCACCATATCTCGGGGTATCAACCCCTTCGCCATCCCCTCCCACTGCCCCGCTAAAATTCTTCATATGTGGCCGCCTCAAGAAGCTCGTGTACTGTGTTGAAGCTGTAATTGAGAATGTAGCACTACTACAGCAGCGAATTGAAAATGGCAGTCCATCTACGCAAAATGAGATGGAACGCAGCGTGAAACATTCTGAGAGCGGTAAGAAGTCGAGCACGTCACTGTTTTCGACTACATGAACATCATTTTTTAACATGTTTTGGGGTAAAAGAATAGTACGTAGTTGATTTGAATTTCTGGTTGCTTCGTGTCGTTTCTGTCAGAGAAGAGTTCATTTTGTGCTGTTTGTGGTACACTCGTGATTACTGCTCTGCTACGTACGTCGGAAATAAACCAGTCTCACACAAGCCTTCATTTAACAATTTACTATATATATATATATATATATATATATATATATATATATATATATATATATATATATATATATTAGGAGAGAAGTATTCTGGGTACAATTCTTCAGAGAAAGGCCTGTGTGTATGTGTGTGTGTGTGTGTGTGTGTGTGTGTGTGTGTGTGTGTATGTTTTTTCAGAAGAAGTCAGTGATAAGTTTACATGATGACTTTGCTATCCTTAGTGAAAATGAAGATTGCAGGACCTGTTCAATGGAATGAACAATCTAATGACCATTCACTATAGGCTGAGGGCTAGCTGAAGAAAGCCGAAATTAGTAAGGAGTAGAAGAAATGAGATAAGCAATAATTTTAACATCAAAGTTGTAGACCGCGAAGTAGACGAATTAAACAGTTCTGCTGTCTTGCAAGCAAAATAAGACGTGGCAGACAAAAAAAATGAGACTAGCGCAGGCATTCCTGGCGAAGAGAACTCTGCTCGGCCTTCATTTGAGGAAGAAACTTCTGAGATGTGTGTCCGAAGCACAGCGTTGTGTGGTAGTAAATCATGGGCAGTGAGAAAACCACAAAAGAAGAGAATCGATGCGTTTGAGATGTGGTGCTAGAGAAGAATATTGAAAATTAAGTGTAGCGATAAGAAATTGGTGAGCGACGAGGAAGTCCTCAGCAGAATGGGCAAGAAGAAGGAACAGAATGACAGAATATGTGTTAGGAAATCCAATTGACTGGAATAAATCCTAAAATTGTTCTAGAACGTAGGGTGTAAGTGCAACTCTGTGACGAGGAGGCTAGCCCAAGAGGCGGATTCACGTTAGGCTTCGTCAACGTAGTCAGAAAATGACTAAAAAGAGGTACATGTGCAACACGCAATATTTATTGAACAGAAAATAGCACCGGCTAGAATGTTCTCCCGTCCGTAACTTACCCCGACTACACGAGATCATACAAATGACAGCTAATTATGCCAGTTACTTTATCAATACTAAGACTGTTCTCTGTCTTTCATAAGTAATTTGGGGTAGGCCCTTTTGTATCCCTCGGGTGACATAGGTCCTCACCCATTTATGTGTGACGTGAATTTTTTAGTGACTTGCTAATTTCTAGAAAATAACTCACTTGTCCATCCGTTGGCTACATGACTACTCCATTGTTGCACTGCTCGCTTCTTCTCTGTTATATGTTAAGCATTTTACAACCTGCTTCCTATCTGTCTGGCCGAGTTGGGGGAATTTGTGAAAAGAAATTCATATGCCTCAATATTCTACATGACACACACTAATATAAGCTTCTTTACCTACATGCGACAATAGATTTCAAGACATCAGATCTGGGCTCAAAATCATTTGGCCCTCTTGCGTGTACACATTGTAATATGGGTGCAACTGCTTTTCTTTAGATCAGCTTAACTTCTCCCGATGTTCGTACAGGTGGCACTGAAACATGTACAACTTATCTTCAGGACCACCTACATTTATTTACATTGTAATCTAAGTTTCGCTTTCGCAACAGCAATGTTTGCTATTTCGAATCCGTATTGTTGAGAAACTTTTCATCTTCACTTTCATGATGGTTGTGCCGTCTTCCAAGATGACAACAGCCTTGTTCACATGTTCACAGGGCGGCACGCACGTCGCACTGGTTTGACGAATACGCGGGTACGCTGTACTACTTCGGCTCGCCCGCCTAATCGCCAGATTGTTATCCCGCAGAAAATCAAAATACTCCACGTCAGCGTCGTGTTAAAAATTCTAAACCTCTCCGCAGCTGCTTTTCTTCACATGCCACGCAGAACTTTTGGTTCACGTCTGTAATGTGTTATCCGCCCCACTTGGATTACTGAATAGCGTCACAAATTTCCTATTGATCTACACGCATACCCTAGATATCAATACTTTCTTTTAGTATTCTGGTTTTATTTAACACGATGAGATTCACAGAGCCGTTTACCTCGAAAGACACATGTTCTCGTTTCGCGCAGTGATAAATAACTCAAACGCTTTCACAAAAATGGAAGTGTCCAATATGTGACAACGTAGCAATCATTATCAGACGTGTACCTAACCCCTGTTCGCTTAGGGGCTGTTTAAGTGGCTGGAATTGTAGCCTTGTCCGTATCCGTTCCTCTCGGCTTACAGAAGTCATGGCGTTTGCTACGAGTTACCAAGTCGAGAATTTCTGCACAGCAGTTATCTTGCAGTCGTATCTCCACGGCATGCCGAGGTCGAACGCAGCGGCTGTAGTGCGGCCACAGCACGTAGCCTGGTAACGTTCTAGTTTTCGCCAACCATATCTGCGTAGATTGATGTGATATCAGCTTACTGGCTCATTTGACATGATTTTCAAACTACGTAATTCTTTCCCGATATTATATCATACCATGTATCAGCCTTACGGCTGCGAGTAGGTCGCATGAATCTCTTATCTAATATTAGCTCCACATATTCGAATGTAACTTTAATAATAATAATAATAATAATAATAATAATAATAATAATTATTATTATTATTATTATTATTATTATTATTATTTCTTTCTTTTCTCAGACGTTATGTCTGGTCAAAAATGGAAAGTGACGCGGACCTAGATCAAGCGTGACTTCCTTTTAACTGTACGGTATATGTTATATTGCATTTAGGAACTTTCGGGTGACTAATATGTATCAATAATTACGGATTTCTGTAGTTGTATATATAAGTTTGGATGTAGCTGTATTGCATTGATTTACTGGTGGATATTGTGCGGTATGACTCCTGTAGTTAATAGTATAAATATAATAATGTCAACTTTATCCTGATGCCACATGTCCTTGACTTCCTCAGCCAGTTGGATGTATTTTTCAATTTTTTCTCCTGTTTTCTTTTGTTTATTTGTTGTATTGGGTATGGATATTTCGATTAGTTGTGTTAATTTCTTATTTTTATTGGTGAGTATGATGTCAGGTTTGTTATGTGGTGGTGTTTTATCTGTTATAATGGTTCTGTTCCAGTGTAATTTGTATTCATCATTCTCCAGTACATTTTGTGGTGCATACTTGTATGTGGGAACGTGTTGTTTTATAAGTTTATGTTGTAAGGCAAGCTGTTGATGTATTATTTTTGCTACAATGTCATGTCTTCTGGGGTATTCTGTATTTGCTAGTATTGTACACCCGCTTGTGATGTGATATACTGTTTCTATTTATTGTTTGCAAAGTCTGCATTTATCTGTTGTGGTATTGGGATCTTTAATAATATGCTTGCTGTAATATCTGGTGTTTATTGTTTGATCCTGTATTGCAATCATGAATCCTTCCATCTCACTGTATATATTGCCTTTTCTTAGCCATGTGTTGGATGTGTCTTGATCGATGTGTGGCTGTGTTAGATGATACGGGTGCTTGCCATGTAGTGTTTTCTTTTTCCAATTTACTTTCTTCTTATCTGTTGATGTTATGTGCTCTAAAGGGTTGTAGAAGTGGTTATGAAATTGCAGTGGTGTAGCCGATGTATTTATATGAGTGATTGCTTTGTGTATTTTGCTAGTTTCTGCTCGTTCTAGAAAGAATTTTCTTAAATCGTCTACCTGTCCATAACGTAGGTTTTTTATGTCGATAAATCCCCTTCCTCCTTCCTTTCTGCTTAATGTGAATCTTTCAGTTGCTGAATTTATGTGATGTATTCTATATTTGTGGCATTGTGATCGTGTAAGTGTATTGAGTGCTTCTAGGTCTGTGTTACTCCATTTCACTACTCCAAATGAGTAGGTCAATATTGGTATAGCATAAGTATTTATAGCTTTTGTCTTGTTTCTTGCTGTCAATTCTGTTTTCAGTATTTTTGTTAGTCTTTGTCTATATTTTTCTTTTAGTTCTTCTTTAATATTTGTATTATCTATTCCTATTTTTTGTCTGTATCCTACATATTTATAGGCATCTGTTTTTTCCATCGCTTCTATGCAGTCGCTGTGGTTATCCAAATGTAATCATCTTGTTTAGTGTGTTTCCCCTTTACTATGCTATTTTTCTTACACTTGTCTGTTCAAAAAGCCATATTTATATCATTGCTGAATACTTCTGTTATCTTTAGTAATTGGTTGAGTTGTTGATTTGTTGCTGCCAGTAGCTTTAGATCATCCATGTGTAGCAAATGTGTGATTTTGTGTGGGTATGTTCCAGTAATATTGTATCCACAATTTGTATTATTTAGCATGTTGGATAGTGGGTTCAGAGCAAGGCTGAACTAGAAAGGACTTAATGAGTCTCCTTGGTATGTTGTTGTTGTGGTCTTCAGTCCTGAGACTGGTTTGATGCAGCTCTCCATGCTACTCTATCCTGTGCAAGCTTATTCATCTCGCAGTATCTACTGCAACCTACATCCTTCTGAATCTGCTTAGTGTATTCATCTCTTGGTCTCCCTCTACGATTTGTACCCTCCATACTGCCCTCCAATGCTAAATTTGTGATCCCTTGATGCCTCAAAACATGTCCTACCAACCGATCCCTTCTTCTAGTCAAGTTGTGCCACAAACTTCTCTTCTCCCCAATCCTATTCAATACCTCCTCATTAGTTACGTGATCTACCCACCTTATCTTCAGCATTCTTCTGTAGCACCACATTTCGAAAGCTTCTATTCTCTTCTTGTCCAAACTAGTTATCGTCCATGTTTCACTTCCATACATGGCTACACTCCATACAAATACTTTCAGAAACGACTTCCTGACACTTAAATCTATACTCGATGTTAACAAATTCCTCTTCTTGAGAAACGCTTTCCTTGCCATTGCCAGTCTACATTTTATATCCTCTCTACTTCGACCATCATCGGTTATTTTACTCCCTAAATAGCAAAACTCCTTTACTACTTTAAGTGTCTCATTTCCTAATCTAATTCCCTCAGCATCACCCGACTTAATTTGACTACATTCCATTATCCTCGTTTTGCTTTTGTTGATGTTCATCTTATATCCTCCTTTCAAGACACTGTCCATTCCGTTCAAATGCTCTTCCAAGTCTTTTGCTGTCTCTGACAGAATTACAATGTCATCGGCGAACCTCAAAGTTTTTACTTCTTCTCCATGAATTTTAATACCTACTCCGAATTTTTTCTTTGTTTCCTTTACTGCTTGCTCAATATACAGATTGAATAACATCGGGGAGAGGCTACAACCCTGTCTTACTCCTTTCCCAACCACTGCTTCCCTTTCATGCCCCTCGACTCTTATAACTGCCATCTGGTTTCTGTACAAACTGTAAATAGCCTTTCGCTCCCTGTATTTTACCCCTGCCACCTTCAGAATTTGAAAGAGAGTATTCCAGTTAACATTGTCAAAAGCTTTCTCTAAGTCTACAAATGCTAGAAACGTAGGTTTGCCTTTTCTTAATCTTTCTTCTAAGATAAGTCGTAAGGTCAGTATTGCCTCACGTGTTCCAACATTTCTACGGAATCCAAACTGATCTTCCCCGAGGTCGGCTTCTACCAGTTTTTCCATTCGTCTGTAAAGAATTCGCGTCAGTATTTTGCAGCTGTGACTTATTAAACTGATAGTTCGGTAATTTTCACATCTGTCAACACCTGCCTTCTTTGGGATTGGAATTATTATATTCTTCTTGAAGTCTGAGGGTATTTCGCCTGTCTCATACATCCTGCTCACCAGATGGTAGAGTTTTGTCATGACTGGCTCTCCCGAGGCCATTAGTATTTCAAATGGAATGTTGTCTACTCCCGGGGCCTTGTTTCGACTCAGGTCTTTCAGTGCTCTGTCAAATTCTTCACGCAGTAACTTATCTCCCATTTCGTCTTCATCTACACTCCTGGAAATGGAAAAAAGAACACATTGACACCGGTGTGTCAGACCCACCATACTTGCTCCGGACACTGCGAGAGGGCTGTACAGCGGACACACCAGGAACCGCGGTGTTGGCCGTCGAATGGCGCTAGCTGCGCAGCATTTTTGCACCGCCGCCGTCAGTGTCAGCCAGTTTGCCGTGGCATACGGAGCTCCATCGCAGTCTTTAACACTGGTATCATGCCGCGACAGCGTGGACGTGAACCGTATGTGCAGTTGACGGACTTTGAGCGAGGGCGTATAGTGGGCATGCGGGAGGCCGGGTGGACGTACCGCCGAATTGCTCAACACGTGGGGCGTGAGGTCTCCACAGTACATCGATGTTGTCGCCAGTGGTCGGCGGAAGGTGCACGTGCCCGTCGACCTGGGACCGGACCGCAGCGACGCACGGATGCACGCCAAGACCGTAGGATCCTACGCAGTGCCGTAGGGGACCGCACCGCCACTTCCCAGCAAATTAGGGACACTGTTGCTCCTGGGGTACGGCGACGACCATTCGCAACCGTCTCCATGAAGCTGGGCTACGGTCCCGCACACCGTTAGGCCGTCTTCCGCTCACGCCCCAACATCGTGCAGCCCGCCTCCAGTGGTGTCGCGACAGGCGTGAATGGAGGGACGAATGGAGACGTGTCGTCTTCAGCGATGAGAGTCGCTTCTGCCTTGGTGCCAGTGATGGTCGTATGCGTGTTTGGCGCCGTGCAGGTGAGCGCCACAATCAGGACTGCATACGACCGAGGCACACAGGGCCAACACCCGGCATCATGGTGTGGGGAGCGATCTCCTACACTGGCCGTACACCACTGGTGATCGTCGAGGGGACACTGAATAGTGCACGGTACATCCAAACCGTCATCGAACCCATCGTTCTACCATTCCTAGACCGGCAAGGGAACTTGCTGTTCCAACAGGACAATGCACGTCCGCATGTATCCCGTGCCACCCAACGTGCTCTAGAAGGTGTAAGTCAACTACCCTGGCCAGCAAGATCTCCGGATCTGTCCCCCATTGAGCATGTTTGGGACTGGATGAAGCGTCGTCTCACGCGGTCTGCACGTCCAGCACGAACGCTGGTCCAACTGAGGCGCCAGGTGGAAATAGCATGGCAAGCCGTTCACAGGACTACATCCAGCATCTCTACGATCGTCTCCATGGGAGAATAGCAGCCTGCATTGCTGCGATAGGTGGATATACACTGTACTAGTGCCGACATTGTGCATGCTCGGTTGCCTGTGTCTATGTGCCTGTGGTTCTGTCAGTGTGATCATGTGATGTATCTGACCCCAGGAATGTGTCAATAAAGTTTCCCCTTCCTGGGACAATGAATTCACGGTGTTCTTATTTCAATTTCCAGGAGTGTACATCCTCTTCCATTTCCATAATATTGTCCTCAAGTACATCGCCCTTGTATAAACCCTCTATATACTCCTTCCACCTTTCTGCCTTCCCTTCTTTGCTTAGAACTGGGTTGCCATCGGAGCTCTTGATATTCATACAAGTGGTTCTCTTCTCTCCAAAGGTCTCTTTAATTTTCCTGTAGGCAGTATCTATCTTACCCCTAGTGAGACAACCCTCTACATCCTTACATTTGTCCTCTAGCCATCCCTGCTTAGCCATTTTGCACTTCCTGTCGATATCATTTTTGAGACGTTTGTATTCCTTTTTGCCTGCTTCATTTACTGCATTTTTATATTTTCTCCTTTCATCCATTAAATTCAATATTTCTTCTGTTACCCAAGGATTTCTATTAGCCCTCGTCTTTTTACCTACTTGATCCTCTGGTGCCTTCACTACTTCATCCCTCAGAGCTACCAATTCTTCTTCTACTGTATTTCTTTCCCCCATTCCTGTCAATTGTTCCCTTATGTTCTCCCTGAAACTCTCTACAACCTCTGGTTCTTTCAGTTTATCCAGGTCCCATCTCCTTAAATTCCCACCTTTTTGCAGTTTCTTCAGTTTCAATCTGCAGTTAATAACCAATAGATTGTGGTCAGAATCCACATCTGCCCCAGGAAATGTCTTACAATTTAAAACCTGGTTCCTAAATCTCTGTCTTACCATTATATAATCTATCTGATACCTTTTAGTATCTCCAGGATTCTTCCAGGTATACAACCTTCTTTTATGATTCTTGATCCAAGTGTTGGCTATGATTAAGTTATGCTCTGTGCAAAATTCTACAAGGCGGCTTCCTCTTTCATTCCTTCCCCCCAATCCATATTCACCTACTATGTTTCCTTCCCTCCCTTTTCCTACTGACGAATTCCAGTCACCCATGACTATTAAATTTTCGTCTCCCTTCACTACCTGAATAATTTCTTTTATCTCGTAATACATTTCATCTATTTCTTCATCATCTGCAGAGGTAGTTGGCATATAAACTTGTACTACTGTAGTAGGCATGGGCTTTGTGTCTATCTTAGCCACAATAATGAGTTCACTATGCTGTTTGTAGTAGCTAACCCGCACTCCTATTTCTTTATTCATTATTAAACCTACTCCTGCATTACCCCTATTTGATTTTGTATTTATAACCCTGTAATCACCTGACCAAAAGTCTTGTTCCTCCTGCCACCGAACTTCACTAATTCCCACAATATCTAACTTTAACCTATTCATTTCCCTTTTTAAATTTTCTAACCTACCTGCCCGATTAAGGGATCTGACATTCCACGCTCCGATCCGTAGAACGCCAGTTTTCTTTCTCCTGATAACGACGTCCTCCTGAGTAGTCCCCACCCGGAGATCCGAATGGAGGACTATTTTACCTCCGGAATATTTTACCCAAGAGGACGCCATCATCATTTAATCATACAGTAGAGCTGCATGTCCTCGGGAAAAATTACGGCTGTAGTTTCCCCTTGCTTTCAGCCGTTCGCAGTACCAGCACAGCAAGGCCGTTTTGGTTAATGTTACAAGGCCAGATCAGTCAATCATCCAGACTGTTGCCCCTGCAACTACTGAAAAGGCTGCTGCCCCTCTTCAGGAACCACATGTTTGTCTGGCCTCTCAACAGATACCCCTCCGTTGTGGTTGCACCTAAGGTACGGCCATCTGTATCGCTGAGGCACGCAAGCCTCCCCACCAACGACAAGGTCCATGGTTCATGGGGGGGTCCTTGGTATATTCCACGCTTAATCTGTATTTGCTGTGATGTGATATTATTTGAATTTGTTTGGATATTAAGTGTGGTTTTCCAATTTTTCATTACTATGTTTAGGAACGGTATCAATTTAGGATCTACTTTGTATATTTCCAATATTTGTAGTAACCATGAGTGGGATACACTATCAAAAGCTTTTTGGTAATCAATGTATGCGTAGTGTTGCGACCTTTGTTTAGTTTTAGCTTGATATATCACCTCTGCATCTATTATCAGTTGCTCTTTACATCCTCGTGCTCCTTTGCAACAGCCTTTTTGTTCTTCATTTATAAGTTTGTTCTGTGTTGTATGTGTCATTAATTTCTGTGTAATGACTGAAGTTAATATTTTGTATATTGTTGGTAGGCATGTTACGGGGCGATATTTAGCTGGGTTTGCTGTGTCTGCTTGACCTTTGGGTTTCAGATAAGTTATTCCATGTGTAAGTGCATCAGGGAATGTGTATGGGTCTGCAATGTAACTGTTAAATAATATGGTTAGATGTGAATGTGTTGAGGTGAACTTCTTTAGCCAGAAATTTGCTATTTTATCTTTTCCAGGGTCTTTCCAATTGTGATTAGAATTAATTGCTTGGGTGACTTCATGTTGCAAAATTATCACTTCAGGCATTTGTGGTATCATCTTGTATGTATCTGTTTCTACTTGTATCCACCGTGCATGCCTGTTATGTTGTACCGGGTTTGACCATATGTTGCTCCAGAAGTGTTCCATGTCTGTTATGTTTGGTGGATTGTCTATTTTAATGCGTGTGTTATCTATTGTCTGGTAAAATTTCTTTTGGTTTGTGTTAAATGTTTGGTTTTGTTTCCTTCTATTTTTACTGTTTTTATATCTTCTAAGTCGTTTGGCCAAT
Source organism: Schistocerca cancellata (assembly GCF_023864275.1). NCBI lineage: Eukaryota > Metazoa > Arthropoda > Insecta > Orthoptera > Acrididae > Schistocerca > Schistocerca cancellata. The sequence goes on along the minus strand of NC_064631.1, from coordinate 95,596,244 downwards.
GCTTGTAATTTCTGCTTCTTATCGTCTAATTGCTCTATCGCTTCTTGTTGTGAGATTTTACCTAACCTTTTTCGGTTTTTTCTGACATTTCATTCCTTATAAATTGTGTTAGCTGTCCGATGTCTTTTCTCAGTTTTTCTATTCTGATCTGTAGCCTGTGTTGCCATGCTGGTTTTGTGGCTTTCTTCTGTGTGTTGGTTGGTTCTGATCTCTGCCTAGTGTGTATATTTAGTGTAGTGAGCGCTCCTATATAAACCAGTAGTTGTAACTCTTCCATAGTTGTGTTTTCATTTATTTTGTTCTGTATGATTGTGTTGATAGTTTTTATTGTTGTTTCGACTTGTGGGTTATTTGGCGGTCTGTGCAAGAATGGTCTAATGTCTGTATTTGTGTCTTTGTATTCTATATATGTCAGCTGAAATTATTCTTCTATATCTAATATGTGTGTCACTTCGTGTCCTATTTGTGCTTGTTCTGGTGGCTGTCTTAAGATTTCGTTTTCCTCTGATTGTTTAATTGATGCGTGGTGTTCTTTGTTTGCTCTGGGATGTTTGAGTCATTATTTTGTTCCAGTATTTGTTGTACTTGTTGTTTGATGTTTTATAATTCTGACTGGGGTATCCCGTTATTTTTGATTATTACACGAATCTGATCAGCTAGTCGTTGTTCTGTTAAAAGTTTTAATTCTGGGTATCTGGTAATAAATGTTGTGTATACTTGTGATCTGTATCCAGTTGTGTTGGTTCCTAGGTTTGTTGCTTGGTAATAACAGAACATGAGGTGTCGATTAACTTCACCTGACCATCTCATCCTCTGTCCTTGTTTTCCTTCTAGGGTGGTTGCAGGAAGCATATCCTACAAAACACCTCTATTTGGATTTAAATCATTTTCCAGTTGGCTAGCAGTGTCGTTACCATTGTTGGCGGGCTTAGGGTTCAAGCGTCGTCCCCGACCATGACGGCGCATGTCCGAGGCTTCTTTAGTTCTGTCCTGAACCAACTAATCACACTAAAAGGGGGGTTAGCGTTATAAGTTGTTTGTCATTTTCGTCGCCTTTTACGACTGGCAGAACATACCGGAGGCCTATTCTTTTCCCGGACCTCCACGGGATTTATTATTATTATTATTATATTTTCTTAAAGGGACCTTATCCGATATTCATGACATACATGTGAATAATCTCTACGAGTTGTCTATGTATTAATTATCCCTACTGAAACCTGTAATACATTCGTTTCTGAAATAAAATTTTTTACGTCATCGGCTCTTTACACAGCCAACCTTCCGACAACGGCCAAGCCGTTAATCCAGGTCCATCCAAGTAGGGGACGTTTTTCGATACACAAGCTAGAATCTGTTTTCTTCTGTACCTGACCTAAATTGCGTCACCAGTCTGCACAATGAAGGCAGTAACAGTGGAACAAGTTTACGGCAGACCTTAATATGGGGATGTGTAATTTGCTTAGTGCAATACGTCTTGCAGACAGATCACAACTTTTAAACAGGGATTAGGAGAGGAATGTCAAAACATTTACTGGAGTAAGAGTGAAACAATGAGCAACGAATAACATGAGAGAAAAACACGTTTCGCCCGTGAGCGACCCAAAAGTAACACACTTATTGATTGCTATCTGCAATTAAAGGAAAACAATATTAATTACTTGGTAACCACTAACTTGGCGAAGTGCAAGCTATTACATGTAACTAACCAACGACAGATTATTGCAGCAGCATCGAGATTCTGATCCTACGAAATCTATAAATCTCTCAATTTACATGTAGTGAACAACGTAATATACAACTATGTCAAGCTTTTTCGGCAGTACACTCGCCTAAGTCTGACTGCAGTGCTAAACGCTACGAATTATCGGTTGATTAATTACCAGAGTCTTAAGCGTGTGACTAAACGTCATTCAAATCCTGGAACGTGAGTTGTGAGGTTTATTATCTCTTTTTCTTACTCTTCACTAGAGTAGAACAACAGTTCACTATGGAGTGAAGTGCAAGTTAAACTGCGGTGTGGGTACCAGAGACCTGTGGATCAATAAATGAACTTCCGCACCAGTAACGTTAACGAACAGGTATCAGGAAGTATGTTCGACAACATAATGTATTCTCTTTGGACACTGTGGGTGCATGTGACGTGAATAGTACAGCAGACGATGACACTGTTAATTACCTTCTGTAAAGGGACCTAGTGTGGACTTTAGAGCAAGGGCTTTTGGTTTGTAACAGTCTACATACATAATGCCCCTGATCCCATGAAAGACTCCCAACTGCTATGTCACACATACAAAGTTCATGCAACTTCCACTTAAACGTGCCTGTAGAACGGTTTAGTGTTTTGATAATAGAGCATAGCTGTTTATCGGGCAGTTTCCTCTTATCATCACTGAACATACTAGTGCACTATGATGCGCCATAGTTGGAGTCATAGGTGACGGAATAAAATACTTGAGTAATAAGAACAAAGATGATGTGATAACGTCATAAACATCATTGACTCATAATCTGAATAACGTATGTGGCATCACAGCATTAGAGCAGAATATTTTGTTTTACTGATAAAAATGTGATAGAAGCAACAACGTTCCACAAATGAACCGTCTGGGAGGTAGTTGAGAATGTGCAGTTACGAACGGCTCCTGACTTGGGCATGAAATAGTTTCGTAGTTGGTGGAAATACATTCGAAATGGAAACTGAATGAGTTCAATCCTTACAGTTCTTGTGGAACGACGACTGTGGAAACTAAAAATATTTTGAATCGGTATACCCCATTTGGTTTGAGCTTGCCTCTAAAAATCACCTTTCTTGTTAGTTATACAGGTCTCTGAGGTTTAGTTCCCATCGTCTATTGCCCGCATCTCGTGGTCGTGCGGTAGCGTTCTCGCTTCCCACGCCTGGGTTCCCGGGTTCGGTTCCCGGCGGGGTCAGGGATTTTCTCTGCCTCGTGATGGCTGTGTGTTGTGTGCTGTCCTTAGGTTAGTTAGGTTTAAGTAGTTCTATGTTCTAGGTGAGTGATGGCCTTAGATGTTAAGTCCCATAGTGCTCAGAGCCATTTGAACCATTTTTTGAACCATCGTCTATTGCACAATGTAATATTCTTTGTCTAGCCGTTTTCCAAAGCTCACTTTTCAATTACTGCTGACATTCCAATGTTTCAATAAATTTAGCTCTGCAGGATGAAATTTTTATAAATTTCTTTTTGATTTTTCTTAGAAAATATGGCGGGCGCAATGAAATTTTAAATGTCAAGTTCTGTTCTAAAACAATATCCTTAGAACAATTAACTATACCATAGGATCATCTTGGTGTTGAAGCCGTCTGTCCATTTTCGCTTACAAATGAATTTGTTTTTAGTAGGAGTCCACCTTTGGAAGGGGTCCACCTTGAACAGAACAGTTTCTTTTTCTTTTCTTCTATTGCCCAGGCATGTTCGCCTGAACTTTCATCTCAATCAATGGGCTTTGATTTTCTTTCTTCTGAACATTTGCTGTGGCTTTTGTGGTTCCTGTTCTTTTTATGTTTTGCAGTACAGTTACTTTCCTTTCACAGTCTGCCATCTTTTCTGGTTTCCCCTTTAACTTCACTGTGAGAAACTACACTCTTTAACTGTAACTGTCACTGTCACTGTTTAAAGACCAGTAGTTTATGACAGTAACAGTGAAAGTTAAATACCGCAGTTTACAAACTGTGGCAGTGAGATAAATAGTGCAGTTTTTCATAGTGAAGATACAGGGAAACCAGAAAAAATTACTGCCTTTGATAGGAAAAACACTGAAATGCAGAACATAAGAAAAAAAAAAACAGGAAAACCACAGCATATGGTAACAAGAAAGAAAATAAAAGCGCGCTGATAATGCCGAAATTCCAGCAAATCATGTATGAGCAGTGAAAGAAATGAAAAGAACTGTTTTTTGCTGAAGATGGACTGTTTCCAAAAACAAATTTATAGCATACGAATATGTTCAGCGACCTCTGTAGTTCGTTGACATTTGTTAAATCATGAGGGTATCGGGAGAGGAGTGTGCGAAACCTAAACACTGGAACGGCCATAAGGAACAGAGTGGAGGAAAGAGCGTAATTACAGCCGCAATAAAAACGAAATCAAGGTGGGTGGTCAAGTACCCAAGCGAAAGGACGATTGGTTGGTTCGGGAGAGGGGACCAAACAGCGAGGTCAACGGTCCCAACGGATTATGAAAGGATGGGGAAGGAAGCCGGCTGTCGGCCGTACCCTTTTGCAGGAACCATCCCGGCATTTGCCTGAAGCGTTTTAGGCAAGTCACGGGAAACCTAAATCAGGATGGCCAGACGCGGGTTTGAATCGTCGTCCTCCCGAAAGTGAGTCCAGTTTGTTAGCCCACCTCCACTCGGTGCAAAAGGATGAAAGACGGACTAAGGGATGTTGGGGGTTGTTAGGAGGAAGAGACCAAACAGCGAGGTCATCGGTCTCATAGGATTAGGGAAGGACGGGGAAGGAGGTCAACCGTGCCCTTTCGAAGGAACTATCCCGGCATTTGCCTGGAGCGATTTTGGGAAGTCACACTAAGGCATGTCTTTGTTGCATTCCAGGAGACAGGAAAAGACCGAAGCAACGACCTAATGAGTGGTGGGTAGATAAAAAAGAAAGTTGTTCCCACCTGAGTACACATGGCTGAAGGTCGTAGTGATAGGCCAAGTGTAGAGGAGACTTTTATCCGGCAGGAAATATCAAACAGCTGTTGATGATCTCAAGAACTTCTTCCTGCCAAATTCTTCATTGTCAAAGTGTATCTACAAAGCCTAAAACACTCCCATAAGAGTCAAAACATAAAAGCCGCTGTCAGTTCCTGCACGAGTCATGCATCTCACGCCGTTTTTTTTGTTGTTGTTGTTTTTGTTGTTCTGTTGTTCAACCTAAAGATTTGTTTGATGTGCTCTCCACGCTACTTCATCTCTGCATAATTACTCTCCCTTTATACAGCTTACTTTAGTGTAGAATGAGATTTTCACTCTGCGGCGGAGTGTGCGCTGATATGAAACTTCCAGTGGCAGAAGTAGGTCTGTGATGACGGGGCGTGAGTCGTGCTTGGGTAGCTCAGTTGGCAGAGCACTTGCCCGCGAAAGGCAAAGGTCCCGAGTTCGAGTCTCGGTCCGGCACACAGTTTTAATCTGCCAGGAAGTTACTTTAGTGTAGCTTTGGTGACCCAACCCCACCTCCCCACCCCCCTCCCCCCACCATTACCATACTGACGAATACTTGATGACTCAGTACGTAACCTTTCAACTTATCCCTTCTTTTAGTCAAGTTGTGCGACTTAATTCTATCCTCTCAGATTTGATTCAGCTGTTCATTAGTTACCCGATCCACCCATCTATTGTCCAGCTTCCTTCTATAGCACCGTATTTCAAAAGCTCCTGTTCCCTTATAGTATGTAGTGTTTTTCGTCCATGTGTCACTACACTACAAGGCTATAACTGAGGCAATTAATTTCATAAATGAATTCCTAACACTTCCCTTGATATTCGATGTTAACAAAGTACTCTTTGTAAGCGACTCTTTCTTGCAGATGCCATTCTACGCTTCATGTCCCATACGCTCCTTGTTGTGGCCGTCGTCAATTATTTTGCTGCCATAATAGCCCAACTCGTTCATTACTTTCATTTTCTGATTTCCTAATGTAATTTACTCAGCATAATTCCATTATAACTGTTTTATTGGGAACTTGAATTAATTCTCGCTGTTGACGAAGAGAGGCAGTAGATGTATTTAAGCAGCCATAGCAAGTAGACAGCGACAAGAGACATATTTGACAGTAGAAACATTTGGCCGTCAGATCTGTATGGTTTTAGAATGGAATCACAGCAACATACTTATTTTGTGCCTTGAACGTACCGGGTTTTGTACCTACAAAACAATATTTGCGGAAAGCGTTGACCCTCTATTTCTGCTTCCCTCTGAGGAAATTTGCTGCGGAAAGTCATCATTTGCTAGTGCTTGTCGAAAACAATACTCAGAAATTGGTTTTGACGATTAAAACACAATTATTTTGAGATGAGTATCAAAATGCGTCCTCATCGGCTGCTGCTGCGACCGGGTCAGATGATGAATGCTGACCTCTTCGAAGCGCACTACCTCAAACTGGATCTTGCTGTAAAGACAAATGTCCGCAATGTGCCTAGAGACATGACAACGTCATTCTGCTTCATGACACTGCCCGAAAACATGTTGCAAATAGAGTGAAGGAAGCTTGAAGAGCCGGCCGAAGTGGCCGTGCGGTTAAAGGCGCTGCAGTCTGGAACCTCAAGGCCGCTACGGTCGCAGGTTCGAATCCTGCCTCGGGCATGGATGTTTGTGATGTCCTTAGGTTAGTTAGGTTTAACTAGTTCTAAGTTCTAGGGGACTAATGACCTCAGCAGTTGAGTCCCATAGTGCTCAGAGCCATTTGAACCATTTGAAGCTTGAAGACACTTCCATGCGATGTCTTGCATCACCCTATTCCGCCCTCCCCATCCAGCACTATTCACCAGACATTGCTTCCAGTTACCATTTGTTCTGTCCATGCAGCGTGACCTTTCTGAACAACACGTCACATCTGTCAATGTCTCGAAAACTGGCTCCATGAGTGGATAATCTAAAACAAAAAAAACTAGAAACTTTTCATAGTCTGTTCCAGTCGTTATCCGAAAAGTAGGAAAACGTTGTAGGTACCAACAGACACTACTTTTGGCAAATTAAACTTTTGGTTTCTGTCAAAAAAAAAAAAAAAAAACCGGCGAGAATTAATACAATTATCCAATATCATAACAAAATAAACCATAGCATCGTACAAAATATCCACCTATCATGTGCCCCTATACCTTGATAGTCGGATGACTTAACATTTAATATTAGTTCACTCCTTTAGGGTTGATACTAACACTGCAGTTGTTGGCAGGTGAACCGTTCCATTACTCAGTGCTCAGATAAAATGTATTTGTTGTGTCTTGTACGTAGTACACGTAAGTTGTAGGTAGTTCACGTCTCCTTCTTCACAGCATAAATTACATTTTGGAAATACCTTCAATCATATTCTGAACATGTGAGTTGAAAATTTGAAAGCCCAAGTCCTTTTCCCTCTTTGACATAATTACTTTGTCACTGACAAATCTCAAAGGTTTTATTCCTTGTCCCTGAACTTGGACACTCTTCACAAATATTTCTTTAATTTCCATTACTGTTTACTCTGTGTACATGTTGAATAACGCCACGGACAGGCTGCAACCCAATGGCATTCCTTTCTCAACAACAGAATTCTTGTCATCTCCTTCCATTTATATCATTGCAGTCTAATTTTAAAAGTATCTAGCGCAAAATATTTAATGATCGAACATTGCAGAAAGTATCTAGTAAAAGGGACAATTATTTAATTTCGAAATTTCGAGTGAAAGGAACAATGTTCAAATGTGTGTGAAATCTTATGGGACGTAACTGTTAAGGTCATCAATCCCTAAGCTTACACACTCCTTAACCTAAATTATCCTAAGGACAAACACACACCCATGCCCGAGGGAGGACTCGAACCTCCGCCGGGACCAGCCGCACAGTCCATGACTGCAGCGCCGAGACCGCTCGGCTAATCCCGCGCGCCAGTGAAAGGACTATTGAACACTAACATTGTCGCAAAAATGCTCACTCACAGTGGCTATACACTGTGTGTCAAGGATATGTTCACCTCTAATTTACTTCACTGCACTCAGCAAGGAAATCTCCTTTCACATAAGTTCTGTTATTAGGTCCTGATATGTCTTAACTGCAACAGACGCTCATTTCAGTTCCGTGTTCGCGTAGCTGCCAATGGCAATACTGTTGTGATGTAATAAGCTGTAAGAGAAAAGCACTGCACTGAGTGCTATTATTTACCAGTTGTCAAGAATTAAATCAGAACTGACATTTCTTCTTTTCAAAATTACAAACCTAACTATTTAAACTCTTTTTAATAAAATACTCATTTCGTTTTTCCCTATCACAGACAGCAAGTATTACTCATTTAAAGTTTCTATTAGTATTGCTTTTAAATTATAAAACCAAAATCACGTTTTAACTAACAAAATTAGGTTGAACTGATAAATTGTCTCCGTTGGTTAACACCCGAAATCACTGAAAATGGACGAACTGCGATAAGCGCTAAATGCACACAAAGCAGTGCGAAAAATGCCCTTTGGTTGTTAGAGCGTTTATACATCAAAATCAAATTTCAAAAATTTTTCCTCTAGTAATATTCAATTCTTAGCTATTCTCCACTTCTTACAATTTCTCATCTTCTAAAGGGAACCAGTTACTCTGAGCAAAAGCTCCTCATCCAAACCAAACCATCAACTCATGTACCACCTAAGACTCGACTACTACTGGCTCTAACTGCTACTATTGTTCTGCTTACTGCGCGCTATTTTGGTCAACAATGCTTTTGGTAATATTTGAAGAAAATGTATGCTTTCATGTATCCCAGCTTTACAAATGTACCGATGGAAGTTCAAGTCTTTGCAATTGACTTGTAACGCATATGACTGATAAATCCGTACTACGGTAAAGTAGGTCTCAGTAAGTCGATACATTACAAATACAGTCGAGAAACAATTTTTATATATAAAACTCCACGATACACTGAAGCGCCAAAGAAACTGGTATAGGCATGCGTATTCAAATACAGAGATATGTAGAGGGGCAGAATACGGCGCAGCGGTCGGCATCGCCCATGTAAGACAGCAAGTGTCTAGCACCGTTGCTAGATCGGTTACTGTTGCTACAATGGCAGGTTATCAAGATTTAAGTGAGTTTGAACGTGGTGTTATACTCGGCTTGCGAGTGATGGGACACAGCATCTCCGAGGTGGCGATGAAGTGGGGATTTTCTCGTACGACCATTTCACGAATATACCTTGAGTATCAGGAATCCGGTAAAACATCAAATCTCCGACATCGCTGCGGCCCGAAAAAGATGCAACAACGGGACCAACGATGACTGAAGAAAATCGTTCCAAGTGACAGAAGCGCAATTACTGCAGATTTCAATGCTGGGCGATCAACAAGTATCAGCGTGTGAACCATCCAACGAAACATCATCGATATGGGCTTTCGGAGCCGAAAGTCCACTCGTGTACCCTTGATGACTGCACGACACAAAGCTTTACGCCTCTCCTGGACCTGTCAACACCGACAATGGACTGTTGACGACTGTAAAATAGTTGCCAGGTGGGACGAGTCTCGTTTCAAATTGTACCTAGCGGATGGACGTGTATGTATATAGATACAACCTCATAAATCCATGGACCATGCATGTGAGCAGGGGACTGTTCAAGCTGGTGGAGGCTCTGTAGTGATGTGGGGCGTGTGCAGTTGGGACCCCTGATATGTCTAGATACGACTCTCACAGATGACATGTACGTAAGCCTCCTGTCTGATCACCTGTATCCATTCATGTCCATTGTGCATTCCGACAGTCTTCCAGCAGGACAATGCGACACCCCAGACGTCCAGAATTTCTACAGAGTGGCTCCAGGAACGTTTAAATACTTCCGCTGGCCACCGAACTCCCCAGACATGAACATTATTGAGCATATCTGGGATGCCTTACAACGTGCTATTCAGAAGAGATCTCCGTTCCTTATCTTAAGGGTGTCAGTTCCCTCCAGCACTAGTGCAAGCCACGTGGTGTTGTGGTATCTCTGCGTGCTAGGGGGGAGGGGGGGGCGGCTTGTAATTAGGCAGCTGCACCAGTTCCTGTGGCTCTTCAGTTTATAAGTGGTAGAAAGTGTGTTTTTCTAAGATTATTCTGTAATAGAAGTCAAAAACCGATCTACAAAATGTTCCTGTATTATGCAAAGTAGATGGCTTTCTCCTTACACGAACCTTCCGATTTCTTTACACATCCTGAATAACAGTTCACTTCCCCATATTTTATCCAGAATTTCAAGCACTTAATTAATACAAAATTGTTAAGGCTTTCGTGGCCACTTGTTGACAAACTGCCTATTGGCTTCTGTCTCGGGTTCTTCGGCCGACGTTCATCTAATGATTTTTCTGACGTTTCGCCAGCACGAGTGGCTGGCATTGTCAAAGCTTCACCACCGGCAATGGAGGGTGAAGCTTTGACAATGCCAGCCACTCGTGCTGGCGAAACGTCAGAAAAATCATTACATGAACGTCGGCCGAAGAACCCGAGACAGAAGCCAATAGGCAGTTTGTCACTTAATTAATCTTGCAAATTGGTGCTGTTAACAGTAACGAGTCTTCTTCTTGAAATACCACCGCTACGTGAACAAGTACTGCGGATCTGCTTTGTCCACGGCCGGAGAGTGCGGGCACGCTGCTGTTTTGAGATTGCCTGCACGGCCCCCTTCAAGAGAACACGCTCGCTGCCGTAGGCCGGGGCCCGGCATTGATCCCTGAGGACGCGGGTCCCCGATCGCCCCCGACCCATTCTTTTATTCGGCTGTAAAACGGCCGTGGCCCGATTTATGGCCGGCTCCCGAAGTCCATACATTACGGCTCGTAAAAACATAATTAATTACGGCGCGTCCGCGCGCGGGTTTAGTGCCCGCAACGCGCAGGCGGGCGGCTCCGGGCCCGCGCGATGGCATTGTTCCACCGCATTGCGTTCGCAGCGTTTCCCATGAGCAATGCCGCCAGAAATTAATACAGCGGAACGTACATACGATTCGCTGGCCGTCGAAATATTGTCCAATCCTAAACTCGTCAAACAGTTTGTCACTGCGGACGTAAAAAAAGGAAAGGAATGTATTTAAATTATCACACGTTCTGTGCAATAAAACAAACGCGGGTGAAATTGGGCGTGCCTGGTGTGTGTTGTTTTATACTCTGTATCTTTCTCGGTACGACGCAATAACCAGCTGTTATTTATCATAAAGGGGGGGGGGGATTCTGAAATGAAGGTGGTAGATAGTGTTTCTCGCCCAATAGCAAGGAAGGATGATCAGCAAAGTGCACTCACTATTCATATGAACTAGCGAAGTCCAAATCTGCGTCTAGATATATTGATTTACGTGTTGGTTGATTTGCTAACTCACTAAGAGGGAATGCTGCAGCTGTTATTGTTCCCAGTTACTGTAACCATGCAGTTAATAAATACACTCTTTTATATTCACTGTATTTACTGGCAATCAGATATCACCACATAACACATCTAACGGGTCACTCTTTTTTTCAAAAACCCTGTCACACTGCGACCTCACCCCTGGGCTCGGTGACCCTTCAAACAGTGAGGCACCTCTCACATTCCGCATGGTACCAGCAGGTGTCACACAATCCGATCACATTAATGCGACCACTACTTGCTTACTATGTGGACGAGCGACAATTATTCACAGATGGCAGGTGGCACCACTCGCGGTAGACGGTATACAGGGTGGTCCATTGATAGTGACCGCGCCAAATATCTCACGAAATAAGCATCAAAAGAAAAATCTACAAAGAACGAAACTCGTCTAGCTTGAAGGGGGAAACCAGATGCCGCTATGGTTGGCCCGCTAGATGGCGTTGTCATAGGTCAAACGGATATCAACTGCGTTTTTTTATTTTTATTACATATTCGGGTAGTAAGCAAAGAACTATGAATGTTTTCGTTGGACCACTTTTTTCGCTTTGTGATAGATGGCACTGTAATAGTCACAAACGTATAAGTACGTGGTATCACTTAACATTCCGCCAGTGCGGACGCTATGTGCTTCGTGATACATTACCCGTGTTAAAATAGATCGTTTACCAACTGCGGAAAAGGTCGATATCGTATTGATGTATGGCTATTGTGATCAAAATGCCCAACGGACGTGTGCTATGTATGCTGCTCGGTATCCTGGACGACATCATCCAAGTGTCCAGACCGTTCGCCGCATAGTTACGTTATTTAAGGAAACTGGAAGTGTTCAGTGTTCAGCCACATGTGAAACGTCAGCCACGACTTGCAACAAATGATGATGCCCAAGTAGGTGTTTTAGCTGCTGTCGCGGCTAATCCGCACATCAGTAGCAGACAAATTGCGCGAGAATCGGGAATCTCAAAAACGTCGGTGTTGAGAATGCTACATCAACATCGATTGCACCCGTACCATATTTCTGTGCGCCAGGTTTTGCATGGTGACGACTCTGAACGTAGTGCACAGTTCTGTCACTGGGCACAAGAGAAATTACGGGACGATGACCGATTTTTTGCACGCATTCTATTTAATGACGAAGCGTCATTCGTCACCAGCGGTAAGGTAAACCGGAATAATATGCACTATTGGACGACGGAAAATCCACGATGGTTGCGGCAAGTGGAACATCAGCGGCCTTATGGTGCGGCATTATGGGATGAAGGATAATTGGCCCCTATTTTATCGATGGCAATCTAAATGGTGCAATGTATGCTGATTTCCTAGATAATGTTCTACCGATGTTACTACAAGATGTTTCACTGCATGACAGAATGGCGATGTACTTCCAATATGATGGATGTCCGGCACATAGCTCGCGTGCGGTTCAAGCGGTATTGAATAGCATATTTCATGACAGGTGGATTGGTCGTCGAAGCACCATACCATGGCCCGCACGTTCACCGGATATGACGTCCGAGGATTTCTTTCTGTGGGGAAAGTTGAAGGATATTTGCTATCGTGATCCACCGACAACGCTTGACAACATGCGTCAGCGCATTGTCAATGCATGTGTGAACATTACGGAAGGCGAACTACTCGCTGTTGAGAGGAATGCATTGAGGTCGACGGACATCATTTTGAGCATTTATTTCATTAATGTGGTATTTACAGGTAATCACGCTGTAACCGCATTGGTTCTCAGAAATGATAAGTTCACAAAGGTACATGTATCACATTGGAACAACCGAAATAAAATGTTTAAACGTACCTACGTTCTGTATTTTAATTTAAAAAACATACCTGTTACCAACTGTTCGTCTAAAATTGTGAGCCATATGTTTGTGACTACTACAGCGTATCTGTCACAAAGCGAACAAAAGTGGTCCAGCTGAAACATTCATATTTCTTTACGTACTACACGAATATGTAATAAAAATGGTTGTTCCTATTTATTGATATGCGTTTGACCTATGGCAGCGCCATCTAGCGGGCCAAACGTAGCGCCATTTGGTTTCCCTCTTCAAGCTAGACAACTTTCGTTCTTTGTAGTTTTTTCGTGTGACGTTTATTTCGTGAGAAATTGGGCCGGTCATGATCAATGTACCACACTGTATAAGGAATGTCGGCGGGGACGGGAGAAACCGTGCAGTCGTTGACGTAATGCAGAAACGGAGCGTTTTATCTGACATCCCAAACGGGCAAGATCATTGCCTTTCGGGCCAAAGGTGGGAACACTTTCGAAGCGGCTAAGTTTGTGAGCTGTGATTATGCCACCGTTTGCAAAGTATAATGTGCAAGGCAAACTGACGCTATCCAAAACTGGCAACGAAGCATCTGTCGTGGACCTTGGACGATAAATGGCAGGAGTGAACGATGGCTACTGACATGCGAATACATGGGCTGCTGCTGAGAAACGTTCGTGCAGCAGAAGTTGCTTATTCAGGCTTTTCGCGGATCACATTGATGTGACTTGACATCGTAGATCAGTGACGAATTGACACTGAACGGAACTGGAAAGTTTGCTGTCACACCAGTGGGATAGGTGAATCGTTGCCTGCGTACAGGGTCATTTTCAAAATTGCCAACAGTGGTGCGCTGGTGGCACTGAGGATCTTGTGGAACTGTGAAGTCTTAGAGGAACTGTATGCCATTTATATTTACGCATTTGTCACTGGAACTCGCCTTTGATGACACTACAGGGGGTGCTGAACAGAAGGGCTGAAGAAGGATAAGCACTCTTTGCTGCTTTTGATGGTCAAATTTAGTCAAATTGTTCTGAAAGGTGATAGTAGTTCCAGACTGTATACCAGAGCAGAAACTACGGTCGTGCTACACTGCAAAGGGTTCGATCACGTTCAGTACGGTTGCGGGTCCACAGTGTCATTAGAGAGGGGTTGAATTGTCAGGGTTGAGGATTAGGAGGGAGGGGGGTCGGCGTTAGCAGTGTGAAATGTTGTCAAGAACTTCGTTCTGTTGCTTATCACACTGCCAACTGTCGTTTCCGACTGCGAAATGTATGGGAATCAATGCCCCATGAGAAAGGGGGGGGGGCGTTCACTAACGCACTTTATGCCACCCTTTCAGGCTTTTTCGTGTCGATTCTAAGTGATTGTGTTTCTGTAATGTTTTCCTCTGCCACCTATAAGATATCAACACCGGGCGTCGTGGTTCTGACCTCTATTCAGAGGCGTAAGGAGAAGGGGTGAAATGTAAGTAGGCGGAGGGGTGTAACGATCCTCCCATCCTGTGATACGTTCACGGTGGCGACGGACAGAATTCTGGTGTAATTCGGCGCCAATGTGGCATCATTAACCTTCCTCACACCTGGCATTTTTCGCTTGTGTCGACACATTGCTCCGAATCCGAACGTTATGTTACAGGGCGCCACGCTTTGCATCGTTATAAGTGAAGGTTGTACGCGTATCGGTGGGGGAAGGTTACGGGATTTCGAAAAATTGACGCTTTAATTACGTTGCGCTGTGTATTAATACAGCTTAAAGAGCACGATCCTTGTATCCAGGAAAAATTAAAGCTCACAAGAAAATATACGAAGCAGAAGGAACTAACAACTGAAGTTGCAGAAGTTCGGCGCCTGTAACAGGATGCAATCCGTGACACTTGATTGTACAAGCCACCAGACATCTAGAGGATATCGGGAACAATTTACTCACAACCTAAATTTTTTTCCACACAAATATTTCCGCAGCTTCAAAGCTCCCTTTCGCAGCCTATGTGACGGATCACAACGTCGATTCAGCTGAAACATGCGGTTTTCGCCAAAAAAGCGTGACAACAGATAAAAGTATCGCTCAAGGCATGCTTATAGCCAATAGGATGCGTCGGAAAAGGATCACATGATGTCCACAGAGACGCACCTAGAACAATGACCCGGAGGATCTCGCTTTCTCTCTGTTCTTGACTCTCGGACTATCGGGATATGGTTCTCCTACTTTCCTCTCCTTTCCTAATAACTTATCAACTTTAGTCCACAATTGATCAGCCCACAGTGTCATTACGACTCCTCTGAGGGAGTGGTGACTTGTACGCCTACCCCAGTTGGTGCCCATTGCACCACTGTGATCTGAGGATTCATATCGATTTTACCTGCTCAACTCAATATTTCTCTGATGAACAATTCCAGGAGCCCACGAATATTGACCCTCGTAGATTTACACACTGCTTAATCTAACTTAAACTGACTTACGCTAAGGTCAAAACAAACACACACACACACACACACACACACACACACACACACACACACACATTCCAGAGGGTGGAGTCGACGAACGTCTGACGAGGAGGGGGAGAGCGGCGCGAACTGTGGCAACGCGCCCCAGACCGCGCAGCTATCCCGCGCGGCGAGCGATTTTAAGAGGCCAGCGATGGTGACGAAGACGACCAGTTATTTTGTCGTTTTCATGGTTCACCAGGCGGTTGAGAGGAGTGTAGGAAGGTTACGAGGTGTAGCCACCGTCTCTTGTGGTGCAGGCGCTAAATATGCAACGTCCCTCGTTTTTAGCACCGATACTTCTTTCCCACAGTTAACATATACAAATCACTGACAGAATAGATGCAAAATACTTGACCCCTGTGCTTTTAAGCGGCGTCATTTTTTAAATAAGTAAAAATAAAACGAAATCAATTCGCGATCAAATAAGCTCACTGAGGCTCGATTACCACATCGGTCAACTTCATTTCTATTACAATGGCGTTTGAGCCAGCTGTTCGGAGATTACTGTATGATTTACATTTGGGTTGATTGCAGATTTGCAGTATCTCACCAGCAAATACTCATGACGTTCGGTGATCAGTTCTCGCACGTCTCATGAGCAAAGCAGTTGCAAAGCTCCGCTTATACTACAAACCATCCATGTTGTGACAGTCGATATCAGCTGGCGTAGTATACAGTCACCTTTCACTGCGACTGGTTGAAAGAGACTTGCTGCATCGGGAGCGTTGCGTTGTGAAACCAGCAGAAGCAGCTTCATCTGCACCTTTCGGACGACGCAATGTTATCAAAGCAAAGAATGACCGTCATGTGATCCGCTTGGGTGTAACGAATCGTACAGCTTCACGTCCAGTATTACGGCTCGACACTGGAGCAATGGAAAGAGGAAGGGGCGGTGGGGAATGGAGGACGACTTGTCGGGGAGGGGGGAAGACACCTGTCTGTGTCGATGATTCCTCTCTGACTGCTGCAACCTGGATTGGTGACACGCATGTCATTGTGTCAGCTTTTAGTGTCGAGAAATCGCAAATGGCTCAGATAGGACTGAGCCAATCACAAAATCGATTATTTTACAAAACCGGCCTGTGCTGCATTGGTCACCGCACATATGTTGGACGGCACCACAAATTAGACTGTTGAACAGCGCTGTGAAAATATGCCAAACGTGATGATCTGCGGATTATGTAGTTACAACATCAAGTGCTGACTTCCTCATACTAACCCTTTCGCGGGCGCATTTTTTCCATGATGTTAAAAATGCGTTTACTGACTATCCGTATGCTTAATTTTTTACAGTTTTATGTTTGTGACGTATGACGAAAAAGTATGATACGTTAAATGTATTAGCAATTGCGAATATGGAAAAAACATCAGCTGTAATAGGGAACGACTACTATGAAGCCGGCCGGGGTGGCCGTGCGGTTATAAGCGCGTCAGTTTGGAACCGCGTGACCGCTACGGTCGCAGGTTCGAATCCTGCCTCGGGCATGGATGTGTGTGATGTCCTTAGGTTAGTTAGGTTTAAGTAGTTCTAAGTTCTAGGGGACTGATGACCTCAGTAGTTAAGTCCCATAGTGCTCTGGGCCATTTGGACCATTTGAACTACTATGAAAATTTGTGCCGGACCAGGACTCGAACCCGGATTTCCTGCTTATCACGACTGGTCCCCTTACCATTGGCTACCCAACCACGACTCCCAGCCAGACCCAAATTTTCGTATGTCGTCAACCATGTGTGTAAGCGACCAATATCAAAGATAAACAAGAATAGTAAAAATAAAGTGACATGGATACTTCGTTTCCAAGAATGTCTTCTTAATATATACATCTACATCATTATCAACTGATAAAATACACTGAAATGGAGTGATACATTTTGACCCGGATAATGGCAATATCACAATAACTACCATATGCTTGCATGGTCCATGTATATTGCTGAAGCTTTCAGCTGAATTTAATACCAGGGCTTTGACCCACAACACCAAATAACATTCCAGGTATCTATATCTACTCTAAGACTAAAGTTTTGTAGCACCAGAGGAACACAGCGTGATTCAGCTGCCACTAACTGTGAGCTGTAGCGAAGCCACAACGCCTCCAAAAACCACGTGTGAGATTTTCATATTCTCTCACTTGCTATGCACAAGTTGTTAGCCCTACAGGAAAAATTAACAGGATCTCTTTTTAGGAAATTTAATGTAGTTAAATTTTGTACTGGAATACGTTTTCGCTAGAGGCCACGGTTTTGTTCACGAAAAATGGATCTGAAGGCCACTTTCGTATATTTCATTGGCTAATTTGAAAACTACGTATCCCAGATACAAATTTACCTACATTAAATTTCCAACAAAAAGGTCTTGTTCAATTTCTGTAGGTCTAATAGTTCTCATGTAGCGAACAAGGGAATATAAAAATCTTGCATGTAGTATTTGAAGATATTTTGGACTGCATAAAACCCCCAAGTAGGGGCAGTTGAATCACATTCTATATATACAGGGTGTTTCAAAAATGACCGGTATATTTGAAACGGCAATAAAGACTAAACGAGCAGCGATAGAAATACACCGTTTGTTGAATATGCTTGGGACAACAGTACATTTTCAGGCAGACAAACTTTCGAAATTACAGTAGTTACAATTGTCAACAACAGATGGCGCTGCGGTCTGGGAAACTCTATAGTACGATATTTTCCACATATCCACCATGCGTAGCAATAATATGGCGTAGTCTCTGAATGAAATTACCCGAAACCTTTGACAACGTGTCTGGCGGAATGGCTTCACATGCAGATGAGATGTACTGCTTCAGCTGTTCAATTGTTTCTGGATTCTGGCGGTACACCTGGTCTTTCAAGTGTCCCCACAGAAAGAAGTCACAGGGGTTCATGTCTGGCGAATAGGGAGGCCAATCCACGCCGCCTCCTGTATGTTTCGGATAGCCCAAAGCAATCACACGATCATCGAAATATTCATTCAGGAAATTAAAGACGTCGGCCGTGCGATGTGGTCGGGCACCATCTTGCATAAACCACGAGGTGTTCGCAGTGTCGTCTAAGGCAGTTTGTACCGCCACAAATTCACGAAGAATGTCCAGATAGCGCGATGCAGTAATCGTTTCGGATCTGAAAAATGGGCCAATGATTCCTTTGAAAGAAATGGCGGCCCAGACCAGCACTTTTTGAGGATTCAGGGACGATGGGACTGCAACATGGGGCTTTTCGGTTCCCCATATGCGCCAGTTCTGTTTATTGACGAAGCCGTCCAGGTAAAAATAAGCTTCGTCAGTAAACCAAATGCTGCCCACATGCATATCGCCGTCATCAATCCTGTGCACTATATCGTTAGCGAATGTCCCTCGTGCAGCAATGGAAGCGGCGCTGAGGGGTTACCGCGTTTGAATTTTGTATGGATAGAGGTGTAAACTCTGGCGCATGAGACGATACGTGGACGTTGGCGTCATTTGGACCGCAGCTGCAACACGGCGAACGGAAACCCGAGGCCGCTGTTGGATCACCTGCTGCACTACCTGTGCGTTGCCCTCTGTGGTTGCCGTACGCGGTCGCCCTACCTTCCCAGCACGTTCATCCGTCACGTTCCCAGTCCGTTGAAATTTTTCAAACAGATCCTTTATTGTATCGCTTTTCGGTCCTTTGGTTACATTAAACCTCCGTTGAAAACTTCGTCTTGTTGCAACAAACTGTGTTCTAGGCGGTGGAATTCCAACACCAGAAAAATCCTCTGTTCTAAGGAATAAACCATGTTGTCTACAGCACACTTGCACGTTGTGAACAGCACACGCTTACAGCAGAAAGACGACGTACAGAATGGCGCACCCACAGACTGCGTTGTCTTCTATATCTTTCACATCACTTGCAGCGTCATCTGTTGTTGAAAATTGTAACTACTGTAATTTCGAAAGTTTGTCCGCCTGAAAATGTACTGTTGTCCCAAGCATATTGCAACAAACGGTGTATTTCTATCGCTGCTCGTTTAGTTTTTATTGCCGTTTCAAATATACCGGTCATTTTTGAAACACCCTGTATGTGCTTCCAAGTACATTGCTTCCGTTTTTATACACTACACAATGGTTGCATCTTAATCGAACCGTTCTGTGAACTCGCAACGTGTCGCGCTACTAACTAGACAGTAGTACTAATCAAAAAGTACAAGCAGCGCACCCGTCAGAGCGCGAGGAAGAAAAACACATGAAATTTGATATAACTGCATCCTTACACAGCCCAGTTAAAGCTCATTATCTGCTATTGAATGAGATGTCGTGCCAGTAATAGGAATACCCCGCTGCGTGAAAGTGCCACCCTGTCTGGGTGACCCACGCACCGGTATAACCGCGTCTGATTCTCAGCACGAGGAATTTTCTCTGACTATGACTTTCATTTCGAATACTTGATTATGTAACTTACGCAGTCGTTGTGGTGACAGCAGTAACGGCTGGGATGTAGAAAAATCTCACAGACTTTCTAATTTCTGAGCGTCCGCGCTTCGTGCTGTCCCAGAATAGTCTCGTAACGAATAGTTTCAAGTGATCATTATACCACCCCAACACTTAGGTTTCGTTCGATAGAATGCCGAGTGGGCTTCATTACTTCTCCATTACTTCTTCATTTGTGACTTAAAAAGTAGCTGACATCTTTTTAACAGACTGGCTATTTGCGTCGATGCTTGTCAGTAGCAGTGGCATTCGAACGCTGAGTGAGACGCGATATTTAATTTAGAAATATGACAATATTGTATGCAAAAAGAATTATCAGAACGACAGATTGATAATATTAGTCGTTTCCTGCGATCGTATGATTCGTTGAATGAATCTTAAGGAAATGTAATTCAGTTACGTGAAAGAAATGACCTACGAAACACTTCTTCGACTTATTCTTGAATATTGGTCACTAGCCTAGTATCCTTACCAGGCTGCATTAATAGAACGGATACAGAGGATCCAAGGAAGATTATCTTGCGAAAATACTCGGAAACACATTACTTCTTCCCATAAACATCTAGCGAAACGAGAAAATTCGAGAAATTTGTGCTGATACGAAGTTGCACCGATATCGTTTTTCCCACGCGCCATTCTACTTTTTTTTCTTTTTCTTTTTTGTCATCAGTCTACTGACTGGTTTGATGCGGACCGCCACGAATTCCTCTCCTGTGCGAACCTCATAGTCTCTGAGTAGCACTTGCAACCTACGTTCTCAGTTATTTGCTGGATGTATTCCAATCTCTGCCTTCCTCTACAGTTTTTGCCCTCTGATCTCCCTCTAGTACTGTGGAAGTCATTCCCTGATGTCTTGAAAGATAATTTTGTCATCCTGTTGCTTCTCCCTGTCAGAGTTTTCCACATATTCATTTTCTCTCCGATTCTGCACAGAACCTCCTCATACCTTACCTTATCAGTTCAGCTAATTTTCAACATTCGTCTGTAGCACCACATCTCTTCTCTTCCGGTTTTCCCATTGTCCATATTTCACTACCATACACTACTGTACTCCAGACGTACATACTCAGAAATTTTTTTCCTCGAATTAAGGCTTATGTTTGATACTACCAGAGTTCTCTTGGTCAGGAGTGCCCTTTCTGCCATTGCTAGTTTGCTTTCGATGTCCTTCTTGCTCCGTCCATCTTTGGCTATTTTACTGCCAAGGTAGCAGAATTCCTTAACTTCATCTACTTCGTGGCCATCAATCCTGATGTTAAGTTTCTCGCCGTTATCATATCTGCTACTTCTCATTACTTTCGTGTCTCTTCGATTTACTCTCAATCCATATTCTGTACTCATTGCATTGTTCACTCCATTCAACAGGTCATCTAATTCACGCAGGATAGCAATGTCATCGGCTGTGGATATAGATCTCAAATAGTAGAACAATAGGCAGGTTCCCGTGGATGGATGGTTTCTAGATTGGTTGCACTTCAGAGAAAGGTGTGAAAGTTCAAAGCGTAACTGGGGAGAATCGGGTTTCTCAGAAGACATAAAATGTAAATGGATGTCCTGGTACACATTCAACAGGAGGGATAAACAGTTTAATTTTTTTGACGGGTGCGCTATCTACACTGAGGTGACGAAAGTCATGGAACACCTCCTAACATCGTATCGGACCGCCTTTTGCTCTGTGCAATGCAGCAACTCGACGTAGCATGGACTCAACAAGTCGTTAGAAATCCTCTGCAGACGCATTGAGCCATGCTGCCTCTATAGTCATCCACAACTGCAAAAGTGTTGCTGATGTTGCTTAAATGTTAGGTGTGATTCATGTCGAGCGATCTGGGTGGTCAAATCATTCGTTCGAATTGTCCAGAATGTTCTTCAAACGAATCACGAACAATTGTGGCCCTGTAACATGGCACATTTCCATCGATAAATATTCCATCGTTGTTTGGGAACATGAAGTCCATGAATGGTTGTAAATGGTCTAAGTATCCAAACGCATTTCCAGTGAAATCCTCTGAACACATTTCCAGTGAGATCTTCTGAACCAGAGGACCAAGTCCGTTTCATATAAACACAGCCCACACCAATGTGGGGCCACTATCAGCTTGCACAGTGCCTTGTTCACAACTGGGGTCCATGGCTTCGTCGGGTGCGCTACACTCGAACTCTACCATCAGCTCTTTGCATCTGAAATCCGGACTCATCCGACCAGGCCACGGTTCTCCAGTCGTCTAGGGTCCAACTGATACGGTCACGGATCCAGGGGAGGCGCTGCCGACGATGTTGTGCTGTTGGCAAAGGCACTCGCATCGGTCGTCTGTGGCCATAGCCAATCAACTCCAAACTACACCGCACTGATCATGGGATAGTTCATCGTGCGTCACACATTGATTTCTGACGTTATTCCAAGCAGTGTCGATTGTCTGTTAGCACTGACAACTTTACGCAAACGCCTCTGCTGTCGGTCGTTAAGTGAAGGCTTTCAGTTACTGCGTGGTTCATGGTGAATAGTATTCTCGGCAAACTTTTGTCGCAGCGGACCTGGGAATATTGAATTCCCTAACTATTTCCGAAACAGAATGTCGCATGCGTCTGGTCCCAACTGACAATCCGTGTTCAAAGTCTCTTAATTCCTGTCGTGCGACCATAATCACGTCGGAAACCTTTTCACATGAATCACCTGAGTACAAATGGCAGCTCCGTGAATACACTGTCCTTTTATACCTTGTGTACACGATACTTCCGCCATATGTATATGCGCGTATTCCTATCTCACGACTTTTGCAAACTCAGTGTGTAGTACACGGGCGTCCAGCTGGAACAGAAGCCGACTCATGCTTGTAATAAGGTTCATTGATTTCTGGAGACATGGATGCTCCCCATCAAATAAGTAAACACTTTATAGACAGCTGAAAACCATAACGACTGTACGCGTTGAATGCAGTAATTGATTGGAAGATATTCGAGTAAAGAAAAGCTGTTTCTCAAACATATTTCTTCATATTCTTTCAAAACTTAAACGAATTCGGTAACAAGCCAGTCCAAGATGAGTTCGTTCCCTATTTAGCGATATTAGACCAATGTTAAATGTCACGTAAGAGGTCTGAATGTCCATGTAGAAGCCTGCTGTCCGTTCATGCAGTATCTCCAGCTAACTGCAGCCTCTGTACTTCAACAGAGAAAAATAATACGAGGTGAATTTCTCTGTTTGTCCGGAGATCCCTTGTTAATTAAAATAACATAGCTACAACTTCTGCTTTGCAATAGCTAGGCATAGCGGTACTACGATTGTGTAATTTGCAGAAAGTGTACGGAACTGAGGTATTGAGATGAAACTTCAAAGTACTGAATGTTTGCTCTTCTACCACACACCGGAATATTCTGCTCCGTGAGGGCTCTCACTTTTCTTGCCAAGCAAGTTGTTCCTCCAGTAAATAACAACTGCAGCTGAACCCTAGCTGTGTTAAATGATTATCACGTAAAAAACTTCTCCTCACTGCGAAAATCACTCCAGCAGACATTAGAAGTAAAGTTTGTACTGATGTGAAATATACAACGTGCCTGAAAACCAGAAAGTATCCCATGCATAGAGATATTGGCTACGTGTGACCCCACCTGTCAAGGAGCTTTATGAAGAATTCTGAACACGAATCATGGCTGGAATTGCAGTGAGTTAATAAAGGGCTAAAACCAAACAGAAAGCCTGCAAATATCCAAAGAAAAAATCATCATAGTAAATGACGAAACCGTACAGCAATGCAGTCACTTCTGCTACCTAGGAAGCATTGTCAGGCAAAACAGTAGGTGCACCATGGGAACTGCCCCCATTAAACAGGCCTCCAGTAATAAGAAACAGCTTTTGACAAGCAGGTATATAAATATTGAAACTAGTAAATATTTCGTCAAAATATTTGTCTGGAGTGCTTTGTTGTGTGGCTGTGATACATGGGTCCTAATAAAACAGGACGTCCAACGCCTGCAAGCAGTGGAAATGTGGGATGCGGAACACTGTTCTAGAAATCAGCTGGAGAACTAGTGGTTTCTCAAGGAAGTAGGTCAAATAAGGGAACTGATCACAATCATGGAAAAGGGAAAACAAAGTTCATTGGCCACACGGTACGTCGCAACGTATTCTTGACCATCGCATAGGAAGGAAAAGCTTCAGGGAAGGAATCAAGAAGAATACTGCAGAAGGATAATTTGGATTCCGTGAGGTAACTTAAACAGCACACTAACTAGAAATGCTCAGCAGAGAAGAGAGACAAACATGGTTGCAAAGTGAACGCCTATCCATGAGAATAATAAATAATAATATGATGATGATTGTGGCACACCAATAGATATACAGGGTGTCTCAAAATAATGTATACACTCTTTGAAACTGAACATCTTTTTAATGAAATTTTAGTGGTGTTAGGTGACTAATGGTCCGGCTTAAGGTGGTAAATGTTCAAACTATTGTCCGTCCATGGCAATACACCGTCGACAACGACTTACGACTGAGCAACATGCTAACTTTATTGTTTCCAACGGAATAGCACCAGAAGATTGCTCAATTTGCTCTCTAAGATCATCCAGTGTGTGTAGTCTCGGAGCTTGAACTGTGTTCTTGAGAGTAGCCCACAGAAGGAAGTCTAGATGAGTT
The DNA here is from genome assembly GCF_023864275.1 of Schistocerca cancellata. Taxonomy (NCBI): domain Eukaryota; kingdom Metazoa; phylum Arthropoda; class Insecta; order Orthoptera; family Acrididae; genus Schistocerca; species Schistocerca cancellata. Next base: position 95,571,810 of record NC_064631.1, on the reverse strand, counting down.
AAATCTGGAGATCGAGCGGGATACTCCACACTCCCTCTTCGTCCTATCCATCTGGCAGGGAATGTACGATTGAGAAATGCCCTCACATCCAAGTGATTGTGAGGTGGTGCCCCATCCTGTTGAAAGTAGTAATCTTCATTTCCAAACACAACGCTAAGACCAAGAGTTATCATTTCCAACATTTCCAAGTACTAGTGGTCCGTGACAGTGTTGACAAAGAAGTACGGCCTGATTAACCCTCTAGATGACAGACCACACGAAACTGTTCCTCGTAGTACATTAACATTCCTTTGCTCGGCTACTTATGGATTTTCCCTATCCCAGTACACGCTACTATGTTGGTTAATTGTTCCAAGTTTAAACGTCGCTTTATCTGACCAAAGAATTCGATCTTGGAAATTTTTCTCTTCTGTTAATGAACCACTCACAAAATTCACTTCGCCCATCCGGATCATCCCCGTTAAGAGAATGGAGAAGTCTTGGAATATAAGGCTTAAAGTTCTGTGAACGCAAAATTCTATGAACACTGCTTCTGTATATCCCAGTCTCACGAGGGCATTGCCTCACAGATTTCTACGGGGATCGTGTGTATGCCTGGATTACTGCATCAACAGTCTCATTGTCTGTTGAACTTCTCTATCGTCCGGTATGTCCCTTCTTCACATCGTTCACCGTTCCTTCGACTTCAATCTTATCTCTGATTCTTGTAATTGTTACTCTGTCCGCCCCAGTAGCTGAGTGGTCAGCGTGACGGAGTGCCGTCCTCCGGGCCCGGGTTCGATTCCCGGCTGGGTCGGAGATTTTCTCCGCTCAGGGACTGGGTGTTGTGTTGTGTTCATCATCATTTCATCCCCATCCGGCGTGCAGGTCGCCCAATGTGGCGCCGAATGTAATAAGACCTGCGCCAAGGCGGCCGGACCTGCCCCGCGAGGGGCCTCCCGGCCAATGACGCCAAAACGCTCATTTCAATTGTTACTCTTGTCGGTGGTGATGTTCCAAATTCAACTCTCCAATGTCGGCGTACCGCACTCACATTCTCTGTTTTCCAGTAACACTTTAGCACCCATTTCCGTTGCTCGAACATATTTGCTGGTAATCCTGAAACAAAAAAAAATGCATTGTTATGTTTTCCACCGCCTTCTAAATTATTACCTATAAAAACTGTATTTCCGTCTCCGTTAATTAAAGAGAGATTCTGTTCCAAACAGTGTATACATTATTTTCGGACACCCTGTAGATCTCTTGTATGAACAAGGAACAATCAACCAATCTATATTTTAATATGTCTTAAAAATCTAGTGCAATGTAGAACGGTGGACCTACTGACAGCTTCGGGGCAAGGCAGCATCAATCACAATAGACTAATTAAACTCTTGTTCCAGTTTTTCATAGTTCTTAGCTTAAAATTTGAAGTTTTGTTAAATTAACCGTAGCTGTTTCATATTATTTATAAAGTACAGTAATTAAAGTTACAGTTGGTAAGTACTAGCAATAAAAGAAAAAATTAACTGTTCAGATTGACTTCAAATTTGAACAGAAAATCATCGCAGAAGGGGAAACGTTACTGAAACAAAAAAAGAAACGAAATTTTTACCACTAGATGGCACTGTAAGCGTCGTAATATGCTAAATAAAAGTCGCTGTTGTTCCTCAGTTTGCGTCTGAGAACCTCGGCATGACTTTCTCAGTAAGGTATAACACTTCCGTCCTCTACTGCTATACCATAACCTCGAAGCTGGAGGCAGTTTCCAAAGCAGAATTATTTTGTTAGAGTAATCATGGTATAAAGTAACAGAGCAGTGTTACTCTCTGAGAGGAATTTTGTTATGTTGACCGTGTTGTACCTAACGGAAGTGCCTTATCGGAAGTGAAAGTCAGAATTACGTAAACATTTAAACAGTATCAAATAATATTTTACTTAGCTATACTGTTTAAAGAGTAAAGAAAACGGTCGCCAGCGTAATTAGGCAAGAGAATGATTAACATTCTTGTTTAAAAAATTAGGTATGAATAACTTTAACGGATAACACAACCTATATTTTACCACAAGGAAGTTCAATGAACTCTGACACATGCATATGTTAAGGTTAAGGTTGGAACTAACAGCTAGAGCAGCAAAACAAAATAACGAAACACACTATTACTTTCAGTGCTTATTCAAACTGAATGGTCTTTATAACGTTATTATTACTATTCACTGCAGAATCATTAATTGGACATAGGTTCAGTATTATTGTTCTAATATTTTCCTAGCTGACATAAAATTATAAATGCAGTTCACTGCATTTTTATGAACTGGTCACAGGTTAAATATCTCTCAACTAAATACTATTCTATTTAGAATGAAAGTTTAATTGAATTCACTAACAGGTTACTTCTCACTGTCTTTTGAATATAGAAATTATGGTTTTCATAAATAGTGGTCTTACCGTTACTAGCATTAGCACAATAGACAAACTGTGGATCCAGTTATACTTTTAATATGCACTTCCAATACACAAGAGAGACAAACACTTAGCAATCATGAACATATAATTTTCTACTATTGCAGTTTTCCACTTTTACTACAGTGAAACACAATGTTGACAAAATTGCAAGAAACTGGCTCACCTTTTAAAATTTACTACAGGCAGCAATGTGATCATTTACTAAGCAAAACTTTATAAGCCTCAGTTTTATGAACTTTGTAAGGTTGTTATGTGTAATGTTGTTACATTAATTTATTCTGAAAGCGGTGCTGATATTCAAGACAATAAAAGCGGGTTAAAAGTTGTGAGCTATCTGGGGAAGTTAACCTTGTATGACTGAGCAACTGTTTCACGAGGTATCCAGTCTAAATTCCCAACCAGACTAACATTAATTATAATCTTTAGTACTCATCTTACGATAACCGGTGATATATATATGAAAAGACAATTTAAATAAAAAGAAATAAATCAGTTTATATTTGGACATTTATTTTAACATTGATCATTTTGCGGTTAAAATTTCAGCATATTAAACTTGATTCATAACTAAACTGGTGCCTTATTTAGGATTGTGAAAATGTGAGTTTGTAATCTTACGGAACACATCAAATAGGGAGCCAAGATTGGGAGACTACATACAACACTGCATTCATAAAATAACACACGAAGAACGTTGAAACATATCCAAGAGGAAATTAACCACAACCAACCTATTCAATTTTCACCCAAAGAAGTTACGTTCGTAGCGCAATCCTGTCCGTCATGAAATTACCACACACTGGTATACTAAATTCATACTAACTCTCTGTGAAATCTTCCCGAAAAGAATAGCTGAGGGCTACTTTGATGCTTACACCACATGCTTCACGTGGTCACAAAGAGTGTAGCTCCACAATAATTTTGATAATTAAAATAAATTACATCGAAACGCAATTTACAAATGAAAAACCTCGAACTGGTTACTATCGTCTTACTGTTAGCCTGATGGGTCAAACAATTATATAAGCATGTGGTACTGGTCTCACAAAGTACACCCCACGTGGGTTGAACATAAAGAAAAGTTGCTATATTGAAAAATATTGTCAAGACGAGACGTTGTAATCTCACGCACATTCGCATTTAAGATTGATGAGGTTACAGTTACTGATCAACACGTGGTTCCACTTTACTCACAAAGTAGTGACAAAGCAACTACCGGAAGATATTCTGAACTTCACAATCGAATTACACTGTGTTGCAGTTTAAGATAACATTAGATATTTTAGAGCTAAACCTGAAATAAAGGTGATTAAATTTTCAGTTAGGCTGAACTTAAGAAATCCATTGCCCTACAGACTTAGCAGACACGCGCTTAGCCGGATATCTTACCACTTCAGACGCTCGCCGCGGACAGACTGCCGTGGGTCCCTCCTGACGGGTGCCTCACAAATACAAACGGAAGTGACCAGAGAGGCAGCTTTCTATACCAACATGACAAGGGACGGACAGGACCATACTAAGAATAGAAACCTCTTTGCTTCTAGAAAGTGTAGCTACCTGTTCCGACGTTGGTCCTACTGTTCTCTAGCAGACAGGCTTGTCTGCTACCGTCAAGCATGCAACTAGAATTACATTTGCTCATTCATTCTTTCACACAGAAGGGAAGGGGGATGACAGTATCTTATCATATACAGTATATAAAAGAAAGTGGATGTAGGTTTCGTATGAGACTGTGTGACATGAATTACATATAAGCTGTGTTTTAAAGTGTAGTAGTGTGACAGATCGTTCTTGTTTATGTGTAAAAGTAACACGTTTCACTGCTCAGTCTCCTCCCAGATAGTCAGAAACACCACAGTAAATTTAGAAGAGGAATTTATGCCGTAAATGACAACAGATTTAAGAAATTAACATGAAAGGAATCCAACAGAGACCTTTCAACTTTTAATCTTTAAAAGAAACAGCAAATTGTCTTTATTACCACTGGCTTCTACTTGCAAGTAAATGAGTAAATAGGTGACTTTGTAACTCCACAAAACTATAAATTGGACTATTTACATCACTGGGAGGCTTTCACAAAACTACATTTACTACCTCCCATGATATCATGAAATCCACAGTAAACCTGAATACTCTCATATTACCAAAGATCAAACAACATCATTTAATGTTTTGAGGCTTTCATTTTTTCCACAAACTAGGACACTCGGTAACCATAGGTCAAATGGAGAGGAACCTGAGAGGTAATAGGGAAAATATCAAGGTAGGTCCATGAATTCAGTTATAAGTTACCTTATATTTGTGCACACAAAAACATCCAATAAGCTGATCCTTCATTGTACATTATTATAGCATTCCGATACAGTGATTGCGCAATGTGGTGACAACTGCATGTTGGTAGGTGGATTTGCAGGCAGAATTGCTGGACTCTGTCCCTTCTTAGTGGCGATGATGGATACCAATTCCAGAATCGTTCCAGATATTTATCCATCCATCCGAGGCACTGGAATGTGCAGAAAAAGCCTGTCTCGGAACCAGCGCAATATACAACTTTTACATGTCAGTGCACAGTTTGGTAGCTCATCCCCGACTGACTCTCAGTTCCACCTTTTCTACTTAGGCCAACCACAATTTGCGCGCGCTACACAGTTCCGTTCCCGAGGGGAACCACAACAACTTTTACATACAGAATAACTAAGAACCCTAAGTGAGGATCAGCTGTTTACATAACAGCAAACAAACATTTTAAATAAAACAGAACATTTGCACATATTAGTATTTCTACAAAAAAATTATTCACCCAAATTCCAAATGTATACAGTAAGTTTTGTCTCCCTCCAATTAAGACAAAGAATTTCAATGACAGATATACTACATTGCATACAATCAAATCACGACATAAAAGTTTTAAAGAAAGAAAGGAGTATACAATTTTATGTTATCGATTCTAACACATTTACAGAAGCTCAACAATGTAACATTAAATGAAACAAAATCAAAATAAATCCGTACAGCATTAGAGCTATGGTGTTACAAAGGGACCGCGCACTGATGGAAGGGCTCTGTTACAAGAACGGGGACTGCGCGCCAGTAGCTGTGCAGCAGTTCCGGACACTCAAGGATGTGAGAAAAGGTATTTGTCCGATGTTTGCCAACGGTTTAGAGAAAATGATAACAGAATTCGGTAAAAGGGATTCTTTTGAAGCGTAGTGTGACAGAGAGAGAAAAAACAATTTATCCGAAGCTGTGGCCACGGCATTGCAGGAGAGGTCGCGTGGCGGTGTGCAAACATGCCGTGAACGACGAACAGCTCCAACTCTGCACAGGTCTGTGAGCACAGAGCACAAAATTCTATGAATACCCGTGACAGAAGTTGCTTTATGCTGACTTTCTAGTAAAACAAACGTTTGCTCTATAATTTCTTGCTCGCATGGAAGTGGGTAATGATTGTCTATGGAAGATTCTGTGGACAGACGAGACGTATTTCCATCTCCATGGGCAAGCAATACACATAACTGCAGAACATGAGCAACGGAAAACCCTCGCACACGTCAACCGGTAACGCCTCATTCTGCAAAGATAAATCTGTGGTGCGGCTGCATTGTTTGCGTAGGGCCGTGTTTTTACGAGATGAATCCTGTGGATACTGTGGCCTGTACTGTTACTGGTAAGCGCTAAGAGACTCTTTTGGGTACCAACGTCCTTCCATCCGTTCAACAGCGTCGACGTTAGGGTAGGATCATTTTTATGCAAGTGGCGCTCCTCTGCACTCTGCACAGCCAGTGAAGCAGCTATTGCAGAGGAATTTTGTAAAGGCTAAATTTATTGACAGCCTGGCCGTCCAGATCATCTAACGTAAAACCGTGTCACTTCTGGATATGATGTTACCTAAAAGATACTGTGTCCTATGCTCCGATTACAAACATATCTGAATTGAAGATACACATTGTCCAATGCATGGAAACATTCCGATTTTGTAGAACATGCTGTTTCGCGATTTCAACAAGTGTCATAAAACGGTGGACAGCATACTCAACATGACTTACGCCAGACTCGCCACAGTTAAAAAATCGATTTTTCCCGTGCTGGCAGAAGCTGTCGCCAGCACAAGGGTCGGCAAAGAGGTTGCGAGAAGATCGATATTAGGCGCTGTAGCAAGAGCACCTATCAGAAGAGTGGTCAAAGACAAAGTCGCAAACAACCTGCCGCCAACGCTCTCTTGACCACAAGAATTTAGATCGCTGCCACGGACTGGAGGCTGCAGTCAGTCACCGTCTGAGTCAGTCACCGTCTGAGTCAGTCACCGTCTGAGTCAGTCACCGCCTGAGTCAGTCACCGCCTGAGTCAGTCACCGCCTGAGTCAGTCACCGCCTGAGTCAGTCACCGCCTGAGTCAGTCACCGCCTGAGTCAGTCACCGCCTGAGTCAGTCACCGCCTGAGTCAGTCACCGCCTGAGTCAGTCACCGCCTGAGTCAGTCACCGCCTGAGTCAGTCACCGCCTGAGTCAGTCACCGCCTGAGTCAGTCACCGCCTGAGTCAGTCACCGCCTGAGTCAGTCACCGCCTGAGTCAGTCACCGCCTGAGTCAGTCACCGCCTGAGTCAGCCACCGCCTGAGTCAGCCACCGCCTGAGTCAGCCACCGCCTGAGTCAGCCACCGCCTGAGTCAGCCACCGTCTGAGTCAGCCACCGTCTGAGTCAGCCACCGTCTGAGTCAGCCACCGTCTGAGTCAGCCACCGTCTGAGTCAGCCACCGTCTGAGTCAGCCACCGTCTGAGTCAGCCACCGTCTGAGTCAGCCACCGTCTGAGTCAGCCACCGTCTGAGTCAGCCACCGTCTGAGTCAGCCACCGTCTGAGTCAGCCACCGTCTGAGTCAGCCACCGTCTGAGTCAGCCACCGTCTGAGTCAGCCACCGTCTGAGTCAGCCACCGTCTGAGTCAGCCACCGTCTGAGTCAGCCACCGTCTGAGTCAGTCACCGTCTGAGTCAGTCACTGTCTGAGTCAGTGGGACTTCTACTTCACCAGCAGTGAGGTTGACATGGACTATTCGCAAGGGCTTTTACCACAACACATGGATTAGCTTAAGATGAGTAGCTTTCTGTTCTGGTAATAAAGAACCGTGTTTATACCTGTGTGCAGTTGTGTTAGAGAAAGAGGATACTGGCCACCAAACAACATCCTCTCTCTTGCTTCCCCTGGCACAAGATTCAACAGTGGTAATCATGATACAACAATTCCCATGTGATTAGGTACGTCCTTGCCGTGGTGAATGGTCTTAACTAGCCAAGAGTGCACTGCTGTTGAATGCCATTCTTGGGCGGCGGTGTTCCTCGTGCAGTTCGGTTGTGTTAATGTGCAGGTGGCACAATAGCCATCGCATTGCCATTCATCTGTCATTCGTAGCCGAACCCACTTGCATTTCGATGCTTAGAGCGCCATCTAGTGAGGATAATTTTTTGTTTCCATAACGTTTCCCCCTTTTTCGATAATGTTCCGTTCAAATTTAATGTCATTCTCAGTCGCTATCCTCATTTACAGTGTTTTGAAACTGGAACTTAAATTATAATCACCATCTGTGTTCCTTCTGACACTAAATAAAGTAAACTAGTTCATTTTCGGCCGCTTTGGAAACAGAGTGGCAGTTTGGAATGGAGAACAATAAGTAACAATACTGGAATGGCCACGTTGAAGGAACCACTTTAAGAGATATTACGAGATCGACAAACGCCGCGTGAATACGAGTACTACTTTCCCCTATACGATCACATTGTCTTAATCGCTGGATCGGTCGGATGGCATGTGGTCACCAAGTTGGTCCGATAATTTCCGTGCTCACTTTTCGGCGTTGCAGTTTCCCAAAGCGGCAGTACGTTCCATGTCCCAGCGAGTTTTTTGGTGCTGATATCGTGGTGGCTACAAATTCCGTAATCCCGCGCTCGTTTCGCAGTACTGGGTTCATCGCACCGGCGTTGCCGTCGGCGTATATATCGGTACGCGTTGCGTGCATAACTTGGATGTGGGGCAAGTACTGGACCGCCTCGACACTCCATGTTTAATCCATCGCATCGGTAATTGGAAGGCTGGTGCGGTAATTCATCCGCTGCGGAGGCTAACCTAAATATTTGACCACGGAAGCGGCAATCCGGCATGCGCTCCGCTGCAGGTCACCGAGCTGCGGCCGCCGAGTCGGTTTCAATCAGACCTCCATCACCCGCCGCTGTATGAAGCATACGCGCGGTTCTGTAAACACTTCCTGTACACTCTGCAGCTCTTGTTTACATCGTTGCACTCGTGCACTCTAGTGGATAAATCACAGGGAAAAAAGTGTTTTACTTTATCTTCACAGGTCGGCAGTTGTTGGAAACGCGGTTTTTATAATGCTCTACTATAATATAAGGTGCGTGTGAAAAGTTCGATAAATCGTAGCATGAAAAAGAAAGAGACGAAAAGAGAAGAGACTACTGTGGCAGAGCCAGTCAACAAGAACGAACTTTAATTAAATTTTGATACAAATGCGTTGGGTGCTTCTACTCCTCCCGTAAATATCAATCGTCTAGCGTAGTTGGAGAAAAATTTATAGTAGCTCTGAAATGTGGAGTTTCAGTCGAGACTGAATTGTTCTGTCGGTAAAAGATTTATCAATGAAACATGAAAGCCCGTCTCAAGCCGCGACTTAGTACACAATTTTAGCCTGTTAGGATGTTTTGAAAGAAAATATGTGTTGTACATTTATTTTGAAGGAACACTTCGACGGCTATGCACTTGTACTCGCCACAGATGAAAGATGATGCCAGAATTAACCTGACATAGATGTGGTTCCTGAAGAGGGGCAGTAGCCTTTTCAGTAGTTGCAGGGGCAACAGTCTGGATGATTGACCGATCAGACCTTGTAACACTCACCAAAACGGCCTTGCTGTGCTGGTATTACGAAGGGCTGAAAGCAAGGGGAAACTACAGCCGTAATTTTCCCGAGGGCATGCAACTTTACTATATGCTTAAATGATTGCGTCCTCTTGGATAAAATATTCCGGAGGTGAAACAGTCCCCCATTCGGATCTCCGGGAGGGGACTACTCAGGAGGACGTTGTTATCAGGAGAAAATGAACATCAACAAAAGCAAAACGAGGATTATGGAATGTAGTTGAATTAAATCGGGCGAAGCTGAGGGCATTAGGTAAGGAAATGAGACGCTTAAAGTAGTAAGCGAGTTTTGCTATTTGGGGAGCAAAATAACTGGTGATGGTCGAAGTAGAGAGGATATAAAATGTAGACTGGTAATGGCAACGAAAGCGTTTCTGAAGAAGAGAAATTTGTTAACATCGAGTATAGATTTAAGTGTCAGGAAGTCCCTTCTGAAAGTATTTGTATCGGGTGTGGCCGTGTATGGAAGTGAAATGCCGGCCGGAGTGGCCGTGCGGCTCTAGGCGCTACAGTCTGGAACCACGCGACCGCTACGGTCGCAGGTTCGAATCCTGTCTCGGGCATGGATGCGTGTGATGTCCTTAGTTAGGTTTAAGTAGTTCCAAGTTCTAGGGGACTGATGACCTCAGAAGTTAAGTCCCATATTGCTCAAAGCCATTTGAACCATTTTTTTTTTTTGGAAGTGAAACGTGGCCGATAAATAGTTTAGACAAAAAGAGAATAGAAGCTTTTGAAATGTGGTGCTACGGAAGAATGCTGAAGATTAGATCGATAGATCACATAACTCCATGATGAGGTATTGCCTAGAATTGGGGAGAAGAGAAATTTGTGGCACAACTTGACTAGAAGAAGGGATCGGTTGGTAGGACATATTCTTAGGCGTCAAGGGATCACCAATTTAGTATTGGAGGGCAGCGCGGAGGGTGAAAATCGTATAGGGAGACCAAGAGATGAGTACACTAAGCAGATTCAGAAGGATGTAGGTTGCAGTAGGTATTAGGAGATGAAGAAGCTTGCACAGGATAGAGTAGTATGGAGTGCTGCATCAAACCAGTCTCTGGACTGAAGACCACGACAACAGGTGAACAAAGCTGTAATGCTATGAGATATTTATATGGAAATGAGAGAGAGTCTCATAAAAGTCGAGTGGCCACGCGGTTTGATTGCGCAGCCCCTCCCGCCGGAAGTTCGAGCCCTCCCTCGGGAATAGGTGTGATGATGATGATGTTTGGTTTGTGGGGCGCTCAACTGCGTGGTTATCAGCGCCCGTACAATTACCCAATCTTGGCTCAGTCCAATTTCGCCACTTTTCTGGATGATGATGAAATGATGAGGACAACACAAACACCCAGTCATCTCGAGGCAGGTGAAAATCCCTGACCCCGCCGGGAATCGAACCCGGGACCCCGTGCTCGGGAAGCGAGAACGCTACCGCGAGACCACGAGCGGCGGACCATGGGAATAGGTGTGTGTTGTTCTTACCATTAGTTAGTTTAAGCAGTGTGTAAGTCCAGTGATCGATGACCTCAGCAGTTTGGTCCGCAAGGAATTCACACATATTTGAACTTTTTTTTTTTTCATGAAAGCGTGCATCTGAAACACAGCATTGTTGGTGCATAAGTCTGCATCGTTTTTCCGTAAGTATTAAACAAAACAGAGACACATAACAGATATTTTAGTCACCAATAATATATTTGCCACCTCTATTTGCAAGAGTCTGCCAACGATTGAATAACTCTTTCATTCCACGGCTATAGAAATCACGTGGTTTGACTCGTCGAGTCATGTTCGGACCGCTTTTTCATCCGGAACGTAAGCTCCTTGAAGGTTGCTCGACAGAGAGTTGAAGAGGTGAATGCATGAGGGAGCAAGGTTGTGTGTATAAGTTGATTGCGGAATGACTTCCAAAGCCAACTCCTGTATAGTATTTTCTGTTCAAGATGGTTCAAATTGCTCTAAGCACTATGGGACTCAACATCTGAGGTCATCAGTCCCATAAACTGAGAACTACTTAAACCTAACAAACCTAAGGAAATCACACACATACATGCCCGGGGCAGGATTCGAACCTGCGACCGTAGCAGGCGCGCGGGTATTTTTTGTCCGTCTAGCAGAATGCAAGCAGGCGTTATCTTGGAGTAGCATCGCTTCACGCAGTCTTCCTGATCGTTGTTCTTGAACTGCGTCTGCAAGACGTCTTAGTTGTTGACAACAAAAGTCAGCAGTGATGCACCTCGGGGAAGCAATTCGTAGTACACCAGACGACCGCTGTTCCACCAGACGCGTATCATCATCTCGTGTGGACGCGCGCACTCTTTTGTACAAGGAGTTGCCACTTTGTTTGCGCTCAACCACTGCTTTCTTTTCCTCATGTTAGCATAAATACACTCCTGGAAATTGAAATAAGAACACCGTGAATTCATTGTCCCAGGAAGGGGAAATTTTATTGACACATTCCTGGGGTCAGATACATCACATGATCACACTGACAGAACCACAGGCACATAGACACAGGCAACAGAGCATGCACAATGTCGGCACTAGTACAGTGTATATCCACCTTTCGCAGCAATGCAGGCTGCTGTTCTCCCATGGAGACGATCGTAGAGATGCTGGAGTAGTCCTGTGGAACGGCTTGCCATGCCATTTCCACCTGGCGCCTCACTTGGACCAGCGTTCGTGCTGGACGTGCAGACCGCGTGAGACGACGCTTCATCCAGTCCCAAACATGCTCAATGGGGGACAGATCCGGAGATCTTGCTGGCCAGGGTAGTTGACTTACACCTTCTAGAGCACGTTGGGGGGCACAGGATACATGCGGACGTGCATTGTCCTGTTGGAACAGCAAGTTCCCTTGCCGGTCTAGGAATGGTAGAACGATGGGTTCGATGACGGTTTGGATGTACCGTGCACTATTCAGTGTCCCCTCGACGATCACCAGTGGTGTACGGCCAGTGTAGGAGATCGCTCCCCACACCATGATGCCGGATGTTGGCCCTGTGTGCCTCGGTCGTACGCAGTCCTGATTGTGGCGCTCACCTGCACGGCGCCAAACACGCATACGACTATCATTGGCACCAAGGCAGAAGCGACTCTCATCGCTGAAGACGACACGTCTCCATTCGTCCCTCCATTCACGCCTGTCGCGACACCACTGGAGGCGGGCTGCACGATGTTGGGGCGTGAGCGGAAGACGGCCTAACGGTGTGCGGGACCGTAGCCCAGCTTCATGGAGACGGTTGCGAATGGTCCTCGCCGGTACCCCAGGAGCAACAGTGTCCTAATTTGCTGGGAGGTGGCGGTGCGGTCCCCTACGGCACTGCGTAGGATCCTACGGTCTTGGCGTGCATCCGTGCGTCGCTGCGGTCCGGTCCCAGGTCGACGGGCACGTGCGCCTTCCGCCGACCACTGGCGACAACATCGATGTACTGTGGAGACCTCACGCCCCACGTGTTGAGCAATTCGGCGGTACGTCCACCCGGCCTCCCGCATGCCCACTATACGCCCTCGCTCAAAGTCCGTCAACTGCACATACGGTTCACGTCCACGCTGTCGCGGCATGCTACCAGTGTTAAAGACTGCGATGGAGCTCCGTATGTCACGGCAAACTGGCTGACACTGACGGCGGCGGTGCACAAATGCTGCGCAGCTAGCGCCATTCGACGGCCAACACCGCGGTTCCTGGTGTGTCCGCTGTGCCGTGCGTGTGATCATTGCTTGTACAGCCCTCTCGCAGTGTCCGGAGCAAGTATGGTGGGTCTGACACACCGGTGTCAATGTGTTCTTTTTTCCATTTCCAGGAGTGTACATCATTCCTCGTCACCAGGATCGATAAGGGATATGAATGGTCGGAGCTGTTCAGAGACCAACTGATGGCAAACAAGCAGCGATGCACATACGAGGGTTGTTTTTTAAGTAAGGGCCGTTCCCGCGTATAGTCCCGTAGTTCGCGCGGACGCCGCAACAAGCCACCGCGCCACTTGCCGGCATCCTTCCCGTTCACACTGATGCAAGTTGCAGCTCTGTAGCTGACGTGTATGCATCGCTGTGCTACTTTATAATGTTTACGATTATTGAATCGCCCGCCGCGTGTGAGATACGGTCAGTGATACGTTTTTTGACCGCGAGAAACCTATCAGCTGCAGAAATTCATCGTCAGTTAACAGAAGTTTATGGCTTGAATGCAATGAGTGAAGGCAAAGTGCGTCAGTGGGTTAGAGAGTTTAAAAATGGCCGTCAAAACGTCCATGACGAAAAATGCTCAGGCCGGCCCTCTGTGATCACTGATGATTTGGTGGCTGCAGTCGAAACAAAGATTCGTGAGGACAGAAGATTCACAATTTCCACTCTTTCTTTGGAATTTCCACAAGTTTCAAGATCGATTTTGTACAAAATTGTGTCTGTAAACCTAAACTTTAAGAAACTGTGTTCTCGGTGGGTACCCAGACTCCTCACAGAGAACCACAAAGGGAAGAGATTTGCCACTTCAATGGACTTTTTGATTCGTTACGAGGAAGAAGGGGATGACATGAATCAAATAGTCACTGGAGATGAAACATGGGTATTCCATATCACACCCGAAAGCAAGCGACAATCGATGGAATGGCGACACACAACCTCACCCGTCAAGGTCAAAGCCAAACAGACGCTGTCAAAGCGCAAGATTATGGCAACTGTGTTCTGGGACCGGCGCGGTGTTTCGCTAGTGGACTTAATGCCACCAGGAACGACAGTCAACTCAGATGCCTACCGTGCAACTCTAAAGAAGCTCCGCAGAGCAATTCAAAACAAAAGGCGCGGCATGCTGACAAAAGGAGTTTTGCTCCTGCACGCTAACGCTAGGCCTCACACTTCTCAAAAGACTCGGGATTTGATTGATTCTTTTGGCTGGGAAGTTTTGGACCATGCACCATGCAACCCCGACCTTGCTCCTAGCGATTTTCACCTTTTCCGGTACCTGAAACACCATCTTGGCGGGCAGCGCTTCAATGGTGGTGGTGGGTAGTGTTTAACGTCCCGTCGACAACGAGGTCATTAGAGACGGAGCGCAAGCTCAGGTTAGGGAAGGACTGGGAAGGAAATCGGCCGTGCCCTTTCAAAGGAACCATCCCGGCATTTGCCTGAGACGATTTAGGGAAATCACGGAAAACCTAAATCAGGATGGCCGGAGACGGGATCGAACCGTCGTCCTCCCGAATGCGAGGCGCTTCAATGACGACGATGAAGTGAAAGCGGCCGTGAACTCTTGGCTGTCGGAGCAGGCGGCCGAATTGTTTGAAGAGGGAATTAAAAATTTAGTTGTACGGTATGACAAGTGATTAAATAAACAAGGCAACTATGTAGAAAAATAGGTAAAAGTGTGTAGAATCAGAAAATAAAAGTTTTTTTACAAAATTATTTGTATCTTTTTGAAAATAAAAACGGCCCTTACTTAAAAAACAACCCTCGTAATACAACCTACTGATTTTTGTGATTTTGGTTTAGAGCATGATGTATCCTTAAACCAGATTTTTCAACCTACCCGATAGCATGCAAATGTCGTAAGATTGTGGAATGATCACAGTTTCATCACAGGGAACCCGGGGTCGGAGAAGCCAGCTTAAGGAAATACAGAAGTAAGCTTGTGTACGGCTTTGTTTTCAACCTTATTTAGAACTAAAATATGTATAAGTTTACAAGTGTTGTCTATTTTCATGTGCATTTCTTATTTCCTGCAAGGAAACAATGAGGATGAGCCTGGGCCGAAACTGTAGGCGACAATGTCATCGGGCTGTATTCCTACCGGCCACCTGTACTTGCAAGTTTTTCCAAAACGTGCTACCTGCGTTGTTGAAGAACGTACCCTTGGCTGTGCGTGAGAGTATGTGGATACAACATACGGTGCACCGCCTCGCATCAGTGCGGATGTCCGCAACCACCTCAGAGCTGTATTTCCTGGTAGTTGGACTGGAAGGGGAGGTCCTATTCCATAGCCTGCGAGATCGCGTGACCTGAATTCTCTTGGTTATTTCCAATGGGGATATCTAAAGTCACTTGTGTATGGGACCCCAGTGGACACGGAGATGGAATTAGTAGGCAGAATCGTAGCTGCGTGTGCTGTGATTTGAAACACACCAGGGATGTTGATCAGGGCGCATCAGAATCTTGTTCGCCGGTGTCATGCTTGCATTGAGGTCGATGGCAGTCAGTTTCAGCACGTTGTGTAAGATACAGTATAAACGGTACGTTCACTGTGTGGGTGGTAGTATTTGCAGTTAACTGTAACTAATAGAAGTAATAAAGTACACAGTGATTTTATTATATTCCTGTTATCTCCTTAAGCTGGCTTCTCGGACCCCAGGTTCCCTGTCTCAGATTTTTCAGTAGAAGATCCATTGAGTCCTGTTAAACTTTTGCACGATCTTATGGAAACGCAACGACATGTAGGAAAGAGACCAGTGCGGCATTCGTGTCTTTCCGTCGTCCATACGATAAGTGCGGAAACGTGAACTGTTACTGTATTACCTAACACGTCCAAACAGGATCAACGTGCTGTCAGTCTTTTCTCGTCTCCCGAAGATCAAACACCGGTAAACATCAATAGGAGAATGAAGAATACGTATGGAGTGGCAAATCTATCGAAAACTGCTGACAAGTGTTAATGCTGCTTCATGATAACGCACGTACCCACAGCGAAAACGTTTCAGCGTAGAAGTTACGCCAACTGAGATGGGAGACATTCGAGCAACCGTCCTGATCTCCTCTCGCCCCTTTAAAAAAGTATTGAAGGTTCGACGATTACCGTCGGACGAGAATATGCAGCAGGCAGTTACGGACTCCTTCACGCAGTAGGACACGGTGTTTTACCACACGGGTATTTTCAATCTGGTACTTTATAATTACGAAGGCTATTGGTAAACCTAAACACTTCATTTAAAACGAAAACGTTTGTGGCGTCATAAACGTACCATAAATACAGTTGTGTCGGTAACTTTCATTATACGCAGCTTCCTGTAGCTGATATTTCGATTGTGTGTTGTGAGGAGTGTCGTCGAACCGTAGCATTTTATTTGATTCATTTTAAGTGATACAGATAATGATCAGTTGTGAGATCAATTATTTAATTATGAATTTGTCGCCAGTTCACTCCTCTGTGCGTTACAACAACTGCATCGTTAGCGCCACCTTGTTTGAGGGTTTGTAAGCGTTTCAATTTGCGAGAGAAATGTAATACAGGAGACATGAAGAGATAGGGCAACGAGACAAATATTGAGAGAACGAGAACAGAAAACGATTAGGGGGTGGGGAGGGGGTAGGGAGGGGGTGGGGAGGGGGCTGCCGGCAGGGGAAAGCTGTACGTAGAATATCTGGTTTAGTAGACGAAGCAAACAGGGAGACTGAGGGAGAAAGGGGGAGAGAGGTAGCGCCCATGTTGCAATCAGGGGGGGGGTAACATCTGCGAGTCAAGGTCATAAATATGCCAGTTAACTATTACAAATCGACTTGCGTGTTCCAAAATCCCGGCGCTGTTCATTAAATCAGAGCCTGATTCTGACAAATAGCACTCTCCACCAGCCGCCGGGGCGCCAGGTTCATTTTTGCAGCATTTTCCCGATTCTGCCTTCACCTTCCCTCCCATGGTGATTCACTTCGTCGAATTTTGCAGGCCTGTGACTGTTTACGCGGCTGGAACTACGAGTACTACTACGGCTGTACTGGAGATCAGCCTCCCAAAACTGCGTTGTAAACGAATAACAAAATTAATAATTTGACTTCATTACTATTCCCGTGTTACTGTTTGCGGAACTACTTTCAACGAATTCCGAAACACTTAATAAAAAGCGGTGTGTGATATCGTCACAGGCTAATAATTTCTTCATTGGAGGATCAAAGCAAGTGCTTGTGACTAAAAGCTGAACGGGGCAGCTGAAAGCTACAAACACAGTAGGTGGGGAGCGTAATGAGTGTTAAATTGATACCGTAGGCACTGAGTTATAAAATATCCGCATGTGTTATTTCGGCATTCATTCTCAAAGTAACTGTGTCTTGGTATTGTGCGCTATGTTTAATACTGTACGTAGAATAATAATGACGCCATGTATAACTCTAACCATTGGTCAGCAGCGTTCTTTGTCCTTCGACTGTGACTTCATACAGACGGCATGTAACACGGGGGAGTCTTAACAGTAGACATTTTACTTAAAAAAGAACGTGGGGGTGTTTGTTTTACTGTGAAGAATGTGGGTTGGGCAAAACGTTAAAGACTACTGAGTAACTCATATTTGGTGGAAACTGCATAGTATGTAACAAATTATGTATGACTCTATGAAGCAGGAAGTTTAGTTTCAAAATGGTTCCAATGGCTATGAGCACTGTGGGACTTAACATCTGTGGTCATCAGTTCCCTAGAACTTAAGAACTACTTAAATCTAACTAACCTAAGGACACCACACACATCCATGGCCAAGGCAGGATTCGAACCTGCGACCGTAGCGGTCACGCGGCTCCAGACTGAAGCGCCTAGAACCGCACGGCCACACCGGCCGGCGAAGTTTATTTTGACAGATGTAATTTTACCTCTGTTGGTAGTATTTTGGGCATTTAATGTACCCTTCATTAAAAAACTACGACATTTCCCGTTATGACAGAGAATCTATAGTCTCTAACAAATTATGTATGGCTCCCTGAAGCAGGAGGTTTCGTTCGACAGATGTATTCTTATCTCTGATGGTAGTATTTTGGGCATTTAATGTACCCTTCATTAAAAAAGTACGACATTTCTCGTTATGAAAGAGGACATATTACCCGAGTTTTAGCAAGATCATGAGAAACAGAGCTTATTCGATTACGAATAAATATGTCGGAATCTTATTGTGGAACAATCCCATCAGCCTAAAGTGCAAACCAAACTACTCAGTAATTGATTTCTGTTACGACATCATGGGACCACATGAGTCAATTCTGCTCTGCAATTGGCTCAGTTCCGTTAAAATCCAGGAACTGTTATGATAAGAAGAGTTTTTGGACATATTGATAAATAAATAACGCAATACCGTGAAAGGCTATAAGAAACTACGAGAAATTACTACACAGAATTAGAAATGTGCCACAAAAAATTCATATCGGGTGTGCAAATATTGAGCTTACTGCTCACATTTTATTGCTACTGGACCGCTACTGAAAATGGAACAAGACGAAGTATGACTAAATTATCGTACAGTTGTTAGCAAATAACCAAATGCAGGCTCTTTTTCTGTGTGGTGCTTGTGAACTACTTTCCAAGCTAAGTGTCTTGGAAATGTGCGACACTTGACAACTCCCTGCCTTAATGAATTTTAAAGCACCGAATTCCTCTCCTGCTACCGGAATGATACGACCTGGTATTGACATTTACAGTGGAGTAAACCAGCCATAATATGAAACTTAAATAAGATTCGACTAGACTCAATTAAATACGTATATTTCGATACAGACTAGAATTGAATTTATAGTGAAGTTCACAAGACTGAACAAGGTCAAAAAGGCGCTGAAGTGTGTGGTAAAAGTGGCTGGGAACGACATAGTTGTTAGTAGACCAGCAGACAATGCTCAGTTAATCGAGGAAAACCTCATACATAAGTTGTGAAGGACACGTATAAAATGAAGAAATAAAACACGTGATTGAGGGCGAGAGAGAAATATACTGTCTAATGACGGCAGGATAACATGGCAGATTACCTTAGTGTTGGTATGCTGGCCTCAATGGGCCAGATGCGACGTAACTGCGCGTTGTTGTCATCCTAATTCCGGATGATCTAACTGTCACAAC
Source organism: Schistocerca cancellata (assembly GCF_023864275.1). Taxonomy (NCBI): domain Eukaryota; kingdom Metazoa; phylum Arthropoda; class Insecta; order Orthoptera; family Acrididae; genus Schistocerca; species Schistocerca cancellata. The sequence continues at coordinate 95,552,657 of NC_064631.1, read as the reverse complement.
CGGTGAGCAACAAGATCAGTAACTGTTTCTTGGACTAACCTGTAATCTTTACTCGACCTTAAGGTGCCTGTAGCACTCAGTTAAACTGTCTCAACATGGCTCTTATACGGTTGGAGCTAGTGGTTTCAAGACTGACTGTACTAGTCTCTCAAACACATCTTTACGGCGGAAAAATCGGGTTCCAGTAAGACGGTACTGTTGCTGCCGGGGGTTAATCAGAACTCGGGTTTCGAGGAAGAACAGACTATTACGCTGATGGCTATACTTTTGATAACCAACGTAATTGTGCTCATTTTCTCAGTTTCTGGCAGGCTGCTTGGTAACTAACAAGGAAACTCTTGAGTGTGAGGTCACAAAAGGCCAACGATGTTCATAGCATCTGACGCCCCACATATTGTCTACGTTGCAACCACAATATTGGCTGCTAATGGCAACATCTGTTGGTAGTGGTGGTTCGGGGGAGGGGGTGGAGGGTATTGGAGGTACCCAATGGTGAGCACAGCCTGAGGGTACGGACCGTAGTTAAACTCCTCAGTTAGCGAGTAACTCACACCAGCGCTACGGTGCTACTGGTGTTGACAGAAAGCAGAGCAGTGACAACGATAAGAATAGCAAACATTGTATTATACCTACAACAACAGTTGCCATAGTTGAAACTTCGTCAAACATGGAACCCAAGGAATTTCGCATAGTGAGGAAGAAGTGGCAGGTGAAATATTAGCGTTTCTGCTAGATGCGTCAGAAGTATGCGTGGTGTCGCATAAGCTCGACTTTGTGGACAATGTGCATGAGTAGTACAATGATGACGATTTGTGCTTAACCAGTGAAAGAGATATTGAAACAGGTGGTGAGCCATGTAGTTCACCATCCTAGTCGGACAGGGAGCTACAAATACCGACGCCATCAATACTTAGTGAAGGACAATGGAACATTATCCGCAGCATAGTAAAAAGATAATTATGAACAGATTTAGAAGTCCGCAACAATATGACCGTGAAGTGCATAAGAGAAACTATGGATGTTCAAGGGAGGAGAAGGTGCAGTTTTTATAAAACTGGTGTTAGCGCGTTGCAGGGATGCGCGATGCAATTTGCAGGCAATGCACGATAGAAATCTCCTACATTATGCACGTTTAATTGCGTGCGACATTAATTACAGTGATTTCTAGTGAAGCAGTGAATGGTTACATAACTTCAAACAGTACTACAGAATTGGAAGAAGGAAGATAATGAAATTTCAAATCAGCCGTAGTAAGAGTTGAACTTGTGACCTCGCACTCAAGGAGTTCGTTGTAAGCAATGTAAACGCCGTGGCCTCCCGTTTAAGTCACGGCCTAGCTGCATCCTGAGAGTCCTTGTTCAGCCGAAACGAACCCGACGCGTCACTGTCTACCTGCAATTAGGAATTCCTCGACCGCCTCAATTGTTTGACCAGTCACCCTTAATACGATTCTTAGCGTTGTTAGCGATTAGTGTGTGTGCCACCGTCAGAGGTCAGCATTGCTGCCTCTACGAAGGTTACCACAATATCTTAGAGAGAAGCAAAGTATCCGGAAGGACGATTTGGCGTTGTTCGAAACAGAAATCAATGTGTTACCGAATAATTTTCAAGGTCAGAGATTCTAAGGTACTTAGTCCGAACGAACATCAATGTGGAGCTCCGGATGACGCCCGCTTAGAAGTACAAAAGACTGTGAATCTGGCGGAGAACAGAAGAGAATTCGAGTTCTCAAATATATCGCTAAGATTGAGGTTACATACACAATAGAGAGTATTTTGGTGGAGTTCTAGAACAGAGACGTTGTACAACGGCCAGGGCAAATTACACGGAAATCAGACAGTACGATAAGCAAGAAAAGATGTTGGTCTTTAAGCAGGGGTACTGAGTATGAATGACAGGAAAAGCAGGAAGGGAGACTCCAAACAGTAAACAAGACTTCCAATAGGTGGGATCTTCAAACATTGTAGCAAACATTTTTTTTTAATTTCATACTGCTCATCATGACAATGGAATATCAAAGAATGAAATAAATATGTACACAGTGGCCCTTGCATTCCTAGCAAATAAATAAAGAAAAAACAGACACATATTCATATTCGTATTCCAGATATGTCGGAAAGAACAGACACCAAACATAAAAATATAGCCAACGCGCCTTGACAGCAGTTAATTTGTGGGGTTTAAGGGCGCTAGCAGTAGTTAATTGTTATTCACTGCAGGTGCGCTCTCCGTTCTTGCGACGCTGCGAGCAAAGACCATAATGGACAAGGGCCGCAACGTTTGTGGTGAGCGACAAATTGTGAATTGGGTCTGACGAGAAGTTTGCTCGAATAGCCGAAGCGACTCTCGCGTAAAGCGGGAAATCTGGGTTCGAGTCGCGGTTCGGCGTAAATTTTCACTTGTTAGCACTGAGTTTATTTATGGGCCCGATTGCGGCTCAAATCGGAATTTCAATCTCGTCAAAGACCTATATTCATCTTTTCCGCAGTATTATCGACAGTATACATGAATGGAATGTCACTCCGTTGAATGAGGATTTGCAGCGATTCCTCTGCTGGACGTTGTGCTTCTGTCGGTTGAAGTGCACGGATTTGTGACAAAAAGAACATTTCCCAGTGTAAAAATTTTGGTATTTTAGTTCTTGTTCTACTAGCATCTCCATTGCTCTTCATCAGTAGTTGTTATAAAGCAAACCACTGTTTAAGAGCCATTGGCTGTTGTAGCTACCTGGAAAATTGCGGAATCGGCTAACGGAATTAATTGATATCTCCTCGACTTTTTTCTGGGTAAAAATTTCGTTACATGCGGTTCACAGGATACCAAATGTGAGGTCTGTTCCACGGCAATTGTTTGGTAAATCATTAATATTGAAATGCATATTTCTCACAAATTCGCTTGAAGCGTAATTATTCTTTGGTCGCCTGTCGATCTTAGTTGGAAATCATACATAAAAACTAAAAAATTGTGGACCTAGAACGGAACCCTGTAGCAACAACACCTTTATGGCTACATGATCAGAACCAAATTTTTTCCGTGTTTACTGAGGCAGGGGAAAGAACTTCTGCTTGTTACTGGCTGTGTAGGACAGAAACCATGTACATCAATGCAGTTTCAAAATCAGTGCACCGACACAACACAATGCTACTTAACTCTCTGGGGCTATGATAATTGGGCCCCGTCTGGCGATTCAAATCACTTGTAATGCCAGTGACCGACGGCGGGCTGGATGGAGGACACCGCTGCAACATCGACAACCGTGATGACGAGCGCATCCATCTCCGACGCTTATCGAATTATAGTAAGTGCGCTTCGTGTCTAACGACCATGGTGTTGGGACGACGATGAAATAGCATCGGATCGCGCGCAATCTGCCCCCCGTGATTCTGTCGCCTGCAGAACAGCACCCGCCCGCTGGAGAGAGATCCACTGGGTCGCTGGCATTAATCTGACACCGAAATTGATTCAAGTTGCGGCCATTACTGCCCAGCGCGCCGTTCGTTCAATTATGTTTTCGGCTGCACTGGAGGCTTTATGGCGCTCGCGCCGACACCAGCCGGCCAACGTCATCCGTGGTTCCCTACCCCCTCTCTCCGTCTCTCTCATTCTCTCTCTCTCTCTCTCTCTCTCTCTCTGTGTGTGTGTGTGTGTGTGTGTGTGTCTCGCCGACTCTCCTGCTCTTTCGAGTACATATATAACCGGCCAACCCCCAAACACACGTACTCACACACCACTCTCGAACACGCAAATAACTACAGCGAAACTGGAATCACAGGCGTGAAAGAGGCACACTGCTGGCTGGGGTAGTCACGCAGGCCGGGGTGTGAGTGGGAAGGGGTAAAGGGAGAGACGGGGGTGGGTCTGTTGTGGATGCTTCTGGCATTCGCCAGCGGGTCCGCAAAATTGCGATCCTTGATTAAAATATGGGCAATATCATGTTTTCTCTGCGTGTGCTTCGTTGCGACCACAAACACTGTATCAGAGCTGGACCAAAAAGGGCTGCCGGGCTTCTGGATAAAGCCGTATGCAGCCCAGAGGCAAGGCGATGGTCTGAAAAGAGAAAATGACAGAAACTGAGAAGGGTGGTTGGGAGGTGGGGGGATGAAGGGAAGCTCGCTGATGATAAAGGGAACGCTGGCCACCCCAGCAAGGCGAGAAACCCGCATCCCGCCTAGTGATTCACGGACTGGGCCGTATCAGGCGTCCATATGGAAGCGACTCCCCCTCGGTCCCGTCGGCTGCCGCTCTGGAAGTTAAGCCGCGCCCCTCCCTGTTAAACGCTCCGCCGTGATTGGTATTTGCCGGCGCCTAATGAATGGGCAGTTTGCCAGGTGCACGCGTCCAACTGCGAATGCTCTCCTGGAAATTGTGTCGTTTGTCTGAAAATGAAGCGTGTGTGTCGTGGCCGCGAGGCTCGGTGCGAGTTGGACCGAGTGCCAAGGGAGGAGGGGGGGGGGGAGGGGGGAGAGATAACTGCATTTGCTCTGTTAACGAATAACTCTCCAAGGGCAGACACGTCAAATTGTTTCCCCGTCGTTAGATGCGAAGCTTCACGCTGAAGTTTCATTTAAAAATGCCGTTCCGGGCGTAATTATGCGCAGTTCCTGCAATTTTTTTGCAAGATCGATCAACGAAACGCAACATCCATTTACATCCCTTGTAGAGTGACCTTGCAAAAATACAGGATGTTTCACGCGTCCTGCGCTACTCATTGCAATGCATGAAGGTTCCATTATCCCGACGGGGCTTGCGTACGAGAGGGGTGGTACAGTTATGCTACATACGGTAACAAACTGACGCTCGCGCATAGTTCATATCACCGACCCGCCTTCGATTTTGGTCTGCGAGTCTGATCCACATGCTTAATGCTTAATTAATATTAATTAAGTTCGCAGGCTGGCTCCCCACATGACGCAACATTAGCGCAACTAGCGACTAATGTCAAAACTGTGCGGCACGTGGCGTTAATGTTTACGGGATAACGCACCTATACGAGTGGCATCTCTTTCCTGAGACGCCACGCCAGCAAAATACGCTTAGTAACACCTTTTAGAGAATACATTCATGTTCACCTTATCTTCAGATGTTAACATTTATTAACGTATCGTGAACTTTTCTTTTTACTTGCGACGTTTTACAATAGCTGCCTTTAAAAATTCCATTGTAAAATTTTGCAACTCCATTAGTAAGGAACTGACATTCGCGACACGTAAATGAATGTAAACTTCTGAATATGGCATGCGAAGTATCCTTACATTCTTCATGAAAAATAAACGCCTACAAAAGCAACTGGCTGCACGTAATTCATAACGAATTATCTTCAGTCCGAACTGTTGGAGTGTTCTAACACGTCTGCAACGCACAAGAATTATTTACTGCTGTTGTTATGAAAAAGAATGGAAAAATAAAATGTGGAAATGAGACAAGAAATCCTCCTTGAGAAGCTATTAGGTGTAACTTTATTATTTTTGTTCACAGGCAGGTCATGGGAGGATTTTATTTTTTAATTTAGTGTGTTAATATCTACAAACACTATTACCAAGCATTTTTTAAGTATTTGTCCAAAAATACTTTGGATGACTGATCGCATAGGCACATTTGTTCCTGTAACGCAAAATATATTAACCGATCGTTTCCCCGTTCGTTTTAAAATGTTTAAAACTCTGATTGCTTAACTGTCCCGACTCTAATGAGTCAACAGAACTAGTATATAGCTATGAAAATATAAAGTCGTCAGGTGCTCACTCTGGTCAGTTGAAATCAACATAGAAGATATCACGAGCTCCTGGACATGTCAAATTTAATTTAGTATCTGTAATGCATTGTAAACATTGCAGCGCAATAGCTACAGTCGTAAATTATTTTTCTTCTCGTTATTATTGCATAGGATGTTTCAAGTATCACGTAAGTCTCGCGTCCGGCATTGCACGGCAGCCGAAACCGGGGAGTCATGTTCTGATCCTTGCACGTGACTCAGGTCACTTCTCGGACTTCAGAATGTGGCGTATCGCGTCAAGTCGAAAATCGCGTCCTGTCTCGGGTCATCCCGTCACGGAAAGAAGTACCAGAAAATCGATGCGCCCATTTAGAACATCACACTGGTGGGTCAGTAACAATTGCCTGCAGACTTATGCATAAGGTCAAATTGATACCTAATGAAATTATGGTGGAGCATCGAATGACGAATTCATATATTGTTGCACAACGTTGGTACAGCAACAGACTTTTTTAGTCTGCTCTCTTTTTCTCAGATAAAATTCGGCTGCATTTACCAAACTACAGCAATCAACGTTGGATTTGAATAAAATGGCCTAAAGTCGTAAACAATTTTATTCATATTGACTCTGGTCCTGGAAGCCTTCTAACTTGATTCGATACAGGAGTTCTGAAAATCATCATACAGCGGTTCTTGATGTAACTGAAGAGCATTTCCAGAATGCATCTCCTAGTTGTGTCTGGCGTGACCATGTTTGGCTACCTTTGTCGGTATAATTGTGACAACGCCAAATATTTTAAGCGATCAAAAAGCTAAAAATTTGCTATTGCACAAACAATAAGATGCAAGCAATTATGATTTCGCCCACACTGTAAGGAAGTTCAGTCCGGCAGTTAGCTGATATCAAAAATTTGATTCCGAAATGCTTGTTAAGAACGGTTACTGCGTAAGAAACTTGTATTTAGTTATAAACAAAGCTGGTGAAACACCACCCACTTTGTAACCTCGTATGGATAGTTGTTTTGCTTCCAAAAGTGACTGAGTGTGGCGACCGGATTCGTCCGTAAATGTGGACGGGTAATTCCGTGTGGTACAGTACTCAGCAGGCAACCAACTTTAATTGCTCTACCAAAACCAGAGCAAGTACTTTACCACACGAAAATAATTGTTGTAAAAGGAACCGAATAATAATTAATGTAAAGTCAATATCATAAATGTGTATGCAAAATTACTTGTAACCAACTTTAAGATGACGACATTTACCAGTGTTGTGACTAATATGGATGACAAACAGATATCAAACTACCCAGCGAAGATTTCGGCTCTGACATAAGCACCAAAACTTATATTCGATGATAAAATACATTAATCGTGTAAAGGTACACTGTAGTATAAAATCCTGCTAAGCATTGAAGATGCTTAGCCACAGTTGTGGTAAATTTTTAAAACTGTACAACTCTTGGATATAAACTTAAGCATCTCTTTGACATAATTTTCTTGTATTAGTTTGAACGCAATTTTCATTAACTGTTCAGATGTGATCTGTTATGCAACAGACAACCTGAATTGAAACAATCACACTTTCGAGAAATACTATCACTTTAGCCTGCACTTTGTAGCTTTCAGAGAAAAGGTCGTCACACGCAAAAAAACTCTCTTAAAATTGTGTATGTGGCTCCCATATTCAGTACAGTAGTTACTTCCCTCGACATAAAAATATTCATAGTACGAATTGTTGTCTTCGTCTGCTACTCAGCGTCCTATTCATGCAGCGTGATTTTAGCCGGTAAATATCATTCACTGATCTTGCGTTTTCGTAAGATCAGTTTACTTGCTGCTGCTCAAAATGCACTAATAGTTGTTTCGGTAGCTACGAGGTGCATTCAAGTTCTAAGGCCTCCGATTTTTTTTCTCCGGACTGGAAAGAGATAGAAACATGCGAATTGTTTTAAAATGAGGCCGCATTCATTGTCAATACGTCCCAGAGATGGCAGCGTCGTACGGCAGATGGAATTTTACCGCCAGCGGCGAGAATGAGAACTGTTTTAAATACTTAAAATGGCGACGTTTTCCTTACTTGAACAGCGTGCAATCATTCGTTTTATGAATTTGGGTGGTGTGAAACCAATTGAAATTCATCGACAGTTGAAGGAGACATGTGGTGATGGAGTTATGGATGTGTCGAAAGAGCGTTCGTGGGTGCGACAGTTTAATGAAGGCAGAACATCGTGTGACAACAAACCGAAACAACCTCGGGCTCGCACAAGCCGGTCTGACGACATGATCGAGAAAGTGGAGAGAATTGTTTTGGGGGATCGCCGAATGACTGTTGAACAGATCGCCTCCAGTGTTGGTATTTCTGTGGGTTCTGTGCACACAAGCCTGCATGACGACCTGAAAATGCGAAAAGTGTCATCCAGGTGGGTGCCACGAATGCTGACGGACGACCACATGGCTGCCCGTGTGGCATGTTGCCAAGCAATGTTGACGCGCAACGACAGCATGAATGGGACTTTCTTTTCGTCGGTTGTGACAATGGATGAGACGTGAATGCCATTTTTCAATCCAGAAACAAAGCGCCAGTCAGCTCAATGGAAGCACACAGATTCACCGCCACCAAAAAAATTTCGGGTAACCGCCAGTGCTCAAAAAATGATGGTGTCCATGTTCTGGGACAGCGAGGGCGTAATCCTTACCCATTGCGTTCCAAAGGGCACTACGGTAGCAGATGCATCCTACGAAAATGTTTTGAAGAACAAATTCCTTCCTGCACTGCAACAAAAACGTCCGGGAAGGGCTGCGCGTGTGCTGTTTCTCCAAGACAACGCACCCGAACATCGAGCTAACGTTATGCAACAGTTTCTTCGAGATAACAACTTTGAAGTGATTCCTCATGCTCCCTACTCACCTGACCTGGGTCCTAGTGACTTTTGGCTTTTTCCAATAATGAAAGACACTCTCCGTGGCCGCACATTCACCAGCCGTGCTGCTAATGCCTCACCGATTTTCCAGTGGTCAAAACAGACTCCTAAAGAAGCCTTCGCCGCTGCCATGGAATCATGGCGTCAGCGTTGTGAAAAATGTGTACGTCTGCAGGGCGATTACGTCGAGAAGTAACGCCAGTTTCACCGATTTCGGGTGAGTAGTTAATTAGAAAAAAAAAAATCGGAGGCCTTAGAACTTGAATGCACTTCGTACTATTAACTCGTTCATCCGAGTTGTTTCTCATACATATTCACTCTTCTAAAGCTGTACTCGAACTGTACAAAGACCATCTACTCAGACAAAAGCAGCGGTAACCTATCTGGCCTCCAGTCCATATGTGGGGGTTCCCATCATCTTCATGACTTAATTTAAAGCATCAGTGTTTACATAGTCAAAATACTTTTACAAAACATTTTAGACAACTTATCGTTAAACAATATCGTTTTTAATAGTCGTCAGAGTTTTGATCGCACTTGTTTTTTAGATGGCATCACCCTTCAGCCACTTCTGGTCATTTAGTTTAGTTCCATACGTCAGCCGCTAAATGGCAGATGCCGAGGGTAGGCGGTCACAGTCGCCTCGATGCCTGTTATATTTGAGCATTCTTTGGCGCCAGGCGAACATTCGTGCTAAATAAAATTAGGACGAACGTTTATTTGCTTGGCCTGGAAGTACCTGTTGGGTTGTAATGGTACTTGTATTGTTACAACCTATACTCAGTACCGACGGAAAAATAGAAACAGTGCTGGCAGAAACATCTCCATTTCTCCTGTAATGTGGCCGAGCGGTTCTAGGCGCTACAGTCTGGAATGCGCGACCGCTACGGTCCCAGGTTTCAATCCTGTCTCGGGCATGGATGTGTGTGATGTCCTTAGGTTAGTTAGGCTTAAGTAGTTCTAAGTTCTAGGGTACTGATGACCTCAGAAGTTAAGTCCCATCGTGCTCAGAGCCATTTGAACCATTTTTTTCCCTGAAATACAATATATATGACCGTTCGAAACTTTTCGTAAGTCTTTTAAAATATTTGACAATATCGTAGAAGAGGAAACGTCGGAAACGAGTGTTCAGTTTTTAAATTTTTTGTGGATCTGCTACTATTTGCATGCTATTTACAAAATAAATATAATGTAAATGACGACGTCTGCACAGTTATTTCAAGCTGAATTTACTCAGCAAAAAACAGGTGTTTAAAAGAACATGAATACGAACGTTTGGTATCGCCATGTAAATACAGAAGCAACACAATGTCATTCGCTGTTTTTATTTTAAATAAATAGTTCTAGTAAAGAGCCACGGAAAACAGAAAGAAACATAAAAAATAATCGTTCAAAAATCGCATACCACTACCAATATTCATTCAAGTTGTACGTGCAGTAATGTGCTTCACTATTCAGTTTTACGAGGACTTCCTAGTTCTCGCTTTTCATTTGTTTACATATAATCCAAAAACTGATAAGACTTGCCATATATTTTGATATACAGAGACCGTGAAAGTCTCAAACGTATTTCTCAATAAATGCGTTTGTATTTTCAGCAAATTATTTGCAGCTGTGTCCGTATTAATGCTCCTCTTAAGCGGGTGGTAAATTTTATTTTTACTGTAAGGAGATAGCAAAAAGTGTCGAACGGTGGCCAGTGACTCACAAGTGTGTAGTGCCTGGAGTGTAGGAACATTAGTGCCATATTTAATAATGAGAGTACAGCCATCTCTTTGTGAGAACACTTATCCTCTGTTTAATGTAACTACACATGAAGAGTCAACTGTTCAGTAAATATAATATAAACTTTGGAGCTATTAAATGAAGCTAATGATCCAGAAGTTGTGCTGCTAGAACTACCAACGATAGGAAAAAATACGTTAAGGCGTCTGCTAATGACAGACCAATTCGTGTTAGAGCTTTTTATGTTACATGTGTTAACAAAAAAATGGCTCTAAGCACTATGGGATTTAACATCTAAGGTCATCAGTCCGATGTATTAAGAATCTAAATTCCATTTAGCTGCTACGGTCGCAGGTACGAATCCTGCCTCGGGTATGGATATGTATGATGTCCTTAGGTTAGTTAGGTTTAAGTAGTTCTAAGTCTAGGGGACTGATAACCTCAGATGTTAAGTCCCATAGTGCTTAGAGCCTATTCCGTTTCAACGAGTTCAATTCAAGCTTTACAGCTCACATCTGCTTCTTTCCTTCATCTCCCATCTGCCAATGAATGTAACTAACGTAAAACATCTGCATTAAAGAAAAAAGGAGTACATTTTCTCCAGAAACGACTAGACTCACACATCTCACTGTTCCTTTGCTTTTTTCAGGTATTTTGTCTGTACAGATACAGCCACAGATCTGGAAACAAAACAGAAAATTTCCAACAGCGTCTTATGTATAAAATCTCGTTTATAGACTGCCATCACTTGTACGATGAAAATATTTTTAGACCATTTGACACTTGACTCGAAAACCAGTCTTCTGACTGAGCTGAGGCCAGTGTTTAGCCTAGATACACTGATGGAAAAGATTTTTCCCTAAATAGTTCCACAACCACGTAGACACTCTCTCGAAAAATTTCCAGCCATTGTTGTTGCCAGAGGGCCTGGAGGGCACCCATCTGCCCGATGTGTGTTATTGTTCTCAGGGCAAAATAATAAACGAAAGATCCCAAGAATTTTCTCAATTAAAGGAATATGATCTGTAGTAGGTATTATAAGTGAATTGGGCAAATTACGCATCGAGTAATTTCCAGAAAAACGTTCACTTGTAAGGACTCAACCCCAGATTGTTCAACAGCATTCACTGTTTCATTTAAAACACAAATACATATTTATCATATCCATTCAGAAATCTACAGTTTAACTGAACAATTGATCAGTTAAAAAGAGGCAACTGCAAGCCATCAATTAATCCAGAACTTGCTATACCAATCTCAAGACTGTGTAATGTGATTCCAATTAATAACATGAAAATCAAGGTTCATAAATAGGCTAATACTCAGAATAAAACTGTGTATTTAAAGTTTTTTCTTTTACAAAAAAAAACAAATGAAATTCATTTACGGAGGGGAACCAGCCATTTGGCACATCTAGCTGCATACAAAAGTACCTGGATCAAAATTACAAGAATAATTAACATTTTATCAATAATCTTGCCTTAGAGAAACAAGAGTCAGAACAGTAAATAATTAAGGGAAAAGTAGGTTCGTAAAACTTTCAATAAACACAGTAACAGACCAGATGCAGGAATGTCAAACAGTACAGTAAGCAACTTCCTGGAACATGTAAAACAAATTTCAATTCTTATGTGAAGCGTTAAAAGCCCAAGACCAGTTTCCAACCACAATAAACAACAAATTAACTTCGCACAGTATACTGACGGAGTCCTTGTGGAATGTTTAGGCACAACAAGGTGTGTCGCCAGATGTCTAGGTGTCCCCTCCGGATCGCAGATATGTGGACTGTCCAGCGTGACCCTCTCACCTAGCCAAGCGTGGACGATTAACTGAAGCGACGTAGCCCCACGCAAGTACGTACGTTAACATCTAGGATGGGAGGCAGATCTAGGATACAAAAACTTATTAGTCGAGATACAAGAGGGAAAACTCGCGTTAACTGCACCGAGGGGTAAGTTAGATTTGAGCTGCAGTATGAATATTAAATTTTCTTTATCAAAACCTTGCACAAGGTCACAACGCTTGGGACTGACGCAAATTTAAGAAATTTCACCCGAATACCTACACCTTACTACATTGAAACCTCAGTGATGTGAACAAGCTTACTAACACGATAAAATGCAATTAATCTGCTGACTAGACAGCGTAAGAAACGTCAAGAAATTGTGAATATATTTGCAGTAAATTACTAGCTACGTCACAAATTTACGTCACCAAGACCTGCAATGCTGCGCAGCGTGCTACACGTAAAATTCTAGAACTTAACACAGCGCAAATTAAACTTCAGTAGCAGATCTAGCAGTGATCTCACGAGTCGATAACAGGTTTTAAGAAACCCAGCGGAGCAACAGGCTAGTGACGTAACCATAGTTTAAGCTTAACAAGCCAGTTTTCAATACAAATAAATGAATGAATTTAAAACAAATCGTTCATATGCAAACTTAATGCAACACTACACATGACCAGGCCAAAGGAGGTCAAGGCAAAGGCAGTCATTTAAAATACAATCTCGAGCCAGCTCTCAGACACGCTTCCAGTATAAGTGCAGAAGGAAGGAATTGCAGTGTGTGGATACAGAGTTCGGAACAATAATATCTTCGCTTCCAGAAGATTGACTTCGTTCTCCGCAAAAATATGGCTTTAATGGAGAAACTGAAGGCACCAAAAATCGGTTCTGGCCGTCGGACAACGTGCAACCGAAAGATGACACGACCATGAGGATAGTGCCCACTGTACAGGTAAAATGTTGCCGGCTCCCAAAGCCTACGGAGCTACCGCTGGCGTGCAGCACTTCCAACTGCGCTCACCTCCTCGTGAGAAGTCTTAAGGGGCTCCGGAAAGGCTCAAAATCATGAAAAGTTCAATTTTTACTTTTTTGCGTTTTCTGAATCTGCAGACTATTACCTTTTAATAGATATATAATTTATTCAATTCCGAAGACTACAACTATTTTTAAATTTTTTTTGAAATGTGTTCTACATGGGCGTGACCCACTGTGGCGCTGTTAAACTGCTGTCAAATGGTGTTATTATTAACGTCCGTGTTCATCAGGTACATTTTAGTGATGTGAGATAAAGTATGTGTTCTGGCTAACCTGTGATGGTTCAATATATATCGCTGGTGTGATTGTCAATTGTTTCATGTCTATTTACTCTGTCGTTATCTCGAAAATATTCGTAATTAATTCTGTTTCTTGAGTCTCTGTTTTGTTGAAGTATAATAATGAGTAAAAGTAAAGTTGCTGTTGCGACTTTCAATGATGGCAACATTGTAAGGTGCAAGGTATTTAGAAATATGGGAATGAAGATAGGTTCTAACATGGTACGAGCGATGCTTGCTTTAGACAAGGAACGCCTTCGGGCTGCAGACAGGGATGTAAAGAGTCTAGAAATACAAGCAAGAGTAAACAGGAGGAAGAACAAGAGGAAGCTGGAGGAGGAGTTTGCAGAGGATGAAGATAATCCATCCTATGGACCTGGAATGCACTAAAAAGTTAATCCAATCTTTGTCGCTCGATTCCCGAAACTTTTATTTTCTCATACTAATTACATGTTTTCTAAGGATCTTCCAAACATATTTGTTTCAAACTTTCAGTAAATGTTACACAGTACCTTCTGCATAATTTAACACCGCCTTTTTCCAAAAAACTGTAAATTTTTAATATATAAATAAAAAATTGCAAAAAAATGTTGTGAATTTTCATTACAATTGAAAAAAAATCATCTTTAATAAATGAACTAAAATTTTGTAAAATCCCTGTGTTAAGTTGTAGCCCATATTCCAATAAATAATCTACAAAAAATTCAACTTCCTACCTCAAATACTTTGTGAGGAAAGATGTAATTTATAAGCGTTATTTTAACATTGCAAGTATAGGGCGTTCCGGAGCCCCTTAACAGGCTCGGTGCTCTCGCCTAGCTGCCACCACTCCAGATCGATGACATTTGCAGTCTGGTCCCTTCAACCCCACAAACCAACCACTACTCCACCTCCGCCTTGCTTAGCTTACCTCCCGGCTCCGGCGCGCCACCTACCCACATAACGCGGCAGCGATCCAAAGGGACGCAAGCAGCGATAGATCAACTCTGAACGAGACGCCATGGCCCATCAACAAAGCATTACATAAGACATTTCGGGAAGGCTTACACCCAAACCTCCGGACTTCAGACTTCAGATCGGTAACAAACGTTGTGTGTCGATAGAATATCAACCAAAATGTCGATTTATTTTGTACTATGTGCTGTCGTCTAGCAGAACGGGCCTAAACGTTAATTAAATGTAGCACCAGAAGTACCAGAGCAAAGGAAAAGCTTGCCTGGAGCAAAAATTGTGTATGGTTTCCGTGCGTGAGCTAGTAAAGCGTTAGGTCGTCGTGCAAATGGTCCAGGGGTTAAGTTCCAACTGTTTATACGCGTGAAACTGTTATAAAGGAAAACATTTTCTTGTCATGTAAGAAGACTATTCGGAGTTTGTAGACGTGTTGCTTTGGCAGTCTGCTTTCGCTTTGTTTCTTTGAAAGTAGTAAATTTATACATTTGTAGTTTCACACAACATACAGTCAGAAAAGAAAAATAAAGAAAGAATTGCATCACACTCGCAGAAGTAATAATAATAATACACATAATAAAACTGTTGATGTTGTTGTTATGGACGAACGTAGTATTGGACGAAACGTTAGGAATAGAAGTATTCCATTGACCACGGCCATATAACCCGGAATAATTATCAACAACAGTACCATCCGGTCGTGAAAGCCTTCATTGTATGACTACATCGTTGTGAATCTGCATAGTATATTCATCTATTGGTCTCCCTCAACGATTTTTACCCTCCACGCTGCCCTCCGATACTAAATTGGTGGTCCCTTGATGCCTCCTAACATGTCCTACCAACCGATCCCTTCTAGCCAAGTAGTGCCACAAACTCCTGTACTCTCCAATTCTATTGAACACCTCCTCATTAGTTATTTGATCTACCCATTTAATCTTCAGCTTTCTTCTATTGCAACACATTTCGAAAGCTTCTATTATCTTCTTGTGTGTGTGAAATCTTATGGGACTTAACTGCTAAGGTCATCAGTCCCTAAGCTTACACACTACTTAACCTCAATTATCCTAAGGACAAACACACACACCCATGCCCGAGGGACGACTCGCACCTCCGCCGGGAGCAGCCGCACAGTCCATGACTGCAGCGCCTAAGACCACTCGGCTAATCCCGCGCGGCTCTCTTCTTGTCTAAGCTATTTATCGTCCATGTTTCACTTCCATACATGGCTACACTCCATACAAATACTTTCAGAAACGACTTCCTGACACTTAAATCTATACTCGGTGTTAACAAATTTTTCTTCTTCAGGAACGCTTTCCTTGCCATTGCCAGTCTACATTTTATATCCTCCCTACTTCGAGCATCATCAGTTATTTTGCTCACCAAATAGCAAAACTCCTTTACTACTTTAATTGTCTCATTTCCTAATTCCCTCAACATCACCCGGTTTAATTCGTCTACATTCCATTATCCTCGTTTTGCTTTCGTTGATGATAATAAAACTAATAGTAGTAAAAATAAACAAAATAATAAGATAAATAATAAGTCCATAAAGTACAAAAATCAATGCAACCACATCCCCCTCCCTCACACACAGAGTGTTATTCATTTGTTCATTCGGGAACAAAGGCTTCACACTAATGGTTGCGTACGAAGAAGTATGTGAAGTAAATTACTTTCGTACACCAAGCACATTTGATGGATCCCGTAGATTACAAAAGTGAAAGATTGTAACCGAAACAAAACTGTGTCGAAATTTGAAAGGATGTGTGTTCATCAATGAGTTTAGCCTGAGTTTAGCCGTTATTCACCCGTGACGGTGAGAATTACAGAAACGTGGAGAACACAATTGATTGAATGTAAGGGACTGCAGCTTAAGAAGATCACTCCGTTGTTGCGGTATAATCTTTTCCGAAGAATCTCGAGCAGCATCGGATATTTTACGAATTATGAGCTTGTGTAGTTTGAAGAAATGAACATCAAGGGATTGACAAATAGAGGTTTTGTATGCTGGAATTATGTGGATTGTGATTTTGTCTTCTGGTAACCTATTTTGTACGCGCCGGTCACGAAGAGCACTAGCGTCTTTGTGGTGTCCGTAAGATCCAGCATTAGCAGAAGTTTCTCTCCAATGATTTGTTCCACTACCGCTACTTGTAGAAACGCCCTGAACAGTTCTTTGATCATTTTGCCGGAGTAGTGAGAGTGGACGGTTAAATTTGAACTGACATGTATGATTACTCAAAGAACGAGGCTCTTAAAGGACAACAAACAGCTTCGGAGAAAGTTTGCTCGTTTGTGAAAGCAATGGAGTAACTGCGTACGTATGGGTTGTCGCAATGACTGACTGTACAACACCAAAATTTCCTTCGAACCTTTAGTTGTAAGAGTGCGGCCCACAGACATCTCCTTGTTGAATCCACTTTCGGCGGCGTTGTAAAAATTTTCGTCTGTGTTGGCTGTCATGAGCGCACGAATTGCTTGTCGTCAGTGCTCTATCGTTTCCTGGATGTCGTTTCTGTTGTGGTACACGTTAACTGTAACAAAAGATTTGACCTTACGGCTTGCAATATTGTTTCTACGCTTCCATCGCAAGACACAATTGCCACTGGCAAATTTAACTGTCTCACTTTTGTTTCCGCCCACGATGTCTACATCGTGACCCCATCGACATTCCTTGTACCATGGTTTGAAGGTCTCCATTATATGCACTGTAACATGCTTGTACTTCTGCTTCACAGACATATCTCTCCCCTTTCCCAGAGCCGTTTCCATTCATACAACATACACAGTGCAGGACATCTAGTGCGGAATCTGTTTTTCTTTGCAGACATCGTGCGATCTGAAAATGTTAGGGTTGGTTTCGACCGCTTTTTAATGTTAAGCCAATATTTGAGCATTTCGATTTTCTCGCTTCTTGAGTAAATACAACACTTTTCTCCTTCTCTGGTATTTCATCATTTTCATCGCTTAAAGACACTAGACCATTCACTTGGGCACAAACGAACCATTCCGCTCGACCTGGTGTGCGCTCGTCGATGTCTAATACACTCCTGGAAATGGAAAAAAGAACACATTGACACCGGTGTGTCAGACCCACCATACTTGCTCCGGACACTGCGAGAGGGCTGTACAAGCAATGATCACACGCACGGCACAGCGGACACACCAGGAACCGCGGTGTTGGCCGTCGAATGGCACTAGCTGCGCAGCATTTGTGCACCGCCGCCGTCAGTGTCAGCCAGTTTGCCGTGGCATACGGAGCTCCATCGCAGTCTTTAACACTGGTAGCATGCCGCGACAGCGTGGACGTGAACCGTATGTGCAGTTGACGGACTTTGAGCGAGGGAGTATAGTGGGCATGCGGGAGGCCGGGTGGACGTACCGCCGAATTGCTCAACAACGTGGGGCGTGAGGTCTCCACAGTACATCGATGTTGTCGCCAGTGGTCGGCGGAAAGTGCACGTGCCCGTCGACCTGGGACCGGACCGCAGCGACGCACGGATCCACGCCAAGACCGTAGGATCCTACGCAGTGCCGTAGGGGACCGCACCGCCACTTCCCAGCAAATTAGGGACACTGTTGCTCCTGGGGTATCGGCGAGGACCATTCGCAACCGTCTCCATGAAGCTGGGCTACGGTCCCGCACACCGTTAGGCCGTCTTCCGCTCACGCCCCAACATCGTGCAGCCCGCCTCCAGTGGTGTCGCGACAGGCGTGAATGGAGGGACGAATGGAGACGTGTCGTCTTCAGCGATGAGAGTCGCTTCTGCCTTGGTGCCAATGATGGTCGTATGCGTGTTTGGCGCCGTGCAGGTGAGCGCCACAATCAGGACTGGATACGACCGAGGCACACAGGGCCAACACCCGGCATCATGGTGTGGGGAGCGATCTCCTACACTGGCCGTACACCACTGGTGATCGTCGAGGGTACACTGAATAGTGCACGGTACATCCAAACCGTCATCGAACCCATCGTTCTACCATTCCTAGACCGGCAAGGGAACTTGCTGTTCCGACAGGACAATGCACGTCCGCATGTATCCCGTGCCACCCAACGTGCTCTAGAAGGTCTAAGTCAACTACCCTGGCCAGCAAGATCTCCGGATCTGTCCCCCATTGAGCATGTTTGGGACTGGATGAAGCGTCGTCTCACGCGGTCTGCACGTCCAGCACGAACGCTGGTCCAACTGAGGCGCCAGGTGGAAATGGCATGGCAAGCCGTTCCACAGGACTACATCCAGCATCTCTACGATCGTCTCCATGGGAGAATAGCAGCCTGCATTGCTGCGAAAGGTGGATATACACTGTACTAGTGCCGACATTGTGCATGCTCTGTTGCCTGTGTCTATGCGCCTGTGGTTCTGTCAGTGTGATCATGTGATGTATCTGACCCCAGGAATGTGTCAATAAAGTTTCCCCTTCCTGGGATAATGAATTCACGGTGTTCTTATTTCAATTTCCAGGAGTGTATTTCCCCTTCTGTGACATACGACGCATTCCATTGATCAATTATGTCCAGTAGCAATGCTGAACACTTTCTCTCACCTTCAGTTATTTCCGTTGTTGTACGTACACAACTGTTGCTATGCAACAGCTCGACGAGAATGTCAGTAACGTTCAACGGATTCATGTCGCACAACAGTAGCACGTGCGCACGAACACGAGACTCCAGCCACAACACGCACATCTAATGTAAGTGAAACTGCCACCTGAAGTCAGTTACTATTGCCATATATATTTGCGAATGAGCCCATTAGGACTACGCAGAGCACTTAGTGGCGTGCATTTACATTTCTTTGAGCCCATACTTCTTACATTCTTTTGCTTTGGGCGTCTTCTCTTTCTTGAGACCATGTTGTTCCAGTCTTCTTCTTTGATTTCTCCTCTCGGTCAACTTGCCACCTGCGAATTTGGATCTGAAGATCCCCCCGTTTTGGATATCCTCTGGTGTAATTCCTGCTAGCTTCAGATCTGTTTTGATTTCGCCAATCCATTTCATAGGGTCTGTTTCAGATTTACTCCTGTTTTCATAGAATTCAACTATTTTCTTTGTAAGTCTGTCCGGATTCATTCTTTCGATGCGTCCATAGAATCTTAATCTGCGTTTTCTAATGTCACTGTGAATATTAGAGTATTGTTTGATTTCCTGTTTGCCTCTGAGCCGATACTGTTCATCTACAAGTTTCGGACCTAAAATCTTTCTTATGATCTTCCGTTCTATTTTTCTGAATGTTTTCTATGTCTGTTTTCCTGTTTAAAATTAATGTTTCTGATCAATATAGGCATTCTAATTTTATGACGGTATTGTAATGTCGTACTTTTGTGTGCTTGGAGACACATTTTTTATTGTAGGTATTCTGAGTGAGTCAATAAACAGTGTCCATCTTTCGGCATCTGACGTCTTTGGCTTTCGTTTCTATTCCATTTCTCTGAATCGTTTCACCGAGATATTTAAATTGTGGTACTCGTTTAATTTTGCCGTATTTTGTATTCATGAATTGTGGTGCTTGTTTGTTGCAAGTCACATATTCTGTCTTTTCAAAAGATACTTGCAGGCCGACTTTTTCCGCAGTTTCTTTCAGGAGTTCAATCTGTTTTTGGCTGTTGAAACATTGCGAGTTAAGATGGATAGATCGTCTGCAAATACTAAGCAATCTGGTGTTAATTTTCCTCTGCCGAGAGTAATTTGTTGGTCGATCTTGAGAACTGATTTCGGTTTGCGCCATTCTTGTATCGCCTTTTCAAGTATGCAGTTCAACAGTAGTGGAGAGAGTCCATCTTCTTGTCTTACTACTGTTTTGATCAGTAAAGGTTCAGAGATTTCCCCATAAATCTGACTTTAGATTTTGTGTCTATCAATGTCTGTTGTATGATTGCAAGTGCTTTCAGATCGAAGCCCTGTTCTTTTAATGTTTGGAATTATGATTGACGATCAGTTGAATCGTAGCCTTTTTTAAAGTCAACAAATGTGCAAACTACATCTTTGCCACTTATTCTCTGATGTCTTAAGGTTAGTTTTAAGTTCAGAATTTGCTCTGGACGTGAACGGCCTGGTCTGAATCCGCCTGATAGTCTCCAATTTATAGTTCTAGTTGTTGTTGTGCTCTATCGCGAAGGCAATAGGACAGAATTTTGTAAGCTACTGATATCAATGAGATTCCCATATAGTTGTTTACATCCGATCTATCTCTTTTATTGTGTAGAGGATGAATTAACGCATTTTTCCATTCGTCCGGAATTCGTTCTGTTGGCTAAATGTCTTGTATTATCTCGGTGATTTCTTTTATAGTATTTGGGCCTGCTGATTTAAGGATTTCCGCCAAGATTCCACCTTCACCTGCAGCTTTATGGTTTTTAAGACGTTTGATCTGTTTGGTGATTTGCTCTACATCCGGTGATAATGAGTTTCGGTTTGTGGATTCAGGTTCCTGAGGTGGAAATCTTTGTGTTGGTTCCGGGCAGTTCAGCAGTTTTTCAAAATATCTTGCAAGTTCTTCGCAATTTTCTTGATTGTGCAATGCAAATTGCCGAGTTCCTTTCTTGAAGCAAAGATTTTACGGCTGATATCCTGGGAGTTTTGTTTTGAAATTCTTGTAAAAAATTCGCGTGTTGTTTCTTTCAGAGTCTTTCTCAATTTCAAGTAGCTGGTCCTTTCCGAATTTTCTTTTGGTCTTTCTGATTAATTGGGTTGTCTCTTGCCAAGAATGTTTCCTAAATCTTAACAGTCTTTCTGCTGTTCCAATTACTGTACGCTTTCTGTCGAGATTGCGTGTTCACATTCTTCGTTCCACCAAGGGTGTTTTTTTCTGTTTTGCCGACGTATCAGTGTTTGTGCGGTTTCTATTAGTTTGCTTCAGAGTTGCTTCCAATTGTAGGAGGGTTTTTTCTCTTATTCTTCTGTGAAAAATGGTTGGATCCGGCTAGAGTCAAATTTTGGGATTACTGGCTTCCTTTTTGTGAACCTCTGAGGTTTTAACTGTAGTTTGATTCTCGTTAGGTATTGGTCTGAGTCTATATTTTCACCCTTTCTTACTTACATATTCATGATTTCTCTGCGGTTTGGATAGGAAATTGCTACATGGTCAATTTGGAATTCGTCAATGAGTGAGTTGCTTGATCTCCATGGCATTTGTTTTGATGGTTTCTTCTTGAAATACGTTAACATGATTTGAAGGTTGAATATTCTGGAGAATTCGAACAATCTCCGTCCATTTTGATTAGTCCATTTATGTGCTGCTAAGTTTTCTTTCTTTTTCCTGTATTTTCTTTCTATGTCTAGCTGCGCGTTGAAATCACCTAGTAAGATTTGTCTGTCTTTGCGCGATCTGTTTTATTGTCATCATTGATAGGTATGTGTGCATTGATCAGTGTGTATGTTTTGTTTTGCACACTTTAGGATGATTGTTAGCAGTCTATTATTTAAAGGTTTCATGTGAGTTACCGTGCTGAGTATGCACTTTTTGACTGCAAAAGCAACTCATAAATGTTGTATATTTTTGAGAAACCTTTTGTCTGTCTATAGATCCCGAAATCCATTGCGTTTTCGTCGGTCAGTCTTGTTTCTTGGAGTGCCAGTATTTCCAATTTTTGTTCGTTGTGGGTTTTTTCTAGTTCATGCAGCTTCCCTACCCGCAAGAGAGAATTTGTATTTAATGTTCCGAAAAATGTTTTGGTATTTGGGCGAAGTTGGCCAGAGATCTCCGACTCCCTCTGTATGCGTGTCAAGCCAGATTCCATAGAATCCGATAGCCTGGTTGTGCTGTTGATGGCAGCAGTGGATTGGTTACCACCTGGAGTACAAACTGGTTTCCTGTCACGCCTCATAGTACTTGATCATCACACGTTTTGGACCGTAGTCCAGTTTCATAGGACTGGAGTGGATAGTTCCAGAACATACATTTCCAGCCGCAGCTCTGGTTATCAGACGCTGACCACTTGTCCGCTTGTTGGATGTCAGACGCAGAGTGGATTTAAGTCAGTTCATCCGCCCTCTCTGCCATTGGGGTTTGCCCTGTCCTGCCTTCGAGACCGTTGACCATTTTCCTCATTCCCTGAGTTGATCCGCGAGTGCTTATTTAGCTATGGCTTATTCACTCCTGTCCTTCACTTCTACAGGAATTCCCCTATCAGCGATTGGGACGCGCCTTGTCGGGGTTGAGGTGCCCCCATCCCAGTGTAGTACGCAGAGTTATGCCTAGCTCTTACTCATTTCAGAACTAGACCCCCACGTAAGCTGCCGGCCGTTGTGGCCGAACGGTTCTAGGTGCTTCAGTCTGGAACCGCGTGACCGCTACGGTCGCAGGTTCGAATCCTGCCTCGGCCATGGATGTGCGTGATGTCCTTAGGTTAGTTAGGTTTAAGTAGTTCTAAGTTCTAGGGGACTGATGACCTTAGATGTTAAGTCCCATAGTGCTCAGAGCCATTTGAACCATTTTTGAACCCACGTAAGCTGGCCGGGCGCGGCTATTGCTATTGTTATTATTATTATTATTATTTCCACTGCTGCTATTACTATTTCCCAACGTGTGATGCAATTGTTTGTTTATTGTTCCATTGTTCACGTTTATTCTGTGAAACAAAAAATGCACTAGCTGCTTCATCATGAGTAGTGTCTGTTCTGTCGCACATGTCCGGCTGAACACAACACCTATCTGTAAAGATATACTCTATAGGCTTTCTGCTTTCAACTATCGAAGTGAAAGCAGGCTGCCAAAACAACATTTTTACAAACTCTGAAGAGTCTTTTTACATGCCAGGAAAATGCTCACCCATATAGCAGTTTGACGTGTAAACTGTTAAAAATAATTAGTTATTGCGATTTGAATCCAGGACACTTCGTACCACGACGTGACACTCTACCAACTCACCCACGGAAGCCATGCACTCGTTTTGCTCACCAATACGCTCTTCGTTTGCTCTGGTAGTTCTGGTGTCACTTTTAATTAACGTTCACGCCCGTTTCGCTGGCCAACACCAAATAGTACGAACTAAATAGGTATTTTGAATTATTCTCTATCGACATGCAACGTTTGGTACCAGTCTGAGTGTCTGACCCATGGTGTGAATCTGTTCGTGCACGTATATTTTGGGAATCGTCATCAGACAACAGCAACGGAACTACAAATGATTAGGTTGCTGGAACGAAAAAATTCAAAATGTCACTCACACGCATGGACACACCCGTAGCAAATTCCGTAGACACCAGAGGTGTTCTCCTGCTATTGCAGAACACCACTTCACTGCCAGGCTGCAAGTGAGGGATTTCGCCTATTGCTCTCGGGTTGTTCAGTAATTTGGTTCAGTCATGGACACTAGATGTTTGGCCCAGTTCAACCCACCTAATACAGCAGCTGCATCCTGAGTAATGTGTCTTTGGCACAGACAGAGCACCGTCAGTGAATTATGTATACTACAGCAGCACAGCATTTCGTTTACGATTGCTCCATTGGGTCCAACTAAAAAACGAAGTCCGCCGCTCGTGGTCTCGCTGTAGCGTTCTCGCTTCCCGAGCACGGGGTCCCGGGTTCGATTCCCGGCGGGGTCAGGGATTTTCCCCTGCCTCGAGATGACTGGGTGTTTGTGTTGTCCTCATCATTTCATCATCATCCAGGAAAGTGGCGAAATTGGACTGAGCAAAGATTGGATAATTGTACGGGCGCTGATAACCACGCAGTTGAGCGCCCCACAAACCAAACATCATCATCATCATCATCATCATCATAAAAAACGAAACCTAGGAAAGCGACCCTGAGATGAACATTATTATTAAAATAAATGGCATTTTATTATATTACTTTTTATTATCTGCGTCTGACGGAAAGATATTAATTTCATCAGAGAGAGCATTGCAATTCAGGAAGCTGTGGTCCAAAAGAGATACATTTTATGGAAATAAAACAACAGTAATGTTTTTTGCTTACATTCCTACAATTAGCGTATCTAATCCTCTTACTTGTTGTTGGTTGCAAGATCTATACTGAAATACAGTATTATAGTGACTAAATATAAATGATATAAATTAGCTTCTGGGCCTGAATAACGTTACAAACCCATGGCCATTTAATTAACTTCCACTGTTGGTGCTTAATAAAACACACAATACATATAATGGCATCCAGTTTGTAATTCATACGAATCCATCTCTAATTGTATGCCACACAACAGCGGTAGCAGTTCATCATTTCAAAACAAAATAAAACCTACCAAAAAGGTAGAATGACGTAATAATCTGCATCAAACAAGCCACAACTTCATAAATGCACTGGACTCCCCCCCCCCCCCCCCCCCCACACACACACACATACACAATACTCAAAGACGAGAGAGTGAATTATCAGGATGTTATTAACTTACCAGACAGTTGTCAACATGCAACGAAACTTGCTTCTTCCTTGTGAAATTGCACAATATAGATGTAATAACATAACCTATGTTACTGTTTCTTGAAAAGTGTGTATAAGATTGACATCAGTCAGATGATGCAGATGAATTAGATTAGGAAAAGAAAAGCTGTGTGTAGTAGACGGTTTCTTTACTTATTTCAGCAACAAAAAATTTATGACGTCAAAAGTGATGAAATTCTAAAATGCAGAATTTTAATAGAAAGAAGAGCTTCTCTTAAAACGACAACTCTGTTAACATCGAATCTTGATTGAAGTATTGGGAAGCCATTTGTAAAATATTTGTATAGAGTTCAGTTTTCAAAGGCAGTAAGAGTGGACGATACACAGTACCGAGGATAAGAGAAAAGAAACAGCTTTTGAATTGCTGTGTTACCTAACAATGCTGAAGATTAGATAGATACATCGAAAAACGAATGAAGAGGTACTGCATTCCGCTGGAGGAAAGGAATTTTATGGTACGACTTCACTAAAAGCAGGGAGAATTTGGTAGAACACATTCTGAGACGTCGCAGAATCTTCAGTTTGGTGGTTATGGGAAATTTGGATGGTAAATAATTGAGAAAGTAGGTCGAAGTGGATGTAGGTTGCAGTAGGTATCCAAGGAGCAAAAGGCTTCTGAGGCCCTTGATCACCGGAGCAAACCTGAAACTTATCATTATCCTGTTCTCAATCATGCATTCCGCCATTTACTTATAGTACCAATTACTTGAAGTGTGAATGGAAATTCGGAAATTGTTCACCGATTCAGATGACAAACAAGAAATATCAGAAGAAAGCCAGAAAAATAAAGAAAGGTAGTGTACCTAAAGTATGATGTACAATTTTTTACTAATTTATTCTGCTGACATGTGGCTGATGAGAGATTAGTCGTCATATTTGGTTGTTGACAGCCGCACGTTACAGATGCCGTTGTGTTACGGAATATGAGTTAAATTAAATTTTTAAGAGCAAATTTTCAGAATAAAATATCTTTCAGTGATATCAACAGGGAATATGATGCACCACTTATCCACATGTGTAATATATTTAATTTAAAAAAGCATTTTACCATAAGAAATAAACCCATTATCAAGTTCTTAAAATTATTATGCCGCTAGCCACACTCAAGAACGCTGTATTACAGAAACACGTTGTGTTTTTGAAGTAAATAAACCACATTTTTGTACTGCTGAGACCACTTATTTTCTGTACTGGTTTTGTGATGTAGTTGTACTGTGGCATCACAATAGACAATCTGTCAGCGAATCCGCTAGCGTGCTTAATATGAATCATATGAAATACACTCCTGGAAATTGAAATAAGAACACCGTGAATTCATTGTCTCAGGAAGGGGAAACTTTATTGACACATTCCTGGGGTCAGATACATCACATGATCACACTGACGGAACCACAGGCACATAGACACAGGCAACAGAGCATGCACAACGTCGGCACTAGTACAGTGTATATCCACCTTTCGCAGCAATGCAGGCTACTATTCTCCCATGGAGACGATCGTAGAGATGCTGGATGTAGTCCTGTGGAACGGCTTGCCATGCCATTTCCACCTGGCGCCTCAGTTGGACCAGCGTTCGTGCTGGACGTGCAGACCGCGTGAGACGACGCTTCATCCAGTCCCAAACATGCTCAATGGGGGACAGATCCGGAGATCTTGCTGGCCAGGGTAGTTGACTTACACCTTCTAGAGCACGTTGGGTGGCACGGGATACATGCGGACGTGCATTGTCCTGTTGGAACAGCAAGTTCCCTTGCCGGTCTAGGAATGGTAGAACGATGGGTTCGATGACGGATTGGATGTACCGTGCACTATTCAGTGTCCCCTCGACGATCACCAGTGGTGTATGGCCAGTGTAGGAGATCGCTCCCCACACCATGATGCCGGGTGTTGGCCCTGTGTGCCTCGGTCGTATCCAGTCCTGATTGTGGCGCTCACCTGCACGGCGCCAAACACGCATACGACCATCATTGGCACCAAGGCAGAAGCGACTCTCATCGCTGAAGACGACACGTCTCCATTCGTCCCTCCATTCACGCCTGTCGCGACACCACTGGAGGCGGGCTGCACGATGTTGGGGCGTGAGCGGAAGACGGCCTAACGGTGTGCGGGACCGTAGCCCAGCTTCATGGAGACGGTTGCGAATGGTCCTCGCCGATACCCCAGGAGCAACAGTGTCCCTAATTTGCTGGGAAGTGGCGGTGCGGTCCCCTACGGCACTGCGTAAGATCCTACGGTCTTGGCGTGCATCCGTGCGTCGCTGCGGTACGGTCCCAGGTCGACGGGCACGTGCACCTTCTGCCGACCACTGGCGACAACATCGATGTACTGGGGAGACCTCACGCCCCACGTGTTGAGAAATTCGGCGGTACGTCCACCCGGCCTCCCGCATGCCCACTATACGCCCTCGCTCAAAGTCCGTCAACTGCACATACGGTTCACGTCCACGCTGTCGCGGCATGCTACCAGTGTTAAAGACTGCGATGGAGCTCCGTATGCCACGGCAAACTGGCTGACACTGACGGCGGCGGTGCACAAATGCTGCGCAGCTAGCGCCATTCGACGGCCAACACCGCGGTTCCTGGTGTGTCCGCTGTGCCGTGCGTGTGATCATTGCTTGTACAGTCCTCTCGCAGTGTCCGGAGCAAGTATGGTGGGTGTGACACACCGGTGTCAATGTGTTCTTTTTTCCATTTCCAGGAGTGTACATAGCACATGAAAGAACAGAGGCAAGAAACTTGTTGCATCCCGCTTATAGTGACAATCTAGAGGAGGTCGAACAACTGATTAAAGTGGACAACAGGAGGGGAGGCGGTTCATGTTACGTTGGTTGCCTCCCGAGAAACACGTTTGTTCTAGTAACGATCTACATCGCAAGCGAGAGAAGCAACTGTGTTCTGCATTGAAGACCCCTCCAGAGTCCACACACGTGACCATTATTAAACACACGCTATTGGCTAAAGCCGATGGCGTGGATTCGCTAGCAATTTCAGCAGAGGGGTGGGGATATGTCATGTAAGCAGCTTCAACCGGACAGAACTGCTTCGGTTCTGAAAGGCAGGCAGCTTGTGCCACGTACGCATAGCTGAAGTTGATCTGGGGGAAACCTTGTAAAGATTTCACTCGCGCCTTTGAAATAAATTTTTTAAACCAAGTCCCTGAAATACTACTTGACTAACTGCCACCTTGCATAACTTATTGAAACGGTACAACAATGGTCTGTCAAGACGTTAAATCTATCAATTACATTACTCTCAAGTTCGAAGAATAAAACTGCTTTTTGAAATGATATTGCTGGAAGAAATTGCCCAGGGATTTCATCGAAAAGTTATATAATGTTCTGTAGGTACTGAACATGTGATAAATTCAAATGCTGCATTTGTTTCTCCTGGCATCTTCACACTTCGTTAGAGAACAACAGATCATTTAGATTTCCGACCAATAGTCACAGTCACAAAGAAACTGCTACACCTGCCTAATACCATGTAGGGCCCCCGCGAGCACGCAGAAGTGCTGCGACACGACGTGGGATGGACTCGACTAACGTTTGTAGTAGAGCTGGAGGGAAATGCCACCATGAATCCTGCATGGCTGTCCATAAATCAATAAGACTATGAGGATTAGAGATCTCTTCTGAGCACCACGTTGTAAGGCATCCCAAATACGCTCAAAAATGTTAATGTCTGGGGAGTTTGGTGGCCAGTGGAAGTATTTAAACTCAATGGTGTATTCCTGGAGCCACTCCGTAGCAATTCTGGAGGTGGAGGGCGTCACATTGTCCTGCTGGAATTACCCACGTTCGTCGGAATGCACAATGGACATTAATGGATGCA
This sequence comes from Schistocerca cancellata, assembly GCF_023864275.1. Lineage (NCBI taxonomy): Eukaryota > Metazoa > Arthropoda > Insecta > Orthoptera > Acrididae > Schistocerca > Schistocerca cancellata. The sequence goes on along the minus strand of NC_064631.1, from coordinate 95,524,012 downwards.
GGTGATTAGACAGGATGCTTACGTACGTATCATCTGTCAGAGTCGTATCTAGACGTATCAGGAGTCCCATATCACTCCAACTGCACACGCCCCACACCATTACAGAGCCTCCACTAGCTTGAAAAGTCCCCTGCCAACATGCAGGAACCACGGATTCATGAGGTTGTCTTCATACCCGTACACGTCCATCCGCCCGATACAATTAGAAACGAGACTCGTCCGAGCAGGCAACATGTTTCCAGTCATCAACAGTCCAATGTCGGCGTTGACGGGACGAAGCGAGGCGTAAAGCTTTGTGTAGCGCAGTCATCAAGAGTACACGAGTGGGTCTTCGACTTCGAAACACCCTATCGATGATGTTTGGTTGAATCGTTCGCTGACACTTTTTGATTGCCCAGAATTGAAATCTGCTGCAACTTGCGACAGGGTTGCACTCCTGTCACGTTGAATGATTCTCTTCAGTTCTTGCTGGATCTTTTTCCGGCCGCAGGGATGTAAGAGATTTGATGTCTCACTGAATTTCTGATATTCACGGTACACTCATGAAATGGTCGTACGGGAAAATCCCCACTGCATCGCTACCTCGGAGATGCTGTGTCGCATCTCTCGTGCGCCATGACACCACGTTGAAACTCACGTAAATATTGATAACCTGCCATTGTAGGGGCAGTAGAGTATCTAAGAACTGCCCCAGACACTTATATAAGCGTTGCTGACCGCAGCGCCTTATTCTGCCTGTTTACATATCTCTGTGTTTGAATCCGCATGCCTATACCAGTTTATTTAGCGCTTCAGTATAGTGCTGCATTGTTGATGATTCTATACAAATGACACGTAAATCATCGACGTCGTAACCCCGTCCTGCTAATGGTGGTGATGGTTTGTCTTGACAAACTATAACTGTTAAACCATATCTTCGTTGTTTACATAGTGCCAAAAATGGTTCAAATGGCTCTGAGCACTATGGGACTTAACATCTATGGTCATCAGTCCCCTAGAACTTAGAACTACTTAAACCTAACTAACGTAAGGACAGCACACAACACCCAGCCATCACGAGGCAGAGAAAATCCCTGACCCCACCGGGAATCGAACCCGGGAACCCGGGCGTGGGAAGCGAGAACGCTACCGCACGACCACGAGATGCGGGCTTACATATTGCCCCTTTGAAAGAGTAGGTTTTGACATGTTCCACCGTACTTGCCATTCGCTCGCAATTTGTCGATGCCAGGCATATGTCAAAAATTTTATATGGGAGCGTAATAATCAAGACATAACCCATTACAATTTTCACCCTTTGACAGCTGGTAAATGGACTGTATGAAAAAGGAGTTCATCTACGAAACGAGTGTAAGTAGCAAGTGCAATAAACGAATTGTGGCTGGAGATCTTTCATTATTAATAAACACTAAGCGGAAGTGATAGTCTGACCCAAGTACTGAAATGTCTGTAAATATCCAGACAACAGCAACAATTATGGGCCGCAACAACTCAAGAAAAAGGGGAGGTTTAACCCAACACTATTGTCGCAGCAAAAGTTGAAACAGTACTCGCAACCCTCCTTAGGCAAATAGATAAGATTTTTGCTACTGTCAAATTAACATGACACTCGGATTTGTACAGAAGAGTGGCCCGGCTGGCCACTGGGGGGATCACTGCACACTCGGCCACGGCAAGATGCCGCGGTGGCATGGCCGACACCACAGGCTGGCTAGCTGGTGTCGGGCGGCTTTTAATTAGTCGAGAAGAAGCGGGGTGCGGGATACTACACAGGCCGGGGCTGCAGCCGGTTTCATTCGGTGCCGCCACAGCGCCAGCAATTGTCTTCGGGATGGCGCCTCTCAACGCGCACTCCGCACGACTGCGGCAATGCACACACATGTCTACGGCCAGTGGCGTAGCTATAGTAACACACTCACGGAAAATTTTGACGCTGCATTCCCGCCCCCCCCCCCCCCCAATCCACCACCTCACCAAATCGGTGCCACCGCGTCTACACTTATTATACAACCCACAACGTTCTTTACCTATTTATCTATAGTTTCAGTTGCAGGTTGCCTCTCTAACAATTTCCAGGGGACAACAAAAAAATTTCCAGTATTTGATAAAACCACTGACTGAATTTAAAAGTGCAAAGTACTGTCATAAACTACTCATTAAGGAAATTACTACAGTCACAAATTTTTTATGGAAGACCGGGTAAGTGCTGACACATTAACAGATTTTTCGTTTTGCAATGGAATGTGTCACTTCCATCGGAAAATTCAAGACATTCTGTGTGATCCCCAAATGTTAGATATAGAACTGTACTAGAAAAATCGAATATCTTCAGAACTACATTAACATTTATCCAAGTCTAGAGTCTGTCGGTATTGCGCCGAGTACCTGGGTAACATCGACACCATTACAGGGATGATACAGACAGTATGAAATACAGACGGAATAAAATTCTCGTTCGAAGAGAGCAACACGTTTTATTCTCTTGACATATATCAAATACGTAGACAGTCTGATTTTCAAAAATTGTGTTGAAGTTGGAAAAAAATAAATCAACTTCCTCTTTACTGAGACCAAGAGCTGTGTTGATATAGGTTGCCGATGGTTTCTTTAGTTCAGGATTTATCTTTTTAAAACCAGAAACCAAGTCTTCTGCAGCCCTTTATGTAATATTATTGGAACTGTGATTAAGGCTTATTTTTCCGGCATTGTGATTGTCAATTTGTCGGAACTCAGCCAGGTTCAAATGGTTCTGAGCACTACTGGACTTAACTTCTGAGGTCATCAGTCCCCTAGAACCTAGAACTACTTAAACCTAACTAACTTAAAGACATCACACACATCCAAACCCGAGGCAGGATTTGAAACTGTGACGGTAGCAGTCTCGCGGTTCCGGACTGAAGCGCCTAGAACAGCTCGGCCACGGCGGCCGGCGCGAACGCATCCAGGAAAAGTCATATAATAACTGTGTCGATGTAATCACATGTTTAACTAATTCTTTTTCTTTCCAAGAGTAAAAGTCCCCAAGGAAAGTACCTTGTCTGAATTTTATTTTAATCTGTTAAAGTGTAATTTTTGGAATGTTCAGTTCCTCTGATCTGCTGTTCAGTAATATCTCTGACTTCAACAAACTTAATCCATTTTTTATGGTTTCCTCAGTACATTTACACCTCTCTGAATTTCTTTTTCATGGCGTCGGCATCTGAGACATAAGGCCCTATTTAAGTGAAACAACTTTTCTTCTGAAGTGTACAGCATCGGGATATTTCATTGCCCCACATTCGCCTGTCGATATTATCCCACTCAAACATTATGGTGGATACCAGACTTTAATGTCTGTGCTATAGCTCGAAAAATTAAAGATGCCATGCTAAAAGACGCACTACAAAACATACTATCTACCTAAATTATAGTTACTGTCGTGAAAAAAACTATTAACACGCTTTCCTTAGTTGAAGCGTAAAGCGAAAATAACATCAAAATTCGATAGTTAAATTTTATCTCGACAAGAAGACTGTCGCGTACACGACCTTGTCGCCTCTGAATCCTGCTTCTGGCATTGTCCGCTATGCTGCAGCACTCTCTCTCTCTCCCTGAGTACAGTGTTACTCGGCTAAGAAAATAATGGTGTCGGCACTGTCTGGGTTGTCGATATTTCCCTGCATATTGTGAGATAGTCTAATTCACGGCGAGAAAATTACCCAGTCTACGTTTATCTAGTATTTGAGGATGGAAGCCATTAGCTACTTCTAACAAATTTTACACGTAAATCAAACTATTTTTGAAGTTTTCTCGCTGATAATCTTCACAAAATAATGAAAGGAAATAAAAGTTCATCGCCTACTACAACTACATTTTTGCTGTTCACACTGTAAAACTGCACGATCAGGGATGATGTTTTAATTTGCTACATTTTTACAACTAACTTTATTCGTAACACTTTTGCAGACAGTATGTACATATTCCACTGTATGTCCTGCAAAATTATATCATTGTACGACACACAGTTCAGAAGATATAACGTCTTAAAACTTACGAAGAAACTAACTTTCCTTAAAACGAAGCGCTTTCATACATGGGAGTTAAATTCTTTAAAGAATCAGCAAATTGGGGGGGGGGGGGGGGGAGGAGGAGGGGCAGTGGTTACTAAAGTGCGCGTCATTTATGTTGGCGGCCGATGTTAAGGTTTCGTTCTGCGCATCTGTCATCACAAAACACAGTCAGCCAATGAGCAGAGAACGACGTTGCCAGATCTCGACTGCAGAGCAGAGCACGGATGAGTGTTTTTCAGTTTTAGAAACGTTCAGTCATAAATAAAGTAATTGAACAAAAGCAATGTCTTGATAGCAGACTTGATTTTATAGAAAGTTTGGAAAAAGCATTCTTTATACCAATTGCTTCATATTCTATTAATTAATTAAACCAAACAGCCGGCCGAAGTGGCCGTGCGGTTAAAGGCGCTGCAGTCTGGAACCGCAAGACCGCTACGGTCGCAGGTTCGAATCCTGCCTCGGGCATGGATGTTTGTGATGTCCTTAGGTTAGTTAGGTTTAACTAGTTCTAAGTTCTAGGGGACTAGTGACCTCAGCAGTTGAGTCCCATAGTGCTCAGAGCCATTTGAACCATTAAACCAAACAAGCAATAAGACTCCTAATTCAGGCGATAGCAAGGAAAGGTGTTTGTATCAATCTCACGAGCCGCTTTTTCGCAATAAAGAACAGCGGTAATTGTTTATTTCCCATTGTACTTCGACGAAGTGTGAGTAATTCATAGTCATATCAACAGTGTTTGTCAGTATTTTGCGTGACCTCTTAGAGTCCTCATGGAGTCACTTTTCATGAAGAGCTGCGTTAGCGTAACGGTTAAGGCGTAGAGTTAATAAATGAAAGGTGATGAGTTCAAACCTTGTGCGGGGCTTAATATTTTCTTTTATTTAAAAATAATATTGAAGTGTCTTATTTCACGGATTTTATTCGTTTTAGCGCGATTCGAGGAGCCAACACGCGCTTCTGCAGTTGTATTCTCCCGCCAGACCAGATAGACCTACAATTTAGGCACGTTGTTGGTTAACATATTTACTAAAGAGCCTCGAGATCGACTAGGCTGCTGCAGATGCCCCAGGAGGAATAGTAAGTATTCATGGCTATGGCAGGAACTATCATTCACAGCAAAAATGTCCAGTAAACATCGGCTGTAAAATGCGTACCTTAAAAGTTATGAACTGTTATTCGTCTTCGAGCCTGTGGAACAAATATCTTCTACCTCTAGCTCATTATTTCCATATGTTGGGACTTAATGACTAAAACAAGCAAAAATGTACAGTAAACATGGGCTTTAAAGTGGATACCTTGAGCACTTGAGCACTTGTTCATGGACGTTACTGCAGTACACATCTCGAGATTTTTTTCAAGATATCGAAGATAAAGAAGTGCCGATATTTTCTTAAGGTATGCATTTTAGAGCTAATTTTGCTTCTACTGATCGTTCCTATCATATCCCTGAGTACTGAACATTCCTCTGTGGACACTTTGTACATCTTTCGGTTTCTTCGGATGTAAGTATGACTCCCTTTTAATGTTTATGAAGCATGCTTCGCGTACCATGTTTTTTAAATTTTTCTTTAATCCTGTCAAATGTGATGGAGAGTAATATTGGGCGTAAATTCTCCCTGCCAGCAGGAAATGAAATCAGATGCTTTGATGAATCACAATCCTGACGCGAAGCTTCCATGCCGGATTCCATTTTTCTACGAACTTTAGAGGCTCTCTCTTCTAAACTGATGGTACGTTTTGACACTGCGATACAGTTACCGACAGGCGGCGTTAGCACTCTTGTATTTCTGTGTATTCTGTTCGAGGATATTTGATATACAAAGGATATTCTAGAGGGTCGCCTATCAGGGTCTGATTAGCAGTACACAGAGTCAGACTAATTCTAAATATGCCAGGACCTTGTAATCTTATTCCCATAAAGTCAGCATGTAAAATGTTGTTGTATTAACTAGTATTGCTTATCTTCACAGAATGACATTAATTCTTAGAACCTGTAATTGTATTTCATCGTGCTGTAGATAGGCTATGGAGAGGGCGTACACAAATACAGCTGCATCTCAGTAGGAGCTGACATAACGCTTACATACCGCCGGGAACTGAAATGATGTAATTGAATTCCACCCCTAGACACAGTAGCACATGAATCATCAAACCTCAACGGCCGATTTGCGTTGATGTAAGAGGAAAACACTGGGAGGAGCTGAGAAGGGAGTAGGAGGACCATACAAAGTTTTACTTTACTACCGCAGCTAATCAGTATCTCAGCAAAATCCTCTCCGGATCACGTATTGGGCGAGGATACCCTGTTCCCCACTTCTCTTGACGACCCTACGAAGTCCGCTTCACTTTTACTTGTTTACGATAAGAAGGGGTACTCACATGGGAACATTTTTCCGCTGCTTCCCTGTTACATCCCGAACTATCTGAACAAAGCCCATTTCTTCTCATGATACATTTTTTGATACTATTGGTTTATTGACACACATATTTGTTACTCAGTTCGTTGTAACAGCCATCGTTCCACATATAAATAGAATATTTGTCACAAAACTTTATTTCGCCTTTCGTTCTAGTGGTTTAATGAAGTCGTTCATTTCTGCCGATATCGTGCTAACCTATTCAAATATACAACGTAGCACTGGCAATTTCGATCGTAATTACACATTTTTCTCATTTCTGCGTTCTCTTCCATGCCGTAAGCATGTCGATTGATGTTTATACTCATAATTTTCACGGGAAACTTCAACCATAGATACGATGTTTTCAGTTCTTAAGAAATCTAAAACGAGTTATCACCTTATGTTCTTTTACAAATTAAGAAACGTTCTCAGTTTGGTTTAGAAAGTCTTCGGGAGGGGGGGGGGGCGGGGTTGGGCAGCGAAAGAAAGGTACTCTCTGATGCCACTGCACTTCCATCCGGAATAAAATAATTCTCCGAAAAATAGTAATTTAAAGCATAAAGAGGGCGCAAGTAGAGTAACTGTAAATAGATGTAAAGTAATGGACGGAACACAGATGGGGATAATAAGTCATGAATATAGTAGAAGCAACTTTTTATAGGCACTCCTCACAGCATTTATTTTTGCCCCACCACAATTTTCTCTCCTTTCAGTGTGATGCACGTTTCTGAGGTATTTCATGAAACTTGATTTCAGATGTTGTAGCTTAGTTGTTACTACGCTTTGGCTCACATTCAGAATGCCGTCTGGAAATACTTTAACCGTCTCTTCATACATCCCACTTTTACATTCTTGTTTGTGTAACGTTCACGGCTCAATTTCCATGAATAAGGTCTTTCGCGGTGCAACTGTATAAGTTTCTCGACGTGGCAATTAGTCCACTTCTCCAGCATACTTGAAACACTGTCACCTCAAAATTACCGAAAAATTCTCGCCGTTTCTGAATATGGAACGCCACAGTGTGCGCCCAGCTAGGCAGGCAGGGTTGGCGGTCCCTACAACTTAAGGAAATGGCCTGAAGGTTGTGTCTGTACTAACCCACAGGTGGGTGTGCGGGCTTCCCAGAATATGTCGGAAATATCTATAGCCCATAGCGAATAATGCGCGTGTGTGACCAGCTTATCTCACGGGTATAAAATTAAATACAATAACACGAAAGTAATTTTACAGTCCTGAACCAGTAAAGAAACAACGTAAGGGGGTTATCACAGGATGAAAGACCGTGAAAGTGATTACCAACTAAGAGTGATTCATAAGTCACTTTGGTACGAGAAGACCGTAAACTCTTGATAGCTCGATTCGCCTACGTTGCAGGCAACCAGCCGATCAGTTTTTGTTGTACCCCGGGCCTGTACCTACTCCTTGCCTTTTACGTTGAACTTGTAGTGTAACCATTTTCGAAGAGTATCTGCAGCGCCTGATAAAGCTGGGCAAATTAGCCGAAGGAATTCTGTGCAGTTTTAATAACATTAATTAGCTAAAGCCTCGATAAAGATATTGAGAAGTATTGTTTTTTTCTGTTCCAGGTAAGAACATCAGCTGTCATTACGTAATCGCTGTTCAACTGCTTCTGGACGAACAAAATACGTGTAGTTAATTCTGGACGGACAAAACAATCGTATCCGTGAGTATTATCCTAATGTCCACTAATGTAAATGAAACAGTTATTTATTTGCTGTCGACGTTGTTTTGAAACATTTTTCTTCCATGAAGATGTCGCAGCCACTGTCGTATGTGAATGATTAAAGTAATTTTTCCAAAAACTATAGTTTTCAGGAAGGAATCGAGTGAGATGTGTTTTCAGAAACTTGTACCACGCTACGCATCCAGGTGAAGCTTCTTTCATTCCAAATTTTTCCTGACTAATTGACCAGCTCCTAATGTGCACACGAAGAGCGTGTTCAGTTTTCCCCTCTCTTCAGAAAACAGCTTGAAAACATTAGATCTGTATTAAAATCAAAGAAAAATTCCTTGTAGACCCTAAGGAAGTCTCTAAGAAGTTCTAATTAAGAATTCTCTCAAAATGTAGGGGGATACCCTTCACCAGAATTCAAAAAACGTATATGGGAGATGATTCCTCGTAGGTAGTTGCAAAGACTTAGATCATTATGAGTTACGTCAAATTATATTTCCCATTCTAGGTCAGTCATTATCATGCTGTTATCCTAAATCTTCTGCGACGTTTGTTTTTTCCAAGCCTCTTTCTTTGTACTGCAGTTACTTAACTATCCTTTCCAGCTTTTCCCGTGGAGTTACGAGCAGTTGACCTTCGAACTCTAAACCTTTTCAAATTTTCTATATCCCTATTTGTCCACTGTGAACAGCACAGACGTACAGCTTGAAGATTTGATGTGGACCATGCCTACGCTTTCCTCTTCTTATGTGGCAACTTAAAGCTTCACTTATTGGAAAAAAATGACCATCGTGGTATTTAACTGATAAAACCGTGTTACAACTAAAGACGTGAAAAGTAATTAGGCGTAACAAACATGACATTTTTTACGTATTGCTACTAAATGATAGACGATGGCTGATATTTGCTACACTCATGCAGAATAATGGACGTTCAATAAATTATTGTTTTACAAGATATTATACTTTTGAACATTCTGTTTAACATTCTTTCGAATGATATCAACAGAAATATGGATGGGTTATACTTATCTGCTTGTTTTCCACTCGAACCTGATGCCAAAAAGTGAAAAGTAATTAGGCGTAACAAACATGACATACACACGTCGAAACTCCCAATCTTATTACTGTGTTGTATCTTACTGACAAGAGGCTTTATGCTAGCAACGCTTGAAGTTGCTCAAAAGAGTCAGACAGCTTACTGCATGATGTCAAATGCGGCGTGCAGGCTGCTGTCAGATCGAGTGCGGGTGATAACGGGCAAGAGGGAGGAGGGGAGGAGGGGGGGGGGGGAGGGAGGCAGTGGTGATAGCATTTGGGAAACTCACACATAGAACCAGGAAAGTTTATGAATGGCACTCGCACCGGAACCTGATGTGAACGAAATACTCTGCAGGCTATTTCCATCTTCCGAGGTTGTTTCGAATGAAGAGGCGCCACGAACAAGTTAAATATTTGATGCCGTCAATCGCGCGTGCTGCCACAGCGAACTGTCAACGGAAGTCACGTGTAATGCCAGTTTCATGTTTCCGTCCCCAGCAATAGCCAGCATCGACCGCCATCGTGTTAGAATCCTTGCATGAGAAGAGTTGCGCAGGCAGGGCAGTGCGCGTAAAAATGTAGCGTTAGAATATGCGATGCACGTGCCAGCAAAAGGCGAGAAGGGCAGCAGGTCATCACCATCGGCTGACAAATTGCCTCATGACCCCTTAAAATTATATTTAATTTTGCATTTTCCCAACGTTTACAAAAGCTAAAATTTAATCTTCGGTGGCATTGTGACTGCGGAAACCTGACGTTTATACAGTATTATAAAGTCCATGTTATTGATAAAAGAAATATTCGTCTTACAAGTAGGAACGCCAGTTTATTCGTTCCAAATGTTTTCCATCAGTAATATGAAAAGAGTTTAATCTGGAATAATACAGGTTAGTATTTTTCATATAAAACAGATTCAAGAGAGTTCGTATCATAATTCTTACATGAATATAGTGCTAGTTACAATTACTCTTTTGGCCTATTAAAAACTGCTCACCTGGTCGTAGGTTAAGGGAGCACTTTCACTTACGAAAAACCGGCACACGTCGAAATGTTTCTGGCTTCTAGATTTCAGACTTCGTTTGCGTTAGCTATGTGCTGTAAAATACTTCACTTCTGATCTGGAGATCCGCTCATCACAGAAAATGGTGGAGGCCGTGATTTCAGTGCACCCATCGACTGATGTCACAAGTAGGCACATCTTCATCTCCCGCATGCTCTGTCCCTACTACTTCGCGAGTGAGAGAAGGAAACGTTTTAGGTGATCAGTCGAATGCAACACAAAATAGTGCTAACCATAAAACAGCGTGTTTTCATTGTCGAGTTTTGGCATATTTCGTGAAAAACAGAGCAGGTTTACGCAAGAGTTCAACTGTGAAAGTGCTTCGGCAAAAACTCCATCGTGGTCTGGTAAGTATGACGTGAAACTTTCTCTACAGCGATGAAAAGCACTAACTATTCGAAAAGAATTCAAACGCCGGAAAGTATTGATCGTGCTGAGGAAAGCGTAGAACAAATTCCAAAGAATTGTCAATATTGCTTATCTATGCAAGTGAGAATTAAGAGATCGTCGTGTCGAAACATTATCAAAAAAGGACCTGCGTCTGTGTCCTTACAAATTTGTTATTGCGCATGATATAAGGCGCCATGACAAACATCCACTTGTTCAGTTCTGCCAGTAGTTTCTGAAGGAAGTGGAATCAGAGCTTCAGATGAGGTGTGTTTCAGTCTGTCAGGGCATGTCAGTTTACAGTATATATGCCATCATCCATCAAAATCGCCATTAGTTCTTCGAGCAGCCGTTGCATGATCTCATGATCTTAAAATTGAAGTTTGTAGTGCAGTGTCCAATATCTGGTTCGTAACGCGATTTTTTCAGCAAACTATTAATGTTAACCGTTTTTTAATCCATATGTGTGTCAGAGGACGGATCATTGATGGATATTTTCAGCAAGATGGAGCAACAGCACACATATCCTTAATAGTATACTCACAATCACGCCACACTGCATTAAAAATAAAGCAGCTTGGTGTGACGGTATGTACGTTAAGACAATGGGAGGCCGGAGTTACGGCGATGGAGGAGGTGAAGAAGTTAGCAAAATACTGAATGTTGTTCGACAACTGTCAGGGTGTGGGTAAATAGTGGGGTTGGACCTATTTAGTCACACCATTAGATTCTTGGTTTATAAGTCGTTTAGAGGGATCAGGGAAAAAAATGGGAAACGAGTTTTGTGGTTCTTCCTGATGATCATCCGGTGGGATGTTGCCCTACTACTTTCTCTGTCAATGTAAACGGTCAGTAGTTTGTCGTGTTCACTTAGTCATTTAAAATGGATTCCTTATCAGCTTTGGTTTGCTGTACATGCTAAATTTTTGTAATGTTATCAGGTGCTTTTTATTGTTTATTCTTTTCATGTTAGTCCTTATTTGTGGCAGCTTTCTGAGATACCTGTAAAGGTGGGATGATTTGTCCAAAATTACCCACTGGAGTTGGACAAGGTGTTTCCTTGGAAAATACTGACTGAAAAATGAAAGCTAATATAATACTCTAACAACTGAAAGCCTTTAGGCAAAGGATCTTTTGGTTAGCCCTCGATGATAAATAAGAAAGTCTTAATTGCAACTTTTTTTTCGTTAAGACATCACAGGTTTCAGTAACATCATCTTCAGATTAAACGTAAAAAGACTACAGTCGAAAATAGTCTAGCAGCTCAGAAAAACAGTTCGCGAATTTCTTTAACCCTTGATGCTCGGTGCCCGATCTGCTAGTAACAAATACACTGACGGAAAAAGTTAGCATACGCTCTTAGAGATTCCTGACTTACTAAAGATTTGTAGTTGCAACAGCGCATATGGAATACATTAAATGATTTCATATACAGATCAATAGCACAAGCGGTTTTGAGGAATCAGAGATCGGCTCATCCTGAAACACCCATATTAGTACGTGCTGTGGTCTCCACGAGTAGCCATGCAGGCGCTGACTCTGGTATCCAGTCGATTGTTCAGAAGGCGAGTGCTGTCGTGGCATACGTTATTTCAGACCTGCTCAATTAGTTCTGTAAGTTGTTGGTTGACGAGTCGCACGGGCCACTTCTCGTCCTGTAATATCCCACACGAGCTCGGTCAGAGGCAAGTCCGGAGGTCGTGCCACCCAGGGAAGTTGCTACCGTCCTGCACATCATGTTGACCTACACGAGCATTGTGTGGGCGAGTGTTATTCTGTTGGGACAACAACATCACCTTCCTGTTCCAAGAACGGGTCTAACAACATTTTGCACGTATCGATCGCTGGTTAGCATCCCCTCCAGAAACACCAAAGGTGAACGAGAACTTTGGCTACTGGCACCCCAGACCGTAAAAGGCCTAGGGTGGGATGTTTGTGTTTTGAACAAATACACTCGACGAGACAACACTCACCAGATCTACGTCGTACGCTCAAACGAACATAAAGTGATTCTCTGACCGCACCAATCGAGCCTTACTCATCGATGCTGCGGCATGAGTGTAAGATCGACTAGAAGTGTGCTTGCCCGTAGTCCCACTGCTAATAATCGGTTCGCAACAGTTAGTGCTGACATGTCTGGGCTCACAAGCCTTATTATCTGTGCTGTGGTAGGTGTACGAACTACCACAGCTGCCCTTAAAATACAACGTTCCTGGCGGGCAACTGTGCTGCGTGGACGTCTAGAACGTCTTCTACGGGTGCGAGAATATATACGTGACCACTGATACCAGCGCGCACCACGCACCACCGACCACGTCCAGCTGGTCTGGCACTTCTCCGAAAGGACCATCCCGCCGCTAAGGAGGCCGCAATTTGATCCATTTCAAACTCGCTCAGTTGGCTATAGAAAGCATGATTCCGCTATGGCATAGTTACCTCCTTTCTCCCTACGTTTGCACCACACTGAACCTTCTGGCTGTTAGCATTCCCTATTAAAGTGTAGACACAGTGCGCGCTCTGGCAGATACGCCACTATGCAATCTACTGGCGGACAACGTTGAAGCCATTGTCAGTACATCTACATCCTCCAGGTGGCATGTGCTGTCATCGCAGCAAAATCGACTTTTTTAGTTTTATTTTTTTATTTTATTTTATTTTATTTTTCCGGCAGCGTATCTGCATAACGGAAGGAAAGTCAGAAGCGTATCATTAATTTCTGTATGGCAGTAGTGGTTGTTCTACTGGACCGTCAGTTAAGTTGCTTTAAGTGTATTTCAAATGGCTTCGGGTATTTTCCCGTACAAGCAAGGAGGATATAAAGTAGACTTAGGTGCATTCATTCTTGCTTTGCTAAATGGTAGAACAACAGCCGAAACGAAAGTAAAAAATATCAGTAACAATGTCAGGTGAGAGTTCATATCCAATTTATTTTATAGGCTACCGGTTTCGGAGATAATACGCCATCATCAGCCCCTCTGTACTAGACAGTGGCGGAATTTTGCAAAGACAAACGTATGTATGCCGTATGTGAAAATAACCACTCTTCTCACCATCTTATGCACGCGCGTCCTTAGCACACAACACCTTCTAGGTGGTTAAATCAGATATGAACATCCTGCTTTTTTTAATACTTTGTCCAAACCAATATAGAGACTCAACGTTGTAACGTAAGGTAAGGTTAATGAAATAAAGTGGAAAATTAATGACGATAAGTAAAAAGATAAAGTTTCATTACAGATCCATTGTACAAAATCTAATTAGTTTACAAGTACATTTACAAGTATGATAGTTCACAGAAATTAGAACTAATCGGAGTGAGAATAATCAATTTTTAGGGATTAAAATACTTGAAAAAAAGAACATTTCCTTTTGTTAGGTATAATTATGTCAATGAACGTTTTTGGTTTTCACATATCTTTAGTTGATGTAATATACCGGTAGGTTCAACAGTAAGACACTACGTTTTAACGCCGAAAAAAACACCCGGAGTGAAGATCCACAGTGGGATTGCACAGTGGTAGGACAGAGCCAACGAAGTGTGGAACCCCTGCAGAGTAGGCAGGCGGTGTGGCGTGGCAGCGGCCAGAAGTGATAATGCGGACCAAGTTGCGTGCGCCGGCAGCTGCAGCTGTGCGCGGCCGCGAGCGGCAGCAAGTTGCCGCCTCCATATTCATGTCCCCTGCAACCCTGCGGTCGCCAGCTTCTCGCTTTCTCACGCGCCCCGTTCGGTTCGCATTGTCTGCTCGCCTAATGGCGGCCAGATAGCCTCCGCAGACGTGCCAGACACTTCGCGCTTCACGGACGGCGTCTCTCTCATGATTTTACACCTTCTAAGAAGCTCACGTTTCTCCAAGGCAGTGATTCTGAAACTGTACGTGAACTGCAATATTCATTGCTCATTACACTCAAGGAAGCTGGCTGAGTTACAACTCTAGGCTGTTCTACCCAGATATATGACGCTTCTATAGAAACACAAATGTCGTCTAAGCCACATTATTGTTTTACTGTATATCGGCACTTTTTAGGTCATCGTCAAATGCTTTAATAGCTAAAAAGTAAATAAAAGGGCCAATAATACACAAAAATGGTCGTAAAGTGATATAAAAGTACATACAGCGATAGTAGGGAAAATAAAACACGAAAAAAATCGTAACAAATTGCCGCGATGTGCAGGGCGTCAGTTGGCAACACAAGACACGAAATATTTCATACGAAAAAACTAAGGTGCTTGAAGCAGTTACCTATGAAGTGTCCTAATTATAAAAGAGAGTGCTGTAGCAGTTTTGCAATCAAATCCGGGTGGTGAATGTTTTTACCGGGAGACAGTGTGATGGTATTACCGGTTGCACAAGCAGAGTTAACGGCTTCGTAGCAATTCTCTCATTTCTAGAGAGGTCTTCCCGAAGTTCGTTGCTTGATGGATACCTCCTGATCAGCACAAAGAGCCGTTCTTCGCACAGAGGGGGAGCATGTTTCACAGATTTATCGCAAGATGAAAGAAGTGTGCAGAGAGCAGTGTCTCGCCCGTTGAGTCGCGTATCTTCGGCCTCTTAAAACAATCTCCGAAAGGTCAGAAGTTCACCCATGGCAAGGAAGCGCCGAACACCGCGGAAAACTGGATCCATCAGCAACCCAGACAATGAAGCCATCCACTCACTTGCTATGCGGTGGGATCCATGTATCGATATCAATGGCAATTATGTACAGTTGTACTGTTCCACACGAATTGTAATGATAATATTGTTATTCAAATTCCTTCACCTGAACTTGTAATTTTCCCCCTCTTTCCTTCTCCCAGGGCCGGCCAGAGTGGCCGAGCGGTTCTAGCTGCTTCAGTCTGGAACCGCAAGACCCCTACGGTCGCAGGTTCGAATCCTTAGGTTAGTTACGTTTAAGTAGTTCTAAGTTCAAGGGGACTGATGACCTCATATGTTAAGTCCCATAGTGCTCAGAGCCAGCCTTCTCCCAGCTATTGTCCACATTAAACAATGCCTAGTCCAAGTAATTAATAAATGAAGCCGTTATGAAGATTTTGAGAGGAGCGAAGATTACAGTAAACGTTCAAGTTTGCTTAGCTTATCATGTTGATGACTCCAGTTCTTCTTCTCTGGATTAATTAAATTCGATTACTATTTCATAAATGACTCCAGAAATAAACATAGTAAACAGTATAGGATTGCGTAATTAATAATAGAAATTTTATGTGTGCAAATAATTCGTAATTTTAAATGCTTCTAAAAAAATAACTTGAACTGTACATTCAGAACTAGTACTTGCCATTATAACATCGAAACTAAAGTATTTTATAGAGTAATTCCATTTTATAAATTGTTCCTTGAAATACAAAATACTGTGTGTAAAATTATATGAACGTTTTTAGAAAAGCAACTGAGAAAGTATTGACCTATCCAAAATTCGAAAAATTATATTTGTATCGACAACTACTGTTGAGGAAAAGTAATGCCAGAGGAGGATGTCCTGTTACAAACAGTTGCCTCCTTTTCATTTGGGCACATCTTGTAAGTAAGAAATTGTAAGAAGAGTCCCTTATATTGTGGTTTAAATACCATACTACGTGACCGAGAGGGAAGAACTATATTGACAGAGCTACCCAGTATGTTTCATACAGTTATCATTCGGCAGCACCTGTTACAATTATACGCTTCTGATTTTTAATGTCCACCATACTGTTATCTCTCATTTCTTCGCATCTTGGAGCTCCACTTTTTTCGTTTTCCCATGTCTTCTTGGTCGTGACCGACGATCTTCATCAACCTATGGATGACCTCCTACTAGTGCCTCTGCTGGAGCAGCTTTCGTGGTAGCATCCCATTGTCTTCCAGATTGTGTTCAATTCCGTCAACAGCAGGATGTGCTTGTCGCAAGGGAGTCGGCCTTTCCTAACTTTATCCTTTATGAGAGTCGAGACATACCTTCACTGGACAACCTCTACGGGATCGATGAAATACAAGCTCGAATACCGTACATCGGACGAAGCGAAGGACTGTGTTTCTCCAGGCAGCAGTTGATGGGTTCTGCTTTGAACGCGCTTGAATTACTTTTTAGTCAGTTTCGGAGTCAATTTCTGGAAATTACCGTACCGACTGCCCCCCTCCCCCTCTCTCTCCTCTCTCTCTCTCTCTAAAGTTGAGAAAGATTTCTAAAGTTGAGAAAGACTTCTGAAAGACAATCTGTTTTCTCTTAAGAATACTCATGAATGAAATACTGATAAATGCGGTGAAAAATCACGATTTTTGTTTTTTGCTTTAACGTCATTATTTTCTCAGATGCCATTTGTAGTGCTCCTATGATCCTTTAAAAGATGTCTGCGCCACGCCCACTTGAGCTAAGCTGCAAGGTTTCTTCGTAAACTGCGTTTTTTAGACACAATTCTCTTCCAGCGGGGATTACGGAAACCATACTAATTCACGTACCATCGAGAAAATTTAAACGATAAATCCGGTGCGAAAAACTTTCTGGTCGTATCAACTTTTGGACATTTCCACATTTCTCTCCACCCACGACTGTTGCCCCTGTATGCCTTCACCTAGTATCGAGTTCGGCATTCCTGAATACTATGTGCCCACCACGCTGGACTTGCTTTCAGGGGGATGGCGATTCAAATCCCCGTCCGGCGATCCGGAATTATGTTTTCCATGATTTCCCTAAATCACTAAGGCGAATGCAGGAACGGTTCATTCGAAGGGGTATTACCGACTCCTTTCGTAATCAGATTTTATGCTCCGGCTCTAAAAATCTCGTCAAAGGGGTTAAATCTTCCTTCACACATTTTGGAAGTCGCATGTAATGTGCACCTAAATTGCCCCTTCTTTTGTTAAGGGTTTTGAGATAAATTCTTTGTGCGCCAATCCCTTCTACCGTTTTTTTACTTCCGTATCTCATTTATTTCTTCAGCGCTTTCCTAGAATCTGATTACTACCGGTCCATGTTTTCAAGTTCGCACAATACTCTGCTGCGACATAAAGTTTCAAATACGTCCTGGGTATTTAGATTTCAGTAACTCACTGTTAGTGGTCGATGCAACGTTGCAACTTTCTGCCTATTGCTATTTGTACAAAGAATAATTAATGGTTACAACTGAAAAGATGCTTACTGCAATTTTCTACGAGTTGGTAAATGCTCAGCGTTCCACTTGTTTTCGTATTTCCTGTTGTGTTAGTAACATTTACTTTCCTTAATTTCCGACCTTAAGAATTAATGAAAAATGATTTAAACTTCAGAATAACTCGTGTAATTAAAGGGAAACAGTATTCCCCACCACAAAAACTCTGTTTAAAGGCTCGTGGCGATTGCCTTTTTAATAGAGTATGATCAAGGTTTGTAACCCGAGCCCAGGTTTTTGTAGTTTGATTCGGTTGTGGTGTCGCCATTACGGGGCTAAAATAAAGATCAAACGGGAGTATTAATTTAGCAGCATAAAAACCAAGACTTGAGCCGTAGAATACGCATCTGACTTAACAATGTCCCGGCAGCGGGAAAGCTCAATGAATACTAAACGGCGAAACTACGAATAAAGCAGGGAGAGGAATTGTCACGACGTCACAAACTTCAAGCCGACGTACGAAATGTCAGGTGCTCCAAACCTTCTCTTCTGGTGAAGTGTTTAGATCAAAAACGTCAACTTGCGTCATTTACAGGTGTACTAATCATTCTTACTATAGTCTAAAGCGTGAAAGAATCACATTTCATTCGTAACTGTAGTGATGGAAGCGATATTTTCTTTTATGTACCTGAATTTTGATTGCGCTGCTTCTTTTTACTGTAGTGACTTAATTTCTGTCATTTGACTTTATATTGCCTGTAAATCCTACTTGAAAAGCTCTCCTGGTGACCGGTGTGAGAAAGAAATGTTGAAAACTGACAAAACATAGCAAAATATGTTCTCAGAATTTTCGGAAACAGGACATAGTCCGTGTTAAGGAAAATGCTGGATCTCAGAAGAAGCCTTCTCTTATCACATACTTATCGTCTCGGTTATTCGAAAGGTAAAACGAAAAGAAAATTAAGTTAACGAGGCAAAATGCGTCATAGTACTGGATCAAGTATGCATTTAAAGCTGGAAAAAGAGTCTGAAAATCCCTTCCTTGCCTTGTTTTATTCACGAAAGCACTGTAGCATTTTATATTTAAAATAACTGTTGCGTGCACACGACAGAAATTAAGAACAAGAATCAATCGTAAACGATAGTCTGTTAATGTTTTGGGGCATCTAATATGCCGAAGCCGGCTTCCAAGCAATGTACAGCGTTAATCTGTAGCGCCATCTCCCTATATTATACGTCTACTAAATAAATGATGGTCGCAGCTTCACGCAACAATTAATAATAAAAAGAAATTGCACACTCTGCCATTAATTTAAATTAAACAACCTCACTGTCATACATATTCATTCAGTAAAATAAACGATTGGTCACTGAACTAGAAATATGATTGTATTCTGAATATAACAATACGGACAGTGCACCTCGTAGAATTAAACTTCCTGACTGGTTTTTAAAACATTAATTAATTAACTTCAATATCTCTGATCTTGCGTAAGTATTTAACGCGTCTGACCAAAATTGATGCAATGCTAAGAATCACGAATACATATTTCTATCAGGTTTCCCTTTTTAGTGGACAATGGCGGGTTGCGGATGCAGCCTTCGCAGTTTTCTCATTAATCATCCGGGTACTGGATTCCCCGGGACCTAGAATGTGGATGGTGATTCCGTAGTCCTTTGACGACGATATGTAACAAATTTTCCGATGAATTACTACTAAAAAGGATTTTGCCCTTCTTTCCGCCCTTCTCTCAGCACTCAGCAACAGTTTGAAACTAATATTTTTCTAAATTAATTCGAAATTAATATTTTACAGGGCAGTAAAGAAGCGTACGTAACAGTGCGTTGAAAACTTTTCAAAATAACTCAAATCCCTTACCACAGAGTTTGTTATTCAGTCACTGCTTTTTCATTATCATCACCATTATTCTATAAGGACAAGGTTATCTCTTCGTCTGTAGCTGAAGAAAAACATTTTTCTCCGAAGTACCAGTTCTACACCTAGACATTGTTGTTTTCATTTATCCATCATTGCGACTAGTTCTTGCAGAGAAAAAAAAATACATATTTTGCCGCCTTGAGCACTCTCAAAAATAAATCACTATCCATATAATGACTGCAGCTCTTGAATGTGAAATTGTTGCTGCATTTCCTGTATAGTTAGTTAATTGCATCAGTTATGAATGTTTATTCTGTATTATAAAAACCGAATTTAATGTTTACACCCTGTGAACGCAAATTTTTTACTTTTTATTTATGTAACAGTTTTTAAGGGGAAAACTTCTTATTCTAGCCAAGGAGCCTTTGAGCTGACGAGTAGCCTATAAAACAAAAAAGAAGAAAAGAAAAAGAAAATCGTAGCAAAGGAGATGACATCTAGAACTACCGCTTCATCTGTGAAAAGGAAGCGTTTTGGAGACTCTGGGGAGGAATCCACCACAGAGCAGTGCTAATTTGAGTTGCGCAGGCAAGATCGAATTTAAAAAATGATCAGATGCATGAAATGTAGAATGTATGCAGGAGTACAGTTTATGCACCTTGGTACAACTTAGCAAACCAGACACGTAATTTTTGTCACTTGAAGTTATTTAGAAACTTAAGTGTAACGTGCATATTTTCCTGAAAATTTGTAGTCTTTAGATTTGATGTCAATAAAAACATCCTGCAGTTTAGAATACCAGTGTTTAAATAATTTTGTAGCTTATTGTTTAGACTATAATAAATAAAATCTCAAAAGTACTACAGTTTAGACAGTTCTCCCCTATATTCTCATACGACTGCAAAAGGAAATTTTACTTAGGCGGATCATTTTGTGGTGGCGTTTTGTAGGAAGATGATTAAACTACAGAAAAAAAACCCACAGTTAATCGTTCTGAGTTGTAAACTACGATTGTTCGCTTTTTTCCTTTGGCATCAGCTGCCGATATAAAGAACTAGCACCGATGACATAACCTTTCATGTTAGACATGTTGTCGAACCTCCACATCACTTGTGTACTTGCTTCGTTATTTTTATCTGTCTTACTTCCATCATCAACAGTCTATTCCAAATGTTATTTTTCTCAACACTGTGCATGCATTTTCACATCATACGTCGACACTCCCTGTACTGCTGCCGTCCAATATTCTTGTGGACAGCTAATGTTCTTTACGACACTTTCATGATCAAACAGCTACGTCAAGGGGCACTGAATTCAGTTGGGAATTTAGATACTCATTTACATATAACAGGTTTAGGTGCAAATATTTTTATTATGATACCTTAACATGTACACAGATCAGTGTGTTTGTTTTTTACCTGCTTCGAACTATCTTCCCACAGGCAAGTCACAAATTTTACGACCTGGTGTTTTCTACACGGTCGTAACTGCATCACTATGTGGAATACGCCTGTCAGTCTGGACTAACCATTTTCCGTCCATGCATCCACATTTCAACACCTGACCAGCTGCTCAGACGAAAATAAGCATTAATGGCTTGATCTTATCAAGTGTACTTTGAGGTACAATCCAACCTAATAATATACTTGTGATACCTATAATTAATAGTCTGTAAATGACGTAAATACTGGTGTACTGTTGTTCAGTACACAGTCCTCAGTCACTGCACTTACACCCATTACACACTGTACAACGAGTTTTATCACGTGTGCATGAATAAAAGTGTTAGGTGACATCTGAAGTCTCTGAGGGTCTGATCACCTAACAAATCGATGGCAAAATTACGAGAAAAGTTTGATTTTATATCAAACGGTAGGCATACAGGTTCTTGATATGAGGAGTAAATCATCCGAAATCCATGGCGAATAAATGGTTCAAACTGAGTTATTGAAATTTAAATCACCTATGCCACTTAAACTACCGGCTTCGTTCAACCAAGAGAGTCTAAAGGCTATAACATCAAGAAACCAAGTCTATGTTTGCCCTGCCTCAAGTTGACCAGTTTCGTTGCGTTTCCTCGTCTGCTTCAATATCGTTCTGGTTGCTCCTTTGCCTCGACCTTATTTCTTTGCAAACAATCCAGAAGTCTAAGGCAACCAGTCTGCTAAGAACTGTAACGTAGAACGTGAGGCAACTACACGTCAAGCCATTTTTTTTCAGATGTTTACATTATATTGAACCCCGCAGTACAGCCCATCACATATGGTAAGAATATAATTTTGCAGACTGGATGGAACTGTGAAGCTAGAGAAGGAATATCTACCGAAATAAAACCTGGGGCCCAAGAAGCCGCCGACGCTTTTACGCTGCCGACGTAAAATAGGGTCATAAAGAGCAGTCATGCCCTGTGGTTTCGTGAGACAATGCACTGCACTAGCGTCGTAAACGCCGCGCGCCCTCTAAACTCCCTGAATAGCATGCTGGCGCGCCATCTCTGCAGTTCTCCTGGTCCCCTCGTATCTGCTGTCCTGACACCCACAAGCACTGCGACAACTTTCACTTAAGCTCTCGCATGTTTCTCTGTTCCAGAACCAAGGTTCCAGCTAAACTGGTTTATTTTTGTTTTTCAATTGCGCGATTTGGCACAAGTAAGGTAGATACATATTAACACACAAAGTGCTTTTGGCTGAATTATTATTTACCAATAAAGGAAAATTTAAAATGAGGCTGCTGTCGCAATATCTGATTATCAGAGACCATTTTAAAGCAGCAGATATCACCAGATATAACATTGTCATTGGATGATGTGCTTCTTCCTACCCCTCACAGGCGAATCATTGCATACTTACCCACTATTCTTATTTGTTGCATCTTCTAAGTGTCCTGCCAATGAAACGCAACCTTTGGCTCGCCTTCACCACAGTATTATCTATGTGGTCTTTCCAACTGAAGTTGTTCGTAATTTTTACACCCAGGTACTTAGTTGAATTGACAGCCTTGAGAATTGTACTATTTATCGAGTAATCGAATTCCAACGGATTTCTTTTGGAATTCATGTGGATCACCTCACACTTATCGTTATTTAGCGTCAACTGCCACCTGCCACACCATACAGCAATCTTTTCTAAATCGCTTTGCAACTGATACTGGTCTTCGGATAATGTGGTCCGAACACTTATTACAAGCGTTTATAAAAAGTTAACGTTTATACGAAGCAGCACAGTCTACGTGTAACTTCTTTTATTTCGTTACTAATTTAACAGGTTTCGCTACTGGTACAGATCAACAGACACAACGAGTTACTTTTGAATGCATTACGGGAACAGCAGTGATCAATGTCTTGTAAATAATTACTATTAAAAACAGTCTTGATCACGATTTATTTAACAAGGTGACCGGTTTCGACCACTACTGTGGTGGTCATCTTCAGACCATTGAGTAGGAACCTCTTTACTATTAAAAACAGTCTTGATCACGATTTATTTAACAAGGTGACCGGTTTCGACCACTACTGTGGTCATCTTCAGACCATTGAGTAGGAACCTCTTTCTGTTGTGATTCTCCAACAGAAAGAGGTTCCTACTGAATGGTCTGAAGATGACCACAGCAGTGGTCGAAACCGGTCACCTTGTTAAATAAATCGTGATCAAGACTGTTTTTATAGTAATTAGACACAACGAGATTGTACGAAACAAAACAAAAGTCACTTCCGTGTGAGCGGGAGGCTGTCTCGTTATAGTCTCGCTACAAAACGGGTCGGTGGGAGGCTTGTCCGCTCTGTAAAGCAGGATAGGCGGCGATCTGTGGCACATCTCCCGACAGGGTTGCCAGGTCGGATGAATCACGTTTCCTGTTATACCAGGTCGATGGTCGTCTCCAGAAACGTCGTTATCCAGGCGAACGACTTCTCGAAAGATTCCACTCTGCCAAGGACGCAGGCCAGCGGTGGCAGTATTGTGCTAAGACCTTCACCTACGTGTCAACGGATCCTTTGATGGTAATCAAGGGCACCTTGGCAACTGTGAACTATGTGAGTATTATTGCCGACCAGCTGCAACTCATCATGCTTGACGTCTTCCCGCACGGTGATGGCACGGAAATACAGAGAATTATTGTGAAGGTTGTTGGAGGAACCCTCTGATAGGCACATAAGTGTGAGTTGCAGCGCATCCATGTAGATTTAGATAGGTTTCCATAACGTACACGGCGCATCCGCCGCCCATTACAATTGCTGCCCTCCAAGGTTGCCGCCTTTGTAGGACACCGGCGGCATCAATATTTCGCACTCAAAAACTATTTTCAGACACTAGGGTTAGCCGCACCGAAGATCTGTTTTGATCCGGGATTGTACAGGATTCCACGTCGTGCTAAGAGGAAAACCATTAACTCTATTATTAAATTGTCTGTCAGCCTAATTTCAACTATCTGTTCATAAACACTGTTCCCAAAACCGAAGGTGTTGGCACTGTAACAGTTGTGACACTAAATGTAACACTTCTGTCACTAAATGTAACTGGGTTTTCTCCTTGTATCTGTCAATTGTCAGGATGAGCATTCTCAAGCATTCTGTCAGGGTGAAAATATTAAATAAATAAACTTTTCTCTCTTAACAACATGTGGGCTGGGTGGGTTCTTCCTTGGCTCGGGTATGAGGTAGAATGAAACAGCATTTTTACATAAGGTAACTGTTATTGGAAGTTTCGTACAACTGTATCTTACTGGGACGTTCTGGTTCGGAGAGCGGCAGCCGTGTCGTTTGCGTAGCCTTCTGCTGCGGCAGCGGCGGCGGCGGCGTCTGATTACGCGTAGCGGTGTGTATCTCGTGTCGCCGTCTCGCCCAGCTGACCGGAGACGCGCAGCGCGAGGTGGCCCGTTTAATTATTGCGAGCGACGTCGTGCATCGGATGGTGATGCCTTGAATGTGGCGTCCCAGTGTTTCTCTTCTCTAAGCGGCCGCGTGTGTTGTGCGTCGACCAGCGGAGCGGCGCGGCGGGGGAAGGCCAGTGTCCCGGACTCGAACCACGGACTCCCGCTTGCCAGTCTTCGGCTGTCAGATCTTCATCCCAGCTCACAGGTGACTGCTGATGTGAGGCCGTCTCCTTCCCGTCCTCACGAGTCACCCGGGTGCGTAAAATCAGACTTCAAATACCTTTTAACTTCTGTCTTCTGGCGCTGAGGCTGCTGCTTGCTATTCCATTATAGCGGCGGACTTGGTGCGTCTGTGCATGATGTAGTCTCTTCTTGCATGACGGTCTTCAGCACCGAAACTGACTTAAAACAACTGCTACGCTTCTTCACTTCTTCGTCTTCTTCATCGCTCGTCTCCGTCTTCGCCTCCGTCTCCGTCTTCGTCTTCCGTCTTCGTCTTCCTCTCTCGGGCCCACTGCGTCTCGCGTATTTATTCACTTCAGTTTACTGGAGGTGAACGACTTCACGGCCATTGCCTCTTCTGTCACGTTGAAAAGATTCTCGAAGAATCTTCTTAACGTCGGTCATTGGCTCTTGGAATGTAGGCGAGGGCCTTTGCTCACATGCGACAACTGAGAAACACGTGATCCGGTCATTGCCTCTTCTGTCACGTTGAAAAGCTTCTCGAAGAATCTTCTTAACGTCGGTCATTGGCTCTTGGGATGTAGGCGAGGGCCTTTGCTCACATGCGACATCTGAGAAACACGTGAGCCGGTCGGGCGATGCCCTGACGGCTGAATCGACAGCGCCCGCTTATGTGGAACTTGCTGACTTCACGGTCATTGTCTCTTCTGTTCTGCTGTTCTGCCCGCTGAATGCCAGTATGTAACTCTCTAAACTAAACCAAGTTTTTCATTTATATTCTAATTTCTACTTCACTTTGATTTCACTAATTTATTTACTTAAGTACCACTCAACAGCACCTATCACAGCCCGTGTCCAAATTTAGGCGATGTTCTGCTACTGACGATTTTGACGGCTATTGTAGCCTCGTATGAAGGCAACGTTCCACGCACTAGTCCTGAACTATGCACATCGAATGGCCGACGTAACACTTCCCACACAATGACACGGAATTTCACTTGTGCCGGGCTACCTAAGCCTTAAATCGCCTTTCAGAAAGTCGAGTAGTGCCCTAATCTTGAATGATGAACGAAGCACACTCCTGATGTTAAAACTCCTTAAAATTCCTCCAGTCTTAAAAGATATATCTCACGTACTATGCTGTTTACTTGCATGTACATTCGTTATTCGCAGCAAGGAAACAGAGGGGACGAGCCTGATTACAAGAAAGTCATGATGCAGGTTTTGATTACTATGACCGTCCATAAGGCGTCTCTGTCCCATGACAGAACGTGCTATGAATCACTGACAGATCGACTCATTACTCAGTGCTATCCAGAGACGCACAGTACAATACGATGGAGCAGTACCGGTACAGTTTCGCAAAAGTCATCGACATGGACCTCGCTGCTGAAAGGCTGTACACGGAACGATTTTCTAACGGGAATCATCCGTAACGGCAAGCGTTCATTTGACACGATGGACGGATGCGGGAGATCGGTTCATTGAAAAGAAGAACGAGGGACCTGGCAACATGAGGACCATTCGCACGCCCGATTTTGAAGAGGAGATGCTGGAACGTGTTTTAACTGACCCCACTTCATGTACTTGTGGAATGGCCGCAGGACATACTAGCGTGTGGCGAGTACTCCGAGATCACAGTTACGCACACATCGCCCACAATGAATTCATGTAATGCTTGTGACTGACTTTGCACCAAGGATCGATATGTGTCAGTGGTTTCTTTAGCAGTGGATTGATCGACCAGATTTCATCCAATCGGGCTATTTACTGACGAGGCCTCATTTGATGGTGATTGTATTTCGAGCAGCAGGAATAGCCATGTATGAGACGAGGAAAACCTTTACGCTATAGTAGAGTCACACCTTCAAGTACGTCCGCCGCTCATGGTCTCGCGGTAGCGTTCTCGCTTCCCGAGCACGGGGTCCCGGGTTCGATTCCCGGCGGGGTCAGGGATTTTCACCTGCCTCGAGATGACTGGGTGTTTGTGTTGTCCTCATCATTTCATCATCATCCAGGACAGTGGCGAAATTGGACTGAGCAAAGATTGGATAATTGTACGGGCGCTGATAACCACGCAGTTGAGCGCCCCACAAACCAAACATCATCATCCACCTTCAAGTACGTTTGTCTGTGAATATCTGGACTGCATTTTAGGCGACAGTCTCATTGGGCCATATCTTTTAGTTGGCCGTCAGAATGGCCACTTGTAGTTGAGGTTAGTGCAAAGAGTTCTACATGAGTTGCAGGAGAACGTACCATTGGCTATTTGTAAGAGGTTGATGTCCGCAACGATCCCAGTGCTGTATTTCCTGGTCGCTGGGTTAGAAGGAGATGTCCTATTCCATGGCCTACTAGGTCACCTGACCTGAATCCACTTGATTATTTACTACGGGGTTATCTAAAGTCACTTGTGTATGAGACCCCAGTGGATGCGGAGATGCGAAGAGTTGCCAGAATTTTAGCGGAGACGCGAAGAGTTGCCAGAATTTTAGCTGCCTGTGACGTGATTCGAAACACACCAGAGAACCAGAGATATTTGATAGCGTGCGTCGGAATCTTGTTCCCCGTTGCCATGCTTGCATTGAGGTTGATGGCTATCAGTTTCAGCACGTTTTTTAGGATACAGTACAAATGGTACCTTGATTGTGCCAATGATGGTATTAGCTTTAAACTGTAACTAATGAAAATAAATAAGTTCATAGCAAAGTGATTTTATTCCGATTATCTCAGCGGATAGGTCATACGGCAGTGGAACTCTTCTTTGTATGATTATGACTGCAGTGTTTTGTGACCGAGACTACTGGTCTTTTGTACGTGTTCATGGCCACCATGGTAACGCTGTGTTGTACACTACTGGCCATTGAAATGGCTACACCACGAAGATGACATGCTACAAACGCCAGATTTAACCGACAGGAAGAAGATGATATGATATGCAAATAATTAGCTTTTCAGAGCATTCACAAAAGGTTGACGCCGGTGGCGATACCTACAACGTGCTGACATGAGGAAAGTTTCCAACCGATTACGCATACACAAACAGCAGTTGACCAGCGTTGGCTGGTGAAACGTTGTTGTGATGCCTCGTGTGAGGTGGAGAAATGCGTACCATCACGTTTCCGACTTTGATAAAGGTCGGATTGTAGCCTATCGCGATTGCGGTTTATCATATCGCGACATTGCTGCTCGCATTGATCGAGATCCAATGACTGTTAGCAGAATATGGAATCGATGGGTTCTGGAGGGAAATACGGAACGCCGTGCTGGATCCCAACGGCCTCGTATCACTAGCAGTCGAGATGACAGTCATCTTATCCGGATGCCTGTAACGGATCGTGCAGCAACGTCTCGATCCCCGAGTCTACAGATGGGGACGTTTGCAAGACAACAACCATCTGCACGAACAGTTCGACGACGTTTGCAGCAGCATGGACAATCAGCTCGGAGACCACGGCTGCGGTTACCCTTGACGCTGCATCACAGACAGGAGCGCCTGCGATGGTGTACTCAACGACGAACATGGGTACACGAATGGCTAAACGTCAGTTTTTCGGATGAACCCAGGTTCTGTTTACAGCATCATGATGGTCGAATCCGTGTTTGGCGACATCGCGGTGAACGCACATCGGAAGTGTGTATTCGTCATCGCCATACTGGCGTATCACCCGGCGTGATGGTATGGGGTGCTATTAGTTGCATATCTCGGTCACCTCTTGTTCGCATTGACGGCCCTTTGAACAGTGGACATTACATTTCAGATGTGTTACGACCCGTGGCTCTACCCTTCATTCGATCCATCCCTGCGAAACCCTACATTTCAGCAGGATAATGCACTACCGCATGTATGCAGATCCTGTACGGGCCTTTCTGGATACAGAAAATGTTCGACTGCTGCCCTGGCCAGCACATTCTGCAAATCTCTCACCAATTGAAAACGTCTGGTCAATTGTGGCCGAGCAAATGGCTCGTCGCAATACGCCAGTCACTACTCTTGATGAACTGTGGTATCGTGTTGAAGCTGCATGGGCAGCTGTACCTGTACACGCCATCCAAGTTCTGTTTCACTCAATGCACAGGCGTATCAAGGCCGTTATTACGGCCAGAGGTGGTTCTTGTGGTTACTGATTTCTCAGGATTTATCCACCCAGTTTGTCTGAAAATACAATGACATGTCAGTTGTAGTACAATATATTTGTCCAATGAATACCCGTTTATCATCTGCATTTCTTCTTGGTGAAGCAATTTTAATGGCCAGTAGTGTAGTTGCCCCTGCTCGGCACCGGAGAATATTGGAGAGAGAAGGTAACGCTAGTGGTGAGAGTGCCACGTAATACCTGAGAGCGTCCGCTCATGTGCGCTGGAGGTCGTGCAGCACGCGACGCGACGCTCCGCGCCGCGACGCCGCCACTCGGCCGGTGGTAATAGAGTCCACGGCCCATCCAGACACGCCGTGAATGCTAATGGCCGCCGGACGGCCGAATAAATTACCGCCGACGCTGTTGTCAACCGGCATGCGACCGGCGCGGCGACTGCACTGCGTGGCTGCCCACCACACGCCCGCCTGCATAATTCCAGCAAAACGGCGTCCCTGGGCAGGCGCCACAACTGAGCCGCCCCCCACAGGCGACTCGTGGCCGTGGCTGTGGCTGTCTCCTCGTCCGCGTCTCACTAGCTGTTACGGCCCACACCTGCGAAACTTCTTCCGCATCACATCACGCGGCTGGACAAACACACCGTCGCCAGCACATATTGCTGGGATTTTGAATTTGGTTTGGTGTGGAACCAGTGTCCGCCTCAGTAGCTGAGTAGTCAGTAGTAGCACACGGTGGTCCAGGCTTCGATACCCGGTGCTGCATAAGATTTGATGATGATTTGGGAACGGGATCTAGTCAGTATAATATCTATCTGAATGACAAATGTTAGCTCAAAGGTATGGAAAACTGACATGGGCCGGGAGAGCGCTGTGCTGATTACATGCCCGTCCGTACCGCATCCGAGTGAGCCATATGGCCCAAGAGTACACAGTGGTCGGATGACATTACAGAGTCTCAAACATCTTGAAAAATCCCCTGCTAACATGCAGGGTCCTCGGATTCAGGTTGTCTCCATACACGTGCATCGATACAATTGAAACGAGACTCGTTCGACAAATTCGAACAATACCACCACTTGCAAAGCAGGTTAGAAATCAGATTAATAATCGAAATATCCACGGGTGTACTGCCGGTCTACAGTGTCCAACGGGCACAATATTTCGGCGATCATACATGTCGCCATCATCACGTGAACTGACGGACTGAGCTCCTGTGAACGTGCCGGCACGGAGATCCGTACGCTGTAGCTGCTCAGAGGGAACTGGGTTCGGTCGCGGCGGCGGCCGATTTAAATACCCTCCGCTCGCGGCGCGCTCCCTCCGCTGTCTGCGCCCCGCGCCACGGTCGCGCGGCGGAACTGATTGCGACAGCGTCTGAGATGACGTGGGAGTGATGACTCTGTCCGCCGTGGTCATCACAACTATACGTTTGCTCCATTTACTCTTGATTAACCCAATCGCTGGATCCCAAGCCTTGCTAAGATTATAGCTACAGTTACGGTTTATGAAGGCGTCATTGGTGCAAATTTCGATGGCCTCTCTAACAACGCTGTCCCAGTATCTCGACGTCTGTACCAGAATCCTCGTGCGTTCATACTCCATAGCGTGATTTTCCGACAAACAATGTTCAGCGACCGCCGACTTGCTCGGATACATCAGTCGAGTGTGCCTCTGTGCATCGATCCTCGACGGTACGCATCGGCTGACCAATATACGACTTGCCACATTGACACGGAATCTGGTACACGCCGGCCTTCCTCAAACCGAGGTCATCTTTGGCGCTCCCCACCAGTGCACGAGTTTTATTCGGAGGACAAAATATAGTTCCGACCCGGTGTTTCTTCAAAATGCGGACGATTTTCCCCGAGAGTGCGCCTGTATATGGAATAAACGCAGTGCCTACCTCCTCCCTCGTGATTTCATCCATCTCCACAGGTTGTGCTGTAGTGGTTGGGCGGAGAGCACGTTGAATCTGCCACTGTGAGTACCCATTTTTCCGAAATACAGTTTTCAGATGTTCCAATTCCTGAGGTAGACTCTCTGCGTCAGAGATAGTGCGCGCCCTATGTACTAGAGTTTTCAGTACCCCATTCCTCTGTGAAGGGTGGTGGCAGCTGTCTGCGTGCAAATACAGATCAGTGTGCGTTGTTTTCCGATACACCTAGGGTGACCTAGGGTGCCGTCAGCCCTTCTCTTGATCAAGACGTCAAGGAAAGGTAATTTACCCTCCGTTTCAGTCTCCATGGTGAATTTGATGTTGGAGCTCAGGATCTCAGTCCGTCAGTTCACCTGATGATGGCGACATGTATGATCGCCGAAATATTGTGCCCGTTGGACACTGTAGACCGGCAGTACACCCGTGGATATTTTGATTATCAAATACGCCGGGAGAAACTCAAGAATCAGATTAATAATGTTGCTCACGCAGCATATGTTCGCTTTATCGGGCAACAACAAAGTTATTGATTGTGGATGGTATCGTCAGAATGGAAATAATCAAGTCGCTGTAAAAAAAGTCATTAATTTTGGCGCTTATCTTGAATGGATTCCCACGTAGATTTCGTCGAAGTTGTTATGGCTCATCTTATTGATTCTAGGGTGATTCCACTTTGCTTGTTAGAAGGTCCAGATCTGTATTTTAGCAGTATTTGAAGACCTAAGAAATGCGTTTTTCAGGAAATTCTTAATGATCAAACAATCCCAAATCATAACAATGGTATGGTAGAAATAATTTTTGACTTGGTGTTCACGATCCACATGTAAATTCACACATACTTCTTCTTAATTGTCACATCATCAAGAAAAAAGTTTTGTATCAATTTTCATATATATAATTTCCACTTTAACCAAACACAAGATTTGTCTGTTCTTTTTCAAAGCGAAATACCAACTTAACTTCTGCAAAGTGAAATAAAGACTGCTCTGTGTGCAATCGCGCCAGCACGGTTACAAGTAAATCAAAGATTATGACAGTCTCACAGAAATGAATACACACAAGGACCATATCACTGTAATATATCGATACATCGGAGTACCTATACATTAATAAAACCAAATGTGAATATTGTCAAAAAATATGTCTGTTACTTCGCAGAAAAGTAGTACGATATTACTGGTATCGAGAACTGGAGTTGGAGTGCCGTAATTCTCACGGCACACGTTTCTAGTCATCAACAGTACAAGATCAGTGTTGACAGGCCCAGGCGAGGCGTAAAGCTTTGTGTCGTGCAGTCATCAAGGGTACACGAATAGGCCTTTGTCCTTGAAAGCCGATAACGATGAAATTTCGTTGAATGGTTCGCACACTGACACTTGTTGATGGCCCAGCATTGAAATCTGCAGCAATTTGCTGAAGGGTTGGCACGCTGAACGATTCTCTTCAGTCGTCGCTGGTCCCTTTCTTGCAGGATCTTTTTCCGGCCGCAGCGATACCGCAGATTTGATGTTTTACCGGAGTCCCGATATTCGTCGTACACTTGTGAAATGGTCGCACGGGAATATCCCCACGGGAATACTCCCACTTCATCGCTACCTGGGAGATAGTGTGTCCCATCTCACGGTACTCTCGTGAAATGGTCGTACGCGAAGTTCCGCACTTGATCGATACCTCGGAGATGCTGTGTCCCATCGGTCATCCACCTACTGTAGCACCACGTTGAAACTCACTTAAATCTTAATTACCTGTCATTGTAGCAGCAGTAAGCGATCTAACAACTGGGGCAAACAGAATGTTCGTCGAATTATTTTCAAGTTCACTTTTCTTAATTCCGTAACTGTCAGGGCAGGACTGATTATTACCTCGAAGACGCAGCATACTTACATGGAAGGTAGTATTATTCTTAATAGTTTAAAGATACTTTTTCAGAATAAATAGCGATACAGAAAGTTCTAAGTCCTTTTGGCAATTCAATGGTTCTAACCATTACTCTGCCTGCTCGCGAAAAAGGCAACTATCAGTGGTGAGGCGAGTATCGATATTACGGTATGCTTTCAAGTACTCCTATTGCGATTGGAACACGGTGTCGGTTAAAGGTAGACTATGTGATCCATAATATGCGGATCCCTGTGTAATGCGTGCTTCGGTAGCTCAGATGGTAGAGCACTTGCCCGCGAAAGGCAAAGGTCCCGAGTTCGAGTCTCAGTCGGGCACACAGTTTTAATCTGCCAGGAAGTTTCATATCAGCGCACACTCCGCTGCAGAGTGAAAATCTCATTCTGGAAAGCTCCATGACTTCGAACGTTGACTAATCACTGAATGTCACCTGAGTAACGCATCGAACGGAACATCTGAAGGCTTCTAAAGCGCTCAAGTTGAGTGTTGTCGACGTGACTGTAAAGTGGAAACGCTCAACGAAGACCAGAAACATCTCAGAAACTGACGGACCAGGACCGTCGACTATTGAGGAGGGTGGTTGTAAAACATGGCACGAAGTTAGAGGAAGGAACGAGTCGTGATTTAGAAAGTGCTGCCAGCAGTGTAGCTAACACAATGACTGTGCATAGCGGGTTACAAAGAATGGTGTACAACGGTCGATCAACTCCTCATCAGCCACACATTTCTGTAGCCGATGCTAATGACGCTGGACGTGGTGCAAAGAGCGACGGCACTAGACGGTGGATGACTGGAAATGAGTTATTTAGAATGATGAATCACCCCATATACCCTGTAGCAATCCCATAGAAGGTTTGGCGAACGCCTGGAGAAAATTAGCTGCCATGATGTGTACTGCAAACAGTGGAGCTTGGAGGAAGTGGTGCATCGGCGTGCGGGTATCTTTCGAAGGTAGATTTTTTTTTTTTTTAATTTGTACTGTGGGGTCAGACTGCTGAGATCATCGGTCCCTTGCCTTACACACTACTTAATCTGGCTTAAACTAACTTACGATAAGGACAACTCACTCATCCACGCCAGAGGAAGAACAAGAACCTCCGACGGGGGAACTGCGCGAACTGTGGCAAGGCGCCCAAGACCGCGCGGCTAACCGACGCGCCGTAGTTAGGGTGCGGTCCTGATATTGCGCTGAAGAAAACGCTACATTAGAAAGGATATGACCACGTCTTGCTGCACTGTAAACTG
Organism: Schistocerca cancellata; assembly: GCF_023864275.1. Taxonomy (NCBI): domain Eukaryota; kingdom Metazoa; phylum Arthropoda; class Insecta; order Orthoptera; family Acrididae; genus Schistocerca; species Schistocerca cancellata. The sequence goes on along the minus strand of NC_064631.1, from coordinate 95,490,217 downwards.
CGTACAGTAGAGGAATAATGCACCCCGTCATAAATCAGTACGTGTTAGGTAATGATTTGTGGATAATTACACTACTGAAGTGGACTGGCCTGCCCAGAGTCCCGACATTTGGCCAATGGAACACGTTTGGTGGGGATAACAACGTTAACTTAGCTGTAGACGCTAGCGTCCAATATCATTACCCTCTGTAGTTCTCTTGAGACAGAACGGGCTGTCACTCCTCCACAGACAATCGGACACTTCAGTGAGTAGCTCTCCTGCACTGTTCATGCAGCCGTCATGTAGCCGAACGGTAGTCACTAATATATGTCCCGATATTGCGCTGAAGAAAACGCTAAATTAGAAAGGATATGACCACGTCTTACAGCACTGTAAATTGTGTACAGTGGAGGAACAATTCGAAGACGATGATTGTTTCTATAAAGCATGACAATGCACCCCGTCATAAATCAGTACGTGTTAGGTAATGATCTGTGGATAATTACACTACTGGTTCAAATGGCTCTGAGCACTATGGGACTTAACATCTATGGTCATCAGTCCCCTGGAACTTAGAACTACTTAAACCTAACTAACCTAAGGACAGCACACAACACCCAGCCATCACGAGGCAGAGAAAATCCCTGACCCCGCCGTGAATCGAACCCGGGAACCCGGGCGTGGGAAGCGAGAACGCTACCGCACGACCACGAGATGCGGGCAATTACACTACTGAAATGGACTGGCCTGCCCAGAGTCCCGACATTTAGCGAATGGATCACGTTTGGTAGGGATAACGTTAACTTCGCTATAGACCCTAGCGTCTAATATCATTACCTTCTGTAAAAAAAAAAAAAAAAAAATGGTTCAAATGGCTATGAGCACTATGGGACTTAACATCTGAGGTCATCAGTCCCCTAGAACTTAGAATTAGTTAAACCTAACTAAGGACATCACACATATCCATGCCCGAGGCAGGATTCGAACCTGCGACCGTAGCGGTCGCGCGGTTCCAGACTGAAGCACCTAGAACCGGAGTGGTCGAGCGGTTCTAGGCGCTTCAGTCTGGAACCGCGTGACCGCTACGGTCGCAGGTTCGAATCCTGCCTCGGGCATGGATGTGTGTGATGTCCTTAGGTTACTTAGGTTTAAGTAGTTTTGAGTTCTAGGGGACTGATGACCACAAGTTAAGTCCCATAGTGCTCAGAGCCATTTGAACCAACACCGGCCGGCTTACCTTCTGTAGTTTCGGCTCTTGACGTAGAACGGGCTGCCACTCCTCCAGAGACATTCGGACACCTCAGTGAATAGGTGTCCTGCAGTGTTCATGAAGCCGTCATACTCGTATACCCGAACGGTAGTCACTAATATATGTCTGGATACTTTACATCAGGTAGAGTACCTTTATTTCAGTCGCTTGTTCGTTACCCGTTCGTAAGGGCTTCAGTGCTGTATCCAAAACTCATCAACTTAAATTCCGCAACGATGCACCCATGCGTCAGGCGACCAGAAAGGGACGAAGTGTGTGAGGCGGTCGAAGCAAGCGTTTGCAGTGCGTATGCAGACGCGCCGCGCCTGCTGACTCGGTTTTCCGCGCGCGGGCACCTCATGGGCTGTTGGCGCCAGAGGTCCGCCGATGCAATTACGGTAATAAAGTCAGCAGGGCGCTGTTGGGGTAATAAAGTCAGCGCGCCGGCAGGTGACCGGTCAGCGGCGGGCCACGCGAGGGCGCAAACCGCTCCACTGTGTGGCCAGCGCCAACGGCCGCAGTGTTTCCGGCGCGTTGCCGGCGAGCGGCAGCACTGACACACGTCGCAGTGAGTGAATTGAACCGATGGCATACAGGATAGCGCGAGGTTACTCCGCGAATATCTACAGAGGGGAGATGCGTGTATTTGTTACCGCTCCATATTCGGTAGGCGGTGTAGTGTATCGTCCATATTCTTTTGCTTCTTTCTCAGTGTTTGTCCCACAACGTCGCTCTTTTTGCTCTTTGTCTACACTCGGCGCGATCTTGTGCTTGGTCAGGGTGGAGACACGCTGTACTGAGATCTGTATGCATTGACAGCGGATGCGTCTTAGTGACATGGAGGAATGTACCTGTGGCGAGAGATATTCTCCAGAGCCCGTCGTTAAATACTGCAAACTTTTCACACAGGCCAGGTGACTAGAGCGCACGTACGAGGAGTTGTACAACGCGAATAGACACGAAATAGCATGGAAAGAAATAGAGAATACGGCAGAGTCCATCACAAGGCCCTAACACTTCTAGTACATAAAAGAACGACAAAACAGACTTTGAAACGTCTGGCAGGGTCGCCATATGAAACGTCCCCTTTGAACAATTATACAAGACTGTGCTTAAACTGACACACAATATTTTTAGCGCAACGCAATCTGACTATCAAAGATCCCTGCAAAAGAATGGCCCTGAGCAACATTAAACTATACCTTTCAGAAATCACTTACCTCACAAAAATCTTCATTAATCGAACTACTGCAATACAGAGAGCGCCACTACTGCCAGCTAAATAAAAGATTCAAACTACGGAAGGCACTAACTACTGATAGGGATAGTTAGCAAATGAAAGGTATTAATAGAGAACAAACAATGTATTTACCTTAGTAGTCATAATATATATAGCAGTTCATGACAAATTACAAAACTCCGCTATCTCTCTCCCCACATCCACCACTGCTGGCGGCTCACCTCCAACTGCGCAACGCTACGCGCTGTTCACATCCAGCTGCAGCTGCCCATCACAACAATGGCAGACTACAATGCAAACTAGCCACAGACTGCACACAGCACAACCAGTGATTTTCATATAGAGCGCTACGTAACGTTGCCAATAAGAAAACATAAACAGCCTACTTACATAAAGAAAACATAAACAGCCTACTTACAACTTGACATGCGACTCAGGACACAACCATCAGCATGTCAGGTACCTAAGGAGGAGATGGCTAAACTGACTCCAGCGACAACACAGCCGTTAATGACGACTTTATTGGGCAAATCATCCAGTGTACAGACCGTACTTAAAGCTATATTAAATGTACACAACAGATACGGACACATAGCTTACTAATAACAAGAATCAGTGAAAGTTGCATAGCTCAATGCCATTCCGATGTATCTCTTCACGCCCTCCCCCGTCCCTATACAATTCTGCTATACCTTGGATGGAAATTCACGACTCACCTATATTTTGCCTATTCTCTTCAAATTTCCGTCAGTTTCAACAAATTAATGACATTCTTCTTTAACATCCTCCGTTTCTATTAACTAATTTAATTTCACTTTGTAACTCAGTAGTATTATTCTTATTTTAATGAAAGCAATATTTGTTTGTAATTGGGACAAATAACGTTATCACATGAAAAACTGTAAAATGTACGACTGTCTTCAAAATACTAGGACTAGCCAACGGAAAAAGAAACAGGGAAGTGCGAGTACGACTGACGCACTGAGCGTCCAGGACAAATTTAATTATGTGTATAGATACTTAACTCTAGCATTTGATGAGCAAATTTGCGAGTATCAAAGTATGTGACCTACACTGTCGTATCTCTTGACTGCATTGACTTAGAACTTTAAATTTGTTACATCGCTAAGAGACTGTAGACCTTAGCATTTGACACAAATTTATTTTCCAGAGAAAAGGGGGGGTCTCGACAGACGGACAGAAAGACCAACGGACAACAAATGACCAAAAATGGATACTTTTCCATGTAATATAACTACAGATTAAGAATTTTAAGATGTTTCCTTACTTGTTCTGTGAAACCCTCCTTCAGCCACACTTCATGATTTAAGGTCAATGGGATGTACCCTATAGGTTTTGATGAATGAGCGTGCAAGTGTCAAAATATGTAACATAAATGGCCTTATCATTTATTTCATTGACTTAGAAGCTTAAATTTCTTATACCGCCAAGGGATCATAAAAAGATGGCTCTGAGCACTATGGGACTTAACATCTGAGGTCATCAATCCCCTAGAACTTAGAACTACTTAACCCTAACTAACCTAAGGACATCACATACATCCATGCCCGAGGCAGGATTCGAACCTGCGACAGTAGCGGTCGCGCGGTTCCAGACTGAAGCGCCTAGAACCGCTCGGCCACATCGGCAGGCTGAATTTCTATAATTAACTACTTCATCAACAGCATTTCGACCCAATTTTCAGTATGCATTCCTGCTATTAGCTCAGGCGATTAGTACAAGTTTGCCATGTTTCCCATTTTCATGTTCACTACATTTCTTTAGTACATTTCATCACCAGTAGGGCCTGCAACCCACATGAAACGTAATCACGAAACTCTGTCACTATTTTTATCATTATCGTCCTAATGAAACGACTAATTATGTCCTTCACCTTTCAGTCAACTGGACACACTTTCTGGATGATGTCTGTATGGTAACATCTAGAAGTTTTTATATTATTCGTTTTAACTGGTTATAATTATTAGTCTTCTTGAATATTTCTGACATGTGTGACAAATTGTTGTTCTTTTCAACGTTAAAAGCTGTGTTTTAAGGTAAGCATCATTTAAGATGGGACGGATCAAAATTAGAAAAAAATAAACATTGACTCGGAATCGAATTAAATGTGCAGGGTAGCAGATGAGTACCGAATTAAGCTATTTGTTGTACATATTATTACAGCACTGCTAAATTTCATTTCTTTGACGGAAGTGTTATATCGAAATTATACTAGGGTCGAATCTTTGTCAGAGACATCTTCGTACTGTTATTATACACAGAATCAAGCTGTGACGCATCGTTACATCAATTTTGGGTCATCCAGTATACAGGAGAAGCATGTCACACGAGTGCGATGTCACTTACCATGTAGCTCTCCCAGGCGATTCTAGAGAATGGGCTGTGATTTTTAAGCTTCTGGCCCTCTTTCCCTTGGTTCACTAGTATGATGCGATCAACGTGCGCCATTTAGACGAAGCAGCGCCATTAAGTCTTTACAACGTAGTTATCTTATGTATGAATCAGTCTTAGATTTTTTAAACTTGTCGTTTATGGGCCACAGAAAACTAAAAATAGTTCCATAGACATTGGTTTGCGTGAAAAACGATGCTTAACATACCGATTACAGAAATGACTGTAAATCGTTTGATGTTCACCACACACCGAAAGGTAGTGCTGTATATGCGAGTGGCACTCGATAGTATAAGGCGGACAGTTGGTTACGCGGTTGTGAACACAGATGTTCATAGATTCATTATTGTTCACCCAATAACAACACTATTTTTTGTCTTGGTGGAGGAACTAAGACAGTGGCGTGTCATGTAGCTGTGTGTAAAAGAAATGTAACTGTCGATTCACGAAATGCATTGCTTTGTAAACTGGGTGCTGTAATTGTACCTTAAACGCGCAAGTTAAAGAACTTCGATTTTACGCTACGGCTTCAATTTATTCCTTTTCCTGTCTTGTTGAATACGGGTGTAACCAAGAAAGGCCAGTCAAGTGACTTGCAAGAGAATATGTTGTCTAGGGACTCGAAAAATCATGTCACAAGAGGTGACGGTTGTTCGCTACAGGAAGCAGGTACTAACCGCACACTATAAGATGGCCCCTTCTGCGAAGGCGGCTGGGAGTGTAAGATTGCGATTTGCAATTGATTCGTAGCACACTGGTTGCTGGAACAAGGCCAGCCCCTCTTCCCAGGCAAGCTAGCTTATGTATAAATAGAAAAAGGGTTAATACGTCGTGTATGTGGCACGAAAGTCGACGAGCCGCTAGAGGGCCACCCTCTGCGCTCATTTTTCTAAATAACAATAACAACAACCGCTACAGACAATACCGCACCCTAATCAACAGTACTTTCACGATGACTATTCTTGTTACGGCGCACAGTATGAATGCGTAGATGGGTCTGGTAGCAGAGTGTAATCATTCCGTAGCGGCCCTAGGTCAGACTTTAGACCAACTCAGATGATACGGAGAGCACACGTTCATATAGAAACCAATAACTCTGTCGTCTGACCAGAGGTGGAGTCCATTTCCAGGAGCGTTTTGGAATACTGTTCAATTTATTTTTGTTTTAGCTACAGTATTTTCAGTAAAGGTTTCCTTATTTTAGGTGTGAAATATTGTGAAACGTTTGGTTGCTACGGAAGATACACGAAGGGAAGTAATATTTCGTTCTACAGCTACATTTGTTTTAAAAACATTTTAAAAAAAGTACCGTACACAGTTTTCGAGGGTAAATCAGTGAATTTACAGGCTGAAGCTAAAGTGTGATATCGTTATCAAGCACATGTTGATGGTCATCTAGTTTGGAATGTTTTTCCGTTTCTATTACTAACTGAATGACAAGGGCCATTAATATCTACTTCGTGATAATAGGTTCGTCCTCCGATATAAAACTCGACGCATGAGACGAAGGAATGTTAATATCTAATTTACAGCAGTAGTTTTCTGTATAACCGATGTGTTTTAATATACTATGCCTCTTATCATATTGTTTCGATATTTTTTCTGACTAAAAAAAATTCATTAAAAATAGACGCTTATTTTGTGTAAGAACCTGATACTGCGGATAGAAACGCAAGTCATTTCTTATAAAAACATACTGAACAAAATCTCACTTGTATTGTTAAGAAATCGTCAGAAAATTAAATGCTTCCTGCCGAAATGATATTTTGTTTTCTTCTCCTGTGTATCAGAATTCACACAAAAATTGCATTTCCGTCACATGAGAGAAAACATAGAAGAGCTGTCAATTGTTCATTCCAGCAAACTGAAACTGGCTGTCGGACCAGGACTCGAACCTGGGACGTTTGTCTTGGCGGGCTGCTCTTCTGCCCACTATGCTATCGAAGTACGACTTACAAACCGTCCCCACAGCTCCCTGCGCCAACCCCTCATCTTCTACCTTTCGTCAAGCCCACACTTCGTTGCAGAATGAAAATACATTCTGGGAACAACTGATAGAATTAGAGCTTGATTTCAGCTATAAATGAAAAAAAAAGCTATAACTGTCAGATCTACTTCACAAAGTACTTAGTAACAGAAGCTTGTTCCATCCCTTAACAGGGCAGGCATAAGAGCGTAAGCGGTCTCTGTTGTGTATGCATCGTTTAAGAATTCATACGACTATGATCGATCAGATAAGGGTCATCTTAACAGTGTGCGATATACAGTGTGACCCGAAAGGTGTGGTCAGTATTCAGAAATATGACAAAAATAATGATTTGAAACATATGAGCATATTCCGAATGGTTTCCGAGATACAAATCATTTAAAATACATCGTTAATGAGTGGCCGTGCGGTTCTAGGCGCTGCAGTCTGGAGCCGAGTGACCACTACGGTCGCAGATTCGAATCCTGCCTCGGGCATGGATGTGGTTGCTGTCTTAGGTTAGTTAGGTTTAATTAGTTCTAAGTTCTAGGCGACTGATGTCCTCAGAAGTTAAGTCGCATAGTGCTCAGAACCATTTTTTACATCGTTAATTATTTTATGCGTTATTAATACTGTGTCTGGTTTACAAATGTAGACATGTACAACAGCTAGCGAACATTAAAACATGTGTCTTACAAAGTTTTAATTGAAAAATGCTTATTTTTAACACATTCATGACCAATAATTATGGTATCCTTCACATTACAGCTATTGTCCACAATAAACGTTCGATTATCTCACCGTCAACTTCGGTGCTTTTGTGCACTCTTTTGAGAACGTAGTGTTTTGCTCGTCTGATTGCCTCAAAATGTTGTCTAATAAGGGCAGTAGCGTCCATGATGCGATCGAGCACTTCATTTCGCGCATTCACCTTTCGTTTGTACGCCTCTTCATCCAACACGACAACAAAAACATCCCTTGTAGTAAGGCCTAGCGATCTTCGTGGCCAGTTAATTGTACTACCAATACCAATCCAGTGATTAGGGGAAATGGAGATAAAATGTTTTCTCACACGTCTAGAAAACATCCGGAGGGCATCGTCATGCTGGAAGTACATTGCAGCTCGTGCGGCCCAAGGAAAATCCTCAAAGTGTTCAAGAAACGCATTTCCCAAAAATTGAAAATAATTCTGTTCCGTCATTTGATCTTCTAAAATGACTGAAGCAGTCAACATGTTACCGATCATACCGCACCAAACATTCATCAAAAAACGAACTTGGAAATTGTTTTCCGTTGTAGAGGTAGGACTTCCCTGTGACCATAGATGATTATTACGTGTGTTGTTGACCCATTCCGTATAGATATGACTCCATCAATGAACAGTATTAACGAAAGTAAATGACACTTGACATTAACCAGTGACAAAATTCAGGCCGTGTGGCAATACCGCCAATGTGAAGATCGTGAATATGCTGTATGTGAATTGGGTACAAGTTATTCCCATGTAGTATTCGCCATGCACCTGATACCGGGGCAGTGATAGGTGCATAAAATCGCTGTCTGCTGGTAGTAGGACTACGCTGCACCATTTCTATAGTATGAAATTACAACGAAATCCAGACCGTTAGCTGCTTACAGGTGTTGATAACTATCAACAGGGACAGTTGAAAATGTGTGCCCCGGCCGGGACTCGAACCCAGGGTCTCCTGCTTACGTGGCAGGCGCTCTATCTGACTGAGCATCAAGGACACTGATGATAGTGCGACTGCACGCTCCCCGTTTGACCCACACTTCAAACTTACTGTCCACTCACTACATTTGTAGTGCCCCTGCCCACTGTACTCATTACTCGCGGTAGTCAATCAGAGTTTGAGCAATGTGAGTGCATTCGGACTGGAGAAGATCATTGACCGGTAAGCCTTAGCTATATCAAGATGGTACCTGTTCTTTCGAACATGTCCGAAAGATCAGATACCATCTTCGTATATTTCTATAGTAAGTTGCTGTTCCAGCACAGTCTGTTCGACCACACGTTCGGGAGACAAATAGGAACTTGGTGGCAGTCAACCGATGCTTCACGATGATACACTCTCAGACCCTCGCACTACCTCACTCACAGCACACTATGGACGACAACTTCGCGTTAGACTGGCTGCTTGAATGGCTGAAAGACATCCTGAGCGAAGACGTTGAAAGCAACGAGAGAAGTTGGGCTAGAATAAAACGTGATCTGTGGGAAAACTGGAACGGAAAAGAATCGAAGGTGAGAAGTGTTACTACAGAAGAATTTTGAAAATTAGGTGAACAAACAAGATGAGGAATGAGGAGGTTCTCCGCAGTATGGGTGAGGAAAGGAATGTGTGGAAAATACTAACAAGGAGAAGGGACAGGATGATAGGACATGTGTTAAGATATCTTTTATGTTACTAGAGGAAGCTGTAGTGGGTAAAAACTGTAGAGTAAGACAGATATTGGAATATATCCAGCAAATAATTGATGATGTAAGTTGCAAGTGGTACTCTGAGATGAAAAGGTTGACTCAGGATAAGAGTTCGTGGCAGGTGGCATCAAACCAGTCAGAAGTCTGATGACTCAAAAAATGAAACGCCAAAGAGGCGAGTGGGTAAGATACACATGATGAGTGATTGGAAAGTTTTAAGAATGTATCCCCTGCTGCTTACTGGTTTGTCGGGCAGGTAGACGGAGGGTGGGGAGTAAGTTATTGCCTTGTCCTTGTACGCCCTCTGACAGGAAACTGCATTTCCTTTATTCTGTTCGTTGTGGCAGCTGGTTGCGTGCGGGTCTGATAGGGCTTGTTGTCGGATTCTGTCAGCGTGAAAATGGACGTGGAAACGGAGCAAAGAGTTAATGTGAAATTTTGTTTTAAAACCGAGAAATCAGCTTCTCAGACGTACCAACTATTAAAAACTGCTTTTGCAGATAATTGGATGAGCCAGTCAAATGTTTTTGTCCGGCTCAACAGATTTAAAAAGGGCAGCGAATCAGCAGAAGATGAACCACAGTCCGGCCACCCTTCCACCTCAAAAATGAATGAAAACGTAAAAGTTCGCGACTTAGTGCGCCCTGATCATAGACTTGCAATTAGGGAGATGGGTGATGAAAGTAATTTAAGTTTCTACGCAGTTCAGTCAATTTTAACTGAAGATATGACCATGCGTCGAGTGTCCACAAAATTCATTCCAAAGTGTGTGTCATATAACCGGAGACAATACCTGCTTGAAGTGTGCCAAGAACCGATTAATCGGGCTAAAAATGACCCATATTTGTTAAATACTGTAATTACAGGTGACGAATTGTGGGTATGTAGATATGCTCCTGAAACCAAAGTACAGTCTTCGCAGTGGAAGACTCAATGTTCACCACGACCGAAAAAAGCACGGCGAAGTTGGTCGAAGCTGAAGACAATGTTGGTGATTTTTTTTTCTGTTCTACCTGTATTGTGCTTCATGAATTTACCCCTGGAGAACAGACAGCTAACCAGGAATACTACAAATGTGTCTTTGAGCGTTTGCACGAAAAGGTGCGGACAGAAAAGGCCTGCATTGTGGAAAGACAGAAGTTGGGTGCTACACCATGACAATGCTCCGGCTCATCGTGCCTTCTCCATCGTTGAATTTTTGACCAAATTCAAAATTCCTGTTCTTCCACAAGCGCCGTATTCCCCTGACTTGGCCCCTGCGGACTTCTCCCTGTTTTCTAAACTGAAATTCTCACTGAAAGGGAAACTGTTTGACTTGATTGAAGACATTCTCGCAAATACGGTGAGCGTCCTTAACACACTTTAGGAGAAAAATCGCTAGGAATGTTCCCAAAAGTGGGAACATCGTTGGAGTCGGTGCGTTCAGTAACAAGGGGACAATTTTTAAGGAGATGCATCACAGTGACATGTAAGTACCACTACTCTACAATTACAAGCCCATTTTTAAAACTTTACAATCACACCTCGTATGTGCGTGCCTCTAGGCCAAAGACAGATGTGCAATAAATGTGTTCTCTCTCGGAAAACATTCGAAATAGTGCAGATGTTCTTAGGAGCGTCCATGCCATACCCCTGAATTCCGGCCATTCCTCCTGCGACACCGTGTATAGCCGCCGCTGTACGGGAGGCAGCGCTGGGAGTTGTGGGACTCACGCAGAGCTGCTCTGCCGACCGCCCCCCAAACGCAGCCGCCAGACTGCTAATGCAAGGCGCCGCTCGGCGAGGTCAGGTGCGCCAACGGGCCATTCCGGCGCCATTTTCCGCGGCTGCAGTTTTATTCCCTCACCACGGGACCCGGCAGATGCCGCAAGTGCGCAGTTTAAGCAATAAAGTGGCGGGGATTGCGATAAAACTGCGCCGCACACTGCAGCACTCCGCGCTTTTATAGCTTTTACCTCGTCTTTTACCCCGTCTCTCCCCGTTTTTTTTTTTTTTTCTAATGAAAGAGAAACAAGGCCGTAGAACAAAAGCGACAGAACTAAATACTCCTTTGACACCAGAAATGGAGATCTGCGCGCTTCTCCTGCCCCCCCCTCGCTACACCCATACCAACTTATCTCAACTGGTACCCCCTTACACACGTTCAAGAGACAATAATGGGAAAGGGGGGGGGGGGAGTATACGGACTTACAAATAGAGCGCACTGTTTTGGTCATTGCCCTCAGAGGGGCTGCAAAGCTGGCGTCGCTTTCCAGCAAGACATGAAAGATGGCAAGGTTTTGACACAGGTAGGTTCTCCGCCTCACTGGTCAGCCCTACATCTCCGTGAGGAAAGAATGGTCAAGCTCGCAAACAGCCTGGCCGAGTTTTAGCAACCGATTAGATTTTGCCTGTTTCCACCACATTCGTCTCAGATCATTTCAGCAAGATTACAAATAGTCGATGGTGAGCATCTCTCTCTCTCTCTCTCTCTTTCTCTCTCTCATATATATATATATATATATATATATATATATATATATATATATATATATATATTTACACACACTAGATATTCGAAATATATAAATTTAATGTCAACGAAACAAATAATTTACCTTGTGGAGTCAAGACCAACAGTAGGAACTACTGCAGTTTGTAGAAAAAACTCCGTACGCCCTATTGAGCTTACACACTTTGAATCCACGTAGCACCCAACGAGCCACAGTACCTCAAAGTAAAGCGCGGCAGAGTTCGTGGAAACTGTTGGACCACTGAGCAAAAAGACAAAAGTCGCTCAGTATAAGTATCGTGATTACAATGACGCTACACCTGCAATGAAGAGAAAAAAAAATGGCCCTGAGCACTATAGGACTTAACTTCTGAGGTCATCAGTCCCCTAAGGACACCACACACATCCATGCCCGAGGCAGGATTCGAACCTACGTCCGTAGCGCTCGCGCGGTTCCAGACTGTAGCGCCTAGAACCGTTCGGCCACTTCGGCCGGCAATGAAGAGAAAAGCTGAATCCTAACAGCAGCTACGTAAAAACAAGGCTGTCAGTAAAACGATGTTTCTGCGATTTATTGTGAGTTGTTCAGTGCTTACACTAACGTTAGTAAAAAAGTGAGAAAAAAAACAGGTTGTTCAGAACGCCACAGATAGCTTTTGTGAGACACAGTAAACGCCACAATAAAAGCGATAGTTTCTTCTCTTTTTTTATTTGGGTAGAAAAATAACTAATCGTACCCGAAGTAGGGAGAATATAAAATGTAGACTGCCAATAGATAAACAACGCGTTTCTTAAAAGAAGAATTTGATTACACTGAACACAAGTTTATGTAGTGTTGGCAGAAGAGCCAACACTGTGTTGCTAGAGGAGGCCGAAATGCACGCGTTTAATTACACGCTGACTGGCGTGAGGTCTGCAACAGTTAAGGGAATTAATAGTAGCAAATAAAGTACGTAGTTGATATAATACTTAACTTTAATCCACAATTGGTGTACATCGCTCTTGACGGTACATGTTATAATCTCAATATCAAATGCTATGGCGCCTTGCTAGGTCGTAGCAAGTGACGTAGCTGAAGGCTATGCTAACTATCGTCTCGGCAAATGAGAGCGTAGTTGTCAGTGATCCATCTCTGGCTAAGTCGGCTGTACAACTGGGGCGAGTGCTAGTACGTCTCACTAGACCTGCCGCGTGGCGGCGCTCGGGCTGCCATCACTGACAGTGGCGACACACGGGTCCGTCGTATACTAGCGGACCGCGGCCGATTTAAAAGCTACCACCTAGCAAGTGTGGTGTCTGGCGGTGACACCACATTCCTCCAGCGCAAATCGGCGTACGGTTGTTATAAGGCTTCCGCCCGCCGTGGGGAGGACCCCATGTTGACGTATGCGACTAGGTGGGGAGCCTAACAACAGGCGAGGCTGTGCCACCCACACCCGGCCATTCGGTCCGAGGTGAGCTAGGAAACGCCTGGAAACCTAGTCCAGGGTGCACGCCAACATGCGGTGTATGCGCCCGTAGATAGTCAGGAGGGGCCGAAGGGTCGACCTCCATCGAGTCGGAGCACCCGACTGGCGAAGACGACAGATGGTCCTGAGCGGGCAAAAGTTCCATGGCGGAGGACAACTGGACACGGGAAGCGAGCGGCGGCGCGTGACCCAGGAAGGCGCCAGGCGGTTGCAGCGACGCGTCCACTGCGGGCGTCGCCGGCGGGAGAACAGGTGGCGGCGGCGGCAGCGCGTCGCCATTGGGCAAAATGGAAGGCAGCGTCGGTAACACCTGGGGATGAGGCGAGCCAGTAGATGGGTCCCCAGGGCGCTGACCGGACGGCACCGTCGCTGAAAGCAGAAGGGGAGCGGCAGAACCCGTGCGACGACAGAGGCGCAGCTGATTGAGATGCCGACGCACCTCACCAGAGGCCCCCAAAACCAGATACATAGCGCGGCCGAGGCAGCGAAGAACGCGCCCTGCGAGCCAACGCCGTGAACCGCGATAGTTGCGATAGTATACAACGTCGCCGGGAGCGAAAGCAGGTATCTGCCGCTGCACAGGACCCTGATGCGGCGGATGCAGCAAAGACATCAAGGTGCGATGAGGGCGACCATGGAGCAGCTCAGCCGGCGAGCGACCATCTCGGGGCTGAGAGCGATACGATGACAAAAAGAGCAATAACGCGTCCTCCCGAGAATGCGACTCTTTCAGCTTCAACATCTGTGACGTCAAAGTCCGGACCAAACGTTCAGCGGCATCGTTTGACTGTGGCGAAAACGGCGCGGATGTCAGATGTTGAATACCATTGGCCTTGCAGAATGACTGAAATTCTGCAGACATGAATTGTGGGCCATTGTCGGAAACAATAGTCTGTGGAAGACCTTCAATGCAGAAGATAGCGGACAACGCTTGGATTGTGGCAGAAGACGTCGTAGAAGACATCCGGGTAACAAAAGGAAAATTACTGAAGGAATCGACCACAACCAACCACTGAGCATTCCAGAATGGACCAGCAAAATCGATGTGTAAGCGTTGCCAAGGGGAAGTGGCTTTCGGCCATGCAAAGAATTTCCGCGGAGGTGCGGATTGTTGTTCGGCACACGCCATGCAAGAAGAGCACATATTCGTAATCGCAGCATCGATTCCGAACCAAGTACAGCGCTGACGAGCAAGTTGTTTCGTGCGCACTATACCCCAATGCCCGTGGTGGAGAAGCTTTAAGACAGCGAACTGTAACGAACGTGGGACCACGACCCTGGACTGATCATTATCAGAACGCAACAACAAAACACCACGTCGTACAAAAAGTCTCTCCTTGTGAGCAAAAAATCGGCGAACCAACGGATCCTCGATCCGTGACTTTGACAAGGGCCATTGCGTAGCAACAAAACGCAAAACGGTAGCAAGGACAGGGTCAGCAGCTGTGGCTGTAGCTACACGACGAAAATCAATCGGAAACGATTCGACCACGTCATCGGTTTCCGCATCAATGAACATGCAAGCAAGTTCAGAAGAATCGAATGCTCTATCCTCAGCAACAGGCAAACGGGACAACGCATCGGCGTTTCCGTGCTTAGCAGTGGACCGATACAAGATATCGTAGCGGTACTGCGAGAGGAAAATAGACCAGCGAATGAATTTCTGCGCTGTACGTGGAGGTACAGGCTTGGACGGATGAAAAAGTGATGTCAAAGGTTTGTGGTCCGTGATGATGGTAAAGTGACGACCATACAAGAAATCATGAAACTTAGTAACACCAAATACGAGAGCCAAAGCTTCTTTCTCGATCTGAGAATAATTTCGTTGCGCAGATGAGAGTAATTTGGACGCAAAGGCAATAGGGCGATCATGCGATCCATCTTTGTGCGCAAGCACAGCACCGATCCCGAAATCCGATGCATCTACCATCAACAAAAGGGGTTTCTGGGGATCGAATGGCGTTCTCGCTTCCCGAGCACGGGGTCCCGAGTTCGATTCCCGGCGGGGTCAGGGATTTTCACCTGCCTCGAGATGACTGGGTGTTTGTGTTGTCCTCATCATTTCATCATCATCCAGGAAAGTGGCGAAATTGGACTGAGCAAAGGTTGGGAAATTGTACGGGCGCTGATAACCACGCAGTTGAGCGCCTCACAAACCAAACATCATCATCATCATCATCGAATGGCGTAAGGCATGTATTAGAAAGCAACGCCGATTTCAACTGGCGAAAGGCACGTTCGCATTCCGTCGTCCAGACGAACGGAACACCCTTACGGCGTAAGCGATGAAGTGGAGCTGAAATGGAAGAGGCGTGCGGCACATATTTATTGTAATAATGAATTGTTCCCAGCACACTCTGTAGCTGCTTCAAATTCAGCGGCGAAGGCAAGTCTTGTATGGCACGGAGGTGCTCTGGACTGGGATGTATGCCTTGGGCATTGAGTACATGTCCCAGATATGGCAAATCACGAGCAAAAAAACACACATTTGTCCTTCCGCAAGCGAAGACCATTTTGTCGCAAGACCTGAAATAACGTTCTGAGGTTGGCTAAATGTTCTTCTTCCGTCTTTCCGGAGATCACAATATCGTCCAGATAGTTTGCTGCAGTAGGGACCGACGCACAAACAGTTTGTAAATATTGCTGAAACAATGCAGGGGCGGATGCACACCTGAATGGCAGTCTTTTGAATCGGTACAAACCAAGATGCGTGTTAATCACCAATACGCACTGGGATTCTTCATCCACCGGTATTTGCAAGTACGCATCTGCTAGGTCCAACCTCGAAAAATATTTACCCGGGCACAGTTTGTCAAAAAGATCTTCAGGGCAGGGTAAAGGAAAAGTTGCAGTCACAAGTTGTGGATTCACTGTTGCCTTGAAGTCCACACAAAGTCTCAACTTCCCGGAAGGTTTTTGCAAAATTACTAAGGGTGATACCCAGAGAGAAGCCTGCACACGTTCAATTACAACTTGTGATTCCAAATCGTGTAATGTTCTTGCGACCTCATCACGCAATGCGTGAGGAACATTGCGCGCTCTGAAAAATTTCGGTTGCGCGTTTACTTTCAGTTCCAAATGTGCTGCACAGTCCGTAGCGCAACCAAGGCCCGGTGCAAAAATGTCAGAAAATTCATCACATAGACGAGAAACACTGGCTGAAGGCACAGTCTGGTTCACCGATAGGACCGGATTGACTATAGACAAGTTAAACAACTGAAATAAATCTAAACCAAACAAGTTCACTGCAGAAGAACAACGAAGGACATAAAAAGACACAAGTTTTGTTTGTCCCTTGTATGTTGCAAGAAGGCTGCACTGTCCTAACACAGGGATCTGCTGTCCTGAATATGTAGTTAGCTTAACATTGGCGGCACGCAACGGAGGTTTGCCTAGCTGTTTGTACGTGCCGTGATTGAGTAGTGTAACTGTAGCTCCGGTATCGAGCTGGAATGGTATCACGTTTCTGTCAAAGTCCAAATCTACAAAAAGTTTATTGTCCTGCTGACGACAAGAGCGACTGTCTCGTGCAATGTGAACTGACACTGGTACAGAATCACTTGCGATGTGACGGGATTTCCGTCGACGCCGACGCACACTTTGTGTGGGACGAACACAGTCACTGTTAGAGAGAGTGGCACTGGGCGGAGTGGCATGAACTACATGAATTTCCATAGGCGAAGTGTCGCGAGCCTGAGTATTCTTGGTGCGATTCCGATTCCGGCGCAAAGCAAAGGGCCTGGAATGGTTGGGAGAGTCCGATCTAAGCTTTTTCTGGCACACACTTTGAACATGACCTTTCTTATTACAGAAAAAGCAAATAGCTTGGCGTGACGGGCAATTCGCACGCGAATGTCTAGTTGCACACCGCAGGCATTATTTTATCACTGCAGTTGCTTGCTTACGCGGCAGACGTGGCTGCGCAGACGGGCGCGAGGGCTGTTTACAGTTCCGTGCAGCTCGCCCGGCGGGCCGGTTAATGTGACACACGGCTGGCGAAGTTTCAAATGATTCCTGAGCAAAGTCAAGTGTGTCTTGCCTATCCAATATGTCCATCACTTGTTGAAGGGAGGGATTGACTAGTTTCAAAATCTGTTCCCGTATACGAACATCAGAAACGTTCTGTGCAATTGCATCACATACCATAGTATCTGAATAAGGGAGTCCACATTCACACTCAAAAGCACAATCCCTTGTAAGGCCTTGCAAAGTTGCAACCCACTCCCTATTAGTGTGACCGGCCGTACGTTTTGTACGAAAGAAAGTATACCTTTTTGCAACGACATTGACTGATTCTTTGAAATACACATCTAATGCAGACAAAATTTCTTCGTAGGACAGAGTTGCTACGTCGCGTCGGGGAAATAATTTCACTATCACACGGTAGGTGGACACACCTACACAAAAAAGGAGATGAGGCTGCCGCTCGTTACCTTGAATTCTGTAGGCGGCGAGATGAAATCCAAATTGGCGTGACCACTCCGTCCAGCTTTCCATTGCTGCATCAAAAGGCCGAAAAGGTGGTGCAACAGCATGTTGTGGCTGCGGTAGCGGTGGAGCGGCGGCGGCCGCATCGTTTTGCAGTGCACATTGACCCTGGATGAGCTGTCCAAGGGCATCTAATAAGGCCTGCGCCTGCTGATTCTGCAAGCGATAAAATTCGAACATTACATCTGGAGATTGTGGCGAAGCCATGACACAAGGAAGTTAAGCAAGTAGAAAGAACAAGACCCTTTTTATACACGTCACCATATGAAGTGTTGGCAGAAGAGCCAACACTGTGTTGCTAGAGGAGGCCGAAATGCACGCGTTTAATTACACGCTGACTGGCGTGAGGTCTGCAACAGTTAAGGGAATTAATAGTAGCAAATAAAGTACGTAGTTGATATAATACTTAACTTTAATCCACAATTGGTGTACATCGCTCTTGACGGTACATGTTATAATCTCAATATCAAATGCTATGTCGCCTTGCTAGGTCGTAGCAAATGACGTAGCTGAAGGCTATGCTAACTATCGTCTCGGCAAATGAGAGCGTAGTTGTCAGTGATCCATCTCTGGCTAAGTCGGCTGTACAACTGGGGTGAGTGCTAGTACGTCTCACTAGACCTGCCGTGTGGCGGCGCTCGGTATGCCATCACTGACAGTGGTGACACGCGCGTCCGTCGTATACTAGCGGACCGTGGCCGATTTAAAAGCTACCACCTAGCAAGTGTGGTGTCTGGCGGTGACACCACAGCTTAAGTATTAGGAATCCTTTTCTCAAGAAAATGAAACATGAACGAGAAACAGTACACACAAGAAGCGTTTGAAATCTCGTGCTTCAGAAGAATTCTGAAGATTAGATGAGTAGGTTAAATAACTGGTGAGGAGGTACTCAATCCAACCGCAGAGAAAGGAATTAGTGACACAATTTGACTAAAAAAAAAAAAAAAAAAACGATGAATTGATATGGCACATCCTGAAGCCTCAAGAAAGGTGTCAGATTATTAATAGAGGGAAGCATGCGGATGGTAAAAATTGTAAAGAGAGACGAAGGATTGAATACGTGAAACAGGCACAAACGGACGTTGATTGCAATGCTTAAGAAGTGGTGAAGAGGCTTCCGTAAGGTAGACTAGCGAGAAGAGCTGCCTCAAATCGTTCAGAGTAACAACAACAACAACAAAAATAAACACAGTTACAGTCGCAATCGGCTGCAACAATTATTCTCTGATAGGCTAAAGAGCTTGAGTGTACGAAATGGTTTATGGTATTTGCCCTGAAGAGGATGAGCGGAGAAAGGGAACTGTTGACTGGGAGATGCCAAAGGCCAATTTCAGCCACATAACCGGACAGGGCTATCTTTTCCTGTGCACAGTAAGGCTCTGAGCAGTATGGGACTTAACGTCTGAGGTCATCGGTCCCCTATAACTTAGTGCTACTTAAACCTAACTAACCTAAAGACATCACACACAGCCATACCCGAGGCAGGATTCGAACCTGCGACCGTAGCAGTCGCGCGGTTCCGGACTGAAGCGCCTAGAGCCGCTCGGCCACCGCGGCCGGCCCTGTGCACAGTAAGCCTTCCCTAGCGATGTCTGAGTTCTATTTTAACTGTGCTGAGAGCAGGCATCTGTAATGTATGCAGGTTCTTGGGGGTATACATGAAGAGATTTTTGTTGGTGACTGAGGACAGTGCTTCATTTGCAGACTAATACCAGGAGCTATTATCTTAGTACTTTTTTTAGTTTGGTTAGTATACACATCGAAAAAAGTTCTGCATTATCTTGTTTCCGACAGTTCCGGAACCTGTACAGAAAATTGGAGTAGAGATCAAGATAAATATCATTTCCGCCCTTTTCATTGCTCATGAAAACCACACATTGCATGTTGTATCACCATACAGCGAGACCTTCAGAGGTGGTTACTGTACATACCGGTACCTCTAATTCCCATTAGCACTTCCTCTTGCATTGATGCATGCCTATATTCGTCGTGGTACACTATCCACAATGTCATCAAGGCACTGTTGGTCTAGATTGTCCCACTCCTCAACGGCGATTCCGCGTAGATCCATCAGAGTGGTAGGTGGATCACGTCGTCCATAAACAGCCCTTTTCAATTTATCCCAGGCATGTTCGATAGCGTTCATGTCTGGAGACCATGCTGGCCACTCTAATCGAGCGATGTCATTATCCTGCGGGAAGTCATTCACAAGATGTGCACGATGCAGGCGCGAATTGTCGTCCACGAAGACGAATGCCTCGCAATATGCTATCGATATGGTTGCACTATCGGTCGGAGGATGGCATTCACGTATCATACGGCCGATACGGCGTCCTCCATGACCACCAGCGGCCTACGTCGGACCCCCATTATGCCACCCCAAAACATCAGGGAACCTCCACCTTGCTGCACTCGGTGGACAGTGTGTCTGAGGCATTCAACCTGACAGGGTTGCTTCCAAACACGTCTCCGACAATTGTCTGGTTGGGTTGAAGGCATATGCGAAAGTGACCGGCGAAGGGAAGGTGATGCCAATCTTGTGCGTTCCATTCGGCATGTCGTTGGGCCCATCTGTACTGCGCTGCATGGTATCGTGGTTATAAAGGTGGACCTCGCCATCGTCGTCAGGAATGAAGTTGCCCATCATGCAGCCTATTACGCATCTTTTGAGTCGTAACACGACGTCCTGTGGCTGCATGAAAAGCATTATTAAAGATGGTGGAGTTGCTGTCAGGGTTCCTCCGAGCCATAATCCGTAGTTAGCGGTCATCCACTGAAGTAGTAGCACTTGGGCGGCCTGAGTGAGGCATTCAACTACAGTTCCTGTCTCTCTGTATCTCTTTCCATGTCCGAACAAAATCGCTTTGGTTCAATCTGAGATGCCTGGACATTTCCCTTGTTGAGAGCCCTTCCTGGCACAAAGTAACAATGCGGACGCGATCGAACGCTGGTGTTGACCGTGTAGGCATGGTTGGACTACACGAGCCGTGTACCCTCTTCCTAGTGGAATGATTGGAACTGATCGGCTGTCAGACACCCTGCGTCTAATAGACGCTGCTCATGCGTTGTTATTTACATATTTGAGCGGGTTCAGTAACATCTCTGAATATTCAGACGGACTGTGTCTGTGATACAGTGTCCACAGTCAACGTCTATCTTCAGGAGTTCTGGGAACTGGTGTGATGCAAAACTTTTTTGATTTGTGTACCATTAATACTTATATTCTCGTGGGCAGCAGGTCAGGTGTTGAAATGTGGACCTTCCGATGCAGAATGGTTAGTCTACACTGACAGGCGTAGTCCACTTAGTATTACAAATGGAAATGAGCTTTTGGCGATATTGGTCCGGCCGCCCTTGTGCCAGTCTTATTACATTCGACGCCACATTGGGCGACCTGCGCGCCGGCTGGGGATGAAATGATGATGAAGACAGCACAACACCCAGTCCGTAAGCAGAGAAAATCCACGACCCAGCAGGTAATCGAACGCGGGCCCTTAGGACGGCAATCCGTCAAGCTGACCACTCAGCTATCGGGGCAGACCACTTAGTAGTGATGTTACGACTGTGCAGAAAACATCAGGCAGTAAACTATGTGATGTGTTTTTGGGAAGACTGTTAACACTCTGTAATGGGTACATATTAAGAAACCAATAACCGCAGTATCTATACTTATACCCCTAACACCCTGTATGGTGCATGACGATGAGAGAAGGGAAAGAGTGAAATCCGTTCCTGCCATACAGCATATCTCTCTAGTATCGCTGGAACGCGGCGGCCTCAGGGTATACATCTCTCTCTCTCTGATGGACAGGTCGCCTTCAACCGTGTGATATGTTCGAAAAGTTTTCGGGATTGCAGTCAATCGTCGTGGAGTGAAGTTAACGACTACCGCCTGCAAGCCCGAAATCTCTTCGAACATTAAGTCGCCGCGAAAATTTTTAATTTACAACCGCGTCATATATCTTCAGTCCATGGGAAACGGAGGAGAGGTTTGAAATTTAATTCTGGATATTAGCGCGATGCCTACTTCTGGCTGTATACTGGCGGCAAAATTTTCTTCTGCCTCCATTATTTCAAGCGACTTATTCCCGAGTGGTTTGCCTCCACATAGGCGTGGTCTGGCGAGATCGTCTATAGAGGCGGAGGGAAGAAGGAAGAGTAAGGAGTCGCAAGAGATACAAAAACCGGTAACGATGTCTTTAGTAGAGTTCAAGAAATTATTAGAAGCGAGATTCGGGAGGTGCGTCGTCGTACACCACTAAACGTGATAAGACGTACGTCGCCTATTTATCAAAGGTACGAGGAGCATTCAGACTGACCAGAGCAGGTTACTTTGTACTTGTGAGCCCGTTCCGGGTACCGGGGCGGCAGTTGTACTGCGTCGGCTCTGACAGGTTCGCGGAACAGGAGACGTCACGCTTTCCGAGGCCTTCCTGGAATATTGGAAACCGTCTCTCATTCGTTATCGGCTCTGCACAAAACCCATCGCCGTGAGTTTCCTGCTGATGCCACCCTTAATGCTTCGCAACCGAATTCTCCACTCTCTCTCTCTCTCTCTCTCTCTCTCTCTCTCTCTCTGTCCTCTTCACCTCTCTGACCTAGAACCTCTTTCTATCATCGTTGCACACAAAACTTTGACTGGAACTGAAGTCGCTTTCAATGAATGGGTAAATCAGTTAGGAAAACTGGAATACGGGATATGAAAGAGACTTCTCCCGCTTTTGAACCTTTGAGGACAGCTTCTTTATTTTGTGTACTTTAATTCTTAACGATTCAGATTCCGTTGTAGTATTCTATACATAAGCCAATAGGCTATAAATACAGCTTCCCTGTTACGTGAAAAATCGATGGCGAGGAAGAAAGCAAAACAGCACATTGTTGTGTATGCAATTTTTATTTGAAGTTATATGCAAATAGAATGAATATTTAGGGCAGAAATAATTTATCTAGTGGTTTACAAGCCCTCCTATCGTAATTGAAACTGAGTGCGAGCACTAAGTTGTCCTTGTCGCTGTCGATTTTACGGGAAGACTACACATCATCGTTTAAAGAAATATGTAGCCCATGTCCGTCGGAATGTTCATTAGTGCATCGTGCAATTATTTGAAGTAAATCGGTCAAAGGCTTTTGAAGATCTTTGCTAACAACTTTTCTATTTTCTATAGTAAATATATACATTTTTATTGCACACAGCAAAAACATATAGCCCGTCTCCCTCTGTATCATCATTAGAGGATGATGTAAAAATGTGTAGGAAATCGGCCAAGAAACTTTCGTGATTTTTGGCAAAAACTCTTTCCATTTATATATTGCATATATTTACAGATTACATACATTAAGCCGGCCGGTGTGGCTGAGCGGTTCTAGGCGCTTCAGTGTAGAACCGCGCGACCGCAACGCCGCAGGTTCGAATCCTGCCTAGGGCATGTGTGTGATATCCTTAGGTTAGTTAGGTTTAAGTAGTTCTAAGTTCTAGGGGACTGATGACCTCAGATGTTAAGTCCCATAGTGCTCAGAGCCATTTTATACATTAAAATATAAAGTCTAAGTCTGTCCGAATAGTCACTATTGTCTGTAAAATTTAGAAGTAAACCAGTCAGACTTTACAAGTCTCTGGTAACAAAGTTTCTGTTCTACATATTACATTTATACTATACATTGAAAATATATAGCTTATGTTCGTTCGAAAGCTCATTAGAGTATCGCGTAAAAATTTTAAACATATGAGTTAAGAACTATTCGAGATTTTGGTGACAAACTTAAACAACGACTTGGCGTTATGTATGAGGGTTGCCGAGAAAGTAATTCACCATATTTTTTTCATCGACAATTTTTTATTGGACGTAATGAGAATTACACACACGAAAGAATGGTGTTTTATCTACACACCTTATTTATCCTGGTAATCTCCATTCCATTCCATGGCCTTCCTCCAGCGCGGAACAAGGCGTGTATGCCCTGTCGGTACCAATCCTTGTCCTGGTGGTGGAGCTAGCGCTTCACTATTTCAATCACCTCCACATCGTCCTAAAAATGTCTTCCACGAATGGCATCCTCTAATGGCCTAAACAAGTGGAAGCTCGATGAAACATGTCAGGTGTGACAGCCGTGGGTGGTCTCCCCGACCGCTGCATATCGTGGAGCTCCGCCGAACCGCCTTCTGATGACCTCACCCTCCGTGCCTAGCGGCTAACTGTACTTCTGTCGACAGCAGATGCTCCGTAGACTTCGCACAAGCGTATGTAAATATTCCCCACAGTTTCTTTCTCTGCAATGAGAAATTCAATGATGGCATATTGCTTGTAACGCACATCACCTATATACGCCATTTTAAAACTGTCCTGCAGCTACAGTAACCGTCGTAAGTGACGGAAACTTGGCGCGTTAACTCAGGAGACCTTAGATAATAGATACGCAACGTTTAGCATTCGTAGCATTGTTTTCGGCTGAGAAAAAATATGCGGTTCATTACTTTCTGGGCAACCCTCGTAGAACTGTAGTATTGATGTCCATTGTAGAATTACTTTTGTATTTTTGTAGTACATTGTAAGGGTAGGAAAATGATCACTTGAGGCGGACTGCGAGCCTATTAAATGGCTGGAGTTCGCCGGCTGCCCAACAGACACACTGCGAAAATTTGTTTAACTGAAACTAGACTAAAACTGTTAACTACCCCATGAAACTCTTTCATCTTTAGCTTTGTGTTCTACTCCACCACAATTAAATCATAACCATATGAGAATGCAGGCTTTCTCGGCGAATCTAGATGATAAAATCTTCTGGGGTTGACAGCCGAGTCAGTGTGTTGTTCTCCAGCAAGTTTCTTAGTTGCCATCTTTTCCTGAAAATGGCAAGTAATAAACTTGCTGAAACGTTGCTGGAGAACAGCACATTGACTCGGCTGTCAACCCGAGAAGATTTTATCATAATCATAACCACTGTTACAGGAAAGTATTGTCTTTTTTATCATAAGCCATAGAAGCACACAATTTTTTCAGAACAGAGTGTAGACAGCTTTACATTTGTTTCATAGCCCCTGTATTCTCTCCTTTACACTGATGAATCACGCTATTATATTAACGCAAAATCAGGCAGCGTCACTCAATGCGTATATCACGTGACGTAAGGGGCGAAGAAGATAAATGGAGATGCCACTTGTAGATCTAAAACCGAATCTCAAAGCTGCTCAGAGAACTGCGGTTAAGAAGCCAGGTAAAGAGGGCTCTGTTCTACAATTCTAAAAGCAAATATCCCTCTTGAATTAAAACTAAAACTAAAACCAAACTCCACCCGAACAGGCGACCAACAGTACCCATCGGCCACCGTGTCATCCTCAGCCAACGAGCGTCACGGGATGCGGGTATGGACGGGCATGTGGTCAGCACACCGGTTTCCAGGCCGTATGTCAGTTTACGAGACCGGAGCCCCTATTACTCAATCAAATAGCTCCTCAGATTGACTCACAAGAGCTGAGTGCACCCGGTTTCCCAATAGCGCTCGGCAGACCGGATTGTAACCCATCCAAGTGCTAGCCCAGCCCGACAGCGTTTCTTCGGTGATATGACGGGAACCAGTGTTAGCACTGCAGCAAGGCCGTTGACATCGCTGCTGAATACCCAGTAAAAACTCCTGGAACGAATGATTCTGCTGCGAATTCAGCACACCATTAATAGCTTGAAATCAGGGAAACATTGTAGATTTCGACCTAACAGAATTTCTCGGGATCAAATCTTTCACTAATCATTCATATAGCAGCTGTAATTAAGTGGACATTTACAAAACTGCTATTTTTTCCTATCGTAATAAATTCGGAGTTACTGAAGTCTGTGGGATACGTAGGTACCAGGATTTTCTTTGAGTCTGCCTAACGGGTGACTGTCATCAGATTTCTAGGAATGTGTAGGCTAAAAATAAAAATTAACATATTAAGTATCAGAAAATTTCCAAACTTCTGATGAGAATAGTATATATGAGAAGAGACAAAAAACTGAAGATGACCTGGATTAAGATGAAAGATCTATGAGCATCAATTCTGAACGTGTGCTTGATGGTGGGAGGCATATGAAGAAAAATTACGATATCCTCCTAGCATTTGTGGACTTAAGAGATAATCTTCAACAGTGAAAGGCGGACGAGCGGTCTAAGGGGCTGCAGTTATGGACTGTGCGGCTGGTCCCGGCGGAGGTTCGAGTCCTCCCTCGGGCATGGGTGTGTGTGTGTTTGTCCTTAGGATAGTTTGGTTAAGTAGTGTGTAAGCTTAGGGACTGATGACCTTAACAGTTAAGTCGCATTAGATTTCACACACATTTGAACATTTGAACTTTGGTGACGAGTGTGCCACCCCTCATGTTCACATTCTGCCCAACATTGGGCCACCATCACGTCCGAGTGCCTCATAAATGTAGATATTGCACGATCGACCAACTCGCCAAATGAGCAAACGCCTCAGAACTCACTGATCGCATCATTTCCGTTTACTTTACAATGATCACTCAGTATCTGATTTTGTTCACTCCTATTAAATGCGCTATCAGATCTGGAAACTACACTAAATACGAAGAGCACGTAGGCTGTCCAATGTCCGCTCTACCTGTCAAGCGGAATTGGCAATTCTCAATCATTTACATCCGCACCGATTGTGTGTACGTGTATGAAGTTACATTGTCATCCGACAACGTCCTCTGGATGCTTCACTATTTTAGTCAGGCAGTGCAGCAGAAGCTGGCCAAGACTAGAAATGCAAATAGATTAGAGAGTGTGTTGCCTGTAGAAGTTACGTATGGATGCAAGGATGAGCAGAAGACAGGTAATTATGACAGGTTAGCATCAAACGGAATGGACAGTGTCTTGAAAGGAGGATATAAGATGAACATCAACAAAAGCAAACTGAGGATAATGGAATGTAGTCGAATTAAGTCGGGTGATGCTGAGGGAATTAGATTAGGAAATGAGACACTTAAAGTGGTAAAGGAGTTTTGCTGTTTGGGGAGCAAAATAACTGATGATGGTCGAAGTAGAGAGGATATAAAATGTAGACTGGCAATGGCAAGGAAAGCGTTTCTGAAGAAGAGAAATTTGTTAACATCGAGTATAGATTTAAGTGTCAGGAAGTCATTTCTGAAAGTATTTGTATGGAGTGTAGCCATGTATGGAAGTGAAACAGGGACGGTAAATAGTTTGGACAAGAAGAGAATAGAAGCTTTCGAAATGTGGTGCTACAGAAGAATGCTGAAGATTAGATGGGTAGATCACATAACTAATGAGGAAGTATTGAATAGGATTGGGGAGAAGAGAAGTTTGTGGCACAACTTGACCAGAAGAAGGGATCGGTTGGTAGGACATGTTCTGAGGCATCAAGGGATCACCAATTGAATATTGGATGGCAGCGTGGAGGGTAAAAATCGTAGGGGGAGACCAAGAGATGAATACACTAAGCAGATTCAGAAGGATGTAGGTTGCAGTAGGTACTGGGAGATGAAGAAGCTTGCACAGGATACAGTAGCATGGAGAACTGCATCAAACCAGTCTCAGGACTGAAGACCACAACAACAACAACAGCATCAAACCAGTCGAAATACGAATGGCACAAAAAGCAAAAGTTAATTTGCTGACTGGCGGATAGTTTCAGCAGACCTTGGCTGATTTCGCTATCGCCGTACACGAACATCAAGTACTCCGTGATAACCGTGTGGTGCCCATCCGATCAACCGAACGCCTATCAGCAACGGAGATGCGAAAGTTAGCTGCTCACGTTTTCTGCAAGTGTCAATTGTGCTGTCGCCGCTTGACTTCCGGCGTTTAATGAGGAGGTAGCGAGGCGAGAAAAGACAATACCTCTCAAGGTCAAGGCCAGGTTGCGAGTTCCAGCAGCCTTCAAATGCCCTACCAAGTGTAGGGAAAAAGTTATGTCTTCCAACGTGTTATCTGAATTATTGTTTTCATTTGGCGAGAAAGTACAGCAAATGCTTTTTGCGACGTTAAAGCCGTTCTTGGTAACTCATCACGGCGCCCGTAAAAGAAGAAATCATTATTCTTAACACAGTAAGAGATCACATGAATACTAATAAAACGAGACGTTTTTAAAATTTATAACCTCTCCAAACTGTGAATCCTCCATCACTGAAGAGCACCTTAATAGAAAGTGATAAAACCATCGTCCTTGAAGAACAACGTTTCACAATATTTTGAAAATTAAAAATTGATTTTCTCTTAAAGTAGCTCCTAGTTGCATAATAGATCTGTTGCCAAATGAGTTTGCCATGTTATCCGTAGTTGCAAAAGTGAAATTTTTAAGCTAATTATAGAGTTGTTGGCTTATCTTCATATAATTAGGTTATATAATACACGGTTTTATATTTTATAATGAAGTGTCATTACGGTGTATGTTAAAATGGGCTTTTCCTTAAACAAATTACAAACAGAGCAAGTAATTAGCTATGATAGATTCGCTTATTACGCTTCCTTAAAATTTTAACTGTCAGTGTGCCTTGCGTAGAAATATTTCACGTGTTTCATCTGCCATACGTCACAATTGTATTGTTTTCAGTGAAAGGAAATATTACTGAAAATTCTTCTAGACATTTATTTTATAGGACTGAAGAGCCGTATTTAATTTTTGTACTTTGAAACGAACGCTCAAAATCGAGCTTCGTACGTGAATGGAAAAACATGAATTGAAAAGAAAGGCAGTAGGTATTTTTTTCCCTACGAAATGGTTGTTTCAGAGGAGAATCACTGGCTGCGATTATCATCTTGTATTTTTTTGCAGGAGTGACAGTTCTTGTACTGAAACGCAAACGAAGTTTCTGAAAAAACAGATATGACAAATTCAGATCGTTTTGGTAGGAATAAATGCTTCTGTTACAACACAGATATAACATAATTTTCATTTTAACACAAATAAAAATTGCAGAGTAATCGTTATCTGTAACAGAACATGTAGATAGTCCTTACAAACATTAAATTCACTGATCGCTACTGAGATACTGCAAATTGATAGCTTCGTGATGGAGTGGAATCGGAAATTTTTTTACAGTTAAAAGTCACTTAAAATTTTTGAAACCGTACAGAAATTCATTGCTGCATTATGACTGCGATTTCTTGCTCGATCAAAGTAATTAAGACTGTGTGTGAATTTAAAGAAGAATGATAAGAGGAAATGCTACGCTGTGGTTTTGTACCTTGTGGAAAGACTGTCAGAGATAAACAAATATTTTTACTGGTCGTAATCAACTCAGAATGTGATCCCATTACAAATTGTTGGAGAACCAATACATCCAGAGCTAGCATATTACCAAATAAACTGTTATTTAAACGGCAGTCGGCCAAACACAGCGTCATTTTTATCTGCATCCATAGAAATATGAATTATTGCTGGATGCATTGCGACAGCCACGATTTACGTGGTGTGCCTTAGTGATTTAATTACGCGCACAACCGAGCAGATGTTTCCACATTATCCGGTGTATAACAAAATATACTTTGCCATGGTTGAACACACATACAAGGTACAGTTTTGCAAACGCGCGCAGAGGCAACCGCAGCGCCGTGTATGTATATTTTCGGCAACCACTACGTTAAAATTCCTGTTCGTCCAGTCTCAACTTTTATTTACTACATTGTAAATGGCTAAGAAAATCTTAAATATTCTCCTTCTGTAGGAGTTCATACATTCTCTTAGTACGAAAGTTACTTAATTTTAAAAGTGTATCACACGATGTTGTGTGAACTGTTTTGAGTGCCACAGCTTTCACAGAGTTTTCCTTATTTGTAGTTGATTGTGTTATGGGGACTACTATGCCTGCTCCTTTCCAATTTATGAATTACTCAGCTAGTACAAAAATTGCTTTATCATGTAAAATGTCTCTCTTGAAAGAGATAGGTTTTTCATTGGTCAGTCAGGCAGAGACATGGCAACTAGATTGTCCGAAAGTAAACGCACCTGGAGGTTGCTGGACTTTGACTCCACATTTGATGAGCATCTGTACTGAATGAGGACTGTTGCTACCATACACCGACCCATTCCTCCACTTACCAAAGAGAGTGGAATCAGTGCTCATAAGGCCGTTGCAGCATCCCTGAATATGGAAGTCAATAGGAATATAAAAAAAGGGGGGAAGGTTTATCTGTTTAGCAAGAGTAATAGAAGGCAGATTTCATGCTACCTAACAGATCAAAACGAAAATTTCTGTTCCGACACTGACAATGTTGAGTGTTTATGGAAAAAGTTCAAGGCAATCGTAAAATGCGTTTTAGACAGGTACGTGCCGAGTAAAACTGTGAAGGACGGGAAAATCCCACCGTGGTACAACAACAAAGTTAGGAAATTACTGCGAAAGCAAAGAGAGCTTCACTCCAAATTTAAACGCAGCCAAAACCTCTCAGACAAACAGAAGCTAAACGAAGTCAAGTTAGCGTAAGGAGGGCTATGCGTGAAGCGTTTAGTGAATTCGAAAGTAAAATACTAGGTACCGACTTGACAGAAAATCCTAGGAAGTTCTGGTCTTACGTTAAATCAGTAAGTGGCTCGAAACAGCATCTCCAGACACTCCGGGATGATGATGGCATTGAAACAGAGGATGACAAGCGTAAAGCTGAAATACTAAACACCTTTTTCCAAAGCTGTTTCACAGAGGAACACCGCACTGCAGTTCCTTCTCTAAATCCTCGCACAAACGAAAAAATGGCTGACATCGAAATAAGTGTCCAAGGAATAGAAAAGCAACTGGAATCACTCAACAGAGGAAAGTCCACTGGACCTGACGGGATACCAATTCGATTCTACACAGAGTACGCGAAAGAACTTGCCCCCCTTCTAACAGACGTGTACCGCAAGTCTCTAGAGGAACGGAAGGTTCCAAATGATTGGAAAAGAGCACAGGTAGTCCCAATCTTCAAGAAGGGTCGTCGAGCAGATGCACAAAACTATAGACCTATATCTCTGACGTCGATCTGTTGTAGAATTTTAGAACATGTTTTTTGCTCGAGTATCATGTCGTTTTTGGAAACTCAGAATCTACTATGTAGGAACCAACATGGATTCCGGAAACAGCGATCGTGTGAGACCCAACTCGCTCTATTTGTTCATGAGACCCAGAAAATATTAGATACAGGCTCCCAGGTAGATGCTATTTTTCTTGACTTCCGGAAGGCGTTCGATACAGTTCCGCACTGTCGCCTGATAAACAAAGTAAGAGCCTACGGAATATCAGACCAGCTGTGTGGCTGGATTGAAGAGTTTTTAGCAAACAGAACACAGCATGTTGTTATCAACGGAGAGACGTCTGCAGACGTTAAGGTAACCTCTGGCGTGCCACAGGGGAGTGTTATGGGACCATTGCTTTTCACAATATATATAAATGACCTAGTAGATAGTGTCGGAAGTTCCATGCGGCTTTTCGCGGATGATGCTGTAGTATACAGAGAAGTTGCAACATTAGAAAATTGTAGCAAAATGCAGGAAGATCTGCAGCGGATAGGCACTTGGTGCAGGGAGTGGCAACTGACCCTTAACATAGACAAATGTAATGTATTGAGAATACATAGAAAGAAGGATCCTTTATTGTATGATTATATGATAGCGGAACAAACACTGGTAGCAGTTACTTCTGTAAAATATCTGGGAGTATGCGTGCGGAACGATTTGAAGTGGAATAATCATATAAAATTAATTGTTGGTAAGGCGAGTACCAGGTTGAGATTCATTGGGAGAGTCCTTAGAAAATGTAGTCCATCAACAAAGGAGGTGGCTTACAAAACACTCGTTCGACCTATACTTGAGTATTGCTCATCAGTGTGGGATCCGCACCAGATCGGGTTGACGGAGGAGATAGAGAAGATCCAAAGAAGAGCGGCGCGTTTCGTCACAGGGTTATTTGCTAACCGTGATAGCGTTACGGAGATGTTTAACAAACTCAAGTGGCAGACTCTGCAAGAGAGGCGCTCTGCATCGCGGTGTAGCTTGCTCGCCAGGTTTCGAGAGGGTGCGCTTCTGGATGAGGTATCGAATATATTGCTTCCCCCTACTTATACCTCCCGAGGAGATCACGAATGTAAAATTAGAGAGATTAGAGCGCGCAGAGGCTTTCAGAGAGTCGTTCTTCCCGCGAACCATACGCGACTGGAACAGGAAAGGGAGGTAATGACAGTGGCACGTAAAGTGCTTGCGGATTATAAATGTAGATGTAGATGTAGAGGACAAAAACTTAAAATTTCGGAAGCCCTGGAAATCAGTCAACATCTGGCACACAGTTCTGACTTAATACTAAAAAATTAAACACTGCTCACTATTTCTTCTTAACTAAATTTCGCTGAAGCGCCACATTTTTCCGTTTCTTTGCCGGCCGCTGTGGCCGAGCGGGTCTAGGCGCTTCAGTCTGGAACCGCGCTGCTGCTACGGTCGCAGATTCGAATCCTGCTTCGGGCATGGATGTGTGTGATGTCCTTAGGTTAGTTAGGTTTAAGTAGTTCTAAGTTTAGGGGACTGATGACCTCAGAAGTTAAGTCCCATAGTGCTCAGAGCCATTTGAACTAATATTGCGAGGTGGCCTTGAAGAGGATTAGCCTGAAATAAATTAAAATATACGTGGCTACTATAAATGGTTCATTTTTCTTCAAAGCCCCATATTTTCCAAAGTATTCCGGGTACAATTATGATTCATGCTCTAATAGGAACGTAAACTCGCCAAGCTTGCATTTTGCCCTCTACAGTGGCTGTGCGTCTCAGAGCTGTCCCAGTATTCTTGGTTGTGATGTACGTAAACACGGTCCTTAATCTACCCCCAAAAGGGAAACGTCACAAGACGTTATATCAGTCAATCTGGGGACCCAAGGGAACAGAGCTACATGATCTTCACCACTACATCGAATCTCGTCATAATCTTCAGGTTTTAAATGTTGTACCATCACCAGGCGGTGCTGTTTTAAACCGCCGTCTGACAAAAATAAAATCAAGTCGGCGTCCGAGGGTAAGTTGGTAATTATATTACTTCTTATTTTGCTGGATGCTCACTAGGTGGCAATATCGTACAGGCAAACTAACTCCAGCGCAAGAATAGTGTAAGCAAACTCACCATGCAGGGAGCTTACGCCAGCTACAGAGAGTGCCGACATGGTTAAGCAAACTGTGCATGTCAAAATTTGCGGTATCCGGCCGGGGCCAAGACATCTGTGGTGCACCAAGTGTCGTAGATGACAGGGGTGTACGACGGTTCCGGTGATGTGTACGGGGAGTAGACGTGCAACTGTTGAGCAACTCACCGCACAGATGAGCCAAAGAGCAACCAACAGCGTCTCGTCAGCGACCGTTCAGCAAACGTTGCTGCATATGGGCATCTGCAGCAGATGCCTGGTTCACGCACCCATGCAGACTGCTGTTTATTGGCGACGAAGGCTGGAATTTCCACGTGAGTAACGTAACTGGACGTCCTAAATGTGGTGACAATTCGCCTTCTCAGATTAATCACGTTTTAAGCTCATTCGGACGGATGGCCGTTGGCGTGTACGGCGGGAATCGTCTGAAACCAAAAACCCTGCATCCAGGGGGAAGCATTACGGTCTGGAGAAATGTTTTAATGTCATTCCCTGGGTCATACCGTCATTCTGGAAAAGAAGGCTCAGTGGATCAAAACAAGTATTCACGACCATGTCTATTCCAACATGGAGTTTCTTTCTCCTCGGCACTGTGGAATCTACCAGCAGGGCAGTGCAACTCGTCACGCAGTTCGCAGTGTGTGTGTGCACCGTTCGAAGGAAGCAGGATGAGTACTCGTCTGGCCTCCAGTCCGCCCCTGTAGCCGAGTGGTCAGCGTGACGGATTGCCGTCTCACGGGCCCGGGGTCGATTCCCGGCTGGGTCGGGGATTTCCTCCGCTCAGGGACTGGGTGTTGTGCTGTCTTCATCATCATTTCATCCCCATCCGGCGCGCAGGTCGCCCAATGTGGCGTCGAATGTAATAAGACCTGCACCGAGGCGGCCGGACCTGCCCCGCAAGGGGCCTCCCGGCCAATGACACCAAACGCTCATTTCCATTTTCCTGGCCTCTAAACTCCCCATGTTTAAAACTAAATCGAGAATCTGTGGGACCACCTCGATCGGGCTGTTCGTGCCATGGATCCTCAATCGAGAAACCTAGCGTAGCAGGCCTCAGCACTGGAGTGCTCTTCCTCTCTTCTCGCATGGGTCCGGCTGACGGGTGGCCACATTAATGTGACCCTGTATCG
Source organism: Schistocerca cancellata (assembly GCF_023864275.1). NCBI lineage: Eukaryota > Metazoa > Arthropoda > Insecta > Orthoptera > Acrididae > Schistocerca > Schistocerca cancellata. Next base: position 95,456,263 of record NC_064631.1, on the reverse strand, counting down.
AAAGAGCTTTAAGTGTTCCCACATAAAGAATTTGGAGACTTTGTTCTTCAGTTCACCCTCATAGTATCTTTGGTGGCGACACACGTCCGCTTAGCAAAAGATGGTTACTTAGATTTCTGACAGGTGGTTACCTTAATGTAATTGTATTCTAGAGGCTTTAAATGTTTTCGAATAAAGAATTGGGAGAAATTGATTTTCAGTCACCCCCATAATACCTTTGGTGGCGAGACACACCCCACGGATGCGCTGCCACTGTTGTGTTGTTACGATCGCCATGCATGCGCTGTTCACTGTTCGTCTGCCCCAAACGTTGACCTCAACTGTCTTTGCTACGTTGTTCCTCCTTGTCCTGTCACAACCCTTGCGTAACGCAGTAGGCGGGAGTCGGCTGATGAGGTAGCGTACTATCCAAGCTTTTCTTGAAGTAGCTCCGTCCATTTTGACCAGGATCTGCCACAATATCTGACTACAGGATTATCTTCATGTCAAGCCTTGCAATTAGCAGTCTCTCATTAGTGGTAGGAATGATTAAAACTATGCTAGTTTTAGTTTTCTAGTCACAACGAAACCGGACATGCCTAATAAAAAAAGGGTAGTGATCCAGACGGTGTTTTTCATTCACAATTCCAATGGAGATGACCATTTTCGGGGACAAGTTGTCCTTTATGAAAGAAATTAAAAGTCTCTGGTACTTGCTGTCCTGCATCTCGGCCGCTGAATGTCGCCCATAGCAGGCAGTTTAGTAGTACGGCGGACAGAAAAAATAAGGGATTGACACGTTATAATGATTTGAACTTCACTGTAGCTGGATTAGTTTCGCTCCACAGTTTGCTTTAAGTGCTGAAAAAACTCAACCCGTTCACGTTCCTCTATGTCCTGAACGACCACACGCCGTTTCCATTCATGCTCCCTCGTTCACCCATGCACTTTTTCCTCCTCCTCCAGTCGCTACAACTACATCCCCCAAAGATGTTACTTAAAGTTCCTACTCTCTGGAAAGCTGTTGCAGAGGACACCTTGCTCCAAAACTCATTAAGAAAGACGGTTACGAGCCCGAAATTCAGTGGAAGAACCCTTAGGTACTGTAGTTCACCCACGAACTAAGTAGGTTACAAGAAACCTCTTCGACTACAACATGAGTATTGCTACTCAGCTTGGGAGCCTAAGCAGGTAGGATTGCCAACGGTAATAGAAAAGATACGAGCTACAAAGAAAAGCAGTGCGTTCAGTAACGGTCTTGGAGATGCTCAACCACTTCCAGAAGCAGACGCTACAAGAGATGCGTTACGCATCGTGATGCGATTTACTGTCAAAATTACGAGGGGTACGATCCTAGAACAATTAACCAGCACCGACCGGTGTGGCCGAGCGGTTCTAGGCGCTTCAGTCTAGAGCCGCGTGACCGCTACGGTTGCAGGTTCGAATCCCGCCTCGGGCATGGATAGGTCTGATGTCCTTAGGTTACATAGGTTTAAGTAGTTTTAAGTCCTGGGGGACTGATGACCTCAGATGTTAATTCCCATAGTGCTCAGAGTCATTTGAACCATTTGAACCAATTAACCAGCACGGTGGTTCCTCCTACGTATATCTCGCGGAAAGCCCCTGTGGGCAAAATTAGACATGTTCACTCATAAGCTAACCAGGAATAGTTCTTTCCGCATATCATTCGCGACTCAAACGCGATTCTCCAGAAGAGAGTACCCTTTGCACACACCATAACATGGCTTGCAGGGTATAGAAGCGGATTTAGTGCGAACGGGTTAATTATTACCTGTCTACACTCACCGTCGACTTTTTCAGGAGAAATTTGACCAAGCGATGCGTCACAAAAGGTTTCTCTCGAAACTCAAATATCGCAAAGCGCTTCCGGTTCCGATAGGAATCACGGTGCGAGGTTTTTACCTGCTCCAAAAGCCGGCAGCCACACGTCGCACATAAAGACCGCGTTCGAAAAACGCGCGATTTCGAAGTAATTCTTGCCGCGCGCAGTGTGTTGGGGCGTAAGCGTTACAAAGTAGGTCGTAATATCAAACGAGATAAATAGCCGCGATGCAGTATTGTGCGCCGGCCGGCGATTTTATCTGTCGGAATTTACGTCCCGATAGAGGACGGGCGTTATTGCGGCCGCTCTCTCATTATTCTTCGGCCTGTTAACTGTTGCGCGCATACCACGCTAGACCCCGGGCGGGAGGGCGCGCGCCCGGTTTCGTTTTTTGTTTAGAGAATCCTGACCGACCGGCCGCGGCCGGTCAGCAAAAGGGTCGGCCAGATGACAGATTTCCCGATTTGGAACGGGACAGCGCGAATAAATCACTCCGTCTGCGTGGCGCTGCGGGCCCGCCGGCGGATGCGTCGGCGTGACAGGTATTCAAAAGCTGGCTGGCGCGCGGGCGTTCGGCGCGCCGATTTACATTAAAACGTGAGCACGCGACCTGGCGACGCTACAGTAACACCTTGCTGCAGCTGCGGGTGCAATGACCCACACACTGCGCCTTCTGTCGCATTACTGCAAATCAGTCGCGTTTTTTTTTTTTGACGGGCAGAAGTGGGGCATTTCCATCACCCATCTCACTCCTACGACTGGTAATGTCTGTGCCTAGGATTAGCGGGTAAAACACGCACAGAGGCCGTCAGTTTTCGGGCACACTGCTGGACAGTAATTAATTTTACTTCCAATATTTCGTATGGAAATCGTGACAGGTATTGCCAAGGCTAATAGCTAACTGTTTAATGACAGCAAATTTATTCTCATTTATACACTGAGACGGCAGTGCGCGTCGTTCAAAGAGGACACAGGGACGACTCATAGACGACAGTAGCAGAACAGTCACAGGTAGCCAAAATGAGATTTTCACTATGAGCGGATTGTGCGCTGATATGCACACAGTTTTAATCTGCCAGGAAGTTTCATATCAGCGCACACTCCACTGCAGAGTGAAAATCTCATTCTGGAAACATCCCCCAGGCTGTGGCTAAGCCATGTCTCTGCAATATCTTTTCTTTCAGGAGTGCTAGCTCTGCAAGGTTCGCAAAAGAGCTTCTGTAAAGTTTGGAAGGTAGGAGACGAGAAGTAAAAGCAGTGAGGACGGGGCGTGAGTCGTGCTTGGGCAGCTTAGTTGATGGAGCACTTGCCCGCGAAAGGCAAAGATCCCGAGTTCGTGTCTCGGTCCGGCACACAGTTTTAATCTGCCAGGAAGTTCCAGTCACATGTAGTATCAGAGGTGAGACGGAGAACGCTACAAGCCTTCTGACAGGTTTGATGTGGCCCGCCATATATTCCACAACTTTCCTAATGTCTTCATCTCCGATTAGCCCTTGCACACTGCTTCCTCGATTATTTGTTGGATGTATTCTTCCTTCACTAAGGGTTTTTACCCTCTACTGTTCTCTCTCGTACCATGAAAGTAATTCCTGACATCATTTTCTGTCGTCCTGCATCTTCAGTGTTTTCCGTATGTCCGTTCTTCGCTAATTCTGTCTAGAAATCCCTCATACATTACCTTATCAATCAATTTAACTACCAAGTGAGGTGGCGCAGTGGTTAGTACACTGGATTCGCATTTGGTGGGACGACTGTTTGAATCCGCGTCCGACCAGCCAACTTTAGGTTTTCCTTGAGTTCACTAAGTCACTCCAAGTAAATGCAGATGGTTCATTTGGAAGGGCATCCTCCAATCATTCTGTACTTCCGCTCTAATGACATCCACGTCCACAGGACGTCAAACCCTAATTGTTCCTTCCTTCTTACGACCTCAGTTTCAAAGTACTTTTGTAGCACCACACATCAGCTGTTTCGATTCTCTCCTTTTATGGTTTTCCTGGAGTCCATGATTAGCTACCATAAACGCTGTGCGCCAGACGTACATTCAAAGAATTTTTTTTCCTAAAATTTACGTCTGTGTGTGATAACACCAGACTTCGTTTGGCCAGGAATGCCCTCTTTGCTTGAGTTAGACCACTTTTCATGTCCTACTTGTTTCTCTGCTTACAGGGTAGTGGCACTGCTGAACTTCGTCCACTTTGTGAACACTAACTTTTATATTAAGTTCTCCACTATTTTAATTTCATCTTCTTCTCATTATTTATGTCTTTCCAGAATGAATGCTGGTATGAAATTTCCTAACAGATTAAAACTGTGTCGGACCGAGATTTGAACTCGGGACGTTTGCCTTTCTCACGCATGTACTCTTCCATCTGAGCTACCCAACCACGGCTCACGCCCCTTCCCCACAGCTTTACTTCCACCACTACCTCATCTCCTCCCTTTCAAGGTTCACAGAAGGTATACTCCGCAACTTGTAAGACCAGCCCTTGTGAAAGAAACGATAATGCGGAGATTTGGCTTAGCCACCGTCTGGGGTATGTTTCCGGGAGAGCTTCTGAGAAGTTTGGAAGGTAGGAGATGAGGTGCTGGCAGAAATAAAGCTGCGAGGGAGGGTCGTGAGTCGTGCTTGGGTAGCTCAGACGGTACAGCACTTGACCGCAAGAGGCAAAGGTCCCGAGTTATAGTCTCGTTTCAGTACACAGTTTTTATCTGTCTGCTTCACTTTTGTCTTTGTTTGGTTTACTCTCAGTCTATGTTCTGTTGTCGATTGACTTCATTCCATTCAATAAATCCTGTTATTCTCCTTCATATTCGCTGAGGATAGCAACGCCTTCAGTGAATCTTATCATTGATATACACTCCTGGAAATTGAAATAAGAACACCGTGAATTCATTGTCCCAGGAAGGGGAAACTTTATTGACACATTCCTGGGGTCAGATACATCACATGATCACACTGACAGAACCACAGGCACATAGACACAGGCAACAGAGCATGCACAATGTCGGCACTAGTACAGTGTATATCCACCTTTCGCAGCAATGCAGGCTGCTATTCTCCCATGGAGACGATCGTAGAGATGCTGGATGTAGTCCTGTGGAACGGCTTGCCATGCCATTTCCACCTGGCGCCTCAGTTGGACCAGCGTTCGTGCTGGACGTGCAGACCGCGTGAGACGACGCTTCATCCAGTCCCAAACATGCTCAATGGGGGACAGATCCGGAGATCTTGCTGGCCAGGGTAGTTGACTTACACCTACTAGAGCACGTTGGGTGGCACGGGATACATGCGGACGTGCATTGTCCTGTTGGAACAGCAAGTTCCCTTTCCGGTCTAGGAATGGTAGAACGATGGGTTCGATGACGGTTTGGATGTACCGTGTACTATTCAGTGTCCCCTCGACGATCACCAGTGGTGTACTGCCAGTGTAGGAGATCGCTCCCCACACCATGATGCCGGGTGTTGGCCCTGTGTGCCTCGGTCGTATGCAGTCCTGATTGTGGCGCTCACCTGCACGGCGCCAAACACGCATACGACCATCATTGGCACCAAGGCAGAAGCGACTCTCATCGCTGAAGACGACACGTCTCCATTCGTCCCTCCATTCACGCCTGTCGCGACACCACTGGAGGCGGGCTGCACGATGTTGGGGCGTGAGCGGAAGACGGCCTAACGGTGTGCGGGACCGTAGCCCAGCTTTATGGAGACGGTTGCGAATGGTCCTCGCCGATACCCCAGGAGCAACAGTGTCCCTAATTTGCTGGGAAGTGGCGGTGCGGTCCCCTACGGCACTGCGTAGGATCCTACGGTCTTGGCGTGCATCCGTGCGTCGCTGCGGTCCGGTCCCAGGTCGACGGGCACGTGCACCTTCCGCCGACCACTGGCGACAACATCGATGTACTGTGGAGACCTCACGCCCCACGTGTTGAGCAATTCGGCGGTACGTCCACCCGGCCTCCCGCATGCCCAGTATACGCCCTCGCTCAAAGTCCGTCAACTGCACATACGGTTCACGTCCACGCTGTCGCGGCATGCTACCAGTGTTAAAGACTGCGATGGAGCTCCGTATGCCACGGCAAACTGCCTGACACTGACGGCGGCGGTGCACAAATGCTGCGCAGCTAGCGCCATTCGACGGCCAACACCGCGGTTCCTGGTGTGTCCGTTGTGCCGTGCGTGTGATCATTGCTTGTACAGCCCTCTCGCAGTGTCCGGAGCAAGTATGGTGGGTCTGACACACCGGTGTCAATGTGTTCTTTTTTTCATTTCCAGGAGTGTACTTTCCTCTAAATTGTAATCGCACTCTTGCACCTGTCCTTTATTCATGTCATTTTTTCTCCGACGTATAGATTGAACAACAACCCCTCATTAGAATCAGAGTGGGCGTTCTCTCTCTCTCTATCTCTCTCTCTCTCTCTCTCTCTCTCTCTATCTCTCTCTCTCTTTTATTTTTTTTTCTTCGTAATAAGGCAGAGTGGATCTAGTCCCAGTTCTATCTCAAGCTAAAGTCCCTCGCAGTCCAGAGAACTGAGCCACATGACAGTCAGACACGTTGACCACCCATCTACGGAGGTCGACTTCTTCCCGTATTCCACCTCAAAGACCTCACAGGCATTATCGAGGATAATAGGTGCTTGTTTACTGACTGCGATGTTATTAACGCCCGATCACACTTCATTCAAAGATAATTTACTCTGTGATTTGAAGCATGTTAGTTAAAGAAGAGAGGGTAGCGCCACAATGACAGATAAGGTTACGCAGATTAATAAGAAATGCTTGAGAGGTTAAACAGAACGAGGACCATATATAGACACAGATTTAAATTCTTAACTACACTATGTGATCAGAAGTACAGTGACACATAAACGCAAACTCCGTCCACAGGCCCTAGCTGGGCCATGAGCACTGACCGACCGCCGTGTCATTATCCGGCAATGGCGTCACTGGATGCGGTATGAAGGTACGTGTCGTCAGCACCCCACTCTACCGGTCGTTGTCAGTTTTCGTGACACCTGCCAGTGGGCATTAACATGTGATGTGTCCACCCTCTGCCTATATGACGGCGTGAACTCTGCTGCAGAAACTTTTGAGTGAGATGGCAGCCTATTCTTCAGCAGCCGAAACAAGAGAAGATAGTCATGTTGGACGTTGGGGTCTGCAGGGAAGTGGACGGTCCCATTCATCCCAAAGGGTCCAGGTCAGGACTCGGGGCAGGCCACATCATTTAGAGAATTTTACAGTTCAGAAACCATTGCCCTACAGACGCTCCTTTGTGGGAGAGTGCACTATCATGCTGATACAGACAATCACCGTCTGCGAACTCTTAATCTACTGTACGCAGTACACAAGGCTGTAAAATCATATAGTTTTTCTTAAGCACAATAGAGGACCGCACCCCAACAATGAAAAACACCTCTACACTGTAAAAACAACCCCTACGTAGTTCACGGTTGCTACCACACATAATACCAGGTAAAACACTTCCTCTGTATTGCCACAGAATATAAGGGAACTGATCACAACAAACCCCACGTTTCCAGTCGTCCACTGTCCAGTGAATCTTTTTGTACATCATCATGCTTCGCTTAGCATTGACTATAGGGCTGTGTGACTGATGAGGAGCTGCACAACCTTTGTAGCACATTCTTTGAAACTCCCCATGCACAGTCATTGTGCTAGCAGGAGTGTTGGTAGCACTTGGGAACTCACGAGTGATTCTTTCAGCTGATTTCACACAGTTTCTTACAGTCCTCCTCTGGAATGCTCGACGCTCCCAGTCCGTCAGTACATGAGGTTTGCCTGGTCTTGGTATAGATGTCTGAGCCGTACTCTCTCCCACCTATGCATTTTCGTGAACTTCGCTGCCTGTCTGTGTTTGCATTCCCGCCCTTGTCGCGGTTACGTCGTGGTTCTTATCCCTTCCACGTGTGGCAGAAGTGATGTGTATCGATATTTGCGCCGTGTACCATCTTTGGTTTGGTGCATATAGTTTCAGGTAAGGGGGTCTGCAGGGAGTCGGTCGGTTGTTGCGGACGAGGGAAGTTACCTCCGCGCCGTGCAGTCGGCTGGGGCCGCTGGCAGTCCCTGCGCAGTGTCGGAGCTTGTGTGGAGCTCTCCTATCGCTACGAGCTTCGTGGTTCGCCGACTCAGGACGTCATAATTGATCAGTGTTTCAACTACCCAAGCCACGTCTATTCATGTTGTGGTGGTTCGCTTCGGTGGTTTGCTGTTGGGGATGTTTTCTGCTGAGCAACACCGAGTGGTTCTACAGCTGAGATGCAGCCGCCATGCGGTGCAATTAACTATTTTGGTCGACTACGATTTGAGTGCCCCAGTGGAATTTTCTGTCTTGTGGTCGTTAGTAGTCTGGTTATCTGCCCTGGCACTGACGTAAATTCAGGCAGTGCTCTTTTGAGCGAGTTAACTATTACTGTGTTTCAAATTCAAATGTATCAGCGGAATTTTCTGCCTAGTGGCCGTTAGTGTTCCGGTTACCTGCCCTTGCCACTAACGTAACTTCAGACAGCGTCCTTTCCTCACCTTTTTTCGCTGTCCAACATGGTGTGTAATTTTGACAGCTAATACGTACTCCATTGTGGATTATCACGTTTGTAACATTGCCGGTTGGGATTCTCATGTACTGATCGACGTGAGGCAAGTTGTTGTGTCGGTCGGTCTGTAGTTGCCCCCTGGTTGGGTTCCGACGGATCAAGTATAGTTGGGCTCACCACTTGTCTCACCTAAGTAAACGAGGGCAGACCGATCTACCTAGAGGCGTTCTGAGTGCCACCTGTGTTTAATCTGTTGTCAGCTATTTTAAATTTTAGGCTTATGGTTATTGCTTGTTTCTTAAAATTTTGCAAATTAATTTTTAAATTTATCTTTCAAGCTCAAACATTGCGGCAGTCTTCCATTAGAGATTATGGTAATATATTTTGAAATTTTGAAGTTTGATTGTGGCCCTCAGCCATTGGTATTTGCACCTTGCATATGTTGTTTCTTTAAATTATTTTATTGCTATCTTAATTGGATTTTTATCTTGTTGATTTTTAAGATTTCTTGTTAAACATGCTGGTCTGCTGCCTTTAAAGGTCTATGGTAATATATTTCTGAAGTTTTGAAATTTAGTTGTGGCCCTCAGCTATTTGTGTTGCATCTTGTGCGTGTTGCCTCTTGCGTTTTAAATTGTTATCTTAATGGAATTTTTTTTTAAGATTTCTTATTGGCCTTCTGCCTTTAAAGGTCTATGGTAACACATTCTAAAATTTTGGAAATTATTTGTAGCCATTTGTATTGCACTTTGCGTATGTTGTTTTTTGAATTATTTTATTTCTATCTTAATTGGATTTTTATCTTGTTGAGATTTCTTGTTGGAGGCCTTCAGCCGTGAAAGAGTTACTAAATTACAATAAATGACAATTAGAAGCAGAAACTGACTTCAACTCTTGGCCCTTTCCACAATCCTATTACCTGTTCTGCCCAGCGGGTGTTTCACCGTCGTTGTTCGCCGCGCGGGATTAGCCGAGCGCTCTTAGGCGCTGCAGTCATGGACTGTGCGGCTGGTGCTGGCGGAGGTTCGAGTCCTCCCTCGGGCATGTGTGTGTGTGTTTGTCCTTAGGATAATTTAGGTTAAGTAGTGTGTAAGCTTAGGGACTGATGACCTTAGCAGTTAAGTACCATAAGATTTGACACACACACACACACACACACACACACACACACACACCGTCGTTGTTCCTTCATATTTCCGCACCACCGTTAAAACACCACCAGTCGTCTAGGGCAGCTTTAGAAAGATGTAAATGTCCCCGATCTACTTCTTATCCAAATGACATCCAACGACCAGTCCACATTCGAAGTCTCTGACCTTTCCTGAGCAACCCATACCGATGTTAGCGCTTCTCTACTGACAAAACAATACTCCTCGTCTTCTTCTGTGTTGGCAGGCCCGTTTCTCGTGACATCTACTGGTCAATTCCGCATTAGAGAGGGCTATCCGCTTACTTTCAATCACGTGGTGTTTTCCTACGTTGAATAATTCATTCTAAAAATGCGTTGGATGTAACGGGAGGGAAAGTTGCCAAATTGGCGTAAAGCTGGAGGGTGAATGCGCGTCGCAATACTCGTGGAATGCTGTTGCCGGAAGCCGTTTAATTAGAGCTTAGCTGGTAGAGCCGCTGATCGCTGGATTAGCGGGCTGCTTTTTCACACGCAGTTGGGCGCCCACTGACATCTGGTCGCTCGGATAGGCAAGTTCGGGGCCGTCGTCATTCTTCACAGCGGTCGTTTCGCAGAGGCGATGAGATCAGAGGCGTGACTGAGGGACACAACCATCCTAACGGCGAGACACCAACATTCATTGGTGAAATGTGCTGTCATCTAGAGGACTGATTCGTTTCAACTGTGGATATGTTTGAACTCACAACTGATGAACTTACAACTAAAGTACCCCGGCTTAAACGGCTACAATCGAAGAAAAATTACAGGATGGCGCAGAGCAGCTTGCTTATTAATAAATTCATTTTAAGAAAATAATTTAACTATAGATTTAATTCCTTGTAGAGCATCAAGTACCAAACTTAAATATAATGTTTACACAATTTTAAAGATGGTGTCAGGCAGGAATAGTCCACTATTCGCAACGTATTGCGTCAATCGACCTCGGAACTTCTCTTCATCTCCTTCCAGTGTATCGAGGGGTAGGCCGGCCGGTGTGGCGGAGCAGTTCTAGGCGCTTCAGTCTGCAACCGCGCGACCGCTACGGTCGCAGGTTCGAATCATGCCTCGGGCATGGATGTGTGTGATGTTCTTAGGTTAGTTCGGTTTAAGAAGTTCTAAGTGCTAGGGGACTGATGACCTCAGAAGTTAAGTCTCATAGTGCTCAGAGCCATATATCGAGGGGTATGTTGGCGACATGTAGACGAATGTTGTTCTTCTGATGGGCCAGGGACCTAGAACGATCGTTGTAAACAAGATAGACCCATAAAAAATAATCTCTCTCAGGGGGCTAAATCAGGCGACTGTGCTGTCCAGTGCAGATCGCCCTGCCCCCCCCCCCCCCCCCAAATTCCCCTCCTCCAGAGCACGAGGCTACCTAGGAAGTGAAGTCGCAAAACGGTGATTGACAAATTACTGTGTGTACGTCACGACACCGTCCTGCTGCAATCACACGTGCTCCACATGCACCTCGTTGATTGTTGGCGGGAAACGCTCTTGAATCACATGAACATAACAATCAGAAGCTACCGACACTGCCCATTCGTTTTCCTCAAGAAACGTGGACCATTTATTCCAAATCGCTATGCTACGCACTGTTACGGCATTTAGTCAGCGCTGGCGCGCCAGTCGGGAACGACAGAGAAGAGACGCCTGTGAGAAGAGGTCAGCCAATCGCACACTCACCGACCTCCCTCCAGGACGACAACGCAACAGCAGCGGCATAAACGCCGCGCCCGACTGGAGGCGGCCACTTCGATAGCAGCTTCAACGATTGCCACATGGTTAGCCGAAGCATTGTAGCCTCCAACATTAGCTATCTCTACACAGCACAGACTTGAGTTTGTCTATACTGAACAAGGCTGATTATTTTGTATATTGACCTTTGCTTGCGACACTTCTATCGAGGTTAAGTGTTGTATTTGTCTTGTTATAATAAGACTCATTAATACGAGCTGTTTGACTGTTTGTCTAGCGAACCGAGTATGCAGGATTCCTAGACACAACATGCACCAGACAGTTGGAGCTTCGTGAATATAGGGGGCACTGGTGAAGTTGACTGCGAGGGGGGAGGGGGGTGGTTTCAGGGGTCCAATAGCGCATGTTCTGCTTAATTACAAATCAAGAAAGATGGAAGTGAGCCTCATCAATGGAGAATACGAATGTGTCCTGAGGCACGCCAAGAAGTGCCTCACAAGCATTTTCTCGAGCAACAAAATCGCATGGATTAACTTCCTGCACCACAGTCAATTTTGTAGAAACGTAATGTTAGTTCTTCTTAAGAATTCACCCAACACAACGCGCTAACCCAGCAGCAGCTGCTTGTTTGCGGTTCGCAAAACTTGAAGCCTTACGATGTCAATGTTTTGGAGTGGCCTTACTGTTCGTGGAAGCCCAGGCTTGATTTCCTCACATGACTAGCTTCCTTGAAGTTGTTTCCCCGCAAAACAGTCCACTGCCGGCCAGAAACACTTTCAGGTGGTGCAGTATTGAAATGGGTACGAACTGCACGTTGCGTGGCAGCGATTGGGCGACCTTGACGACGAATGCGCGCTCCACCTTCGTCCACTCCAAAGATAATGTCTAAACCAAGCGGACCTACCATTTTACACTTCACTCTCTCTAGGCGACCGTCACCTCAAGCCGCCATATCCAAACAACCCCGCTGCTCTGCACAACACCGCATTTTATAAAAATCGACGTTCTACCAGGCGTAAAGATCGTTTCGCTCGGGATTTGTGTACAATCGATGAATGAAAATAGGACTCTGTTGAGGTGCAATTTGCTAACAGATTTGATTATATATAGAGTGGACAAAATAATGTTGGTCCGGATATAATTTCATGTATCTTAAGATACGCAACCCAACGTACATCATCCATCCCAGGTGGCGGTAATATACTTTGGGTTGTCCGCCTTAAAAAGCGTGAAATGTTTTATGGGCCAGTTTTACTTCGCCTGTCCCGAAGAAACATTTGTACAGACCATATTAGAATTCTGCTCATGGTTATGGAGCTCATATCAGTTTGCACTAGCGGGAGGAGCATGTCATGCAAAACGGCTTGTTAGATCTTGGTGCGACAGGGTATAACATGCAAATCGGGCGAGAACTTGCTCGTAATTCTGCAAGAAGCATCCCTTCCTCAGTTGACTGTATCCATCCCAGAGCAATCAAGCAGAGACAATGAGACAAATAACATCTTGCACAGAGGTTTACAACTACTTGCTTTGAAATAGGATTTTAGAACATATAATGTGTACGAACATTATGAAGCATCTCGAAGGGAACGACCTGGTGACACGTAGCATGGATTCAGACAATATCGTTCTTGTGAAACAACTGGCACCTTATTCGCGTGGTGTGATAAGTCCTATCGACAGGGTTTCTCAAATCGATTCCATATTTCCAGAATTCCAGAAGGTTTTGATGCCGTTTCTCACAAGCTACTCATAATAAAACTGTATTGCCGTATCTCGAAAGACATCATGTTTACGTCAGTGACTGCTAAACTTTTTATTTCCACTATTGCAATTTCGGCCTTAGACCATTATCAAGGGCAGTTGTTTCGGCTTTAAGCCATGTCTACTTTACATATATATGTCGTTGTCATTTGCTATATACAAATGACAACGACACATAAATGTGTCAGCTTGTGTGAAGTAGACATGGCGTAAAGCCAAAAGAACTGCCTTTGACAATGGCCTAAGGTCGAAATTGGAATGGTGGAAATAAAAAGTTTAAAAATCAGTGGTGTAAACATGATGTCTTTCAAGAAATTTCACATGACTGTGAATCCCAGTTATGAATAGTTAATGTATTGTCGTAGTTGTGTGACTGGATCGCGATTTCCTGGGAGAAGGGTCCCAGTTAGTAGCAACTGACGGGAAGCCATCGTGTAAAACAGAAATGATATCTAGCGTTCCGTAAACAGACGTCACAGGCACTATGTTCTTCCTAATCTATGTAAACCATTTACGGGACAATCTGAGCAGCCCTATTAAATTTTTTGCAGATGATGCTTTATCTGTGACTATCACAAAATCGCACTGTGTCACAGAGCGCTATAAGTGGCTCTACTCTCGATAACGTTGAATATCACAGTTTACGCTAATTTTAGCGATTAATGAAAACCACCTCCGTTGTGTTACTATACATGTATTGAGCTACAACCGGATTCGTTCTTAGAATATTTTCTGGCTGCCAAGTTGTGCTAGAGTCATGGCGTAAATGGTCTGGTTGTCGTATGTAATGTTAAAGATCTAAACTAGGAACAATGATCACGAACATTCTGCCGACCACTTGGCTGAAGTATGGCGAGCAGGTACGGCATAGTGCTGCGTACAGTAAACCGTCCAGACAGCGCCTGTCCACGAGAGAGGTAAACATGTAAACACAGTACTTGGCGGCCTGTGTCGAGTGCAGTGTGACAGTCGACTATCGCACCCGACAGAGGCCGAGTACTGTGTTTACATGTTTACCTCTCTCTTGGTCCGGCCCTGTCTGGACGGTTAACTTAATGCAGCATGCCGTGCCTGTTAGCCATACTTCAGCGAGGGGCTCTGCAGAATGTTTGTGATCATTGTTTCCGGTTTTAATCATTAACATCACATACCATAACCAATCTATTTGTACCATGACTTTAGCACAGCTCGGCAACCTGAAAACGTTCTTATGACAAAACTTAATGGAGCAGAAAATGTGTGAAGTAACGGAGGTGGTTTTCATTAAACACCAAAAAAGGTAAAAGGCTCTGTCATTCCTCAATGTGCATCGGCGCCTTGCAGAAATGGGTTCGAGTTAATCTCGTTGCCTTTCTGTGTGCACCTCGCCGATGTCCACCAGTTATCATCAACGCACGCCAAATCTCCACCGCGCAGCTGGAACGAGAAACTCTTGTTCGCGCAGCCAGAGCGATCCGACCCAGTGCAAATTAGGCGGTCACTCGTTTAATTGGATGAACAGCAGATTAATTTTATAATTAAAGCTATAATGATTTAATTGAAGCCTACAGATAATTAATACGAGAACAGCGGGCGGGGGTGCGTGTGAGTTGCGTTTTGGACGTGCGCCGGTTCGTTCAAACACGCATTGCACAGTGACTGGCGAATGGTGCCGCCAAGCGAAGGAAATTTCACGTTGCGTCATGGTGACTGCAGCAATACTGAATACAGATTATTGAAAAATTCGGCCGTAGCTCGAGGGGACGCAGTTTACAGTGGAAGGAGAAAAGGAACAGTAAAGGAGATGTGTGTCACATTAACGAACATGAACAAGTGCTCATAGCTCCTCAGGTATGCATTCTAGAGCACATGTTCAATGGACATTTTTTGTTGTTTTAGACAGTACTATCACCTCTGCAAGTTGGCTACTCAACAGTCTTAGCAACAAAGTACCAGTACATGTACTTCACTGTCAGAGGTATCAGAACGATTTTCTCTTTTTGTACTTTCAACATTGCAGCCCAGTCAGCAATCGTGATAATCTAATGTATACGAAACTATCAGCCTCGATTGTGGTAATGAAACCAACCTTTACCTAAGTATCAGACCAAATAATTGTGCCTTCTTCACAAGATATACCTGAATCTATAATTTGTCTAAGAGGGTATGATCTACACCATGCCCTCTTAGACAAATTGTAGATTCAGGTAGATCTTCTGAAGAAGGCTCAATTATTTGGGTGAAACTTAAGTAAAGGTTGGTGTCATTACCGCAATCGAGGCTGATAGTTTCTTATATCTATTCGCTTTTAACTTTCGGCTCGTTCGTTTCCGGTACAGGGACCCTTACCTCAGTTTGGTACATGTATGTCACATTCTAGAAAGTTTGTAACATCATCACAGAATTACCCTATATACGCACATATTTACAAGCGTCGGGCCCTACAGCTTTGACTCTCTGTATCGTCGATGGATGACGTTTCTGGACATGGGTGAAAATTGATCTACTAAGTCCCCTCTACAAACTCTAGAAATGTGTAACATAAATTGTAAAACACCCTGTACAAGTACTTTCAACGCTGGTGAGAACGGTTAGATGTTAAGCCTATCGTTATTTTATAAGTACTGCTGTCTGCGAATTGAGTTACGAATAGAGTTAGTAGTAAAGGAATAATAAATTAAAAATCATCCCAGATGCTCGAAGTTTATTGCATGAGCAACGAAAATGTAATAAGCTATAGACTTTTGCCCTTAAATTATTTCTGAGGGAGGTCAACGACAAAAACTATCGAAAACGTTTCAAACTGGAAGTCGTGAAATTCTCTCATTCTCAAATAATGGACGAATTTAGACTGGGTGATCTGCACATTTGAGTTGCGATAACTTGAGGCATATTCACAGTTTCTAATTTTTATACATCACTTATTGTGTTAAAGTTTTAACGAAAGATTGTACCTTTTATATACTGAATATAACGACATTTCAAGTTTGTAAATCGGACAATAATTACATGAGATACTTGAAACAAAATACTTCGACGAATTTACAAGCCGTACGAAAGGCAACCTGCAACGGTATGGGTGACCAGGTTACTGTTTCAGCTGTTTATTAATACAGACAGTTATGTCTGTGTCTGATATGTCAGAGCTTTATGTCTACTTATTGCTGGACATGTGGTAATCAATTGTTAATGTAGAGGTTTACTAGCTGAGTACCTTGCGTTGCGTGGGCACTTATTCTAGTCTTCTATTAGAAAGGAGTAATATGATTTCTCTATACCATCTTCTGTGTTCTTCCTCACATACCGCCCTTCTTCCACCTGCCTCCTCATACCCTGGTTCCTCTTCCACCTGCCTCCCCACACTCTGTCCTTCTTCCATCTGCCTCTTCACACCCTATCACTCATCCAGCTGCCTCCTCGTGCCATATCCCCTTTCCACCTGCTTCTTCATTCCCTGTCCCTCTTCCACATGCTTGCTTCCACCCTGTCTTCTTCCTACTACCTCATCACACCTTGCTCCCCTTCCACCTGCCTCCTCAAAAACGGTCCTTTTTCCACCTGCATGCTCACAACCTCAAACCCTCTCGACCTCGCACTATCTCCCTTTTGTATCTGCCCACTACCCCTCTCCATCTCCCACATGCCTACAATACTTTCTCAAGCTCACACTTCTCTCTATCTACTTCTCCCCCCTCTCTGTCCATCTCTCCCCCCCCTCTCTGGCTATCCTCTTCTCCCACACTATCTCTGGTTATCTCCTCCTCCCGTCTCCCTGTTCCCCTTTCCCCACGTCTCTCTATTCTACTGTTGCTCCTCTCTCTTTTCATCTGCTCCTCCTCCCTCTCACTGTCCATTTCCACCTCACCCTCTGTCTGTCCATTTCTTCATCACCCTATCTATCTTCTTTCATGTCTTTCTCTGTTCATCTCAACCTCCCACCTCTGTCCGTCCATCTTCTCCCCCTCCCCTCCTCTACCCATCTCATCCTCTCCCCTATCATTAGCCATCTCCTCCTCTTCTTATTGCTCTGCCACACCCTTCCACACATATATTCCCTGGAACATGTTCTTGTAATACCCAAACAATATACTAGTTGTGCAGATTAGCCTATTTGTCACCCTTTTTCAACCCTCCCCCCCCCCCCTCCTATAAGTAGTTCCTACACCACAGTATGTATTTGAATACAATAAGTAGTATGTGTACTGTGATTCTTGAGTTTCTCCCGGCGTATATGATAATCAAAATATCCACGGGTGTGCTGCCGGTCTATAGTGTCCAACGGGCACTATAGACACTATAGACACTATAGACCGGCAGCACACCCGTGGATATTTTGAGTATGTGTACTGTTTTTTGTTGAAATCAGTCCAGTGGTTTTGGAGATGTGGAACATACACGTAATATGTATTACATTTTTAACACTTGTTTTGATAGGGTTTTTACAAGTTGTGAGATTTTTCCACAGTTTGGCTTGGACCACTTAGTACATCCCAACATGATGTGGCTTATATTTCCACTACCTTTTTTGTGTTCACTGCATGTGGACTGTCTCTTCCGATAGAGGCTCCATCTGAATTCGAATAACTGACGCCACATACCTCCTCAGCGGATCCTTCTGGTTGCCCCACGGTGTCGTTGTTATAATGTGCTGGACAAGGTGAAAGTCAGACATCTGCAAACGCATACTTTATCGCTGCCGTTACACTCTTCCTTCGTGTAATACTCATAATATACGGAGCTCCTGTTGACATGAAATGTCCTGTGAAGTAAAACCGAGCCGCTTCTGCACGATCACCGTGCCGTTCAAATTAAAGTGGTTGTACCGATTGCCACAATCAGGGCCAGTTTAACCCTTTCGTTGGAGCACATATTTTTTACCAAAATAATACGCAATTTTGAACGTTGGAACGACTATATCTCATATCTGTCATGTAGCGAGATACTTTCGGAAGGTAGAGAAAAATGCTACAGACCATGGAGTGGATGTATAGAGGGCTGTGAGAGTTCAAATGGGTGACATGTGTTTGCAGTAAGTGTGTTTCATGAAAATCAAATCACCATGTTCTCCATTTCAGTAATGTGTGAAGTGATTAATTGTGTTTTCTTAAATATCGTAGACGTTGTTATGAAACACTACTCCACACGCCAATAATAATGCAGGTTTGTACATAATTTGCGTGTAGTGGACGTATATGTGCCGGAAAACTTCATAGAATGTAGAAAACGATGGTGTGTGGTATGTCAAAGCCATCTCCAAATGTTGTGTAGAAAACTTGTGTGCAATATTTCATGTATATTCATTGTCAGGAGAATAAATGTGTTTCGGTACTGATTTGTTATACTGTTTCCATAATTGCCTTCCTGATGAAATCATTGTAATATTAAGAATTTAGCTCTGAAAATCCTAGGTTAGGTGAAAACATGGGTGTAGTTAGGTTCGTAAGACACATGCTGTCGCATTTCACCTGTTTATGTCCGGATCAAATGGGCTCATATTGCACCCAAGCACCTAGGTATCTTAACAAGCATGTTAGACATCACAATTTACTGGTGAGTTTTCGTCATACGTAACATACAACTTACAAAGCTTAAGAATGGCTGACGTTTAACACGTCAGTTCAAAATTAGACGGCATTTTTTGTAGATATGCCCAATTTTTCCCGATGGAAACTGAAATCATTATTGAAAAGACAGATATTTTATATAGTCATTCTTTCCTCTCGATTTAACAGATAGCTCATTTTTATCAAAGGTGAAACAACACATTTGGTGTAATTCTTTCGACCTTCACTAAAAGCTTTTAAAGATCTCAGTAATTATCTTAAATGGAATTGAATTATTTGTTCTTTTAATATTTGGCACTGGGGTAAGATTAAAAAATTTATATCTGTTACAGAGAAAGATCTGCTTAGTACTGGCAAAACAACAGATTTCCACGATTACTAGAATTAAGCCAAGGAAAGGCAACTAATATCTAAGGGGGTAGGAGGGGATTGGAGTTCCAAAAGATATGTAGCTTGTTTTGAAACATGGTCTCGAACATGCTGTAGCCATACTTTAGCTCTGTATACACGTCACAACATGCATTACGCAGCCGCACTGGCAATATAAGCAATGTTCTTTCGCGAAACGTTCGTCCGTGGAGAAAGTTAACATTCATACATGACGGGCCTTACGGAAGCTTGTAATGTATGTATTACGATAAGACTGCAGACGCATGAAGCTGAGTGAGCGATGGTGATCAAGCTACACGCATGGCTGCAATTAAACTCCCCAACAGTGATAATGAAGTCTATTAATTGTTTTGGTATATTTCTGTGTAAACTCTCAACGCACTGAAATTCTACCTCGCCTACAAATCATCGCCGGATGTTTTGGTGTCACTGGTCCGACATACTAATGTTTTTTCAGTTGTTTAGCAAGTCTCCATTGTTACGAAGCAGCAACACACGAATCATCCATTACAGTTTGGCAACTCCTATCATCTACGTAGTAAAGCATGAGCTGAACATATTTCCGATACAATTATATCTTGTTCGAGTGAAATATCTGTGGACTAACTTCAAGTCTATTTGACTTCCAGCCTATTTACCAGATGAGGTGAGACAGTGTTCAAGATACTAAATTGGCTCTGGGTAGAAAATGAGTCAAATCTCCATCGGACATCCAGAACTGAGTTTTCCATGGTTTTTCTAAGAAGTTTGACTCGAATGCCACCATGGTGCTTTTAAAGAAACCACGTCCAATTGATTTTCTCATCGTAATGAAACCGACTTTTGTCCACACTGTTTCGCGGTCGACTAGATATTAAACCTAATAATTCCGTACTTCTTACCTTTATACACCATAAAGATCGTTTGGAAAGTACTTTATACAAGGTTAGGAAGCCGTCCTCAGTGACTCTTGTTCCCTGTTGTTGCGCCTGATTCCGAATGAAGCCGATGTGCTGGAATGTGTGTTCTATAGAGGTAAAGCCGCGGCACCTGCAAACGATAACAACATGACATGGGTGCGGCCAACCCAGGTGCCGCTATAGCTTTTTTGCATCGTACCATGTCGTTACGATACACGGGCATTGTGTGCGCCTTTTAAGTCTGATAATTGAATAATTTTTCATAGATCCAACTGCGGGCACCAGATGCAAATGCAATTATTGGTGAAAGCCATCACGTTCAGGGTTTCAATTATTTTCTGCAGCGTCACACGGGCAAAAAGTGTAATCACGGGCAATTCCGTTCGCAATCGCGGTTATATAAAACACGAGAGATAGGATAACAGAAAGCACACCATGAGGACGTTATTGTTTCTGTGGGTACTGGAATAGGTAGTGATTAATTGAAGCAAACTTTTCTTCTGTTGTTCAAAATCGTTCTTTATTCTTTGTCATTCACTTGCATTATTTTAACAAATTTACAGAAAGATTCCTCTTCACATCAAGCACAAGTCTGTAGGGAATACGTCTTTACTTCAGCAACGATAGTCAGCAGAAAAATATCTTTGAGAATTTGCATCTGTTGTTGCTTTCAAATAATGTGAGAGCAGTTGTATATGATCTTCTGCCTCTCACTGCTTCTTGTAGCCTTACACCGAATGATATACACATGTTACTATATGAGTGGGATGAATATCACCCAATGGAAGATGGCAGTAGAGGTGACTTTAATCTACAGCCCGACCAAGCAAAGTGTGTGTTGTTTAGAAAGGCGTTGGTGGTTTTTAAAAATACATAACACGCACTACGCCAGCGAAGTATTCGTTCCGCAGTAATATATATTTTTCTTTTAAGAAAATAATAAGGCGAAATGAAAACGTTATACCCAGTGTTGTAATTTCTTTAAGGAAGCCATTTTGTTGCATAGATAATTCATTTACTATGAAACGGAAACTCTGTTTAACAATTAGTTACTTTTGCCCCCTTGGACAGTATGAAGATAAATAAAAATAAAAATTGGCAAGCTGAATCACCGTTCCACACAACGATACGGGGAATTGCAACACGTGATAGCCTCACTAAAATGCATTACCGTAAATATCGAAGTGGCCTGATCAGCGTTTTAAAATCAAATGGGATGCATATCAGGGAACTTAGCGGCACTACTCCACTCCGTCAAAACACGCCTAACAGTACCGTCCGACCGCCGTGTCATCCTCAGGCTACAAGCATCACCAGATGCGGTTACGGAGTGGCGTGTAGTTAGCACACAACTCTCCCGGTTGGTCTTAGTTTTCGTGAACGGAGCCGCTACTTCTTAAGTAAGTAGCTCCTCAATTGCTGAGTGCACCCCACTTGGCAGAGCCGGACGGTCACCTATCCATGTGCTAGCCAAACCCGACTGCGCTTAACTTCGGTGATCTGACGGAAACAGGTGTTACCACTGCAGCAAGACCGTTGGCGCACGAACTTAGTAGCACTGTAATTTTTATTGCTGTATAACTCAATAATGCCCAAGGGGGGGGGGGCAATATTACTTCATTTAAGAGATTTAAAGTGGCTGTGGATCC
This sequence comes from Schistocerca cancellata, assembly GCF_023864275.1. Classification (NCBI taxonomy): domain Eukaryota; kingdom Metazoa; phylum Arthropoda; class Insecta; order Orthoptera; family Acrididae; genus Schistocerca; species Schistocerca cancellata. Next base: position 95,434,778 of record NC_064631.1, on the reverse strand, counting down.
AGAGGTACGTAAGATTATTTTCGTTTGCCCCGAGTACACGAATGCATAAAGTGGCACGGCACTCCACAGTGCTATTGCGATTTCGAGTCACTACTTTGATCGGCCTGTAGAATTTCATTTGCTCGGACTTACAGAAGCTAATCTTTGTAGTGGAGGCAGTGAGAGAATGGACAAATTGTTCATAGATCTGAAGAATGTATATTTGGGCAAGACTTGTTGAACTTAGTGCAGTAGGTACTGCCACTAAAGACGTCTAGCACCTCAATTACAGAAGACTGTGTGGACTGGAACAGACCACAGTCTAGACAGTGTGATGCGAAGAGTGCCTCTGGCGGGGTTCCGCTGTATGTACACGTTTTCCGCGGCAGCAGGTAACTGTCGGCCCTAGTAGTAACCTCCGACCCCGCCGTAACCGCCCTTGGAGAAGCCCTGGCCGTACGAGGCGCCGTGCTGGCCGCCGAACTGCTGTCCCTGCTGCGCCACCTTCTTGCCGAAGTCGTCGTAGGCGGCGCTCTGCCCGTAGCCCTGCTCGCCGCCGTAGAAGGCTTGCTGGCCGCGCGAGCCCTTGTGGCCGGAGGCGTCGTCGACGGCGAAGCCGTGGCCGAAGCCGCCCTTGCGCGCAGCCTGCTCGGCCGCGAAGCGCGCGTCCTCCAGCTTGCCGCCGTACTGCGACCCGTCCTGCACGCCGAAGCCGCCCTGTCGACACGCGAGACGCGCCACGTTTTACACTGCTGAAGATGAGTCACAGGCCGAAACGTTAGGAAGGGGACAGCCGCATAATTATTTTGTTCGTCTGCATTTTGTAGTGTACGAGGCGTGTTAGTTGAGCAACGGCAATTTCATAATTCTACATTCTGTGTTATTTTCGCGCGATTTTTTTGTTGTTCCATTGTTAAACGCCTGGAAAATATCTACATCGTTAACCATATCAGGTACTTAGTCTGTAGTCGGGTGTCCGAAATGTTACATGTGTTTTGACAGTATCGGCATGTGTTTTGACAGTTTCGGCGATTATTTTCTATAAAAATAGACCAGTGAATTATTAGAAATGTAAAAACTGCTTTTTGTGAGTCTGCTATCAGTAAAACAAGGATTTGCGAGTGATGTAAGCGTTTCGAAAAAGTGTCGTGAACAATCAGCAAGTGACTGATTATATTTGCGTATCAGCTGGCTCAAACCACGAAATATTTTGTGATGTTTTGTGTATGGAACGTCTTACATCATAATATGTTCTAAAATTGTTTACTTTCGAACGAAAAAGGGGTAAAAGCAAGATGTTCATGAGTACCTGTGTGAAGTGAACAGCAGTGCAGACCTACCGAAACGTGTCGTAGCAGAAAATGGAACATGGGTTTATGGCGTCGCAACTATGGCCACAGCTGGCAAACAATCATGTTTCCCTTGCTCACCAGGCGAATGCCAAACTAGGGACTGCGTAGGATTTCGTAACTTACTGGGATGTTTGGCCGAAAATGGCGAAATTTTGCAACAATCCACCCTAGTCTCACGAGTTATGATTCAAAGATGTAATAATATAGTATCTTTGTCATTGCTTTGTGAACTGTGTAGCTGGTTTGGTGCAAAAGAGGTTGTATGAAGTAATAGAATTTTTAAGAAGAACAAACCCCAGGTTGGGTTAATGTGGACAATGTTACTGGCAGTAGCGAAGTTGTGTCCGGAAACATATCAGCACCAACAATAGCCGCAAAGGAACTTCATGATTCTGATCATTATGTCAAATCACATTGTTCACAGATCCATTCTGACTTTGTATGATTATAAATACATTTATTCGTGTAATATAATGTAGCAAATATATCTGAAAATTGGCATTATACCGTCCATGACAATTTCTTATGGACTGTGGCTTTGTGTTTAAACATGCGCTGATCGTTGCTATGTTATTGTATTTCCTCCAAGTTTGTCGTCCCTTCGGACATATTCCATCTATAAGTAAATGCCGGCCAGTGTGGCCGAGCGGTTCTAGGCGCTTCAGGCTGGAACCGCGTGACCGCTACGGTCGCAGGTTCGAATCCTGCCTCGGGCATGGATGTGTGTGTGATGTTCTTGGGTTAGTTAGGTTTAAGTAGTTCTAGATTCTAGGGGACTGATGACCTCAGATGTTGTCCCATAGTGCTCAGAGCCATTTGAACCATTTTTTTATAAGTAAATGCCGGAATTCTATACATGAAGTATATTATGCTCTACACACTGGACGATATGATGCTGTTGCCATTAACACCAAAGTAAATATTATTAATTTTCATGCGCTCTGGAAAATATACGATTAGTGCGCGCAAAGACGGGAGGAAGAATAATGGTGAAATTAAGCAGAAGTATCTGAAGAGGCAACCCAGCCAAATACGAAAGCCGCTAAGAGAATAGGTGAAGAGTTTTTAGTGACGCAGACAAATTCTTTTATAGTCTGGGATTTCATTAAAATGTTGTTGAAACTTCAAATAACATTTCGGGTAATGTAACTTCTTGTCATTTCCAAGTGAACTGTTAGAGATATAAACTTAAAATTTTCAGTGCACTTACTACTTATCACTTCATGTATTTTATCATAGCCTCCTCAAAATATATGAAAAATAAAATATCGGTACCAACAGAGGGTGGAGAAAAAGACATTACAATTTATACAGCTATAAAAAGTTAAAAATTATGTTTGAAGAACAATTGCCAATGTACTGAACTCACTTTGACAAATTATGTCAAATTTACCGATCACGACATTCCCAAAACAATATACGAGTATTAATAGACATGTGGTGTAAGAGAAAACCTTCCTTGAATTTTTCGTGGCAGGTATCGGAGGGTCTCCTTAATCAGTGTACTGCATTTTGTATCGAAATATACGGGGTATCGCACGAAATGTGTTACCAATCTCGCTGGGATCTCTACAGCAGTACCAGCAGGGCTTGGAAAAACAAATGAGTTACGAAATTACGTGTAATTCACGATACTGCCGCTAGGAGACTAGTACGCAGCAGTGCAACTGGGAATATCCAGACGCTCCGTTCAACGCATTTTTAAAAGTGACCTCCATATGTACCCATACAGAAGCTCACTGAAGAACACAAGCAGCACAGACTACTTTTTACTCAGTGGGCGGAAGATAGGTAAGAAACTCTCAACACCGTTTGGTTTTCAGACGAGGCGCATTTTCATTTAGACGGTATGGTTAACAAATAAAATGTACGCTTTCGGGCCACTGAAAACCCACAAGTGCTTCATGAACGACAACATTAAGCTCCGAGGATTACAGCATAGGCAGCAATTTCCACTCACGGACTTACTGGACCTTTTTTCTTTGAAGAAACTGTGAACAGCGAGCGTTGTTTGAGCATGCTTGGCAACAGCTTCATTCCACAGATTCTTGCTACTGCCTTGCCCTTCAACACGCAATGTTTCATGCAAGATGGACCAAGGCCACATACTGCAAACACTGTGTTGAAATTTTTACACGAGCATTTCGACATGCGGATCATTTCAGTCAGGTTTCCCGGTCGCTTCAATGACGGACAAAATTGCCCCCTCCCCAATAGTCCAGACCTCAATCCATGTCACTTTTTTGTTTAGGGGTACCTAGAGGAAAAAAATTTTCCGAAACGTCCACGTGATTTATTACAGCTCAAAAGACTTATTCTTCAGGTTTACAGTGAAATTACGGAAGACATGTGGCGTAGGGTAACCACTAACTTCAGTGTTCGTTTGAAGGAAGTTAGGAAATGAAATGGTGGACATGTCGAGTATACGCTGAGTTAGTACAAATCTCCATGGACAGCTCTTCATTGTAGTATATGTTCCTTTCAGATTGTATTGACAATAAAGTTTATATTCAAAAACAAAATGGTAATACATCTCGTTCGTCACCCTGTATATTGTCTAGAAGACAGACAGGCGGAGTCTCCCCCTGTGTCTTTAATTTGCATTCTTATATGGCGATTAGCGAATGGCGACGAGATATGAAAGGAGTGATGCAAACAAGAGAAATGCAGGTGGAGAGCGTGGAATTTGCAGACGGTACTTTAATGTCGCCGACATAATTGGAAGAGTTTTTAGTGTAAATATTTTTTTTTTTCGAGAAGGGTCAGTTACTTCTCCGGAAACGAAAGAGCAGAGAATGTGTAGTTCCACGTAACATTCAAATGGAGCAGACGTAGCATCTGAGTGGAGCCCTTCAGAATCGAAGCGCAGACTGCGAGGCTACTGTACGGGTGGCGCCGGCACTCACCTGCTGGCCTGTGTACTTGAAGTGGTCGCCCTCGTCGCTGGCCTCGTCGAAGAAGGTGGACGTCTGTCCCGACTCGTCCTTGTGGTGGTAGTTCTGGAAGCCCTTGCTGCTGTGGCCCTTGCGGTGACCACCTCCGGCCTTCACCGCACCAGCGGTGAGGGCTGAAAATACAAGTCAGCCCACTAATTAAAAGGTTGTGAGCTATGCATGACGCTTCAGCAACGCACGATTGTGTAAATAGCTTTCGTGTATTACCTGCGGAAGTTACGTCCACTGCCAAAGCGTTTCAGGAGGAGGCAACTGTAAACAGTTCTTAGCAGTTTCTGACGAATCCAAATTTGCTCCACACCATGTATTCACTAGGTTACTAGGGTACTTAAGCAAGGCTATTTAAAACAATACCGACATGCTGCCTATTTCTTATCCCTCGGTCTTGTAGCATTATCAGTCAAATCGTTTCACACTACCTCCGTTTCTTTTTCTCCCCTCAGTCACTGTTTCTTCGTACAATCACTATGCAATGGCTTCAGTAAAATAATCGAGCTAAGCCGGCCGCTGTGGCCGAGTGGTTCTAGGCGCTTCAGTCCGGAACCGCGCTGCTGCTACGGTCGCGTGTTCGAATCCTTCCTCGGGCATGGCTGTGTGTGATGTCGTTAGGTTAGATAGGTTTAAGTAGTTCTAAGTCTAGGGGTCAGCTGGCCTCAGATGTTAAGTCCCATAGTGCTTAGAGCCATTTGAATGGAGCTAAATATTACGAAACAGCCATTCCCATAACTCCACGCGTAACTGTTATCATTAAGATGTGTTAGACCCGCCTCTGCATTTCATAGTTAATATGCCCTGATCGTTTTTGAGCTCCTGTGATCCTACAATCAAAATACATACGAGTATATTACAGATTATCTGTTCCACACATTACCTGACGTAGACCTCACGCTGCCCGGTTTCTCTTACAACTTGAGTAATTTTTCCGCCGTGTTACAAGAAATACTTAGCACCTTGTGCTGAACCTCCCTCATATTTTGTATTCCAGTCGGTCTTATTCTTTTGCTTGGCGTTCTTCATAAGCCCCTTAGCTATCTTTAAACAAAAGGAGGATTACTCACTGAGGAGCTTGTGATGCCACGTAACAAAAAGAAAAAAAAAAAAAACGAAACACCAATAACGACGACGCTTGTTGTACGCGAAGGGTCGTCTTTCCTAAATAATGAGTTGCATTGTGGACACACGTATCATTGTGAGATTTTAGTTTTGTTTACTACAAAACTAAAAATTTGATGTCTGTGTTAACAACTGTGCGCTAACTAGTTCTGTTTCTTTGTTGTCGTCATACCATTCTCGAATCTTGTACATGACATTCTCTTCTAGAGCTTCCTACATTTTCCTCTACATATACAGGTATATTCCGGAACGCACTGAACGTATAACTGTATATCATCCACAGTCTGACCAGTTCCTTTGGCGAACACTGCGAGTGTGTATTGTCATTTTATCCTCTCGCCACTCCAGTCCCAGCACTGGCGTGCAAATTCCAGTCGTTTCCCACAAACAGCAGTCAGCATAGGTGCATGAATCAGGTGCCCGGCGCTGAGGCCCATACGCAGCAACATTCGCTGAATAGTCGTTCAGGACAAACTGTTGGTAGCCCCCTTGGTTCATCGGGCAATCAGTGGCTCAACAGTTGCGCGTCTAATCGCCCATACTCCTCTCCGCAGCCGTCATTCACACCTGTCATCAATGGTCTGCAGTGCACCACTCTTACCTCAGTTTGGATACCGCCATTCCACCGTACACGGTATACTTTAATCACGGCGGCAGGCGAAATGCTTACAAACTTAGCCGTTTCAAGAAAGTTTACACCCTTGGCCTGAAAACCAGTGATCATTTTCGCTCCGCTTCCGCACTATGAAAACAACTGCACTCTTATCCGCATCCCCTCGGCTGATATTATATACCCTCCACTGCTAGTGCTGCCACAACCCGCCAGGTGAGCCGAGCACGCTAACGCGCTGCTTCCTGGGCTCGGGTAGGCGCGCCGGCCCCGGATCGAATCCGCCCTGCGGATTAAGGATGAGGGCCGGTGTGCCGACCAGCCTGCATGTTGTTTTTAGGTGGTTTTCCACATCTCCCTAGGTGAATACCGGGCTGGTCCCCACTTCCCGCCTCAGTCACACGGCTCGCAGACATCTGAACACTTTCGCACTGTTCCATGGATTACACTCGTCGCAGACAGTTGTGGTACACTAATTCCTTCCCGGGAAGTACGGGGTGGTGGCAGGACGGGCATCCGGCCACCCCTTCAACTAGCATTGCCACATCCGATTAACCATGCCGACCCTGCGTGTCTGCGGGCAATAGGGCACAAGGAAAAGAAGAAGTAAGACTGCTAGTGCTGCCACCTCCCGCCTGTGTTCGAGTGATCGCTGCTCGTTGACGTCGACCATAGGGGGAGGTCACATTAATGTGACCGGAGCGCGTAGACGACCGGATGATCTGCGAAATTTTTGAAGCTGTTGGTAATTGTACGCCAGGTGACATACTGAGTAAGACCAGGAGTAATCGCACTTACTCCCATGTTTGATACTCCAAATGATCGTACTTTGGTTAATGAGTGTCGGTATGTTGTAGAATCGACAGTGTTTTGGAAGACAAGCAATACTGGATGCATACGCTTGCCTTGACCAGGTAGTCAGACTGACAGCGATGCCTTCTGCTGTGACGACGTGACCATCCCCACTGCCGCAGTTGGGTGAGAATCCGCTGGATGAGACGTCTACTTTTCCCGGCCCGTGCTGTGCTGCAATATAGCCCCTGGCCCGGGGCGGCGCCGCCCAGAGATAGGGCGCGCGCCCCCACTCCATCACCGCCGGACGTTTCCCAAGAATAGGCGAGTCCGCCGCTATCGTTAATATTCGCGCGCCGCCCGGACCGCCACGTAATTTGCCGCCAGATGAGTTACGTGAGGTGTTACCACAAGCGCCGCCCCCTAACTAGTTTGTTATGCGCGTTCTTGCCGCCGGCCGGGTGCCGCGACCCTCCCGAAAGCGGAGACCAGCGCCTTAAAAACCGCGTCCGTCTGGAGCAATGTTTTCACCTGGTGGCTGTTCTTTTATCTCACAGATGTAAATCTTGAATTTGCTCCCAAGATGGCTCTGTAGATGCGAACCTTTGAAAACTTGGCGCGAAGCGAAAATACAGGGTGAATCATATCTCTGCCGACAAACTTTCAGAGATGTTAGTATGGATCAAAACAAGAAAAACATGTCTGGTAACCATGGAATCTAAAATGCTTACCTTAAGAGTTATTAGTACTTGTTCATCTCTGATAGTGTAACGTCTTTCCTTTCCATGTTTTCAGACGAGCTAGTATGGACAAAACCAAGAAAATAAGTCTACTAAACATGGGCTCTAATGTGCATACCTTATGAGTTAGAACCACGTGTTCACAGTAGTGAACAAGTGATTGTAGCTCGTAACGTATGTGCGTTAGCGTCCATGTTAACTGGATATTTTTCTCATGTTTCCGTCTACGCTATCACTTCTAAAGACAAGGAAAGTAAGGAGCTTTGCATAGAATGGATACGTTTCACAGTAACGAAGAAAAACAAGTACTCACAGCTCTTACGATATGCACTTTACACAACTCTTCTGTCTTGTTTTAGTCCACATTGCCGTCTCTGAAAGTTTGTCGGTGGTGGTCTGGTTTAGACTGTGTACTGGCCACAGGTATGCGGTGACAGAGCTGTAGTTGTGCTCAACTGTACCGGAAATTTAAGTTTCCGTACTAGCGTGAAAAGTTACAGCAACTCTCTGTACTTTCTGGGAGTAAGAGTTGTGAGGAAGGACTGATTCAGACAGAAACACTCAGCATCAGCTTCAGATGGCGTTCGCGAGATAATTGCGGAAGTGTGGGTAGAAGACGCCATCGGCTCGAATATGAATCACTGTACTAGTTCGTACAAATGTGTTTGAAATGTAAACTTCCTATTAAGCCCACATCTAATTGAGCTCAACACCAGTCGCACGTAATCGTATTTTGAAGAGTGAAACGCCGTTGAATTTTTTTAGGATTGCGGTACTGGCACCAGAAACTCCATTTGAAAAATCTTAAGTTGGTCCCGATATCTCTGTAAAGAGACTAGTCATTTGGTCCCCACTTTTTCACAATTCATTTTGGTGTCCTGCCGACGTGGAAATGCGTTAGCTTGTTCATTGGCTTATTACAAGGGGCTTCAGGTCCACCAGATTTACAAACTGAAGACCAGGAACACGAAGTAGAAGAGGAAAAATTAGTAGCAAACACTCATTTTTAATAAGACTCCAAAAAAAGAATCTTTTTATAATTCCTTCTCCAACATTGCATTGTGCCGCACGCTGTCCATAGTGGTCAGTATTTGGCTGTTCTTACTACGGAGGACCGTGGAAATGATCCTATAAGGGGAAGGTACCATTTGTAATGAAATTATTCTTGGTACTATCCCTCGTCATTACAGAATAGTAAAAGCAACTGACATTTCGACCGTCTTTGCAGCGGTTCTCTACAGGACGACTAACTGAAGGGGTCAAAACTTCAAAATTTTATATACTTGGGAAGACGGGTACCGCCAAACGTTTTTTGCTCTCTGGCTCATAATAACGTACCCAGGTTCTGTCAACTGTTAAAACACATGTCACCAAGCCACCCACGTTCGGCCTGAGTTTAACTATACTGAATAGACTGTGGAATGTAATATACACACACGCGTAGTCTTTTTTCATCGAAGACGTCTGCGAAGCTGACTGTTTACAGAGATCATGATTCTTCACACCAACGATATGAGCAAATCCGATACTGATAGTCGGTTTCGTGACCCAAACCAGTTAAAGAAACAGGTCGATAGTTAGCCATCATGGCGTCAGGCCAGATCCACAGTTTCATGTGGCGCAAACTGCTAGAGAAGACACATCCATGGCTTGTCAACATGTACGTCCGCTTTTAAATCCATCTGCCCGCTGATAAATCAGTCTCTTGCTAATGAGGCTGTGATCATGTCTTCGTAACATTCTCCTATGAATTACTTGAAATTTTAGGTCCCCTCACCACATAAATCTTACTTTGAGTTTCAACTCTCCTAGTCAACATTCAGGTGTTCCCATGTGCTGTCACACTGTCAAACGTTTCCCGCAGTGGATTTTGAAATTGAGATGTCCGTCTCCTGTACTACTGTAAATTTGCTGTCACTGTCACACCTACGTACTTGCGCGATGGCTGTTAACTGAAACGTTAGCTAATTATAACGCATTCTGAAACTTCCTGGCAGATTAAAACTGTGTGCCCGACCGAGACTCGAACTCGGGACCTTTGCCTTTCGCGGGCAAGTGCCTTACCATATGAGCTACCCTACCACGACTCACGCCAGGTACTCACAGCTTTACTTCTGCCAGTACCTCGTCTCCTACCTTCCAAACTTTATAGAAGCTCTCCTGCATTCTGTTTCGAAAGTAACAGCACCTTAACTTCCAATCCGTCACTGTCGGCGTTGGTCTCGTTCCGAGCACATGTTGCCCGTTACGATACTGGAAAATCACTTACGTTACTAGTTTCTGCGCTGCTGTCATTCTCACGTGACAAATGACGCTAGCCATACACTTGAAGCCATATGATGTAGGCAATTTGTCTGACGGTATCCGAACTTGCAATTACATTCTGGCCTCTGTATCGAAGCTTCCGTGAAATGTCACACGCTTCTCTAAATGGGTATGTTCTATATTTATGGCAATGTGATTCAACGATATCATGCAGAATACGTAATCATAGCCAGAACCAAACATTATGCGGCTGTTTGAAAAGTTTCACGGAAACTACCGCCATACCTTCAAACTACACTCATGTATAGGAGTAAAGGAGCAGCTACTTTACAATGGAGTCTGAAGTAAATGTATGGCAATGCGTATAAAGGCAATAATCAGAACCAGGCGGCTGCTGGCATACTTGAAATATCATGCGTTACACTTCTACACAAATACGCCAAACGATATTGCGCAGAATTTTTTCCTCGTAGCTCAACGCTCTGTTGCTTCACAACGGGGCTACGGCGGAAAAGGAACCCACACTTCAATGTGGAGTCCGAGCCACGTGTCGTTCCTGGTCAATTTTCTCATGATTGGCAGATGAACGCTAGTTTGAAAGAAAACTGAAAATTCCATGGTCCGGCCGGGATTCGATCCCGCAACATTCCCGGCTTTAGATTCGCGATTTACCACTCTCTTTGTTCGTTTGTTCCATCCGTCTTTTTCTTCATTTTTCTTCAGCGATTCTGTGTGATTGTTACATGGAATCTGTCAGATCCCATCGATGAAAAGATCAGAATTGTTACTACAAAATCACGACTCGTTGGACCATACTAAACACTTCCATCCAACTACTTTCAAATCTCTGTGTGTTGTGCCCAATCTTTGCGAATATTGTTAAACTTTGGCTGCAATATGCATTGGTGACAACGAAAATATGTGCACGAGCCGGGACTCGAACGCGGATCGTCCACTTGTCTCGCGTGTGGTCGCTTTGACCGCCTCGGCCACCCGAACACGCTCCCCATATCGGCCCAAACTTCCATACGTCACCCCTTTTGTCTAAATCCTACACTCGCACAGATACTAAGAGTCCTTTAAAGAACCAGACAAGTAATTAAACATGAAGCCCAGTTATTAGGCGTGAAATACTCTATTGCAGTGCCTGTGTTGTTCTGGTGTACTTTGCATGTATGTCAGAAGGACACGGCGAAGTACATTACAACAACACAGGAACAACAGTACGGTTTCCCCCTGCCATTTGATGACGTCTCCATGTCGACCGAAAGTACTGCAGTGGTTCCATGCACACACCTGGCAGACTCACGCCACTTAACTTCCATGGCGTACATCGGTAGTGGAGGGTAACGTGACGGCCAGGTAGCAGTTAAGGGGTGTGCCTTGGTTAGTGGCGCTTTTTTAAGTTCGTTTTGTATAATTTCTGTTCCATACCTCAATAGGTATCCAAACGCCTTGGCGCAGTGGTAACGCCAGTTCCCGTCGTATCGACGAAGTTCAGCGCTGTCGGGCTTGGCTAGTTGTTGGATGGGTGACTGTCCGAGTCTGACGAACGCTGCTGGCAAGTGGAGCGCACTTAGCTTTGTGACGCCAATTGAAGTGCTATTTGCTTAAGAAATAGCGGCTCCTGTCAAGAGAACTGACAGCGGCCGGAAGAACGGTCTCTTGACCACATGCCCATATTAGCATCTGGTGACGCCTGTCAGCTGAATATGACTTGGCGGTCAATCGTTATCGTTCGGCCTTCCGACGCCTACTCAAACCGAGTCTAGCGTAGCCTATCCTATGGCAACAGCCTATCCCATGCCATTTGACGTTCAGCCAACTATCGGGCGAGGTGTTGGTGGGGCGTAGAGACTCCCAGCTGGGAACGTTTGGCAGTGGTTTTGCAGCGTGCTGTTAATAACCTGCCAGAGACCTGTGTGAGGACTCACCCTGCTGGCCGCGAGCCAGGCCGTGCTGGAAGGCGCCGCCCTGGTTGTAGTTGTTGAGCCCGCCGGCGGCGCCGCCGTAGAAGCCCTGGTCGGCCTTGTTGACGGCGCGTGCGCCCTGCCCGCCGGAAAAGGCGACGCTGGACAGCGCGCCCGCCTCGCCCTTCTTGCCGCCGCCGGCCGCGTAGCCGCCGCTCTGCGCCAGGCCGCCGCCCCCGGACAGGCCGCCGGCGTAGCCGCCGCCCCCGTAGCTGTTGAGCGCCTTGCCGGACGCGAAGCCGCCGCCGCCGCCCACGCCGCCCAGGCCGCCCACGCCGCCGACGCCGACGCCGACGCCGCCCAGACCGCCGACGCCGTAGGCGGCCACGGGGTAGTAGCTGCCCAGACCTGTGACCGAGCGGCTCTGATAACTTGCCACAGCCAGCCACTTAACTACAAAACAGTCTGTGATTCCATTACTTCACAGCTTTGTATCACTTTACACCTTATGAAAAAAAAAGGAAACAACTGTGTGAATTTCAAGGTGTGCAGGTGGCAAGCAAAGAATGGAATGCAGAAGGGTATTAGGAATACGCAGAAGGTAAAAGAACCGAACTTGAGAATGGTATTGTAGATAGAGAAGTAAGTGAAGATGGGCTGGAAGATACGTGAAGGCCGGCCGGAGTGGCCGTGCGGTTCTAGGCGCTACAGTCTGGAACCGAGCGACCGCTCCGGTCGCAGGTTCGAATCCTGCCTCGGGCATGGACGTGTGTGATGTCCTTAGATTAGTTAGGTTTAATCAGTTCTAAGTTCTAGGCGACTGATGACCTCAGAAGTTAACTCGCATAGTGCTCAGAGCCATTTGAACCATTTTTGATACGTGAAGGCAACGATATTCCCCCAGAGTTGTTGATACGTTTGGGAGACACAGCCTGATTGGTGTGAATTTTACCGGAGTATCAGCTTAACAGGCCATAGTTGGAAAATACTAACACGAATTACTTATCGATGAACGGAAAAATTGGAAAAATTAGAGAAGACGATGACAGGTAGATCAGTTCAAGTTCCAGGGAAAGGTAGGAACACACGAGGCGATGCTGGTTAAAGAAAGGTAAATATATATATAATCCTTTGACAATATGTCAACAGCGTTTCTGTGCTGGTAGCACCGGTTCGCATCGGATCACCAAAGCTAAGCGCAGTCGGGTATGTCTAGCAGTTGGATGAGTGACCGTCCAGGTCTGCCGAGAGCTGTTGACAGATGTGGTGCCAGTTGTGGAGCTACTTGACTGAGTGATAGTGGCTGCGGTAACTAAAACTGACAACAGCCGGGAGGGCGGCATGCTGACAACATGCTTTTTCCATATCCAAATCCACCGAGTACAAGAAATGAGATTAGTGATAACATGATATGCAGAGACCAGGAAGTAGATGGTGTATGGAATTACAGGACCATGGAAGCTAAAGATCATGTAAGAGCAGGAGTTAGGTCATAAAAAGAACACTGTCAGAGGTAAGGAGGACATTACTGCTCAAGAGAAGTCTACTATTATCAAACACGGCCTTAATTTAGGAATGAATCTATAAGAATGAATTTTGAGAGCGCAATATTGTGTTGGTAGTAGAAGAGAATAGAAGCGTTTCAGATTTAGTGCGATAGAAGGATGTTGAAGCCGGTCGGAGTGGCCGCGCGGTTCTAGGCGCTACAGTCTGGAACCGCGAGACCGCTAGGGTCGCAGGTTCGAATCCTGCCTCGGGCATGGATGTGTGTGATGTCCTTAGGTTAGTTAGGTTTAAGTAGTTCTAAGTTCTAGGGGACTGATGACCTCAGAAGTTGAGTCCCATAGTGCTCAGACCCATTTGAACCATTTGAAGGATGCTGAAAATTAGGTAGCGTGATAAAGGAAACGCGGAGGCCCTCCGCAAAATCGGCGCAAAAATAGCACATGGAAAATACTGCCAAGAACCCCGGACAATTTTAAGCGACATAAGGGAATGAATTCGATGGTACTAAAGGGAACTGCAGAGAGTAAACCTGTGGGGAAGACAGTGGTTGAATTATTAATTACGGTACCTAGGGTAGATTCAGATGAAGAAGTTGGAAGTTCGTACGGACCACATCAAACAAGCCAGAAGACTGATCAATTAAAAAGGAACTGAAAAAGGGGTGCAGTTGATCGTCATGCACGTATAAATGCGAATACTGTAACTGAAAACTTTCAGTCGCCTGATGTAGACAAGTGTAATGTGCTGCGAATACATAGAAAGAAAGATCCTTTATCATTTAGCTATAATATAGCAGGTCAGCAACTGGAAGCAGTTAGTTCCATAAATTATCTGGGAGTAGGCGTTAGGAGTGATTTAAAATGGAATGATCATATAAAGTTAATCGTCGGTAAAGCAGATGCCAGACGTTCATTGGAAGAATCTAAGGAAATGCAATCCGAAAACAAAGGAAGTAGGTTACGGTACACTTGTTCGCCCGCTGCTTGAATACTCCTCACCAGTGTGGGATCCGTACCAGATAGGGTTGATAGAAGAGATAGGGAAGGTTCAACGGAGAGCAACGCGCTTCGTTACAGGATCATTTAGTAATCGTGAAAGCGTCACGGAGATGATAAACTCCAGTCGTAGACTGCAGGAGAGACGCTCAGTAGCTCGGTACGGGCTTCTGTTGAAGTTTTGAGAACATACCGTCACCGAGGAGTCAAGCAGTATATTGCTGCCTCCTACGTACATCTCGCGAAGAGACCATGAGGATAAAACCAGAGAGATTAGAGCCCACACAGAGGCATACCGACAATCTTTCTTCCCACGAACAATACGAGATTGGAATAGAAGGGAGAACCGATAGAGTACCCTCCGCCACACACCGTCAGGTGGCTTGCGGAGTATGGATGTAGACGAAGATGATTTGCACAACCGAAACTGGCAGGTGTAATAAACTTTTCACGGCAGTTGATGGTTTTGTGTGTCAGTAATCCTGCAGCGCCAGAACATCGGCCACATACTGACTCACCTGCTCCTCCCAGTCCTCCCCCGTATCCCAAGCCGAGCCCGCCGACGCCGACGCCGACGCCCACGGGGTAGCTCTGTGCGGTGGCGATGGCCTCGCCCTTGTCGGGCACGTCGTGGATCTCGTAGACGATGCCGCGGCCGTTGGTGGTGGCCCAGGAGGGAGCGACCAGCGCCAGCAGGAGGGCGCTGAGGGCAGAGAGTGGCTGCATGGCTGGAGGCTGCTGGCTGGAAGCTGAACTCTGGCGGCTGGAGGCGCGCCGCGCCCTCTTATAGTGGCGCGCAGGCGACGCGCTGTGAGCCGGAAGGCCGGCGCGGCTGGCACGGCGCGGCCGGCCTTGGAGGCGGCGGATGTCTGCGCGGGGAGCGGCCCCGCAAAAACGCCGGCGTGTCACCTGGTGGCACCCACCGGCCGACAGCCGCAGGACCCTACACCCGCGGCGCGACCTTCGGTTTCGGTGAATTGCTCGCGTTGCGACAGCTGCGTCTCAAGGACGCGCCCGGCTTACTCGCTACATCTAGATATCACACCAACCGAACAAAGCCGGCCGGAGTGGCCGAGCGGTTCTAGGCGCTACAGTCTGGAACCGCGCGACCGCTACGGTCGCAGGTTCGAATCCTGCCTCGGGCATGGTTGTGTGTGATGTCCTAAGGTTAGTTAGCTTTAAGTAGTTCTAGGGGACTGATGATTTCAGAAGTTAAGTCTCATAGTGCTCAGAGCCATTTGAACCGTTTTTGAACCGAACAAAGGCTGAATCTTTCGAAGTGGTGTTCCTAGTGTACCACAGTTAAGGCTCTATGAAAGTTACTGACTGGTTTGATGCGGTCCTCACGATTTACACCCTCTTCACCTGAACCTCCCACTTACACCATACTTAATTAATTAATCAATCAACCACTGTCATTCCCCACAGCATTACCCTGCCTCTGCTACCATCGAATTCGTTCCTTTTATGTCCCACAAATCTGTCCCTTGTTCTTGTCAGTGTTTTCATGGGCTCTTTCTTCGCCGATTCTGCCGAGAAGCTCCACATTGCCTTTGTCACACAACGTAATTTTCATCATTAGCAAAATTGTTCAAATGACTGTGAGCACCAGTCTCCTAGGACTTAGAACTACTTAAACCTAACTAACCTAAGGACAACACACACATCCATGCCTGAGGCAGGATTCGAACCTTCGACCGAAGCGGTTGCGTCGTTCCAGACTGAAGCGCCAAGAACGGCTCGGCCACACCTGCCGGCTCATCATTAGCAGCATCAGCGGCTAGGCTAGGCAGTCGTGCTACAACGTTCCTTAATGGTCCTTCGATCTTTTTCAAGAGCCTTCCAGTCTTCCTAAAATTTCTTCCCCTTTCGTTTCGGCCAGCTGGCTACCACATGATAGTTTCATTTCCTCCGTACACCCGCCTTGCAGTATATCGGGGAACGCCAGGAGAGTTTGGTATAACTAGCAACACGTGATTTTTTTGTTCGATACTTCAGTCCAGCGAGTGATTCTAGAATCAGACGAAGTAATGTACACTAGAGAACGCCACAAGCAGTTGCCGCCTTTCTTTGTAGTTTTCGTTGTTTTGTGCAGTACTTGTAAATACACTACTGGCCATTCAAATTGCTACATCAAGAAGAAATGCAGATGATAAACCGATATTCATTGGAAAAATATATTATACTACAACTGAGATGTCATTACACTTTCACGCAGTTTGGGTGCATAGAACCTGAGAAATCAGCACCCAGAACAACTGCCTCCAGCCGTAATAACTGCCTTGATACGCCTGGGCATTGAGTCCAACAGAGCTTGGATGGCGTGTACAGGTACAACTGCCCATGCAGCTTCAACACGATACCACAGTTCATAAAGAGTAGTAACTGGCGTATTGTGTCGAGCCAGTTGCTCCGCCACCATTGACTAGACGTTTTCAATTGGTGAGAGATGTGGAGAATGTGCTGGCCAGGGAAGCACTCGAACATTTTCTGTATCCAAAAAGGCCCGTACGGGACCTGCAACATGCGGTTGTGCATTATCCTGCTGAAATGTAGGGTTTCGCAGGGATTGAAAAAGGGTAGAGCCACGGGTCGCAACACATCTGAACTATAACGTCTACTGTTCAAAGTGTCGTCAATGCGAACAAGAGGTGACCGAGACGTGTAACCAATGGCACCCCATACCATCACGCCGGGTGATACGCCAGTATGGCGATGACGAATACACGCTTCCAATGTGCGTTCACCGCGATGTCGCCAAACGCGGATGTGACCATCATGATGCTGTAAAAAGAACCTGGATTCATCCGAAAAATGACGTTTTGCCATTCGTGCACCCAGGCTCTTCGTTGAGTACACCATCGCAGGCGCTCCTGCCTGTGATGCAGCGTCAAGGGTAACCGCAACCATGGTCTCCGAGCTGATAGTCCATGCTGCTCCAAACGTCGTCGAACTGTTCGTGCATATGGTTGTTGTCTTGCAAACGTCCCCATCTGTTGACTCAGGGATCGAGACGTGGGGCTGCACGGTCCGTTACAGCCATGCGGATAAGATGCCTGTCATCTTGACTGCTAGTGATACGAGGCCGTTGGGATCCAGCACGGCGTTCCGTATTACCCTCCTGAACCCACCGATGCCATATTCTGCTAACAGTCATTGGATCTAGACCAACGCGAGCAGCAGTGTCGCGATACGATAAACCGCAATCACGATAGGCTACAATCCGACCTTCATCAAAGTCGGAAACGTGATGGTACGCATTTCTCCTCCTTACACCAGCCATCACAACAACGTTTCACGAGGCAAACCCGGTCAACTGCTGTTTGTGTATGAGATATCGGTTGGAAACTTTCCTCATGTCAGCACGTTGTAGGTGCCGCCACCGTCGCCAACCTTGTGTGAATGCTCTGTAAAGCTAATCATTTGCATATCACAGCATGTTCTTCCTGTCGGTTAAATTTCGCGTCTGCAGCACGTCATCTTCGTGGTGTAGCAGTTTTAATGGCCAGTAGTGTAATTAATCATTCAACCACTGTCATTCCCCACAGGATTACCCTGTAGTTCCCTCTGGTACCATCGAATTCGTTCCTTTATGTCCCATAAACCTGTCCCTTGCTCTTGTCTGTGTTTTCCATGGGCCCTTTCTTCGTCGATTCTGCGGAGAACCTCCGCATTCCCTTTGTCACACAACCTAATTTTCATCATTTGCAGCATCAGGGTCTAGGCCAGGCACAGTCGTGCTCCAGCGTTCCTTAATAGTCCTTCGATCTTTTTCAGGAACCTCCCAGTCTTCCTAAAATTTCTTTCCCTCTCGTTGCGGCCAGCTAGCTACCGCGTGATAGTTTCTTCTCCTCCGCACCTCCGCCTTGCAGTAGATCGGGGAACGACAGCCATTAGGAGAACTTGGCGTAACTACGAACACGTGCTTTGTTGTTCGATATTTCAGTGCAGTGACCGATTCTAGAATCACACCAATTAGTTTACACTAGAGAACGTCAGAAGTAGTTTCCGCCTTTTTTTGCAGTTTTCGTTGTTGTTAGACAAGACGTTATGTTTTGTGTAGTACTTGTAAATATTTCGCGTTCGACACTTTCAGTGCTGTGTAATACATTAAAGCTATTCGAAATATATTGTTAGTTCTTCAGGAGCAGAATTTTATGGTGAGTAAAATGCTATAATTTACGGAGCTGTTGATGTAACATATGGAAGCTTGAGTCACATTTCGTCGATCGTGAACCACCTTGTATGTTGAAACAGAACAGTCTTCTACCATGCGTTAATTTCAAGTGAACTGAATTACTTTAATTTCTTAACAACTTTACTGTCTCGAAAATGGCGATTTGTATTGATTCCCGACGCCTTACATTTCAGAACCTGTTTAACTTGTAACTGGTTTCTGATAATATTTTTCCTTAATTGTATTTCTCTTACTGATGATTGATGTGTAGTAGGGTGATAACGTTACAGATAGGCGATTAATCAAGCATAGTTCTGACAATATTTTCTCCAATGCGAAGCTTTCTAATGTCAGTGCAACATTTTTTCCCAGGTACATGACCATGCTGACCTTGCAAAATGTTTTCACATTTGGAAAAATCTTAATTTTCAGGAGTAAATTTTATGTTTTTGGTGAAAAAATGCAGCACATATAAAATGATTGCTATCATTTAAAAATGGAATATCAAAAGATGTGGAACTTCTATTACTGGGCTGGCTAGAGGCGAAAGTCTAAAATGTGTGCCACAGTACAACACTCACTCGCGCTATACCTTTATACAGGTGGAATGAGACTTTCAGCTATATTTACGAGGTTTTATTTTATTTGCAATCAATTTCTGTCCCCTGAATACAATAAACAAATCTTTGTAAAAACTGTACAAAATTTAGTACTGTACTATGTGTAGCTATTTTAAACATCAGGAGCCAAAACATTATAACCACATGCTTGCCCGCATCTCGAGGTCGTGCGGTAGCGTTCTCGCTTCCCACGCCCGGGTTCCCGGGTTCGATTCCCGGCGGGGTCAGGGATTTTCTCTGCCTCGTGATGGCTGGGTGTTGTGTGATGTCCTTAGGTTAGTTAGGTTTAAGTAGTTCTAAGTTCTAGGGGACTGATGACCATAGATGTTAAGTCCCATAGTGCTCAGAGCCATTTGAACCACATGCTTAATAGATTCTTTGTCCGTCCTTGGAACGAAACACATCACTGATTCTGCGTATAAGGGAGCCGACAGTTTGTTCATAGGTTTGTGGAGGTATGTGGTATTGGATATCTACGCACGGGTCATGTAATTCGCGTAAATAACGGGCAGCTGATTTACGTACGCGATGGTGCCGCCCGATAGTGACCTAGTTGGGTTCCATAGCGTTACGTCAGGCGAATTTGGTCGCTGAGATGAGTTCACTAAACTGCTCCTCAGACAACTGTAGCACGGTTCTGGCTCCGAGACAAGGGACAATTATACTGCTGAAAAATGACATCGCTGTCGAAGAAGACGTCAAGCATGAATGGTTCGCAGATGTCAGCATGTCTTCGATTACTACCTTACGTCCCATGCAAGGTACTGGACTCACCATCCTCCATCCGTGGCGCGCTGCACGTTTCGAGCCACCGTTCATCACGGTCGCAGCATTTGTGGACACTACCGTCGACCTAGTGTAGCGAAAATGCAATTTGCGCAAAGAGCCGATGCGTTTCAATTGATCGACGGTCGAATTCCGGTGGTCTCGTGCCCACTGTAATCTTACTTGGACGATGCCATAGGGGTAGTCTGCTGCGGAGCTCCATGTTCAACAACGTACGATGAACGGTGTGTTCCGAAACATCTGTGCGTGCACCCGCGTTGTGCTCTTTCGGCAGAGATGCCGCAGAAAACCATCTATCGTGCTTTACAGAGCAGACAAGTCTCCGAACGCCACGTTCTGTGAAGACTCGTGGACGTCCAAACATTTAGCGCCTAGTGGTAGTTCCACTGCCTTTCTACCTCTTTCCGTAATTGCTCACGACAGTTGCATGTGAGCATTCGACCAGCTTCGCCGTTGGGGACACACTCGTTCACAGGCTTTGCGTAATAATAATCCGCGCTTTGTGCAAGTCGCTTATCTCAACGGATTGCTCCATCTGCAGTCCATATCTTCGCTAGGGTGATCCCCGTCCGTGTCTGCTCTGATTACATACCGCGTAACGTGCCCTCAACAGTTCCAGGCGACATCCAACGTCGTGGTGGGCAGTGATCGTAATGTTCCTGCTGGTCAGTGTAGGGCTTGCTGAAAAATAATGAGTCCGATTTTTTATGTGAAAACTCTTAAAGCATTTTAATAAGCCACCTTTATTCATATCTTTATCTTTTTTTCGACATACTCACCCTGGCGACAAACATTTGAATGTCTGAATCAGAGTCAAGTCCTCGGAGGTGTTCTTTAAGTTTTGGAAATACACTCCTGGAAATGGAAAAAAGAACACATTGACACCGGTGTGTCAGACCCACCATACTTGCTCCGGACACTGCGAGAGGGCTGTACAAGCAATGATCACACGCACGGCACAGCGGACACACCAGGAACCGCGGTGTTGGCCGTCGAATGCCGCTAGCTGCGCAGCATTTGTGCACCGCCGCCGTCAGTGTCAGCCAGTTTGCCGTGGCATACGGAGCTCCATCGCAGTCTTTAACACTGGTAGCATGCCGCGACAGCGTGGACGTGAACCGTATGTGCAGTTGACGGACTTTGAGCGAGGGCGTATAGTGGGCATGCGGGAGGCCGGGTGGACGTACCGCCGAATTGCTCAACACGTGGGGCGTGAGGTCTCCACAGTACATCGATGTTGTCGCCAGTGGTCGGCGGAAGGTGCACGTGCCCGTCGACCTGGGACCGGACCGCAGCGACGCACGGATGCACGCCAAGACCGTAGGATCCTACGCAGTGCCGTAGGGGACCGCACCGCCACTTCCCAGCAAATTAGGGACACTGTTGCTCCTGGGGTATCGGCGAGGACCATTCGCAACCGTCTCCATGAAGCTGGGCTACGGTCCCGCACACCGTTAGGCCGTCTTCCGCTCACGCCCCAACATCGTGCAGCCCGCCTCCAGTGGTGTCGCGACAGGCGTGAATGGAGGGACGAATGGAGACGTGTCGTCTTCAGCGATGAGAGTCGCTTCTGCCTTGGTGCCAATGATGGTCGTATGCGTGTTTGGCGCCGTGCAGGTGAGCGCCACAATCAGGACTGCATACGACCGAGGCACACAGGGCCAACACCCGGTATCATGGTGTGGGGAGCGATCTCCTACACTGGCCGTACACCAATGGTGATCGTCGACGGGACACTGAATAGTGCACGGTACATCCAAACCATCATCGAACCCATCGTTCTACCATTCCTAGACCGGCATGGGAACTTGCTGTTCCAACAGGACAATGCACGCCCGCATGTATCCCGTGCCACCCAACGTGCTCTAGAAAGTGTAAGTCAACTACCCTGGCCAGCAAGATCTCCGGATCTGTCCCCCATTGAGCATGTTTGGGACTGGATGAAGCGTCGTCTCACACGGTCTGCACGTCCAGCACGAACGCTGGTCCAACTGAGGCGCCAGGTGGAAATGGCATGGCAAGCCGTTCCACAGGACTACATCCAGCATCTCTACGATCGTCTCCATGGGAGAATAGCAGCCTGCATTGCTGCGAAAGGTGGATATACACTGTACTAGTGCCGACATTGTGCATGCTCTGTTGCCTGTGTCTATGTGCCTGTGGTTCTGTCAGTGTGATCATGTGATGTATCTGACCCCAGGAATGTGTCAATAAAGTTTCCCCTTCCTGGGACAATGAATTCACGGTGTTCTTATTTCAAATTCCAGGAGTGTAGATGAAAATCGGATGTGGTCAAGTCGTGACTGTATCGAGGATGATCGATGGCAGTGAACCCAAGGCGCCCAGTTGAAGATGTCGCAGCGCTCGTGTGTGGTCTGCTGAAGAAGAGGCTGCTACATGTGTGGATGAGGTCCTCGAACCCGTAAAATTCGGGATACAGTATGCTCTTTGTCTCGCGCTGTCATTGTTACACTACACATCACTATATTACGGGCTATAGTTTGGAGGTCTTCAGCGACAGAGCGTTGCAACTTGCGTCAGGGAGACTGGGGAAGTCAACTGAATAATATGCATGCGTACAATATCATAATTGATGCTGAGAACAGATTAAAGATTTCGATGGCTTTATTTTTCAGTTCACCCTCGTAATTCAATTAAACTAACACAATTTCAAGTGTCATATGTGAACAGCAAAGCGTTAAAACGATAACATAAGGCAAGTGCTATGCGCTAAAATCAGAGACCTTACGACATACAGTTAAGAGCAGACAAGGCACACAAATTGTATGAATGTATATGAGATTATATAATGGGCTCTATATACCTTACGACGGGGGGTGTAGTAGTCTCTTTTCAGGGGGTAAAACTGTTCAGATGGTGAGGTGCATACTCCGTCTTTTATATGAGGTAGCACATAAAACACGAATGTTGCACACACCCAACGTAGCTAAATCATGTGATAGTGCGGAAAAACCATTAATATAGAACATTAAGAATTTCAGTACCTTTTCCGAGGTCTGATTTTAGATTTGAACGTGATGATTTGGGTGTGAATTGGCAAAACTAACCAATGTAAATACGAAATCTTAGCTCTGGTGTGATTCTGACGTTTAGAATAGTCCGACATCTATGTTAGCTTGAAAAGCGTTTACATGGCTTTGAGTTAGAGAAGCCAACGAACCTAATGTCATGAGAGTAACTATGATTTTTATTATGGGACATACTTTACGTATACTAGACTAATGAGGTAAGGGAGGGCAAAAGAAGACGATCGGTATCGACAGGTTAAGTATGTTCCCCACTACGTACCGCAGGAACTTTCACTCCTGCTGCCTCTATTTGCTTTACTTTGACACTTGTTAGGGTCCAGTCTTGCCGCGTCTATATCAAACCTACGAGACAAAAGCTGGCGAGAACATATCAGTGCCGCTAGTGTATCACAGTTGCGGTCTTTTCCTGAATGTATTGCTCATCATTGTCAGCGTCCGGGCTAAGGCCAGGCGTCTAGTCGTGACCGGCTCATTGCTTCTTTCATCTCGCCCAGGGGCGTCCCTGTCTTACTAGACTATTTTTCATTACCGCTACAGCCATACAAGAACCACGTTACAATTTCAGTTCCTTCTCCATGATCGACGTTCGGCTGGAAATTGACAATGTAGAAGTTTGTTGCCGAAGAAGTGAATACGATATCTAAATTGTTGTAATATCTTTAGCGTAGCCTGACATCTACATCACTCCGCAAGACACTCTACTGTGTGTGGTGGAGGGTATTTTCTGTGTCAGCTGTCACTTCCCATTTTTCCTATTCTAGCTTAACGGGAAGAAAGATTGTTGGTAAGACGCCGTGTGAGCTCGAATCGCTCTGATTTTAGGTTCATGGTAATTTCGTGAGATGGGCGTAGGAGGAACTAATATGTTGGTTGAGGAATGCCCCACTCGCAATTTAAACATTATATCATACCCTGATGCGTAACGCCTCCCTTGCTTTTTTTTTTTTTTTTTTTTTACCTTCCGTTTCCTCTATCAAACGTGTGTCCGCAGAAAATTGTTGTCGGCCTGGTTTGTCGTTCGGCGACAGATGATGCAGAATTTGCACTTTGTAACCACACATACGAAGACGCTGGTGAACTATACGATGCAGTCTTGATCGAAGTACATAAAATTACCTAGATGCTTGATAAATTGAGGTACGTGGGCTTCTGAAAAACGTTTGTCTCATGTCTCTTCTGAAACTCCGTAACGTGCACCAGCAGAATGTCTCACAAGACTTCCTGTTGCCAGAAACTTCCTATACCACTTATAACATTACCTCCACTAACAGTTAATTAGTTCAAAAATTATCATATCGCGCACTCAAAGTATGATCTTTTTACTGCACAACTGAAAGGTCTTTAATGTGGCAGGTATTGCTACATCGATTGATTACAGTCACTGAAGAAAATTAACAATAATATCACTTATCGTGTATTTGCAATCCAACGACGATCTCGCTCTGGCTTTGGCTCGTAATTAAATTTTTGTCTATGTAGCATGCGAAACGCACTCGGATGTTAATTACGCCGACTTGAAGAAATTACGAAGACAATCTTTCAGGATTAATTTGATGATTTATGTTTTTCATTGCAATGTGCTTCATACTTTTTTAAACAATGGTCACTTGAAAATAATTCTTGACGCTCACTTTTCACAAAAATTCACATTTATTAAACTTTTTATACTTTCGCATGTTCAAAACATTACTTCGTCATACAATTTCGCAGCCGTTACTGCTTTTAATAAAACTCACAACATTTTTCATTGTCCACAAGTCAGACTCATCTTTTCATTTCCAACACAAAGTCAAGACTGTTCATATTCAACACCAAAACTTGACTACTCTGTACACTTCCGCGCTAAAAGTCACAAAGCAGCATGAAAGATAACAATAAGTACAAAGATATTCACACAAGATATTATATCGATTTCAACATCTCAAAATATCGACGTACATACATATAAAAATGAAACCAAATTTGAATAGAGTGAAAAATATGAGACATTACGCAGAAAAATATTCATTAATCTTTGGTATCGAAAAATTGGGTTGGCGGGTGGTAATGGTTTTGCATATAAAGAACCATTACACACTCCTTAATTGTTTTCACATCAGGTGGATCACATTCACACACACGACGATAATTTCTTTGCACAGTAATCGGCGATTTTGCTTCTGCATACCACACTACTGCTCGCGTGCGCTGCTGTGGAGTCACTATTTTCACTTCATGTGACGATACTTGGCACTTCTGACGCGGAAGTATAAATTTTTTGAGGTGCCATACAGTGTGATGCGTTTTTCATAGTCGTATCCACTGTGGTTTTTCTCTCCTGGGTCCTTGAAATCAGGGAAGTTTGAGTAGGAAACCCTGTATTTTATGCTCCACCGGACAGATGGCCATTGGTGTGTAAGGATCTGCAAGAATCGTCGGAAGAGTCTTGGGCGGAGAAGGGAGCGATATAGTTTGGGGAATGTTTTAGTGGCATTCCGTGGGTGATGTCATCATTGTGGAAGGCACACTGGATCAACACAGGTTTGCATCTATTCTTGGGGACCATGTCCACCCCTACATGCAGTTTGTTTTTCCTCGGCACGATGGTATCTACCAGAAGGACAATGTAACGTGTCACACAGCTTGTGACGTACGCGCGTGTTTGGAAGAGCACCAGGTTAAGTTTACCGTGTTCCCCTGGTTACCAGAGTGTCCGGGTTTTTCCTTAGATTTCAACCGATTCGAGAAACTGTGGGACCACCTCGATCGGGCTGCTCACGCAGTGGTCCCTGAGCCGAGCAACCCTAGTGCAGCTGGCCACAGTTCTTCAGTCTACATGGTTACACATCCCTAACGGTACCTTCCAGAACCTCGCTGACTCTCTTTCTGCACATCCACGCTGCAAAATTTGGTTATCCGGGATTCTGACAAATGGTCACATTAATATGACTGGACCATGTACAATCTTACGATATTTAAGTTGTAAGTAGGCTGTTTATGTTTTCTTTATGTAAGTAGGCTGTTTATGTTTTCTTATTGGCAACGTTACGTAGCGCTCTATATGAAAATCACTGGCTGTGCTGTGTGCAGTCTGTGGCTAGTTTGCATTGTTGTCTGCCATTGTAGTGTTGGGCAGCGGCAGCTGGATGTGAACAGCGCGTAGCGTTGCGCAGTTAGAGGTGAGCCGCCAGCAGTGGTGGATGTGTGGAAGGAAATGGCGGAGTTTTGAAATTACATATATTATGACTTTTGATGATATTAAGGTAAATACAGTGTTTGTTCTCTATTAAAATCTTTCATTTGCTAACTATCCCTATCAGTAGTTAGTGCCTTCAGTAGTTTGAATCTTTTATTTAGCTGGCAGTAGTGGCGCTCGCTGTATTGCAGTAGTTCCAGTAACGAAGATTTTTGTGAGGTAAGTGATTTGTGAAAGGTATAGGTTAATGTTAGTCAGGGCCATTCTTTTGTATGGATTTTTTGAAAGTCAGATTGCGTTGCGCTAAATAATATTCTGTGTCAGGTTAAGCACAGTCGTGTATAAATTGTTCTAAGGGGACGTTTCATACAGTGGGTCTGCTCTGTGATGACCTACCTACCAATCTTCTTTAAAACGTCGAATGACTCTGCTGTGGGTTTGGTCTGTTGTGGCCCATTACCTGTCAGCATGTCAAGAGTCAGCACTGTCTTTCCGTTGGAACGACAACACTACTTCTTCAAGACTGCATGGAAAACCACTACTTCCGTGTGCATTGTCTTTTACTGCTCAGACTTTGAGAAAACAAACTGCAGGTTTACTCTTATGATAAATGATCAGGACTGTCTTTATGGACTGTGAGAAAATTTTAGCTTTTGACCAACATTGTATCAATAAGTGTGTGCATTTGATTTCTTTCTTATTGTATTTATGAAAAATTTTATGAAATCATTATTGACCACTGGCCAAAACAATTTGTAAAATTTTTTGTGGGGAGCATGGGGGCTATGTAAGTAGGCTGTTTATGTTTTCTTTATGTAAGTAGGCTGTTTATGTTTTCTTATTGGCAACGTTACGTAGCGCTGTATATGAAAATCACTGGCTGTGCTGTGTGCAGTCTATGGCTAGTTTGCATTGTTGTCTGCCATTGTAGTGTTGGGCAGAGGCAGCTGGATGTGAACAGCGCGTAGCGTTGCGCAGTTAGAGGTGAGCCGCCAGCAGTGGTGGATGTGTGGAAGGAAATGGCGGAGTTTTGAAATTACATATATTATGACTTTTGATGATATTAAGGTAAATACAGTGTTTGTTCTCTATTAAAATGTTTCATTTGCTAACTATCCCTATCAGTAGTTAGTGCCTGCAGTAGTTTGAATCTTTTATTTAGCTGGCAGTAGTGGCGCTCGCTGTATTGCAGTAATTCCAGTAACGAAGATTTTTGTGAGGTAAGTGATTTGTGAAAGGTATAGGTTAATGTTAGTCAGGGCCATTCTTTTGTAGGGATTTTTTGAAAGTCAGATTGCGTTGCGCTAAATAATATTGTGTGCCAGGTTAAGCACAGTCGTGTATAAATTGTTCTAAGGGGACGTTTCGAAGTCAGCATTATACTAACTATAAATAAGCATACACTGGAGTGGTACTGTGTGCACAGAGATAGTTAAATTGTGTAATTAACAATTTATGTATTAAAAGATCAAGGTTCTCCTCCTACATACATGCTGTAAGATTGTCTAAAAGAGGTGCGTAATTGAGTTTGCTCATTCAGTAGTAAATGTGGGGGTACACACACGTTTTTTTATTTATAATATTTGTAAATCAGCGAGCTTTGCAGCCTTCCCTATCTAACAGTACCACCACTTGCAAAGTAGGTTAGAAATGAGATTAATAACATTGCCCAGGCAGCATATGTTCGCTTTCTCGGGCAACAACAAAGTTATTGACTGTGGATGGTATCGTCAGAATGGAAATAATGAAGTCACTATAAAAAAAGTCATTCATTTTGGCACTTATCTTGAATGGATTCCGACTTAGGTTTCGTCGAAGTTGTTATGGCTCATCTTGTTGATTCTAGGATGATTCCACTTTGACTGCTAGAAGGTCCAGATCTCTATTTTAGCAATATTTGAAGACCTAACAAATGCATTTTTCAGGAAATTCTTAATGATCAAACGATCCCAGATCAGAACAATGGTATAGTAGAAATAATTTTTTATTTTGTGTTCACGATTCACATTTTTATTAAACTTCTTGTAAATTCACATATACTTCTTCTTAATTGTCACATCATCAAGAAAACAGTTTTGTATCAATCTTCATATATTTAATTTCCACTTTAACCAAACACAAGACTTGACTGTTCTTTTACAAAGCGAAATGACAACTTAACTTCTGCAAAGTGAAACAAAGACTGCTCTCTGTGCGCATTCGTGCCAAAACGGTTACAAGTAAGTCAAAGATTATGACAATCTCACAGAAATTAATACACACAAGAACCATATCACTGTAATATATCGATACGTGGGAGTACCTATACATTAATAAAACCAAATGTGAATATTGTCACAAAAATATGTGTGTTACTTGGCAGAAAAGTAGTACGATATTACTGGTATCGAGAACTGGGGTTGGAGTGCCGTAATGGTCACGTAAATAAAGAACCATTACACCTACATCTATATGTAGTAACTCTACATGTATTCTTCAGTACTTCGTAAGTTGTGAGTGAAATTAATAGAATATTTTTGGAATGTCGGGAGCTGTCCGCTGGTAAAAGAAGTGTGTGTGTGTGTGTGTGTGTGTGTGTGTGTGTGTGTTTGAGAGAGAGAGGGGGGGGGCGGGGGGGAACGGGGTGAGCGGAATGGCTAGTGAGTCAGTGATTGTGTCTGCGGTTGGGTGCAGGTGGTAGCGGTGGGTTCACTATCGAGAGCACAGTGGTGAAAGGGAGAGAGAGTGAGAACGGGGACAGAAAGGGGAATGGAGGAACGGCCTGACAGAGGGCGAGTGTACACAGGCCTGCCGCAGGTTGAGCAAATGAGCCTGAAACGCTGCCAGTACAAGGCCGGCCGTCCAGCCAGCCAGCCAGCCAGTCGGCCGGTCAGCTGCCAGCCGCGGAGGCTTTTTCCGCCCTCGCGGTGACGGCTGTACAGTGCACAAAGCGCGCCGTGACGCGCCACCGGCCTGACAGATCAATTATTGCCCACTGTATGCCGCCGGCAGCGGCTGTGGCGGCCACGTTTGCAGGGCTCCGTTCCGCTCCGCGCCAGACTGCCGCCAGATTGCCGCGGCCATCTTAACCCGTGCGAGAGTGTCCCCGACTGAAAATCCGCAGCCCAGTTAGCAGCGCCACCTGCGAAAAATACTGCAGTTGGAGAGCAATGTGGCAATTTTTCTTTTTCGAGTTTCCGTGGAAAGTTCGTGGTGTCATAACAGTGACTACATGTCCGGGGCAGCAGTAGGGCAGCTGTTGCATACGTGGAACAAGTCTCAGCTAGAACTGAAAGTAAAATATCGATACATCGATACTTTTTCCATAAAACATCGATATATATATACCATTCATTTCACACAAAATCGATATATCGATCCGATTGCCGCGGCCATCTTAACCTGTGCGAAAGTGTCCCCGACTGAAAATCCGCAGCCCAGTTAGCAGCGCCACCTGCGAAAAATACTACAGTCGGAGAGCACTGTGGCAATTTTTCTTTTTCGAATTTCCGTACAAAGTTCGTGGTGTCATGACAGTGACTACATGTACGTGGAGCAAGTCTCCGCTAGTGCTGTCAGGAAAATATCGATACATTTATACTTTTTCCAAGAAATATCGATATACAATCCTGGAAATGGAAAAAAGAACACATTGACACCGGCGTGTCAGACCCACCATACTTGCTCCGGACACTGCGAGAGGGCTGTACAAGCAATGATCACACGCACGGCACAGCGGACACACCAGGAACCGCGGTGTTGGCCGTCGAATGGCGCTAGTTGCGCAGCATTTGTACACCGCCGCCGTCAGTGTCAGCCAGTTTGCCGTGGCATACGGAGCTCCATCGCAGTCTTTAACACTGGTAGCATGCCGCGACAGCGTGGACGTGAACCGTATGTGCAGTTGACGGACTTTGAGCGAGGGCGTATAGTAGGCATGCGGGAGGCCGGGTGGACGTACCGCCGAATTGCTCAACACGTGGGGCGTGAGGTCTCCACAGTACATCGATGTTGTCGCCAGTGGTCGGCGGAAGGTGCACGTGCCCGTCGACCTGGGACCGGACCGCAGCGACGCACGGATGCACGCCAAGACCGTAGGATCCTACGCAGTGCCGTAGGGGACCGCACCGCCACTTCCCAGCAAATTAGGGACACTGTTGCTCCTGGGGTATCGGCGAGGACCATTCGCAACCGTCTCCATGAAGCTGGGCTACGGTCCCGCACACCGTTAGGCCGTCTTCCGCTCACGCCCCAACATCGTGCAGCCCGCCTCCAACGGTGTCGCGACAGGCGTGAATGGAGGGACGAATGGAGACGTGTCGTCTTCAGCGATGAGAGTCGCTTCTGCCTTGGTGCCAATGATGGTCGTATGCGTGTTTGGCGCCGTGCAGGTGAGCGCCACAATCAGGACTGCATACGACCGAGGCACACAGGGCCAACACCCGGCATCATGGTGTGGGGAGCGATCTCCTACACTGGCCGTACACCACTGGTGATCGTCGAGGGGACACTGAATAGTGCACGGTACATCCAAACCGTCATCGAACCCATCGTTCTACCATTCCTAGACCGGCAAGGGAACTTGCTGTTCCAACAGGACAATGCACGTTCGCATGTATCCCGTGCCACCCAACGTGCTCTAGAAGGTGTAAGTCAACTACCTTGGCCAGCAAGATCTCCGGATCTGTCCCCCATTGAGCATGTTTGGGACTGGATGAAGCGTCGTCTCACGCGGTCTGCACGTCCAGCACGAACGCTGGTCCAACTGAGGCGCCAGGTGGAAATGGCATGGCAAGCCGTTCCACAGGACTACATCCAGCATCTCTACGATCGTCTCCATGGGAGAATAGCAGCCTGCATTGCTGCGAAAGGTGGATATACACTGTACTAGTGCCGACATTGTGCATGCTCTGTTGCCTGTGTCTATGTGCCTGTGGTTCTGTTAGTGTGATCATGTGATGTATCTGACCCCAGGAATGTGTCAATAAAGTTTCCCCTTCCTGGGACAATGAATTCACGGTGTTCTTATTTCAATTTCCAGGTGTGTATATATAACATCGATACAGAATTGGCGATGCCGAGTGCCGATCTTTTTATTTTATATTACATTTTTTTCGCAATTTTCGGAAAATATTTAAAATTGCAATAGAACATAATATTATTTTCACTGTGTGAAGGAGTCTTACTACTTCTTGAGCTACCATGCCGTCAAGTCTTTCTCTTCGACAGTTTGAAACAAACATAGGTGGCACAAAAGTAGTCCGATTGCACTGGAGGGTAGCGGCGTGAAAGGAATAACAAGATTTCCGATGTGGAGAAACTGCACAGAAAACAGTTTTTACGCAACTAGGGTGCTATTTCTTCACATTGGCATTCTTCAAAAACAGTTAGTGAAAGTGATGAGCAAAACTCTAAATGACAAGACTGGTCTTTGCCGTGGGCGGAGGCGTGACAGGGAAACGCTCACACAATCGGCACTCAGCGCCACCAAAAGAAACTGAAACGTTTAACTTCACCACGCAATTTTGAGACTACAGCTACTAGGTCGCTGGCGTTTCAGAAAAAAAAAGCTGGGAAGTGGACATGAATTGTTCCAGACCAATCCGATATGTGATGAAACTGGACGCTGTACCCATGAGACACCTTTTATTGTGCCATTTACATGCAGTTGCCATCGATAACAAAATGGTTATCGCCAGGCGTGAAAGTGCATCGTTTTGCTTTCAATTCATGCTCTAACGGGGATAGACAGGGTGCTAGCTTGTTGATGTGCAGAATAATAAATCAGTACTTAAATATGCACAAAATGGTAATGAAGTCCCATGGTTCTTGATAGAGCTTAGGGGAACGATGCGGGACACCCGCATCGCCGTACTAGGCAAGGTCTTAATGGAAGTGGTTTGGCATTGCCTTCCTCCGACCGTAATGGGGATGAATGATGGTGATGATGACGACACAAGAACACCCAGTCGTCTTGGGGCAGGTGAAAATCACTGACCCCTCCGGGAATCGAACCCGGAACACCATGCTTGGGAATTGAGAACGCTACCGCGAGATCACGAGCGGCGGACATACTTAAATATGTAGCTCTATAATTGGCAGTATAATTAGAATGTGCAGCCGATATTTTTATAGGCCTGTACGCCGATACCTTCTCCGTCGATACATCGATATTCTCTCTCCATATATCGAGGACCGATAATGATATGTTTTTAAATATCGATGTATCGGATTGCCAAAATGTTTAAAAATATCAACAGCTCTTTTAACAGCATTTTTGAGCACGCTGCCGGCCTTCAAAATTGAAAGACGGAATGTAACAAACGTGAATTTAGCATGAAGTGTATTACATATCAGATATACAAATATTTAGCATTTCAGTATAACCCCACCAAGTAGGTATGCGCAATGCCATCAACACTGTTTAGCAATTGCTGAAGAGCAACTGACACTGGCTAAGGAAAGACAGACATTTCCTACCGAAAAAGCGACATCTTCTACACAACTACCGACAAATGCTGCGGAACATCCGACCAGTGATAGTAAAAGGAAATGTATAGGGCGGGACCTTCTAACCGCGACGAAGCCTGCGTTCGACAGATCATGCAGCACAGTGTCAAACGAAGGTTGTTGTGGAACCAATTAGTGTGACATTCCGTGTGGCCCGGCAACATTTGTACCACAGTAATCGATGTGTCCAAAAGTGCCACCTCGCGATTAAAGAGGACCATTGAAGGCTGAAATGCAGTTTGAATGAATGCCGCTTGTCGTAGACCCACGAACACATCGTAGCTAGTGGAGAAAAGGACCAGAAACATTTCGTGGTGACTAAATCAGGCGGGTTTGTACACTTGGTAGCCTGTTAAAGGCATCCCACCTCAAATACGCCATCGTCGAAAAAGAGTTCTTGCTGCATGGAGCATGTCAGTTGGGGGTCAGCAGCAGTGGCCCAGAGTGATTGCCTCTGACGATCCCCGCTTCACACTGGCAAGTGATTCTGACCACCAGTTAGTGTGGCGACACACACACACACACACACACACACACACACACACACACACACACAGAGAGAGAGAGAGAGAGAGAGAGAGAGAAACACATTACACACCAGGGAATGTTCATCAACGTCATCGGTTTGGCTCAGGCCTTATGGTGTGAGCATGCATTATAAACAAAAGCGAAAGCTACTGCATATCTTTGCACGAGGCACCGTTGCAGGGGCATTATCTGGTATCGTGTCCCTCTGTTCAGGGTTGCGGTAGGATCCGACTTCCCGTTTATGGGCGATAGTGCCCCCTCACATAAGACTGCTGTGGTGTCTGACACACTGAATACAAAAAAAATGTTCAAATGTGTGTGAAATCGTATGGGACTTAACTGCTAAGGTCATCAGTCCCTTAACCTAAATTATCCTAATGACGAACACATACACCCATGCCCGAGGGAGGACTTCTTGAACCTCCGACAGGACCAGCCGCATAGTCCATGACTGCAGCGCCTCAGACCTCTCGGCTAATCCCATGCGGCCACTGAATACACTGAACAGATAGAATGGCCTGCATACACTCCGGATTTAAACCCTGTAGAACATGCCTGGGATGCTCTTTGCTCGCGTGTTTCTCAACGAATACTTCCTCCCCCGAGCGGTTCAAGAACTGAAAACTGCCTTGAGGGAGATGTGGGAAAATGACATTCAAGGACTCCGCAACTGTTTGAGTACCAGAGTGAATAACGGATGCTAAATGTGCACTAGTATCCGAGGAGGGCGTATTCCTTACTGAGACTCCGATATCAGCCTTAACGTTGGGAGTCTGATCAGTGTCAAACATGAACGTTGTTTACGTCTATTATACTGTTTTTCCATGTGGTGTAATCTGTACCACTGTAAGTATACCAGTCCATCTCTGTTACGTACGTACAGTATTTCATGTCGTTCATCATTGCCTGTGGTTATTCATGTCTAAGAATACCTCTGTTCCTTAGCAACTGCCAAGCAGAGTGTATTCTCTGTATGAGGAAAGATTATGCTGCTAGTCTCTTATTCAGTAATCGTATTTGAATGTTGTTTGTTTCTAAGATCGTCAGCGCTTTACGGATTTGGTAATGGTTCATGCGTCCACGTGAGCTTTCAAAACATCGCCTTATTTTGTAGGCAGTCATACTACCTCCGAACACATCGGTTATTAGGGACAGCCCGACATTCATGTTTTATGACAACTTGACACGATGTCAAATGCAGATAAATGCGCGATAACTAGTTTTTTCATATAGTTCAATAACTGCCACCCTGTAGAACAGTTATGAAGTATATTTGCCCCTACCCTCCGGAGCTGAGTTCGGAAAAAGACGCCCTAGTCGACACTGGTCACCAACACCCAAGATCGAGTGGGAATGGTTGATTCTGTCAACGCGACATTGCTTTCGTCAATCTGTACCAACTGTTTTCCTAGGCATCCTACAAAGCGCTTCAGCTCCTTCCGTGTAGTCCGTAACTTATAAAATTCCAATTGCCTTCTTTTTTTCTCCAAAAATGGAGTTATGTGAACGTACAGTTGCAATATCCCGCGGTGTGTGAGAATTTGAAACCTATCAGAGTAATGGACCTACCCAGACTCCGTCACACTCCTCTTAAGACTCCATGTTAACTGTAAATTAAACAGCCGCGCGGGATTAGCCGAGCGGTCTGAGGCGCTGCAGTCATGGACTGTGCGGCTGGTCAGGGCGGAGGTTCGAGTCCTCCCTCGGGCATGGGTGTGTGTGTTTGTTCTTATGATAATTTAGGTTAAGTAGTGTGTAAGCTTAGGGACTGACGACCTTAACAGTTAAGTCCAATAACACTTTTTTTAAATTAAACAACGGAATAGCTATCTTGAATTTCCCTAAAATAGAATCATAAGGTGGGTAAATGCAATAATCCTACTATATAAGTATTCATTCAATCAATGGAAAAAGTCAGTGAATTGAAGGGAACTACGTGCTCTTTCAAATACCATCCAGCAGAAACATATTTATTTTTATTATTATTTATATATTATTATATTAATCAATTACAAAGTATGCCATCAGCGGTCTACGAAAAAAGAAACGAACTTACTTGCTGGCGGCAACTAACCGGTGGGATGTGGCTGCACATTAAATCATTAGTCCAATACAATCCAGTGATTAAGTTAGAAATTCTAGTTGTCGACTGTATAGCAAATCAAACTATAGTTAGTCATGAATCGGGTTTAGCGGAGCTGTAGTGACGGTACGCTACCTGTTAAACATTAATCCCCATCTAATGAGCAGTCCTCTTGTATACTCTCACCTATCTGTTGTGACGGGAAGTCGTAGGGCCGTGCTCGTAGAGGAGAATCAGAATCTCGCTCGTTAGGACTCAGATACCTCCACGAAGTCTCGAACCAGCGACCTCTGTCCATCGACCATCAGACCAAGAGGGCAGCTTCGTCTTCCACCGGCTCCCGATTCGGCGATTTGCGCCACTCTGACCGGAAACGCCAATCAGGAAAGCTGTTACTCTTTTCCACCAATAGCGTGTCAGTGCCACAGTTAAAAAATTACCACCCTGGAATGGCTTCAGTCATGGGCCAATCCTCGCTAGTTCGTCCTTGGAATTCCCCCCTGATGTTAGCCTGTGATAGGGGAATCAGAGTGTAGTTTAACACTTGTGAATTTCCTTAGGCCAAGCCATATTCCCAGAATTGCACTTCTCCGCCAGAAATTGTGGTGTCCCTGCAACCACTTGAAACTGTAGCCATCGGCCATCTCAAGATACAAGTCGTGCCACAGGCCGCTAACACCGACTTTGTTAAAAGGACCGGTAGGTTCCTTGAGCTTCCGTCGGTGGTCACCGGACACGCAAAAGCCAGCACAAAGCTTTGAATGCCCACGACGCACCTGCCGCATCCAGAGCAGTGTGCAGCCTGTGCATTTTTCACGCATTCACAGACTGGAACTATTAGACCCTCACCGATGACCACTGAAATTTTATAAATTCATGTGTATGTAATAAATCAATGTAATGAGGCTGTAAGTAGATACAAATGGAGTGTCCTGTCTACCTCCAGTGGTGACAAGGGGCAGATAAATTTGGTATTAATAGGAGGCAAGCCAGACACCTTGTAACCTTCCACAGTGACTTCCTGTACATATTGAGCCGTGCTGGCCCCAGCTTATGCGATGGTTTAATTCTTGACGGTTGCTCTGCGTTTGGTTTCCCGCGGTTATCGCGGTTATGCTATGGTTCTTCCTCTTTCTATGTGTGGCAGCAGCGGTGCGTATCGATATACGCACCTTGTACTGTCTTTGGTCTGGTGCTTATACTTTCCGGCTAGGCGGTGTGTGGCAGTCGGTCGGGTGGTATGGATCAGACAGGAACTCTCCACGCGGCGCAGTGGGCTGGGCTCGCTGGCGGTCTCTACGCAGTGTCGGAGTGTCTGGGTGCTGTTCCGATTGCTACGAGGTTCGTGGCTCACCGACCCAGGACATCAAAGTTGAGTGGTGATTTAATTACCGAAGCCAGTCTGTTCTCATTGTGGCTTTGCCTTTCATGGTTGGCTGTTGGGGGTATCCCCGTGAGCAGCAGCGAGTGTTCCAGTCCACCATCCGGTGGAGTTTAACTGTGTTTTGGTTATTTGAAGTCCAAGTGCACCAGCGGAATTTTCTGCCTTGTGGCCGCTAGCGTTCCCTTTACCTGCCCTGGCCGCTGACGTAAGGTCCAGGCAGTGTCCTTTCCTCACCGTGTTGTTGCTGTCCAACACGAGTGTGTAGTTTTGACAGCTTATGCATACTTGGTTGTGGGCGGCTACGCCTTTTACGTTTTGACTTTGGAGTTCCTTGTGTACTGGTCGCGTGGAAAACAAGTCGTCTTGTCGGTGGGTCCATTGACTGTCTCTTGGTTGGGTTGCCGGCGGATCGGATATAGTTGGGCCGACTATCTGTCTCCGTTAAGCGAAAGTTAATATTTCATGTGCAGACCGACCCCCGGAAATATCTGAGCGCCGTTGGCTGTATTGCCTTTTCTTATTGGTGTTTGATTGTGTATTTTAATGGCTCATAACCGATGGTTTGAATTTGTATGCTTTTAGTTGGGTTTTAAATAATGGACCTTCAGCCGTTTCAGAATTGAAGGTTCCTTACTTGTCAAGTCTTACATTGTTTAGACCTTCAGCCTCATTATTTTTTTATAGCGCTTTGTGCCTCCTGCCTTTTGAAAATTCATTGTTGTTGTGTTTTTCAATCATGGGCTTCCAGCCGTCTTGAAATTAAAATCCCTTACTTGTTAAATCTAAGATTGTTTGGTGCTTTCAGCCTCACTTGAAATATTATTCAAGGATAAAACCTTGCGCTTTCTGCCTTTTGAAAAGTTATTTTAGTTGTGTTTTAAATCATGGGCCTTCAGCTGTTTTAAAAATTAAATAGGTTGTGCCCTTAAGCCATAAGATTGTGTGACATATTCAGTCGATAGTTAAGCTCGGAAATCTACGCTGTAATGTTTGGGCAACTAAATAAAGATATATATGTTCGAGTGTAACTAACAGCCGCTCATTTTTTGCCCCTTTCCACAATTTCAGCTACCTGTTCTGTCCTGCGGATTTAACCAGACGTTTCACATATTAATCATGCTTACTTGACAGAAAAAATAAAAAAAATTCTCAGTGTCTTTGCAGGATAAATGTAGTTAGTGGGTAGTGCTTCGCTTTTAGAAATTACGATACACTAGACTGCTTTTAAAATTTTGCTAATCTCCTTTGCAAAACTGTATAGTTTTGCTGTGAGCGGAGCCTAATATTTTGACGTGAGATAAACATGTTTCACACCGAAATACAGAGATTCTGGAAGTCAGAGTTGTTAATAACATGAATAAAATGCCTTAGGTAAGTTATTTCTGCGTTTCTCGCTATTTAAATGAATATAATAAACGCTCTTGTTTGAAATAACACGGTGTAAACACATGTAACGCAGCTACGCATAATGGAATGAAGCAACCGCTCGTAACACAAAGGTAGAAAAGGTCACCAGACAATTACCCGCCAACTGCGTGCAAATAACCTTGTGATAACAGCGAATTTCATCGCTGCTCTGTCGCAAAATATACGACTGTCTCGCTAGAGGGTAAAAACTGTTGGCTATAAATTTGCTTCTATTGAGGAAATGGTGTGTAAATTTGTATAGTGACATGAAGTGGTAATGGCACAAAATATCATGGGAGCCCCTGAGGCCGAATAAAACTAATGATTAATAAATTACATGGTGAGAAAGTAAAAATTAGGGGTGAAATATGGTGTCTGGTGTGCCTCATTTATTCAGAACCCACAGTGTACTCATTCTTTGAACATTAGTGCGATTTGGGTGATGCCACTTTCTGCATAGCCTATGAGCATCTTATATTTTTAATAATTACCGACACAGTTATGTTCATATTTAGGGAACTATTTAACAAAATCCATTTTATTACCAGTGATTTGGAGCCTCCATCGACTTGAATCACTACCGCAGAACACTCATTCCACATAGAAATTGTAAAACCAGCTATGATTTGTGTTCTTAGGGACCCATACAATAAAGGGGAAACCACCCATATTCGGTATAGGCTCTGAATTCTCCTAGAGGTCGACACAAATAAATCCTGGATACTTAATCTGTTGCATGGTCTCACAAAGGAATGGGTTCAGTAACTTACTGTAGTAACAAAACATGTCACTGTTGTTTACATGCTACTGAAATATCAAGATCGGAGATCTCAGGGAAGGTACTTCATTTCACCCACGTTTACATGAAACCAGTTTTATAAATTCATTTACATGAGAACTGGGTCTTAATCATCTTGGAATACGTAATTTTGTGATGTGTTTTGCGCTGTTCAGTCAAATTTCGCACCTACAACGGTTTCAGGACAGTATCAACAACTTTTAGATGACTATATGGTCCACCGAAAACACCGAATGACCTTCTAAACAAATTGAACAGCTAAACCATTCTTCATAGTTGCATAACGAATGTTTGGGCTGTAAAGTTTTTCTGGATGGTTTCAGATGTAAGACACGATAAACACTCGTCGCGTCGCATTTGGAGTTTACGTTGTTTAGTATTCCACTCGGCGTTTTAAGGGACAGCCAAATGAAAACTAGACAGATGGAAAAAACTAAGGAATCTGTTATTATTTCGCCGGATGGAGTGGCCGAGCGGTTCTAGGCGCTACAGTCTGGAGCCGCGCGACCGCTACTGTCGCAGGTTCGAATCCTGCTTCGGGCATGGATGTGTGTGATGTCCTTAGGTTAGTTAGGTTTAAGTAGTTCTAAGTTCTAGGGGACTGATGACCTCAGAAGTTAAGTCCCATAATGCTCAGAGCCATTTTTGTTGTTATTTCAAAACTAATTGCCGTAACTGTAAACACATTTATCCTTCTGTGAGAGGAAAAAAGAAGGAAAAATGTTTGCGATTGCCTATGGAACTATAATTGTACCCAGGCGTGCACCTCATCGTCCGAAGCAAACTGACGTCCGCGAATGTCTTTCCTCAGGGTTGTAAAAGTACGAAGATCACATGGGAAAAGATCGGAAATCAATGGAGGATGTGTAAGGGGTTCCCAGCGAAACTTCTGCAAAGTAGTCGACACAACCTTAGCAACACATGCGCCCATTTAGTTGCTTGCAGACGTTTCGCTGGGAAGCCCTTACACATTATCCGCACAGTCCCGATTTCCCCCAACGTGATATCCATATTTTCGGCACCCTGAAGAAAGACGTTCGTGGCCGCCGTTTTACTTCGGACTAAGAGGTACACGCCTAGCTAGAATCATGCTTCCGTGGAGAACCAAAAACATTTTTCCATGAATGCACTGATCGTCTTATCTCACAGTGGTATAAATGCCAATAGCGCGCTGGTCCACCTCTTGCACTCATACAAGCAGTTATTCGACTTGGTACTGATTGACAGAGTTGATGGACACCCATCCTGAGAGGTGTTCTGCTAAATTCTATCCAATTAAAGCGTTAGATTATCAAAATCTCGAACTGGATGAAGGGCCCTGCCTATAATGCCCCAAACGTTCTCAATTGGGGAGAGATCGGGAGACGCCAAGGGAGGGTTTAGCAACAACGAAGACATGCAGTAGTGTGTGGCGGGCATTATGTTCCTGAAATGTAAAATCGGGATGGGTTACCATGAAGGGCAACAAAACAGGAAGTAGAATATCGTCTACGTACCACTGTGTTGTGAAGATGTCCCAGGTGATAACCAAAGAGATCCTCCAATGAAATGAATCCCCATCCTGGTTTCAGTCAGCATAACGGCCGCAGTTAGGCAGGTACCCCACAGCTGGCCAAGAACTGTCCAGACACGTCTGTGCTGGTCACTGCGGCTCAGTTCGAAGCGGGGTTCATCGCTGAAGACAATTCCGCTCCAGTCAATGAGATTCCAGGCCGAATGTGCCCAACACCACTGCAGAAGGTCTTGTCAGTGTACAGAGGCCAACGGTAGTCGGCGCAAGGGGCGCCGTGAGCTCAGTCCCGTTTCTGTGAGCCGCCTGTTGCGGGTGTAAGTAGGCTGTTTAGGTTCTTATATTGGTAACGCCGCCGCCACGTAGCGCTCTCTGTATGAAAATCACTGGCTGTGCTGTGTGCAGTCTGTGGCTAGTTTGCATTGTTGTCTGCCATTGTAGTGTTGGGCAGCGGCAGCTGGATGTGAACAGCGCGTAGCGTTGCGCAGTTGGAGGTGAGCCGCCAGCAGCGGTGGATGTGGGGAGAGAAATGGCGGAGATTTGAAATTTGTGCATGAATTGCTATATATATTATGACTATTAAGGTAAATACATTGTTTGTTCTCTATTAAAATCTTTCATTTGCTAACTATGCCTATCAGTAGTTAGTGCCTTCCGTAGTTTGAATCTTTTATTTAGCTGGCAGAAGTGGCGATTGCTTTATTGCAGTAGTTCGAGTAACCAAGATTTTTGTGAGGTAGGTGATTTGTGAAACGTATAGGTTAATGTTAGTCAGGGCCATTCTTTTGTAGGGATTTTTGAAAGTCAGATTGCGTTGCGCTAAAAATATTGTGTGTCAGTTTAAGCACAGTCTTGTATAATTGTTCAAAGGGGACGTTTCACGGGGAGTCAGAACGCCCTGTCCCGACAATGTTAAATTTAGTGACTTGGCTACCCTGTGTTTCAGGAACTACTGTATCCACTGCAAAACTTTTACAGGACATTAAACTGTATGTTTGAGTGTACTCAACTACAATAATTGCATTTCAGCCACTGCTTTTGGAAATACGATTTTTTAATCACACAGTTGAAATTTGTGTGTACTTTTATGTACGTTATACTAAATAATTTTAATTATACATAACATTATGTTCTTCTTTTACTTCAATAGACTCAGGATATGTATGTTATTACTCCCTGAAACTTTGAATACTCCACTCGAAGTGGTTTCTGAGATTTAGGGAAAAACGCAACAGAAAATGTAAATTTTCAGGAACGGCTTTCAGAGTGTCAAAAGAATGTAACTCACATAACATATGCTTAATCTTCTTTTTTTACTTTGTCATTCAGAAGCACCCTGCACCGTACTGTGTATCATCCTCTTGATCTTTTTCCAAGTTTTTTCTCCTTTTCTTCTTTCTGGACTCCTTAGTGGCCAACTGTGCTGCATTCTCTGCTTTATCAATGAGAACCTTGTCCATCCATTCAAGTTCTGTGATGCCCTCTGCTCCAGGATTAATTCCCATTTTCTGTAGGACTTTGACCCTATCAATGTTGCCATCATTAAAAGCAGTAATAGCATCACTGACTCCCACTTCAGTGCCTTCATTCCAACAAAAAACATTTATTGGTAAGTGAGTCCATACAAGATAATTGAATGACTAATTGAGATTTTGAGTCTGACCATGCAGACACTTCTTCAGCAATTCAGGATCTACCAGGTCTCTGTAAACAGGTTTTATGATACCCACGACTGCTGCTACTACGGAATGTTTATGGCTGTATGAACTGATTGAGTACTGGGAATTGCGGTAATTGCATCATGAATCCGGTCCAGGAGGGCAAAAGTGGTGTACTGGTTTTTCATCTGTTGACGGTCTGTGGAAGAAGGTAGCCCATAGTGCCTGCTTCATTTTCAACAGTTTCCCCTAATACTGCTGTAGTTCATTAGTCATTTTGTCCGTCACCTTGCCTCTTATTGTTTTACCATCAGAAACTTTGTTTCTCAAACTTCGTTTCAACTTCCTCAACCTAGTGCCCATCCTCTTCTGGACATGACCAACACTTTCCGGTTTTGTGATAGTCTTCTCACCATAAGGCTGAGCGGCTACTACACTGTTATATGCTTTGGAGTCTCCATCACCTAAGAACTTAGTGTAACACACTCTCCTTTCGTTCACAGATCGAGTAAAAATTTTAATAGCTGCAGAGGCCTCCATACTATCACTTGTTCCTTCGTAATTTCTATCACAGATATGCCCTTCTTCATTCCCTGATTTACACTTATAGCAGCGTTTGGCTAAATCTGGAAATAATTTGCCATTCCAGTATTCACACTGGTCACTGTAGCAACAGAATTCTTAGAACTGTAGTTGCGCTTTTCCCAAGTGCCATCAGAAGCTACTGGTATGTCGCTCATACCATCATTTATTTCAACAGCTTCGCTTGCACTACCATTCATTGATTCACATGCAACAGATTCCGCAGGAGTTCCAATAAATCCTACAGACTTGTCGATTTTACAAGTGGGCATGGCATATTCATCACGGCAATCATTGTTTCTGCTGCAGTGTGTCCTTTTCCAATAGCTCTCAATCCATAAAACCACCTAACATTTACTTCAAAATAATTATCTTTACATTTATCAGAATTTCAAAATGAATGAGTATATTTACAACTGGCACAATTCATGATAAATTTCCCATCTGGTCCATTTGATGCCTCACTGTCTTCATGTAAACTAACTGGCCCTCCACATATTTTACAAGACACTCATTCATCTAATGCCCTTGTTAGGATGGGTAAATCTAACAGAATATAACGTAACCTACAATTTACATCACTTTCGTTTTGAGAAAATTGTGTATCACAGCGTTTTATTTTAATCTTCGAAGCACTAAGGGATGTTTCCCTAGATACTGACGAGTTTGCCTGTATTTCATTGTCTGTAACCTCACACGCCACATGTTGAACACAATGTTTCCCTTTATACGCAAATCTATTGCCATGAAACCCCCGTTTCTTAAAAACACTTCGTTTTGGCGTCATACTTTACTTTTTGAGAGATTTACCAATCTATTCGTCACTTTTCCTCAGAAAAACGTTAGCACTTCGACATAAAACACGTGTTTATACTATGAAACGATATGATGCTGTTTTTTGATAGTTCTACCAATACAAACACGTAATTTAACCTTTATTTGTAACACAGCAATCCACAGCCTTCTGTATGAAAAATATAGATTTCATTAGATCTGGAAGTAATACACGTAAAAATTTGAGCATTTTAAAAAATAAAATACTTCCCATGTGAGTTTATAAGTGATATAAAATTTTGTTCGGAAAATTGCAAATTTTATGAGATAAAAATCCGAAAATGTGATTTTTTTTACGTTATTGCTCCCCTTAATGGTCCTTGTGGTCATAGAAGCACTACTAGCTCGTCAAGTCGGCGATAATGATGAACCAGAGGCTGTGAGTGTCTCTCTGACGACTACTCAGTACTCGCGTTCTGTCGCCTCTCAAGGTCGACCACTTGACGCTGTGTTCGGGTATGGTTCACCCATTCCTGCCAACATCATATAACAATGGCATCGCTCCAATTCAAATGTTGGGCGATTCACCTATTACTGCAATCGGCTCCTTTGAGCCCAGATACACGTCCTCTCGCAAGGGTTGACATCCGCGTAAATTGTTCACGCTCCTGTTTGTGAGTTACGGTTAATGTCCATCTGAGCATATGGACTGAAGTTCGCCAAAGCTGTATGCCCTTGTATGGACATATCCTCTGTTTGCTATCCTTGCCGGCTGTACGGTGATGATGTGCTGCAGCGTCACGCATCCATCCGTCGGCCACCATAGTTTAGTTTTGCATTGCCCTTCAGTAACCGTATGAATATCAATTTGTGACCAGTTTGTATAACTCCTGTGCGGTGCGAGCATTTTTTTCCTTTTCTTTAGTCTTAGAGTGTACTTTGCTTGTACACTTCCCTTAACACTGTTTTTGTTTGACATTGTTTTCCGTACATGCATATCAGGATTAGCTTTCCCTCTTACATCAGTGGCCTTCTGATAAGAGGTAACATTTTAACACTTTTTAACCGCCCTCCCGTTTTTCCACCTGTAGACTTTCTTCGAAGTTTGTTTTATCAGAAGTAGTCTTTTTCGTTTTCATATTATCTTGTGCAACTACCTAACTGCGAAATCTTTCTGCTAGTACACTCATAATTCTCTGGCAGTTACATTCCTTTATTTTCGTATTCTATAATCATCGGTGAGAAACGTCTATTTCAAGTTTTCCATGGGCCACTTAGGAAGGTGCTACCAAAAGATGACCCAGTATGCTGACGGTGAACCTACACTATGGGTCTGTTGTGTTTATCACTGTTTTATGGCCTCTTTTCATCCGTTGCTGTTACCTGTGTCGGATGTAAGTTCTCTTTGTTTTATAAATTACTTATAAAATATCTAATGATTTGCACCATCATATTTTCGCGGCGCAATGATTGCTCTATAAAATTTCGGGCAAGCAGCGGCATAAACTTCCCTGGTCCTTCTAACATTTCGGCTGTATATAGTCCAGCCATCTTCG
The DNA here is from genome assembly GCF_023864275.1 of Schistocerca cancellata. Taxonomy (NCBI): domain Eukaryota; kingdom Metazoa; phylum Arthropoda; class Insecta; order Orthoptera; family Acrididae; genus Schistocerca; species Schistocerca cancellata. The sequence goes on along the minus strand of NC_064631.1, from coordinate 95,389,984 downwards.
GAGTGAGCCGAGGTGACTGAATCTCCAACACTTGCTCCGTCCTTTTACACCCGCGGTCCGCCTACTGTTCATGAGGCCTCAGATACAGTGGCGCCAGAGACGCTGATTGGCGGCAAAGAGGTAGAACATATGTCTGAAATTATATCTATGGCTGCGCTGTCGCTATATCACTGCGAGCTACACCGTCGCGACGTCTTTGTGTCTTATAAAAATGCCAGATTCCATGATTTGTCCAAGTTGAAGCCTCTATCTCCATTAATTAAATTCGTCGCCAACCGAATTAAAATTGCTTCTTTTACTACTGAACCCAGAGGCAATTGAAATAACGTTGGCGACAAATTTAACTGTCAGGGGCAGCGGCTTCAGCTTGGACAAATCTTGGAATCCGGCTCTTTCTGTAATAAATTCAAAAGACGTCGCGACGGTGCAGCCAGCAGTGACACATCGATATCACCGTGTGGATCGACAGCGCAGCCATGGATCTAATTTCAGGCGTATGTTACACCACAATTGAAAGAAAATCAGCCCTCGGTCACTATTTTTAACAAATTAACTTGGTTTCGACACTGCTAGGAGTGTCTTACTCAGAATTTGAAACAAAGAATGGTCTATATTCTATAACATGGTCACATAATTATGACTAAAAATGTATGATTATAAGTACGGAAAAACTGGCAGTACTTACGTCATTTATTAAATAATAAATATGCCAAAAGGGCATTAGTCACAAAGATATTTAAGATAAAGAAAACTGTGATGGTGAACCAAAGGGCTGCTCGTTACGTTTCGCAACCTCCACCACGCAATGTAACGGGCAGCCCTTAGTCGCTCGCTATAACAGTTTTCTTTATCTTAAATATCTTTGTGACTAATGCCCTTTTGGCATATTTATTATTTTATAAATGACATATAAGTACTGCCAGTTTTTCCGTACTTACAATCATACATTTTTAGTCATAATTCTGTGACCATGTTATAGAATATAGACAATTCTTTGTTTTAAATTCTGAGGAAGACACTCCTAGCAGTGTCGAAACCAGGTTAATTTGTTAAAAATAGTGACTGAGGGCTGAGTTTCTTTCAATTGTAACTATTCACGGTCTCTGAACGTGCAGCCATGTAAAAGATTTTGTTATATGTTACACCTCTTTGCCGCCAATCAACGTCTGTGGCGCCGTTGCCTTTGAGGCCTCATGCACAGAAACCCAGTTGGCGGGTTTAAAAGGACGGAGCAAGTGCTGGAGCGTCGGTCACCTCGGCGTAATCTGAAGACGGCTGGATGATGTACAGCCGAAACATTAGAAGAAGAAGAAATTTACGCAGCTGTACGCCCGTAGTTTCATGGAACATATCTAGAGATTGTAAGATAGATGGAAGCCGTCATAATAAAAAGGAAAAAAAAGTTTTCTGCAGAAATTACTACTACTGGTTTCCCACACTATTCGTTACCACCGATAATTAAACTCAAGTATTTCGTAATTCATTATGAAATTATCGAAAACTCCATTCCCAGACTGATAGCATAAGCATTAAAACGGAAGCATCGATACTTCATTTTTTGAGTGACACCGAAACGTGTCCGCTTACCTGCTGTGTCTCTTACTGGCAGCACGTGCTCGCACGGCTCAGAGCGGGCAGTTCGGAACAAAAGCGAGTGGGCAGACTTGGGTACATACAGCACGGTATCCGGGCCGCGTGTATCACGAGTGGCCGGTGTTTGCCGATGGCGAGTGAAAACAGCACGCAGCGGCTGCGCGGGTCTGGCTATGCATTTCAAGTAGAGTAGCGGAGGCAGAGTCGGCGGTGGCAGCGGCGGTCGCTGGTGGGTGATCGGCGACGAGTCGCCAGCTCGTACTGTGCGCCTAGCAACGCGCCACTCTGCTGGACCGCAGCTGTGACTGTGCGCCACGATGAACTGCCGTCAGCCCGCCGATGGGTTACGAGGACTGCAGGACGTCTGAGGGCGCCATAATATTACCTATATGAAGATGGCATCTGTTCTTTCGGACATGTCCCGAAGAACAGATGCCTTCTTCATATCGTTTAAGGGGGGTAGGACGTCAAACGGGCCGACTTGCAGCTGGAGAGGCACCACAGGACTTTTTAATTTCCACTGTCTATACTTTTACAAATAAATTCATAAAACTTTGTCAGCATGACCAGGAACGATTCAGAATTCACACTCACAGCAGTGGAAGTTCGAAAACATAACGAAGTATTTTTTTTTTACATGTGAAATTTCATCTTTTTTTTTCCACTTACTAATGGCAGCATTTGTTGCTATAAACACACTTTTCTTCATAAGTAAGAGAGATGCTTCGATGAATTTTGCACAGCATACAAACCATACTTACAGGTGTATGAAACTCTAGAATTTTCCAAATCTATTAAAAACTGTGGTAAAAATTGAGATAATTAACTATAAAAATTTGAGTTTTTTCTAAACATGAAGTTTAAAATATAACAGCTAATTTGTTTTTTCATAAATTAAATAAATTCTAGAGTTTCATACACCTGTAAGTATGGTATGTATTCTGTGCAAAATTAATCGAAGAATCTCTCTAACTTACGAAGAAAAGTGTACCTATAGCAGCCGTTAGTAAGTGAAAAAATGATGAAATTTCAAACGTAAAAAAATGTTTTCGAACTTCCACTGCAATGAGTGTGAATCCTGAATCCTTCCTGGTGATGCTGACGAAGTTTTAAGAATCTATTTGTAAAAGTATAGACACTGAAATTAAAATATCCTGTGATGCCTTTCCTGCTCCAAGTCAGCCCGTTTGACGTCCTACCCCCCTTAAGGCTAACCGGCCGATGACCTCCTTCAGTGCGGAAGCACACGAATTGCCTGAACTCTTACGGGACTCGGTGGATTGTCTGCCCCGAGTAATGGGTATAATGGCAGGGACACTACGAATGTAGTGTGTGGACAATAAGTTCAGAATGTGGGTCTCACGGGGAGCCTACCGGTGATAAGTCCCTGCAGTCGCACTATCCTCTGTGCCCTCGGTGGCTCAGATGGATAGAGCGGCTGCCATGTAAGCAGGAGATCCCGGGTTCGAGTCCCGGTCGGGGCACACAATTTCAACTGTCCCCGTTGATGTATATCAACGCCTGCCAGCAGCTACTGGTACTGATTTAATTGTAATTTAATATTATTACCTTTCTCTGAAATCTGATGGAGAGGAGGAAGGAAGTAAGAAAGGAGGAAGATTGGGTATTACGTCCCGTCGACATCGAGGTCATTATAGACCGAGCACAGGCACGGTTTGTGTCAAGGACGGGGAACGAAATCGGTCGTGCCCTTACAAAGAAACCATCCCGGCATTTGTTTTGAGCGATTTAATGTAATCACGATGTTTTAATCTGCGGGCCACCTCGCTCGGTTTCCTCTGAAATCATTTCCGCGTTTCCTATTAACAACTAAAATACTTTTTACCTCTTCTTATGATACGGTATGGCGTAATTTTCGATAGACAGACATAAGTGCACAGCACATAAGATATTAATCCTCACAGCCTCTAGCTTCGCTAAGGGCCTCATTTCGACGAGGATGAGGGTCCACAAATTTCTTCAGCCGAAGCCACTCAGAGACGATTAGAGATTAGAAATTGCCGGGATGGTCCAAAACGACCAGTGTGATGTCTTCAATGGTTGACTAAAATTTTGTTCCGTGAACTCATTAAACGTCTGTTGGAGTAATATTAGGAAGAACTCCGCTAACAGCTGACGAAATTGTTTCGCGGCCTAAAGCAGCATCAATAGGTGCAACCTGCAAGGTACAGTGCAAAGTTCAGTGTCACCACAATTTGTGGATGTTAAAATTAATAAAGGAATGTCTCAAATATACTCACAACGTTAAAACATCATAGGTATATCCCTCGCCCCTAGTCAAGATTTAGTGTTCAGTTAATATTGTCAATACTATGGCGAGCAAAAGCTAACGAAGGCGTACACCATTCACTTAGAAAAAACTGCTAATTGGTGAAAGTCGCTGTTACAGAGCCATGTTTTAAAATTTTCCTGCGTGTAAAAAGAAAAGAAAAAATTCCATAGTGAGAAGACGCTAAATTTTTTTAAAAGGGCCGGATTGGTGACTCGTTGTCACTGCTAACATGATTAGTCGTGGCACTATTTTCTATATGGAACATATCAGGTGGCAGAGTCTTACTATTGTGATGGCAGAGCGTCCCGGTGTAGGGCAAAAAATGGCAGACCGCACGAAGGTCAAAGAGTGTCTAGCTGGCTGCGGAACGTAAACTTTTCATGTCGACAGTATGACGTCATATACTCCTAACTAGGAGCGCTGGGTCGCTACCTTTACAAGCGAGAATAATACAGAATTCTTTTACGTACTAGTACCTAATCGTATAAACAATCAAAATTAGCTAGAATGCATTACTTCTAATTGGCTATTCAACGTGACCAGTGCATTTTCTTTTTTGTACCTAAAAATTTATGTTTCCTGTCATATATTCAGAATCAGCCTTTATTTCAGTTTTATGAAGTATTTTTTTAAACTTCCCGAAGGACCTGTGATGCTGTGCCCACCTTCGCGTAAGTTCCCTGTTAATGCAGATCAGGTATTTTTTACATTAAGGTTCTCCTGAAATCTTATTCGAAATGACCTACCGGTTTGCCCTAAATATTTCTTAGGGCAATCATTGCATATAATGCAGTATATGCCCGCTTAAATATATTTATTTACCACAGCATTTTCCTTGTGGCTGAATTTTCAACGTAGATCCTAAAAAGTGAAATAAGCTGGAATAATGTTTGTTGGTCTCATACGTCTGCCTTTTTTTCGGATACTGCATCCAGATATGGTGCTGGAGGGCAGCGTATCGGCATCTAGTAAAACTAGAGTGGGTTTATTAAATATTGCCATGAAATAATGTAGACGAGTTCAAAACATCTTCTTAAGTCGTCTTCTCATTTGCTTCTTTGCCGTTTTCTCATGTCACGCTCCTTATTATGGTGTTGTAGGTCTTCTTGCCAATAAGAACATTTTCGCAAGAGTAAAATTTTCTCATGGCTTCTTTTTCTTCCTCTGTTGATGACAAATGAAACAGAGGCAGCAGCAGAGATACAATTACTAAATCTACTTCCTAATCGCTAGTAAAATCTATCAAGACGAGAAAATATAAATGTTACTGTAAACTACGATATTAAATGAGTTAATTTTCGTCCCCACAGGGAAGGGATAATATGACAAGACCTAATCACTCCAGTTATTCTAGTCATGTAACTAGTAGCATACGAGATTATTTTGTTTATTATTACTGCTTTGAAGTGTTTAATCTTCGGACTAATCTGTCGTCTACGTTTTGATACACTGAAGGCCAAAGTTCTTTACGTTATTTCTGAAGGACCCGAATTTTGTAAAAAGTTATCTGCTATGTAACCTCCGCTTTGTTTCGTCTCAGTTTTGGGATCAGCTTTGGCGTGTATGAGTCACCTCTACATTTTATTCGTCTTACTTCCTGCTAAGCCTCATTGTAGATCGTGACTGTAATTTATCTAAAATCAATTTTTTTTTCTATCTGATGACAGCATGCTGCATCTGTGACACTGTAATCACAGTAGATCTATTGTAGCGTTTCCTGCCTGCCTATCAATGAGATTTTTCAACCAAAAATTTCTCTGCAGGTGACATTAGAAGGCAATTCATAAGATAAGTGATCTTTTCCTAAGCTAACTGTTGCGACATGGCGGCAAGCCTCGTTATTGATGGAAAATAATTTCTTTTAAGCGCACTGTATGGTGCAGTTCACAGGAACTTCTGTAATTCTGTCTGACACTTTCCTCTACGGGTCCATCATCTAATCACCATTTTTTTATAGCCGGGGCTGCATCAGGCCATTGCGTAGGCTTGTAGGGGTCATTCTTTGAAGGTGGTAACCGATCAAACCCACAGGACACTCGCGATAAAATATTAGGTAGTGCAAGGGAAATGATCGAATAAAATATCTCAGGGGCGTCCTAAGTTATGACACAGAGGCAGTTAACGAAAAAGCACGATTAATGTTAGACCGTTGTCCCAGGAACAGTTCGCTTCCATCCTCCCTGATTTCGCTGCTGAAAAACGTTAACAATGCAGTTCGAATTATGTACAAGTGAACAATATTAGGAGACAGGATGGCTGTTCTCTTTAAGTAACAAACTCCACAAATTACAGTGAAACAGGTAATTACCAAGACAGCACATGATAACTGATACTAGCTTCATGTTGACGGCACAAACTCACGCGAATGAAAGCTGTGGTGATAGGTCGATGACAAATGAATGAGCCTTTCTCACTTTTCTCAGCGACATTACTTTAACATTTTCTTCAGCTTCTGGAAGTTTCGATGTATTTAGTGCAATTATAAAAGTGTTCGTTGACTCGTAGAGAAGTACAATCTTTATCACATAATTTTTATGAATAAATTGCCCTCCTATAGGGCATCATTACAGACATCAGTGAAATGAAATGAGGAGAAACTAAATTAAAAAAGGGATACACTTTACCATTACGCTCTCCTTGTACATATTCACTGTGATGACATCAGAGAGGTACACCAGTAGATGAAGACGTAACGTCAACGTTGCCTCAGGAAAGTGTGTTGGGAACCTTGCTGTTCATTTTACATTTTAACCATGGACCATGAACCACGGACCCTCCTTCCATGAACGATGGACCTTGCCGTTGGTGGGAAGGCTTGCGTGCCTCAACGATACAGATAGCCGTACCGTAGGTGCAACCACAACGGAGGGGTATCAGTTGAGAGGCCAGACAAACGTGTGGTTCCTGAAGAGGGGCAGCAGCCTTTTCAGTAGTTGCAGGGGCAACAGTCTGGATGATTGACTGATCTGGCCTTGTAACACTAACCAAAACAGCCTTACTGTGCTGGTACTGCGAACGGCTGAAAGCAAGGAGAAATTACGGCCGTAATTTTTCCCGAGGGCATGCAGCTTTACTGTATGATTAAATGATGATGGCGTCCTCTTGGGTAAAATATTCCGGAGGTAAAATAGTCCCCCATTCGGATCTCCGGGCGGGGACTACTCAAGAGGACGTCGTTATCAGGAGAAAGAAAACTGGCGTTCTACGGATCGGAGCGTGGAATATCAGATCCCTTAATCGGGCAGGTAGGTTAGAAAATTTAAAAAGGGAAATGGATAGGTTAAAGTTAGATATAGTGGGAATTAGTGAAGTTCGGTGGCAGGAGGAACAAGACTTTTGGTCAGGTGACTACAGGGTTATAAACACAAAATCAAATAGGGGTAATGCAGGAGTAGGTTTAATAATGAATAGGAAAATAGAGTGCGGGTAAGCTACTACAAACAGCATAGTGAACGCATTATTGTGGCCAAGATAGACACGCAGCCCACGTCTACTACAGTAGTACAAGTTTATATGCCAACTAGCTCTGCAGATGATGAAGAAATTGATGAAATGTATGATGAGATAAAAGAAATTATTCAGGTAGTGTAGGGAGACGAAAATTTAATAGTCATGGGTGACTGGAATTCGACAGTAGGAAAAGGAAGAGAAGCAAACGTAGTAGGTGAATATGGATTGGGGCTAAGAAATGAAAGAGGAAGCCGCCTGGTAGAATTTTGTACAGAGCATAACTTAATCATAGCTAACACTTGGTTCAAGAATCATGAAAGAAGGCTCTATACATGGAAGAACCCTGGAGATACTAGGTTTCAGATAGATTATATAATGGTAAGACCGAGATTTAGGAACCAGATTTTAAATTGTAAGACATTTCCAGGGGCAGATGTGGACTCTGACCACAATCTATTGGTTATGAACTGTAGATTACAACTGAAAAAACTGCAAAAAGGTGGGAATTTAAGGAGATGGGAACTGGATAAACTGAAAGAACCAGAGGTTGTACAGAGTTTCAGGGAGAGCATAAGGGAACAATTGATAGGAATGGGGGAAAGAGATACAGTAGAAGAAGTATGGGTAGCTTTGAGGAATGAAATAGTGAAAGCAGCAGATGATCAAGTAGGTAAAAAGACGAGGGCTAGTAGAAATCCTTGGGTAACGGAAGAGATACTGAATTTAATTGATGAAAGGAGAAAATACAAAAATGCAGTAAGTGAAGTAGGCAAAAAGGAATACAAACGTCTCAAAAATGAGATCGACAGGAAGTGCAAAATGGCTAAGCAGGGATGGCTAGAGGACAAATGTAAGGATGTAGAGGCTTATCCCACGAGGGGTAAGGTAGATACTGCCTACAGGAAAATTAAAGAGACCTTTGGAGAAAAGAGAACCACTTGCGTGAATATCAAGAGTGCAGATGGAAACCCAGTTCTAAGCAAAGAAGGGAAAGCAGAAAGATAGAAGGAGTATATAGAGGTTCTATATAGCGGCGATGTTATTGAGGACAGTATTATGGAAATGGAAGAGGATGTAGATGAAGATGAAATGGGAGATATGATACTGCGTGAAGAGTTTGACAGAGCACTGAAAGACCTAAGTCGAAACAAGGCCCCGGGAGTAGACAACATTCCATTAGAACTACTGACGGCCTTGGGAGAGCCAGTCCTGACAGAACTCTACCATCTCATGAGCAAGATGTATGAGACAGGCGAAATTCCCTCAGACTTCAAGAAGAATATAATAATTCCAATCCCAAAGAAAGCAGGTGTTGACAGGTGTGAAAATTACCGAACTATCAGTTTAATAAGTCACAGCTGCAAAATACTAACGCGAATTCTTTACAGACGAATGGAAAAACTGGTAGAAGCCGACCTCGGGGAATATCAGTTTCGATTCCGTAGAAATGTAGGAACACGTGAGGCAATACTGACCCTACGACTTATCTTAGAAGAAAGATTAAGGAAAGGCAAACCTACGTTTCTAGCATTTGTAGACTTAGAGAAAGCGTTTGACAATGTTGACTGGAATACTCTCTTTCAAATTCTGAACGTGGCAGGGGTAAAATACAATTTGTACAGAAACCAGATAGCAGTTATAAGAGTCGAGGGGCATGAAAGGGATGCAGTGGTTGGGAAGGGAGTGAGACAGGGTTGTAGCCTCTCCCCCATGCTATTCAATCTGTATATTGAGCAAGCAGTAAAGGAAACAAAGGAAAAGTTCGGAGTAGGTATTAAAATCCATGGAGAAGAAATAAAGACTTTGAGGTTCGCCGATGACATTGTAATTCTGTCAGAGACAGCAAAGGACTTGGAAGAGCAGTTGAACGGAATGGACAGTATCTTGAAAGGAGGGTTTAAGATGAACATCAATAAAAGCAAATCGAGGATAATGGAATGTAGTCGAATGAAGTCGGGTGATGCTGAGGGAATTAGATTAGGAAATGACACACTTAAAGTAGTAAAGGAGTTTTGCCATTTGGGGAGCAAAATAACTGATGATGGTCGAAGTAGAGAGGATATAAAATGTAGACTGGCAATGGCAAGGAAAGCGTTTCTGAAGAAGAGAAATTTGTTAACATCGAGTATCGATTTAAGTGTCAGGAAGTAGTTTCTGAAAGTATTTGTATGGAGTGTAGCCATGTATGGAAGTGAAACATGGACGATAAATAGTCTGGACAAGAAGAGAATAGAAGCTTTCGAAATGTGGTGCTACAGAAGAATGCTGAAGATTAGATGGGTAGATCACATAACTAATGAGGAGGTATTGAATAGAATTGGAGAGAAATTTGTGGCACAACTTGACGAGAAGAAGGGATCGGTTGGTAGGACATGTTCTGAGGCATCAAGGGATCAAAAATTTAGCATTGGAGGGGAGCGTGGAGGGTAAAAATCGTAGAGGGAGACCAAGAGATGAATACACTAAGCAGATTCAGAAGGATGTAGGCTGTAGTAGGTACTGGGAGATGAAGAGGCTTGCACAGGATAGAATAGCATTGAGAGCTGCATCAAACCTGTCTCACGACTGAAGACCACAACAACAATACATGGCGTGACAGACAATGTTAATAGTGCCCTCAGGCGTTCTGCAGTTAAAGCATTTATTTAGAGTGAAGTAAAAGCGGAAAAGAGCTGTACAAATATTTAGGCAAATGTTGATAAGTTTTGAGTCGTGCGAAGATTGGCAGCGTGCTTTAAATGCGTGGAAACTTAAAACCTTGTGCTTCACAAATTACAAAGATAATGGTATCTTATGACTGTGTCATTGACTCACAAATCAATTAACTTATAGAAACACCTGCGTGAAGCAGTTACTGAGAATATGAAACGTAAGGACTACAGTTGTAGGTACCGTAAAGCAGGTTGCTGACTTTAGTTCCTTAATGGGATATTAGCAAAATGCAGTGAGTCACCTAGAGAGGTTGCCTAAACAACATTCGTGCAAACCGTACCAGAATACTAACTACTAAAGCGTGTGGGACCCTTAGCTTGGATTAACTGGGGATGTTGTTCGTATACAAAGAAGAGTAGCATGGGTGGTCACAGGTTTGTTTGGCCCACAGTACAGCGTCACGGAAAAATTGATAAACCTGTACTCGTAGATACTAGAAGATAGACGTCAGCTATCACGCGAAAGCGTAGTTACAGAGTCTATTGAGTGTAGAATCTATGAATATATTACAACTTCTTACGTATTACACCCGTAGGGACACTAAGACAAGAATGATCTGATTACAGTTCGTACAGAAGTATTTAAGCAGTTTGTTCTCGCCAAGTTACATACTCGAATGGAAAGGGATGAAACCGTAATATGAGGTACAATGTGAAGTACTTTCCGTCGTGCGCTCTTAGTATTTGTTTACAGAGTGTGGATGTAGATTATTGGTCGTGTTAAGTTCCTATGGGACCAAACTGCTGAGATCATCGGTCGCTCGGCTTCCACACCACTTAATTTAACTTACGCTAAAGACAACACACACACCCATGCCCGGGGGGGGGGGGGGGGGGGGACTCGAACCTCCGACTGGAGAAGCCGCGCGAACTGTGAGAAGGCGCTCTAGACCACACGGCTACACTGCACGGCACCAGATTAGTGAAGTTCCCGTAGCATTTAGTATGTGATTCGGTAACCGTGGTATTCTTGCTCGCTATTTTGGTATTCTGTGCAGTAAACCTCTCTTCGGTCGTCTACATTTTCCTTAGTTAAATTCTTATGTTTTGCTGTATAGTTTCTTGAACAAATGTAAGAAATATTTCTTCTGTTTCGACGTCAACCTCTTCCAGTGGTCCGTCTCCAGGCAGCACGATGTCGGCGCCACTCCAGCCCCCTTCGTCATCCTAACTGAGATTTTGCATGTCACCCTAGCAGGAAACGGAACTGGCTCTGGAAAAGAATACCCAATCAGTTAGGGAGATGCAGAATTTCACAGTCATAACTAGATTTCACGTTTATTGTTAGGACACTGTGCTACGGCTCTCTCTGGTTGCGTAGAAGACTCACTCTGCTGACTAAGCGAAAACAAGCACAAACGGTCACGTCACTGCTTCCTCCCCCTTCTATCCCCCTCTCCCCCCTTTTTCCCGCCGGTCCATGACGCCATCTCGCGCCACTTGTTACCCCACTCTCTGCCAGCCACGTTAACAAATGTACGAACGTTCTTCACCACACTGGTACTATGTTTCAGGCGAAGGCGTTAGTGCGAGGTGGACTAGCGCTGTAACATGTGAAGTGCATACCTGTGGCGTTTGTGACGTAGTGTCTCTTCTATTTGTGACATTTCCGTATTCAGTTTTCTTACAAGTCATTAATAATAACTTTGGACACAGAATACTGTTAACGTGGCTGAAACTGGTCCTCTACTGCCTGCAAAGTGAGCAGCTACTTTCAATGCAAAGCCAGGTTTCAAACATGAAATGGTAAGCCATCACACTTTTATTCTGGAGGTATATAAGCAGCCTATAAGCGGGAAAGATACTACTCGCGTGAGAAAGAAGAGTGCGAGATGTTTATTACATTCAAATTAGAAAGTAATCTTTCAAGTGTTCTCGTTAAGATTAATCGCCTCCAGAATTTAGAGATGTGAGTCACGTACATCATATTTCGCGAGCTTGCCTAGCTGTCTAGTTGAGGTATTTCGAGCTCAAAGCTAGATTACTCGGTTGCAAGGGCACTTGCCAATATATAGTGCAAATCGACATGAAGTTATTTGTATCTCGAAAATCTCGAGACTAGTAAAATCAAGCACGTCACTATCTCTAGTTTCCTCGTTTAAGATTTTTGTACATCTGCTGTTTATCTAGTTCTTATTCTGACGACGCTCCTGCAGGTGTTTTTTCTTTCAGTGTTACTAAAATGTTATTTAGGTACAGATGTTTTTCTTAGTGCTGAGCTCACAGCAAAAGTATATCCTACAGTTGTACGAATAGGCTGTAAATACTGTACTACAAATTAATGAATCCACGAAGTCTTCAAATGGTTACTATTTTTCATTGAAGATATATCTCTTTAACACGATTTCTTCAGTTCTGCTGCAAGTTCTTTCTTACTTAACATTAGATTTCATGGATAAAAATTTTCCATTACTCATCTAGTAAACTAAATTCTTCATTACGGTGTTGCCATTCACCCCCTCATTTTTCATGGTTCAAACAGAAAATGGGATAAAGCAAAATGGTGACAAAAGTACTCCCCATTGTGTAACATTTTTGATAATATGAAATGGGAAAAAGTGAAAACATTTCTTTAATTGTTTTTTCCTCTTAATAAGTCACGCTTTAAACACCTGCGCCAAATGGGGACATCAACTTGAGAAAGGCACTAATGAATCGGCGCTTTGCACTTAAGATTAACCTTACCTTTTTCGAATTGATACAGAAGAAAAGGAACGTCTGAAAGCTGTCTGTGCTATTCTTTGAATTTCTTATGATGAAAATGGTTAAAGTTCTTTCTGAAACTGTTGTTGATAATTTATCTGATACTTTTTCAAAGTGAAAGAACTGGAAGCGAGGTGTAGCAAAGCTAATGCAGTGAGCGCTCAGGTACGATCTACTCTCTTCTGCAAGAAGGAAGTCAGTACCAAGACTAAGTTATCTGTGCACCGTTCAATCTTTCGACCAACTTTGTTGTATGGGAGCGAAAGCTGGGTGGATTCAGGTTACCTTATCAACAAGGTTGAGGTTACGGATATGAAAGTAGCTAGGATGATTGCAGGTACTAGTAGATGGGAACAATGGCTGGAGGGTGTCCACAATGAGGAAATCAAAGAAAAACTGGGAATGAACTCTATAGACGTAGCAGTCAGGGCGAACAGGCTTAGATGGTGGGGTCATGTTACACGCATGGGAGAAGCAAGGTCACCCAAGAGACTCGTGGATTCAGCAGTAGAGGGTAGGAGGAGTCGGGGCAGACCGAGGAGAAGGTACCTGGATTCGGTTAAGAATGATTTTGATGTAATAGGTTTAACATTAGAAGAGGCACCAATGTTAGCACTGAATAGGGGATCATGGAGGAACTGTATAAGGGGGGCTATGCTCCAGACTGAACGCTGAAAGGCATAATCAGTCTTAAACGATGATGATGATGATGATGATGACTTTTTCAATGAAAATAAGAAACTTTAGACAAAAACGTACTTGCTTTAAATTGTTGAATATCTGTATTCTCGTAGGCCCATTCTATACTGCGGTCTCTCGTTCACACCGTCAGAGGATTTTGCGCAACAACTTGCAATATTCAGTCATCCATTAACTATGCAGAGAATTTGTCAGTGCAGTAATAGTTGTCTTGTGCTGATTGGGGACGTGGGACAAGATTTCTCAAAGTAAAGTGTATTTTTTTTTCATCGAAAGTTTATGTAATAAACGTTGACAGTGTAAAGTTTGCAAGTTCGTATCCCTGTACCCTATATACACGGGCAACTCCTTTTAGGCAAAAGGAAAATAAACTATAGCGATTTACTTAAAATTCTCTTTACATCTGCTTTTCCCCTCTGGCTAGTAATTACAACTCCAGTTCTTAAATCCACAAAAATTGAAGATGGCTGAGCCACAACAAAGGATTCTAAAGTTATGTCTCCCAAATCGCGAACTCGACTCTCCTCCACACCGTCTGACTACCCCGAGACGCACAGCAGCAAAGAGTATCTAGCGTTCCACAGGGTAACAATTCGCGCTTGCATTCAAAAATAATCGTGGTCCGCTACACGTAGCCGTCCCACTGTTTCTTCAGCGTTCACAATTAATTCGATGGCTGGCCCCACGGCAAGCCTCTTTTCTGTTTATTCCCAGTGAATGTAATATACCATAACTGCACACTAAAAGATGGTTTTCTGAGAGTACTTACAGATGTAGATGAGTGCTCAGATGCTCTGAGCTGAGTTAAAATGTAATTCGTGACCTGAATTTGAAGCAAAAAATTTACTCATTTGAATGTGACGGTAATAGTGCACTGGCGGCTGGCTCATCTGATGCGACGTCGAAGAATCTGTGCAGTGGCTTTTGAGTATTGGCAGATTCGTACAAAAGGTATGCAAGGCTAAAGATTTCATTTAAAAACATTAATTTATTTATATTCATAATTTGCTACTAGTCATTTACAAGCAACATGTTTCCGAAAGCTGTAAAGCGTGTATTCCTCAGTGTTAAGTGTGAGGCTTACAACGGTAAAGTGATTCAGTAGGTCTCGTATGACGCGGACCCTACGGCATGTCTAGAATCTCGATCTGTGGTTCCCAGTTTCTTTTCCTTCTTGTAACTGTCCATCCATTCACTCCCCTCGTACAGCCTGAAAGCTACGGACAGCAAATGTTTTGCAGTTACACTCACAAGTGATATTTTGCCATCATTAATATTTCATGTTGTTGTTGTGGTCTTCGGTCTAGAGACTGGTTTGATGCAGCTCTCCATGCTACTCTATCCTGTGCAAGCTTCTTCACCTCCAGTACCTACTGCAACCTACATCCTTCTGAATCTGCTTAGTGTATTCATGTCTTGGTCTCCTTCTACGATTTTTACTCTCCACCCTGCCCTCCAATACTAAATTGATGATCCCTTGATGCCTCAGAACATGTCCTACCAACCGATCCCTTCTTCTAGTCAAGTTGTGCCACAAACTCCTCTTTGCCCCAATTCTATTCAATACCTCGTCATTAGTTATGTGATCTACCCGTCTAATCTTCAGCATTCTTCTGTAACACCACATTTCGAAAGCTTCTATTCTTTTCTTGTCCAAACTATTTATCGTCCACGTTTCACTTCCATACATGGCTACACTCCATACAAATACAAATATATTTCATATAACAACGTAATTAAAATGAGTGTTTCCTTGTGAAAGTTATTTTCTAGCGGCCTGAGGACACTCATACGTTTCGCAGCATGCAGTTCATCGTTTTCACGAGATAAACGAGGTTTCAGAATAAACAGTTTGGTTATTTGACAGTGAGCTCTGCACAAGTAAAAACAGTAATCTTCGTTTACTCAGTGTATCTTTTTATTTGCATATTTATTCGAAACTTTTTAACGGAAATGAATTTAATTAGGAGATGTAACATCACTGTTTACCTAAAATCAAATGGTTGGTTCAAATGGCTCTCAGCACTATGCGACTTACCTTCTGAGGTCATCGGTCGCCTAGAACTTAGAACTAATTAAACCTAACTAACCTAAGGACATGGCACACATCCATGCCCGAGGCAGGATTCGAACCTGCGACCGTAGCGGTCGCTCGGTTCCAGACTGTAGCGCCTAGAACCGTACCTAAAATCTTTGCTACGTTCTTCTGCTCAGATTTTATTACATCTAGCTTAAAACCTTTCCGTGAGTCGATGGTTGTCAATTAGAATTCCTCTTCATCAGCCTAGCGCTAGTCCCCTTTAATCAGTCAAAGATTAGTTACATTGCGGCTACAAATTTGGGTCGCATTTTCCTATGCGTGTTGGCTGTCTTTGCATGATTTGGGAGATTTTTATTTTCGTCCCCTTGTACTTAATTTGTACTCTGTCTCATCGTGTAATAATAATTCAAGTTTATTACTGTGTAGTCTTTTATTCTTATATTTGTAATATATTTATCAGATTTATTAGTTGTGGTATAAAGTGGTATAAAAATTACTGCCTCAAAAAATATTTCTTCATTTACGTCAACATACATATTCTGAAAAACAGTGTGAACTGCGTTCACTTTCCATTTCTTCTTCCCGTTACATTCAAGTATGCAGCTCCGGAAGAATCGCTGATTAAACGTCTCTGTGCCCCTGCGAGAACGATACATAGGCGGTTATAGTATATTCCTAAATGTATCATTTAAAGCTAGTTCTTGGAACTTTGTAAGTAGGCATTTACGGGATGGTTTGCGTGTCTTTTCAAGAGTCTTCCAGTTCAGTTTCTTCAGTGTCTGTGCGACACGCTCCAACGGGTCAAACAAACCTGTGACCATTCGTGGTGCCCTTTCCTGTATACGTTCAATATTGTCAGTTAGTCCTATCCGTTACGGGACCCACACACTTGGGCAATATCCTTGGATGTGTCGCAGGAGAGTTTTGTAAACAATCTCCTTTGTAGACTGCCTTTTCCTAATTTTCTACTAGTGAACTGAAGCGGACCACCTGCTTCGCCAACGACTATTCCTGTGTGATCATTGCATTTCATATACATATGAACAGTTACACCCAGGTTGATACTGAATCACAGGATAATACGTCTTCTCGTAATGTGAAGAGCACAAATTTACGTTTGTGAACATGTGAAACAATTTGCCAATCTTTTCAGTGCTGTTAGATCTTGTCAAGATCTAATTGAATATTTATACAGCTTTCTTTGAGACACTACTTTATTATATATCACTGCACCATCCGCGAATCGACTCAGGTTACCATTAATGATGTTTGCCACATCATTAATATGCTACATACACAGCTTGTCTTCCAAAAACTTTCCCTGGGTGACGTCTGTTGTAATTTCTACATCTGTCGATGAGTCTCGATCTAACATGCCGTGACGTTCCTACTAAGAAATCCTCAATTCAGTGACAAAGTTTTCTTGATGCGCCATATAAGTTGGTTTCACGTGATCGATTTTTTCCGGAGTCCATGCTGGTTGTTATGCAGGAGGTATAGGAGGTATTTCTGTAAGAGATACCTCATTACCTTTGAGCTCACGCGTTTCGTAGTCTAAACATCTATGACATCATCTGTCAACCATGGCCAGTCTCAGTAACTTCTAAAGAGCGTATCTTACACCTCTCTTTATAGTACTGTCTTTCAGTTTTACACTCCCAGGAGACATACAAACCTCAAATGTGTGACAAAGTAATAGGCCTACGGTAAGCATTTACGAGGAAGAGATTTACATCTGCACTAATGCGCAAGAGGTGGCAGTAATCTTGTTACCAGTCAGGTGGCGCAGGAACGGTAACACCAGAAGCGTAGCCCACATAAATGAACGTACTACTTTCTTCTTGCGCGTGCTCTGAATGCATCCGCCTTCATCACGACAAAAACATTAATGATAAAAATCCGTCACGTGTTTATGATGTGAGGTAGTGACTGGTCGATTACTGTGTGGGCCGGCCGCGGTGGTCTAGCGGTTCTGGCGCTGCAGTCCGGAACCGCGGGACTGCTACGGTCGCAGGTTCGAATCCTGCCTCGGGCATGGGTGTGTGTGATGTCCTTAGGTTAGTTAGGTTTAAGTAGTTCTAAGTTCTAGGGGACTTATGACCTAAGATGTTGAGTCCCATAGTGCTCAGAGCCATTTGAAGCCATTAGTGTGTGGCGAGATGACTGCCGGTTCTAATGCTGCTGATTTGTTAGACGCAAAATTATTCTAAACAAGGGTCTGCCTGTTATTACAACACGTGGTAAACTTTATTATGTGTCGTCGGTCTACTACTTCGCCACAGACTGGAGGCCTACAATGGCTGCGCAAAAATACGGATATATATCACAAACACAACACATTATAACGCCTATTACGGTGTAGGAAAACCTTCCGAATTCAAAACTTCTTTCTGTCTCCTCGGGATGTATAAATATAGGTCATGTTTGGTTTTCAAAGAGAATCGTATTCCGTTCTTTCTGCGAAATGGTCGCAAGTTCTGGTAACGGTAATGGAGGTGGCTCGGGATCACGCTACTTCCCCTCCAAAGTGGCCACACAGGCTCCTCAATAATGAGATTTGGTGACTGCAACTGAGACTGATTGAAATGTCCACTTGGGAAACCGAAAGCAGCATTCCCTGTCGGGTTTCAAACCGATATCCACTGACAACGCGTGGCAGTCCTCCGCGGTCCCTGCACGCTAGGAATCTTTTTACCATCACTGTTCTTACGCCGTCATGCACGGCTGCTAGTGGTACACGGTTTCTTGTAGACAAACTGAAAAGTCCACATTGTTGTTTATTCGGTTTTCAGTCCAAAGACTGGTTTGATGCTGTTCTCCGAGCTACCCTATCCTGTATAGCTCCTTTTGATTTGTGAATAACCGCTGCAATCTGTGTCCATTTGAGCCTCCTTATTTTACTCGTGTCTTGGTCTGCTTTTACAGCTAACCATGAAGCAGAGCTGCATGTCCTCGGTAAAATATCAGCCATCATATCCGCTTGGTTTCAGTCGTTCGCAGTACCACGGCAATAAGATATTTCGGCAAATGTAACAAGCCCACGTCAGTAATTCGTCTACCCCGTTTGCCGTTCAAAATGCTGGAAAGGCTGATGCCCTTCTTCATCCTGGCCTCTCCACAAACACCCCTCTGTTGTGTCTGAACTGCGGTATGTCTTTTTGTATCGCTTAGGCACGCAAGCAACCCCGGTTCCGGTAAATCCGTGGTTCATGGGGTAGTCCGCGTTGATACACCAAGAAGTAGCGCAACTTCATTCACTGTGTGGCCATGGGCAAAGCCAAGCTATACTTCCTTTGAGCCGCTCAGCCGTTCATGCCAACCCATTTTAGTGCGCTGATACTTTATCATGCATAACACTTCACTGTCGTGCGTCAGCTCTACTCCAACTGTAGTGTAGCAAAGCGAGCAATGTACTGTTACTACACAGAATAGTAAGGAGCAGAGATTAGAAACCTTTTTATTAAAACTTATTCACACTGCCACATGGAAAGTCAAGTCATACCAGATACAGAGGCGGAAGTAGGAAGCGAGACGAGCATATTTCTTAACTCGTGATAAATGTTGCAAGAGACTCTGCCTCTTTCAGAAGAGTACAAAACGAGGTACCGGCACAGCAGTTAACAGCTTGTTCAGTAAATATAGCAAAGTAACGACACATTCGGTCATTACGAGCCGAGCCTTGCGTTAACAGCCTCTTGCTAGCTCCCTTTAAAAACTCTTCGTAAGCTGTTCATAGGGAAGCAGAGAAGGAAGATTGTGTTTAACGTCCCGTCGACATCGAAGACATTGGATACGGAGCACAAGCTCGGATTGTGTCAAGGATGGGAAAGGAAATCAGTCTTGCCTTTTCAAAGGAATCATTCCGGCTCCGTGGAGCGATTTATGAAAATTACGGAAAATCTAAATCTGGATGGCCGCACGTGGGTTTTAAACGGCGTCCTCGCGAATGCGAGTCCAGTGTGCTAACTATTGCGCAACCTCGCTCTGTGATCATTGGAAACGGTAGCATTCACAGTAATAGCACTCGATTCCATTCTTACAATATTGCAGTGAATGTGTGTCCTAGATGTTCCGGCACAGCCTATGAAATAGCCGTAGGTGTATTCAGGATGATGGACTTCGCCTGATGAACATAATGCTGCTCACCGCCTACCATCTACTGACGAAAAAACTGACTGTCTTTCGACAACGCACCGCCATGGAGTACTGCAAGCGCTGGACCTTAACGTGGAAGCCAGAAATAGGGCTTCTTGGAGGCAACGTTATTATTCAACTGGCGCCTTCGGGTGCTGATACCTAGCAGGCATAGCAAGGAGACCAACTGACCACGCGGCTACCGACGCCATATACACTCCTGGAAATGGAAAAAAGAACACATTGACACCGGTGTGTCAGACCCACCATACTTGCTCCGGACACTGCGAGAGGGCTGTACAAGCAATGATCACACGCACGGCACAGCGGACACACCAGGAACCGCGGTGTTGGCCGTCGAATGGCGCTAGCTGCGCAGCATTTGTGCACCGCCGCCGTCAGTGTCAGCCAGTTTGCCGTGGCATACGGAGCTCCATCGCAGTCTTTAACACTGGTAGCATGCCGCGACAGCGTGGACGTGAACCGTATGTGCAGTTGACGGAATTTGAGCGAGGGCGTATAGTGGGCATGCGGGAGGCCGGGTGGACGTACCGCCGAATTGCTCAACACGTGGGGCGTGAGGTCTCCACAGTACATCGATGTTGTCGCCAGTGGTCGGCGGAAGGTGCACGTGCCCGTCGACCTGGGACCGGACCGCAGCGACGCACGGATGCACGCCAAGACCGTAGGATCCTACGCAGTGCCGTAGGGGACCGCACCGCCACTTCCCAGCAAATTAGGGACACTGTTGCTCCTGGGGTATCGGCGAGGACCATTCGCAACCGTCTCCATGAAGCTGGGCTACGGTCCCGCACACCGTTAGGCCGTCTTCCGCTCACGCCCCAACATCGTGCAGCCCGCCTCCAGTGGTGTCGCGACAGGCGTGAATGGAGGGACGAATGGAGACGTGTCGTCTTCACCGATGAGAGTCGCTTCTGCCTTGGTGCCAATGATGGTCGTATGCGTGTTTGGCGCCGTGCAGGTGAGCGCCACAATCAGGACTGCATACGACCGAGGCACACAGGGCCAACACCCGGCATCATGGTGTGGGGAGCGATCTCCTACACTGGCCGTACACCACTGGTGATCGTCGAGGGGACACTGAATAGTGCACGGTACATCCAAACCGTCATCGAACCCATCGTTCTACCATTCCTAGACCGGCAAGGGAACTTGCTGTTCCAACAGGACAATGCACGTCCGCATGTATCCCGTGCCACCCAACGTGCTCTAGAAGGTGTAAGTCAACTACCCTGGCCAGCAAGATCTCCGGATCTGTCCCCCATTGAGCATGTTTGGGACTGGATGAAGCGTCGTCTCACGCGGTCTGCACGTCCAGCACGAACGCTGGTCCAACTGAGGCGCCAGGTGGAAATGGCATGGCAAGCCGTTCCACAGGACTACATCCAGCATCTCTACGATCGTCTCCATGGGAGAATAGCAGCCTGCATTGCTGCGAAAGGTGGATATACACTGTACTAGTGCCGACATTGTGCATGCTCTGTTGCCTGTGTCTATGTGCCTGTGGTTCTGTCAGTGTGATCATGTGATGTATCTGACCCCAGGAATGTGTCAATAAAGTTTCCCCTTCCTGGGACAATGAATTCACGGTGTTCTTATTTCAATTTCCAGGAGTGTACATCACTGATGAGTGGTCATTGTAGAAATCTGTGCGGGGCCGAGTACACTCGAGCAGCTAGCCCGAACCGGACCCGTATACTAGCCGGCAGTCCGCCATAGCGCCACAGTTGCAGACATCTGCTCCTGGGGGCGGAACCGCTAAGTTGACTAGACGGATGTTGGCTAGAATCCAACACGCCGCTGAATAAGCAGCAGCCGAAGCCGCCGCGAAAGAACGACGAATTGTAAATATTGTGAATACATAACTGAACTTTAATAATGTTTACGAACGTCGTTGAAGCTTCACAGGTTCCCAGCAGCAATGCTGACTTCATGCATCGCTCGGCCCTTTGTACTACTGTCTTAACGCGGTTTACGAAGATTTTTGTCCGGTGAGCTGCTTGCTTACGATGCACTGATACGCCCGCTAAACCCGCTGGGCAGAACAGGTAACAGGACTGTGGAAAGGGCCAAAGGCTCAGGTCAGTTTCTCCTTCTAATTGTCATTTAGTGTAATTGAATAACCTTTACAACCAAAGCGGCACATAGCCGGACATTTACCGAATGCAACTCTTTCGCGGCTGAAAGCCTCCAAACAAGAAATCTTAACAATCAACAAGATAGAAATCCAATTAAGATAGCAATAAAATAATTTAAAAAAAGAAACAAGCAAACGTAGGCAAAGTCCAATGCCAGTGGCTGAGGGCCACAATTAAATTTCAAAATTTTGTAATATATTACAGTAGACTTATAAAGGCGGAAACCAGAATGTTTAACAACAAGAAATGTTAGAAACCAACAAGATTAAAATGCAATTATAGAGGCAAATCAAATAAAATTAAAAAACGTAACACGGCTACATGGAAAGCCTTAAGGTTAAGCAGATAGAACATACATATGCAAGGTGTGCTAGCCGCGGTGGCCGAGAGGTTCTAGGCGCTTCAGTCCAGAACCGCGTGACTGCTACGGTCGCAGGTTCGAATCCTGCCTCGGGCATGGTTGTGTGTTATGTTCTTAGGTTAGTTAGGTTTAAGTAGTTCTAAGTTCTAGGGGACTGATGACCTTAGATGTTAAGTCCCATAGTGCTCACAGCCATTTGAACTTTTTTTTATTTTTTTTTTTTTTTTTTGCAATGTGCAATACCAGTGGCTGAAGGCCACAATTAAGCTTCAAATTTTAAAACATACTACCATAAACTTTTAATGGCAGAAGGTCGCAGTGTTGAAGCTTGAAGATAAATTTAAAAATAAATTTTGCGAAATTTTTAAGAAAATAAAAACAAATAACCATAAGCCTTAAAATTAAAGTAGCTAACAACAGATAATTAAACACCGGTGGCACTCAGAAGCCTTCAGGGAGGTCGGTCTGCCCTCGATCACTTAGGCGAGACACTGAACTTTGACGTCGTGGGTCAGCGGACCGCGAAGCTCGTACCGATCGGAGAGCTCCACACACGCTCAGACGGGCGGACCCAGCGCCTGCACCGCGCGGACATCCTTCCTGGTCGGCAGCAGCCGACCGACTGCCTGCTCGTCCGTCGCCACTGCTCCTCCGTCGCGACTGCACTGCTGGTGCGTCTCCCACTCACTTCCAGACACACGACGATGGAAATACTGGCTCGGACCCAAGCATGCAGAGGAAACACGCCCACTGGCTAAACGACATCCCTGCACCAGGAAAGGGTCGACCCAAGTTCCACAAGATGGTAATTTAAGGGGCCCAGAAGCGCTCTGTGAACCAGTTACACGTCGCCCTATGAGACGACCGACCTCTCAGAGGCAGTACACCAACAACATTTAAGATAACTTGTCAAAGGAAATGACGCGAGCCGGACGGAGTGGCCATGCGGTTCTAGGCGCTACAGTCTGGAACCGAGCGACCGCTACGGTCGCAGGTTCAAATCCTGCCTCGGGCATGGTTGTGTGTTATGTTCTTAGGTTAGTTAGGTTTAAGTAGTTCTAAGTCCTAGGCGACTGATGACCTCAGAAGTTAAGTCGCATAGTGCTCAAAGGCAGCCAAATAACGCGATCTACACACACAACCTGAGAAACACTTGCACCAAGACCTGAACGATACCCAACAGTAACTAAGCACCCACGAACACAAATCGGGAGTCGATGCACACACACACACACACACACACACACACACACACACACACACACAGCCGACTCACGAACGATCGGCGAGCCAAAACGCGTCGTCTGGTTGGACGACCAACTGAGGATCCACCAAGACTGCGGCCCGGCTCAAGTGATGCGTGGGGGCAAAGGTCGGGCAACCCATGTCGGACGCAGACCTCACTGCTGCTTCAACCCGACTGCACTAGTGCCGCATTGCAACTCCCCGACTGTAAGGTCCGGACTGCTCTCCAGACGCGTTCCAACTGACTGGCAGACCCGAACTCGCTATCCGAACTTGCAACCCGAAATGACCATCCGAACTCCCGACGAACTGGTTTATGACAGCCAACGACCGGGAAGTAATAGCAGACGAGCAAAGATACTACGAGAGGGGATATATAGTCTGTCGGTAAACTGAAGAGCGAGCGAGTGAGTCCCCTCTCTGCCTACCCAGCTACGTCACGAGGCGCTTCTACAGGCTGTTTCACAACGTAGTACCGGCCCTGCCGCGGCGCGCGCTTTAAATCTGTGGCGACGCCGCGTACAGATACGTCCCGGTTGCGTTTATTTTTAGACAAATGCGTGAAGACCATAAGAAATATAAAAGACGATAGCTTCTTCCGAAACACAACATTATAGAGTAAATAATATTAACATAAGAACGGAAGTCAGGACTCTACTAGAAACATAGAACCCAATGCCTGTTCATGTGAATGTATGTTTCTCTATTTGCTATTCGTAAGACGAACCCCATATAATGCAAGCAATCTGTAGAATTTAAGGATTGATCTTACTTTGTGTTTCTACTAAAAGATAGAAGTTTTGTTTGAAGGGCTACATTGAAACTTAACACTTCTTACAACGCGAAGATAGTTTAAAATGTACCAGGAATTTATAATTTTGTTTGCTGTATTAGTTCGCTTTGCACTACTTTTTGTCATTGTCTTCGTAAACATGTCTGGAAAGTATGTGTACAATGTTATGCATATTGGGTATTTACTCTTTTGTCAGCTGTCAAAAAGTTTACATGTGTTTTGGTAGCATCAAAGATTATTTGTTCTGTAAAAAAACAGATTAGAGAATCTGTATTAAATTTTTTTTATAAGAATGGAATAAAGTGTACGAAAATTTTAGAAATGTTAAGTATTACTTTTAGTGAGTCTGTTATGAGTAAACAAAGGGCATACAAGTGGTATAAACATTTCAAAGTAGGCCTTAAAGGACAGCGATTTCACAAGTGTGGATGAGACTAAAAATGTACAGTTAAGAGATCTATAACTATACCGAGGAAACAGTTCCTAAAGTGTTTAGGGAATTGGAAAAAGCACTGACATAAGTGTACAGTATGTAAATGGGAATATTTTGAAGAGGACAACATTGATGTAGATTGAGAAAATTCTTACCAAAAAATAAAAATTAATGTGTGAAGGCACCTCGTATGTCAAACCTCTTACTTAGATGTCCAGAATCGGTGTACATGTTTCGAAGGAAATTTCAGCTGTGTTAGAGCAGCTAATGCGCACATGTTTTAAGCAATATGTCTTAGAATCAGGTGAGTAGTAACCGAGATAGAGATTTAGCGACAGAATACATTTCCACAAGTATCAAAGGTTTTACGTGATTGTGAAACTGTTTATAACGATGGGTTTCTTCCAAAATTATTAGTTTTCTTTCGTGACGATTCCAGTAAACGACGCAGCTTATTTTCGCGTTCCTTCCTTATGCGTCCTATTGTGGCGAGGCTGACCCTTGTATAAAATTGCAAACGCTTGATTTGGACTGGTGGTAATATTAGCCAACAGTTCTTTTTGTGTCGCCTCTTTAACACGCGTTGTAATAACATTAGAGACGATTGAACGCTCGTTACTCTGCAAACACCTCCTGTTCTTCGTATTCTGCACATTTTCTTGCAATACTGGGCGATTATCGATCACTTCTGGATAACGAAGTATATCAGTGAGTATACAAAGTTAACTGGCTGACACTGGCAGCACCCCGATCTACGCCGCTAGGGAGGTAAGGGGCAACTGATTTTGGGTGCCCCTGTAGGCCGGTTGCAGGGTTCTTCTGGGAAAGTCCACTTCCCCCACCAAAAGCGTTGCTCGCTCTTGAGTTTACAGACAGACTATACCCGCTGCTAGCTCCGGTCACGGCCAGGCAAAGCAGCAACTCAGTGACAGTACTAATTTAAGTTAACTTAGTGAGGTGGAAGTACGTTAAAATAGGGTTGAAATAATTGATGGCGGGAACACGAGCCACGCACGGCTCGTGCGCCGTTACAAGATCTCGCTGTGAAACGCATTAGAAGCTGGAAACAGCACGGCAGCGGGTCAGAGACCTGCAGACGGCCGCGTCTGCTCGCGACACGCCTAATTACCGCGTGGCGATTGCTCCGGGGCTCCCGACTGCCCGCTGCCTAATGAGACAAGCCGTGGAGCTGTCCAGGTGCCGCCCACAACCGGAGCGCCACCTGCGAATCGCGCCCTCGTAATGGCGCCCGTACGTGTTGATGCGAGTGTCCGGCGCTCGGTCAACTGCGCAGCAGTGGGGGGTGGTGCACACCGCCAGAATGTCTCGCGAATCGTCGCCAGAGGGGAAGCACCTGCTTCTGCTAATGCTGGACTGAAGTGGGATACAGGATTCTGGAGAGTACGATCCAGTGTGCTGATGACGTCTAGGTCAATGAACACAAACTAAAGCTGGTTAAATATGTGTAACGGGATATACAGTCTGGGCAAAATAACACGGTTCTCGAAAACATTTCATGCACCTTAAGTCAAGCAACACAATTTATGAAACGTTCTAGCAGATTAAAACTGTGTGCCGGACCGAGACTCGAACTCGGGACCTTTGCCCGCACACACTCCGCCGCAGAGTGAAAATCTCATTCTGAACGCAATTTATATCAAAAATGGCTCTGAGCACTATGGGACTCAACATCTTAGGTCATAAGTCCCCTAGCACTTAGAACTACTTAAACCTAACGAACCTAAGGACATCACACACACCCATGCCCGAGGCATGATTCGAACCTGCGACCGTAGCAGTCCCGCGGTTCCGGACTGCAGCGCCAGAACCGCTAGACCACCGCGGCCGGCGCAATTTATATCATCCACGTGTGGGGCGGAGGATGTAAGTTGGGTTGCCTATCTTAAGGTTCATGAAATATTTCCCTACTCGCCCTTGACGTCGTTTAGTAACGTTTAAAAATGCCTAATTTATATTGGCTAAATTTGAACCATTGATGCTATATGTAATACATATTTAGACAATAATCGGCTTATTGAGAACGACTGGTTCAAATGGCTCTGAGCACTATGGGACTTAACTTCTGAGGTCATCAGTTCCCTAGGACGTAGAACTACTTAAACCTAACTAACCTAAGGACATCAGACATATCCATGCCCGAGGCAGGATTGGAACCTGCGTCCGTAGCGGTCGCGCGGTTCCGGACTGTGGCGCCTAGAACCGCTCGGCCACTTCGGCATGCCGAGAACGACTGGTACGGGTTTTCAAGTACGTGATTGAACGTAGTGTGTTCAAAAAATATAGGGAATTTCGTAATTTCGCGAGTTTATTAGTTAGATTCGCTGGATTTATCGTTATGTTGGCAAACATCTGTGAGACGCATAGTACGCAGGTAAACGTACTGGATGTTCAGTCTGTTGTCAGCTGTCAAGAAGGTTATACGTGTTTGCTTAAGACTCTCGATTGTTGATTTGTTTCAAAAACGGTTCAGAGAATTTGCATTAAATTTTGCAAAAGATTTTATAAAATGAAACAAAGATTTATAAATGTTGAACATTACTTTTGGTGAGTCTGTTATGTGTAAAACAAGGGTTTACGAGTGGTATAAGGGTTTAGAAGAAGGCCGGGAAGAAGTCGAAAATGACGCACGTTCTGGCCGCCCGCACATGAACAACCGATGGAAACGTGGAAAAAATGAAAGGAGTGAATATGAACGATCGACAAATCACAATCAAAGAAGTTGCTGATGGTGTTGATACGTCAATTGGCTCATACCATGAAATGGTTTCAGTTGTTTTGGGTGTGAAACGTGCGACAGTCAAATTTATACCAAAAACAAAGCGACTGGAATTTTCTCCAGAGTCGCTAAATGAAGACAACTAATATTCAGAGCTATTGAAACGTATGATAACAAGTGGCGAAAGTTGCGTGTATGCGTATGACGTTGAAGCTCAGTCGTCCCTGTGTAAGCAGTCTGGATCACCAAGAAGGAAAAAAGCTTGGCAAGTGTGGTCGAATGCGAAAGTTCTGCTTACTGTTTACTTCGGTTTTAACAACATAGTACATCACGAATTCTTATCAGACGATCAATAAAGATGACTGTCTACATGTTCAATAGCATTTGCAGGAAGCAATACAAAGAAAACCTTCGTTTTTGGCGAAACAATTCATGGTTTTTGCACCACGACAACGTACCTGCTCACACTTAATTGCTTGTTCGTGAATTTTTAGCAAAAGCAACAATGTAAGGACACCCCCGCCTCCTTATTCGCCAGATGCTGTCCCATGTGTCACTTTTGATTTTTCCAGAAGTAAAAGAGAGCCTTAAAGGGCCATAGAAGCTTAGGTGAGATTGAAAACGCATAGGTCAAAGAGCTAAGTGCTATCCCAAAGATCACGTTCTAGGAGTGTTTCGGGGACTGAAGAAAGATCTGGCGTGAGTGTGTAATATCTGATGGAGACTACTTTGATGAAGACAACTTTAGTGTACAGGGATAAATAAATTTGTATCCAAGAAATGAAAATTCCCGATAATTTTTGAAGTGGCCTCGTACAAAACGATAAACGTACGTCCATCTCAATTTCCTTACCAATAGATGGTGTGCAACAATATTTATTCAGTAAATTTCAGCTTATTAACAGCTACATAATAACTAAGTTCCAGTTATTGTATGCGTCTATCGAAAGGGTCGCAATGTCAGGCAGATTAAGCTTGCAGTTGGCAGAAATCGGGGCTGGCTGATCCATAGGATTTCGATAATTATGAAATCGTGAGAAGCAAATCGTTTTTCCCGAGTATAGCACAATCTCTTTCGGTCTCTTGAGATAATTATTCTTACGCATTAGCGTCATATGACACGTTAAAAAAAGAGCCTAAGTCAAAACGCAACTTCGTTAATTAGAGGAATCTAACATCAGCGCCCAACTTTATTACAATAACTAAGAACTACTTGCAACAAAAGTAGCACCTTCAGTTTTGAAGTTTAATGTTACCGGCAGAGAAAGCAGTGCGCTTCTCAATTTCTATGGCAATACTGCCACAGTCATTAAAAAAGAGTACTGTTCGTCCTGATTGCTTAGTGCTATAAACCAGTAATACAAATGAATTCCAAACTATAATATTTTTCACTCTGTTCATTAAAGTCTTTTAATTAACCACATTATTATCTCCAGTTACATTAGGCATTATTCTTGTTTGTTAGAGGAAAAACTTTTATAATCTTTTATTTAATATCTGCATTACAAGACTAATAAAATGCTCACCCTGTCACTCAGTCTCGGTTGAAGACTCCTCTCTAACAGCTTTTAGTGGAAACAAAAATTTGATTTTAAGTATTTTATGCAAAATTGAAAAATTTCAAACGGTATTATTTATCCACACAACATTCAATCAATATTTGACCATGAAAGCATCCCGCGGCTTCCAACAAACTGTACGCACAATTTGAAAATTATTTCTCGCTGACACCCACCAATGAAAGAAAAAAAAATGCTTACCACATTTTTGCTATTCATGGAGTAAAACTTAAGTATCACGCACTACGTTCTGATTTATTACTTCTTTACTGCTAAATCTATTAGCAACAAATTTTTCAGACATTATCCACATATACCTCTGAATGTACCTGCAAAATTGTATCATTTTATGACTAGTATTTCAGAAACTACGACGCCATTAACGATGAGAAGGGTTAAAAATTACCTTTTCTTAAATGGAACGCAAATTACTTTAACCGTAAAGGTTTTTCATGCATAACATCATATTTAACAGATTAACTCATTTGTAAATTAATTAGACGTTTGAAACTGTTTCATACATGAGACTTTGATTCTTCAAAGAATGGCAATTGTCAGATGGGGGCGGCGGCATGTGGGTAAAGCACTAAATGATGATTTCAATTTTTTTTCCTACAGCACAAAGAAGTTACGTCATTCGGCGAATTTCAAATGATAGTAATGAGATAAGGGAGGAATTTAGAGGAACACTGTAGCTGACTCGGAGATTTCGGCCTCTGACCCATGATGCCTTTCGTGTCGGTCAGTGTCTCCATCTCGAGATCGGTCTTTCAAGGCGAACCCTTTGCAAAATCTTTGAGCAGCTACGGTGCTAGGACGGGAGTCTCTGTGAATCGAGCGTAGACATCTGACGCGTCCATTTCATTACATCGTCTGTGTCACCGCCGGTGTCGCCTGCATTCAGCGCTGCTACCTGAGTTATCGCCTCAAAGGTCGGCAGGTGGCGCGAAAGGTGGAGCTAAGACGCTCTGCCTCTCTCTAACATTTTCTGCTCTCTGATCATTTTACAGAGCACGCAGGACTTGCGTCAAAGAGCGAAGTGTAATCAACAAGAGAGGGTATGTCCTCCCAAAAGGATCTGAGAGTTGGTTGAGATGAAACAACAGTTATATCGCCAGTCATCTAGCACACAACATGTGCCTTAATAGAAGATAAACGTACGTAAAAATAAAAAGAGAAAAAAGGAAAATGTCTTTAACACAGGGATGCTGTCTACGAATAAATCTTCAATTAACAGTCGCTGCCATGCCATACCAAGGAGCTGGAAGAGTCGTTAAATGATGGCTTCAAATTCATCTTCTAGAGCATACCCCGAAAATTCTACACCATTGAATTCGAGGATTCACGCTGGTCAGTACGAATGGTACGCGTTTTCGAATGGGAGAGGGGTGGTGGAATCTGAGGGACGCACAGGTGTTTTATTCATCAGTGGCCCACTCCCACCGTGCAGACTCCAAAGGAGGGCGCTAAGGAGGAGGGATGAAAAAGCGTAACACCTTTTTCTGACGCGGATCATGTTCAAAATTCGTCAAATAATTCTGAACGTATACCAATGCAAAACATTGCGATCACGCTGCCATTTGTTAATTGTCACTGAGAATTGTTAAAAATTGCCGAATAATTTTTCAATAGATCAGAACACAGCGAAAATTCAGAAAGAGTATTTTCGCTCATTACAACTTAGTGGACTGATGAAAGGAATAGGCTGAACCTAGAAACTGTTAAGGGTTCACTCGTGGTCCAGTATAATTTAAAACAATTTTCATGTCTATCTTTTTACAACTGTCTTCTAAGCAATTCCACACTTGTACAGAAAATTTGATCTTAAGAGAAATACCAGTAAAAGTTAAGGAATGTATATTAAGACTGTTAATTAATTCATTTATTAAATTTGAACGTCTGTTTCCGAGTATTCTCTTTTTTCCAACTTTGTTCCGCATTTGTATATATATATATATATATATATATATATATATATATATATATATTAGGATGACATGGGTTTTTATCAGAACAAAAAAAAAATTCACAATGTCCAACAGATGACGCTGACGTAGCAAAACTGCTACAGTGACTGGTGAGAGTTACGCCGATATGTTACAGAACCTCATCGCATCATCCCCAGCCTGGCTGATAAACACCTGCTGGAACATACGATGTTGATGCAGGATGGCGCTCCACCCTATACTGCTAGACGCGTGAAAGATATATTGCGCGCGTCGTTTGATGATGATCGTGTCCTCAGCCGCCACTTTCGTCATGCTTGGCCTCCCAGGTCCCCAGACCTCAGTGCGTGCGAGCGTTGGCTTTGGGGTTACCTGAAGTCGCAAGTGTATCGTGATCGACCGACATCTCTAGGGATGCTGAAAGACAACATCCGACGTCAGTGCCTCACCATAACCCCGGAAATGCTTTACAGTGTTGTTCACAACATTATTCCTCGACTGCAGCTATTGTTGAGGAATGATTGTGGACATATTGAGCATTTCCTATAAAGAACATTGTGGTGTGCGCACTGTAAGACCTTCGGTACACACACCATCAGATCATTTGACTTGTCGCACCAACGAAGTAGGCGAGTGTCAGCAATATGTCTCGTGGTCTTATCGTAGCGTGTTTATCTTCTGCCGTTAGGTCAGACGATAGTAATGCCACTTGCACGCTTTAAAGTAGCAGATTGACGGTGACCAACTTTAAACAGAACTTGATTAATTTTCACACACATTCATTAAAATAATAAAAAGCATACACATTACGTAACTTGGTTCTGGATGCTGTTTACAATTGACAATCTGAAGTTCCTTTGGTCTTGGTACGTTAATCTTATTCTCACATATCTCTGATACTTGACAATGTGTCTATACATTTATCTTCATGGGTATGTACAGGAATATGATAATCTTATTAGCCGCAGACTGAAACTTGACTACAGACTAATGCAGACTGGTGCAGACAAATGCAGACTGACTAATCGGAGGTCTGTACACTCGTTATAATACCTCAAGCGTTCAGGTATCACTGCGCGAGTGTGATCCATGAGGAGAAAAGGTTCTACGTTAGCAGCACTCTCATTGGCTGCGTTACATATTAATAGGCGGATCGGCGGAAGCAGAATTTGGCCCATCTCTAAGACAGCGCCATCTCGTAGTGCGGAGACGGACGAGTGCTGCGCCTGCGCTGTTGTGCTTAGTGGGGCGCACTCTATTCGGAAAGTTGTGTACGAACTGACTACGTGGAACTATGTACACAACAAACATCATCTTTGCTTTGTCTTACTTTGTTGTGCTAATTATTGCTATTCTGGTCAGATGAAGCGCCATCTGTCGGATATTTTTTGAACTTTTGTATTTTTTTATTCTAATAAAATCCCATGTCATTCCAAGCATGTGTGCCAATTTGTACCCCTCTATCTACATTATTTCGTGATTTATCCAGTTTTCAAATTTATATTGTCTTTTGATCACCCGGTATTTTTTGTATGTGCCGACACCTTCTGCTTGAAGCGTCTCCGACGCAGAGGCTGACGTAACAAGGTGCCACGTTATTGCAGCACAACAGAGAGCTTGTAGACACCGAATGTAGAAGTTCTGTGCCGCAATGGGAGGAAATGACAGGGTTTAAAAAAAATGACTCCTTAGTGTTTTGCGCAGTGTAATATAAATTACGATTCTACCTGTATAAATCGTCTGAATTCCGCGGACTGTGCGGCGTCCAGTAAGATGTTTGAGGTTTCCCGCGGCCACTGGACGGCTTGTCTGCAGCCAGCGCGCCGATCCGCCCCGGACTCTGCCCGGTAATTGTGTTAGGCGTGCCTGCCCTGGCCTACCTGTCACCTGAGCGACCGCAGCGCCGCCGCCCGCCGTGGCTGCGGCCGCAACTCGGCTCACTAACGCCGCCCAAACTTGTGCTCGGCTCTCAAGTCACTGGCCGCTGTCCGGCTTTACCCCTCTGTGACGTCCCAGAGAGCACCCTTGATTCCCTCCCTCCATCCCCCCTCCTGGTACTCGCATTGTCACCCCTCTCCCCCTTCCCACTACACTCGGAAATTCGCGACTGGGGGTGAGCTTATAATTATATCACAGGGGCCAACTTCGCTTTCTCGCCGACGCCTCCACAACGTAGAAATTTCGCTGCTTTCTCTGCCCTGCTAATTTACGTATCTTGCATGCTGACTGATCAACGACTCCCAAAATTCCATTTCGCGAGAGCATCTATAACTTGTCATCTTTGTGACATTTGCACCTGTAATCGGCAAGACAAACTGCCACTCATTTTCAAACAGTATCTTCACCTAAGATTATGAACCTGGTTTCTCCCGTGAAATATTCCACAAGACACTGAACATGATCCATTTTTAAATGAATTTGACTACTATTGCGAAGTTTTGGAGATGGCAAAACTTTTGCAAAGAGCAAAAAAAGCTAGTTACTCTTAAACACAGCTGAGAGTTAAATCAGAACACTTGACTGCAGAACTCGTGTTACACTGTCTCAGAGTGCCCTATCGGCTCATTGTTGTTTGGGGGGAAGAGACCAAAAAGCGAGGTCATCGGTCTCATCGGATTAGGGAAGGACGGGGAAGGAAGTCGGCCGTGCCCTTTGAAAGGTACCATCCCGGCATTTGCCTGGAGCGATTTAGGGAAATCACGGAAAACCTAAATCAGGATGGCCGGACGCGGGATTGAACCGTCGCCCTCCCGAATGAGAGTCCAGTGTGCGAACCACTGCGCAACCTCGCTCGGTTTTATCGGCTCAGTTTATGCAGGAAGAATGAGTTTGTCATTTGTGACTTTGTGACCTACGTTGCTTAATAACGTGAAATACACGAAGTAGTTACAACATTTTTTTTGTAATCAAATAAACTTAAAAGAACATCATTTTTCGACATACTCTCCTTGCGTTTCAACATACTTGGTCCTGATGCCTTCATAAAAGAAGGTTCTCGGTTGAGCTGCGAGCCAGGAATGCACCGCTTCTTTCACTGCTTCGTCCGAGGCAATTCGACGGCCCCTTAGTGCCTGTTTGAGGGACCAAGTGATAGTCAGAAGGAGCAAGATCGAGACTATATGGAGGATGCTCCAGTACTTCAAATTTGAGTTTCTGGAGCGTTTCAGCAGTGTAGGGAGCAGTTTGCGGACGGGCATTGTCGTGCAACAACACTACACCTTTTGACAGCAGTCCTCGGAGTTTGCTTCGAATTGCATGCTTTAGCCTGGCAATAAGCATTTTACTGTAATATACTCTGTTTATTGTTGTGTCCCTTTTCTCTTAATGTTCCAGTACTGGACCTTGTGCGTCCCAAAAAACGGTAAGCATCAGTTTTCGTGCGGACGGTTGGGTCTTGAACTTTTTCTTGCACGGCGAATTTGGATGTTTCCATTCAATACTCGGCCGTTTACTCTCCGGCTCGTAATGATGGATCCATGTTTCGTCACCAGTAATGATCCTGTCTAAGAAGTTGTCCGCTTCATTACCACAGCGATCCAAATGTTTTTGGTGATGTCCAAGCGCGTTTGTTCATGCAACTGCCTGAGTTGTTTTGGGACCCATCTTGCACAAACTTTATGAAACTCAAGTCTGTTGTGGATAATTTGGTAGGCAGAACCGTGACTAATTTGCAGACGATGTGCCGCTTCGTCAATAGTTAATCATCTCTATACGAGAATCATTTCACGTGAACGCTAAATGGTTTCTGCATTTGTAGCGATGAACGGTCGTCCGGCTCCTTCATCGGGCGTAACACTTGTGCGACCATTTCAGAATTTTTCAATCCATTCGTAGACACTCCGTTGTGGCACAACACTGTTCCCGTACTGTACCGAAAGTCTTCGAGGAATTTCGGCCCCTGATACGCCTTCTGACCACAAAAAACGGATCACTGAACGTTGCTCTTCTTCGGTGCAAATAAACAGCGGAGCAGCCATGATTAACAGCACTGCAGCTACAACAAAACTAACCTAGCAGTTAGAAAATTCCAAAGATGTAACAACAAATAAACAAAGCGTGCGCCACCAATGTAAAACGACAGTACTACTAAAATAAACAAAAATACAACTAAATTGCGGATAATAACTGACTTACACTCGTACTATGCGCTTGTGTGATGGAACAAAGGTTTCGATGACACCTTGTGTCTCGAAGTACTGCTCTTACCTGAAATGCCCTAAGCTCTTGCATGAGATAATCATAAGTACTGCTTTTTAATAGCCGCTCAGCAATTTGTCATAGTAGTAAGTGGAGCACATTTTATAAACCAGATCTTAAGCATGCACATAAAGAGGTATGGGACAAGTGGCAGAATTCGTGAACAAAATAAGTAGCGCAAGGCAATAAATTCGCGAAGACTGAACATCTGTACAGTGCAATATAATGTTTGAACATACACAAGGTTACTCTCGTGAGTAAATAAAACTATTGGATCAAACCGTTTAGTATCCCGAACGGACATCATATTAACTGCACTGTATAATGAAACTCTCGCAACAAGAAGACTGCCAAATCTTTTTAAGAAAACTAAAATAATTGCCATCCTGAAACCGTCGAAATCCTGAAGACTATAGACCCATTGCACTTCTAAGTGTCTGCTATAAGCTGCTGGAGAGAGTACTCTATAATAGAATTGCACCAACTATCCTGAAACACATTCCTGTAGAACAGGCTGGCTTCAGACGAGACCGCAGTTGTAGTGATCAAGTGCTAGCGTTGGCAACATACATAGAGAAGGGTTTAGAAGACCTGAAGAAAACAATGGCCTTGTTTATTGACCTAACATCAGCATATGATACAGTGTGGCGGAAAGGCATGCTTCTTAAGTTCTTAAGAATAATTCCATGTAAAAGAATTGCACAACTACTCAATAACATGCTGTCCAACAGGAAATTCCATGTTCACCTAATAGGTCAAGTAAGCAAGGTATACAATTTAAATGACGGACTACCACAAGGATCAGTATTGGCCCCCCTACTTTTCAATTTATATGTCGCTGACTTGCCAGAAACGAAAGCAAGAACATTTATCTATGCTGATGACATAGTCTTGGAGACGCAGGATAACGATTTTACAACTTCAGAAATGACTCTCACTCAGGATCTGCGAATTCTAGATGAATTTTTAATGGATGGCGACTCAAAGTAAACAGAAATAAAACTGAATCCTCTACCTTCCATCTGAGTAATAGGCATGCTCGCTATAAACCGCAAATTCCTTTAGAAATCAGTTGCTGTTATATAACCCATTCCCAAAATATCTCGGCGTGACCTTGGATCGTTCGCTAACATACAGAAAACACCTAACTGAAACAGCTTTAAAAATGAGAACCAGAAACAATATATTACACAAATTCTCCGGAACAAGCTGGGGAGCTAAGGCATCAGTACTCAAAACAACTGCCCTCTCACTTGTATACTCTGTTGGGGAATATTGCAGCCCAGTATGGCTGAACAGCGCTCGTACAGCCATGGTAGACACGCAGCTGAATGTAGCCATAAGAAGCGTATCCGGGACAGTAAAATCCACACCCACAGAATGGCTACCTGTTCTGTCTAATATTGCACCACCAAAGTTACGACGTCAAGCAGCGTTTAAAAGGGAATGGGAGAAATGCTCCAAGAATCCCGAGTTACCGCTACACCAGGACTGTGATGCCACTCAAAAGCAATATCTTACGTCCAGGAAACCCTCCTGGAGACTTGGAGAAAGGCTTACTTCTGAAGGATTCCAACCAGAAACAGCATGGCGGGAAGAATGGTTCGCAGCAAATCCCGATTCTGCAGGTCTCATTGCTGATCCTACACGAGTCCCTCCTGGATTCCACTTACTTACGAGGTCGTGGACCACCCTAAATCGCATACGCACCAAGCACGGAAGAAGCCAGGACTTGAAGCATAAGTGGGGAAGTGCCAAGTGTGCCAAGTGTGACTGCGGACACCAACGACAAACAATACACCACATAGTCACAGAGTGTCCCCTACGGAAATATGCTGGAACTCTGACCAGCATACATGAGGTCTCTGAGGAAGCAATCTCCTGGCTGGATACTTTAGATATTAACCTATTTATTACAACTTGAAGCTCTGTTTGTCAATAGTACTGTTAATAAAAACCTCATTTTCTCTTTTACATGTCACTCATCCTATTGTTTTTATCCATATCTATATTATTGATTTATCGATCTAATCTAAGACTTTTATTACCATAAATGACTGTAATCTATTTAATTTGTAGTATATGCATATTGTGTTACGAGTAACATCATTGCTGTTCAATTCAAGTAATGTATCCTTGATGCCAAACGAAATAATAATAAAAATCATATTAAAAAGCAAATTAATAAACAGGCTTCTGGAACCATCCCGGCATTTGCCTGGAGCGATTTAGAGAAATAACGGAATACCTAAATGAGGTTAGCCGGACGCGCGATTGAACCGTCGGCCTCCCGAATGCGACTCCAGTGTCTAACCACTGCGCCACCTCACTCGGTCTTCGTGGTGGACTTCCATAAGTTTTCTACATGGCTACTGGTTCATTCTTTCACAACTAAATCTTGCTGTCACTTCAAAACCGCCGGAAAACTCGAGGACTTAGCTCACAGCAGAAGTACGCACGTGTGTGCAGAGCCGGGTTGGCGGAATAGCCAGTTAGGAGAATTGTGTGTAAGGGCTTCCAATATCGCACAGGTGCCGTCTGCGGGTTTCCCAGAATCCATCGGAAATGACAGTGGCGCGCCCTTAACATACGCTCGTGTGTGGACATCTATGAAGACAGTTCTACTCCAGCAGATGAGGTTCCCGACCGAAACGTGTGTGGAGGCGCCACGGGCATCAGTGGGATACCAACCTGAATGTCGCCCGCGGAACGGACCGATAGCCAAAGTTGTAGTTCGAGATGCCCTTTCACTGTCATCCACGGCACCATTACAGCACAGCGGCACGTCGACAGTATTCTACATGCAGGTGTGTTACCCTTTGTGGCAAGCTGTCATGAGCTTACATTTCAGCAAGATAATGGCCGCCCTCAGGTGGCGACAGCATCTACGTTACCTTGGCCAGTAAGGTCGCGGTATCTCTCCCCAATAGAGAACTGTGGAGCTTTGTAGGCATGGCCCTGCAACCAGCTCGGGATTTTGACCATCTAACGTTCCAGTTGGACAGAACTTTGTGCTATATCCCTCAGGACGGCATCCAACAACTCTGTCAACCAATGTGAAGCCCAATATCTGCTTGAATAAATGACAGAGGTGGACCTACACGTTATTGACTTGCTCAGTTTTTTGAAGCTCTTTTTCTTAAATAAGTACGCAAATTTTTCTGAAATTTTAAACATTTGTTTGCCTGTGATTGTACAACTTCTGATTTATGTCCCATTCGGATGATTCTTTCGTGGTGCGTCTTTTTCTTGGCCTAAGAGTGCATATTCTTGCATTTGCATGGTCAATGTATGCAAAAATGGTTCAAATGGATCTGAGCAATATGGGCCTAATATCTGAGGTCACCAATTCCCTAGAACTTAGAACTACTTAAACCTAACAAACCTAAGGATATTACACACATCCATGCCCGGGGCAGGTTCGAACCTGCGACCGTAGCGGTCGCGCGGTTCCAGACTGAAGCGCCTACAACCGCTCGGCCACTCTGGCCGGCGCAATGTATGCAGTTCGGCAAATTGCAGAAAGGCGAGCTACGAAAAGTTGCAGCCAGGGTAGGTAGAAACATAACTAACAATTCTGAGCGAATGAGTGTCGAAGAATATATGTTAATCTTACCAAACGTAACCAACAGCGCCGGCCGCGGTGGTCTAGCGGTTCTAGGCGCTCAGTCCGGAACCGCGCGACTGCTACGGTCACAGGTTCGAATCCTGCCTCGGGCATGAATGTGTGTGATGTTATTAGGTTAGTTAGGTTTAATTAGTTCTAAGTTCTAGGGGACTGATGACCACAGATGTTAAGTCCCATAGTGCTCATAGCCATTTGAACCATTTTTAACCAACAGCTGAGAGCTTGTACTGTATGAACATGTGCTACAGAGATAGAAGCCATAAAAAGATATACAACGATTGCTGAGAAAAGACATAAAGAGAAAAATGTTACAAAGAAAGTACATTAAAACCCAGTCTGTCCATAGGGATCTATGCAAGTGACTAAATACCAGACCATGAACGATGAACAAGTTGCGATGAAGATGCGCGACGTGAGGTCACCAATTACTTACAAATCTGCAACATTAATTCGGTCAAACGGTGAGCTCAGTTTCTTTTTCTGACTTTCATAAAGAATAAGGATAACGAGGAAGATAGAGGCCAGCGAAACTTGTACTATCTCCACAGCACAGCCCCACGTAGGATGGCGGTTGTCGCTGAAACAACCTGTTTTCGGTTATACTAGTTTTTTTTTTCATGTCAGTTTAGCCTGACTGTTAAAAATCGCTCAAAAAACTTGTTTCTGGAAAACCGTGTTTCTGGTTTTTTTTTATTCCTATCATTTACTGTAATAAACGTATGAATCGAACACAGAGTGAAAAACTTTGACTCTCTCAGTTTAAAGACATATACAAAATATTGAATTAAATACGCAAATAAGAGAAAACTTAGTCCGTCCACCGTTCTCTGCTTACCTCGAAGAGTGATAAGTGGTTGAATACTACAAACAATCACCAGTACTCTCTCCTATCGATTGCATCTGTTTAAAAAACTGCTCAAAAATCACGTTGTAATCGGGTATAATAGCACTATTTGATCGTTACGAGTAGTCATTGGTAAAGGGGTGAAAACTGAGGTTGATGAACTCTGTTTTCCGAGTTAATCTGTCTGCTTTCAAGAGCTACAAGCAGATCAAGGCATAAGGTTACCTTCCATTCGGAAAGTGAGAGCACTCAGCGACTGTTATGTGACTTATAAATTATGGAGTGCAGCAGTCAGTCGTCCTTTTCAGATTTTATTACGTAAATCCACATTTCAGCTAGTAGCTAGCCATTCTCAGTGCACTATTTTTTTATTGTCATTGCATGTAAGTCCATGTTCTTCGGGTGTCAGTCATGCAGTCGTGCACTGACATAGAAAATAGCGCACTGAGAATGGCTAGCTACTAGCTGAAGTGTAGATGTGCGTAATAAAATCTAAAAAGGACGACTCATTGCTGCACTCTATAATCTATAAGGTAAAGGCATGTTATGTAGACACTGGCAGCAAATCAGCTATTTTCTATTTTTATTACATACTTTTAATGAATTGTTGTTAAATTTTTAATTTATTACAGTTACCATAATTTCCCCTCCTTTTACATTATTTCATATAGATGGCAGTTAATCTTTTAAAGTAAATGAAGCATTGTACTCCATTGTTGCGTCGCTATGGCAAAGTGTTTCGAGACTAGTGCTCGTGCCACTTTGCAACACAACGGATGTCCGGTGATGATGACGTGGATGGGGCAGGTCTTGCACGCTGCACGTACACGCCTACCTTAAGCCATTACACACAGCAACAGAGACATTGTCGTCTCAACATGGCTCTACCGATTCTTATGTCATGTGCGTGTTACTCGTTTCTGCCGGCATTGCTTTTTTATTTTCTGTAATAACGCAATATTTCAGACCAACGCAAATTTTAAGAATAAAATTCTCTCTTTCTTAAAAAAAAGTTTTATTTAAAAGCGAAAAAGTTTTTACCCTGCAGATGTGGCTAATTCATATTTCGGTTTCTTATTCGGTTGTTAGTGAAAAATAACACCTGCGATAACCGAGACCAATCAAGTACCGAAAAATACCGGTTATTCAGGACTAAAATACCGGTATCGGTCCGCGCGGGATTAGCCGAGCGGTCTGGGGCGCTGCAGTCATGGACTGTGCGGCTGGTCCCGGAGGAGGTTCGAGTCCTCCCTCGGGCATGGGTGTGTGTGTTTGTCCTTAGGATAATTTAGGTTAAGTAGTGTGTAAGCTTAGGGACTGATGACTTTAGCAGTTAAGTCCAATAAGATTTCACACAAATTTGAACAT
Source organism: Schistocerca cancellata (assembly GCF_023864275.1). NCBI lineage: Eukaryota > Metazoa > Arthropoda > Insecta > Orthoptera > Acrididae > Schistocerca > Schistocerca cancellata. Next base: position 95,349,090 of record NC_064631.1, on the reverse strand, counting down.
TTTTGAACCGGCATCGGTTTTGACCTGTCAGTTATCCCCATACCTAGTAATACTTGCTCGCTGGGAAGTAGCTTGAATAACTCTGTAGTGGCTGCAAACGCCTATTACAAGGAAGCACAACATTTACACGCTCCTGTTACGCGAGAAATAGGCTTAAGTCCTTCCAAAATATGCGTATTAATAAATAGAGTATTTGTTTCCAACTTCAGTACACTCAGCATGTCCCATTTCACGCGCTTGACAACTGTTCCATGTGCAACTCGCACGAGTAGACAGTGCGCTATACACGGAGAATTTGTCTACCGGACAGTCAGTGGAATCTGACGTCACGTGCCCTGCTTACAGACGCAGGCTGCGAGTCTCATTCCAAAGCCAGTGTTCCGTCTCTACACATCGGTCAGCTAACGGAAACTGCATATAACGATGGTAGGCCGCGAAAACATTGCTCCCCTTTTCAATTTGATGAATTCACGTTCTTGCACTACAGTTAAACCATACAGCCACACGAGTGATATTTTTGGTAGCTCATATATTCATACACGTGTGCGCATTATGGGAACCAGTGATACTTCCTGCATAAGTTGGCTCAGTTGGTAGAGCACTTGCCCGCGAAAGGCAAAGGTCCCGAGTTCGAGTCTCGGTCCGGCACACGGTTTTAATCTGCCAGGAAATTTCATATCAACGCACACTCCGCTGCAGAGTGAAAATCTCACTCTGGAAACTTTACATCAGTTTTTACGCCATTTACAGACTAGTGATCATAGCTATTACAAGTCGTACATCTCTATGTTAGTTAGTACCTCCAAGTATATGTGGCAAGAGCATGCCATTAATGCTTATTTTCACATGGCCAGCAGCTTAGCTGTGTATGCGTTGACGGAAGGCGGTTAGCCTATACTGACAGGCGTAGTAACGTAGTGGAGCAGTTACGACTGTACAGAAAACATCAGGTCATAAAATTTGTGACGTGTTTCTGGAAAGATTCTTGGACGCCGAGAAAGAACAACCAGGACAGTGATTGTACATATTCAGGTACCACGTATAAAAGTATCTGCACATATACCCATTACCACTTGTATATATGCATGATAATGTCATACTTTCTCTGCCAGAGGGTGATGCTCGTAGGCAGGAGTGCTTCAGGCACATATCATTTTCGGTATCCTACATTGTCGAAACTCATTAAACTTGTTGGAAGACATGAATCTTCCTTCCGTCGCGAAATAACGAGGCACCCTTTCACGGAAAATGTGTTGGCGTCTGTCGCAGAGAAAAGGACGGGTGTATCCTCAGCGATAGCACCCCATAAGTTTTCCTTTGACGTAATGCCGAGGTGGCATACGCGACAACTCAACGTATCACTTCTCCGACGCGGAGAAAACATCAAAGGAATGGTTCAAGAGAGAGAGAGAGGGGGGGGGGGAGAAAGAAAGAGAGAGAGAGAGAGAGAGAGAGAGAGAGAGAGAGAACGCGATGTATAGGGCCATCGGAAAAGGCATCGGCCCCCAGAACGGAGCATTTCCATTCGACGAAAAAATACAGCGGAACAGACTGGGGGTGGAAAATAAACTTTTGAGCCGACGAGAGTGTGAGAAGCGCGGCGCGTCGCGGCTGCCCCAGATTTGTCGGGGTAGTGTGAGCTGCCAGGGCGCACATCAGCGCACGGCAGAATCGATAGTTAATTGCGGTAATTACGTTGGCGAGTTATAAACTGGGAGCGCGTTGGGAAATTTAGTTTACGCAAATTTGGGCGCCGGTATTTCGCGGAGGGCGCACGAGTTCTATTACGCTAATGCGCGCACACTCGCTTCTAATGCGGGCCGCCGTTGTTCGGCGTGACGGACCGCGGCGGGACACAGATAAATTCACTCGGCCCTCCCCCCCCCCCCCCCCCCCCACACACAGACAACAGGGAACAGCGCCGGCGCCAACTTTGTGCGCCTGAGTGTGACCTTTATCTGGTCGTGTGCTGTTTGTCCCAGAGAGAGCGAGGGAGAGACACTAGAGGCTGGAGATTTAACAGGCACCCACAATTTCCCTGGTCTCACACTAGAAATTCTCATGGTGCCGTATAGGTTCACACACGACATTGTCCTTGTGGTGTCACCGCCAGACACCACACTTGCTAGGTGGTAGCCTTTAAATCGTCCGCGGTCCGTTAGTATACGTCGGACCCGCGTGTCGCCACTATCAGTGATTGCAGACCGAGCGTCGCCACACGGCAGGTCTAGTCCAGAGAGACTCACTAGCACTCGCCCCAGTTGTCCAGCCGACTTGCTAGCGATGGTTCACTGTCTACATACGCTCTCATTTGCAGAGACGACAGTTTAGCATAGCCTTCAGCTACGTCATTTGCTACGACCTAGCAAGGCGCCATATTCAGTTACTATTGATAATGATATTGTGAATCATGTACCGTCAAGAGCGAAGTTCATCATTAATGGATTAAAGTTAAGTATCAAACTAATTGCGTCCGCTTTCTGAATTCTAATTCCCTCTCATGTTCCAGATCTCACGTCAGTATAGTTCTTCCCTCCTCACGCCAGCCTGCGTGAGCTAAAACGCGTTGCCTTTCGGCCTCCCCTACTAACACGGTGTTGGCTCTTCTGCCAACATAACAGTCCTGCTCACCATATGTAAGACATAACTGACCTCGTGAAAGGAATAGGCAACACACGTAACATAGAATATGGCCCAAGTGTGACATAACAGTTTGTCAGTCGCATATAAATGAACAAATAGTTTTTCATTTCTAAAACAGTTACTATAAATTCTCATAATGAATGGTAGAATAACAGAATAACTAGGGCACGGAAATTGACAGTGGCCAGGAGAGTCCGTCCATACCACACCCATTGCCAGAGAATGGCACGCCGATCGGTCGGTATCTATGGGACCGCCAGATCCACTGGACGGATGTTACTTGTACGTTGCCATCCTTTCATATACAGGGTTTAAAAAAAAAAAAAGAAATACAAACGTAAGGGCAGGTTCCTCATAGAGAAATAAGTAAAAGCAGTCTAGTAAATGTGTACCTCAAGAGCTATGAGTCCATGCTTCGCTAGTGTGGAACCCATCTGTGCTACTGAACAAGTGCTCATAGCTCTTAACGTATACTCTTTAGGAGCCCTGATTTACTAGAAATTTTTTCTTGTTTTTTACACCACACTCACGTATACCGGCTGTCTCTTGTTACAGGCGTATTTTATCTGTTATTTGCTAGATATTTGCAATTTCTTGCATATTGAGTGTAATTGACGTCTTGATTCTTCTTAATCTAAAGACGTTTGTTTTGTGGTGCTCAGATTTCAGTTTCCGTGTGCAGCTATGGCGTTTAAGTGAGTTAGAAACGACCAAAACGCTAGGAGAATTACAGCAAGGACGACGGTTTTAGGTTTTAGGTCCTCCTTACTGCATGCAAATAAAGTTTTCACTCGTTCAATAATCGTCACTTCAGCACTAATAGGCTGTACATATCTTCACTCTCTTCTCTCAGTATAAAATTAAAATATATTTCGTGAGACACAGGAATACCAAGGTGGCTTTTGACCAAACCTATCGACAATAGATCGAGAGAATTGTTTCAAAAGCACAGGGAATGTAGCAAAGATATTTACAGACTACTCGTCATTATCAACGTGCGTCCTACAGTGGACTGCGTGACTTCAGAATTCATGGCTAGCTAGTAAGAATTGTGCAGATTTGTGTGGATGGGACAGGGCAGTAGTGCGTTTCCGAGGGGTCACGCCAGAAATTTTCGAGGCCTCAGATAAGGAGAGGCGCTCTCAGTGTCGTCCTATAGAAGGCAACAGGAATATGCTGGAGTACAGATGGAGGGTACTTTCAATTTTCTCGCACAAGCAGACGATGTAGTACTGCTAAGTGACATAAGTTGAAAGAAATGGACAAGAAAACGGACAACTGTGCACAGAAGGTTGGACTAAGGGCGAATCAAGACGAAACGGAGTTTAAACAGTTAAGAATTAGACAAGAGCAGCAAGAATTTCTTGAGATAGATGGCATGAGGTTGAAGAGAGTTCACCAGATCCAACACATGGGTTATTGGTTTACCAGCTCCGACAGAAGAAACGTGGCCATCAAAGGAAAAAATACCAGTGAGAGATGCTCAGCTCAAAATCAGTATCAGCAAATACCTAGATGGGAATACATAATACAGTGATACATACAGCCCTCATTTACAGTTGAGAAACCTGGAGCATGACTAAACGAGAAAATGATAAGATAAAACATAGTTAGTATGGAATAATATGTGCCAGCCTCAACTGATGTAGTGTGATGTCACAATATCTTCCAAAACAACAAAGAAAATTCGCCTGTTAGGAGCCTCATCAATAATTTGTAGATTATAATGAATATCGTGCTAATCTTGTCTACATTCTAGAATTTTTGACTAGGATATTACGTGTTACACATACACTTACACTAGAATAAGTCGAAAATGTGAAATGAAATATTTCATTATGTTTGTTACAACAATTCCATACGTGTTACTTTATTTAGATCCACTGATGATACCACATAGCTACAAAATTAGTTTAGAAACGCACCAAAGATAAAAGACTGTAGTTTAATAAAGGTGGATAACCTGAAAAAATGGTTCAAATGGCTCTGAGCACTATGGGACTCAACTTCTGAGGTCATTAGTCCCCTAGAACTTAGAACTAGTTAAACCTAACTAACCTAAGGACATCACAAACATCCATGCCCGAGGCAGGATTCGAACCTGCGACCGTAGCGGTCTTGCAGTTCCAGACTGCAGCGCCTTTAACCGCACGGCCACTTCGGCCGGCGGATAACCTGAAACTAAATTTACTTTAAACACGGAGTAAGAAGTGCTACATATAAAATATCGCATTCAAGTGGTCAGCTTCGAAAATGGTCCAGACAGAAAATCTTCCAAGTAGCAGCGATGTTGTTTACGTTATACAACTGTTGCACAACATTCTGATATATCAACGTCTGTCACAGAATATAAAGGCTGTTTAACAGGTAGAGGGCAATAAAAACAGGAAACAATCCCAATAAAGTAGGCCTGAAAACCAGTAGTTTCCCCTATGACATATTACGAATGGGTGCATGAACATCGTATGACAGAGTGCCTGAGGACCAAACTGAAGACATGCAATCGAGGACAAACACATTACAGCAAGTGCTCCACATGACCACCATTCATGTGATTGCTGGCTAGTGCACATCTCTAAACTCATGCCCGTATACGTTCAAATATCCTGAATGCATTGAAAACAACCCACATTGCGTTTCCAGAGTCCATCGATAATGTCAACTGGGTTGGAATGCACCAAAGATTTTAAATAACTCCACAGAATAAAATACAAAGGGTTGAGGTCGGGAGAGCTAAGAGGCCATTGTACTGGAAAGGTGCTAATTTGTCTCAAATGATGGTAAAAATCAAATGAGGATAGCTTAGCACTTAGTAATTTACACATTACCTGCAGTGTTTCGAAATAAACTCTGCCTTGGACATCAACTATGTTATAACACTTGCATGACTGCACTTGTTCATATGTCGCATCGGGAACACCACTGATTTCGTAACCCATGTTTATTACATTATTTGATTGCTTTCTTGCCCTCTACTCTCCACTTTGTATCTATAACGGTGAAACGTCCAGTATGTGATACAGTACGATAATGGCGAATTTTAACTTCGGTGCTCCATTCTTATATGTAGTCTTCACACGCGTACTTAATAAAAATTGAATTACAAATTATCATCTTTTTAAGAAAAGACAATGTTTCATTTTTATTTATTAATTAAAGTTTTGTGAATCTAACAAACATTAACAATTCTAAATAGATGATATCAAACAATACTTACAAATGTGATCATTTTTCGCATTGAGACTTTCTTTTATAGCGGAACTTTAAATGTGAAAAAATCTGAAACACATTTTTGTTATCTGGGTACAATCGCAACTACAACAGGTATGTTTCAATTCTTTTACAGGTAGGCCTCGTGTCTGAGCGAGCTCTGACGCCTATTTTGGTCGCTTTATGCTGTGGATGTTTCACTTATGAGATAGAAGGTACGTGAAGAAATCTTTTACATTAACGTCCGAATGTATTTATCTTAAGTAGCAAACTGTACAGAGATTTTAAAACACCATAATTACTACAACGTATTTGATCATCTCAATAACTGCTACAGCACCACCTGTCCAGCATCTACATTGCATGACATGAAACACGGTTTATATGGCTGAATGATGTTGGAAGTAAGTCATGGGTCCGTCGATTTCCTCAAATCCTTTCTAAATAGAAAAAAATCACTGAGTACTTGCATTGTAGACAAAATATCGATTGGTGCATTGGGGGAAAAATATAACCAGATTTTTCTTACCTACATTTAGAGATCGAAATAAAATTATGACAATGCTCGATAAAAAGAAAAATATTCCATAAAGCAATAATCAGAAACTGAAATATGAACTTCCATTTGAAACCTCACACTTCCTTTAAATACTGTTAATTCTAAAAGTACTTCAGAATTATTAACACGAGTAAGAACTGAGCTAAATGCTTATCAAAATATGTGCGCGTATAGGAAATTGCAGTAATGAAACATTTTGATATCACGGTACGGTCGTACGGTGTTTAATCTATTATCAGAAGATTTCCTCCATGCAAATCTGCAATGTTGTTGATGTTGTTGTGGTCTTCAGTCCTGAGACTGGTTTGATGCAGCTCTCCATGCTACTCTATCCTGTGCAAGCTTCTTCATCCCCCAGTACCTACTGCAACCTACATCCTTCTGAATCTGCTTAGTGTATTCATCTCTTGGTCTCCCCCTACGATTTTTACCCTCCACGCTGCCCTCCAATACTAAATTGGTGATTCCTTGATGCCTCAGAACATGTCCTACCAACCGATCCCTTCTTCTGGTCAAGTTGTGCCACAAACTTCTCTTCTCCCCAATCCTATTCAATACTTCTTCATTAGTTCAAATCTGCAATATGCAGAGAAAATTATTAATGATAACAGATTAAGTTGTCAGAAAAATGTACCCAACAAATGATGATTCTTTGAGGGTCGTATTATTCATTCCATATATTTCATGCACGTCAGATTTTCACGTCCTCGTATGCAGTGGCAGAACCTCTCGCTTAATCAAAACCATGTTCATTTTTTAAATCATATTCGAATGTTCTTTTCAAGATTAGAAACAATGACACTAATTAATAACTACTGTGATATTTTTTTCCAAAATATAGTAAAAAGTATGCTAAACAAGAATATCGCTATTGGTAACATGGCATACTTCCCCTCGTTTTCCAGTGTAAACATCTCGTAACGGTTCTCAGACCAATACTTAACGTTCAAAGGTACGAAAGCTGTAGTCTGTTTCAGTGAAACTTCAACTTCGATCTCTTTCATTTTGTATCTACACACATCAAAAAAAGTTTTGCGTCACCTCAGTTCCGAGAGTTCCGGAACCTGAACAGAAAATTGGAATAGAGATCGACATAAAAATCATAACCGCCCTTTCCCTTTTTATTGCTCACGAAAACCACACATTGCATGTTGTACCACCATACAGCAAGACCTTCAGAGGTGGTGGTCCAGATTGCTGTATACACCGGTACCTCTGATACCCAGTGGCAGGTCCTTTTGAACTGATGCATGCCTGTATTCGTCGTCTCATACCATCCACAAGTTCATCAAGGCACTGTTGGTCCACATTGTCCCACTCCTCAACGTCGATTTGCCGTAGATCCCTCAGAGTGGTTGGTGGGTCACGTTGTCCATAAACAGCTCTTTTAAATCTATCGCAGTCATGTTCGATAGGGTTCATGTCTGGAGAACATGATGGCCATTCTAGTCAAGCGACGTCGTTATCCTGAAGAAAGTCATTCGCAAGATGTGCACGATGGGGGTGCGAATTGTCGTCCATGAAGACGAATGCCTCGCCAATATGCTGGCGATATGGTTGTACTATCGGTCGGAGGATGGCATTCACGTATCGTACAGCCATTACGGCGCATTCCATTACCACTAGCGGCGTACGTCGGACCGACATAATGCCACCCGAAACCAGCAGGGAACTTCCACCTTGCTGCACTCGCTGTATACTGTGTATAAAGCGTTCAGCCTGACCGGGTTGCCTCCAAACACGTCTCCGACGATTGTCTGGTTGAAGGCATGTGCGACACTCATCGGTGAAGAGAGCGTGAGCGGTCCGCTCGGCATGTTGTTGGGCCCATCTTGACTGCGCTGCATGGTGTGGTTGCAAAGATGGACCTCGCCATGGACGTCGGGAGTGAAGTTGCGCCTCATGCAGGCTATTGCGCACAGTTTGAGTCGTAACACGACGTCCTTTGGCTGTACGTAAAGCATTATTCAACATGGTGGCGTTGCTGTCAGGGTTCAAAATGATGCAAACGGCTCTGAGTCATATGGGACTTAACTTCTGAGGTCATCATTCCCCTAGAACCTAGAACTACTTGAACCTAACTAAGGACATCACACACATCCATGCCCGAGGCAGAATTCGAACCTGCGACCGTAGCGGTCACGCGGTTCCAGACTGTAGCGCCTAGAACCGCTCGGCCACTCCGGTCGGCGCTGTCAGGGTTTCTTCGTGCCATAATCCGTAGGTAGCGGTCATCCAGTAGTAGCCCTTGGGCGGCCTGAGCGAGGCATGTCATCGACTGTTCCTATCTCTCTGTATCTCCTCCATGACCTAACAACATCGCTTTGGTTCACTCCGAGACACCTGGACACTTCCCTTGTTGGGAGCCCTTCCTGGCACAAAGTAACAATGCGGACGCCATCGAACCGTGGTATTGACCGTCTAGGCGTGGTTAAACAACAGACAACACGGGCCATGTACCTCCTTCCTGGTGGAATGACTGGAATTGATCGGTTGTCGGACCTCCTCCGTCTAATAGACGATGCTCAGGCATGGTTGTTTATATCTCTGGGCGGTTTTAGTGCCATCTCTGAACAGTCAAAGGGACTGTGTCTGTGATAGAATATCCATATTCAACGTATGTCTTCAGGAGATCTTGGAACCGGGGTGTTGTGTGTTTCTATTTAAATGCTCGTCCACAAATTTCCTTCAGTGGATACAAAACATGCCAGTATGTTGACAGGAGGAAAAAATGTAATTGGAGCAGCATTTAGAAAAGATCACTCTGTTGGCAGCTCTTGCTGTAGTGGTAGGACTGCTGCCTCTAGATTCTGGGGTTCCGTGTTCGAGTGCCCGTTGCGTGAGAGCTTTTCTCCGCGCGGGGACAATCATAGACGCGGAAGTCGTCGAAGTGTTGTCAAATTTAAATAATTGCACAAGACGACGGAACTACTCCAGACAGTGTCTCCCAGTCAATAATACCATATACACTCGCTTCATTTAATTGAAAACTGGTTTCAAAATCTTGAACGTTTTATGAAATATACGGGCGGAAAAAAGTTTCCTTTCGAAGGCCGTACAGTCCATAATCTGGATGTCAATCAGCAAAACCACATTGAACATTCAGGAAATCACTCCAAAGATACGTTTGGTAAAACACCACGTCCTGCTGCGTGAAGAAGTCAGTAACTGCGGGCTGCACATTCTCGTCCGACAGGAGTGGTTAACCTTTAAAGGGGACGAAGGGATTATAATAGCATGGGTAGGGATCAGGACCCTAGGGTGGTCGCTTGAATCTCTCTCACTTGACTTGGCGGAAAGCACATGTGCTTTAAGATGGCGTGTGTTATCATGAAGCAGCAGCACACGTTGTCGCACCATTCCACAACGGTGGTTTCCGACGAACATGCTGACCTATTCTACAGCCAAGAAGAGAACAACAGCATGATGGTCTTGTTTGGACGCAGTTTGTAATAATGTCTCCATACTTCACGTTTCCACCTTTACCACGCACATGTCAGAAGGACCCTAACGGCCCAATAATCCATCGCCTACATGTCTGTGCTTATACATGCGCATCGGAGTCGTGCTGCATTGCTTATGCGCTGTAGCAAAACCCTCAAACGGAACCCTTCTGTTCGACCCTCGTATTAGTGGTATTACTGCATATTTGCCAATATCGTGGTTCTAAGTAATAATATAATAAAAAAATACACAATTCCAAAACATGGATAGTTGAATAATAATGTAGATGCGATATGAAATTTAACTTAATAACTAAATAGTACAGCCACATACACTACTGGCCACTAAAATAGCCACACCAAAAAGAACTGCAGATGATAAACGGGTATTTATTGGACAAATATATTATACTAGAACTGACATGTGATTACATTTTCACGCAATTTAGGTGCATAGATCCTGAGAAATCAGTACCCACAACAACCACCTCTGGCCGTAATAAAGGCCTTGATACGCCTGGGCATTGAGTCAGACAGAGCTTGGATGGCGTGTACAGGTACAGCAGCCCATGCAGCTTCAACACGATACCACACTTCATCAAGAGTAGTGACTGGCGTATTGTGACGAGCCAGTTGCTCGGCCACCATTGACCAGACGTTTTCAGTTGGTGAGAGATCTGGAGAATGTGCTGGCCAGGGCAGCAGTCGAACATTTTCTGTATCCAGAAAGGCCCGAACAGGACCTGCAATATGCGGTCGTGCATTGTCCTGCTGAAATGTAGGAATTCGCAGGGATCGGATGAAGGCTAGAGCCACGGGTCGTAACACATCTGAAATGTAACGTCCAATGTTCAAAGTGCCGTCAGTGCGAACAAGAGGTGACCCAGACGTGTAACCAATGGCACCCCATACCATCACGCCGGGTGATCGCCACTATGGGGATGACGAATACACGCTTCCAATGTGCGTTCACCCGGATGTCGCCAAGCGCGGATGCGACCATCATGATGCTGTAAAAAGAACTGGATTCATCCGAAAAATGACGTTTTGCCATTCGTGCACCCAGGTTCGTCGTTGAGTACACCATCGCAGGCGCTCCTGTCTCTGATGCAGCGTCAAGGATAACCGCAGCCACGGTCTCCGAGCTGATAATCCATGCTGCTGCAAACGTCGTCGAACTGTTCGTGCAGATGGTTGTTGTCTTGCAAACGTCCCCATCTGTTGACTCACAGATCGAGACGTGGCTGCACGATCCGTTGCAGCCATGCGGATAAGATGCCTGTCATCTCGACTCCTAGTGATACGAGGTCGTTGGGATCCAGCACGGCGTTCCGTATTACCCTCCTGAACCCACCGATTCCATATTCTGCTAACAGTCATTGCATCTCGACCAACGCGAGCAGCAATGTCGCGATACGATAAACCGCAATCGCGATAGGCTACAATCCTACCTTTATCAGAGTCGGAAACGTGATGGTACGCATTTCTCCTCCTTACACGGGGCATCACAACAACGTTTCATCAGGCAGCGCCCGTCAACTGCTGTTTGTGTATGAGAAATCAGTTGGAAACTTTCCTCATGTCAGCAAGTTGTAGGTGTCGCCACCGGCGCCAACCTGGTGTGAATGCTCTGAAAAGCTAATCATTGCATATCACAGCATCTTCTTCCTGTCGGTTAAATTTCGCATCTGTAGCACGTCGTGGTGTAGTACTTTTAATGGCCAGTAGTGTAATAGCACCACCACCACCACGTGTCACACACCCCCATCCCCCACCCCCGCCGTCCCCCGCACCCTAGGTTTAGGTTGATGCGGCCATCGATCAGATATACCCAGTTAATCAGCATCTTCGATACTGTGGAAGGTATCTCTCCTGCTTCAAGCACTTTGCTTCCCATGTTTCTGGAGGACGTAGTATGAACCAAAACAAGAAAAAAAGTCCAGTCAACATTGGCTTTAAAATGTATAGCTTAAGAGCTGTGAAGAGTTGTACAGTAAGCGAGATGTTTTTCACAATATCTAAGTCGAACATGCGCTCATAGTTCTCAGAGCCTATGTTTAATGGACATTTCTTCTAGAATGAGATTTTCACTCTGCAGCGGAGTGTGCGCTGATATGAAACTTCCTGGCAGATTAAAACTGTGTGCCCGACCGAGACTCGAACTCGGGACCTTTGCCTTTCTTCTTATTTCTTCTTATTTTGGTCCATACCACCATCTCTGAAAGTTTGTTGCTGGAGTTGTCGTTAACCGTATATACAGGGCTATTACAAATGATTGAAGCGATTTCATAAATTCACTGTAGCTCCATTCATTGACATATGGTCACGACACACTACAGATACGTAGAAAAACTCATAAAGTTTTGTTCGGCTGAAGCCGCACTTCAGGTTTCTGCCGCCAGAGCGCTCGAGAGCGCAGTGAGACAAAATGGCGACAGGAGCCGAGAAAGCGTATGTCGTGCTTGAAATGCACTCACATCAGTCAGTCATAACAGTGCAACGACACTTCAAGACGAAGTTCAACAAAGATCCACAAACTGCTAATTCCATTCGGCGATGGTATGCGCAGTTTAAAGCTTCTGGATGACTCTGTAAGGAGAAATCAACGGGTCGGCCTGCAGTGAGCGAAGAAACGGTTGAACGCGTGCGGTTTCACGCGTAGCCCGCGGAAGTCGACGAATAAAGCAAGCAGGGAGCTAAACATACCACAGCCGACGGTTTGGAAAATCTTACGGAAAAGGCTAAAGCAGAAGCCTTACCGTTCACAACTGCTACAAGCCCTGACACCCGATGACAAAGCCCTGACACCCGATGACAAAGTCAAACGCTTTGAATTTTCGCCGCGGTTGCAACAGCTCATGGAAGAGGATGCGGTCAGTGCGAGACTTGTTTTCTGTGATGAAGCAACATTTTTTTCTTAATGGTGAAGTGAACAGACACAATGTGCGAATCTGGGCGGTAGAGAATCCTCACGCATTCGTGCAGCAAATTCGCAATTCACCAAATTTAACGTGTTTTGTGCAATCACACCGTTTAAAGTTTACGGCCCCTTTTTCTTCTGCGAAAAAAACGTTACAGGACACGTGTATCTGGACATGCTGGAAAATTGGCTCATGCCACAACTGGAGACCGACAGCGCCGACTTTATCTTTCAACAGGATGGTGCTCCACCGCACTTCCATCATGATGTTCGGCATTTCTTAAACAGGGGATTGGAAAACCGATGGATCGGTCGTGGTGGAGATCATGATCAGCAATTCATGTCATGGCCTCCACGCTCTCCCGACTTAACCCCATGCGATTTCTTTCTGTGGGGTTACGTGAAAGATTCAGTGTTTAAACCTCCTCTACCAAGAAACGAGCCAGAACTGCGAACTCGCATCAACGATGCTTTCGAACTCATTGATGTGGACATGCTGCGCCGAGTGTGGGAGGAACTTGATTATCGGCTTGATGTCTGCCGAATCACTAAAGGGGCACATATCGAACATTTGTGAATGCCTAAAAAAACTTTTTGAGTTTTTATATGTGTGTACAAGGCATTGTGAAAATATCTCAAATAATAAAGTTATTGTAGAGCTGTGAAATCGCTTCAGTCATTTGTAATAACCCTGTATAGTACGCCCGCGTAGTCTTGACGTTTCGTCAGAAAATGGAGAGAATAATACTCATCGAAACGTCGTGGAATTTCAGCGCATCCACCCGCGTGGAAACCGAAGAACATTTCGGAAGCTATATCTCTCTTGCTGTGAAGATCATACAGCTGTCGCCGCATCCTATATATCTACCGTCATCGTTTCTGTCTTCCCTTGGTTGCTCGTCTTCATCTATTTCTCTTTTTTCCCTCGCCTCCTCTACAGCAACTAGCCAGGCAGTCTTCGGTTTTCCTCCGCCCTTTCTTCTCTTAGTATGGTGCATCACAGACTGCATTGGCCATCTGTCACATGTGATTCGCATTTTACGTCCAAACCGGGCAATCTGTCATTCTTATGTTCCATCTGTGATGCTTTCCTGAGCCTGAAACATTTTCCTAATCTTTTTATTTCTTACGTGGCAACACAGAGTTATTTTTCCCGGTTTTCTGAGATCGTAATCCATTGCCACAACTCTCTCTCTCTCTCTCTCTCTCTCTCTCTCTCTCTCTCTCTCTCTCTTTTTTTCTTTTTTCAGCAACTTGCATCCATAATATGGTACAGACTCTACAATATATCTATAGAGTTCCTTTTTCTTTTTTTATATTTCACCTTATCTTAGAAGAACATAAGAGTGGTTTAGCTTGTAGATTGCTGTTTTCCAGTGAGCTACTCACTACTTTATTTCCGTTACTTCTGCCGTCTCCCGGCAGGATTCTACCTAAATATTGAATTTTCTTACATTTGTTCTGCTGTCCATCTACTATTATGCCGCCTGCATTTTCTGAACTCCAGAGTTATTACGGCATTTGCAAATTTAATTCCAATCCGCACTTATCATATTGTTCTAATTATTTTCTTAGCATAGTGCACATACCAGCCTCTTCACTGTACACCACTATCTCATTTGCATAATTGCATATGCTGCATATATTTCTAACATATCATCCCTCTCAGGACTTCAGTCTCTTCAACGGCACAGTGCCTTCTCGAGGTCTGTAAAGGCTGCATGGCTGTCAAGACTCCGTATCAAAAGATATTTATTGATTTCTTCTGCAGCTCGCTGCTTTTCCATTCAGAGTGAGAAGGAGATGAAGACAGTAATTAAAACAAAATCGCTCTTAGCACTATCCGACTTAACTTCTGTGGTCATCAGTCGCCTAGAACTTACAACTAATTAAACCTAACTAACCTAAGGGGTTGGATTGTGTTGGGGAAGGAGCCCAGACAGCGAGGTCATCGGTCTCATCGGATTGGGGAAGGATGGGGAAGGAAGTCGGCCGTGCCCTTTCAAAGGAACCATCCCGGCATTTGCCTGGAGCGATTTAGGGAAATCACAGAAAACCTAAATCAGGATGGCCGGACGCGGGATTGAACCGTCGTCCTCGCGAATGCGAGTCCAGTGTCTAACCACTGCGCCACCTCGCTCCGTCAACTAACCTAAGGACATCACACACATCCACGTCCGAGGCAGGATTCGAACCTGCGACCGTAGCGGTCACTCGGTTCCCGACTGTAGCGCCTAGAACCGCACGGCCACTCCGGCCGGCGTAATTAAAACATTAACGACCGTAGAGATGATAAGTATAGTCCATAAAGCAGCCGTTTGCGTACAGAAATTCAGGTCTTGTTACACAAAAGCGTAACCGCCAGCATGAAATGCAGACATGCTTTGTAGTGCCAAGAGCATCATTCCACAGAGGACAAAGAGAACGCACCCCTCGCCCGCAAGACAATTAATGGCGGGAGGGGAGCGGATCAGAGCACGTTTACAACCCCCCCAGATTTAACTGCCGCCTCAAAATTGTTACCACGCTGTTACGTCCGCTTAAGAGAATCATTTCCTAGCACGCTTGCGCCCTGAGCGGGTCTAAACCAATTCCACCCCCTACCCATAAGCCCCCATCCTCAGCACGGGGCGGGCCACACCAAAGAAGGAGCGCCCCGGGGTGCGATATTACGGGGTGGGCCCGGCGCTGGATAACGTAATATCCCGTGCCAGTCACCCCCGCCACACACCAGAGGCTCCACCTGTCTGGCACCGGCTGGCTCTTTGCGAGACGGCAACCGGCTTCACAGCTTCTGCTCGCCAGGGTGCGCGCGAGACCTGTTCCCACACGCTACGGTTTCCGCTTTACGGCGTACTGTCGTGTGCCGTGGCTACTGTTTGCTTTTCATACCTTCCAGCTATGTGTCGGATCTATAGCTAGACGTTGGCGCATCCGATTTCAGTGCGGTAAAACATTTTAAACGAACTATCGTCAAGGATACAGAAAATGTCATTCTTGTGAAACACAATTTGCTCTCCATCCATACACGAAGTAATGAGCGCTGACGACATGGGAACCCACGTGGATTCCACATTTATAGATTTCCAGCAGACTTTTAATACCATTCCTATCGTACGGCTTGTTATCAGACTTCGTGCGTACGGTGTATGGTCTCAGTTCTGCGACTGTATTCGTGACTTCTTGTCAAAAAAATATTACAACTTTGTACACTGATGACCCACGGCTGCGAAGCCCTGGATGGAATTATACTGTTGATTCGTCACCACTAGTGACTACATTAGTTAAAAGAAAAGCTGAGGTACGATCGGTCATATACCTACCTGCCCCTCTGCCACATCCTCCTGCCATTTTGCAGATAAATTTGGGCCTGCCTGCAAAGCCGCCGGGCTGCATAACCATTCAACATCGAATCTATAAGCGAAAGCAGGTATTCCAGCTGTAGCACGTATACATTCGTTAATTAATTAGGCTTGGTTCAAATGCCTCTGAGCACTATGGGACTCAACATCTTAGGTCATAATTCCCCTAGAACTTAGAACTACTTAAACCTAACTAACCTAAGGACATCACACACACCCATGCCCGAGGCAGGATTCGAACCTGCGACCGTAGCAGTCCCGCGGTTCCGGACTGCAGCGCCAGAACCGCTAGACCACCGCGGCCGGCAATTAATTAGGGAAATGGGTAAACATTGCTTTTAAGAAACATAGGGCTTCACAGTGGGCGAAAAGCCTTGACTCGGCAATTGACGCGATCACGTCGCTTGTATCAGAGATCTCCCGTTACGGTATTGTGCCTCCTACAGTGACTATTAGCAATTGGATTTTATCCGATCTACTTTTGTCAAGGGGCCTGATGACAATTTAATGCAGCATCGAAATCAGAATCTTAGTGAAGAGTTTTAAATTTACGGCTCAAAGTGTACTACGGTTAATTCAAATACGCTAGCCGATGGCCCAAACACCGTATTCTACGAAGGACGAAATACAGTGACTAATTTACGGGAAGTCGTCCACTGAAACCACCTTGGCATCCACAACGAAATTCTCTGAGCGATCTACACTTCATAACGTATATAAACTATTCAGGAGATAATCTGAGCAGCGATGTTTGGTTGTTTGCAGATAGTGATGTCGTTTTCTCTCTTGTGGATTCATCAGAAGGACAAAGCGAATTGCAAAACGACTTAGGCAAAGTACCTGTTTGGTGCGAAGAGTGGCAATTGACTCTTAAATTGAAAATTGTGAGATCATCCACATGAGAACGAAAAATTTCTGTTACGCGATAAATCTCAGGTATTTAAGGTTTTAGAATAGACTATATAACTAAGAATTACAATTACGAAAAATAATTGGTTTCATCTCGTAAGAAATGTTGTAGGGAATACGAACAGAATGCCTTCACTGCTTGAAGTCCTCTTCTGGAGTAACGCTGCGTGGTAGGAGAGGTTTAAAGAAGAACAGCTTTTATTGTATTACCGCAAAATACGAGAGATAATTCCGTGGTTATGATAAGCGAGTCTGAATGGCAGTCAAGAAAACAGACATTTCTCATTGTGGAAAGACCTTTTCGCGAAATTTCTATCTCTAACTCCTCCTGCTAATGCGAAAATATTTATCCTGTCCCTCTTACATATGAAGAAATGACCGTCGTAATAAAATAAGGGAAATCAGATCTCCCACGGAAAAACTCAGGTGCTGTTTTCCAAGTGCTGTACGGAAGTGAAATGGTCGAAAAATTGCCTGAGAATGATTCTACGAAATCTTTCAGAGTATTCTCGTAGATAGAGAGGTAAAGAATGTTCCATATCTGTTACTGCTGTAAGTTTTTTAATAACTGCAATGTTTTCCAAATGATAAAAACTTCAGTTTTTCACTTTGTGTGATTCTTCACTTCGCTACCATTACACTCTAATTTCAAAGAAACATTATCTAGAATATCTATTTTTTTCACGTGATACTGTAGAACTCTGACGTCATGGTGAACACCGTAACTTATTTTTCATCCTCGTTACAAAATCCAATCATTAGTCAAGCACGCACACTTTATTCACAAATGTTGTATTGATCACGTGTGATTGCGTGTAACTTACCGTTCACTACATTTACATAGTACATTACAGTGTACGAAATGCAGCTAGAGGTCGAAAAAGTTTCCATACTTAGAAAGTGTGGCGACGTGAGGTAAAAGCGGTGAGCGCCACTCGCTACTGTAGGTCGGGTTTGGAAGACGTGCAGAACCTTTGTTTGCGTTTGCTCTCCACAGCCACTTCCTTGTTGCGACAGTCGTATCTAAACGCTCGAGGAATACAGATCGAACGCTTTTACTTGCTTTGTTTATTCTTCATCGACGACAACAGCGCCAGAGAATCCACTGGGTGCATTCGATTACTCAAAATAGAGAACTGGTAGCCGGCCGGAGTGGCCGAGCGGTTCTAGGCGCTACAGTCTGGAACTGCGCGACTGCTACGGTCGCAGGTTCGAATCCTGCCTCGGGCATGGATGTATGTGATGTCCTTAGGTTGGTTAGGTTTAAGTAGTTCTAAGTTATAGGGGACTGATGACGTCAGAAGTTAAGTCCCACAGTGGTCAGAGCCAAGAGAACTGGTAGAGGCTTTCCGGCTCTTGTCTGAATAAGTAGAAGCAAAAAGTACAAGTGTCTCTATTTATTGTTTTTTTTTAATTGCTCTTGGATGTCTGTCTAAGAGTTTCGAGGAGCTGCATTGTCGCTTGAACAAAACTATGGGAACGTTATTTTGAAAAGCAATGTGTACCACTTTTTGACGAACAGAGAAAAGTTTGTGCCTCTAGAAGACATGTACTGAATCTGAATGAGGAACATATGTCGAAGTTTTATGTTGCAGATAATGAGCAAACAATGTTAATCGATATGCTACTGTGTTTTTGCACAGTGCATGGGGTTCCAAACACACTAAGATCGTCTGTCCTATGTCAGAGAGCGTTCCTGTACTAAAATAGTTAAATTCTTCGCGTCCACTTCAGAATCCACTTTTCACAAAACACCATAAACACACAATAAAGAACGCTAGTAATAACGCAGCACGCAACATGTTGTACGACATCTGGCTTTCGCGACGTTGTGTGAAGACAGTCGGTGGTTTTGAGAGATGAACGTCGCGTTTCTTGGAAAGATTTCTGCTTGTGGTCCATCAGCATCTTTGTTAGATATTATTATAATATGCGTTAAGCAACTAAGTTCCTAGCGATAGGCTTCTCAATTCGTTCGATTTACAGAGTCATGCATATTTGATAAAAACACTAGAGATCGTTGCACAAGTCTGCACTATTTCGTTTACACATGCACTACACTTTCCCAGAAGCTTACTACAAAAGCAAAAGTCTTCTACTCGCATTCTTGGGCCATACATAAGAAGAACTATTACAGTGTAGTACGCAGGGTAACCGCAAGAAATATACAATTAGACGAGCATAAATGAAACCTTTTTTCAAAGAAAATAAATACGCTGAAGACACTGATACGTGGGAGATAAAGAAAGGATTCAAAATCATTGGGGGCTGAAGGCCACAAACAATTTTCAGAATACTCAACTGCTGAAGGCCTGAATTACAAGCAAGGAAGGCAGTTGCATGTTAAAATACTAAAACCTTTCTAAAACAATCTTAACGAACTGTAACAGGATATAGTGATGGCTGCAGGTCTTATTACTAGAAAATTGAAAATAATTTGTCAGCTGACGGCTACAAGCGGTGTTACAAACAATTAACGGCTGAAGGCCGGAATTACAATTGCGGAAGGCAATAACATGTTAAAACATTAGGGTAAATTTTTAACAATTATGACAACTTGTCCAAATAAGACGGAGTGATCCACTGACAGTGCTCCCTGGATCCACCTGAGGAAGGTGACTACAGCTGTGTAAGCAGTGAGACAGGCAGCCAAGAGTTGTACTTGTGTAACAGGATGCCAACTCACACTAGGCGTAGCTTAAGCGCCGATCGACCGACTAACCAATGCGCCTAACGTCCGATCACCGGTACAACGATGGAATATTTTTAGGCAAGGGCAAAGAGACGAACAGCATCAAGTATTCAGAAACACACCCAAGGCTCTAGGAAACTCTAGAACCAAGGTAGTCGTCCTAAAATCATATGCACAGTACAATTCAAGAGGCTGTCGAACTACATGCCGTGTCAGACAGCATCAGCACGACGAGGAAAGGTACACTGCCAGAAAAGTATATTAACCTCCAGGGCAGGTAATTGGGGCGTTAGCGGCCACAAGGCAGAAAATATCGCTGGTTGTACTTCACTGATAAGAATAATGTTAAATCCAAACTAACATCAAGGAGTAGAAGTCGGCAAATAGCTTCCATCAACCTGACAGTCTCCACTTGTTGTTATTGGTCTCACCGACCCTGGGAGCAGCAACACGCAAACAACAGCGAGATCTCGAACAGTGGAGGTTTCAGTACTGGATACGATTCACTCAGCTTCCGACGTCCTGGGTTCGGTCGTCGGCTACAGCCACTCGATCCGACAGTGGCTGCACGCCGCCAGCATTCCCGGCCTGCCCGCACGCTGCGGACCTCCTCACTGCACGGGTCTGAATCCTAACTGCCTGACACGCACGACAACCTGGAATACTAGCCGTGGCACCAAAGATAGTACCACAGTACTGGCTATCGATGACCGCTGATGCTACCACTCACCGACAAACAATCTAGCAACTCAGTGGCACGATTAACACAAGAAGGAATCGAGACGCCACTACTGCTATTGCATGACGTCAAGTTATGTACGGCAAGAACGTGAGCCGCACACGGCTCTGACACGATTGTTAATGATGGTTCCCTAGACATTAAAGAAGCCTGGACATGGATCGTAACAGTCTGTGTCGTCAGCACAGACCTCAATGCAAAGTGCTCCCATACTAGCCACAAGGTAGGTAGCGAGTTGTCGTGGTACAGCCTTACAATCCTCCACCAGCGAGGTTGTCAATTGCTGGATGGTCGATGGTGTGTGTGGACGGGCTGAAGTACCTCTCCCCAACGCTTCCCACACCTGCTCGATGGAACTCAAGTTGGCGAACTGTCAGACCAGTCCATTTGCCAAATATCTTCTCGTTCCAAGAGCTTCTCCACCTGGGCGGCTCGATGGGCTCGCGCACTGTCATCAATAAAATTGAAGTAAGGGTCGAATGCGTTCCTGAAATGACGCACCTGGGGAATCATTAGAGCGTCAGAACGTGTACGCAGCATTACTCCTCCCGGGACCGTAAAACCTGTACCGCCAAAACGATCATCTTCGACAGTGCTAGACACACCCTCATACGGCGAGATGTGGAAACACAAAATGCACCGACAATGCAGCTCCTAGTATGGGTTTATTGGTTGGTTTGGGGGAAGGGACCAACCATCGAGGTCGTCGGTCGTATCTGATTAGGGAAGGATGGTGAAGGAAATCGCTGTGTCCTTTGAAAGGAACTATCCCAGCACTTGCTTGAAGCGATTTAGGGAAATCACGGAAAACCTAAGTCAGAATGGCGGGACGCGGCCTGAACCGTCGTCCTCACGAATGTGCTAACCACTGCACAACCACGCCCAGTAGCTCCTACTATACTGCAGCAGTTCGTTCATTCTGTCACTGAAATACGTTGCTTGGCAGTGATACGTATGTGAAAGTTACTTTTGTCCTTAACTTTTGCACATTGTATATTACTGACTTCAAGTTATCGAACTATTTGGTTCAAATGGCTCTGAGCACTATGGGACTCAACATCTTAGGTCATAAGTCCCCTAGAACTTAGAACTACTTAAACCTAACTAACCTAAGGACATCACACACACCCATGCCCGAGGCAGGATTCGAACCTGTGACCGTAGCAGTACCGCGGTTCCGGACTGCAGCGCCAGAACCGCTAGACCACCGCGGCCGGCTATATCGAACTATTTCATATGCGTCCGTATAATTACTCGCAAACACTGACAGAAATGACAGCATTACACTATAAAGCACAAGTCCATCAGCCTTTGTTGAAATGTTGTTTACATAATGGGCATTAACTGAGTAATATTTCATACTGTTCGGAACCAATATCCAGAATAAACATCAGTATGAGCTGTGACTCCTACGTATGTGAAAACAGTTTTCTATTCATTGTGGCGTGGAGGCAAACACCCTCCGAATGTTACGTCGACAGGCATTTTGTGACTCTTGGAACACTTGCTACGTCATTTCATTAAGATTGCTGGCTGGAGATTGTCATGAAAACATATTTCCCATTGCATCCAAGATGTGCACTGAGGGTACACAAAGTAGAGGACTTGAAAAGCCAGCCATACATTCCTAAAGGCATTGTGTTGTGAACTGCAGTATGGGGCCTCGTGTTAACCTACTGGAATATGCCATTTTGATGCCCGATCATGAACAGTATGGTAATAGGATTTAGCAAAATTTTCA
Source organism: Schistocerca cancellata (assembly GCF_023864275.1). Classification (NCBI taxonomy): domain Eukaryota; kingdom Metazoa; phylum Arthropoda; class Insecta; order Orthoptera; family Acrididae; genus Schistocerca; species Schistocerca cancellata. The sequence continues at coordinate 95,326,872 of NC_064631.1, read as the reverse complement.
TACTGGCGAGCACGCAGCCTCTCTTCAACTGTTACCAAATCAGTCTAGTCGTCATACTCAATAGCTCACTACACCACTATTCCAGGGGTATGAGAGGTGTGTGTCTCGAGAACAGTTGCTTTCTGTGACCTTTTGCCACGTCATCCATTGACCAGTAGGCGTCGATATGACCCCCACAAACAGAAGCGAAACTCAGAACTCAGTGTTCTAGTTGACTCCAGCTGTAGGTCATGCAAGCCTCTCTAGCCTGTGCGATTGTGTCTGCGGTGAACGATGCTTGTGAGCTCGAGATCTTAAACCCGTTCCAAGTGATTTGTTCCTCTGCCTGCAACTTTATCTTCGATTTCAAACTTTGTTACCGGCCGCTACGGCCGAGCGCTTCTAGGCGCTTCAGTCTGGAACCGCGCTGCTGCTACGGTCGCAGTTTCGAATCCTGCCTCGGGCATGGATGTGTTATGTCCTTAGGTTAGTTAGGTTTAAGTAGTTCTAAGTCTAGGGGAGTGATGACCACAGATGCTAAGTCCCATAGTGCTTAGAGCGATTTCAACCATTTTTTTTCAAAATTTTTTGTTCATCGTCAGAACAATGCGACGATCTTCTTTTGTCGTAGCCCTTCTGGAAGACCCCGTGTTGCCACACTGGTGTCCAGAGCCCACCTGCCCACACCCGATCGTCAGTCACTGAACTGCAGTCAAATGACTGTGGGATCTATCAATATGATGCTTCCGTGTCGGTAATATCAATACTTCGACCTTTCTCAAAGACCGAAAGATGGTGGTAAGATGCACATTACACTCCATTAGGCAAGATGCTTTGCGATTTCCCCTGATAAGTTCCGTTATTGTTGGACATACCCAATAGCCATCATGTACCCACACAGCTCTTCATCTGTAAGCACCGTTTTCTGTATTTGAAACGTCCCCTTAGAGCAATTTATACAAGACTGTGCTTAAACTGACACACAATATTTTTTTAGCGCAACGCAATCTGACTTTCAGAAATCCCTACAAAGGAATGGCCCTGACTAACATTAACCTGTACCTTTCACAAATCACTTACCTCACCAAAAATCTTCGTTACTCGAACTACTGCAATACAGCGAGCGCCCCTACTGCCAGCTAAATAAAAGATTCAAACTACGGAAGTCACTAACTACTGATAGGGATAGTTAGCAAATGAAAGATTTTAATAGAGAACAAACAATGTATTTACCTTAATAGTCATAATATATATAGCAGTTCATGACAAATTTCAAAACTCCGCCATCTCTCTCCCCACATCCACCACTGCTGGCGGCTCACCTCCAACTGCGCAACGCTACGCGCTGTTCACATCCAGCTGCCGCTGCCCAGCACTACAATGGCAGACAACAATGCAAACTAGCTACAGACTGCACACAGCACAGCCAGTGATTTTCATACCGAGCGCTACGTAACGTTGCCGATAAGAAAACATAAACAGCCTACTTACATATTGAAACAAACTTCAATAAGAATAAAATTGTAGTCAGCATCTCTTGAGGGCATCGAACTACTGGAACTTGGTATCGTTTGGTCAAGGTGTCCAAGCCTGTACTTCGCAGCAGTGTATTCAAACGTTGCTTCAGTTTTCGTAAGTCTGCCACTCTTCTTGTAAGTAGAGATTTTCGGCGCTTTCCCTTTGACATGGATTGTATCTCGCATTACAATTATTTAAAGAGACAAATTTTACACCAAATGAGAACTGTGAGTAACAAGGAACACTTTCAGTGCGAGGTCGCAAGTTCTGCCCCAAGTAAGACTCTTTTGAAAGTGTTGTGTTACCAGTAATGACAGGAAAAATATGAGCTGCTAATGACTCACCTGTGCATCAAGAGGGTGATAGGAAATGAGTGTCTGGGAGATACAGAGATTAAAGTTCTATTCCATGTATTTATTGCACTTCGCAAAATGGATATCGTCGACATTCAAGAAACGTTCAAAACGAACCATTAACTTGCAACATGAACACTGAATGAAAAAAGGCGTGATCGCAAACCTCCGCACCATGAAGAACGTGCAGGAGGCTCAGCTAAGTATTCACTCTTACAGAATGCATGGTGTAACGAGGTCATGAGAACTAACGGAATGCAATGGCATGCAAGTAAATTCGAAACAGTCTGTCGTGGAGCTAGTCGCGAAACTGGCTATTCCTTAAGGCGTAGCTGCAGACAGTGCGCGAATATATGTTATAGGCACGGATAAAAAAATCCAAAGCCTGAATTTATCCAGTTGGTTAAGGTGGTATGAACTGTAACGTCACACACTTTACAGCAGGGATAGTTTGCTCTAAAGGAGTATGATTTTTTTATACGCAGACCAGGAATCAAACAAAAGCTAGTTCTTTTGACCAGCTGTTTGTGAAAACAGTGTTCATACCATAGTTATAGTTGTCTTAGGCCAGTTTTTCCTCGCCTGCTTGCTTCCCTGTAAGTATTCCCTACTGCCGTTGCAAGATCACGCACACGACAAAGAATCGTAAGGGCCAGAGCACCTCCAACTTCTCGCAGTACAATAAACAACTTTCTAGCCACTTCAGCATCCACATTAACATAACTGTATATGGATGCGTTAATGCACTGATGTTAGTTGAACTTGATATAACTCTCTTGGTACCTCTAATTTCAAGGTTCGTTCATTTCCTCTTCAAATCCCGATTGGTTGGAAACGAAAAAAACTGCTTACTGAATGATGGGGTAAATTCGTTTATGACATCTGCGAATTTTCGGGCCGATTTCGCGGCTTGGTGTTCCTCATCAAGTTGACGCTTCCTTTGATTCGTCGTCTTACGTCTTCCAATTGTGTAGCACAGTTTGAGGTTATGCAACAATCGCTGCTGCACTTTACATCACTGGAATCTTTATCGCGCGAAATTTGATGTGCATAACGTAGTACGCCACTGTCATGCACATTCTGTAAATTGTATCGAGCGTACGCGAAATGTGCAAACAGCAATTTTTGTAACAAGTGCGCATCAAAAAATTGGCTCTCCGCACTATGCGACTTAACTTCTGAGGTCCCCTAGAACTTACAACTACTTAAAACTAACTAAGGACATCACACACATCCATGCCCGAGGCAGGATTCGAACCTGCGATCCTAGATGTCTCGCGGTTCCAGACTGTAGCACCTAGAACCACTCGCCTGGCAAGTGCGCTTCGTCCGTCCTGGAATATCCGTATTGCTTCGGACTTATTCGAAGCCTATTCATAATTATTTTTTCCATGGTGCGGATGATCATTCCTGTACGTAATTATGTCTAGTACCCGCTCCTTTTATAGCCATTGTCCTTTCATACGTTTGACAGGAGAGGGGATTTGTCGCTCCCTGTCCGACAAGAATGGTGAACTTCATGGCTCGACAGCTGTTTCATTATCACTTTCACTTGTTCAGCACACATCGTCGTCATTCTACTCCTCGTGTGCATTGTCTGCTCAATCGGGCGTATGCGACACCTCACATTCCACTGACTCATCTTGCAGAAATCCTTAATATTTCATATGCCACTTTCGTCTCTCTTTGAAATTCCTTGGGTTCCTTTCTGAAAAAAATTTAACTCTAGCAGGTGTTGTTGTAGATATAATGCAATGTTTTCTTTGTTTGTCATTGCCATTGCTCTGCTTCGTATCAACACCACTACCATTGCGACACTTTTGTGAGTTTCTCGTCGACGAAGCAGGTCAACAACGCTCCGTAGCCTCATGCTCACCATTGGATACCTTCAGCAGTCCCGCGTTGTTGCCATTAGCAGCCAATATTGTGGTTGCATGGTAGATAATATGTGCGATGTTGAATACCGTTAAAATCTGACACATCCCCTTTGAAAAAAATTATGAATTACTGTGCTGATAAACCTCTACGTTATTTCATTTTCAAGCAGCTGAGCAAAACTGAACGTACTCACATTACTCTCGTTACTTATTCTGATCAACACTAAACTGACACACAATATTTTTAGCGCAACGCAATCTGACTTTCAATAATCCCTACAAAAGAATGGCCCTGACTGACAATAACCTATACCTTTCACAAATCACTTACCTCACAAAAATCTTCGTTACTCGAACTACTGCAATACAGCGAGTGCCAATACTGCCAGCTAAATAAAGGATTCTAACTACTGAAGGCTCTAATTACTGATAGGCATAGTCAGCAAATGAAAGATTTTGATAGAGAACAAACAATGTATTTACCTTAATAATGTTCAAAAGTCATGTCAGTTCATGATATCCAGTATTACAAATTTACTCTTTCTGATGGACACATGTCCAGATCGTCTGCTCTCAAAACTCTGCCATCTCTCTCCCCACATCCACCACTGCTGGCGGATCACCTCCAAGTGCGCAACGTTACGCGCTGTTCACATCCAACTGCCCAACACTACAATAGCGAATATTTCAACAATGCCACGAGCCACAGACTTCACACAGCACAGTCAGTGGTTTTCATACAGAGCGCTACGTGACGTTACCAGCAGAAAAACCTAAACAGCCTACTTACACATCATAGGCTTTTGGCGCGTCGCACTCAAAGGGTTCCTTGTAAGTCTTTTTGTATCTCGTTAGTGTCATCGTGGGACGATATTTTTCTACACACAACTCCTTTAAAAACAATTTGAGGATGTTATCTTGGAAAAACACGAAGGCTTCTAGGCTTTCATATATGCTCATGCTTGTTTTGGTGCTGTTGCGACGTAATACGAGTCGTAATTGTACAAGCGGGTGATAAACTGGAACATATTTTATTTTCATTTTGAGCACGATTTCATTTCCCACAGCCAGTGCTCCGTGCGCGGCACACTCCTCCGCCTTGAGGGGAAAGAAGCAGAACGCCTCCGGCGACAAACATCTTGTAAACTCCCGGGAGACGGCGTTCATTAGAGGAGCTAACGCGATTCTTTAGTCGCAGCGGCACGCACCCCCGTAAATATTCATTATGGGCTCCGGGGGTCGGGGTCTGCTTCCTAGAAGAGATGGCAGCCTGAGGGGATGGGAACAGGGGTGGGTTTGGTGGGGGGAGGCAGGGCGAACTTCCCCCGTGGAGGGGAAATGAGTTGCGTGATGGGCCGATGTCGCCGGCGAATAATGACCCGCTGGACGATTGCGAAATGAAATCCCTATTTGCCCAACCCTCGGCCGTATTAAGTCTGGACAAACTGCGATCCGTCGGCCTTCCAGCCTTCCGCGGGCTCGCGCCTGCATACTTCTGTGCCGCGCCGTGCCGTCTGCAAGCGGAATCCAATTATTTTCCCCGCGTTCTGTCCGCTGGACGCCCGGCTCTTACTACAAAATGAAAATCTCCTGACAGCCAGAGCCTCGTTGCCGGCCAGAAAAAAATTATAATTAAAACATGCTTTGCCCCAAACCCGTTCCTCCAGAAGGCAGTGAAATATTGGTTTACCCCCCGTCCTAGGATAACGCCTCATTGTAAAAACGATAGCCGATTGTCCGCTAAGGGAATGTCCTTAATTTGGTTCGAACGTAGACCTCCAAATTCCACATGTATATATGTATCTGCAAATATACTTCAAAAGCCATTATACAGTGTGTGCTGGACATTTTTTGTGCTAATATTACCCATTCTCTTTCTTATTGCATTTAAATATAGAGGAACGACGGATTGACTTTCTGGGTGCCATTAGCTTGCATTAATTTACATAGAACTTCCTCTCAGAAGTGTAGCGCTTTTCCTTTTGTTTTTCTTTTTTCGAAAAAGGCATTTCACAATTTGACATGAAAGCGCAGTCTGTCAGTTATTTGCGTTCTTATCAAAAATATCACTTTCTTGTCGGATACACAAGAAGCGTTCAACAACTAAAGAAACTGTTGTGTACATAGTTCCGCGTAGTCAGCGCGTACACAACTTTCCCACTAAAGCGCGCCCCGCCAAGCACAACAGCGCAGGCGCAGCGCTCGTCCGTCTCCACACTGCGAGATGACGCTGCCTTAGAGACGGACCAAATTCTGCTTCCGCCGATCTGTGTATTAATATGTAACGTAGCCAGTGAGATTGCTGCTAACATAGAACCTTTTCTCCTTGTGGATCACACTCGCGCAGTGATACCTGAATACGCGAGGTATTATAATGAGTGTACAGACCTCCGATCAGTCAGTCTGCATTAGTCTGCACCTGTCTGTACCAGTCTACATTAGTCTGTACCAGTCTATAGTCAAGTTTCAGTCTGCGCCTAATAAGATTATCATATTCCTGTACATAGCCATGAAGATAAATGTGTAGACACTTTGTCAAGTATCAGAGATATGTGAGAATAAGATTAACGTACCAAGACCAAAGGAGCTTCAGATTTTCAATTGTAAATAGCATCCAGAATCAAGTTACATAATGTTTATGCTTGTTATTATTTTAATAAATGTGTGTGAAAATTAATCAAGTTCTGTTTAAAGTTGGTCACCGTCAATCTGCTACTCTAAGCGTGCAACTGGCTTTTCTATCATCTGACCTAACGGCAGAAGATAAACACGCCACGATAAGACCACGAGACATATTGTTGATACTCGCCTACTTCGTTAGAGCGACAAGTCAAATAATCTGATGGTGTGTGTACCGAAGGTCTTACAGTACGCTCACCACAGAAACAATTTTCTTTCTCTCGCAGTTTGGAGGAATTTGTTGTGGGACATTGTGGCATATTCCCGCTTCAACCCCTATAATTTTAGGAAGTTCCGACAGGTGGCGGTGCTGTACGTAGCCTTCAAAATCGCGTCTTTAAAGGTGGGACGCTTCAAGCAGAGAGCTTTCACTGAGTTTCTTTTGGCCGAAAACCAGAGCATCGCAATTATTCATAGTCGCTTCCAGACTAACCATGAGGACCTAGCAGATAACAAAAGCATGGTGGGTCGTTGGGCGAAGCGTATGTCATAATCGCTATTGGTCGCGGCCGGCCGCACCCACCTGTCACTTCCGCAGTGTTGGAACGTGCGGACACTCTTATTTGTGGTGATCGACGGATCACAATCAAACGCTTTGCTACTCAGCTGGCTGTCTCTGTTGGTAGTGCTGGCACTCTGTCACCAGCTAGTGTACTCAAATGTGAGAGTCCATTGGTTACCCCGCCGCCTCACGGTGACCATAAAGACCAACGAAGGACAATCTGCATGGAATTGCTTGCGCGTTACACGACTGATCGTGGCAGTTGTTTACCGAACGTCGTCGCAGTCGATGAAAGATCGGCTCATCACTTCGAACGAGAAACAAAACGGCAATCGATGCAGTGTCGAAACAGCACCTCTCCACCGAAGAAATCATTCAAAGCCGCTTCCTCAGCCGTAAAGACATGGCGACAGACATCTGAGACTCTGAAGGGGTTATTATATTTGATCTCCTCTCTCATGGTGCAGTTATCTACTATGACATGTAATGTGCTACCCTCAGGAAACTGAAGAGACAACTTCAGCAAGTTTGTCGCCACGGAAATGGAGGCGAACTTCACCTTTTCCATGACAACACAAGGCCTCCCACAAGTCTTCTCACCCCAGAGGAGCTCGCAAAACTTCATTGGACTGTTCATCATTCACCCTAGAGTCTGGACTTCGCACCTTCCGAACTCCATCTGTTTGGTTCAATGAAGGACGCAATCCGCAGGAAACAGCACGTGAATGTTGTTGTGAATACTGTTGCAGCAAGACGTTGGTTCCGACGTCGACCAGCAGAGCGGCACGATGATGGCATACAGATCCTTCCAGTAAGGTGGGGCAAAGCCATCGCATTGAACGGAGAATATGTTGAGAAACAAGGGTTTTAGACAGAATAATGAGGAATAATATGGTGTTTTGGAATCCTGAATAAACCCAAGCTGCTTTCACAAAAAATATGTGTTGTATTATTTTTCGAACGATTCTCGTAATTTATGTCAAAACTGGAGAAAACGCCAATACACGATGTACAGGGTGAGTCACTGACTATTGCCACTTAGAATAACTCCGGAAGTATGACGGAGCTGAAAAGTTTGTGGGACAAAAGTTGCATGGGAGAACGGGGGCCATAATATGACGTTGGTTTTTTGTTGCTAGTGGGGTCGAGTCAGAGATATGAAGGTCAACTTTTTTTTTAATGGGATGCTATAGTTTGCTACTTATTTTCTGATAGCAGGGATCGAGACGAACCTAATGTTGTGTACCAGTAAGGTCTTTGAAGGTCACAAAGGTGGCATGAACATCCATTTACAGAAGGTGACCATTGGTATCAATGGAGTACTGCAATCTTCTTATCATGGATTGAGTGGTATTCCTTATCATATCGGTATTACTTATCACATCTGGATTCGCTATCGGAAAATAAGCACCAAACTATAGCATCCCATTTAGAAAAACAAAGCCGACCTTCATATCTCTGACACGACCCCACCCAGCAACAAAAAACCAACGTCATAGTATGGGCTCCGTTGTGCCATGCAACATGTGTCCAACAAGCTTTTGAGCTGCTGTGATACTTTCGGAGTTATTCTAGGTGGTAATAGTTAATGACTCACCCTGTATAAGGGACAGTCAAATGATTAAGTAAACGGTTTATTATTATAGAAGTAGTCACCACAACTCTCCGTATATTTATCTGACGGTAAGATAAGACGTTCAGTGCCTTCATGGAAAAGTATTTGCTGTTGCCGACGGAAACATGAGTGTTCCCAGGCGTGCTCCTCTTCGTCCGAACCACATTGTCAGCCACGAATGCATTTCTTCAGGGCTCCGAAAGTATGCAAATCACATGGGATCGATATCAGACCTCTACGGAAGACGTATAAGGGCTTCCCAGCAAAACTCTTGAACCGTAGACGAAATAACAGCCACGCCAGCTCCGGGAAAGCCATGATAAACTTTTTCTTTGACTGCATTGTTCATTGACTTTCTGGAGCACGCTACCACAATTAACGCAGAGCAGTACGTGAACACTTTGAAACGGTTCAAGTGCACCATCAAGTCCAAATGCCCAGGAATGTTGACAGACAACGACATTCTGTTGCAGGAAAATTTCTGCTCCCATGCTGGCAAGGTTGTTTCGACTACGCTGCGGAAGGTCCTTACACTTTCTCCATACAGTCCGAATTTCTCCCAACGGATTTCAATTTTTTTTGTAGCCCTGAAGAAAGGTATTCTTGCATGTCTATTTGGTTTGGATGAAGAGATGCATATACAATTATGGTTCCCTATGAAAGAACAAACATTTCTCTATGAAGGCAATGAGCATCTTGTCTCTCAGTGCGATAAATGTATTAACAGTTAAGGGGATTAGCTTTAAAATAATAAACAGTTTCCTTATTTTTTCCAATCTGTCTCCTTTTCATTTGACTGCCCCTTATGTGGGGTGATTCAGTTGCTTCTACCGATAGGTGTTATGCAACCCGCAACTCCTTCAAAACTCATGAGACAAATTTTCGTATTCTCTCACTCGCTGTGCACCAACTATTAGTCTCACAGAAAAAATGAACAGGACATTTTTGTACCAGCGTGAAAATATGAACATTGTACATGTGGTATTTGAAGGCATTGTGCATTGCATAGAACCCATGGATAGTGGCAGCTGAATCACACTGTCTATAAAGTTCTTTCTTTCTTTCGTTTCTCTAGCATTTATCGTGTCGAGTACTGGGTCTGACTTTTCAGGACTGTGAAAATTTTATTTTATGACTTTAACTGTTTGGTTCCATGCCCGCCCTGACACCATGGTCATCAAGGTAACTTATAGGAGGACGTCGTGTGCACCATCTGTCTGTGAATGGTCTACACTTTCTTCTATGTGTTTTGTATTTTAACTGTTTGCATATCGCAGCCTCTCAGGTGGGATATGGGAGTCAGCCCAGCACTTGCCTAAACGAACATGGGAAACTGCCTAAAACCATAATCAGGGTGGTCTGTTTACCAGTCACGGTCGTTAATCTGTCATGCGTAATCCGTCCTCGTCTGGATCACTCTCACTGTGTCGCAAATTAGCAGACGGTTCACGCGCATGTCCTGTGAAACACAATGATTGAAAAACATTCTGTTCATGAATGTCACCATAACAGGTCGAATCACCAGACTGAGGTACAAATTTGCAATCAGTGGGCTTGGGATAAGCGCCGGGTGGTGTCGCCGAGCGGTTCTAGGCTCTTCAGTCTGGAACTGCGCTACCGCTACGATCCCAGGTTCGATTCCTTCCTCGGGCATGGATGTGTGTAATGTCCTTAGGTTAGTTAGGTTTAAGTAGTTCTAAGTTTTAGGGGACTGATGACCTCAGATGTTAAGTTCCATAGTGCTCAGAGCCTTCGGATAAGCACGAGAGTGCTCCTGCTATCATCTGACATCGCACCAGAGACCAAAACTCCAGGTGTAGGCCCAGTGCATCTAGCACGCAGCCAAGTTGCTTACAGGCCCTCAACTGGCCTCCTTCTAACCAACAGAGTCTATTTCATTATAAAACACAACATACATTCACCTTATTCTCCAATGAGACCTCGATTAACACCAACGAAGTCGCAGATGGTGGTGGTGGTTTAGGCTCAGTGGAATGCACACTACAGGGTGTCTGGCTCGGAGATGCCCTTGAAGTAACTGATTTGTAACTGTTTCTTGTGTCAGTGTGGTGCCAACTGTTGCTGACATTGCTGCTGCAGATGCAGTACGGTGTGGCAGAACCATACACCAAACACGAAGAACTTCTCTGTCGGTAGTGCCACGTGTCCGTCCAGAGACCGTACTTCTTGTGACTTCTGCTGACCACCCCTGCCAGCAATCATGTACAGTGGCTACATTCTTGCCAAGTCGTTCTACAGTATCCCAAAAGGAACATCCAAATTCTGGTAGTTCTATTACCCGATGTCCTTCAAACTCAGTGAGGTGTTGATAACGCCGTCTTTGTCGTCTTAAAGACATTCTTGACTAACATCAACCAAAAATGTTCAAATGTGTGTGAGATCTTATGGGACTCAACTGCTGAGGTCATCAGTCCCTAAGATTACACACTGCTTAACCTAAATTATCCTAAGGACAAACACACACACACCCATGCTCGAGGGAGGACTCGAACCTCCGCCGGGTCCAGCCGTACAGTTAACATCAACCCACCATGTCCAATGTCACAGGTAACTAATACTCACGACTATTACAGCGTGTATTTAAAGCACGTCCGATTTGCGTCCTCATTGTAGCTCAACTAGCGCCTGCCACTCTTAAGGGACTGTAGCGAAATTTCAATAGACATCATGTTTCACATCTAGAAACACGTCTACCAACTTTCCTTTACGTCGCACAACTTCTTCTTGGTGTTGCGATCATTTTCTGTGAGTGTATATAAACACACGTCACGGAAAGGATAGTTCCGTTTGAAGATATCCAGTGTATGACAGCAGAATGTTGCGGCTGGGCATTGCTTATAACGCGAGTAGTCTGTTACAGACATGAATGTAAGGAAATTGGCAGCGCCCTGCGAGTTAACCGACCTTGAACGTGGTATAATGATAAATGCAAGATGAAAAAGTCACTAAAGTCACTGCATATCGGAGATCACACAAGAGTGGGGTTCCGGTGCCGGCCGGAGTGGCGGAGCGGTTCTAGGCGCTTCAGTCAGGAACTGCGCGACCGCTACGGTCGCAGGTTCGAATACTGCCTCGGACATGGATGTGTGTCATGTCCTTAGGTTAGTTAGGTGTAAGTAGTTCTGAGTTATAGGGGACTGATGACCTCAGATGTTATGTCCCATAGTGCTCAGACCCATTTGAACCATTTTTGGGGTTCCGGTGGTCAACAGTGACTAGGGTACTTTTTCAATATAACAGAGACAATGTTTTCACACGCATAGACCTCCGCACTGGACGATAAATGTTTGACGAATGGACCATTGTGCCTCGGCAGAGTCACACGGAAAAATGTACGATCTGATGTGAATCACATCGCTGTCGATTTGAATGGGGTCTATGAGGAACCCATTTCTAGCTGGACTATACCGAGACAATTGCACCACATACGCCTCAGCATTTTGCAACCAACTCGTTTTGCAGTGCCTTCCCAAGACTTTTGACTATCCAGTAGGCCTCTTTTGAGATATGGGAATGGTATTCTCGGTGAAGCACTCACTGGATGAAGGACATCAACTACCACACACTCATAGACGTCGTTTATGAAGTGGATGACATGTATTGGAACATGGTTGCTTTCATCATCGCTCTGATTAGTGAGAACTTACTCAAGACAGCATTTCCCATTCAGCGCTGAGGCTACATGCAGAGCGCGAATGTAAAACGACCAGAAAACCATTTTCGCACAAAAACCGGTTTCAGTGTTGACGACGTCTCGATACGTATCCCAAGTAAATGGCGCATGGTCTTTGTGCCAGGCCCTCTGTATTTCCAAAAATTAAAATATTTGAGCAGTAATTTGTGTTGATTACAGTTCCACTAGTGAAAAATCTAGCCTTGTATTTCCCTAACTGTATTACAACAAATAAAACGTAGTGCCTCAGTATTAATGGCACTTGAAACAAAATGTTTCCTCCTACTATTTTGTCGAAAGTTTGTATTTTTGAGACCTTGGCTGTGTACAAAATACAAATTAATCCCTGCAAGAAAAGAGACGCCAACCAGCGTCCGTTAATAACGTAATTTATTTACACTAATGGCGTCGTTACCGGTTTGAACCGACGTTTTTGTCTTCAGACGGATGTTCGCGTTTATATTGCTTTTGTTGTTGTTGACATTAGTTCTTTGAGGAAAACGAAGCCAACAACTAATTTAAACATACTTTTTTTTCATTGCACTGACAAGTGTCAGATTTGACACTTACAGCGTTTTCCGCGTCCACTCTTCGTATGACGGCCCTAAGGCTATCCCTACATTTAAAATAAACAACGCCCTTGAAACGATCACTGTATTCACGTTTGAACCACTAGTTTACTATCCGAGGAAAGCAGAGGATAACAGAGATACCTTATACATGTATACATGTGCCCCGAATGACTTCTCCCTCGCAGAAAAATGTGATACAAACATTTTCCTAAATTTTTCTTCGCCTTTCAAATTTCAGTATTGCTAATAACACACTTGTTTTTAAAAGCAAGCGCGTGAAAGGGGAACGCACGTTTTAAAATTCCGCTGAGCAGGTAGGCCCAGTCGGCGCATTAAATACAGACTAAAGAGCTTTTGTTGAAGAAAGTTTGGTTATAGTCTTGTAACCTGCGGCGGCTTAACAAAAGGCTGAAAGGGAAGGGGGACGCTACTTAAGAGCACGGAACAAAATTATCGTGTCTAGCGCTCAGGGTAAGGAGAGCGAGGGTATGATGGAGAAGGCGGAGGGCAACTTTGTAACGTTTTACCATTTTTTTAACAAAGAACCACCATTATGGGTGAGAATTATTAGTCTTGTGTCTCACCATAAGCGTCATTCTTGGTGTAGTATGTATGCTATCACCATACTGGCGATGATGCTGTTCAATGCACGTCGAGAGTATTTGTGTTGCTTGCGATTACGTGAGGACAGGCAAAGGGTAAAGTCCGGCGCCTGTCGCCGGCCGGTGTGGCCGTGCGGCTCTAGGCGCTTCAGACTGGAACCGCGTGACCGCTACGGTCGCAGGTTCGCATCCTGCCTCGGGCATGGATGTGTGTGATGTCCTTAGGTTAGTTAGGTTTAAGTAGTTCAAAGTTCTAGGGGACTGATGACCTCAGATGTTAAGTCCCATAGTGCTCAGAGCCATTTCAACCGGCGCCTGTCCATAGGCTACTCCACTACAAAAATACGAAAGCAGTATCACTAAGCGGTGTGAAGTCTCCATGCCTATTAAGAATGGTCTCGCTCCAACAGACGTTGCAAAAAACGTCGACATTTAATTCGACTCATTTGTGCACATAAAGGTGATCACTAAACTTCTCTCGTATTGCTCGCTTAACTACTAGCGATGAGAATTACCTCTTCCTAGACACGGACCTGACACATCGGCATCGGTTACGGAAGCTGGGCTTTCTAAGTATGAAATGTGGTACCTGGTTTTGTTTTGTGTTTACGTTTGATGTAATTTGGTTTGAAAAATGGTTCAAATGGCTCTCAGCACTATGGGACTTAACATCTGAGGTCATCAGTCCCCTAGAACTTAGAACTACTTAAACCTAAATAACGTAAGGACATCACACACATCCATGCCCGAGGCAGGATTCGAACCTGCGACCATAGCAGCAGCGCGATTCCGGACTGAAGCGCCTAGAACCGCTCGTCCACAGCAGCCGGCTAATTTGGTATGATTCGACTAAGCGAACCAACTGTCTCTCTGTAGTGGGAAGTGCATTCGTGACATTGTTGGATACAGCGATGATCCAGTTCAAAGCAGTGCACCTTGTCATCTCGAAGTGCAAACGCGGACAGAGTTAACGGAAAAGGGTTTCGCGGGCAGTAGTGGACGCTTATTGTTGGGCTCATGACATTTGCTGACAATGAGGAGGAGGAAGTAGCACCAGTGCCGACGATAGAGGTCACGAAACATTCAAGGAAAATGCTGCAATGAAGTCAATAGATGGTGTGTGAATTACGAGAGAAGTGATATATAGATGAAGGGAACGGAACTCATGTCACTGCCCCAGCCAAGAAGAAGAATAAAAGTTCAAGCAATCAAATCAAACTCCCACTCATAATACTTACAAATTTGTAATGAAACAGAAATTTCTGCGACATTTTGACCAATGCGAAGAATGAACAATTTTGCGTAAAATTCAAAGTTTATATTGCGCAGAACTTGAAGGTTAGCAAGGAAACTATGGGAAAAACTACTCCGTCTACGAAGTTTTTGGCTTTAAAATATTGAAAAATGAACGAGTTATGTGCTAACAAGACGATATAGTTCCAAAAAAGGGCATACTACATTTTTACGTAAATACGAACCATTAGAACTTGTGGTGTCACCGACAGACACCACACTTGCTAGGTGGTAACATTTCAATCGGCCGCAGTCCGTTAGTATACTTCGGACCCGCGTGTCGCCACTATGTGATTGCAGACCGAGCGCCGCCACACGGCAGGTCTAGTCTAGAGAGACTCCCTAGCACTCGCCCTAGTTGTACAGCCGACTTTGCTTGCGATGGTTCACTGTCTACTTACGCTCACATTAGCAGAGACGAGAGTTTAGCATAGCCTTCAGCTACGTCATTTGCTATGACCTACCTAGGCGCCATATTCAGTTACTAGAATGTATTCTGAACAGATAATATTGTGAATCATGTACCGTCAAGAGCGACGTTCATCATTAATGGATTAAAGTTACTAACTAATTACGTCCGCATTCTGAATTCTCATTCCTTGTCATGTTGCAGACCTCACGTCAGTATAGTTCTTCCCTCCTCACGCCAGCCTGCGTGAGCTAAAACGCGTGTATTTCGGCCTCCACTAGTAACACGGTGTTGGCTCTTCTGCCAACACAACAGAATTAATGTGGTTTATTCAGACGAAACGTGGTATCATACACTCCTGGAAATTGAAATAAGAACACCGTGAATTCATTGTCCCAGGAAGGGGAAACTTTATTGACACATTCCTGGGGTCAGATACATCACATGATCACACTGACAGAACCACAGGCACATAGACACAGGCAACAGAGCATGCACAATGTCGGCACTAGTACAGTGTATATCCACCTTTCGCAGCAATGCAGGCTGCTATTCTCCCATGGAGACGATCGTAGAGATGCTGGATGTAGTCCTGTGGAACGACTTGCCATGCCATTTCCACCTGGCGCCTCAGTTGGACCAGCGTTCGTGCTGGACGTGCAGACCGCGTGAGACGACGCTTCATCCAGTCCCAAACATGCTCAATGGGGGACAGATCCGGAGATCTTGCTGGCCAGGGTAGTTGACTTACACCTTCTAGAGCACGTTGGGTGGCACGGGATACATGCGGACGTGCATTGTCCTGTTGGAACAGCAAGTTCCCTTGCCGGTCTAGGAATGGTAGAACGATGGGTTCGATGACGGTTTGGATGTACCGTGCACTATTCAGTGTCCCCTCGACGATCACCAGTGGTGTACGGCCAGTGTAGGAGATCGCTCCCCACACCATGATGCCGGGTGTTGGCCCTGTGTGCCTCGGTCGTATGCAGTCCTGATTGTGGCGCTCACCTGCACGGCGCCAAACACGCATACGACCATCATTGGCACCAAGGCAGAAGCGACTCTCATCGCTGAAGACGACACGTCTCCATTCGTCCCTCCATTCACGCCTTTCGCGACACCACTGGAGGCGGGCTGCACGATGTTGGGGCGTGAGCGGAAGACGGCCTAACGGTGTGCGGGACCGTGGCCCAGCTTCATGGAGACGGTTGCGAATGGTCCTCGCCGATACCCCAGGAGCAACAGTGTCCCTAATTTGCTGGGAAGTGGCGGTGCGGTCCCCTACGGCACTGCGTAGGATCCTACGGTCTTGGCGTGCATCCGTGCGTCGCTGCGGTCCGGTCCCAGGTCGACGGGCACGTGCACCTTCCGCCGACCACTGGCGACAACATCGATGTACTGTGGAGACCTCACGCCCCACGTGTTGAGCAATTCGGCGGTACGTCCACCCGGCCTCCCGCATGCCCACTATACGCCCTCGCTCAAAGTCCGTCAACTGCACATACGGTTCACGTCCACGCTGTCGCGGCATGCTACCAGTGTTAAAGACTGCGATGGAGCTCCGTATGCCACGGCAAACTGGCTGACATTGACGGCGGCGGTGCACAAATGCTGCGCAGCTAGCGCCATTCGACGGCCAACACCGCGGTTCCTGGTGTGTCCGCTGTGCCGTGCGTGTGATCATTGCTTGTACAGCCCTCTCGCAGTGTCCGGAGCAAGTATGGTGGGTCTGACACACCGGTGTCAATGTGTTCTTTTTTCCATTTCCAGGAGTGTACATAGTGCACTGCGAATAGGTGTCAAATTGTGCGAGGAGCGTTATCACAACAAAAGTGCATGTAGTGTAATGTAGGGCACTGGCGTATGCGTGCGTGTGTTCATCTTCTACGAATACCGGACTGTGCGCTACTACTGTCTCTCACCTCCCCCACCCCCCCCACCCCACTGTATCTCGGCTGTAAACACGACGGTGCTGCCATCGTAACCAGGGCTTGGCTTTGACGAGGTGTGTGTGTGTGTGTGTGTGTGTGTGTGTGTGTGTGTTTGTGAAGGAGCCGGTGGGTAGGTGGGAGCTCGCGTGCTCCTGGGTGTAATGGCCTGCAGTATGCTTCCTGCTGTACATATGTAAGGCAGACGACTGGCTACGTCCAGGAGAAGACATACCCACGTAAACAAATGTATCCATTGAGAATGAGAGTAAAATCTCGAAACGCATCGTGGAAGAAAGTCAGTAAAGCAGATAATTATTTCAGTTTCTCATGGGTCCACTTTGACAAGTTTGCTTTTAATGTGCGGTATTGTAGGATCGCAATAGAGTTACCGCATATTTGCGCGGTTATGCTGCCTGAACAAAAATGCATCACAACAATCATGATGACGACCACGACAGTCTGCAGTAACTGACACTCGTGACAGAAGATCGATGTGGCAGTGGTGAACAGAATAGAGCGCGTGGCCGTTCTCCTTCTGTGATTAGTTGTTGCTACGTGAATTGTCCTAACTGTCTTTCAATCACGTTGCCGTTCTGTTCCATATATAAGCATTAACATTTATCAGTGCACTTACAAAGGACTATCTACTTAGATAACTAAGAGGTATGGTTGGGTAGAAAAATTTAACACAAGTAAATAGTTATCATAATAACATTAACTGAATTTTCCGCCGATGCTTGGCAGAACGCGATAATAATATTAAAAAGGAAAACACTTGCTAATGTTCTGCAAGGTTACACTTATTTGGTCACGAATCGGCTTTCGGTTTCTTAGGTCATCTCAAGGTGACAACTGAATGTCGCAAACATAGATAAATATAATGTGCGGCATGCACACATATTTTTACCGAAGTTAGAAAAGTGGCGTAAAATTCTTACACAGGAAAAAGTTATATTTTCATCTCATACAAATAGTTGCGTTAACTAGGAATGGGGATGAACAAAGCGCAATTAACAACTGGGTTGGAATATGGTATTCGTAAGGAACACTTAATTTAACAAAGGTGAAAATGGAAATTACGTCTGATCATTTGTAACTAGGCTGACTTTCTGTGTGCAATGTTTGTTGATTTCCGGTATTTGCAGTAGGGTCATCTTTCTACTTCCCTTAACACAATGAAAAATTTTACTTTTCACAATATATGAAAAGATTTCCGGTAAAAGATGATGAGCAAAGGTCTTACTAAATCTCCAGTTTCGCTCACGTTCAAACTTTTAACTTTTTTTCATGGTAGTCTGAAATATTGCCAACATACGGGATTTTGGTTTTATCTGACACCACTTCTGCAACTGGCGCGTCGATGTAGATGAAAGTGAATGATGAGAACAAAACGAACACCCAGGCCCAGACCGAGGAAAGTCTCTGACCCGGCCGGTTATCGAAACCGGGACCCTGCGATCTAGAGGCAGCGATGCTAACAGTAAAGTATTTTGCCCCTAGAAAGATGCGTCAGCCCGGTTGGGATACAACGTTCAAGTCGATGGTGGTAGGGCTCGTTCTGGCAATAAAATTTCTTCCTTGCCCACGAGCAAATTGCTTCTGGATCTGAACGAACGAATCTATGTGCAAGGGTATCCTGTAGATCCACATCTACTTGCGAGAGTATCCCGTAACGGACACTTTCTGCAGGAAGGATTTTGTCTCAGGTTAATGTTGTGTAAGTTCAGTCCAATTGGATACTTCTCACTGATTACGTACAACGAAGTGGATTTGCCATCTGACAGCACCAATTTTCGACGAACATTTCGCCAATCTCTGCTCCAGTCTGTCGAAGGATAATTCCTGTAAAGTTAGTCTCCTGGCAAGACTGATACGCTCGTTGGTATAAAAAAACCATAGAACAGTGGAGAGAGTCCTCCCCCCATAAAACTTGCCATAATGCAATACGTTTGCACATACGGAGGGAGGAGGGTGGGGGTTTCTACTTCAGGTGTGAATATTTGCGGAGACATTTGGACTGGCTTCGAACAAAATTTTAACTACAGGATTTCTAGTAGCCCATAAGAGACGGAAAATACACTCTTGCGGAAATAATACTGGAGTCGACTAGAGGATTTCGCAAACCCAAACCGCCTTCAAAAATTGGTATGGCTGTTGTTAGAAAGGGTAACTTAGAAGACCGTATCTCCCAAGCAGCGGCTTCCACTATTTTTAGTATTTGTTTCGCTGTGTTGACCAGGATGTTCTAAACTGGCGTGGTGGAGCTCAGGTAAAGCATAGGTGTTAACGAAATGAACGATCTGCAGTCTGTCAGAATGCCGAAGTCGATGATCTGCGGACTTCGATCTGCAGTTTAGTGTGCGCTGTTTTTAAACTTCCTGGCAGATCAGAACTTTGTGCCGGACTGGTTCATGAATCCGGTACCAAGCCGCTAGAAGGTAGCAAAGATGTGCTGGCAGGTGTAATTATGTGATGGCGGTAATGACTCATGGCTGAACGGCTCAGCTGGTATGATCATTTTATCGCCAAAGGCGAAGTTTCGGGATCGAGTCGCGGACCGATACATCGTTTTAGACTGCCAGCAAATTTCAGTGTGACAAATAAATGAAAGAGAGTTACTGATTACAGCATGATAACACAAAACGTCAGAAAAAAGAGACGGTACAGTGACTTGCCGTTCTAACGACACAGTTACTACAAGCCTTGCCATATACGATAATTTCCTATTAGGTGACCTACTAACACATATCTTCCAGTATGGCCCCGAAATTCGGAAACACGCTTCGTTTATAAACTGTCACAAAGAATGAACGGAAGTAGGGTAATAAAAATAAAACATGAAATGGACACTCGTACAGAAAACAAAACAGCCTACGCACAAAGCGTCTGAAAGAGGAGGAGGAATGAATTATTCACAGAGGCAGGTTCATAATAACCAACACACAAAAACGGCAACGCATTCAGAAAATGCGAGCTATGCGTGACGCGGAAAGCAAACAATACGAGGAGGTCCTTTGTGATAAGGATGACAGGAAACGCAATGCAAACAGGACGAATGCAGAGGAGCAAATCGGTTACGTTCCAACCGAGAATAACGGGAACGCTTTATAAATGGGCGTCGCTAGCGTGGCGACGTTTCAGAACAGTAATGAAAAATTCACGGTGTTCAGAATGCACCGTGCACCCCCTTTCACTGGCTGCTCCGCCCACAGTGCGCCACGGGAGCGGACAGACTTACCTGGTTATAAATTGAATCGGAGAATCCAATGCACTTCCGTTCTCAGTGACGCCTCAGTGTTCACAATTCACATTCGCTCTCTCTACTCGCGTAGGAATTTTAATTTTGCTATCTTTCTATCTCACATCTACATATACAATGAACAGAGAAAGAAACTGGTAAACCTGCCTAATATAGTGTAGGAACACCGTGAGCACGCAGCAGTGCCGCAACACGTCGTGGCATGGACTCGACTAAAGTCTGAAGTACTGCTGAACTGACAGCATGAATTCTCCCGGGCTGTCCACAAATCCATAAGAATACTAGGGGATTGAAATATCTTCTGAACAGCAAGTTGCAAGGCATCCCACGTAGGCTTACTAATGTTCTTGTCTGGGGAGTTCGGTGGCAGCAGGAGTGTTTAAACTCAGAAGAGGGTTCCTGGAGCCACTCTGTAGCAATTCTGGACGTGTAGGGTGTTGCATTGTCCAGCGGGAATTGACCAAGTCTTTCGGAATGCACAAGAGACTTGAATGGATACATGCGATCAAACAGGATGCTTACGTACGTTTCACCTGTCAGAGTCGTATCTAGACGTGTTAGGGGTCCCATATCACTCCAGCTGCACACGCCCCACACCATTACAGAGCCTCCACCAGCTTGAATAGTCCCCTGCTGACTTTCAGGACCCATGGACTCATTAGGTTGTTTCCATGCTCGTACACGTCTATCGGCTCGATACAATTGAAACGAGACTCGTCCGACTAGGCAACATGTTTCCAGTCGTCAACAGTCCAACGTCGGGGTTGGCGGGTCTGGGAGAGACGTAAAGCTTTGTGTCGTGCAGTCATCAAGGGTACACGAGCGGGCCTTCGGCTCCAAAAGCCCATATCGATGATATTTCGTTGGATGATTCGCACACTGACACTTGTTGATGGCCCAGCATTGAAATCTGCGACAATTTGCGGAAAGGCTGCACTTCCGTCACGTTGAAAGATTCTCTTCAGTCGTCGTTGGTCCCGTTCTTGCAGGATCTTTTCTCAGCCGCAGCGATGTTGGAGATTTTATGTTTTACCGGATTCCTGACATTCACGATACATTCGTGAAATGGTAGTACTGGAAAACCCCACTTCATCGCTACCTGTGTCCCAACGCTCGTGCGCCTACTATAACACCACTTTCAAACTCACTTAAATCTTCTTATCTGCCGTTGTATCAGCAGTAACCGATCTAAAAACTGCGCCAGACACTTGTTGTCTTATATAGGGGTTGTTGACTGCAGAGCGTATTCTGCCTGTTCACCTATCTGGGGATTTGACTACGCATGTCTATACCAGTTTGCCGGCCGTGGTGGTCTCGCGGTTCTAGGCGCGCAGTCCGGAACCGCGCGACTGCTACGGTCGCAGGTTCGAATCCTGCCTCGGGCATGGATGTGTGTGATGTCCTTAGGTTAGTTAGGTTTAAGTAGTTCTAAGTTCTAGGGGACTGATGACCACAGCTGTTAAGTCCCATAGTGCTCAGAGCCATTTTCTATACCAGTTTCTTTAGCGCTTCAGTGTATATGTATTCTCCGCAAGCTACCTTTTGATGTTCGGCGGCGTGAAGCACTGGTACTACAGTCATTTTCCCCCTTCCGTGTTTTAATCTCGAATGGTAACTGGAAAGAACGACAGTCCATAAACTTCCGTACGAGATCTGATTTCTCGTGGAGGCTTTGTCTTTAGCCTATCATCGTCGGTATTACTTCAGCTATTTCTTTCATTCTACAGTATAGCCTCTCGAAGCACTGAATTCAGTTACGTCTGTAGCTCCGTCGTCCATAGAGAAACGGTTGTGGGCGATATTCATCCAGTTAACTCCAGCGACCTTCCACAGGTCTTTAACCCATCGATGTGGCGTTCTTCCTCGTGGTCTGCCTGTGTAGCTTGGACTCCAATCCACCACCGCTTTTGTACATCGGTCATCACTCCTTCTCGCAGGATGGCCGCACAGTTGTCACTGCATAATGGCTGCTCTCTCCAGGATGTCCTTGCCGAAACATACACTGCCTGAAAAATATTATAACGCGTAAAATAACTGTGTTCATTGACACCAAGGCGTGACGTGCATTTGTCATCGCGACTGTGGTTGAGATTGCGCTCAGGAGGCCTGTTCTTGGACCCTCTGACTGAGCAGGCAGTAACTGTGCTGCATTTAAAGGTGAATAATGTTTGTAACATTGCTCCTAGGGTACAACAGAATTTAAAGGTGAATAATGTTTGTAATATTTCTCCTAGGGTACAACCATGCCCGACCGCCGATAACATATTTTTGTTGAACGGGTTCAGCCATTTGAACGGGCTCTCATTGTGGTCCTACAGGAAGCTGGATGAACGTATCGACGGAGTGTTACATACCTTGCACAATGTATCGGTGATCTGTCGCTACTTCCAACAGTTGTCTGTGGAACATTCCCACTCCTATATGTTACATGCTGAATATCCGCGTAGTACAGACACGCGTCAAGATCGGCATCAAGAGGTAACAGTACCGAGACCGAACATCATCCATGGAACGTGTGGGCACATGTTCCTCCTCATGTGTCACCAAGGACGATCAGGAACCATTTGCCTGTAGCAGAATCAACATCTCATGTGCCTCTTGGCAGGCTGCTTCTGGCACCACGACACCCCAAGCATGGCTACTCTTGTGTTGTTGAAGAGTTGAGTGGAGAACCGGTGACGCTCCGATGCCTTCATTGATGAGAGTAGGCTCTGTCTGTATTCGAGTGATGGACGTGCACGTGTATGCCGTAGATCTGGTGAGCTGCCTATTCCAGAGTGCGTTCGACCACGACACACAGGTTCTATCCTAGCTTTCATGATTTGACGGCCATCAATTACAACTCGGGGTCACACATTGTGTTTCTTCTGGGTATAGTAACCAATATACGCTACACTGCACAAGATATTGCCCCGTGCTACTGCTGTTTATTGGGAAACAAAGGATGATGATGATGATGATGATGATGATGCTGATGATGACGTGCTTTTCCAGCAGGACAATGCACGTCCACGTACGGCTGCTGCGACGCACCCTGCTAATTGTGGTGTACAATTGCCCTTGTCGGTAATATCACCAGATCTCTCGTCAATTGACTACGGAAGGGCCGTGATGAAGTGGGAACTCATTCGTTCTACAGGGCGTTCCGAATTGCAACAAGAGGCACAAGATGCTTGTGACAGTCTATCGCAAGAAGTCATTCGGCGCCGCTGTGATCGTGAGTTTACGAGACTGCACGCATACGTTGTCGCTAGAGATGGGTAGACTGTGAACTGATACGACTCTTTGGACACCTGTGACGTGTGTTTCATTTGGACTGAATTTGTTATCGACACTCCTACAGTGATGATTCCTGTGTCACCTAACTTCTCAGTAAAATGGGCTTAATCTTGAGGGTGTGACTGTTTTTCTTTGGCATGAGGAAGTGAGGACGTTATATGTTCCCTGACTCTCATTAGAATTTATACACTCTTAATTTCACCAGTATGCCCCCCGTTATTGATTTGTCACAAATAGCGTTTTCTAACAGAAGTACTTGTTTTGGCTATTTGGGAGAGACAGATCACTTGCTATAATGTGAAATAGATGGAGCGCAGTTATATTTAGCTTGTTAAGATGGCCACAGTCTCAGACTACGCTTATTTGTCAGAAAAATACGTCTGTTTCAACAAATGGAAAAGCAGAATCTCACCCACAATACAATAAACAACTTCAAAGCCCACGAAAAGACCTATTCTTCCGAAGCACATCAAAAGAGCAAAGTTATTGCACAATTCAAATTCCTTCACTGGCACAATTTTGGACTCCACTCATACTAAACCTAAAACTTCCAATATTACCATTTCAAAACTAACTACTTCTATGCCAACACAGACAAAACTTTTGGAAGAAATATCAGCTGTCTCTTCTGTTGATAGAACCTTTAATTTTAAGAAAACATGAGCTGTATCCAAAGTGATAAACTCGGTTGAAAATGCTAAAATTGTAAGGAAAAAATGGAATAAGAAAAAAGAAGGAAACAGAAAATGGACACAAAAATATAATAAATGGCAAATACTACTGAAGAAAGAAAACAGACTTAAGAAACTAAAAAAGAAAAATACTGCAAATAACTCACCGTGTTCATCAAATGCCGACGTTGTAGAACACTACGAAAATAGCTTTGATGAATGGTTTGGGTGTGGTGACATCTGTTACGAAACTGATAAAAATGATGAGTGGATCCAATGTATTTCCTGTTCAAGATAGTCACTAAATATAATTGCTGTGGCAAGAGAAACAAAGGCTAATGCATGAACAAAACCAACAGCTCATTAGAAAAACCAGTGTTCAATCAAAATGTATAATAAACCGATAAAATTATTGTGGAATAAAATATTGATCATATAACTCTGTATTCGTTACAAGACATTCTATGTAAAAATTGGAAATTTTAACTGGCTCTGTTCTTCATGTACAGCAATTTTTTATATGGTTCATCTCTCCTTGTACACTGGTCCATCCCATCCATACACCTATGGGTGAGATGGATCACTATTGTATATTTTCATTTTATCATACCTGATGTATTTTAAATTGCAGTGCCTTAATAATACACACATAAAAAAAATTCGCATCACACCGGTTCCCAGAACTTCTGAAGATAGACGTTGACTGTGGATATTGTATCCCAGACACTGTCCCTTTGACTGTTCAGAGATGTCACTAAATCCGCCCAAAGATGTAAACAATCACGCATGAGCAGCGCTTTTTAGACGGAGGGGGTCCGACAGCCGATCAGTTCCAGTCATTCCAACAGGAAGGGAGTACACGGCTCGTGTTGTATGCCTAGACGGTCAGTGCCGAACTTCGATCGCGTCCGCATTATTACTTCGTGCCCGGAAAGGCTCTCAACAAGGGCACATGTCCAGGCGTCTCAGATTGAAACAAAGCGACGTTGTTCGGACATGGTAGAGGGACAGAGAGACAGGATCGCCGATGACATGCCTCGCTCAGGTCGTCCAACGCCTACTGCTGCAGAGGATAACCGCTACCTACGGATTATGACTAGGAGGAACCGTCACAGCAACGCCACCAAGTTGAATACTGCTTTTCGTACAGCAAAAGGATGTCGTGTTACGACTCAAACTGCGCGCAGTAGGCTGCATGATGAGCAACTTCACTCCCGACGTCCGTGGCGAGATCCAGCTTTGCAACAGCAACACCACGCAGCGCGGTTCAAATGAGCCCAACAACATGCCGAATGGACCGCTCAGGATTGGCACCACGTTCTCTTCACCGATGAGAATCGCATATGCCTTCAACCAGACAATCGTCGGAGACGAGTTAGGAGGCAATCCGGTAGGCTGAAAGCGTTAGACACTCTCTCAAGTGAGTGCAGCAAGGGGGAGATTCCCTGCTGTTTTGGGGTGGTATTATGTGGGGCCGACGTACGCCGCTGGTGGTCATGGAAGGCGCCGTACCGGCTGTACGATAAGTGAACACCATCCTCACAGTGATAGTGCAACTATATGGGCAGCAATTTGGCGAGGCATTCGTCTTCATGGACGACAATTCGCGTCCCAATCGTGCACATCTTGTGAATGACTCCCTTCAGGATAACGACATCGCTCGACTAGACTGGCCAGCATGTTCACCAGACATTAAGCCTATCGAACATACCTGGGATAGTTTGAAAAGGGCTGTTTATGGACGACGTGACCCACCAACCACTCTGAGGGATCTTCGCCGAATTGCCGCTGAGGAGTGAGACAATCAGTATCAACAGTGTCTTGATTAACTTGTGGATAGTATGCGACGACGAATACAGGCATGCGTTAGTGCAAGAGGACGTGTTACCGGGTATCAGAGGTACCGGTGTGTACAGCAGTCTGAAACGGCACCTCTGAAGGTCTCGCTGTATCGTGGTACAACATGTAATGTGCGGTTTCCATGAGCAATAAAAAGCGCGGAAAAGATGTTTATGTTGATCTCTACTCCAATTTTCTGTACAGTTCTCGTATCTCTCGGAATCGATTTCATGCAAAACTTTTTATTGTAGTTAATTTTGAATGACCCTCTGAAAAAAGTGGTTCAGCTCTCACAGACGTGCCTTATTTTTTTTAATGTATTCCAGCTATTACTACTTTGCCAGGCTGTAATGTTGATGACTGTGTCATCGTCACCATCACCATTGTTATCATCGTCATCAGCTGCAGTAACAGCCATTTGACACGCATTATTAGATAAGTCTTCACTAGACTGTTGCATTATTACCGAAAATGCCTTAAGAGTAACAGTTCATTTCGGAGATATGGAAGTAAAATTTTGCTTGTGATAGCAACGAAAACAGAAACCAGGAACGAAATAAACTTGTGATGAACAAAGGCCGACATCAAACCCGACATAGAAGAATACAAGAACGTGCTGAAAAGTAATTCCTTCGAAGTTTTAATTGTGTTCTAAATATCGGTTTAGATGTTACAGGTCATGCGTACTACTTGGTCGACTTTCCGGCTTCGCTGACGTTAGCTACATCTCTCTGCCGCTTTAGGGTTCAGTATTGTAGCGTGTAGCACGGCGGTGTGTAACATAGCTACATCGGTGAGTGCGAAATAGCGTGCTGTAATCGACTTTATAACCGCAGAAAACGATCCTCCAATTGAAATCCATAGAAGAATGAATACACTGTACGGTTAGGATTGTATCGTCATCAGTAACGTGAAACGTTGGATTGTTCGTGTTCATAATGAAGGAAACGTTGGTTTTACATCGACGTATGTGAGAGATCTTGGATTGTGTCCAAAACGCCTTCGAGGACTTTGCTTTGAGAGTGATAAGGCGATGAGGTGAGGTTGTGGCTCCGTCGAATCAAACATTCTGTAGTGACAGCATCGATAAACTGGCCTCTAGTTGTGCGACATGTGTTCTTTACCAGGTTGACTACTTTCAGACGTAAATATGTAGACCCGAAGGATAAAGATGCAGACTGTTAATAAAGTTTATTTTGTCTGAAAAGCTGTAAGAGTTTTCACATAAAAATTTGGAGGCTTTAAATTTCAGTATGGTCTTGTAACTAAAAAGAAGTAGTTCCAACCACCTATATTTCTTGGTTTAATAGAAACAGCTACAAAATCTAGTGAGTTCCATTTGGTTGAATATTAGTCAAATGCGTAACGGTCTTACATCACTTATTACTCCTAATCAATCTATATTCTCATTAGGCACTGAATTTAGTAGGAGCTATTGGCTTACCTCAAGATAAACAAACCATCATATTAGAGAGATGGGTAGAAAGATCCGTATGACTACATGACTGCAAAAAAGTCAGTGGAAGCAGTCATGTTCATCAAAAATCTAGGGCTCTGCCTATAGGACGATTTAAAGTACAGCGACCACATATAATTAATCGCAGGCAGACACATGCCACACTGAACATCATTTTTAAGGAAAGGAACTTCTTCAGGTGGCGAGTCATATTGTAATACGAATATGCAGTAGATTAGGTTGATAGGTACAGACTGAAAGTCAGCCTCAGGTAGAACACATTCTGTGGCAGAGTGGCAGAGGAGACGACGGAATTGAGTGGTCGTCCCGAGGGCGCTTACCTTGCCCTCTGTGACACCGGCTTTCCAGTGCGTGACAGAGACACGGAAATGAGCTAGGAGGAGCCATCAGGGATACTGCGTCACTCAATGCGTGATAGCCACGTGAGCTGAGGGTGGGATGGGGCCGAGTCCCTGGGGTAGAGCGGCAACTTTCCCACTCGTCAGGACTGTTGGAGGATGGAAGACTGACTTGCTCACAAATTGTGTGTGTGTGTGTGTGTGTGTGTGTGTGTTTGTGTGTGGGTGTGTGTGTGTCTTAAAAGTACATCACATGGCTAAAGCACATATTATCAGTTTTAGATATTAGGTAACGTATGGCCTTCTGAGCTACCGAATTCACACGTATCTGTGCTATAAGAGTTCACAGGAACAGTTTCATCAGAAAGGGTTAACGTGCAGAAAAAAAATTCTTGCTTTCTGCGTTATGTACTTGGGACTTCCTGAGGATTCGTATATATAAGTAAAAAATTACAGTGAAAATGTTAATTTCCTGTTATTTCAGTATAATTACTGTAGTTCGCTAAATGTCATTGTCCCGATTTGTCAGTGATTTTTTACTACTTTGTTACAATTTCGGCCTTTGTGCCGTTGTCAGTCGTGTACAAAACATAAAATACGATTTAACAGGAAACATAACAGAAGAAGAACAGCATCAAGAACAAAATTTGCAGTCTGCTAATATTCAGGAGCATACAAAATTCGATGCCATGATACGGCATGGAAACAAATTAAAAGTAGAAACTTTCTTGTAGGAGCGTGTTCTCCTTGATACACAATACCACGGATTCAAAGGGCATGGTAGCACGGAGGGCAACTGCAGTGAAAATACTTGCAACAGAATCAAGGTTGTTATCAGTGACACGAATGACATGAGGCGTAAAACTGTGTTATTCACGTGCATGTTGAAATACAGCTGTGGCTGTACGTAGTCAGTCAACGTGGGCCAGAGGTAACAAGTGGAACCTATTCTCATCAAAGAGTAGCTAGTCAACAGTTTATTATCAGTTTTAGTACTCCAACTTGGTGGATTAAAACCATATTGCATAAGAAGTAAAGGATCAGACCGAAATAGGTGTCTGTGTACGTTGGTGGGGGGGGGGGAGAAGGGGGGGGGAGGGGGAAGGACAATATGTGTTCACACGGAACAAAGGTGCATCGCTCAAGCACTAAAAGCGCATACTATAAAATTACCCTTAAATGTTATAGGAAAGAGTGTTATTTTAGAGTACCATATGCAAGTTATTTCACAAGCGCCTTACTCAAATAAAAATGTGTACCTAAAGCACTTTAAAGTGAATTCAAAAAAGCAACCTAAAAATCTCTTAAGGGTCCGTATGTTCATTGAGTATCTGTTTCAGTCACTCTTCGCACGCGCTATTAAGCTGCTTCCTCCAGAGCGTCCATTAATGTAACCTTCCCCACCAAATTTAGTACCTTCAAAGATTCCTTAATGCTGCTGTCCATAAACGAGCGTTTACAATTTTCCCTTGTTTTTGCGTGCTCTCTGAATCTGGTGCAGAAACTCCTGTACTTTCCCACACACAAAGTCTCTGACATTCACCACATTTGATATTCGATTCTGTAATTTCCCGACTGCGAAATGGTTTTTTGTGGGTTGTGTTCCAGACTACTTCTACTATCGTGTTGTCAGTGCGTAAACCGACCCCTTCATTAGTTTTGGGAAAATAACGGGGAATTGTCTCTGATGTGGCAGCAATATGGCAAAGTAATACAATTAGTTTTTTCTTAATCCATTTTTAGTGTCAGTGTGATTCCTTTACTTACTCTGCCTAATTTTGTAGCATACATTTTATCTACCACATCAATAATCAAAGCGTTATGAGTTAATATAAGTTTCAGCGTTATATAAATTCAGTAATTTCGTTTTGTTGTGAACAGAGGTTGTTGATGCTTGGACTCAGTGAAATTCAGGGACAGAGAAAATCTGGAAGCAGAAGAGCAGGAGCAGGATTGTTAGTTATTCCCGATCGTACACAAATATTTACTTTCCATCCTATTCATGTAGAGCCACGTACCTCAGATGAGAGCTTTCATGGTGTGAGGGGAATCGTACGGAAAAACAAAGAATTCCATACTTTACTGCGACTGAACACTATTACTTGAAATATAATACGTCGTTCAGATTTTTATAATTTCCACACACATGCGGATAAACATTTTTGGGCCTGCCGATCAACTTTCTCAAACCTGGTCGTCGTCGCCGCCACCGTATGACGAATCATGTGTGACTACGATTAACAAAAGAGAAAAAAGGTCAACACCGAACCGGCATAGATTGTGAGCATAGATTGTGCTATAGCTCCGACTACCACATCAATTTGTCGTGCTAATTACCTACACGCGCCACGTTAATCCAGTTATCAGAAAACGGAGCAGTAAAATTCAATTTTAAGAGACATACTAATGGCGTTATCGCTGTTTCAATAAATAGACAGTAGAAATTAAACTCACGACAGAGCTTGTAGCCGATACAAACAACATGCACGCCGTGGCATGTGTTCGCGTGATTCTAAAAACTAGTTTTACGTAATTTTTTTCATTGCATTTTTCTTTCCTTTCCTTTCCTTTCAAATACACTCCTGGAAATGGAAAAAAGAACACATTGACACCGGTGTGTCAGACCCACCATACTTGCTCCGGACACTGCGAGAGGGCTGTACAAGCAATGAACACACGCACAACACAGCGGACACACCAGGAACCGCGGTGTTGGCCGTCGAATGGCGCTATCTGCGCAGCATTTGTGCACCGCCGCCGTCAGTGTCAGCCAGTTTGCCGTGGCATACGGAGCTCCATCGCAGTCTTTAACACTGGTAGCATGCCGCGACAGCGTGGACGTGAACCGTATGTGCAGTTGACGGACTTTGAGCGAGGGCATATAGTGGGCATGCGGGAGGTCGGGTGGACGTACCGCCGAATTGCTCAACACGTGGGGCGTGAGGTCTCCACAGTACATCGATGTTGTCGCCAGTGGTCGGCGGAAGGTGCACGTGCCCGTCGACCTGGGACCGGACCGCAGCGACGCACGGATGCACGCCAAGACCGTAGGATCCTACGCAGTGCCGTAGGGGACCGCACCGCCACTTCCCAGCAAATTAGGGACACTGTTGCTCCTGGGGTATCGGCGAGGACCATTCGCAACCGTCTCCACGAAGCTGGGCTACGGTCCCGCACACCGTTAGGCTGTCTTCCGCTCACGCCCCAACATCGTGCAGCCCGCCTCCAGTGGTGTCGCGACAGGCGTGAATGGAGGGACGAATGGAGACGTGTCGTCTTCAGCGATGAGAGTCGCTTCTGCCTTGGTGCCAATGATGGTCGTATGCGTGTTTGGCGCCGTGCAGGTGAGCGCCACAATCAGGACTGCATACGACCGAGGCACACAGGGCCAACACCCGGCATCATGGTGTGGGGAGCGATCTCCTACACTGGCCGTACACCACTGGTGATCGTCGAGGGGACACTGAATAGTGCACGGTACATCCAAACCGTCATCGAACCCATCGTTCTACCATTCCTAGACCGGCAAGGGAACTTGCTGTTCCAACAGGACAATGCACGTCCGCATGTATCCCGTGCCACCCAACGTGCTTTAGAAGGTGTAAGTCAACTACCCTGGCCAGCAAGATCTCCGGATCTGTCCCCCATTGAGCATGTTTGGGACTGGATGAAGCGTCGTCTCACGCGGTCTGCACGTCCAGCACGAACGCTGGTCCAACTGAGGCGCCAGGTGGAAATGGCATGGCAAGCCGTTCCACAGGACTACATCCAGCATCTCTACGATCGTCTCCATGGGAGAATAGCAGCCTGCATTGCTGCGAAAGGTGGATACACACTGTACTAGTGCCGACATTGTGCATGCTCTGTTGCCTGTGTCTATGTGCCTGTGGTTCTGTCAGTGTGATCATGTGATGTATCTGACCCCAGGAATGTGTCAATAAAGTTTCCCCTTCCTGGGACAATGAATTCACGGTGTTCTTATTTCAATTTCCAGGAGTGTAATTTAAGAGACTCGGCCTTTGCGGGTTCAAGTAATTCCTACTGTTTTTGAGATCTTTCAGTATTGATTTTATTTTCTAGCTTGTTCTAGTGAACTGTTTTGATATCATGTTATTCTCTGTCGTGTGTAAATAGTTTTCTGCGTTATTTCAACGCCCCGGCTTCGCGCGGTTGCCACTAACAAGGGAAACTCCCCATTGCCACCACCCCCCTAATCAGTGAACACAGATGAAGCATGAAAACAAGAAGAACGTGTACTGACCTGTGAAAAAAAAGAAGCAAAATAGAAACAACAAACGATCAAAGCGTAACAAGTGCAACACAGAGTGAAGTGGAAGAGCCACGGCTCGTGGTTAAATGGTCACTGTGTTGGACTGTAAAACTCTCTTGTACTACTTTTTTTCCGAACATTATGAACTGTCCGTCCGGTCATTGAAATGTTGATTCGCTTTCTGTTCAAATGGTTTCAAATGGCTCTGAGCACTATGGGACTTAACATCTGTCATCAGTCCCCTAGAACTCAGAACTACTTAAACCTAACTAACCTAAGGACATCAGACACATCCATGCCCGAGGCAGGATTCGAACCTGCGACCGTAGTGGTCGCGCGGTACCAGACTGAAGTGCCTAGAACCGCTCGGTCAAACCTGCCGGCCGCTTTCTGTAGTCTTGGCAGTTTTCATACTATACATTGGTTATAGAATATGTGGCCTGGGCGCTAATGACCATAGAAGTTTTGCGCCCTAAAACCACAAACAAAAAAAAAAAAAAAGAATATGTGGTAAGAATACATTACCGTCGCAAGTAAATGTGATTAATAGTGATAGCAGGCGAGATCCCACATAAACGTCTCATAGAAATGAAAATAACAAATAAACGGATGTGAACATAGTTACAAAAAAGGAATTAAAGTGTCAAAACTTCCAACACGGAACACAGCTTCTAAAACGTTAAAAGCAATTTTTTTGACAGAGCAGACGGAAACTGTGTGGCTGTGAAACTGTTCTGTTCAGTTTTTGCAGCTTATGTGACAAACTATTATGTTTTCATCATTTCCTTTCACATTCATACGAACACCTAAATCGGACAAGTAGCATATCTCACTCTCTCACCAGGCGCACAAATTAGGTGCGTCCATATGAGATTCCTATCATATGACCCCCCCCCCCCCCCCCACCTGCGGGTCCGGGTTTTAGAATAGGCCCGAGGTATTCCTGCCTGTCGTAAGAGGCGACTAAAAGGAGTCCCTCCCCCTCAAGGGGATAGTTAGCGCCTGCGTCCGGAGACGGACGGTTCCACGACCTATATTTGTGGTCATTTTGGTTTTTCACTTCTTCTCGTTTCTTCCTTCCTTTGGTTGGTTCCTTTCTTTGTTCTTCTCCATCTCACTTTCTTCCTTACTCTTTCCCTTGCCTTCTTCTCCTTGCCTTCTCTGGTCTCCGCTTCGGCGTTTGAGACAGTCTGTCCTCTCTCTCTTCATTTTCCTCTTCTTCCTTCCTCCCTGTGCACGCCTGAAGGCCGACCCACGCGTTCGCACGCGTAGCCGGTGACGGGGTAACGCGTAATTCCCCGCCCTGGATAGACATGTAAGGCACGCGCGTGCCCCCTGGTTAAAGCCAGGCCCAGGGAGGGGTGATTGCCTGAGCTGATACCTTCTGACCATGCCGATTGGTCCCTCCGTCTGTTTCCCGGGAGGTGTGACCTGAGGTGTAAACAATCACCTAAGGCGGGAGTGCCCTCTGAGAGGGTCCCCACAAGGAAGGAGCGCGCCATCGGAGACGCTGGCAATCATGGGGGATTCTTCCGCAATGGATTTCTCTTCTTCTTCTCTCTCGACTTCTGCCCACAAACGGAAACTTGACCAGCCACCAGTGACAAAAGTACTACCGCCTGCCCCACAGTTCCTCGTCGTTTCTCGATCTGAGGACGGAAAGGATTTTTCCTCTGTCAACCCTTTCGTTATCCAGAAGGGCGTAGATGCCATAGCCGGAACTGTTAAGTCTTGTACCAGGTTGCGTAATGGTACCTTGTTACTAGAAACTGAGAGCGCCTTTCAGGCACAAAAACTGCTTCGAGCCACACTCCTGTACACGTTCCCTGTCCGGGTGGAGGCTCACCGAACTTTGAATTTGTCTCGTGGTGTGGTATATACTAGATCACTCGACGGATTGACTGACGAGGAGATTCAGTCTTTCCTCGCTGAGCAGGGCGTGACGGCTGTCCATAGGGTCATGAAAAGGTCGACAATGACCTTGCACCGACCCGGACACTTTTCTTGACCTTTGATAGTGTTCAGCTGCCATCGCGCATCAAAGCGGGCTACGAGGTTATTTCTGTTCGCCCCTATGTCCCGACACCTACGCGCTGCTACCAGTGTCAGCGTTTTAATCACACTCGCCAGTCTTGTTCCAATGCGACTAAATGTGTCACTTGTGGCAGGGATGCCAATGAGGGTGACTGTCCACCTCCGTCTCCTCGTTGTGTGAACTGTCAGGGTCACCATGCAGCGTCCTCCCGCGACTGTCCCATCTGTAAGGAAGAACGCTGTATCCAAGAAATTCGGGTCAAAGAGAAAGTGTCCACCTCGGCTGCTCGCAGCTATTTGGTAGTAGGAAGCCCACGCTGCTCCCAGCGGGGAAATACAATACTGTCCTCGCCTCTCCTCGGACTACCAGGGAGGTGGCAACCCAGACATGCGATCTGACCTTCAGAACCACGGTCGTCCGTTCGGCCAGTGCTAAGATCACGCGGTCGACGTCTCCTCTTCCTCCCGTCACCCCACAGAAACAAGCCCCTTCATCAGCTTCTGCCAAGACGAAGACCCAGAAGTCAGATGCACGGGCCTTCAAGAAGGAACCGTCCCGTGCAGACTTCCTACGTACCTCGAACTCCCAGCCATCTACCAGTACTTCCACCAAACGACCTTCCAAGAAGGCTCATAGGAAGCACAGTTCTTCTTCTCTGCCACGGCGCATTGCTTCTCCTGCGCCACCCAGCGGTTGCCGCCCCAGGCCGTCATCCGTTTCGCCTGGCCGCACCGCTGGTAGCCGAACATCTGGCCGTTCACCGGCGGAGGAAGCTCCCCCTCCCGGCCATCTTACCAAGATGGCCGATGAACCTATAGAACCAATGGACGATGACTGTCCGCCTTCTGATAGCGGCAGCAGTGCTCGCTCGAAGCCAGGCCCTCAGCGGCCTTCGAGGTGACCCCTTCTTTCATCTTCCTTTTCTTCTTACGATGGCACTTATTCACTGGAATATTCGCAGCATTCGCTCCAACCGAGAGGACTTGAAGTTGCTGCTCCGCTTGCACCGTCCGCTCGTCGTAGCCCTCCAGGAAACGAAGCTACGCCCATGCGATCAAATTGCCTTGGCACACTACACCTCTGTGCGTTTTGACCTACCCCCTGTGGTAGGTATTCCGGCTCATGGAGGGGTTATGTTTCTGCTCCGGGATGATATTTACTACGATCCCATCACATTGCACACCGGCCTGCAGGCAGTTGCCATCCGAATTACACTCCCCACTTTTACATTTTCCATTTGTACCGTTTACACTCCATCGTCGTCTGTCGTTGCCAGGGCAGACATGATGCAAATTATTTCTCAGCTACCTGCACCATTTTTGTTAACTGGAGACTTCAATGCCCACCATCCCCTTTGGGGCTCACCAGCATTCTGCCCGAGGGGCTCCCTGTTAGCAGACCTTTTCAACCAACTCAGTCTTGTCTGCCTCAATACTGGCGCCCCTACTTTTCTTTCGGACACATCTCACACCTATTCCCATTTAGACCTCTCTATATGTACTACCCAACTTGCACGCCGGTTTGAGTGGTATGCACTTTCTGATACATATTCGAGCGACCACTTCCCGTGTGTTATCCATCTCCTGCAGCATACCCCCTCTCCGTGCTCATCTAGTTGGAACATCTCCAAGGCAGACTGGGGGCTCTTCTCTTCCAGGGCGACCTTTCAGGATCAAACCTTCACGGACGTCATTCTCACTGCTGCTGAATATTCCATCCCTCACCCTACTTCTTCTCCACGTCGCGTACCGGTCCTCTGGTGAACCGCAGCATGTGGAGACGCTTTGCGTGCTCGTCGACGTGCTTTACGCACCTTTAAACGCCATCCTACAGTGGCGAATTGTGTCAATTATAAACGATTACGTGCACAGTGTCGTCGTATTATTAAAGAAAGCAAGAAAGCCAGCTGGGCTGCTTTCACAAGCACCTTCAACAGTTTTACTCCTTCTTCTCTTGTCTGGGGTAGCCTGCGCCGGCTATCTGGCACTAAGGTCCACTCACCAGTTTCTGGCTTGACGGTCGCGAATGACGTCCTTGTGGCCC
Source organism: Schistocerca cancellata (assembly GCF_023864275.1). NCBI lineage: Eukaryota > Metazoa > Arthropoda > Insecta > Orthoptera > Acrididae > Schistocerca > Schistocerca cancellata. Next base: position 95,290,637 of record NC_064631.1, on the reverse strand, counting down.
CTGAGGATGTCTCCAATGCCTTCGGCCGCTTTTTCTCAGAGGTTTCGAGCTCCACTCATTACGACCCTGCCTTCCTCCCCCGCAAACAGGCAGAGGAGGCTAGGTCACCTAACTTCCGCTCCTCGAATCGTGAAAGTTATAATTCCCCATTCACCATGCGGGAACTCGAAAACGCACTTGCCCGGTCACGGTCCTCCACTCCAGGGCCTGATTCTATTCATATTCAGATGCTGAAGAACCTTTCTCCTGCGGGTAAAGGTTTCCTTCTTCGTACTTATAATCGCATTTGGATTGAGGGACATGTTCCCGCATGCTGGCGCGAGTCTATTGTTGTACCGATTCCTAAGCCGGGGAAGGACAAGCACTTGCCTTCCAGTTACCGACCCATCTCGCTTACCAGCTGTATCTGTAAGGTGATGGAGCGAATGGTTAACTCTCGTTTGGTTTGGCTGCTCGAATCTCGACGCCTACTCACCAATGTACAATGTGGATTTCGTAGGCGCCGCTCTGCTATTGACCATCTGGTTACCTTGTCGACCTTCATTATGAATAACTTCTTGCGGAAGCGCCCGACCGCGGCTGTGTTCTTTGATTTGGAGAAGGCTTACGACACCTGTTGGAGGGCGGGCATTCTCCGCACCATGCATACATGGGGCCTTCGCGGTCGCCTCCCTCTTTTTATTCGTTCCTTTTTAATGGATCGACAGTTCAGGGTACGTGTGGGTTCTGTCCTGTCAGACACCTTTCGCCAGGAGAATGGGGTGCCACAGGGCTTAGTTTTGAGCGTCGCTCTCTTCGCCATAGCGATCAATCCAATAATGGATTGCCTCCCAGCTGATGTATCAGGCTCCCTTTTCGTGGACGATTTTACCATCTATTGCAGCGCGCAGCGTACATGTTTCCTGGAGCGATGTCTTCAGCGTTCTCTTGACCGTCTTTACTCCTGGAGTGTCACCAATGGCTTCCGTTTTTCTGCCGAGAAGACGGTCTGTATTAACTTCTGGCGCTACAAAGAGTTTCTCCCACCGTCCTTGCGACTCGGTCCCGTTGCTCTCCCATTCGTGGAGACAACAAAATTTTTAGGTCTTACATTTGACAGGAAACTTAGCTGGTCTCCACATGTGTCATATTTGGCTGCTCGTTGTACCCGTTCTCTAAATGTCCTCCGTGATCTCAGTGGTATGTCGTGGGGAGCGGATCGAACCGTCCTACTTCGCCTATATCGGTCGATCGTCCGCTCCAAGCTGGATTATGGGAGCTTCGTATACTCCTCTGCACGGCCATCCATCTTACGCCGCCTCAACTCCATACAACATCGGGGTTTACGACTTGCGATCGGAGCATTTTATACTAGTCCCGTAGAGAGTCTTCATGCTGAAGCTGGTGAACTGCCACTCACCTACCGGCGCGATATACTGCTTTGTCGGTATGCCTGTCGGCTACTGTCAATGCCCGACCACCCGTCTTATCGTTCCTTTTTTGACGACTCTCTCGACCGTCAATACGGGTTGTATGTCTCTGCCCTGCTACCCCCTGGAGTTCGCTTTCGTCGCCTCCTTCAACACCTTGATTTTTCACTCCCTGCAACCTTTCGAGTGGGCGAGAGCCACACGCCACCTTGGCTCCAAGCTCAGGTTCGTGTTCACCTTGCCCTCAGCTCGCTCCCAAAGGAGGTTACCCCCGGTTCGGTATACCACTCCCGTTTTGTCGAACTTCGTTCGAAGTTCATTAATATGACCTTCATTTATACAGATGGCTCTAAGACCAATGACGGGGTCGGGTGTTCTTTTATTGTTGGGGCACAAAGTTTCAAATACCGGCTCCATGGCCATTGTTCGGTCTTCACAGCTGAGCTCTTTGCCCTCTACCAGGCTGTTCTTTACATCTGCTGCCACCGACATTCTGCTTATGTCATCTGCTCCGATTCCCTGAGCGCACTCCAGAGCCTCAGTGATCCGTATCCGGTTCACCCTTTCGTGCACCGGATCCAACGCTCTCTTCAGCAGCTGGTGGACGACGGTTCTCCGGTTAGCTTTATGTGGGTTCCTGGCCATGTCGGTATCCCTGGGAACGAAGCTGCAGATGCCGCGGCCAAGACTGCGGTCCTCCGGCCTCGGACAGCTTCTTGTTGTCCCCCTTCATCAGATTGTAGCAGGGTCATTTGTCAGCGCATTTTATCGCTGTGGCATGCCGATTGGGCTGCACTTACGGACAACAAGCTTCGGGCCTTGAAACCTCTTCCCGCGGCTTGGACGTCCTCCTCACGCCCTTCTCGGCGGGAGGAGGTCGTTTTGGCCCGGTTACGAATTGGACACTTCCGGTTCAGCCATCGCCATCTGCTGACGGTTGCGCCGGCGCCGTTCTGCCCATGTGGGCAATTGCTGACGGTCCGCCACATTTTAACGTCCTGTCCGGATTTTAACACACTGCGTCTTGATCTTGCCCTGCCATGTACTCTAGATGCCATTTTAGCGGATGACCCACGAGCAGCTGCTCGCGTTCTTCGTTTTATCAACTTGACAAACCTCTCTAAGGACATTTGATTATGCTGTTTTTTTAATCCTATGCCTGTCAGTCTGTCTTTTATCGTGTTTTCCCTTTTAGTTGCTGTTTTAAACTTGTGCCTCGCGGTGCATTCCTAACGTAGTCTGGGCGCTAATGACCATTGAAGTTGTGCGCCCTAAGACCACAAAAAAAAATCATATGACACACGTACTGTCACTTTTGCCGTGTGTGTGACACCAGATGTGTTTCCCGGTGGAGGATTCGCTTGATTTGTCACCTTCCCATCAAACGTTTGCGATTACCATTCGAAAGCCACTTCCTCTCGGCTGCTAATAGTGTAGCTGTGCAGAATCGTCATTATAGGAATCCTTCCTTACACCTCGCTGTTGCAGACGGTCATTACACCACGACACAGACTCAAATTTGAATACAGTGAACAGCGCAAAAAAAAGAACTAGCGAGCTCTGAACACTGCTCGCCCGCTTTGTAGTGTAACATTCTGACCACCTGACCACGACACAGCAGCTGTGTCAGACTGATGTATGTTGCACATCTTGTGCTTGGACCGTTCGTTGTTTCTATTTTGGTTTTGTTTTCACAGTTCAGTACACCTACTTCCTGTGTTCATGCTTGATCTGCGTTCAGTTTTTGATGGGGTGTCCACTGGATCCTCTTACCTCTAAATCTGAGGGTGGGGTGGAGATTTCCTTGTAAGTATCTACGGCGGGTGACTTGTTTGTAGTACCTAGTGATCGTGAATCAGTCTACCTATTAGTGAAAACAATATCAAAACCCCTACAGTAGTTCCAGTGATCAACCGTCACATACAGAAAGAGAAACGTGGCAGAGGACTTAAATATACACTCCTGGAAATTGAAATAAGAACACCGTGAATTCATTGTCCCAGGAAGGGGAAACTTTATTGACACATTCCTGGGGTCAGATACATCACATGATCACACTGACAGAACCACAGGCACATAGACACAGGCAACAGAGCATGCACAATGTCGGCACTAGTACAGTGTATATCCACCTTTCGCAGCAATGCAGGCTGCTATTCTCCCATGGAGACGATCGTAGAGATGCTGGATGTAGTCCTGTGGAACGGCTTGCCATGCCATTTCCACCTGGCGCCTCAGTTGGACCAGCGTTCGTGCTGGACGTGCAGACCGCGTGAGACGACGCTTCATCCAGTCCCAAACATGCTGAATGGGGGACAGATCCGGAGATCTTGCTGGCCAGGGTAGTTGACTTACACCTTCTAGAGCACGTTGGGTGGCACGGGATACATGCGGACGTGCATTATCCTGTTGGAACAGCAAGTTCCCTTGCCGGTCTAGGAATGGTAAAACGATGGGTTCGATGACGGTTTGGATGTACCGTGCACTATTCAGTGTCCCCACGACGATCACCAGTGGTGTACGGCCAGTGTAGGAGATCGCTCCCCACACCATGATGCCGGGTGTTGGCCCTGTGTGCCTCGGTCGTATGCAGTCCTGATTGTGGCGCTCACCTGCACGGCGCCAAACACGCATACGACCATCTTTGGCACCAAGGCAGAAGCGACTCTCCTCGCTGAAGACGACACGTCTCCATTCGTCCCTCCATTCACGCCTGTCGCGACACCACTGGAGGCGGGCTGCACGATGTTGGGGCGTGAGCGGAAGACGGCCTAACGGTGTGCGGGACCGTAGCCCAGCTTCATGGAGACGGTTGCGAATGGTCCTCGCCGATACCGCAGGAGCAACAGTGTCCCTAATTTGCTGGGAAGTGGCGGTGCGGTCCCCTACGGCACTGCGTAGGATCCTGCGGTCTTGGCGTGCATCCGTGCGTCGCTGCGGTCCGGTCCCAGGTCGACGGGCACGTGCACCTTCCGCCGACCACTGGCGACAACATCGATGTACTGTGGAGACCTCACGCCCCACGTGTTGAGCAATTCGGCGGTACGTCCACCCGGCCTCCCGCATGCCCACTATACGCCCTCGCTCAAAGTCCGTCACCTGCACATACGGTTCACGTCCACGCTGTCGCGACATGCTACCAGTGTTAAAGACTGCGATGGAGCTCCGTATGCCACGGCAAACTGGCTGACACTGACGGCGGCGGTGCACAAATGCTGCGCAGCTAGCGCCATTCGACGGCCAACACCGCGGTTTCTGGTGTGTCCGCTGTGCCGTGCGTGTGATCATTGCTTGTACAGCCCTCTCGCAGTGTCCGGAGCAAGTATGGTGGGTCTGACACACCGGTGTCAATGTGTTCTTTTTTCCATTTCCAGGAGTGTATTATATATAACATATACACTATGTAAAAGAGTTTCTCCTAATAACGTAACATGTACAGTTTCGTACGCAGATAACACATGATTATCGTCGCAATTATTGGTACAAACCATGGAGACAGATCATTGACAGATGCTGTGTTGCGGCTCAAGCTCCGTCTCTGGTTTTTGTCACAATGCTTGTTCATATGACGCATCTGAACAACATTCACTGACGTATATAACCGGCTACCAACCCTTCAGTGAACCTCCCATGAAACTGTAAAATATCACCTCTTGCAGGAAAGACAAAGTGAAAAACATACTTTTAATCTGGATGCAATATTTCACTTGTCAGAAGAGCCTTCGATGTCATGAAGCTGTAATACTGCACCGACAAAAGAAAACGGTCCGGGAAAATATTTGAAGACGAAATGCAGGGCAAGCCGATCCAGGTAGGAAGAGAGAAACTTGCAGAAAGATTACATCGGACGATATAAATAATCTGGACTAAGAAGAACAACCAACAGAATGGAAAACGGCTCTGATCTGTCGAATCCATAAGGACAAAATGAAATGACTATCGAGGAATTGCCCTGCTTAGTGTAAGCTACAAGTTCCTGTACAATTGCCTCTTACGTAGAACTCGGCTCTCGGATGCATCAATAACTGGTGAATATCGGGAAGGTTTTCGGCCAGTGCTATCAACAGGCAATCACATCTTCGTTCTCCTTCAGTTCACTGGACACGGTAAAGAACTAGACATTTTGTTTGTGGATTTCAAGAATATATCTGCATACACTGCAAGAGGCTGTTGATTTGTCTACGAGAGTGCGGGATGTCACAGGAACTCATCAACCCGGCAAAGATCGTAACAGGTGACTTTGAAATTATGAATGGCCTCAGGAAGGGAGATGTTTCATTTTGTACTCTGTTCAGTTTAGACCTTGAGAAGAACATACGTGAGACTTTTAAAAAGAGCTTCGAAGGGATCCAAGTGGAAGGGTAGAACCTACTAAATTTACCATACGCAGATAATATCGTCTTAATCAGTAGCTCTGAAGAGAAATTGAAACAGATGGAGGTGGTAGCTAATTTGGTATAATCATAAATGAAAACCAAGACAAAAATGGTTCAAATGGCTCTGAGCACTATGGGACTTAACATCTGAGGTCATCAGTCCCCTAGACTTAAAACTACTTAAACCTAACTAACCTAAAGACATCACACACATCCTTGCCCGAGGCAGGATTCGAATCTGCGACGGTATCAGGAGCGCGGTTCCAGACTGGAGCGCTTAGAACCGCTCGACCACAACGGCCGGCAAAACCAAGACATTACCTCGTTATGACGTTTCGGAAAGGTCATGATACTGGACTAAGACACTCACTTCGGGTGGGAGATCGATCCTACAAGAGTGTCCGCGAATTTGAATATCTGGGAGAGCTTTTCATGGAGACGATCGTATACGAAGTAGAGCTCAACAATAAGATCCAGGCAGGAAATCGGTCCTTCTAAAGCCTGACATAGCTACTTCGGTCCAGGTGTCTCAGTTCAAGATTCGGCTATATGAAACCTTGATCCAACCCGTGGTACTATACGTCTGTGAGACGCGGAGTATCCGAAAGCAGGAGATTCATAGTCTTCTAGTATTCGAGGGAAAAGTGTTGCGGAAGATCAGAAACAACTATGAGTGGCTGAACTGTACCGAGATGCCAATATAGCAGAATCATCACATGTAAGCTACTACAGTAGCCTGGATATGTGATAGTGGTGGCCACGGAAACTCATGGATTTTACTCCCCCCCACCTCCCCGGGAAGACCAAGGAGGAGGTGGAGGAATGTCCTCCTTGAAGGCCTGCAACAGTCAGCGATAGGTGGGGACGGTTGGTGAATAGCAGGGTTGGACAGAAGACAGTGAAGAAGTAATCTTGTAGGAGTGCGCGCTCCGTTGGCCTGATCGCGTAAAAGTAACTACGAGGGGCGTCCAATAAATAATGCAACACTTTTTTCTGAAATCAGGTTGATTTTATTCAGGATTCCATTACACCACATTACTCCCCACTCTTTTTGGCTGCAGAATTATATATTTCAACATAATCTGTGTTCGGTGCGACAGCCTTAAGCCATCTCACTGGGAGGCCACGTATATCCGCAAGGTACCACTCTACTGGTCGACACTGTTGCCAATGTCTTACGGCATCAATATCCTCTCCATCACCGCCGTGTTATTTCCTGTGGAGTGCGTCTTTCACTGGGCCAGACAGATGGAAGTCGGAAGGTGCGAGATGCGAGCTGTAGGGTCGGTAAGGAGGAACAAGCTAATGAAGTTCTCTGAGCACTTCTCGTGTACTTAAAAATGGCTCTGAGCACTATGGGACTTAACGTCTGGGGTCATCAGTCCCTTAGAACGTAGAACTACTTAAACCTAACTAACCTAAGGACATCACACACATCCATGCCCGAGGCAGGATTCTAACCTGCGACCGTAGCGGCCGCGCGGTTCCAGACTGTAGCGCCTTTAACCGCTTGGCCACCACGGCCGGCATTCGTTTGCATTTTCGTGGCGAAGAACACGAGGGTAGACAATACATTTCAGAATTTATCGTTGCAACGTGAGGGAGGACATCAAACAGAATAACTCCATCAGTGTCCCATAAGCCCGTGGCCATGACATTACCGGCTGAGGGTGTGGTTTGACACTTTTTCTTCGGAAGAGAGGTGTTGTGGAGTCACTTCGTGGATTGCCATTTCGTTTCTGGTTCGAAATAATGAACCCATATTTCATCGGCTGACGATGTTCGCCAAAAAGTGTAACGATCAACTTCGTGACACTCAACTCTGCATAGATAGTTCATTACTCTGTATGGTCTTCTGCTAGGCGGCGAGGAACCAACCGGCACACACCTTATTAGTATCCCATCTAGTGGACGAGTGTGTCAGCTCTACCAACAGAGACGGCCAGTAGTGTAGCGAGGGGTTTGATTGTGATCCGTCGCCCACCTTGAGCGAGAGTGTCCGCACGTTCCGACACTGTAGGAGTCACAGGTGTGCGGTGCCGGCCGCCACGCGGGAGATGGGACACGTTGTACACAACCTTGTTGGGATGGTGACAGACCTCTCCCAACGATTCGCCGTGCTTTTGTTCACTGCCAAGTTCTCACAGACATTCTGCAAGCCCCTATGAATTGCTACGATGCTCTTGTTTCCTACCAAAAGAAACTCGATGAGAGCTCTTTCCTTGGAACGCACCTCTGTTACAGTTGCTATTTTAGGTAACGTACAGCGCCACATTCAATCGGAATGTGATGAAACTATAGAGTCTGTAGCGAAAATATTCCACGATGTCCCACCACTAATTTCGCACTTTTTCAGCCGAAATTTGTCAAGGAAAAAAATATATTTCGTTACTTACTGAATGCCTCTCCTAAGGTAAGACTTGCTTCATCCGCCGCAGTTGCTGAAGATGTAAGCTGGGTTCGCTATATTACGGCGCATAAAGTACTTCCTGTACCAGTGTTATTTTACTCATCCTGTTGAACACTTAAGTGCTTAAAATATTCTGATATGGCACAGTTTGGTATGACACAAAAGCACTGTGCAAAAGACATAAGCAGTAGGATTCCGGATTTTCATTTCCTGCGGGGTGCTTTCTGTTTGCATTACAGAAATACTCGACGCGCTAAATGGACGCTACACACTATGTACGCCAGATCTCCTGTCATGGACAGTCGGATTTTAACACATGATCACCCGAATCTGGAGGCCAGAGTTTAGCGCGAAAAATCGCCAGGAACTTCCTGGAATACATCCAGCAGCGTTGGAAAAGGGGGCGAGAGCGGGAGAGTAGCGTAGCTGGAAAAGTACCGTGGAAACGGCGAAGTTTTCATTATGGGATATGCACGAATATTCCTAGAAAATCAATTACCGTTGGATATTTCCCTCTCCACGAACGGCAGTTTCGCGAAGAGTGCGAGGGGGGCGGACTAATAACATGATATTGAAGTTAATAACGTTTTGGTAGCCAGACTAGAAGCGTCCGCAGAACGATAAAGATTACAGAAATCTCGCCAGCACCAAAGCAGGCTGCCACATGCCGTCCGAACAGACCTCTAAAGGCTCAATGGTATCGACCGACCGCCGTGTCATCTTCAGGAAGTGTGCGTCACTGGATGTGTACATGGAGTTGTTGGCTGTTGGTAGTTTTCGTGGCCACAGCCGCTACTTCCCAATCAAGTATCTCCTCAATTAGCCTGACAAGGGCTGAGTGCACACAGCTTGCCGACAGCGCTCGGTGGACCTGGACGGTCACCAGTCCAAGTGCTAGCCCAGCCCGATAGCCCTTAACTTCTGGGATCTGACGGAAACCGGTATTACCACTGCGGAAAGGCGGTTGACTTGATGTACCTGGGTAAAGTTAGAATCTTTCTTCTGACGCAAAGTTCCAAAATACGCGCCAGACGCTACACGGTGAAATGATCCGTTTACACACAAGTGCCATGGCTTGAAGTTTTGTGAAACGTGAAGGAGCAACTACTACAACACTTCACTCGGCGTAAGGAGAGTAAATACATCTCAGCTAAGCTCCGTCAATCAGTATCAAATCTGTAGCCATTCCTCAGTTTTGTTTTCATATGTGTGAATGTGTGGGGATTCCTAAGGGACCAAACTGCTGAGGTCATCGGTCCCTAGTCTCGCACACTACTTAAACTAACTGAAACTAACATACACTGAGAACAACACACACACACACACACACACACACACACACGTCCTAGGGAGGAACCTCCGGCGAGAGGAGCCGCTTATTGCGTAACATGGCGCCTCTAACCGCGCGGCCACTCCTCGCGGCTTGTTTTCATGGTTTACGTCCAGTCCCTCTCACTTAATTCACTGAGGTGTGTGCACCTGACTCGCGGAAATACGGAGATACATGCAGTATTTTGTGAACGATTATTCTATTATTCTATCATCCAAGGTGATAATTTCCATTCGTTTAAAATAATGAAAATAATATACAGCAGAATTTCGACCTCCAACACACCAAAGTAAAATGGCAGTGATTTATTAGAAGAGGATCTGCCGAAGGTAGGGTTGGAAGTTTGAATCCCGACTAGGTGCACATACTTCTTCAGCCTATATGGTTTTTATCGCGCTAAGAAAATAATGACTTCCACCCACATTACAGTAAGGTGCGGGACAATGGTGCGGATAACAGAATTCACTAACATTAAAGTTCGGACCACTTTCATTCGAAACTCAGGCTGTTATAACTAACTAGAGTCTCATGACCTTACTCGTAATAACACAACTTGCAACCTTGCCTTTCGCGCAAGACTGGTAGTCCAGCGAGGAGGTGGTCTGTGAAATTGGGAAAGTGGGAGAGATGTGTCAGGATGGATTTTGAAGTTCTTCATAATCGTGGACGACAATACATTTTCTTTCTTTATAATATGGCAACCGCACCGTACTTCCGTCGGTTAAGACTAAGACATCGTAGGCACGTATATAGTTCGCAGAATGTAGTACAAGGACTTATTTTTTCTTCAACTCCCGACCGGTCACGAAATGGAAACCGCAGTGAAAGTAATTGTTTTTGGTTGAACCAAGTAACCCATTTATAAAGAGTCATAATCGTCCGATATTGTTAGGTAAATATACATACCCTGTTAAGCCAAAGCATTATGACCACCTGTTTAACATTATCTTTGTAACGCAATACAGAAGCGATTCTACCTGGCACGAATTCGGCAAGTCACTGATAGGTTTTCGGAGGTATGTGGCACCAGGTGACTAAGCACGGCTCGTGCACAGGAGTGTTCTGTCGTTCTCCTCAACCCACTGCCACGTGCCTCGGTCCTTAGAACGTAGACTGTTGTCCTACTGGAAGATGCCATCGTCGACAGAAGATCGAAGGGACGCAGGTGGCCTTAACAGTGTTCCCGTTAGCGACAGCTGTCATGGTGACTGCTACCAATGGAAACCAAAGTGAATGTCCTCCATTCTAAAACTTGTGTTTCTTCAGCATTTCTGTACCTAATATGCCAATGTTCAACACAACGATTTACGAAAGACCTTGTGGACTGCCCCATATAAATTCTTCCACACTCGCAAGAAATATTATAAATCGGTACTTTCAGTCCGGTATTTTATTTTAAGAGGACGAAACATTTTTTTTTAATTTTCCTTTGTAGCCGGAAACCCGGTCTCGTTTTTTAACTCTTAAGAATTCTGCCTATCCCACTCGTTGCTGCACTGCAGAACGGAAGCGGCGTTATATTTGTTTCTTCTGGTTTGGTTGATTGACATTGCGTACTGGTTTCCTCAACAAAGTTTACCTTACGTCACGGATTGAATACCCGTTCCTTCTGACCTTCTGAATACCGTCGACAAACGATTAATCTCCTTATTCGAAACAGTCTTGGTCCTGTATCTTGCTGTGTTCAAAATAACTGTCTTCTGAGCCGTATGATGAGAGCTACGCCCATTGAAATGTAGGTCAATATGCGCTGGTTTCCCATACACAGAGTAGCCGAATGGTCGCCTGCTTTCTGCCTGACCAACACATGTAAGAAAAGCAACTTCCCGTCCTTCTCCAACATAGCTGTAAATCTTACTTTGTATGCCGTTGATAATGCCAATGACTGCCGCAGCACCTCACTGACGTGCTGTCAGATTAAAAATATATCGTCGACATAACTTAAAAAGCAGTATCGATGGAGGGGATCAGCGTTCAACACTCTTTCTTCGAAACATTCCATGAAAAAATTAGCCATGACTGGTGACAGCGGCGAACCGACGGCTGTATCGTCAGTCACTTCATAATAATTTCCACTACACTAAAAGTGCCATCACACTGCCGTGTAGCAGGCTCGCATCAAAGAAATCAGTGCGCCAACGATCTATTGGCCACGCTCAGAGAGGGACAAACTTATCAAAACACTGTTTTTGGCCGTCTAGATGGCACATATTTCCGAAATTAAGACCGGTTTTGGTTTCATCGAGCCATCTTCAAGATGGCTTCAAGAGTAACCCATCAGATTCTCTGAGCAATATGCATGCTGTATCGTAGAGCAATAGTCAGATGTTAATATGGCTCAACAGAACCAAAATCGGTCTTAACTTTATAAATATATGCCATATAGATAGATAATAAATATATATATATATATATATATATATATATATATATATATATATATATATATATATATAGGCCGTTCTAAAATTTCCCTTAAAATCTCCTAGGACTTGTACAGGGGACTGAGTAAGCAATAATTTGATTGGGAACCCACATCCGGAAATGAACCGCTTCAGTGCTACAGCCGTTTGAAAACTTGTTTCTTAGGTCGATGTGCAACACGATAGTCATGGTGGGGGATGCTTACGTCGGACCGGCTGATGTAATTTGACGTCTATTCTACCTCTCTGAACCTGTTCGAGCCTCATTCACGTGTTTGTGAGTCTTAGAGCAACTTCGTTTGAGTACACGTTTGCAAAATACATCTACAAGATCCTTCTGTATGGCAAACCACCGTAATGGAAAAGCTGCTCGTCGCCTGTGTGTACCACACCATTCCCAGGTACAATGCTTGGTGGTCGGCACATCGAACCTTATTTGTAGTGGATCGGAATGCTAACCCCCCTCTGAAAAGAACAAAAACGGTTGAAATTTAACTGTAAACAACAGTTTTTGGGAAATTTAAGTTTCTAGCTTTCTCTTTTGCTATTCATTAGTGGAATTGTAAAACAAGTGATATACTGCGTCTCTACATGTAAAAGGGTCGTGTCATCAACATATTTTCAAATAGTTGTAGCACGGAAACGGGACAATTCAGGACATGGGTTCCACTTCAAAATATTATCTATTCAGTTCCCTCTACAAGTCCTAGAACTTTGTAAGGGGAATTTAGAGCAGCCCGTATACAGAGGATATCACGGGATAACTGCACATATTTCTGTTGTTGACTGAGAACAGTGTACTAAACAACGTTGCGTCAGTATTTACTTCATTTGCAGACCAAGAATTATAGCTGTTACGAGTACTGTGTTTTTAGGTTGGGTAGTACATCAAAGCATGCGTGGGACAGGCTAGCCATTAATGTTTATTTTACCCATAGCAGCAGATCAGGTATAGAAGTGTGGGCATGTGGAAGCAAAACAGTAAGTCTGTACTGTGTGCAGTTGCTACAGTGCAGAAAACATCAGGCGCTAAACCATGTGATATGTTTGCAGGAATACATACTAAAGTGGGTACGTACTAAAGTACCCATGATCAAAATGTTCGTACCTATACTCCTAACACAAAATATTTTAGAACCATCGATTGCTGATTTTCTTTTGAAAATAAGACAATACATCAATTTGTGTGAAATTTTTCGGAGGTGAAGTTTATACGGGACGGAGGATTGTGAATGAACAGGAAAGGAGGTGAGATGAAGTAAATTCTTCTGAACGCAATGGTCGTTGTCTACAATGCATACGCTGAACATTTTTTAAAGACACCTTGTATTGCTTTTTAACATAAACAGCCATACAAAGATACGTGGTAATGAACATGCTAAAAGCCAAACACACACCTTACGTAGGTTTCATGGAAAACGACGTAACTGAATCGCTGGCACCCAAATTTTGGCAGTAATTCTGGCGGAACCCTTTGCTCAGAGAGACGGCCCGTTTCGGGTGACAGGCAGCTACAGAATTCCATCCGATCTGCCGGGCTGTCGGCCTGATATGCGGACATGTCAGCTGACAATCTCACCGCCCGCCCGTGAATTATATTGCGACTGATTAGATCGCGGCTGTCACGACGCCAAACTAGATTCGTGCGCGGCCGCGGCGGCTAATTTTTCGAATAAGATTAAATTATAACACATGTTTTATTCATTAATTTGAGGGGATAAAGGGCACGGTGCGTGTCACACCGGCGCGGCTGCAGCGGTATCAGTGTTTGAAAAATGGCCGATTCATTAGTCGTATCGCTGTGAATTAAGCATATATATCGGCGCGCCGTGCGGCGGATGAATAATGTATGTCCGGGCCCAGAGGTAGAGGTGTGTCTGGGTTGCCTACGAGTCAGGGGCAGGCGACCGATGTTCACCTCGGCGCTCTCATATTCAGGAATGTGTCTGTCTGTTAATTCTTCAATGTTGCATTCACTTCCCACTACTTTTCATTCATAGCGCCTAGTCATTTGCTGCCGTTCGTTCCGAAAATTTTCCTGTGGTTTTCATAAGTAGTTTTCATGTCATATGCAAGCGTTTTCTCCGGTGTTACGTGGGAAACAGTAACCTATCCTCAGTCATCAAAACAAATAGATGCACTTACATGCCTAACACCTTATATATATATATATATATATATATATATATATATATGAGGGGGTCGGAGAGATAAAGTCATAAGCCACATCGAACTAGTTTTGAGATACAGCGAGTTTAAAGTTCCATAGAGGTCTGAAAATGTTTAATACAAAATAGAAACCTTATTTCTACTGCAAACACTTGCTTAATACTTGCGAAGCATGTCGTTAAATAGTCAACTCTCTGCATCCTATAAAATATTAATTTTAGAATGATTCTAATTAAGATGTAGTCAGCGGTGGCTTATGACTATATCTCCCAAAAAAATTGTGTAAAACATGAAGTATGAATTTGTAAGGATTTATTTTAACTGCTCTTACACAGCAAGCAGAATACATAATTTTTACACATGAATATATACATATCAGGTATCTGAGATGTACAAATTACTTTTTCATTTATACAGTTACATCAAGGCAGTTCTTCTACCTCATTATTGTACACGTTATTTCCAGTAGATGACCGAAAGAAATCTTGATTTGCTGCAAGTATGCATGGCATAAGAGACAGTACATCATCAATTTTTTTCTGGTTAATTGATAGTAGCTTTCTGTACTTTATTGGCAGCTGATATGGATTTGGTTCAACTAGCCTTCCTTTCTTTTTGACACGAATATCCACTGACATGAAAGCTCCTATGTCTGAATAAGAGTGCTTTACACTTAGCATGAAGGGATCTTCAGACTCAAACTTAAATTGAGTAGCTTCACTGAAATGGTGGGGATCTCCAGACGTGGATTCTGTACGTTTTGAGGTCAATGTCTTCAGGCTTTCCAAACTTCTGAAGTCTTCTCTTTCCATTTTAGTTACAATGAAATGTTTTGGACTCGCAGATTATATTAGTTCTGCCCATTCATCTGGAGTGTACCTATTGGACGTCTGTTTCTTGCATACCGTTCAATGCAACAAAATCACGATCGCAAGGGAACATGGTGTGACCTACCACAGGGAAGTAATGCTGGACTGAATCAAATCTTTTGGCAGCAACAAGGGACCTTTCTAAAGCAATAATAGTCCAACTCTTTGTCTGACCCTTGCAGTTGTCTGTGATTATGTGGAGATGTTTTGTCTGAGGATTAGGTATCTCCAAGTACTTCAATAAGCAGCTCCAACCTCATCTGAACCCCGTCCTCCATCTTTCTCGCTCCACAGAAACATATAATCCTTATTTGATCCACAGTCGTGGATACCATAGTTGTATGTCCATATTTCCCTCTTGTAAAATGCCGGACCTACTGTTAGTTTAGGTGTGGGGAATGTTTGCTGCATGTCCACTGCTATCACATGATGCTCTTTCGAATTTTCTTTAACCAGAGCAGTTAAAGACGCAATCATATTTTGTACTCTGTCAGCCTTTTAGAGATGCAGTTCATATTGTTGTTTCTTTACTGTGACTTCTTCTGCACATAATTCTGGGTTATTTATTGCAATTAGAAATCCATCACATTTGAACAGGTGTCACTTTTTGGTAGTTTGAAGCCTATGTTAAATTCAGATACGAAAATTTCTCTGAATTTACTTTCAGATACTGCAGGAACCTGCTTTTCCTTGCAGTATTCTGAGTATTTACCTCGAAATAAGGAAGCAGTTGTGAGATCACAATCCAAATACACTATATTAGGGTTCTGTTGCCTACTGTAATGACTGTTATATTTCGGTATGGCGTTGAGAAATTCTCTAACACTTTGTACAGCTTCGTTTTGAAATTTATATGGGTAGTTTCCATGTTTTCCTAAAATAAAAAAAGATGTGCTGATATCCTCTTCCTAATAGAAATATTTGTATAGTACTCAGTTTGAGTAAATCCCTAACTTATAGCGCAGAGTAACATACAAACCTCTTCCATCTTCTTTTGGCACTGCAAATCCCTGCTTCATTTGATGTTGCAAATTCCTCACTCTTCGTGCATGTATCTGTAAGCCATGAACCCTTAGGAAAGCTTTCTTGTAGATCATGACTTCTATTCCACATACCCTCACACTATAAGAAAATGTAACATCTCTGGATGGTATTTTCTTGGAAGTCTTTTTTGGATAGCTCTGAAAGAAATTATGACAAATATAACAAAATGAAATAAATTTACAAAATATTAAACCATTTGTATTTAAATAGTGAACAAACCTCCGCTTTTTCGGTTCCATTTTCATACAGCTCATCAGGTAAGTATTTGGGGCATTAAAGTTTCCTATGTCCCAAAATGAATGAAAAATGTTTTCTTCCTCTGCAAGCAGTTTTGTGAAGCATTTACTTGAACAAGTACAGGGACTTCCTATAGTAGCAGCCTGAACAGTCTTGTGGGTTCTTAAAGACTTATACTGCTGACCAGCATTTCGCCGACGTTTTGCTTTATTTTTCTTCCACTGATCAATATTTCGCTTTCTTTTCCGTGTAGGATTTGGTTTTTCGGGTGATTCTTCATTTATTCTACTTATTTCAAGGTATAATATGAAGAGCAAAATAGTCTAAGAATTTGCGTGAGATAGTCATAAGCCATACAAAACATGAAATTTCGCTAAAATCTAATTAATGGGAAAATATTTTTTACACATCTTTTGCCTTTGAAACTACATTATTGCTCCATTAACCAGTAATATAAATGTGCCCATCAAGTTTCATCATTAACACACAGGATGGCTGTCAAATGCGTTGCTAATGCTGAGAGAAACAAAGTCACAAGCCACAGGAAATTAATCACCAGAAATAAACCGTTTTATTTCCTTACCGAAACATTATCTGAGCTGGAACAGCTGGTCAATGGATGCCAACATTCATCACTGTCAGGATCCTAAGGGTAAAGCTCTTCACTTCAACTACTGTCTGTGTCAAATATGCGTTGAAGACCCAAAGACGCTTCAGACGCCCCTGACCCACCTGCCATTTTGCCGTGGATTGTGACTATGTATCTTCTGAAACTACCACCAAATGGCACAGCATAGAACTGCACTCCGTCATAGCCTGCCATCTGTTGCAGTAACACGGAACTTTTTCAACACATTGTGAAGAAGACATTGTTAAGAATGCCGCAACATGAAAAACTCAATTTCGTGTATATGTCTATGTAGATGGCATATACTTCTAAAGTTAAGACCAGTTTTGGTTCTAGTGAGCCACATTGCACATTGAGATCCGAGTGTTGTTTTAAGATGCAGCGTAGAAATTGCTGATACATTCTGATTGGTTACTTTTGTAGTCTACGTACCGTTCATTGTTCGACGCTCGACGCGTCACTCAGAGGGTGTGGGAGGTGGAATATCAATTTTTATGATTTTTAAAGGCTTTTATCCGTTTTGATGAGCGGTCTTCGCTAGCGGCCTGAGAAAATTTAATACAGATGTGAAAAAACTCTATAAACGTTGCAAAGTAGCGGTAGTGAATCGACAGACCAATTCGGATTCAGTTTGAAAGCTAAAATGCAGGCTCCACCCACACACATTGCAGAAGCACTGGTTTAAGTCGTTTCGAATGTATGGTACTTCATCATTAGAAATATCTACCCACAAGAATCTTCACTGCATGGAATACATTTATAAATGTTCATCCACGCCACGTCCTCACTGTGGTGATGTTTTAGTATAACATGTAAGGAAGATAAAAAAGTACGAAAGTCAGTAACAACTTCGCAGTCACTTACCTTGTAACCATGTTGTCCTTTTAAAACGTGGGTTGTTAGCATCAGTATTTCACCAAAAATAAAACACAATACGCTGAGCGCGAATATTAGTAGCGACACAGTCTTGGAAGTTCGTATGCCAGGCCACTGCTCCATCTTGAAAACCCGTCCAATCGTAAAAACGTGTACTAAAAAATGTTTCAATGGCTCTGAGCACTATGCGACTTAGCATCTGAAGTCATCAGTCTCATAGAAGTACTTAAACCTAACAAACCTAAGAACATCACACACATCCATGCCCGAGGCAGGATTCGAACCTGCGACCGTAGCGGTCGCGCTGTTCCAGACTGTAGCGCCGAGAACCACTCGGCCACCTCGGCCGGCAAACATGTACTATACGACCAATGGTATCCGGACTCCCGTATGTGAAATGGAACTGACATCCAGATTTCGCCGGCCAGGGTGGCCGAGCGGTTCTACGGACTACAGTCTGGAACCGCGCGACCGCTACGGTTGCAGGTTCGAATCCTGCCTCGGGCATGGATGTGCTTGCTGTCCTTAAGTTAGTTAGGTTTAAGTAGTTCTAAGTTCTAGGGGACTGATGACCTCAGAAGTTAAGTCCTATATTGCTCAGAGCCATTTGAATTTGAACATCCAGATTTCACGAGAGGTGGCTCTATCAGTACAAACGGGGACGAAGAATATAGTGTTGTCAGTACAGAAGCCATAACAGCAGAATTGGTCGGTCGGAAGAACTCAGCGACTTCGAACGTTGACTTGTCACTATCGGTCATCTGAGTAACAAATCCATCACGGATATTTCAGCCTTTCTGACTCTGCCCAAGCCGACTGTTGGTGATGTGACTGTGAAGTGGAAACGTGGAGGAATAACCGCAGCTAAAAAACCAGGCAGGGCTGACGTACTGACGTACAGGGACAGTCGAACGTAGCGGAGGGTGGTTTTAAAATTTCCATGAAATCAGCGGAAGGAATCGCTCATGTGTCCCAAAGCGCTACCATGTGTCCAGCTAGCACAGTGAAGGTAAGGGTGTTAAAAAGAATGACGTACATCGGTCGAGCACCACACATTGCTGTAGTCAGTGCTAAACGACGGTAGAGGTAACGTGACTGGACAGTCCATGACTGGAAACGATTGATTTGCAGTAATGAACTACGCTATACACTGCGTTAATCCGATGGAACGTTTTGTGTTTGGCCAATACCTGGAGAACACTGCCTACCATCATGTGTAACGCCAACCGCGAAGTACAGAGGATGTGGTCTTACGGTAAGGGCGTGTTTTTCGTAACTAGCGTGTAGTCACTTCATGACGCTAAATGATGATGGATATGAACACACTTTACAAAACTGTGTACTGGATGCAGCGGAAGGACAATTCGGAGATAATGATAATGAGGAGGTCAGCAGTACTCTACGAGGCAGTGGTCTGTGGACAGCAACAATCCTGAAATTGACTGGCCTGCCCAGAGGATCTTGCTTTACCAAATTTCGCCTTTGAAGTGAATTAGAACATTGACTTCATTCCAGGCCTCAACGTCCAAATGTTCTCTGGATTCGGCTCCTTTGAAATTAATGGGCTGCCATTTTCCACAGACATTTACACACATTCAGTGATGCTGTCCCCAACAGAGTTCAAGCGGTCACAAAGCCGAAGGGTACACATACCCGATATTAATGTCAACTGACAAGGGTCCGGATACTTTTCATCATATATCATACGCAGCACTACTGGGCACCCCGAGTACGTTTTCTGGCAATCAAATATATCACCAAGGTTCAAATGGCTCAAAATGGCTCTGAGCACTATGGGACTTAACAGCTATGGTCATCAGTCCCCTAGAACTTAGAACTACTTAAACCTAACTAACCTAAGGACAGCACACAACACCCAGCCATCACGAGGCAGAGAAAATCCCTGAACCCGCCGGGAATCGAACCCGGGAACCCGGGCGTGGGAAGCGAGAACGCTACCGCACGACCACGAGATGCGGGCCCACCAAGGTTCAAATGAATCAAATATCCTGTTAATGCGCCAGGATTGGCCAGGAGGGGAAAGCAGTAGGCACCAGTTGAGATGAAAAATAAAACACAGTTTAAACTGTATGAACTTTTAATGCCATAAAGAAAGGCAGGCCTGGAGATGGCGCCGAGACTGAATGGGCAGCCGCTCAAGAGAGCAGGCGAGGACGGCGTCTGGTCGGTTTGGAAGCTGCCAGCAGAAGAGAGCGAACGGCGTTTCCGCTCCCGGCAGCCGGCCGCGGTTCCACCCCCACTTGACCACCTCCAAGCTTCCCTATTGGTCGGTCAGATCGTAAGACCCGTAGTTCGGTAGCGTTACCTCATCAGCAACACGTGAGTTTAGCTGCTGATGGTTCAACACGTGAGTTTCAGGGTGGTTGTATCCGGTTCTGGGCAACGTGACTGAGACGCTGCAACTTACCGCCAGGCAGCAGTCACTGACGAACATGAAGTGAAAAAATAAAAATCAAACTTTATACTAATAAATCCATTCAGTATCGGCCCTCACTGTACAATCCTCTAGGGAAATCTTAGAAATCAAAACATTATTTTTTCTCGCCACGTAACTGAACTTCGAATTTATCTGTATTTGGATGTAAGTTCATAGCTTATCTATCTCTGGATGGTCGTTCGAACTGTGTACATTTCTTTGGGGGTCTTCCATACCCGTGATTCCTATGATAATTGTGATTCCTTTGATTCATCTATACAGTACGTCAATTACCGAGTGATTCTGCGTATCTTTTGACATTCGAACGTGTTTCCTGGTTGAGGAGCGGCAGAGTAAACAAATTTCTAAACAAGCTTTCACTCTCTGGACACAGTTATTTATTTTTGCTGAAGTACAGACGGAGATGAAAAACGTTGTAAGAAGAGGTCACAATACGATATACATTCTAAATGCGCACTTTCGCGTTGAATACTGCTGACTTTAAATTTTAGCTTTCGAGGTGAGCGTATTCACCACCTCACATATCAAAGTTCAGATTATTTTGGTCGATGTACGTACCGCAGCTGCCCACTGTAGTCTGTGTATGATGGAGCATGGCTCAGTGCATTGCGGTAGGTTTGCTGGCACCGCTGTCGGCGTTCTTCTCGAAATCCTCACCTGTTACTTTACGAACCTCTACATGACGTGAAAACAGTAGTTTGGTGTGCAGTTAGCGCAACATGGATTACTGGGCCGGCCGGAGTGTCCGTGCGGTTCTAGGCGTTACAGTCTGGAGCCGAGCGACCACTATAGTAGCAGGTTCGAATCCTGCCTCGGGCATGGATGTGTGTTAGGTTATTCAGGTTTAATTAGTTCTAAGTTCTAGGTGACTGACGACCTCAGAAGTTAAGTCGTATAGTGCTCTGAGCCATTTGAACCATTTGGACCATTTGGATTACTGGACCGAACTTTTTCCATCAATTTATAGCTTCTATTGGATATACGCTGGTTTGGTGTGCAGTTAATGTAACATCATTAATAGACCGCACTTTCTCCATCCAACCATAATTCTTGATCCATATATGTGCTGTGAACATACTGCAACCATTTTCAGAGAATTAACAAGGTATTATTTCATGCAGTATAATGTAAGAGACACACAATCAATGCTTCATAGGCACTATTGCAAGGGAATTTTTATGCCAGGACAGTTAAATGATCTCATTGTTCTCTAAGCGATGTGACATTGAAAAAAAAAAATTGTTCAGATGGCTCTGAGCACTATGGGACTTAACATCGGAATTCATCAGTCCGCTAGAACTTAGAACTACTTAAACCTAACCAACCTAAGGACAACACACACATCCATGCCCGACGCAGGATTCGAACCTGCGACCGTAGCGGTCGTGCGGTTCCAGACTGTAGCGCCTAGAACCGCTCGGCCACCCCGGCAGGCGATGTACCATTTATTTCTGAGTGATGTCAAAAGAGAAGGCGAGTAAAATAAACTCCATACTCTCGATGAGTTACAAGACACTATTCCGATTTTGGTTTAAAAAATTTTTGCATCCGAAATTTGAGTGTTCGAGAACATGTTCAGAATATAACCTTGCCACTGAAGGTACGTTAACTTAGTGAACCTACTGTGAACAAAGGTAGGCTTAATTTAGTCGTACTGTGCATCAGGCCCCCCACCATAGGCCTACCAGTTGGCAGAACCACACCCCTACCGAGTGGGTCTGCCCCTACCCATTCCCCTTTACATATCAAATGAATTCGCAGTTGCGAATAAGGACTACCGTCAGCTGTAGAATGGAGTGATGACGATGAAAATTTGTGCCAGACCGGGACTCGAACCCGGATTTGCCGCTTATCGAGAGCGGTCGCCTTACCATTTGGCTGTCAGCATTCGACTCACGGCCATACCCAAACTTCCATATGCGATCAGACAAGAGTCTACGACCTTAACTCGTGCATCCATTACGTATATTCCTGTACAGGTCAAAGGTTATACTTAAAAGTCGGTTGCCCGGTATCCACAGGTAAAAACAATATCGCTGTGCATGTATTATTCTGATGGAACGTTCCTTTGGACATTTATTCAGAGGTAATAGACACATGGTTTTCACTGTCGTCATACCATTCTACAACTGATGATAGTCCTTATTCGCAATTGCGAATTCATTTGATGGGTTCCGTAACAGCTGTGGTCGCCGCAGTGCCTGTTCCTTTGGGCATGCATGCATGCATGTGGGCGATTTTATAGTGGTTAGGTCTTTGGTGTGGGTACATCGGTTTGGCAGCGGAGCTCCACCTGCTGCCCCACCGCTAGCCCTGAGGGGCGGCGGTCACGTTTGCCGACCAGTTGGGCTGTGAATGGGAGACTCTAGTTTATAACACAACCCGCCGAACCATCATGTGGCAGCTTCAGAGGGAACTACTGTATAGTAGCCATACATATCCCGTGTCAACTGTGGGCTTTCGCTTATCTCACGTGAAATACCTTGTGCATTCTGGTTCTAAAAAGCACCAAAACGAATATTCTCTCCTCGATATCTTGTGTGCGAAACCTGCCGACTAATGTACATAAAAACACAACTTAACCCTTCACTAATTTTATGTGTTTTTTATTTTTAATTTACGACGGATTTCGGATGTGTTGTTCCATTTTCAGGTGGCTGTTCTGGTGTTTAGATCAGGTGTATTGTTCCTATGAACACGTTATGTGTACGAAACACTGCAGTTATTTTGACGTAGTTGGTTTCTCATTAATGCCGCATCTGAGCTAAACAGTGGAATCAGCTCCTTAAAACGAAGCAAAGCGTCTGAAAAACGCCGTAAATAAAACAAAATATAATATGTTTTTTTAAAATATTTTACAGTGAAATTTTGGATGTGAGGTCCACCAGTTATGCAAAACACCGTTTTTCTCTGTACCCAAACATGTTTCGGCACCACTGTGCCATCATCAGTGGGTTTTAGTTTTTTATCTATTCTGCGTTGCGAACATTTTCTTAAATGATTAAAAAATTATGTGCATATTTACTTCAAACAACAGAACATTCGTTTTGTAAATACCTTTACATCTGGTGTGCATGAGCTTTCTGGATCACTTTTGTGTTAATTATTACAGGTAGCTTGTCATCTCCAACCAAACGATGTTGATGAGAAAGTTTATTGCTGGGAGTTGACCTATCTTCTAGAATGTAATTTAATTTTTCGCGATGTTTTCGCGCCTATTTTCGTATTTACTTACGTTTTCGTGTGGCAAGCGCTTCCATTCTCCACATCAGGCTGAGATGTTCTGATGCATACGTAACTATAACAAGTATTTTCGACAAATAACGTAGTAAGATACTTTTTCACTCCACCAGAACACAGTGTGATTGTGATTTGTTATGTGTTCAAAAATGGTTCAAATGGCTCTGAGCACTATGGGACTTAACTTCTGAGGTCATCAGTCCCCTAGAACGTAGAACTACTTAAACCTAACTAACCTGAGGACATCACACACATCCGTGCCCGAGGCAGGGTTCGAACCTGCGACCCTAGTGGTCGCGCGGTTCCAGACTGTAATGTTATGTGTCCCAGCCCACTCAGTGTTCATTTGTTCACCAGAGAGGTCGGCGCCAAATTTGAATTTTGTTTGCATTTTATCATTGTGTGTGTGTGTGTGTGTGTGTGTGTGTGTGTGTGTGTTTTCTGTGTGCTTCCTTAACTGTGTGTGTTGTCTTTTATATGGTATTCCTTTTGTGTGTAAATGGTGCGTCTTTGCAGATTTTAGTGTATCAGTTTTCCGTGTGTGTGTGTGTGTGTGTGTGTGTGTGTGTGTGTGTGTGTGTGTGTGTTTTAAATAGTGTGCCCTTGCAGAGTGTAGTGTATTCGTTTAAGACCTGTTTTCCTTCTGCTATTGCCTTCTGTATATGGAAGTTTTCCTCAATGGTCAGTTTGCTGTATGGGCTGTGGCTGGGTTTTAGTATTCTTAAGTCTGTTTCTATTGTGGTTGGGTGGTGATGGTTATAAGGTGGTCAGAAAATGTGCTATGGGAGCTGCTGCTTTTCAAAGCTCTGAGATGTTCTGAATATCTTGTTTTGAAGTTTCAGCATGTTCGTCCTATGTATACTGACTGGCAAGTGTTGCATGTGAGTTCATATATTCCTGATCTGTTAAATTTATTCATGGATGTTTCTTGTGGTTCAAATGGTTCAAATGGCTCTGAGCACTATGGGACTTAACTACTGTGGTCATCAGTCCCCTAGAACTTAGAACAACTTAAACCTAACTAACCTAAGGACATCACACACATCCATGCCCGACGCAGGATTCGAACGTGCGACCGTAGCAGTCCCGCGGTTCCGGACTGAGCGCCTTAACCGCGAGACCACCGCGGCCGGCGATGTTTCTTGTGTTCTGATCTTTTTCTGTGTTGTGTTCTCCACCCTGTATCCTGTTTGGATTCCCTGTTTATTTAATATGTCGCCTATTCTGTGAAAAATCTTATTATCGTAGGTGAGTATGTGCCATTTCGTTTTGTGTGTGTGTGTTGTTGCTCTGTTGTGTCTTGTGTGTGGTCATTCTTGTTGTTGTCTGTTGTTCTGTGCTGGATGATTTTACGAGGGCAGTTCAATAAGTAATGCAACACATTTTTTTTGAAACAGGGGTTGTTTTATTCAGCATTGAAATACACCAGGTTATTCCCCAATCTTTTAACTACACAACACTATTTTTCAACGTAATCTCCATTCAATGCTACGGCCTTACGCCACCTTGAAATGAGGGCCTGTATGCCTGCACGGTACCATTCCACTGGTCGATGTCGGAGCCAACGTCGTACTGCATCAATAACTTCATCATCCGCGTAGTGCCTCCCACGGATTGCGTCCTTCATTGGGCCAAAGATATGGAAATCCGACGGTGCGAGATCGGGGCTGTAGGGTGCATGAGGAAGAACAGTCCACTGAAGTTTTGTGAGCTCCTCTTGGGTGCGAAGACTTGTGTGAGGTCTTGCGTTGTCATGAAGAAGGAGAAGTTCGTTCAGATTTTTGTTCCTACGAACACGCTGAAGTCGTTTCTTCAATTTCTGAAGAGTAGCACAATACACTTCAGAGTTGATCGTTTGACCATGGGGAAGGACATCGAACAGAATAACCCCTTCAGCGTCCCAGAAGACTGTAACCATGACTTTACCGGCTGAGGGTATGGCTTTAAACTTTTTCTTGGTAGGGGAGTGGGTGTTGCGTCACTCCATTGATTGCCATTTCGTTTCAGGTTCGAAGTGATGAACCCATGTTTCATCGCCTGTAACAATCTTTGACAATAAATTGTCACCCTCAGCCACATGACGAGCAAGCAATTCCGCACAGATGTTTCTCCTTTGCTCTTTATGGTGTTCGGTTAGACAACGAGGGACCCAGCGGGAACAAACCTCTGAATATCCCAACTGGTGAACAATTGTGACAGCACTACCAACAGAGATGTCAAGTTGAGCACTGAGTTGTTTGATGGTGATCCGTCGATCATCTCGAACGAGTGTGTTCGCACGCTCCGCCATTGCAGGAGTCACAGCTGTGCACGGCCGACCCGCACGCGGGATATCAGACAGTCTTGCTTGACCTTGCGGCGATGATGACACACGCTTTGCCCAACGACTCACCGTGCTTTTGTCCACTGCCAGATCACCGTAGACATTCTGCAAGCGCCTATGAATATCTGAGATGCCCTGGTTTTCCGCCAAAAGAAACTCGATCACTGCCCGTTGTTTGCAACGCACATCCGTTACAGACGCCATTTTAACAGCTCCGTACAGCGCTGCCACCTGTCGGAAGTCAATGAAACTATACGAGACGAAGCGGGAATGTTTGAAAATATTCCACAAGAAATTTCCGGTTTTTTCAACCAAAATTGGCCGAGAAAAAAAATGTGTTGCATTACTTATTGAACTGCACTCGTATAATGAGTTGAGTAGTGCCATTGAAGGGAACGGGCCCTCTGTAAGTAGGCTGCAGTGGAAGAAGAGGAAGAGGAGGAGGAGGAGGAGGAGAAGAGACCAAAAGAGGCCACGGGAGGGTCCGCTGTGGCCGCAGGAGCTGAGCTCAAAGTGGATCCCGGCGGGGCCGGGCCGGGCCGGCTAATGACCGCCTCGCGTGCGCCGCCGCGCCGCGCCGCGCCGGGGCCTCTGCTGCCGGAACACCTCGCAGCCGGCCAACACCGGCCACTCCAGAGCCCGGGCCACTGTACCCGGCGCCGCTGATTAATTATTGGCTCTCGCCAGGCGCCATCGAGCCGACTTTTAAGCTTCTTAAGGCCCACCCTCTGGCCGGAAACGGCGACACGGAAGCCTTTCTGTGATACCTCCGCTCGGCCGCCGGTGTTACTTACCGATTCGTTTGCCTATCCGAGACTTCCGCTTTCTGTGTTCCCTCTCAGGCGACGCAAAGCGAGTCTTGAGTTCCTAATCAACCGAAGAAACGCGCTGTTCCCGATACAAAGCTATTGCAACGACTTAATTTCGTGTTTTGCTTCTCTTGAGTTGATTTTTTTTCCATGCCCCGCAAGCAACTTTATTTAATGCGGTGGAAAATGCTTTGCGTACCAATGTCACTTCCTGTTCTAGTCACAGCAAGAACGATTGCTGTAACCATCCATGTGAACATGAACCTCTCAAGCTTTTTCTTCATAGTCTCTTCCGGAGGTATAATATATCGATTCACTCACCATCAATAAAGCACACCACAATGCACAACACCTCTCTTGCAACCTCTGCCAGATGAGTTGACTGAGCATCCCCGTGACGCCTTCGTGCATACGAAATGAAACTATAACGAAACGCGCTGCACTTCTTCATATCTTCTCCATTTCCTTTATCAGTCAAAGAGTGTCGAGGAATATTCAAGTAATGGTCATGTAAGGATTTTGTAAGCTAACTCCTTTGGATATATTTTTTGTGAAAGCCAAGATCGCTTAAGTTTAAGACCTTTTTTTTCTAATTGCAACAAAATCGTGCTTTCATCTTCAGATTAGCATTACAGTTTGCGTATTTTTCAGATACAAGTGTCGTCGACATTTTGAGAACAAAGTGTAAATACATAAAAAATTCGCATGTTTTTCTTTTATAAAAGTTTCTTAATGTATTTACACTTTGTTCTCAAAATGTCGACGACATACGTATAGGAACATATAACTAAAGTGTTATGCCGATCTGAAGACGACAGCACGATTCTGTCGAAACAAGAAACCGCAATGAAGGTCTTAAAAAAAATCAAACGATTTTGGCTTTCACACACACTATGTATAGGGTGGTCAGAAAATGTGTGAAATGCTTGTAGGAATGTTACAGGGCAGGTTGTAGTGAGACATAAATGTCAAGAAAGAAATCCGATATGTTGCTCCGTTTCCGAGTTATTTAGCATAGAATTTAGCCAATCGGGGCGTCGCGCGCTCGCATTCAAGCGGCGTGCCAGGGGCGGTGTTGCGCAACGAGTGCTTTGTCTCGAAAGCTGAAACTCGAATTTACACGCGCGACGATCTGGTTGGCTAACTTCAATGCTAAATAACTCGGAAACGGCGCAACGTATCGATTTTTTTTATTGTAACATTCATATCTCAGTACAACCTACCCTGCAACATCCCTACAAGCGTTTCAGACATTTTCTGACCATACTGTATATATATATATATATGAACAGAGTTCGCCCCAACAAGAAGTTATACATCTCCTTTGCGGTGGATTACGGTTCCTGCGGATTCTTCAGATGAATATGTCTTGCGTCTGCCTTACCTTCGATCAGTTTTATATGGCTCCATTCACATGTTCCTAGATATTTAACAGATGCGACTGCACTCAGCGACTGTTAGCCGCCGGCCTGAGTGGCCGTGCCGTTCTAGGCGCTACAGTCCGGAGCCGAGCGACCGCTACGGTCGCAGGTTCGAATCCTGCCTCGGGCATGGATGTGTGTGATGTCCTTAGGTTAGTTAGGTTTAATTAGTTCTAAGTTCTAGGGGACTGATGACCTCAGATGTTAAGTCCCATAGTACTCAGAGCTATTTGAACCATTTTGACTGTTAGCCAGTTGTGTAAGCAAACAGGTGTTTCCGCCTGTTTATACAAAATATGCAATACTCCTTCTTGTTGGATGTAAACTGCTAATCTCTGTCCAAGCATCTACTGATTCAACAGCGTAATCCAAACTTCCGAGATTGCGGCAACGTCTTGTATATATTGAGGATTGAGGTACGGCCGAATTAACTTTAATCTGAAGATTCCTCTCGTTTAAGAATGATGTATAGATTGGCGACAGAGAAACAAATACTTGGTAACATCAGATATAAATTTAAATGTTTCCTGAGGGTATTGTTATTGAGTGTAGCCGCGTACGGAAGTGAAAGGTGAACGACAAATAGTTCAGACTAGAAGAGAAATTTGAAAATTTGTGCTGTAGGAAGATGTTCCAAGTTAGATCGAATATTCAAGAAGTAGGCCAGCGGCGTTGTCGCAGTGCTAACACCGATTCCCGTCAGATCACCGAAGCGCTGTCGGACTGGGCTAGCACTTGGATGGGTGACCATCCCTTCTGCTGAGCGCTGTTGGCAAGCGGGGTGCGCTCAGCCCCCGTGAGGCAAAGAGGGGCTACTTGATAGAGAAGTAGCGGCTCCGGTCTCGTAAACTGACATACGACTGAAAGAGCGGTGTGCTGACTTCATGCCCCCCCCCCCTCCATATCCGCATCCAGTGGCGCCTGTGGTCTGAGGGTGATACGGCGGCCGGTCGGTATCGTTAGTCCTTCACGGCCTGTTCTGGCGGAGTTTTAGGTTTTATTTAAGAAGCACGTACTGAAACGTGTTGAGAAGAAAATAAATTTCTGTCACAGCTTGGTTAAAAGAAGGGAACAGTTGACAGGATACTTCCTGAGGCATTAAGACATCGTCAGTTTGGCACCAAGGAAGTGTGGAAGGCAAACGCTTGATGACAGATATCACATCTGTAAAGCCTTAACACTTCCTCTGTGCGTGCGCACTGAGGTGACTAATTTTTTGTGCGGCGAAAGTACAATATTGCGGCGAGATAACAGCAAGAATTCCTTTGCTGGACATGAACGAGCATTGTAGGTGGCAGATTGTGAACGAGGCATACTGTTGCTACACATATCACGATAAAGACAGATAGATGTCTGCTGGTAGCAGCCGTTTCCTTAGGACGCTAAATGGACGCAGCTATACTGCAGAAATGACACTGTGACAACAGTGTGGGTTCAAAGTCGCTGACCAAGGGAATGGCTGCTGCTGACAGTCAGAAGATGGGAACTTTTATTTATTTATTTCATTAACAGTAACCCACCGCCTTGAAATGTAAGGAGGGTCGGATGCTTCTGAATCTAATAGCAAAGACTTCTCATTGTTAAAATCTTATTGGTACACAGTTGTTAATGCTTTTTTTGATAATGTAAAGAACGTAATATATAATGATTTCTCTGACGTTACAGCGAATTCAATACTTAACAATTGTTAAAATGGTTCCATATAATTAGTTACTACCTACAGGGTGTTTCAAAAATGACCGGTATATTTGAAACGGCAATAAAAACTAAACGAGCAGCGATAGAAATACACCGTTTTTTGCAATATGCTTGGGACAACAATACATTTTCAGGCAGACAAACTTTCGAAATTACAGTAGTTACAATATTCAACAACAGATGGCGCTGCGGTCTGGGAAACTCTATAGTACGATATTTTCCACATATCCACCATGCGTAGCAATAATATGGCGTAGTCTCTGAATGAAATTACCCGAAACCTTTGACAACGTGTCTGGCGGAATGGCTTCACATGCAGATATAATGTACTGCTTCAGCTGTTCAATTGTTTCTGGATTCTGGCGGTACACCTGGTCTTTCAAGTGTCCCCACAGAAAGAAGTCACAGGGGTTCATGTCTGGCGAATAGGGAGCCCAATCCACGCCGCCTCCTGTATGTTTCGGATAGCCCAAAGCAATCACACGATCATCGAAATATTCATTCAGGAAATTAAAGACGTCGACCGTGCGATGTGGCCGGGAACCATCTTGCATAAACCACGAGGTGTTCGCAGTGTCGTCTAAGGCAGTTTGTACCGCCACAAATTCACGAAGAATGTCCAGATAGCGTGATGCAGTAATCGTTTCGGATCTTAAAAATGGGCCAATGATTCCTTTGGAAGAAATGGCGGCCCAGACCAGTACTTTTTGAGGATGCAGGGATGATGGGACTGCAACATGGGGCTTTTCGGTTCCCCATATGCGCCAGTTCTGTTTATTGACGAAGCCGTCCAGGTAAAAATAAGCTTCGTCAGTAAACCAAATGCTGCCCACATGCATATCGCCGTCATCAATCCCGTGCACTATATCGTTAGCGAATGTCTCTCGTGCAGCAATGGTAGCGGCGCTGAGGGGTTGCCGCGATTGAATTTTGTATGGATAGAGGCGTAAACTCTGGCGCATGAGACGATACGTGGACGTTGGCGTCATTTGGACCGCAGCTGCAACACGGCGAACGGAAACCCGAGGCCGCTGTTGGATCACCTGCTACACTAGCTGCGCGTTGCCCTCTGTGGTTGCCGTACGTTGTCGCCCTACCTTTCCAGCACGTTCATCCGTCACGTTCCCAGTCCGTTGACATTTTTCAAACAGATCCTTTATTGTATCGCTTTTCGGTCCTTTGGTTACATTAAACCTCCGTTGAAAACTTCGTCTTGTTGCAACAACACTGTGTTCTAGGCGGCGGAATTCCAACACCAGAAAAATCCTCTGTTCTAAGGAATAAACCATGTTGTCTACAGCACACTTGCACGTTGTGAACAGCACACGCTTACAGCAGAAAGACGAAAATTGTAACTACTGTAATTTCGAAAGTTTGTCCGCCTGAAAATGTACTGTTGTCCCAAGCATATTGCAACAAACGGTGTATTTCTATCGCTGCTCGTTTAGTTTTTATTGCCGTTTCAAATATGCCGGCCATTTTTGAAACACCCTGTAGTTGATGAGAATATAATTTATATAATGCAAATGTTAAAGAAAAATAAAAAAAGAAAGTGTAACACAATGAGAGCGGTGAAATTAATTTGTAGTATGGAGAGGGAACTGATATGCTGTATTTGGGTGTGTAATACAGTCTAAGTAGCATGTCGGTTAATAATGGCCTATTTGTACCTATTTCAGATGAGAAGGTCTCGGTACAACCTCGAGGTAGTCTGATCTGAAATGGTTTGTGCTAATGTATGTTTACACCGATTATACAGCTTAAATGCTGATTGAGCACCTCATACATGGAATACATGAATTTTAACTTTACATTAGAAATACACTTACGTTTGTAACTTGTTAGTAGAAACAGAATATAGTTCCTTGCTATATATTCCTTAAATAACTTAATACATTTCTGATATATAAACTCATTTATTGTAGCTTTGAATTGAGAAGGCAATATACTTCTGTCTGCACACAATAAGACGAGCAATACATTACTGCTTGTATACAGTATGCTTTAAACATGTCATTGGGGAGGAGGAGCCTCAGAATAAACGTTCTTCGAGCCTTCTCCTCCCCAGCGACATTGCCTTATTACTACAGTCTTAGTATGTGGTGCGGGTGTTTATTTGTTTTATGATTGTTGTGTTGTTTGTGACTGTGTTGTGGCATGCAGTGTCATGCATTGTTGGTTTTGGTCTCTTACATGTTGATCCCTTCAGAGTCATGTTCACTTAGTGTTCCTTCCTCGGTTTCGGAATCTGTGGTCGTGTTTGTGTCCTCCCATGTGGTTTGTTGTGTTGTTTGTGCTTGTTACGCCTCCTTCCATATGGGTTTTGGCGCTTGCATTCTTCGTGCAGAGTGTTCGATACAATATCGGCTACGCTATTTATTGTGTTCCAGTCATCAGGATTACGTATTATTCTGACGATGTCATTGCCGTTTTGTATAGGCCTCACTTGTACTAGCGTGTTGCACAGCAGTGTGACATGTTCTGGTTTCCCAGTTTCTCCGCATACGCATACTTCATCGTTAGTTAGTCCCATACGGTTTAAATGTACCAGGTACAGCCCGTGGCCTGTCAGGAAATAGACCATCCCCCGGCTTGGATCGACATGTTTCAGTTGTAGTCTTTCGTGTACTCGGATACCCTTGTCTGCATCCCACTCTCTCTGCCATGCTTGAATCCGCCATTGTTTCATTTGTGATTTGTTCATAATGTTGGTTCCCGTGATTTCGGTGACCTTATCGAGCCCGTCCCTCTTAAGCCAGTAAAGTGCAGCTCTATAACGTATTGTTATGTCTATAGGGCAGATAGGAACAGCAGAGGTAGGGGAAATAAAGTTTTTTTTTTTACAGTCGTATTGACCAAGTAGGATCACGTTAACAACTTCAGTACCTCTTCATCCTTTGTTGATGTTTCCTATTTTTCCAGTATTCCCTCATTTTCTCCTCATGAAGTCTCTTCCTTTCTTCTGTCCATGTTGTCCCCGATTTTTTATTTCTTCTGCTTTGAAAGCCTTCCAAATTTAGTATTTTGTTTTTAAAACGGTTTCTTTCAGCTATTTCTGATTCTTTGATGTTGTTTCTTTCAAGATCTTTTCTAACTTCTGTAATCTATGATATTGTCGATTTCTTCTTCCAGTAATATAGGAGTATTTGTTTTGTTAGTCTATTTCCATCCATTCGGTATAGATGTCCAAAAAAGGTTAATCTTCGTTTGGCCATTACTTCAGACATTTTTGTAGATCTCCTCATTACTCCTTATTTTCCAACCATCTGCAGTTTTCATTGCACCCATTATTTTTCTAATAGTCCTTCTTCCCAGTACCTCTAGTTTGTCCATCTTATAGTTCGTCGTTAGGCATTCAGATCCATATAAACATTCTGGCCGTACCACTGTGGTGTAGTGTTTTAGTTTTGTTTTTCTAGATATACATTTCTTGTTGTAAATATTTTCTGTCAAACCATATACTCTTTCCATTTTGTTAATTCTTACATCTATTGCAGATTCTTCTAGTCCATTCTGTTCTATAGTTTCTCCAAGATATTTAAATTTCTTTACTCGCTCTATTTTACCTAATTGTGTTTCTATGTATTTTTGTGCCTTTTTTTATATTTATCATTAATTTTGTTTTTTCAGCTGATATTTTGAGACCAGTTCTGTTTGCTAATTTTTCGAGAATGTTCATTTGAGTAACTGCTTCTGTCAGGTTTTCTGAAAGTATTGCGAAATCACCCGCAATATTGCGAAATCACCCGCAAAAGCCAAGCAGTTTACCTTAATTCCATTTGTTTTCCTTCCCAGAGTTATTGGTTCAAATCCGTGATTTTTTAGTTCCGAATTCCAGATCCTTACAATTTTTTCTAGAACACAGTTAAACAGTAAAGGTGATAAACCGTCACCCTGTCTAACACCAGTTTTTATTTCAAAAGGCTGAGATACTTCTCCCATAACTTTGACTTTCGGTACTGTACCTGTTAGTGTTTCACGAATTATGTTTGCTAGTTTTGATTTAACACCAAATTCTCTAATAACCTTATCTATCGTTTCTCTGTCTATACAGTCAAATGCTTTCTTGAAATCTATAAATGACACTACTATTGGTTTGCTGGTTAACATTCTATGGCGAATTATTGACTTTAAGTTAAGGGGCTCCGGAACGCCCTATACTTGCAATGTTAAAATAACGCTTATAAATTACATCTTTCTTCACAAAGTATTTGAGGTAGGAAGTTGAACTTTTTAGAGATTATTTATTGGAATATGGGCTACAACACAGGGATTTTACAAAATTTTAGTTCAGTTATTAAAGATGATTTTTTTTCAATTGTAATGAAAATTCACAACATTTTTTGCAATTTTTTATTTATATATTAAAAAATATACAGTTTTTTGGAAAAAGGCTGTGTTAAATTATGCAGAAGGTACTGTGTAACATTTACTGAAAGTTTGAAACAAATATGTTTGGAAGATCCTTAGAAAACATGTAATTAGTATGAGAAAATAAAAGTTTTGGGAATCGAGCGACAAAGATTGGATTAACTTTATACTGCATTCCAGGTCCATAGGATGGATTATCTTCATCCTCTGCAAACTCCTCCTCCAGCTTCCTCTTGTTCCTCCTCCTGTTTACTCTTGCTTCTATTTCTAGACTCTTTACAGCCTTGTCTGCAGTCCGAAGGCGTTCCTTGTCTAAAGCAAGCATCGCTCGTACCATGTTAGAACCTATCTTCATTCCCATATTTCTAAATACCTTGCACCTTACAATGTTCCATCATTGAAAGTCGCAACAGCAACTTTACTTTTACTCATTATTATACTTCAACAAAACAGACACTCAAGAAACAGAATTAATTACGAATATTTTTGAGATAACGACAGAGTAAATAAACATGAAACAATCGACAATCACACCAGCGATATATATTGAACCATCACAGGTTAGCCACAACACATACTTTATCTCACATCACTAAAATATACCTGATGAACACGGACGTTAATAATAACACTATTTGACAGCAGTTTAACAGCGCCACAGTGGGTCACGCCCATGTAGAACACATTTCAAAAAAAATTTAAAAATAGTTGTAATCTTCGGAATTCAATAAATTATATATCTATTAAAAGGTAATAGTCTGCAGATTCAGAAAACGCAAAAAAGTAAAAATTGAACTTTTCATGATTTTGAGCCTTTCCGGATCCCCTTAAAAATTTGTTCTGCGCAGGATCTTCCCTTTCGAAAACCACCCTGATATTCTCCTAGTTGTTTGTCTAAAGTATCTAACACTCGGTTGAGGAGAATTTTTTATAATATTTTGTATTCCACTGGCAGAAGTGACACTCCTCTGTAATTAATGACATTTTGTTTCACTCCCTATTTATGTAGCGGGTGGATTAATGCTGTTTCCCATTCAACTGGAATCTTTTCAGTTTCTCCCGGTTAATACTTGGACTTTTTTTTCCTCGCTTTTTCTTCCGTCGGTTTTTGCTCGCCTATTTTGCCTACTCCCACGGCACTGGCCTGTGTACGGTGCTCGTAGGGACCTGCAGAGTAGCCACGCGAGACGCGTCGCAGCTGTAATGGACGCGCCGCTACGCAAGCGCGGTGTCTCGACTAGCAGACGGGCGCCCCGAGGACGTGTCGAACCGGCGGTGCGCGGCGCCGTCAGGACTAGGACACATTAGCGTAATGCGGGCGGCGGGCGGCGGCGCGCCTAACCTCGTTGTCGTGCTCTGCGCGGTCCCTCCCACGCCTGCACTGCGCTGCAAGCACCGGCCACCGGCTCTGCAGGTTCTTGTCAGCACAACAGGAAGGTAGCCCGCTGGGGCGCAGCTCGCCACCCTGGAGACGCGTTGCTTTGTACTGATTTTCATCCAGACTGATGCATTCGTGGAAGAACGTCACGTTTTTGGCGATTCATATGTGACAGCTTCTTTTCTTTCATGTACAGTTTTATTCATTATAGTCATTTCGCTTCTGGCTTTAAAACCGTTTTTTGCGATTGCAGTTTCAGTACTTTAGTCAGTTTTAAGGACAGCCGGCCGGAGTGGCCGAGCAGTTCTAGGTGCTTCAGTCCGAAACCGCGCGACCGCTACGGTCGCAGGTTCGAATCCTGCCTCGGGCATGGATGTGTGTGACGTCCTTATGTTAGTTAGGTTTAAGTAGTTGTACGTTCTGGGGGACTGATGACCTTAGCTGTCCCATAGTGCTCACAAGGGAACCTCCCCATCGCACCCCCCTCAGATTTAGTTATAAGTTGGCACAGTGGATAGGCCTTGAAAAACTGAACACAGATCAATCGAGAAAACAGGAAGAAGTTGTGTGGAACTATAAAAAAATAAGCAAAATATACAAACTGAGTAGTCCATGAGCAACATAGGCAACATCAAGGAGAGTGTGAGCTAAGGAGCGCCGTGGTCACGTGGTTAGCGTGAGCAGCTGCGGATCGAGAGGTCCTTGGTTCAAGTCTTCCCTCTAGTGAAAAGTTTACTTTCTTTATTTTCACAAAGTTATGATCTGTCCGTTCGTTCATTGACGTCTCTCTTCACTGTAATAAGTTTAGTGTCTGTGTTTTGCGACCGCACCGCACAACCGTGCGATTGTTATTGAAGTCGCGAGCTATATTTGCTGGATTCATATTGCCCACGGAATACATCTCACGTATTTAATGCACTCTCGTCCAAAGTAGCGGACAGTCAACTGCCAGCCAGGGAGCCTCGTTAGCATGAATACTCTCTTCCGTGCGCTGTAGTCGACTGACGTCGTGTGTTTTGATGTTTGTTTAAGTGTAGCGTCCCCATACTACGACGCAGTTACCTCGCATCGGACGGACGGACCGACAGACAATAAGTGTCTGAAAATACAAAATTAAACTTTTCACTCGAGGGAAGACTTAAACCAAGGACCTATCGATCCGCAGCTGCTCACTCTAACCACGGGACCACGGCGCTGCATAGCTCAGGCTGTCCTTGATGTTGCCTAAATTGCTAAACTTCTTCCTGTTTCCTCGATTGATGTGTGTTCAGTTTTTCAAGGCCTATCCACTGTGCCAACTGATAACTAAATCTGAGGGGGGTGCGATGGGGAGGTTCCCTTCTCAGAGCCATTTTTAAGCACACCCGAAGCAAACATTGTCACCAAGTGAAATAATAGCTTGGTGCATAAGTTTAATAAACACAAAAGATACACATAAAAGATACTTTAGAACTAAACTCCACCCGAAAACGGCATAAAGGTCCAACAGTACCTACTGCCCGCCGTTTCATCTTCAGCCACAGGCATCACTGAATGCGGATATGGAGGGGCATGTGGTCAGCAAACCTCTCTCCCGGCCGCATGTCCGTTTACGAGATCGGAGCCGTTACTTTCCAATCAAGTAATTCCTCATTTTCTCTCACAAGGACTCACTCCGCTTGCGAAAAGCGCTCGACAGACCGGATGGTCATCCTTCCAAGTGCTAGCCCAGCCCGACAGCGCTTAACTTCGGTAATCTGACGAGAACCGGTGTTACCACTGCGGCAAGGCCGTTAGCAGAAGAGACTTTACTCATCAATATTATATACTGCTTCACTCTGCCAACGTTGGAGTAACTTTTCGATTCCGTGAATGTAGAAATCATGTGGTTGTGTCGCAAAGAACTCGTTGAGCCATGTTCGGAGCGCATTTTCATTGAGAAAGGAAGTTCCTTGAAGCTTGTTCGACATAGAGCGGAACCGGCCACGGTGGCCGAGCGGTTCTAGACGCTTCAGTCCGGAACCGTGCGACTGCTACGGTCGTAGGTTCGAATCCTGCCTCGGACATGGATACATGGATGTGTGTGATGTCCTTAGGTTAGTTAGGTTTAAGTAGCTCTAAGTTCTAGGGGACTGATGACCTCAGATGTTAAGTCCCATTGTGCTCAGAGCCATTTTTTGACAGAGAGCGAGAAACACGGAAACATCCCAGCCCAAGGTCAGGTGAATAAGGCGAGTGCGGAATGATTTCTTAACCCAACTCCTGTGTGGTTGGTGTTTTTTGTCAGTGTAGCAGAATGTGGGCGGTCGTTTTCGTGGAGTATCACCACTTACGGCAGTCTTCCTGGTTGTTGTTCTTCTACTGCGTCTGCAAGACGTCTCAGTTGTTGACCATAAATCTCATCAGTTACGGTTATATATTCTGGAGGCAATTTGTAGTACACCAATGCGTCATTATTTATCCAGATACCCAACACAATCTTTTATGGATGCGCGCAGATATTCGTACGGGGAGTTGCTGCTTTGGTGTGGCTTAACCATTTCTTTCTTTCTTTCCCCTATGTTAGCATAAAGACACCATTTATTGTCACCAGTAACGGTACAGGATAACACTGGTCGGTGTTGTTCACGAGCCAGTTGATGACAAGCAAGCAGAGATACGCATATGACCAGCCGTTGATTCTTTTGTTTTTGATGGTGAGCACGTAGTACCCCTACACCCGATGTTTGAACATTCCTCATTGCATGCAATGTCTCACGATGGTAGAATGAACATTGTTCATCACATTTGCCAGTTCTAGAGCATATTGACGACGATCATTGTGGATTAATGCGTTTAAATGATCTTCGTCATACTCTGAAGATCTTCCTGAACGTGGAGAATCACTAATATCAAAACGATCCTCCATTTTTTGACGTGCTCTTTCGGATGACATTATCCCCGTACACGGTGCAAATGTTCCTGGTTGCCTCCGGTGCACAAACCCCTCTATAGAGCTCAAACAGAAGAATGTGTCGGTAATGTACCGATTTCTCCACTTAGCACTCAATTTTCAGCGTCAGTAACTCTAGTCACAATATGTAAGCTCAAATAACAACAGTGAACAACAACTAGAAAATCACAATTGATCAACAAACCATAGGAACCGCAATACTAACATCCAAAACAAAAGAGCTGCCGACTCATGCACCATCCTAATACACTACTGGCCATTACAATTGCTACACCAAGAAGAAATGCAGACGATAAACGGGTGTTCATTGGACAAATATATTATACTAGAACTGTCATGTGATTACATTTTCACGCAATTTGGGTGCATAGATCCTGAGAAATATGTACCCATAACAACCACCTCTGGCCGTAATAACGGCCTCGATACGCCTGGGAATTGAGTCAAACAGAGCTTGGATGGCGTGTACAGGACCAGCTCCCCATGCAGCTTCAACACGATACCACAATTCATCAAGAGTAGTCACTGGCGTATTGTGACGAGCCAGTTGCTCGGTCACCATTGACCAGACGTTTTAAATTGGTGAGAGATCTGGAGAATGTGCTGGTCAGGGCGGCAGTCGAACATTTTCTGCATCCAGAAAGGCCCGTACAGGACCTGAAACATGCGGTCGTGCATTATCCTGCTGAAATGTAGGGTTTAGCAGGGATCGAATGAAGGGTAGAGCCACGGGTCGTAACACATCTGAAATGTAACGTCCACTGTTCAAAGTGCCGTCAATGCGAACAAGAGGTGACCGAGACGTGTAACCAATGGCACCCCATACCAATACGCCGGGTGACACGTCAGTATGGCGATGACGAATACACGCTTCCAATGTGCGTTCGCCGCGATGTCGCCCAATACGGATGCAACCATCATGATGCTGTAAACAGAACCTGGATTCATCCGAAAAAATGACGTTTTGCCATTCGTGCATCGAGGTGCAGGCGCTCCAGTCTGTGATGCAGCGTCAAGGGTAATCGCAGCCATGGTCTGCGAGCTGATAGTCCATGCTGCTGCGAACGTCGTCGAACTGTTGGTGTAGATGGTTGTTGCAAACGTCCCCATCTGTTGACTCAAGGATCGAGACGTGGCTGCACGATCCGTTGCAACCATGTGGATAAGATGCCTGTCATCTCGACTGCTAGTGATACGAGGCCGTTGGGATCCAGCACGGCGTTCGTTATTTACCTCCTGAACTCACCGATTCCATATTCTGCAAACAGTCATTGGATCTCGACCAACGCGATCAGCAATGTCGCGATACGATAAACCGCAATCGCGATAAGCTACAATCCGACCTTTATCAAAGTCGGAAACGTGATGGTACGCATTTCTACTCCTAAACGAGGGATACAACAACGTTTCACCAGGCAACGCCGGTCAACTGCTGTCTGAGTATGAGAAATCGGTTGGTAACTTTCCTCATGTCAGCACGTTGTAGGTGTCGCCACCGGCGCCAACCTTGTGGGAATGCTTTGAAAAGCTAATCATTTGCATATCACAGCATCATCTTACTGTCGGTTAAATTTCACGTCTGTAGCACGTCATCTTCGTGGTGTAGCAATTTTAATGGCCAGAAGTGTACTTCGAAATTAAAATAAGATAACTGAACTCTAAAACTCAAAACGTCAGAAGTACTTACGCGATGTTAAACCCCATTCTGCAATGATAAGTCGTGACATGATGAGAGAGAGTTCTCATGCACCTCAGTGCAAATAAGTATTCCACATATGGTATGCGCACGAGCTGTCTGACGAGCAGAAACACAACAGTCCGCTTACCTAAAAGTAAAAACTACACTGACATTGTACAATGCTTCTGTTAATTTTATACAGTCGCCATGTTTTCCCAAACATTTTTGGTAGCGTGACACAAGATTTTCCAAACAGTGATGCACCAGGTGGGGTCCTGTCGTCGAAACCAGCTCTGACTTTATCGTCGGTGTTGAAATACTTACTTCCAAGACGGTCTTTGACTTCGGGGATCATGTGAAAATCACTGGGGACAAGATCTGGTGACTTAGGAGGATGAGGGAACACTTTCCCATTTCCCGATGTTCGCTTTGTGTGAGGCTGAGCGCTGTCATGAAGAGAACTCTGCGAGAAGTCCGCGACGTTTGCTTTTGACTGCAGGTCCCAGATTCCTCAAAACATTACAGTAGCTGTCTGAATCCATTGTTGTCTTGCGAGGTAGGTAGTGAACGAGCAGAACGTCTGCTAATGTGTGACCTCTACCTCCGTTTGGCCACTTTCACCAGGTTTCTTCCCCACCACGCCCAGACGTTTGTCCTCAGGAGTCGAATGATGTACCCAGGTCTCATTCCCAGTAAGACTCCGCTCGAATAGCAGACATCTCTCACTCTGACTCTGATGCATTTCCACAAATATTCTGACGGAATACATTCGTTGCTTCTTGCGGACGTCACTCAACAAACGTGGCACTCATCTTGCACAGACATCGTAATGGTAAAGATGGTCTGTCAGGATCTTTGTGATGGATGAGGATCCAACTGTAGCTCCAGGAAGTGGCAGCAGCAAATGTTGTCAGTGGTAACGCTTTTCGTACACAATATTGCGAATTGCAATATGGCATCATCGCTGTAGTGGGCCACCCAGGGCGCTGTTCGCCATGTACATCTTGCCGCCCTTCCACAAACTGCACACGGCAACGCCGAGCAATTTGAATGCTCATACAGCCCTCCCCAGAGACATAGGTTAATGTCCGATGATTACCGATAGCGGAGAGTTGTTTTCTTGCGAGAAAACGAATGACAGAGAGCAGCTCATGAGCGGACACACTTCGTAGTGGTGACTGCATGCTAACTGGCAGCTCACTGGTAAGATACGGAGCTATTCATTGTAAGCGGGTGTGAGCTTTGTCAACATCTCCCAGTTTAACTCACCAGCCTGCACTTGTCACGGTCAGAGGTTATTTTGCAGAGAAATAAAATAAGGAAACTTAATTACTGGACGACCTTCATACATTGTGTCAGAATTGACATTGTCGCTGGTAAAAATGAATTAATTTACCCAGTTTTTAAAATACGAGTATAACACTGTCAAAAAATGTAAATTAAAAGTAGAAGTCCACATATATAAAGCATATACATACAATCACACAAGATGTTTCATACCGCACACGCGATATGGCAGTGCGAGCATTGTAATTCCGTCACTCCCAAAACGCAAATATAAGTACATCTAATCGCAGTTGATGTGTCTTCTTCTTCTTCTTCTTCTTCTTCTTCTTCCTTTCCTTATCACGTTTACCTATGGGATCGTCGTGGTTGTAAGGGTTTTCACAATGTTAGTGACAGTAGGTGGCCAGATATCATTGCCATTCATAGGCCATAAGGTAACAATCAAGTGACGCCAAGTCACGTTGAACACATGTGACACCATGTCAGACATAAATGTAAACTAAAGGTAGAATTCCACATACATAAAAGAAGTGTACATAGTCACACGTGATGTGTCATACCATTTACATGGTATGCTAGTGTGAGCATACCTAAGGATGCTTAAAAGCAGATACTATTTCGCAACAACTCTAACATGGCTAATAGTACTTGACCATCCTCAAAATTCTAAAATCAGTAGCCTACAGCATAGTTTAGAAACAATTTCGAAGTACAACATTGTCGCGCTGGAACTTAGTTATAAACTAGAAAAATAGCATTCCACGTGCACTGAGAACTAGCTGCTACCCGCAGCTGTGTTTGCATACCGGTACTATTATTCTCATGAATAATGGTGAATGTGTAACCTATCGTAAATGCAATAACGTCGGCTGCTCTCACGTATCTGCGTGTTCAGGTCAACTTAGCACGAGGTATAGATGAGCCCTTCCCCCTCCACCTTCCACAATGCACGATGGCATGGCACGCATACAGCGTTACTGCCGAGCAGTGCACTTGGATGGCCGTGGGCTGGTGTACGCATGTATGCACAGTGCTATTGAAGTACCTATACGTTATACCGTGTGTACATTATGTAACAAGTTCAATAATTTTTAAAAATTGTTTATGTTCTCAGATGTAATAAATGTGTTCCATCGCTGCTTCACGCTTAAGTGTCAACATTTTTTTTTTTCTTTTTAGAATGACCCGTTTACTTTCTCACGGTTCCATGTGTCTCCATACCAAATTTCATCGAAATTAGTTCAGCTGTTCAGCCGTGAAAACGTAACAGAGTTACTTTGCACGCACCCAGCTTTGCCCAGATTTATTTAAAGTAGTGGCTGAGACTTGGTGTGCGTGGAGATAAGTTTTGCTTATAAACCTTCTTTGTATACAACATTTGAAGTAGTATTATTGTGGACATGGATCAAGAGGCTGTTTGATTCAAAAACATGGGAGAGAGCTACGTGGAGCTGTCTGAGCGGAAAGCAATTGGCACTAAGGTCCACGCCCGCAACACACAGCGTCTGGCTTTGTGTCCTGTTTATGGTGATGGCATAAGATACACTATGTGATCAGAAGTATCTGGACACCCCCAAAAACATACGTTTTTCGTATTAGGTGCATTGTGCTGCCAGGTACTCCATATCAGCGACCTCAGTAATCATTAGACACCGTGAGAGAGCAAAATGGGGCGCTCCGCGAAACTCGAGGACTTCGAACGTGGTCAGGTGATTTGGTGTCACTTGTGTCATACGTATGTACGCGAGGTTTCCACACTCCTAAACATGCCGAGGTCCACTGTTTCCGATGTGATAGTGACGTGGAAACGTGAAGGGACACGTACAGCACAAAGCGCCAGGCCGTCTGTTGACTGACAAATCCGCCTACAGCTGAAGAGGGTTTTAATGTGTAATAGATAGACATTTATCCAGACAATCACTCAAGAATTCCAAACTGCATCAGGATCCACTGCAAGTGCCATGACAGGCAGGAGGTGATAAAACTTGGCTTTCATGGTCTAGCGACTGATCATAAGCCACATATCTCACCGGTAAATGCCAAACGACGCCTCGCTTAGTGTAAGGAGCGTATACGTTGGACGCCCGAACAGTGGAGAAACGTTATGTGGAGTGATGAATCATGATACACAATGTTGCGGTCCGATGGCGGGGTGTGGGTATGGCGAATGCCCGCTGAACGTCATCTGCCACCGTGTGTAGTGCCAACAGCAAAATTCGGAGGTGGTTGTGTTATGGTGAGGTCGTGTTCTTCATGGAGGTGACTTGCCCCCTCACTTTTTTGCGTGGTACTATCACCTACATTGATGTTTTAAGCACCTTCCTGCTTCCCACTGTTGAAGAGCAATTCTGGGATGGCGACTGCATCTTTCAACATGATCGAGCACCTGTTCATAATGCACGGCCTGTGGCGTAGTGGTTACACGACAATAACATCGTTGTAATGGACTGGCCTGCACCGAATCCTGAACTTTGGGATGTTTTGGAACGCCGACTTCGTGTCAAGCCTCACCGATCGACATCGATATCTCTCCTCAGTGCAGTGCACCGTGAAGAATGGGCTGCCATTCCCCACGAAACCTTCCAGCACCTGATTGAACGTACGCCTGCGGCAGTTGAAGCTGTCATCAAGGATAAGGGTGGGCCAACACCACATTTAATTCCAGCATTACCGATGGAGGGCGCCACGAACTTGTAAGTCATTTTCAGCCAGTTGTCCGGATACTTTTGATCACATAGTGTAAATTCAGTGGGAAATGTGCATGTCTAAATCGAAATGGTAAACTGTTAAAAATAAGAAGTATTCATGGTATAAAACCTCGCTCACCTGCATCATTTCCCAACAAAATTTCCAATTGTACCATGTTGCATTGGATAGAAGTAACTTCAAGGCTCTATCAGTGAAGGGTTCTAAGGATCGAGATAATGCCTGATGCTCTCGGATGCTTTCGGAAGGAGTTTCCAAAGAGCCTGCGTTTCCCGAGCTTCAGAAAGTCTCGCCTCATTATCTTCATATGATTCTTGAGCCCACTTAGTCCTCATTCTTTTAGCCACTCTAGCGTATTCAGAAAGACCTCACCGTGTTATAGGTATTTTTATTTGTAAACAAAATGGAAAGAAAATGTGATGAGCAGCCACACAAATCGCAAAGCATCTACAGCAAAATCGGTTTTCCTAGAAAAGAAGCAAAGCAATTGCATTAAATTTTTAATGCACAAAGCGAAATCAGTAAACCTATGTATCCTAGCCAGTAAATTCAGTGTTCATGAAGATAAGATTGTGCCACTTAATTGTTTTTCAGTGATGCAAACTTTCGAAGATACATCTGTCACTTTATTAACGAGGGTAACAGGGC
This sequence comes from Schistocerca cancellata, assembly GCF_023864275.1. NCBI lineage: Eukaryota > Metazoa > Arthropoda > Insecta > Orthoptera > Acrididae > Schistocerca > Schistocerca cancellata. Next base: position 95,245,917 of record NC_064631.1, on the reverse strand, counting down.
AATCTATTGGGTCTTTGGAGTACTGCGACACCTACAGCGCCGTATATTGGTTCTTAGGTATAATACGCTTTGACGATTGAACAGCCGAACTACAAAGCTGAGCAGACGATTTTGGGATAAACTTTAAATTACGGTATCTCTTTTTCCGTGACCCGATTTTGGTGAAATGAAGTCTACGCTTTGCCTCAAGCTACGCTGTAAAAATCCCATAAAATTTGTCTAGTAGTTTTGGACATTACCTTGTTCAAATAGACTACAGACACGACTATTTTACAGTTTTACTATTAGAACAGATATAGAGTGAAGTATGGTTTAAACACATGTAGTATTATATAAGCATTGTATTCATAATACTGAATCGTATTATGTCTACCTGTCAATCAGTAACAGCAATTTCCAAATACTATAAAGTTCAAAAGTCAAAGAATAAATAGTTTCTGAGAGAATAAATATATTTCTCAGTTCCTGTGATAATCTTCAAATAGATAAATATCTTGTACTACACACGTTCTAAAGTGACCTATGTTCTTCAAATGGTTCAAATGGCTCTGAGCACTATGGGACTAAACATCTGAGGTCATCAGTCCCCTAGAACTTAGAACTATTTAAACCTAGCTAACACATCCATGCCCGAGGCAGGATTCGAACCTGCGACCGTAGCGGTCGAGCGGTTCCAGACTGAAGCGCCTAGAACCGCTTGGCCACACCGGCCGGCCCTATGTTCTTCCTCAACATACAATCTCTCCATACCAAATTTCATCAAAATCGTTTCAGCTGATTAACCGTGAAAAGGTAACAGACAAAAGCACTTTCGCATTCATGAAACTTTAAATTACGATATCATATTTCTCCGAGGTCAGATTTCGCTGGAATAAATCCCTTGTGTTGCCCTAAGCTACGCTCACGTTATTTGTGAAAAACCCTTGAAAATTCGTCTAAGGGTTTTGGACAGTGGCGTGTTCAAACAGACATACAGACACGGCGGTTTTACTGTTTTGTTATTGATACAGATATACATACAGAATAGAACAAGAGGAAACTATTTTTCAATATGAAGATTTTATCGGAGTATCGAAGGAAACACATATCTGTTACCTGACAATTATATATCTGTTGGCATGTATTTCATTTCTAGCTTCTCCTTAAGCATTTGATATAGCTTTTTATCCTATGAATTGCGTGTAGAACGTTTTGGTGAACTGACCAACATTAGACGAATTCTGTCGGCAGGAAAATAGAAACGGAAACCACTGATAAAGCTATAGGCCAAATATATTTAGAATTCCTTGACAGGTTTGTGGCTGACAGTGACAAGTAATCCATTTGGTACTTGTGTATCCCTTGCTGACGGCTGTCGCGGCCTATAGCTGACCATTCATCAGCTTCGACGCAGAACACACGCCGAATAACAGAGCTGGCAGTCATCAGCTTGGCATCGCGTCATCAATATTCGACTGACAGCCTGTTGTTGCTTTTTGGTCCATGCAAGCAGCGTGCATAATATGCTACCTCCCTGTACAGATACTGCCCTATACTAACCAAGATTTGGTGCCTGGGAGACAGATGACATTACTATCGCACCGAAATTCTGTAAAATTGACACAGCGCTTTTCATTCTGTAACCGATCTTTGCTGTTTCCTCAGAGAAGTAGAGATACGTTGAATCATACTCTACCAAGGCGTCGTGAATGCTTTTGGAATTAATTAATAACAGCATCATCACTGTACGATTATATTTCGTGAAATTACTGTAAATATCTGAAAATAATTTCTTATTAGCCTCTTAATTGAGGCTACACATCCTTCCAATTTATATATTGATGTTAAGTTTGATAAAGCGTGTTGTTCCAAAAAACTATACGACACCAATGCGTTAATGAGTATGATGGCATCAGAACTGCCAGTATAGTCTTCATGACGCTAGAATTCAAACACGGTGAAAATCAAATCTGCGTAAGTAAATAAATAATGACATAAAATTTATTGAGTGCTAAAGACTGAAAATTATCCAGATTCATTTCGTCAGTAGATAAGTCTTACTTCTAAAGACTTGTTTGGTCATTGGGATCCTTTTTTTGATACCAGTTTGCCTCCAGTTATCTTCAGTCACTGTTCGTTCTCCTCAAATAGCAGTCTTCTTTCACCTACCTCGAATAGAGGTACAAAGTTTACCTCCCTCCGTTAAGGCATGTATTGCACGTGACTACCAAAGCACATATATCGGGTAAGACCGAAATGAAATATCAATCCTAATGGATACTCGATTTGTAAAAACTCGTTTTTTTTACAGTTTTTGTTCTCTGCCCCTACAGGCTTAGCGTGCTCTTCGAGCTCTTGCTAAATTCTAGAAAAGATGGTAGTGGGAAACAGAAATTCCTAATTCCTAATATCTCAGATGGAGTTTCTAGCTCCAGAAGTTGATTCAAAACCATGGCAAAGCTCCCAAAAAAACCTTGGACAGATGCAGGAAGAGAGAGGTACTCTACTGGATATTAAAATTGCAACGCCAGGAAGGATATTGTGTAATGAAATTTTACTTATTGTGCGTATGCAGATTATAGGAATAATATGTGATTTAATTAGGTGATTTGGCGGTACACTGGACCGGAACTTCATTACACAGGGTTGCCACATCTAGAACCAACAATGTCTCTAACATTGGGATCCGCAAGGGGAGCAGGAGTAATCACTTGACCCCTTTCCACTTTGTTACAAAATTTTCGTATAATTCTAGAAGCGGTGGACAACCACCAGTTCTCTGAGATATAATAAATTTTTTGTTTCACATCTTCAAAATCTATCAGCTTATTTATATCACAGATGTCAATTTTGTAGAGTAAATAGCCCCCACCCCCACTAAAAAATATTCTACGGACACCCATTGTCTCTAAACCGGCTGAGCATCTAGAGTTCATCAGCTCATCAGTAGACGTGGCTGACAAATGCTGACACGGCCCTCTGTCGGCAGTCCATTAACAGATGTTTTCAATGGGGAAGAGATCTGCAGAATGTGCTAACCACGCCAACAGTCGGCAACTTCTGTATCGAGGTAGGTTAGAGCACATGTTCAAGAGAATAACGTAGTAGAGACCTTGAAAATAGGGCAGAGCCACCAACCTTCACAATCAGAAAAGTAACGACTCCTGTTTAAATTACACGACCATAGATGATTGTGTTATGTAGCCATTGACACCCCATACCTTCGCACAAGGTGTTTGATTTGTACGATGACGAATTCAATTTCAGAACGGTATTCATCTCAGAGTCTACACACAAGGATCTGTCCATCGAAATGCTATATACACAACTGGAATTGTAATGGAAATAAAATGTGGTACCACTCCTGCAGTCAGTGTCGTTATTATCGCTCTATTGTCAGCGTGGTGCTCTCTGAAACATTAGGGCACGGAAAAATTTAAGTGCTCGTTTTTCCCGCGTGCCGTTCGGGAGTGGAATGGTAGAGTGACAGCGTGAAGGTGGTTCATTGAACCCTCTGCCAGGCACTTTATTGTGAATAGCAGAGTAATCACGTAGATGTAGATGTAGGGCAAACCGCAATAATGGTCGCCGTGCTGACTGTCCGTGATGATCCAGCCACTGTTGCACTGTCCACATGTTTAAATTATATGATATGGCTGTACGACTCTCGAGCGCTGCTCGCATCGAACTATTGTGAGACTGCATGCCCCTCCTGAGTCCAATTATATAACGTGGCTGTACGACCCTGCACGGTTGAGTGAAAGGAAAAAAGTGTGCGTCCTCTCAGGCGCTACGCAAATGGTTGAAATGGATCTAAGCACGATGGGACCTAACATCTGAGGTCATCAGTCCCCTATACTTAGAACTACTTAAACCTAACTAACCTAAAGACATCACACACATCCATGCCCAAGGTAGGATTCGAACCAGCGACCGTAGCAGCACCGTGGTTCCGAACTGAAGCGCCTAGAACAACTCGGCCACACTGCGACACTGCATAGCCCTCCAGAGTCCATAGATTTCCTATTCGCACGAGAGACGTGGGATCCTGACCAATGCGAACAGTCAAATTTCCACACACACATTGGCAGACGTTTCGCCTGTTGACATGATGCATAACACGATATTGTCGCAAACACAAAAATCCAAATGTGATCGGTGAATGACTGATCCAGTGTATAATCGTTCCTTACATATTCTTGGATGTGGCTGTATTGAAGTGTTATTCGTAAATCCACTCCACACTCCATACCAATTTGGCATTTGCTGCATGCCGTCTTGTTAGTGTTGCAGTTTTAATGAGCAGCGGTGTACTTTTATTTTGCTCAACATTGCCAGAATGCCTGCGTCGATGCCGAACGCAGGCGATCAGATCGAGAGCTATGTCCTGACCCGCAAGCTGTTAACCCGAGACTGTCTTATAAAGGAATCAGGTATATTGTGGTACTTCAGATAGTGGACCTTTTGTTTGTGGAACCTCCTCGATTTGAGATCTGTTTTGGCGCCGTCCCCTCCAGCAGACGCGGAACTTGTATTTAATTAGCTTGCCGGGGCTGCCCGTCCCGTCCCGTCCCGGCGAGGCCGCAGGTAATCGCCGTCGGTTGATTGAGGCACGGCTCCCAGGGGCTGCCTATCTCCAGGAAGCGCCTCCAGGCGGAGCCGAGTCTGCCGCCACAGCGGACTTCCCCAGTTGGCGGGGGCGGCGCGGGGGCGGAGCGGTTCTCGCGAACGCCCGCGGCGGTCGCTCTGACTGACTCTAATGCGCGCGATTTCCCTGGAAATCGACATTCTGATTGCACATCCGCCACTCCGAAATATAATTATCCTCCACAAATAAAACGTGCTCTATCACGTACTCTTCGTCAATGTGCTTCTGATTCTCCAGTCGCAGTCCCACCACCGTTGGGTTCATATTCGTAAGTTGACACTCTGTGTCAGATAGTGTACCTCAAGGAAGCAGTCATGTCTAGCTCTTATTCTCTGGACTTTCCACTATTATTCCCATGTTCGACAATATCACTATACTAAAGATCCGGCAGGACTGAAGATTGCACTAGATTTTGTTTGCTTTTTGTCCAACACTTGAATAAACATTAAAGAGTCGTACCGTCAGCCACTTGTACGGGCTGGTTCCAAAGTAACTGTACACAATTCATGGGTGCGATGTGTAGACCAAAATAAGAGTAAAATGTTAATTAAAGTCTTGTCTGACGCCTTTATTTTCGAGTTATGATGTATAATGTCATTTGTGGTGAGCGTTACATCATAGTTAAGCACAGTTTTTGGCCTGTCGCGTTCGCCTGCATAATGACTGGTGTCGCTTTGTTGACGGTGCCCCTGCCCCTGCACCAGTCAGTCGATGGGCAAGAGAGTATCTCACTGTTGCTCATCCCGATAAAGGGACAGGTCGTGCAGAACTTGCTTCACCGACCAGATCCCCGTATCTTAACTTCTGGACTTCCACCTTTGGGGCCGCCACAAGGAGCTCGTGCATGGTGTTGCAATTGCAATTGAGAATGTAGCACAACTACAGTAGCGAAATGAAAATAACTGTGCAATTATGCAGAATGAGATTCCTAGAATGATAAGAAATCGAGAGCGCCTCTGTCTTCATCTATATGGACATCATTTTGAAAGTGTCCTTCGGTAAATCTGCAGTACGTAGTTGAGTTGAATTTCAGGTGCCTTCGTGTCCTTACCGTCTGAGAAGAATTAATTTTGTGTTTTTTTTGTTTTTTTTTTGTTACAATTGTGATCCCTACTTTTTTGCATAAGTCTGAAATAAAGCAATTTCAGACAAAACGTTTTTCTGTTATTTTGATGCATACGTTACACCGATGTAGTGTGTGCAGTTCCTTTTGAATCACCCTACATATATATCTCGCTTCTCAACTCCATACTTTATGATCTTTAAAGCTCTATCAAACAAATTCCTGAGTTTGCTTCCTTGACATCTGTTATGCATCTTCTAGGCAGTCAAAGCTGTTTCCTTTTTGCCCTTAGGATTCCACCTCCAAGCCTTCTTTGGCTATAATATATCGTCCCCACTCAGTAAATAAGAATACTATAATGTGCTTCATATCTCAATAGCTTCTGATATGTTCGTTCTACCTCCACCTTTTCCTCATTTCTTAATATCTAATGCGGTACAGTCTTGAGACACCAATACTTCGTTTCCAGTAACTCATTTCGATGGCTCTTTTGCGTTTCTTTTCTTCGCAAACTTCTAGCACAATATAAAAAATAGTATTGGACGAGTAAAACATGTTATCCCATAATTACACTCAATCCTTTGAAGTAATAAGATCAGTAACGAAACTAAAAGTAATATACGCAAAAAAGCAGTAGAAAGCATGTATGTATATGGGTTGAAGTCATCGTCTCTTCCCACCACTAGCAGCGTCTTCTTGAAGTACAAGCCTCTCCTTCTTCTCTTGTCTTCCCACTATCTATCTAACGCTACTCTGTCTCTGTCATCTCTCTTCTGCAGGCTGTCTTCACTACGCTTAGACACTTGTCACTTGGCCTACCGTCGATCTTTTGTCGTTCCTCTTCATCTCGTGCGTCTTCCTAGGCGTCCTTGTCTCCTCCTTTCTCTTCACATGGGCATACCATTTTAATCTTTTACCTCACTATCTTCTCTTATAGGCCTTTATCATGTATTATCTTCCTAACCCATTTACGTCTCACCTGTTCCACTTATATTACATCAATCCTATTGTTCAAAAATTTCATCGCACTTCCATCCTTCCGCTTACCTTTTTCCCTTTCCCTCGTAAATCATCTTTCTGCAGCATACAATAGAACTGGTATTAATACCTCCTTACTTTTCTGATGGATGTTCCATATCATTCCTCTCTCACTTCCCATAAAGCTTGAGATTGCCTGGCATGTTCACTTATCTCTTTCTCATTTCTTCCCTGTTCCTGAATTATTCTTCCTACGTACTTAAAGCTTTCCATCGTTTCCAATTGTTCTGCATCCAGTGTCATGTCTGTACAGATCTACCGTTCTTTTTCTGTTTTTGGGACCGCCAGCTCTCTCTTCTTTGTGTTAAAGTTTAGAATATACTCTTGTACAGTTTCTTCTCAAGCATGTAACTGCTTGTGTACTTCCGCCTTTTTGTTTCCCCCACACCATCACATCAACAACAAACAACACTGTTGTCCTCCTATTTCTGTTGCTAATCATCCATAACTACTTCAAAAACTAGCGGAGACCGTTTTCTTTTCTTTCAGACCCTTTTGTCTGTTTCAGCAATGCTGTTATCTCCCTACCCTCTCACACACAACTTATTCTTCCCTGGCACTTTTATTTATCTTTAGTGCAGTTTTCTTCGTAGTGACTCAAAAACTCTAGTCTTTGAAAACTTTCCGTAAATCTAGGAAAACTAAGAGCAGACAGCCGCTTAAAATTCACGGAAAATATGTAGGAACCGCGCTCCACACACATAAATGCTGACTTATCGTTTGTTGGCGGTTGCCACTGAGAGATCCCCTAGCTTCTCTCGCTAGCCTTCAGGTCAGTTTACCAGAAACTGCGTTGCGTAGACGTGTTTGAGAGAGGTGCGCGTTACTTGTGGCACTCTGTCGGTCGATTTCCTTGTCGGAAAGCCGATCAGTAGCGAGCTTGCGGTCGAGAGACCCGACCGAGGCCGGGGAGCCTGTGGTTTGCAAGGCAAATCGGCGGCGATGGTTCGTCGGAGCGCCGGCGAGAAGTCTCTCGCAGCGCCGGCCGTTTCAAAGGCCGCGGGGCTCGCTTTGCGGCTGCCGCCTTTTGCCATCGGTCGAACAAGTGCCGGAGGCTGCCCGGCGTGGCGACTCTATCGGAGCAGGACGCGTCGGAACTGACACAGGCCAGTCGAATAACTTCCTACTACAATTGCCTGCACCTCGCGCAGAGTGGCGCGTAGGTTGTCAGTATTATTGTTTTGTATTTGCAGATGTGTAATAACTGTGAGAGGCTGTGCAATAACACAGGGCTATTACAAATGATTGAAGCGATTTCATAAATTCACTGTAGCTCCATTCATTGACATATGGTCACGACACACTACAGATACGTAGAAAAACTCATAAAGTTTTGTTCGGCTGAAGCCGCACTTCAGGTTTCTGCCGCCAGAGCGCTCGAGAGCGCAGTGAGACAAAATGGCCACAGGAGCCGAGAAAGCGTACGTCGTGCTTGAAATGCACTCACATCAGTCAGTCATAACAGTGCAACGACACTTCAGGACGAAGTTCAACAAAGATCCACCAACTGCTAACTCCATTCAGCGATGGTATGCGCAGTTTAAAGCTTCTGGATGTCTCTGTAAGGGGAAATCAACGGGTCGGCCTGCAGTGAGCGAAGAAGCGGTTGAACGCGTGCGGGCAAGTTTCACGCGTAGCCCGCGGAAGTCGACGAATAAAGCAAGCAGGGAGCTAAACGTACCACAGCCGACGGTTTGGAAAATCTTACGGAAAAGGCTAAAGCAGAAGCCTTACCGTTTCGAACTCATTGATGGGGACATGCTGCGCCGAGTGTGGGAGGAACTTGATTATCGGCTTGATGTCTGCCGAATCACTAAAGGGGCACATATCGAACATTTGTGAATGCCTAAAAAAACTTTTTGAGTTTTTGTATGTGTGTACAAATCATTGTGAAAATATCTCAAATAAAGTTATTGTTGAGCTGTGAAATCGCTTCAATCATTTGTAATAACCCTGTATTGAACAGGTCAAAAAGCTTTGAAGTGTATTATATATTTCGTATGGCTAATAGAATACAGCAGTAAGTAAGTAATAACACAAAAAACGTATAAAAACAATGAATGGTCAATATGTTACAGGCAACAAACAATTATTAGATCTAAAGAAGGAAGTAAAACACAAAATACACAAAAAATACATAGAAATTATAGTAATAGTATCTAGTAATAGGTTTTTCAGAAGGAAAAGAGTAGACCAGACTCATGGTTGTATGTCCAAGTCCCTCAGCCAGCCAGAAGCATCTCCCTCCACGAGGTGCAGCTCCTGCATTGTGCCAGGGAATCTCCTCGTAGGGCAGTCCATTGCGATATGATGTAGAGTTTGTGGATTCCCACAGTCGCAGTTGGGTGAGTCAGTCTGTCCCAATTTGTGCTTCCAGTAATTACATCTACCATAGCCTGTTCGGATACGATTTAAAGTTGTCCATGATTTTCTGGGAAGACCGAAGCCCTCGGGCCGTACGGTTGGGTCCGAGACTAAGTTAAGGTGATCAGGGTTAGACATATCCCATTCCCGACGCCAGGCTTCGTCGATATCATAATTGTCCTCGATCAGCTGTTGCCCTAATCTCCATGATGGCTTGCGGGACTTGAGCCTGTGGCTGGGATTCTTGCAGTCTTCGTGTAAGGGTAGGTCACGGTTGTTAGCGCACTTTTGCCATTCCCTTTTCAGTGCAGATCTTCGCCTTAGATGAGGTGGGGCTATGTTAGCCAGTACCAGAACCCACTGAAGTGTATTGAGCTACCGAAAAATATTGGGCCGTCTGGTTCCTGTACTGACAACATTTTTCGCGTTCGATCACGTACTTCTTCGAAAAGTGGTTCTTCGTGTTTACCTAATAATTAAAAACTTAAATATACAATACTGATGTTCTCGAAGAGCCGTGCGTGTTGAAGCGCTGCTTCCGCCCCGAGGAGGTGCGCTGGTCATGGAACGAACCTGCCCGGCGGATTAAGGAGCAACGACAGACTGACAGACGAAAATATTGCTCAAATTCAGGATTTTTTTCTCCGTACTAGAATGTCACAGACACATGGGGCTCGCTGTAATGAATGAAGCATACATTGAAGGTTTTATTTGGTATTTTGTTACTGAAAAATATTAATTTATTCACTGTGTAATTGGGATTTTTCCGAGGCATATCTAAAAGGAGACAGATCCACTTCTGTCGTTGTAACACCGGTTATGATTATCTGGAACATGAAATTAACATATCACCCTGATCTTTACAAATATAACTTTGTTTCATTGTATGTATATGCAAAAAAAAAAAAAAAACTTTTCAGCGAACTTACAGACATTTGAAGAAACGGATGTTTTTGTACCCCTCTTTCTGGCCGAAAAAAGCAAAAAACGACATTTAAAAAAATCGGCTACGATGAACTGAAGAGAATTCAATTTGCTTCAAGGGAGACCAAAAATCAATAAAATCGAATGAAAATTTTGGGCGACGAAAACCATGTCGAAAAATATGGTTTTGAGAAAAGCCAGTTTAAAGTTTGACAAGTATTTATCATCTAAAAGAAAGGGACAAAGCTTGAAACTTATGGGATATCATCGATGCTTGGTACATAATAACTATCACGTCGGCTAGTGGATGGCCGCTTTCTGCTACTTCGGCCTGATAAGCCCTCAATTTCGTCCTCAAAACCCTTTTCGTCCCTGAGCGCATCGCCGCTGTCGTCTCTATCATCACAGAACCGGAGCATTTCATCGCAGATTTTGATTTGAAGGGCATATTCCATGTGCATAAATGCTGTCTGGCATACACTGAATAGACATACGGAAAATTTGAAGCAATGACAATTTCGCTTCGGCTAGATATTATTTTTGGAAGGTGTCTCCCAATGAGACTACTGCGTTCTCATTTTGAGTAAGACCGCCCAAACAACTCTCCGGCAAATCAGGTTTTTGTCAAATCGATGTAAGTAGGGGTGATGCCATCAATAACGACTTGTGGCAACCGATTTTTTAACGCAGATTCGTGCCGTGCACGCTCGGCTTCAAACGCTCACAGTATCGTTACTTTGTGAAGTTAGCGCATAATAGTTTGGAAATAATTCTTGGATATATATATACATTCGAATTCCGCAATACGAAAAAATTCCAGGTTTTTGAATCGTCACCATGTGGCTTCCCCGTTAACCACGAAGATCGGTGTGTCGGGCAGCCGGGACATGATTTTTAGGCTGTTTCCCACGTCCCACTAGGTGAATACCGTCCTCGTACCCAAGTCCCGTGTCAGTTACACGATTCGAAAACGTTTGTAAAACTTTCGCTCACGTTCCCATGAATAACGCTACAAGCAGACAGCTGGGGTGAGCATTTTCGTGCCGAAAGGGTTATGGGTTAGCGTCAGGAAGGGAGTCCGACCACCCCTTAAATTAACCATGATAAATACGTTAGCAACCATGCCGACCCCGAACCAAAAACGAGACAAAGGAAGAAAAAATCACTGTGTACCAGTTTTCGGCCTTCTAACTTTCAGATAACTTAAGACTAAACAGATAGTCTACACAACAGCAGCGAAAGTTTACTGTATAGCTGTACAAAGATCGTTTTTCCAGAGATTTGGGATGTGTTAAGACTATATAACTGTACGAAACGCAAAATCATACTGAATTACACAACGAATCTGTGAACAGATAAGACTATATAACTGATAACACTATATAACTGTACGAAGCATAAAATCATACTGAATTACACAACGAATCTGTGAACAGATGAACATTATACGAGGGCCTTGCGGAAAGTAAGGAAAGATCGGCCGCGAAATAAAATCCACAGTGAAAATCAAAACTGTTTTATTTGCAACAGTTAGCTACACCTTCCAGCTGTTTCTCTACATAGTCGTAGCATTGTACTAACTCTCTAATTCCCTCGTCATAGAAGGTATCGCCCTGCACTTTCCGACAGGTTTCTGCGTTGGACAGAAGCTCGTTGTCTGAGCCAAAAGATGGTTCATTTGAGCGGAGATGAATTTCAAATGGAACCATCTGCAAGCTTTATGGTGTGTGATCAAACACTTCCCATCGGAAATGCTGCAGGAGACTCCTCATTGCCCCCGGAATGTGCACCCGAGAATTGTCTTGAAGAAAGAAAGGCCTCAAATTGGCTCTAAGCCCTATGGGACTTAACATCTGAGGTCATCAGTCCCCTAGAACTTAGAACTACTTAAACCTAACTAAGGACATCGCACACATCCATGCCCGAGGCAGGATTCGAACGTGCGACCGTAGCAGCAGCGCGGTTCCGGACTGAAGCGCCTAGAACCCGAAGAAAGAAATGCATGACATTTATATTATGTGGGGTTGCATGACATCAGAAGAAATCTCTGGGCAGCCACCCGTACCTGGTGACGGACAGTGATTTATAGCATCTTTATGCGTTCACTGTGCACTCAGGACCGAGAAAAGCGACGTGAAGCTGTCTACAGGCAAACTAGAAACACTGGCTAATGCATCTGTGCAAAGCTTCATCGAATTTTCACAGTGGTTTCTATTTTGTCGTCGAGCATTCCTCATTTTTCGAATAACCGTGATATTGTTTCATACTTATAGATGAAAAGTGTAAGAATGTAAAGGGCAAAGCAGAGCAAAAGTGAGTACTGACACCGACTACTATCTTATATAGGTAGTAACTTCTACCAACACATAAGTACATGCCAATTCCCAGTATCATTTAATACACATAGATGAAACTTTCTACTTCGTGGGACACTGCCTACTGTCTACACTACAAATCAATTAGTGTTTTTAAAACGAATTAGAAATGATTAAAGGAATTGGTCCTACCCTAATTGATAACATGTATAGTAAGAAGAAGAGACATAGGATAACAGCACTTCTGTATCTTCCTCAGAAAGCTCTAAATCGCACCGACAACAAATGAGACCCCACATACTTCACGGGTACGTACTAGCAAACTAAAATCCAGAAAATATACACCAGCTTAATGTACTAGGAATACTATTGCCCACATTTTGTTCAGAAGTAAAGATAAATTTCGAGCTTTGGAAGAGAGTGTTGTGGCACGTTATGTACACTTATTTTATACTGTCTGTTCCTTTTGTAAAATAAAATATTACAAGCCTTAAGGGGCAAAAAGGACGATAATATCAGTGTCCTTGAATCCTTGTAGTCTCATTCTCCCTGTTGTGAGAATCACGTAATGAGCGAGAATTATGGAATGTAGACAATGTGGCATATGGAGGTTTCGATCTGTCCGGGGAGCGTGCACGAATAGCCGAAGAGGTTAAGGCGACCACACGTGACAAGCAGGAAATCAGACTTGGAGTTCTGGTACGGCACACATTAGTGTCATAGGGAGCTAGTCTCTCTATACCTAATACAACTGATGTTAAAGAATTCTTAATCAGTGAATAAATCTCATAATCAGTTATATACAAGTCAGTGAGGTAGCGGTATAACTACTAGACAGAACGTGAAAGACATTAGAGACTGAAAAAGGAGGATTCCAACTTTTCCGAACATGCTATAAACGAGTGTAATTATTATTATATAAACGTGGTGTTCTCCATAGAGCAAATAAAGGCAAACAGCTAACATTACTTGAAATTCTAGCTATCAATAAATACCAATCACAGGGTCCTAAGTTAAACCCTAATGATCAAATACAGTTCCATTATTCACCCTTACTAAAATAGCAGCAGTCAGTTAATATTTTTGTCGCCGTAAGTTAAAACGCTTGCTGTAAACAGTACAGCTGTTCCTCATCTATATTGCACTGTCTACTTCCTTGCATCTGCCCTCCTTTTTTTTCTGTTCGTCAAGTTCGCCAGTTACACTCCTGGAAATTGAAATAAGAACACCGTGAATTCATTGTCCCAGGAAGGGGAAACTTTATTGACACATTCCTGGGGTCAGATACATCACATGATCACACTGACAGAACCACAGGCACATAGACACAGGCAACAGAGCATGCACAATGTCGGCACTAGTACAGTGTATATCCACCTTTCGCAGCAATGCAGGCTGCTATTCTCCCATGGAGACGATCGTAGAGATGCTGGATGTAGTCCTGTGGAACGGCTTGCCATGCCATTTCCACCTGGCGCCTCAGTTGGACCAGCGTTCGTGCTGGACGTGCAGACCGCGTGAGACGACGCTTCATCCAGTCCCAAACATGCTTAATGGGGGACAGATCCGGAGATCTTGCTGGCCAGGGTAGTTGACTTACACCTTCTAGAGCACGTTGGGTGGCACGGTATACATGCGGACGTGCATTGTCCTGTTCGAACAGCAAGTTCCCTTGCTGGTCTAGGAATGGTAGAACGATGGGTTCGATGACGGTTTGGATGTACCGTGCACTATTCAGTGTCCCCTCGACGATCACCAGTGGTGGACGGCCAGTGTAGGAGATCGCTCCGCCAAACACGCATACGACCATCATTGGCACCAAGGCAGAAGCGACTCTCATCGCTGAAGACGACACGTCTCCATTCGTCCCTCCATTCACGCCTGTCGCGACACCACTGGAGACGGGCTGCACGATGTTGGGGCGTGAGCGGAAGACGGCCTAACGGTGTGCGGGACCGCAGCCCAGCTTCATGGAGACGGTTGCGAATGGTCCTCGCCCATACCCCAGGAGCAACAGTGTCCCTAATTTGCTGGGAAGTGGCGGTGCGGTCCCCTACGGCACTGCGTAGGATCCTACGGTCTTGGCGTGCATCCGTGCGTCGCTGCGGTCCGGTCCGAGGTCGACGGGCACATGCACCTTCCGCCGACCACTAGCGACAACATCGATGTACTGTGGAGACCTCACGCCCCACGTGTTGAGCAATTCGGCGGTACGTCCACCCGGCCTCCCGCATGCCCACTATACGCCCTCGCTCAAAGTCCGTCAACTGCACGTACGGTTCACGTCCACGCTGTCGCGGCATGCTACCAGTGTTAAAGACTGCGATGGAGCTCCGTATGCCACGGCAAACTGGCTGACACTGACGGCGGCGGTGCACAAATGCTGCGCAGCTAGCGCCATTCGACGGCCAATACCGCGGTTCCTGGTGTGTCCGCTGTGCCGTGCGTGTGATCATTGCTTGTACAGCCCTCTCGCAGTGTCCGGAGCAAGTATGGTGGGTCTGACACACCGGTGTCAATGTGTTCTTTTTTCCATTTCCAGGAGTGTATCTTGTCCATAAAACGTAGTAGTGTATCCCAGTACTCACTTGTTTAATCTTTTGCCCTGTATATTCTTAAACTTTTAATCTTTGATTATAATGTAATACAGTGTTCTTCATCAGACATTCTCGGTCTCATCTAGTAATCGAACTTCGTGAGGATCCCATACTGACGAGCAATATGCAAGACAATAAGGAGCTCTTCGAGTTTGTTCTCCCCGTGTGTGGCCAATATTACACGTAAATTAATTAGAATCCTGAAATAAAAGTAGATTAAAGTAATATTCTGGTCACTGTCGAAGATCTGTATAGATCCAGGCTCGTTCAGTGATGACTTAGTCTTTCAGAAGTCTGGGGTGTACAACTTGTCAGTCACATTGGCCAGATCCACACACACACAACACAATAAATACGTGTGGAGCTTGAATGTCGTACTCGACTAAACAAACTATAAATAAACACTGTATCTCCACGGGACATTTCCTGGATTATTCTGCAACGAAAATCTTTACCATGGCAGGATCCTTGTGTGATGTGATTACTTAAGGTTTGTATATACATACGTATAGCGAAAACTCCTACTAATTGCAGTGATGGCTGTTGACTGGAAGACGAGTGGGGCTCGCTCATTTCTTTAATTACTACACAAAGACAAAACGTTACTCCTAATGCCACCTCTCTCGACACTTAAATCATCAGTTTCACCCTGAATATCAACTCCGCAGGCGTACAGCTCCATAACGATTGTGCATGTAATAACACCATAACACGGTGGCGAATGCCCTGCGGCTCGGATGGAGTAATGTTTTTGAGAGTTGAACCAGAAAACTCTGATTGTGAGACTCACCTTAAGTTCGCTACCTACATGGCAAGCGAACTGTCGTGAAAGGAATTCGACATTACCCGGCTGCAATCCGGAAGCACAATGGAAAGCACTAAGGTTCCTGTGATGCGGTTCTCTATGAATACCTCTTGACAGGTTTCCTCTTTATTTCTGCATAACTGTTGCAGCATGTATCTTTGCTTATACTGTATATCTAATCTTCAACATCTTATTTATTATTATTTGTACTATTATGACTGGCTGTGTTTTAAGTGCACTATTCAAGATCCTTCAGAAATGCCCGTGTATCTGAAGAACATTGCATAGTACACCGTCAAACACAGACACCGCAAAATAGTATTATATTCCTATACAGACCGTGACAATAATAATTAAGTAGCTCCCTGTACGGTAATCACACCAACGGTTCCAGTGGAGGGCAGACACACACGGTGGGAGATAGAGGTTTGCGTGAGTCTGGGACGCGTGCTCGGTTAGCCGAAGTTGTTAAGGTGACCACTCGCGTAATGTGGGAAATCCTGGTGCGACTTCCCAGTCAGGTACAAATTTTTGTGTATCGCTAATATGATGCGCAGCTGATGTCCAATCGTAATATCAACTGCGAACACACTTCTCCTACTTCAACATTCTCGTGTGATACCACATTGCAAAATCTGCTTTACTTTAGTCTATCACAACGTTTACGTACGATGAAACGGCTCATTCCTGTCTTAAATCTAACCGAATGCGCAAAACTGCGCACTTATTGTCAGCTGTGAAGTCGGTACACTAACTGCGTGTAACTAGAAAATGTCAGTGAATGTATTACGGAAATCCGTGATGACGCAGGATTATATAGAGTTCTTCTGTAGAGCTGTGGTATACTTCTTCGTTAATTCTGCTGCGTAATAGGCCCACAGTTTACAAAGAATACCTACTGGTTGGATCGCGGTTGTGTCTTAATATTTAGATTCCATTACAACATGAAAAAATAATCATTTGCGAAAAATATTACACTTTTCAATAACTCTGCAGAAATTACTTGATGTTAAACAACAAAAATTAGCAAAAATAAAAAAAAAACGAGAAACAAAAGAACACCTCTACCCATTCAGTCGTGTCAGCACAATTACACAGTTAATCAGCATTCATACGCATGCATGCACATAAAACCCACAGCGTCGTAATTTTCATCACTAATTTCACATAATAATGATCAGTTTCAGTAGTGCACTGTTACTGCTTCGTTATTCTATAAACTGCTACGTATAATATAGCGTAAAGTAATATTACATATTTTTCAAATGGAATGAATGAAAAGATTCGTGTGTCACGCTAAACTGAAACTGAAAATGCTTTTTTAGCAGTTAAATATTTAGCCCATTATTCAGGATAGAGCCCTGGTAAAATAATTTACACGAGCCATTATTTAGTTAGTAACTTAATAATGTATATATTGTTCAGAGTTCATATGGATGAAGCGCGTTGCCAAGTTCACAATGCAAATATAATCCCTGTCCTGGAAACAGAACTGTGTCGACGCAATAATGTTACTATCATGTGAAGTTGTAGCACACGCTGACAGCCATGAAACTGCGAGCACACCTCTCCACACAACCCATCTCCGTCTTCACTCGTCTGGACCTCTTCCTGAGACTATCGAGTTATTCACGCTGCCCAGCGCATCATCCTGCTCGAAGCCGATTTCAGTATAGTCAACGGGAGGCGTTAAAACTCCGGATTTTTCATCACAAGCGCTCTATGGTGCTCATTAGTCCAACATAAGACACCGCTTGAGCACACACAGCACCTTGTCAACGAATTTTTTAAATCGAGAACACTACTTGACAAATTTGACAGATATCATAAATTAACACACATTTTCTGTCATTTGACAGGTTTCCTTTATCCATATTTACAGCAAAAACACTAACATATCATCTCTCGTTATTAATTACTTATTACGGATAATACAGGATATTTTCATACTAATTTTCCTCTCAGCTGTGTCCGGTGTTTCCTGTATTTGCAGTCAATTCCGAAGCATTTCAGGGCTTTGTCATCAGGCGCCTAGGCACAGTCAGCTAAATTAAATGCGCCCACAAGTACAGCATGAGCGTAACGTCACTTGCTGATTACAAAAATTTATTTCTGAGGAAAGGTTTTACCAGAAATGGCGAACAAGTCACCCCGAGTGTGTCTTTTGAAACACTACATATGGTTGAAATTTCTGTAATTCAGATTCAACGAAAAGTTCCAACATGTCCAGGTAAACTGCTGCCGTAACGGTAGCCTCAGTAAAAAAAGAAGGGCCCACTAATTGTGCATTAAAACACGCCACACATTCTCTTTCGGGTTGTTACATATCTGTTGTATCATGATACAGAGAGACAATTATTGAACTAAGTGAAAAAAACGTAAATCAGTTACAAACTACGGTGTGCATACGCTTTATTCAATATGTAAATGTCACTGCAGATATTCGTATTTAGGTTACGACATATTCGATATACTTACCATCACTGCCGATGAAGTGGCGCTGACGAATAGCGAAATTGTGGATGACCCGCTGAAATGTCGGAACTTCGATGCTGACGATGACCCTCTGAATGATTGTTTTCAGCTCAGCAATGTTTTGAGGTTATTTCTGTACACGTTGCCTTTAATAAAAGCCCACGAAAAGAAGTCGCATGTGTTCATATCCGGAGAATATGATAGCCAATCGAGGCCCATGCCAGTGGCCTCTGGGTACCCTTGAGCCAGAATGCGGTCCCCAGTGCTACTCCTGGACATCGAGCACTCTCCTGTCTCTATGGATTCTATGAGGCCGAGCTCCGTCTTGCGTGAACCACATCTTGTCGAAACCAAGGTCAGTTTGGATAATGGGATGAAATCATCTTCCATAACCTTCACGTTCCGTTCGGTAGTCACCGTCCCATCAAGGAATATCGCACCGACTATCCCGTGACTGGACATTGCACAGCACACAGTCGCTCGTTGAGGGTTAAGAGACTTCTCGATAGCGAAATGCGGGTTCTCAGTCCCTCAAATGCCCCATTTTTGCTTATTTACGAACCCTCCAAATGAAAGTGGGCTTCGTCGATAAACCAAATGCTACTAATTCCCATCACGCACCGCGGCCAACCGTGCAGTTTGAACGTCCTAATTCAAACCGTTCAGAAGTTATGGCGATGTTATTTCATGTAGTTCAAGAATTGTCAACCTTTATGTGGAGTCTCCGGCCCCCACATCCGTACATTACGCCTGCTTACTTTCCCGCATCGATTCGTTCGATTATATTCGTAGAAAACTCAACACAACTGTGACTATATTCCGAGTGCAAATCTTGCAGCAGTTCCTATTTTTTGTGCATGGAACCATAGCCGTGCGCGTGACATCTTCACCACAGTACTGTTTCACTGGAAAAACGACGCGACGATATCCGCAAACTGTATTGAAATTCGCACTATCAACACTGTTGTCCGCTCACTCCTGGTCTCTTTCAATGTTTCATACAGTCCTTTGGTGTTATTCATATGTGGCGCATCAAAGCTATCACCACTTCAGAACTGTCGCTAAAATGTAATAGGCGGTCGTATTTGGCTCTGAGCACTATGGGACTTAACATCGATGGTCATCAGTCCCCTAGAACTTAGAACTACTTAAACCTAACTAACCTAAGGACAGCACACAACACCCAGCCATCACGAGGCAGAGAAAAACCCAGGCCCCGCCGGGAATCGAACGCGGGAACCTGGGCGTGGGAAGCGAGAACGCTACCGCACGACCATCAGATGCGGGCTCGGTCGTATTTCAGGAAACCAAATAACACATTGCGTTTTTCCTGCATTGACGCGATTGTGACAACAGGTATTCTAAATTCTGCTACCTGCGATAAGAGACAGAGAAAAGAAATCAAATGCTGTAAGATCACGTGTAAAGGTGTATCCTTAAAAACTTCATGAGTTAAGCTACCATTTACAATAAATCGCAAAGCTGTAGCAAACATAGTTCCTTAGAAATCAATTCTTGCAATCAGAGAAAGACATTATGCTCACCCTATATTTGTATTCGGCGTCAAAATCTACTGAAAATAATGTAAACAGTATATGAAGCTAAGTAGAAAATTAGGATGAAAATAGCTTGTGTGCTCCATAATAATTTATAGCTGAAGTTCCTATTATCCATCATCATGGAAGCAACAATGTAAAGTACTTACTTACACGTTTATTAAAGAAACCAGACAGTGTGATAACACACAGAAGCCACGTATGAGAAATGTAGAATACTACAACAAATACAATATTAACAAGAAGAAATAACGAAATTACATGCATGGCTTATGCGTTCCACCACTCTGACATGCTTGAGCGCTTTTTTCTGGGGTGTGAGTTTAAATAATCGGATACTGCTTTTTGTAGAAACCTCTATTTCCTTGCGCAATGATTGTTACTAGGTGTCTTGTTTATTTCATCTTTATCTGTTTCACTTCTGTGATAGCATAATTCGTCCATCTCTTGTGAATGTTTAATTTGAACCATACAACGTGTCCGCCTGCTAAGTTAACCATTGCCTTATTTTTCTTTTCGTTTTAGTGCGTATTATAGTCATCTACTGGCGTACGATCCTGGCGCAATTTATTTCTGTGGTGTATGTAAACAAGTTTCGCGTTCTAGTAGTTCGACATAAAATTGCCGTAATTAAAGATGTCCTCTCCTATTCACTAAGGGGAGGAAGACAAAAAGATAATAGTATTATGCGATGTGACTGGCTTTTTGGAATTACTCGATACAGACACTCACACTTAACGCAGCGGGTATTGTTCCGCATCTGGGAAGATTTATTATTGTTAACTAAGCAAGTTTTGCTAAGTAGGTGAGATCTTTACTGCATCATGGGTTTAACTGTACTTTGTAACATATGATTTTATCAACTGGCAATACACCGTTATCCTCAAACATCATGTCAGTAAGGCGAACAACTGCTACTCTGGAAGTGTCGAGCGAAACTTACCGTCTGGAAACTGAAAACCGATTGTTAAAATCAGGTTACCTTTCATTCAGAAGGCTGTTGCACTCAGTGACTCTTATATTGACTTGTAAATAATAGATTTCAGCTATCAGTCGTCCTTAATAAATTTTATTGGCAGATCTAGATTTCAGCTAGAAACTAACCATTCTCAGTGCAAAGAATACAAGATGTACTTCGTTGGATGATGTCATAAAAAGTTGCAATTAATGTCTTAACTTATATGGTTTGTGTATTACATACCACTATCATTTTTGATCAATGCATGTAATGCCTGTTGGTCGGACTTCGTATACAATTCATTGAATACTACTGTTTCCGGAAGGCGCGCTCCATTGTGCTCTGGGGAACATTCACGTGGACACCCATTGGGCCGGTGGAGTTCATGCAAGTGCGTGATAGGTACCGTGACGGCCAAGGAGTATCGTAGACTCGTTACAGACCACGTACACCGCTTCATGACGATCATGTTTCCCGACGGCAGTGGCATATTTCAACAAGACAATGCGCCATGTCACATGGCCCGGACTGTGATGGAGTGATTTGACGAACACAGCAGCGAGTTCCAGCTAATGTGATGCGCCCCCCCCCCCCAGTTCACCAGATGTGAACCCCATCGAACACATCTGGTGGGATATGATTGAACGTGGCTCAGAGTTCATCGCCACGATGCGTCGCTGCTGTTAATGTGTGGCAGATGTGAATCTACCGACTATTAGGTGGGTGGTCATTCTTTTCGGCCAGATCAGTGTAGTTATCTAGTATTTCTCTCCCTACTTTTTATGTAAAGTATCAACGAAATAAGCCGGTCTGAGGAGCCGAGCGGTTCTAGGCGCAAGCACACCATGTCATGCACAAGTGAAAACACGTCTTTACTCCAGAGCAGCCCAAGCGGAATGAAGATGAAGAATAACGCCGGGGGACAGTGTGTTACGGTTCCTTCCCGATCCGACAGCGCCTCAACCGCGGGAAGAATGACTGGCCATTTTCAGCGAACAGAGTTGTCATCAGAATAACTTATCTGTCTGGTCTCACGTACAGTTAGTCCTTTTTCCCTTCTGTGTATAAATTAAAAGTTTTTACACTCCAGTGACGTGTGGCATTTAACGTATTTACACCAGGTTTCTCTAAAGAAAGAGTCATGTCGAGAACAGAAAATCATCTATTAAACATTACGTGATACTACGGGATTGAATATATTATTTCGTTGATGGTTCAAATGGCTCTGAGCACTATGGGACTTAACTGCTGAGGTCATCAATCCCCTAGAACTTAGAACTAATTAAACCTAACTAACCTAAGGACATCACACACATCCATGCCCGAGGCAGGATTCGAACCTGCGACCGTAGCGGTCGCGCCATTCCAGACTGTAGCGCCTAGAACCGCTCGGCCCCTTGGCCGGCTTATTTCGTTGATAATTTATATAAAAAGTAGGGAGAGGAATACTAAATAACTACTTACTTCAAGTTTCGTGATGTAAATTTCGAGACGACAACGTACATTGTTGTAAGTCGAACGTCTTAGTCAGATCGATTGTCAAAATTTCACTTTCAGATTCTCATTGCTGTCCTTACGCTTATATTCCCCATGTTGAGGTTTTGTTTGTCGGCTATTTTTTGACATCTCTTAAATCTTTGATAAGGCTCTCTCAGGTTTCGTAACAATCTTCTGACATGGGTAGTAAACCAAGATGAATCCTTCCCACCCGATATAACAATTATCAGCAAAAACTTGTCTAAGGCATGTACCATGTGTGCTATAAATTTTGTTGTCGTCGTCACAAACGCCAAACTGCAATTTTTCCATTATAAGCCTTGGATAGTAAATAATGTTGTGTCTAACGTTGAATACCGTTTGTCCTGAAACTCCAATATACTGCGGTGTATAAGGGGACTAACAGGGGCGCACCATATGCATTTGTAATTTTAAACAGCAAACGTTTCTCTTCCTTCTATAATAATGGCGTTCATGTTGGATATTAACTTCTCGTCATCCTCCGCTCATATAAATCTACTTCGCGTACAGATCAAACAGTTCATATAAGATTTTATCGGGACCATTGACGTTTCTGAGTCGTTACCGAAGTACAGTATTCATCCAGGAAGTCGACAACAGTCACTCTTCCATTGTGGTGCAGTGGCGGCTAGAGAAAGAGCACAGTGGCCCATTTGCTTGTAAATACGAGCGATGCCGTTTCTGTAAGATCAAAGCGTTTTTGAAGCTGAAAGTGACGAAGTTCGATCGGTTGTAATCCTCAAGTTCTATTTATCCAGGATTCCGACACCGCGGAAGAGTGCTGCATTTGAAAAATAAATGGAACTGCTGTCTACCTGGACACATCGATCATTTGAATGGGGAGCACGTCGGAAGCCTGCCTCGCTTACACTGACAAATATGTCAACGAACGTGCCATACGTATTTTCTATTTATGTACATATAACTGCGTTCCGATGATTTTGTAAGTTCTTATGTGTTTATTACACAACATCTTGGCGCTTTGTCCAGTTTACTTACGATAAAAATTTACTCAACGACTTTCTTTGCTGCTTCTGTTGTTACCATTACACAAATTTGAAAACTATAGAAAACCGTTTCCCTCTCTTAGCTTCGTATATGACCTCAGAACCTTCTCTACAGTCAGCACATTAATTTCCCCGTAAGTCTGCGGACTTTTCAGACTGCCTCTTTCAGAATTTAGCAATAAAAAATTTATTCATGGAATATTGTGCCAGTACAAAGAACACTTTGCATTACTAAAAGAATAGCGTAGAAATTTGCTGATGACCTATCATAAGTTTGTTATGTCTGTTTCTTGTTATACTAAACGGCTTTTAACGTACCATTACTTATTATAGGTTTTTATGTACAATGTAGAAGCATTGTTTTCTGGATATTACAGAATGGTTCTTCTAAGCAGACAATATATTCCTACGACTACTTATCACAACTGATTGCATGGCGTTTATATCTCCAAACAGGATCGTGCTCAAGTGTAGGCTCATTGGACTCCTGATAGAAACGTCTGTACGGAGCTGACAACGTGCGTACAGTCCGCTGCGCACTGCGGCAAGTTCGCATTAGAAATTTGCTGAACGTCAACTAAATGAATTCACCAATTTTGTAATTTATCCAAGTAAAGACCTTCGTGGCCTGTTGACAGTGTTCAATAACTCTCTAGTAATGTTCAGCTGTCGATCCATTGTGGCAACGATCTTCCTCAGTTAGTTTACTAAACGGCAGCAGTCACAAGATTGACACACGCTATGAGTGCATTGAGCTGTCCATTGCAGCCATATTCAGACCTAAAAATAGAAAGAACTGCAACAAAAAGAAATATGACTACCATAAAACAATAACATCTTCATTATTATGGCAGTTGTTTTCCGTTACATTCATGTCATATTTCTTTTTTATTATTTTTTGAAAATTTGTGGTAAGTTCCTCTCGGATCAAACTGCTGAGGACAACGGTCCCTAGACTTACACACTACTTAATCTAACTTATGCTAAGGCCAACACACACACACACACACACACCTATGCCCGAGGGACGACACGAACCTGAAAACTGGGGGACCCGCGAGAGCCGTGACAAGGCACCCCAGACCACGCGGGTACCACGCGCGGGTTTTTGTAATTCGGAGTGGGGATAACTGCGATGGCCAGCTGTAGCCGATAATAGAGTGTGATCCCATTTACTTTAAAAGGTCATTAACATGTTCGAAACAATGGAGCACTCTATCTAAAAGTCAAATGCGATTTTCGGATCAGTTATTTAACGTCCAATGACTATCATGACAGTCTCAATCTTTGTCTATGCTGCCCTTGGTCAGTGCCCCATGCAAATATGGTGTTTCTGCAACACTTGTATTGGGGAGTCTTACTTCATTTTGTACTAGTGTAAAATTAAAAGCAGCTTGTCACGTAGTATAAGGTATTTTCAGTTAGTACCGTTATCCTCTGCGCAAGCTCGGAAAGTAGTCTGCATTGATGAATATGTGTGGTCCAAAGATGTACATTGGCAAACAATACAAATTAGATAGTTATGGGGTGGATTTTAAAAATTCAGAAAAAGGGGTAACACTTCCTTCCATTTCATAACAGCGTCACCAACAGAAACCGGCTCCCCGAGATGATAGAAAAAGATGTTAAATTGCCAAGAGAGAAAGTCAGTGGGAGAACGATCCAGTGAACCCGTCTCTCATCCCTCTCTCTCCCCCCTCTCTCTCCCCATCTCTCTCTCTCCCCTCTCTCTCTCTCCCCTCTCTCTCACCCCTCTTTCCCCTCTCTCTCCCTCACTCTCACCCCTCTTCCCCCTCTCTCTCACCCCTCTTTCCCCTCTATACCCTCTCTCCCACCTTCTCTCACCCTTTCTTCTCTCTCTCTCTCCCCTCTCCCTCTCTTTCCCCCCTCTCCCCCCTCTCCCTCTCTTCCCCCTCTCCCTCTCTTCCCCCTCTCTCCCCCCTCTCCCTCTCCCCCTCTCTCTCCCCCCTCTCTCTCCCCCCTCTCTCTCCCCCCTCTCTCTCCCCCTCTCTCTGCCCCCTCTCTCACCCCTCTTTCCCCTCTCTCCCCTCTCTCCCACCTTCTCTCACCCTTTCTTCTCTCTCTCCCCCCCTCTCCCTCTCTTCCCCCCTCTCCCCCTCTCCCTCTCTTCCCCCTCTCCCTCTCTTCCCCCTCTCTCCCTCTTCCCCCCTCTCTCCCTCTTCCCCCTCTCTCCCCCTCTCCCTCTCTTCCCCCTCTCTCCCCCCTCCCCCTCTCTTCCCCTCTCTCTCCCCTCTCCCTCTCTTCCCCCTCTCTCTCTTCCCCCCCTCTCTCTCTCTTCCCACCCTTCTCTCTCTCTCTCTTCCCCCCTCCCTCTCTCTTCCCCCCTCCCTCTCTCTTCCCCCCATCTCTCTCTTCCCCCCTCTCTCTCTTCCCGCCTCGCACTCTCTTCTCTCCCACTCTCTTCCCCTTTCCCCCTTTCTCTCCCCTCCACTCTCTCCCCCTCCACTCTCTACTCCTCCACTCTCTCCCCCTCCACTCTCTCCCCCTCCCTCCCCCCACCTCTATCGCCCCCAACCCTATCGCCCCCACATCTCTTGTCCCCCTCCTCTCTCACACCTCTCTCGCCCCACCATTCTCTCTCTCACCCCACCACTCTCTCTCTCTCTCTCTCTCTCTCTCTCTCTCTCTCTCTCCCTCCCTCCCTTTACCATGCATGTGCACCACTTGCAAATCGTCACCAAATGTTGATGACTAAGACCTAACATATTATCAAGAGGAAAGGAGGCTGATTTTTAAGGCGTCCTTCATCCATCCATGAGATCCAGAGCTCTGGAAGACTTGCATTGACACAATGCCGAAGGTGAATCTGAAATCATTGGAGGCAAAGAGGCAATCAAATGAGTATTCAAGTTGGTGTCCACAGTATATGAAACATACCATCAGACTTTCGGAAAAACATCATCCACACAATCTGAAAGACTGTGTTCTCTGACGTGGACACGCTGCCCTGATTTGCGTTATGTGCCTACGTCTCCACCAGTTGTTTTATAATCTGCTCTTGGTGTTGGCAATATACGACCTAAACTGCTGGCATGGAATGCTGTTTAAGGGCCAAACATTTATTAAAGGCGAGATCTGTAGAACATTACAATGTGGTAGCCTCGGTCGCCTGTGGAGCCACCGACGCAATCTGGGCGTGACGGATGCTAAGCGCTGTCACGCTGTCGCTTCTAGATAAGCCGCTCACGAGTGTCGATCGTTACTTCAGTGCGTGCTGGGACCGCGACCCAGACGCTGCTAGTTGTTCTTTTGCAGCTTCAGATCTGCCGTCGGTTTTATTATCCGTCGTCATTTTGTGGCGTATGACATTTGCCGTAATTATCTGTACGTGTTTAGTGGTCTGAAGCGTTGGAAATTGACCAACTCCCGTTTGTCTGCTTTTTTTTTTCTTTATAGGATTAATACATCTGCTGTGTGCTCGTTAGTTTTGTGTCTTTGCGTTTTTTAGTGTGTATTTTTGTGAAAGACGGGTCTTTCAGTATAATAATAATAATTAGTTGTATTTTGGGTGATTACTTTTTTGGTGGCAGGATGTTTAGCGTCTGAGTTGGAGTTTATTTTGCGGCATCAGTCAGCTGTTTGTCAGAGCCCAAAGGATGCCTATAGCAGCACACATGTCGCAGAAAGGATCAGTGAAATAACAATGTACGTGTTCAAAGACGCCTTCTAATATTATAAGGTGAATGACATCATTTGTAATTTTACTGTAGACCAAATATTGTTTTGTGACAAATCAGCAGAACTCGTCCGCGCCGAGCGAGGTGGCTCTGTACTAAGACACTTTTGGGATTGCCAGGCTTCAGTTCCCTGTTCAGCCATTGTGATAGTATAAAGCATGCGTATTAAGGATTTAAAGTGATGTTGTATAGTGCTTGCACGTGCAGATTCCGTAAACTGTGGAAAGCGGAGAGCCGATACATGCCCTCGTACAACTCAAGCACAGTTCCCACTATACTTTAACCTTCGTGTCCTGTGGTAAATATGATATACCTAAAACTCTGCATACAGCATATCCAACCACACCAGCAGGGGCTAATAAAATCACCACGATCGCGACATGTTTCCAACCCCGTATAAACACAGCTAACTCAAGATAAGACTGTTTTTTATTACATTGATTATCACACCCCAATGACAATACATTCTGATTAATCTTTCAGGGGCACTATTTATATCTTATCTAATTATTTATACTGAAAGAACTAGGCTACGAGTTATTGCTGTTTAAGAAAAACCAACGTCAATAGCGCAAATTAACCGGAACACTATTGGTGTGGACCACTGTAATGAAACCTGTTCACCATCTCACGAATGTCGAGGAAGAAATCTTGCGCGTCTGTGACTCAATAGTGCCAGGACCAGTGGCTTTCGCATTCGGTATCTTCTTTTGATCGGCCCGCACAACCTATGCTTGTGCCAGCCAAACAGATGTCATTATCTCACACGCTACTTTAGCCTTTAACGTCAGTTAATGTTAACTGTTGCTTTGAAAAGTAAATAATGGTTCCTGATGACTTGGTGGTAGACAACTGTCTTTTCCTATGACTTTATTTATTTATTATTTTTGACTGACCAGCTTAGGGAGTTGACGCCCTATCTTACATCTGACCAGAAACAACACATAACTAAAGATATTACAAATACAGTCACAGGAATAATTATAATAACAGTAAAAATAATAGTGATTGAAACTAATAATGATGATAACAGTTGACACTTATAATAATAATGATGATAACTGTAAAGTGCATTAAGAATAATATAGATTAGTTTTGCACATTTCAATACATGGTTAGTGTTACAGAAGCAGAAGGTGACTAGGAAAGAGGACAAGATTGAAATGGCAGTGACAGGAAAGAACGGAATTCAAATAAAGAAATTGGCCAAGGTGATGGAGGGACAAGTTGCAGTGGTGGGGGAATTGAGGAGAGTGAGCTGCACACTAGCGTGTGTGGGAGATGACTACTGTAATAGAAGATGGGCCATTAACTGTCTTTTCAAGTTTGGAAGGAATACAATTTCTCTGATTTTTTGAGGGAGATTGTTCCAAAGTTAGGTTGCTGACACGGCAAATGATGTAGAGAATATGACAGTATTATGTGATGGTACACAGAGGATTTTATTTAGTTGAGGGCGAGTATTTCTGCTGTACGGTTCAGACAACAGTGTAGGAGTACGATAAATACGAAGGAGTGCAACAGAAGATGACAGAGGGAACATAGACTATGATAGTCTCCAAGATTATCCGCATTTAGCCATGATAATTGTTCGCAGGCGGGAGTGATACGGTAAACAGCGTATATATCGCACACAAGTATTCACCACCGGTTCTAGACTAAGTAAGCTTTCGTACGTAACTTCTTGTATAGTGACATCGCCATAGTGTAGAGAGTATTTAGGTAGTGGTATTTTGATGAACAGGGCATACGAAATTTAAATGCGCGGTTATAATTCGTTGCCTCAGTTTGTGGTGAATTCTAATTTTTTACATGTACAAGGCTGGCTGGACCGTTGACTCACAACCCGGGACGATCAACATTTTCGCCTGGCGCATCCCGTTAGTGGCCTCCCGCTGTTCAGCATTCCACCGATTCATACACAATGAGCTATTCAAGCTCCCCAATTCTTTTGTCAGCATTTGATTCAGTTGACCTTTGGTGCTCGCACAGGACACTGCGTGTAAAATGGACCGAAAGAAGAACTAATGTGTCAATTACTGAGCAACAACAGCCTTTCTTGTCATGTCAACCAAAAAATTTTCCAGTTCGTTGGCCATGTTGTGAGAGAAAGGTGGAGAGAATTTATCAAAAATCATGGAATGAGAAATCGAGGGCATGAGGCCCAGAGGGAGAGCTGCAAGCAGTTAGATGGATCAAATTAAGATCGTCTCCAGTCCACCTCTTCAGCAGACTAAGAGATGCTAGAAGCTTCTGTCAGTGTTGAGATGTGGCATCCCTTTGACTTTGTGTGATTACGAATCAAAAATGGTTCAAATGGCTCTAAGCACTATGGAACTTAACATCTAGGGTCATCAGTCCCATAGACTTAGAACTGCTTAAACCTAACTAACCTAAGCACATCGCACACATCCATGCCCGAGACAGGATTCGAACCTGCGACCGTAGCAAGCGCGATATCACGCCCTTTGTTCTTGTTATTATTAATAGTTCTTTAACTGGCTCTATGCGTACATCTAAGATTTCATCATTTATGTCAATCTCTTAATCTCACAGTAATACTTACTGCCATCATCTTCAATTTATTAGTCGCGTGTATTCTAATCTCTTCCTTTACAGTTTTTGACCGTCGTTGGCTGACTATAGTAACATAGACACTAATCCCATATGACATAACACATATCTTATTATCCTATCCATTTTTGTTCATGTTCGTCACCCCATTTCTTATCAGTTCAGACAGCATTCCCTTATGTCATACCAGACTCCAAACGATTTGATTCTCCTGTTCTGGGGTTTTCCCATAGTCGACGGTTCGCTGTCGCGCAGCGCTGTGCTCCAGACGCACATTCTCAGATATTTCTTCAACGCCGACGTTTGATACTAGAAAACTTCTTTTGAAGAAGAATGCTATCTTTCAGTTTCCCAGTCTGCTGTTTATGACCTCCTTGCTTCGAAATGGCTCGTCGCCCCTTATTTTGCTTCCAGGCAGTACAATTCCTTCACTTTGCCTATTACCCGGTCCTCAATATTTTACGAAAATTTGTAATGTTAATTGTGATACTCTTCAACGATTTTTTCTTTCTTCGCTTTACTCTCGATCACATTCTGTACAAAGAAGACTTAGTTCCATTCAACAGTTCCAGTAGTTGCTCCTCATTCCACAGAGGGTATGTACAGGCTCGATTGGAGAACGTTGTTCCACACCAGTGAAATACAATCTGGCGCCCCCGCCCCCCTCCCCCCTTTCCAACTCATCCGTCGATCGCGTCCCTGAGACATTTGATGCCTCTTACCACGACCACTTTAAGATTAATGTTATATTACGTTTAACTTGATTACATAAACGCGAAATAATGCACAGAATCCACAAGGAAATGAGCACTTTTTATGATACAAATGTGATTTTCACACGGCACTTACGGGGATCGAGGCAGACGCACGCTTACAATGCCTTCACAGAGCTGTGATTTTTTGAAGACTTTGTAGTGTGGAGGGCTGTACAGTCACGACACACATAGTCGATATTCTGTTGTATTCGTCAGGTTTTAAAGTCATATTCCTTAACTTTCTGGTTCAACTAATAAAGAATTACAGTAATAGAAATCTGTTTTTTGTGTAAAACGTGTAGTTTCTTAGAAATAAACTGTATTTGCCTATAAGTGAACAAAATAAGCTCTTGAAACTTTCCTGGCAAATTAAAACTCGGGACCCGAGTTCGAGTCTCGGTCCGACACAAAGTTTTAATCTGCCAGGGAAGTTTCATATCAGTGCACACTCCACTGCAGAGTGAAAATCTCATTCTGGAAAATAAGCTCTTCCCTGCACTATCAGTCATTCAACTGTAGCGTTGCTCCCTCTGGATCACGGCGTCCCGGGTTCGATTCCCAGCCGGGTTGGGGATTTTCTTTGCCCGGGGACTGGGTGTTGGTGTTGTCCTCATCATTTCTTCATCATCATTCATTTTAGTGGCTAGATTGGACTGTGCAAAAAACTGGACTGTGTAAAAATTGGGACTTTGTGCGGGTGCTGGTGACCGCGCAGTTCACTGCTTCACAAGCCAAACATCATCAGTGGAAAAATTTGGAAATTTGTGGTAAGGTCTTACGGGACCAGAATGCAGAGGTCATCGGTCCCTAAGCCTACACGGTACTTAATCTAACTTAAACTAACTTACACTATGGACAACACACACATGCCAATGCCCGAAGGACTCGAACCTCCGACAGGGGGAGTCGCACGGAACCTTAGAGCGCGCAGCTACCCCGCGCGGCCATCATCAGTGGTTCAACTATTGAACAGATAGTTGTAACTGTAGGATGTTCATCATCTGAGCTCAAGTATTTCTTTTTGAAGAAATAGTACCATAATAATATACTACTCTGCCTACAAAAAGCAATGTGAAAAAATCTCCCATAGCATTAGCCTGTTTTTCATTTTTCTTGCTTTTTTGTGCTTATCCTTTTCGATAATATGTGCCAGTTGGTTTCTTTCCCTTTCGACATATTTTTTGTCGTGACGAATACAGTAAAACAACGTAGCGGCTTCACGAAAGTTCTGGACAAGAGTACATCGAACAACAGCTCTCTAAGAGATTAAATGAATACAGTAGTCTGCTATCACGTGTTGCTACCACACTATTCGGAGTCATCGATGGCTGTGCAGTGGGGAAGGAGAAGAGGGAGGCGTCACAGCTGGCTAGAGCTCGTGGTTCTGTGTCCGTAAACAGACTATTCTTCATCACTGAGCATCGGCGAATCATTCGGCAGTTCACTGCGAATTGAAGAAGTAGTTTGCTAACAAATTGTCCTGAGGTCAATAATATCAGAACTCAAGCATTTAACTTATGTCTCATATATAATAATCCTCTCTGCAGCTGAATGACAGCGTTCACGCTGTTGACCTTGGTTCGATTACAGGTGACACCATCAATTTAAACCGACACGTTGGTCTCCCAAACGGAGTCACATAAAAATACCGGATGAGGCATAAAGGACGGACGTTAAAAAAATTGTATCGTCACTTGTGGTTAAAAAACTTATTCAGAGAGTAATACCCAAGTGATGTTGCCATTTTACGTACTTAATGCTTGAAAACAACATCTCCTGGGTGACGACTGTTTCCAGCGATGCACTGCTGAAGCCGCTCTCGGAAGTAGGCTACCATTCTCTGCGACACTGAGCTGTCAATTTGAACAACTTCCAAAGGAATTGCTTCCTCCAGTTCCTCAAGTTCAAATGGTTCAAATGACTCTAAGCACTATGGGACTTAACATCTGAGGTCATCAGTCCTCTACACTTGGAACTACTTAAACCTAACTAACCTAAGGACATCACACACATCCATGCTCGAGGCAGGATTTGAACCTCCGACCGTAGCAGCAGCGCGGTTCCTGACTGGAGCGCCTAGAACCGCTAGGCCACAGTGGCCGACATTCTTCACGTGTTACGTGGTTTATGCACGTATACACGTGAGTTAAGTAGTCGCGCATGGACAGTTGTGGGGAACTAAGAGGTCAACTAATGTTACCAAACCGGTAAATGACGCGAGTACGACAAACAGTCAGAACAGGTTCCATTGACATTCCTGCTTTCTGAGCTTTGGCCCCCATCCTTCCGAAAACAAACTCGCCTGACAGGAATACGTTTCCTTCTTTGTTCATATGGGGAAAATTTAGTGATCATCTGTCTCTTATCTCCCGAGGTTACAGTAACAGTGTTTCCGTCATCGTCTTGGAAAAAGTATGGACCAATAATATCCGTACCGTTTAGAGCACACCAGTCAGTCACCTTAGGAGTATGTAATGGTCTCTCACGCAGTAATTTTGGATTTTCACTGGCCCAGTAACTACAATTCTGCTGATTTACTATGCCGTTCAAATGAAAATGAGCTTCACGTTCCATGATTTTGGAGATTTGCTCCTCAATTTGGTCCAATGGAACTAGAGAGGTAAAATAAATAAATGATAGGGTGCCAGGTGGAATTTGTGCATATGTTCTGAACTCTTGATACAGCTTTGTTGGCTGTGACTGATTGAGTATGCCTTTGTAGGAACTATATCTACAAAGAATCACTAGTGGGTGAGAAGCTTTCTGCAGCTTCTTTCCCAAATCTTTGTCTTAGGGTTAAGAATCAAGTGTAGTAACTATACCTGCAAAGAGTCACTCATAAAGAAAATAATGTCATTTTGCACAAGTATGACCTCAATTTCTCGATAAAAAATTCTCCGATGTACATAAACTCTAGCGTTCAGTTGTTGCACAATGGATATTTTGTAGGGATGAAATCCTAGATAAATATGCAAAATACGCCATATTACTGAGGCACACTTCATCAGAATGTCTCCTATCAGATCGTCCTGGACTAATGCGTATGGCTTGCCGAACTCTTTCAACGTTTTCTGAAGTGCGTACTAAGCCAGGAACCCATCGCGTTGTTCTGTTCATCACTGTTCCTCGTAATAGAAATGATTCAGCCCAACGCAAAACGGTGTCACGAGTGGGAACACTACCATGTCTCGCAAGATTGAAATGGCGTCGAAACTTTCGCTGAAATGTAACGATAGACTCATTATTACGCACAAACTATCTTGAGCAAACACACGATGTTGCACAGCCCACGCCTCCATGACCTCAACTAAACAAAGTGGCTGGAGCTACCAAACACGTGATCACATCAGTCCCCCATTCCCACTACCTGAGCCTGAATACGGTCTGTTCTGAAAACGTCGGTCCTTTCTCCCTCACAATTTGCATCAAGGATTCCGCCAAATGACATTCATTTTTTATTGATCTGCAAATATTAAATGAAAATGTTATTGTATATATAGGATGGATCAAAATTAATTGCAAAAACCGATACATTTGAAAGTATACAGTAAAAGAAGCAACAGCTTTCCGGTAAACAACATCCTCAAACTATCCGTTTGCGAGGAAATTGCAAATTTTACGAGGCGCCACTGACAACTAGACCGCGCCTATTCATCATCACCGCGATCGTCCAAATTTATAGTATACGTGAGATCTGGCCAGCAGTAAAAGTGACAGATTTGGGAGTTCCAGATGGTCAGGAATGAGGAAAAAAATAGAATATTTGGCGCGATTCGGACGAGGCACGAGCCGTTTATGTTGAGGTACTTGCCAGCTAGTGGTTTGCACAGGGGAAAGGATCTAGAACGGTAATTCGAGGGTGTGCGACCTTTTTTATATTTCTTTTATTTTTAAGTTTTACGTTACTTACGCTGCAAGTGAACCTAAGTAGTGCTTAGTACATTCTGTTTATTAATATTTTCACAAAAGGCGCAGGAAAATTTGTGATTTCAAATAAAGTCCCGCGAAAGGTCTGTACTTACAGTATCCGCGAAGACTCTGCAAATAACTTTCCAGGAAAGGATTATAATTAAAGGGCACAAAGCCTCGTATTCCATTAGTTTCGTTTTGACCTTCCAGCAGCCATCGCCAGCAACATACAAATAATAGGTTGTGAGTGCTGGTAAAATTGGACACTCGAAAGAGAAAACGAGATTATATTCCGAGAAAACTTCATCAAAACACATTCCATTGTGCGTTACCAACTGTCCTCCCCATTATTTCGCGAAACGAGGGCTGCGCCTGATTTTCTGGCAAACTCTGCGACGAGAGAACCTTTAGTGAATGTAAAGCAGGTTTGTTTTCTACACAAACTTCATAAAACCATGCAACTGTAAAAAATTCGACGTTTATAACGTGTGCAAGATGGCGATACAAACATCGGTTCCCTTGTTTTTACGATGAATATGACCCCAGCGCGTGTAAATCATCAACTGTAACACAATGAAAGCATTTAATTTTACGAGTATGCTAAATGAATCACCTAGAACTTGCACTGCGAATATTGCGGAAGTGGAAAGTGCTATTGATGTTGTAACGGGACATTCTCCTCTAGAATCATTTTTCCTCAATAGCAGTATTACTTTTCGAATTTTTGACAAGTCAATATCATCTCAGTTGCTAATTTTATACACAGTATGTTACATATCAAGCTAAAATTTATTAAAAAGGAATTACTTTATAAAATATTTTAGTTACGATATTATCTGAATGTACAGTTAATTTTTTTAGAGACGTATGAAATTACAAATTATTTACACAATTAAAATTTCTATTATTAATTTCGAAATTAATAATGTAATGAAAACTACTAGGAATTCATTAGTCAAGAAAAATTATAAACCCTTTGGAATATTGTTAACTCCGCAGAGTGTGATAGTCGTAAGCTTGCCTCTGATGTGATCGAACATATTTTTGTACGAACAACGTAATTTCGGCTTTGTTAATGTGAAAAACCAAAATATTGCTTGATATACTAAAATGTGAGAAAATCAGTGGAAAATACATTTGCTTGAAAAATTATGCAACAAAAATCTGTCAATTTATGTAGTTCAAACCAACCGTGAGGACCTGATATTAGATTTTCAGCTTTAAGAGTCATCCCTAGACAAGAACAACGGGAACCACCTTAACATGACAAGCTAAGTAAACTTAAAGTTTATGGTAACCTCACCTCCTCTTAAATCTTTTTTAAAAGGCTTTGCTTATTAGTTACTTCGACTGGGCATTCTTTGATGTTGACAATAGATGGAAGAAGGAAGGAGGGGGGAGATTAATGTACAGTTTTCACAGAATAGATTGGTAGGTAGGGGCTCGTATTCTCAGTCAATCAACAGATTATAATTGACACGTGGGTTCTTACTGGAATTAAGGAAAACGTGGAGGGGAGGACCGAACAGTGTAGCTTTATTTTCACACAACATGTTTATTTCACAATATATTACCATAATTTTTTTTACAAAATGAGCAAATTTGTAAAATGAATAAGCTTTTGCAAGAGAAATAAAACAGCAAACAATATGACAATAGTTACCAGACGACCGGACCTGGAGCCCGCCAGTTAACGGGTGAAACAGTCCCTCTTATTAAATGCCCTTCTGCAACACATGAAAACTACATAAGCACCATTGATGACAAGCGTGACTCAATTAATCAAAACAGATAAATTAACTTTTAATTTGAAAGCTGTCCGCCCCCGGTAGCTGAGTGGTCAGCGCGTCGGAATGTCAATCCTCAGGGCCCGGGGTCGATTCCCGGCTGGGTCGGAGATTTTCTCCGCTCAGGGACTGGGTGTTGTGTTGTCCTAATCATCATCACTTCGTCCCCATCGACGCGCAAGTCGCCGAAGTGGCGTCAAATCCAAAGACTTGCGTCAGGCGGACGGTCTACCCGACGGGAGGCCCTAGTCACACGAAACACACACATTTGAAAGCTGTATGTCGAGAGGTTCGAGGTTAAGATGCACATCTGTGCTTGAAGGTTAGACAGATTAGGAAACAATATGTCAATAACAATGCTTACTTCAAACAAACAACCAACCTCTTAATTTCAACCGACAACCATTCTGCGACTGGATCCCAACCCGTCCATTTTGACAGTCTTAATTGACTAAAGCCCTGATGACAGTTGGCTGTTAATATTTTAAAAGTTAAACTGATTGTCAGTTTTTAAGCACGCTCTGAAGGAACGTCTTAAAACATTACTTGTGAACACTTATTACAAGAGAACTCACTCGGCGGAACCACAACATCCAGCTAAAAATACACTCCTGGAAATTGAAATAAGAACACCGTGAATTCATTGTCCCAGGAAGGGGAAACTTTATTGACACATTCCTGGGGTCAGATACATCACATGATCACACTGACAGAACCACAGGCACATAGACACAGGCAACAGAGCATGCACAATGTCGGCACTAGTACAGTGTATATCCACCTTTCGCAGCAATGCAGGCTGCTATTCTCCCATGGAGACGATCGTAGAGATGCTGGATGTAGTCCTGTGGAACGGCTTGCCATGCCATTTCCACCTGGCGCCTCAGTTGGACCAGCGTTCGTGCTGGACGTGCAGAACGCGTGAGACGACGCTTCGTCCAGTCCCAAACATGCTCAATGGGGGACAGATCCGGAGATCTTGCTGGCCAGGGTAGTTGACTTACACCTTCTAGAGCACGTTGGGTGGCACGGGATACATGCGGACGTGCATTGTCCTGTTGGAACAGCAAGTTCCCTTGCCGGTCTAGGAATGGTAGAACGATGGGTTCGATGACGGTTTGGATGTACCGTGCACTATTCAGTGTCCCCTCGACGATCACCAGTGGTGTACGGCCAGTGTAGGAGATCGCTACCCACACCATGATGCCGGGTGTTGGCCCTGTGTGCCTCGGTCGTATGCAGTCCTGATTGTGGCGCTCACCTGCAAGGCGCCAAACACGCATACGACCATCATTGGCACCAAGGCAGAAGCGACTCTCATCGCTGAAGACGATTCATTCACGCCGTTCACGCCTGTCGCGACACCACTGGAGGCGGGCTGCACGATGTTGGGGCGTGAGCGGAAGACGGCCTAACGGTGTGCGGGACCGTAGCCCAGCTTCATGGAGACGGTTGCGAATGGTCCTCGCCGATACTCCAGGAGCAACAGTGTCCCTAATTTGCTGGGAAGTGGCGGTGCGGTCCCCTACGGCAATGCGTAGGATCCTACGGTCTTGGCGTGCATCCGTGCGTCGCTGCGGTCCGGTCCCAGGTCGACGGGCACGTGCACCTTCCGCCGACCACTGGCGACAACATCGATGTACTGTGGAGACCTCACGCCCCACGTGTTGAGCAATTCGGCGGTACGTCCACCCGGCCTCCCGCATGCCCACTATACGCCCTCGCTCAAAGTCCGTCAACTGCACATACGGTTCACGTCCACGCTGTCGCGGCATGCTACCAGTGTTAAAGACTGCGATGGAGCTCCGTATGCCACGGCAAACTGGCTGACACTGACGGCGGCGGTGCACAAATGCTGCGCAGCTAGCGCCATTCGACGGCCAACACCGCGGTTCCTGGTGTGTCCGCTGTGCCGTGCGTGTGATCATTGCTTGTACAGCCCTCTCGCAGTGTCCGGAGCAAGTATGGTGGGTCTGACACACCGGTATCAATGTGTTCTTTTTTCCATTTCCAGGAGTGTATACCAATAATGACCCGGTCATTTGAAAACAGCAACGCACAGCTTAGTACAACAGGTTGTTCACATGATAACTAATGCAATTACAATCAAAGGATTGAACCGGTTAACATCTAAATCTAATCACAAGACCCCTGTTTTGTTTAACGACAACCGGTGCCTTAGCACAATTGTCGCGGATGTATTTACGACCTGGAGCTAATTTTATTTATGTAATCGTAAGGCTAGGGTCCCCCGTCGGGCAGACCGTTCGCCGGATGCCGATCTTTCCATTTAACGCCACTTCGGCGACCTGCAGTTGATGAGAATGATAAGATGACGATGAGGACAGCACAACACCCAGTCCCTGGGCGGAGAAAATTCCTCGACCCAGCCGGGAATCGAACCCGGGCCCAGAGAATTGAAAATCCGTCGCGCTGACCATTCAGCTACCGGGGGTGCACTGGAGCTGTTTCATTAGAGCGTTAATATGGGTATAGACCAGAAAGGAAAGGCAGCATAATAGCGGAACAAATTTTCAAACGACAACTAGTGTCTTAGTACAATACTACGACCAAAGAGCCGACCGAGTAAAACTCTGAGGGTCGGGTACAAACCAGAAAATAATTAGGAGGGCAGGTATACAATGGCACAAATCACCACAAGGATTACAGAAAGTTACTCCCCTTCATCAATAAGCAGTTCAGTGGATCCACGGTGAGTCGCCGCGTTTACTGAGTGATGCCGATGAAAGCGAAGTAGAAGAGGGCAGCCAGGCCACGAGCGGTCGTCCGACACGAATGTTGCCAACCATTCGACGGGATATCGGCCTGCTGCTTGTAGTCGTCGCTGACCCCGGTGAAGTACTCCGGTGTCTTCGCTCTGCGCAGGCCCTCCTTGTATAGCTCGTGGCTTCGACCGCTCAGACTTGGGACCGCCTCTTGCGACGTAACCGCCAATCCCCAAAGTTCGTGCTCTGCTTCTCTCGGGCCAGGGAAACCGTATATATATTGGCAAGCAAAGACCTTCCAAGGACACAACCCACAGATAACAGCTCTTCCTCATAGGTACTGGCAATGGAGCCGCAAGAGGAACAGTCGATACTACCCTTGAGCCAGTGGCGCCAGACAGAACAGTCTACTAACTCAATGGCGCCACGGCTCAATAATAATACATAGAAAATGGATTTTTGCAAACATACACTTTCTAAATGGATTAATGTCTGTTGGTATTCAAAAACTGAAAGTAGAGTAAATTAGAACGTCAGTGATGTTTGTTGCAGAATTCTAGTGTGAGTCGTTTACGGCATATCGTATTTTGAAAAGTTTCTGCACCGACAATTGTACGATACCTGTACACTAGTTACGTGGATTCTGACCGGTAACGAGACAATTGACCAACACAGGTTGTGTTCAGAATGATCTCCGGCAGTGGCAATACACGGCTCCAGTCTGGTATGGAACGACTGCTACACACGAGATGGCTTTACAGCGGAGGTGTCTGAACAGGCTCCGTAATAATTCACTGCATATCATCGAGTGTAGTTGGTATGTCCTTGTAGACAGGCTCTTTCAGCCTTCACCACCAAAAAAGTCTACAGGCGTCAAGTCCGGGGTATGGGCCGGCCAAGGTACAGGTCCTCTGCCTCCAATCCAACGATTTGGAAACAATTCGTGACGACATGGTGTAGTACTTCGTGCAGCATGGGCTGGAAAGTCATCATGTTGCTACAGGTGCCTCCTAGTCTGTTGAGGAATGTCGTCTACGATCCGTTTAAGATGGTGCGCTAGGAGGCTGCGATACTTGAGCGCGTTCAGTGTTCCGTCTATGGAAAACGGGCCCATCAGCTGAAGGTCCAGCATTCCACACCACACGTTTACACTCAATGGGCGCTGACGTTCCATCTGATGAAGCCAACGCCGATTGCCAAAAGACCAATGGCGCATGTTTCGACGGTTTATTAGTCATGATTGGCAAACGTGGTTTCATCGATAAACAAGATGCATGATATAGCTGGTGTATTCCGTCTTAATGCCCACATACGAAAGTTAACACGATTTTAACGATCGTTACCATGTAGCTCTTAATGGAGGGAGAAGTGGTAGGGATGGAACCTATGTCGACGGGGAATATGGATAGTTGGCTGACTCATGCCATTTCCTCGTGCAATTGCGCGCAAAACTACCATGCGGATCAACGGCAACAGCAGCAAGAACATTTATTTCCCCTTCTTCTGTCATCATTTGCTTCTTTTTGTTACATTGTCTAGGTGTTACACTACCACTTTCCCTTAACGACTTGAAGACTTTGATAAATAATTGCGGAGATGGTTGACGTCAATTGGCATACCTTACCGCATACACCGTACTAGAACCAAATGTTTTCATTCTACACTCCATGCACCATAAACATGTCGGCTTTTCTGCATTGGCACATAACCATTGTCCGCTCATGACCTACTCCTTGGATTGTCTCGCACTGACTGACTAGCAAGTCGCCGTGTACTTGAGGCGCACACAAGGACACTAGAAGCAAACAACGTAATACCTAGGATCTGTGGCAGAAAGAAATATGGATGTGGGAATTTTTCAAAATACGATATCTCGTAAACGGCCCGCGGTAGAGTCCTGCAACAAACACCACTGACAGTCTAATATACCATACTTTTAACTTGTTAATGTCAGTAGGTTTCGATCCGATTAAAGAAAGCGTATGTTTGCACGAAAAATACACCTTCTAAATACCACTGCAATGTAGTTATTGACTAACAATAAGATTTCCTGATTACCAATCCATTCCGTGAAAACCGCACATCAGTAGCACTTTCAATTTCCGCAATATGTGCGGTGCAAATTTCGCGTGATTCTCCCGTATACAAATTTTCGTGTAAGCCTTCATCTTTACGAGTACAAAATTTTCCTTCATCTTTTTCTTTATTCCTTTTATCAATATACACTGAAGCGCCAAAGGAACTGGTATAGGGATGCGTACTCAAATACAGAGATATGTAAACAGGCAGAATATGGCGCTGCGGTCGGCAACGCCTACATACGACAATAAGTGTCTGGCGCAGTTGTTAGATCTGTTACTACTGCTACAATAGCGAGTTATCAAGATTTAAGCGCGTTTGAACGTGGTGTCATAGTCGGTGCACGAGCGACGGGGAACAGCATCTCCGAGATAGTGATGAAGTGGGGATTTTTCAAGCGTGTAGCGTGAATATCAGGAATCCGGTGAAACATCGAATCTCCGACATCGCTGCAGCCGGAAAAAGATTCTTCAAGATCGGGACCAATGACGACTGAAGAGAATCGTTCAACGCAGATTGCGGCGGATTTCAATGCGCGGCCATCAACAAGTGTCAGCGTACGAACCATTCAGGAAACATCATCGGTATGGGCTTTCGGAGCCGAAGGCCCACTCGTGTACCCTGGATGATTACCGAGCGACGTGGCGCAGTGGTTAGCACACTGGAGTCGCATTCGGAAAGACGACGGTTCAAACACCCGTTCGGCCATCCAGATTTAAGTTTTCCGCGATTTCCCTAAATCGCTTCAGGCAATTGGCGGGATGGTTCCTCTGAAAAGTCACGGCGGACTTCCATCCCCGTCCTTCCCTACTCTGATGGAACTGATGATCTTGCTGTTTGGTCCCCTCCTTCAAATCAACCAACCAACGTTGATGACTGCACGACACAAAGCTTTATGCCTCTCCTGAGCCGGTAAACACCGCCATTGAACTGTTGATGACTGGACACATGTTGACTGGTCGATCGAGTTTCGTTTCAAATTATATAGTGCGGATGAACGTGTAAGTGTGCGGAGACAACCTCATGAACTCATGGGCACTGCACGTCAGCAGGGGGCTGTTCAAGCTAGCCCTGGACGATTTATGGTGTCAGTTCCCGCCACCACTACTTCAGACTTTAGTCGAGTCCATGCCACGTCGTGTTGCGGCGGTTTTGTGTGCTCTCGGGGCCCTACACGATATTAGACAGGTGTACCAGTTTCTTTGGCTCTCCATTGTATTAACAAAAACAAAGTATTGAATGTAATTCAGTTTATTTGCAGC
Source organism: Schistocerca cancellata (assembly GCF_023864275.1). Classification (NCBI taxonomy): domain Eukaryota; kingdom Metazoa; phylum Arthropoda; class Insecta; order Orthoptera; family Acrididae; genus Schistocerca; species Schistocerca cancellata. Next base: position 95,203,880 of record NC_064631.1, on the reverse strand, counting down.
GTAAGTAAAGCGAAAATTGAAAATGAAAGACAATAAAACAATGTTTCTGCATAGGGTTTCGCTCTATTGATCCTCGAATTACCGCTCTCTACCCTTTCCGCTGCACCAACCGCTGTCTGGTAACTACCCTTCTATAAAAGGCTCATGTCTCATCCAACCCCTGTGAAAAATTCTTCTTTCTGTAAACGTTTGGCCATCTGGACCTCTCACCTCGGTCACATTCGTTACTGTCAAAGTCGGTATACCATAAACGTGGATGAGATCGGTGATGATGAGTACGTGCGTTCCCCTTGTAAGTTCAGCCACAAGTATTGTACTAGTTAGTATAAATCCACAAAAAACTTAAATTTTACTATGAAATCATCTAGCAGGGCTAAAATTTTAGCTGGAAGTTCTCTCAGCTTTGTGCCCCAATCGGCTCCTTGTGTCGCTTGGGCCTTAAACCGGCTGTAGGTACTTAGCCCACTGTGATGATGGCAGGCCAGTTTGTACCTGTGTGGGCAGCAGAGGTACGCTCCACCCCCGACCCCCATACGCGCTCCACGGTATGACGTCACGCTCCGCCGCCCAGCCGGCGAGGCTGGCCCCTAATGGAGCAGCCGCCCCCGCGCATCCTAATGCTCCCTGCTGGCGCTAATGGCCGCCCATACCGCTTACTAATTCCTCCGTCGCGTCACCTTCTTCCGCGGTGCGCCGTGATTGCGCCCGCAAGTGTTTGCAGGCTGCCCTCTAATCTCGCTTCCGAGCTCTCCACTGATCCCAGGTTACGCGCGTGACAGTAAGTCCCACTGGTATGGACGGCGGGAACAGGTTAGGG